>NC_140991.1:221813219-223013219 GCF_052327205.1 Somniosus microcephalus
GTGATCGGGGGGTAAGTGATCGGGGGAGGTTAGTGATCGGGGGGGTCGGTGTTTCGGTGGGGTCGGTGATTGGGGTGTTCGGTGATCGGGGGGGTCGGTGATAGGGGGGTCAGTGATCGGGGGGGGAGTCGGTGATTGGGGGGGTCAGTGATCGGGGTGGGTCGGTGATCTGGGGGGTCCGTGATCGGGGGTGTTGGTGATCGGGGGTGGTCGGTGATCGGGGGGGTCGGTGATCGGGGGGTCGGTAATCGGGGGAGTCGGTGATCAGAGGAATCGGTGTTCGGGTTGGTCGGTGATCATGGGGTGTCGGTGATCGGGGGGGTCGGTGATCGGGGTGGGTCGGTGATCGGGGGGAGTCGGTGATCGGGGGGTCAGTGATCGGGCGGGTCGGTGATCGGGGGGGTCGGTGATCGGGGGGGCGGTGATCAGGGGGTCGGTGATCGGGGTGTGTCAGTGATCGGGGGGTTCGGTGATTGGGGTGGGTCAGTGATCAGGGGGGTCGGTTATCGGTGGTGTCAGTGATTGTGGGGTTCGGTGATTTGGGGGTTGGTGATCGGGTGGAGTCGGTGATCGGGGGTCGGTGATCAGGGGGGTCGGTGATCGGGGGGTCGGTGATCGGGGGGGGTCGGTGATCGGGGGGTCAGTGATGGGGGGTCAGTGATGGGGGGGTCGGTGATCGGGGGGGTCGGTGATCGGGGGAGTTGGTGATCGGGTGTCGGTGATCGGGGGACTCGGTGATCGGGGGGTCGGTGATCGGGTGGAGTCAGTGATTGGGGAGTCGGTGATCGGGGTGTCGGTGATTGGGGGTGTCAGTGATTGGGGGGGTGGTGATCGGGGGGAGTCGGTGATCGGGGGTTCAGTGATCGGGGGTTCAGTGATGGGGGATCGGTGATCGGGGGTAGTCGGTGATTGGGGGGTTCGGTGATCTTGGGGGTTGGTGATCGGGTGGAGTCGGTGATCGGGGGGTCGGTGATTGGGGGGTCGGTGATCGGGGGGTCAGTGATGGGGTGTCGGTGATCGGGGGGGTCGGTGATCGGGGAGTCGGTGATCGGGTGTCAGTGATCGGGGGATCAGTGATCGGGGATGTCGGTGATCGGGGTGGAGTCAGTGATTGGGGGGGTCGGTGATCGGGCGTGTCGGTGATCGGGGTGTCAGTGATCGGGGGGGTTGGTGATCGGGGGGAGTCGGTGATCGGGAGGTCAGTGATCGGGGGGTTCGGTGGTCGGGGGTCGGTGATCGGGGGGGTCGGTGATCGGGGGGGAGTCGGTGATCGGGGGGGGTCGGTGATCGGGGCTGTCGGTGATCGGGGAGTCGGTGATTGGGGAGTCAGTGATCGGGGGGGGTCGGTGATCGGGGGGGAGTTGGTGATCGGGGGGAGTCGGTGATCGGGTGGGTTGGTGATAGGGGGAGTCAGTGATCGGGGGTTCGGTGATCAGGGGGGAGTCAGTGATTGGGGGGGGGTCAGTGATCGGGGCGTTGGTGATCGGGGGTTGTCAGTGATTGGGTGGTTCGGTGATCGGGGGGAGTCGGTGATGGGGGGTTCGGTGATCGGGGGGGAGTTGGTGATCGGGGGAGTTGGTGATCAGGGGAGTCGGTGATCGGGGGTGTCGGTGATCGGGGGTGAGTCGGTGATTGGGGGAGTCAGTGATCGGGGGCGTTGGTGATCAGGGGGGTCGATGATCCGGGGGGTCAGTGATTGGGGGGAGTCGGTGTTCGGGGGGGGGTCGGTGATCGGGGGGTCGGTGATCGGGGTGGGTCGGTGATCGGGGGGGAGTCTGTGATTGGGGGGAGTCGGTGATCGGGGGGGTCAGTGATCGGGGGGTGTCAGTGATCGGGGGGGGTTCGGTGATCCGGGGGGTGTTGGTGATCGGGGAGAGTCGGTGATCGGGGGGGTTCGGTGATTGGGGGGTCGGTGATTGGGGTGATCGGGGGGGTCAGTGATCGGGGGTGTCGGTGATTGGGGGCGTTGGTGATCGGGGGCTTGGTGATCGGGGGGGTTGGTCGTCGGGTGGGGGGTTCGGTGATGGGGGGTCAATCATTGGTGGCGGCTTCGGTGATCCAGGGGGTCGTTGGTGATCAGGGGGCTCGGTGATCGGGGGTGTCGGTGATTGGGGGTGTCAGTGATCGGGGGGGTGTCGGTGATCAGGGGAGTCAGTGATCGGGTGGGTCGGTGATCGGGGGGTTCGGTGATCCAGGGGGGGTAAGTGATCGGGGTGGGGCTGTCAGTGATCGGGGGCGTTGCTGATCGGGGGTGTCGGTGATCGGGGAGGTCGGTCATCGTTGGGGGTTCGGTGATCTGGGGGGGGGTCGGTGATCAGGGGGGTCAGTGGATCCGGGGGGTTCGGTGATCGGGGACGTCAGTGATCCGGGTGGGTCAGTGATCGGGGGGTCAGTGATCGGGGGGAGGTCGGTGATTGGGGTTGTCAGTGATCGGGGTGTGTCGGTGATCGGGGGAGTCAGTGATCGGGTGGGTCGTTGATCGGGGGGGTTTGTTGATCGGGTGGGTCAGTGATCGGGTAGGTTGGTGATCGGGGGGCTTCGGTGATCGGTGGGGTCGGTGATCCGGGGGGGTAAGTGATCGGGGGGGGCGTGTCAGTGATCGGGGGCGTTGCTGATCGGGGGGCTCGGTGATCGGGGAGGTCGGTCAACATTGGGGGGTTCGGTGATCTGGGGGGGGTCGGTGATCAGGGGGGTCGGTGATCAGGGGCTTTGGTGATGGGGGGTCGGTGATCGGGGGGTCGGTGATCGTGGGGGGGTTGGTTATCAGGGGGGTCGGTGATCGGGGGGGTCGGTGATCTGGGGGGGTCGGTGATCGGGGTGATCGGGTGATCGGGGGTGTCGGTGATCGGGGCGTTGATGATCGGGGTAATCGGGGTGGTCAGTGATCGGGGGAGGTTAGTGATCGGGTGGGCCAGTGTTCGGGGGGTTCAGTGATTGGGGGGTCGTAATCAGGGGGGTCAGTGATCGGGGGGTCAGTGATCGGGGGGGAGTCGGTGATTGGGGGGGTCGGTGATCGGGGTGGGTCGGTGATCGGGGGGGGTCTGTGATCGGGGGTGTTGGTGATCGGGGGGGTCGGTGATCGGGGGTGTCGGTGATCGGGGGGTCGGTAATCGGGGGAGTCGTTGATCGGAGGAATCGGTGTTCGGGGGGGTCGGTGATCGGGGTGGGTCAGTGATCGGGGGGGTCGGTGATCGGGGGGGGTCGGTGATCGGGGGGTAAGTGTTCGAAGGGGGTCGGTGATCGGGGGGGGTCGGTGATCGGGGGTCAGTGATCGGGGTGATCGGGAGCCTCGGTGATCGGGGTGGTCAGTGATTGGAGGGGAGTTGGTGATCGGGGGTGTCAGTGATCGGGGGGGGGTCAGTGATCGGGGGGGTCGGTGATCGGGGGGTCAGTGATCGGGGTGATCGGGAGGGGTCGGTGATCGGGGTGGTCAGTGATCGGAGGGGAGTCGGTGATCGGGGGGGTCAGTGATCGGGGTGATCGGGGGTTCGGTGATCGGGGGGGTCAGTGATTGGGGGGTTGGTGATCGATGGGGTCAGTGATCGGTGCGTCAGTGATCGGGGGGTCGGTGATCAGGGGCGGTCAGTGACCGGGGGGGTCGATGATCTGGGGGGTCAGTGATCGGGGGGGGTCGGTGATCAGGGGGGTCGGTGATCGGGGTGATCGGGGGGGGTCGGTGATCGGGGTGGGCCAGTGATCAGAGGGGTCGGTGATCGGGGTGATCGGGGGGTCAGTGATCGGGGGAGGTCAGTGAATTGGGAGGGTCGGGTGATCGGGGTGGTCGGTGATTGGGGGGGTCGGTGATCAGGGGGGTCAGTGATCGGGGGTGGTCGGTGATCGGGGGGTCGGTGATCGGGGGGGCCAGTGATCGGGGTGGGTCGGTGATTGGGGGGTCGATGATCGGGGTGATCGGGGGGTCAGTGATCGGGGGAGGTCAGTGATTGTGGGGTCGGTGATCGGGGGATCGGTGATTGGGGGGGCGGTGATCGGGGGGGTCGGTGATCGGGGTGTCGGTGATCGGGGGGGTCGGTGATCAGGGTGATCGGTGATCGGGGGGGTCGGTGATCGGTGGGGTCGGTGATCGGGGGGGTCGGTGATCGGGGTGGGTCGGTGATCGGGGGGTCGGTGATCGGGGAGTCGGTGACCGGGGGCGTTGGTGATCGGAGGTTGGTGATCGGGGGGGTTAGTGTTCGGGGGGTCGGTGATCGGGGGGAGTCGGTGATCGGGGGCATTGGTGATCGGGGGGATCGGTGATTGGGGGGTCGGTTATAGGGGGCTCGGTAATCGGGGGGTTGGTGATCGGGGGGTCGGTGATCGGGGGGGTCGGTGATCGGGGGCGTTGGTGATCGGGGGGTCGGTGATCGGGGGAGTCGGTGATCGGGGGGGTCGGTGATCGGGGGGGTCGAGGATCGGGGGTGTCGATGATCGGGGTGGGTCGGTGATTGGGGGGTCGGTGATCGGGGGCGTTGGTGATCGGGGGGTCGGTGATCGGGGGAGTCGGTGATCGGGGGGGTCGGTGATCGAGGGGGTCGAGGATCGGGGGTGTCGATGATCGGGGTGGGTCGGTGATTGGGGGGTCGGTGATCGGGGGCGTTGGTGATCGGGGGGGGGTCGGTGATCGGGGGGGTCGGTGATCGGGGGCGTCGGTGATCGGGGGGGAGTCGGTGATCGGGGGTGTCGGTGATCGGGGGGAGTCGGTGATTGGGGGGAGTCGGTTATCGGGGGGGTCGGTGATCGGGGGGGTCAGGGATCGGGGGGGTCGGTGATCGGGGGGTCAGTGATGGGGGGTCGGTGATCGGGGGGGGTCGGTGATGGGGGGGTTGTTGATCGGGGGTAGTCGGTGATTGGGGGGTTCGGTGTTCTTGGGAGTTGGTGATCGGGTGGAGTCGGTGATCGGGGAGTCGGTGATCGGGGGGGTCGGTGATCGGGGGGTCAGTGATGGGGGGGTCGGTGATCGGGGTGGTCGGTGATCGGGGGAGTCGGTGATCGGGTGTCAGTGATCGGAGGGGTCAGTGATCGGGGGAGTCGGTTATCGGGGGTGTTGGTGATCGGGGTGGAGTCAGTGATTGAGGGGGTCGGTGACCGGGGGTGTCGGTGATCGGGGGTGTCAGTGATCAGGGGGGTTGGTGATCGGGGGGAGTCGGTGATCGGGGGGTCGGTGATCGGGGGGGTCGCTGATTGGGAGGAGTCGGTGATCGGGGGGGTCGGTGATCGGGGCTGTCGGTGATCGGGGGAGTCGGTGATTGGGGGGTCAGTGATCGGGGGGGTCGGTGATCGGGGGGGAGTCGGTGATCGGGGGGTGTCGGTGATCGGGGAGGTCGGTGATCAGGCGAGTCGGTAATCGGGGGATCGGTGATCAGGGGGGCGTCAGTGATTGGGGGGGTCAGTGATTGGGGGTGTCGGTGATCGGGGGTGTCAGTGATCGGGGGGGGTGTCAGTGATCGGGGGGAGCCGGTGATTGGGGGGGTCGGTGATCGGGGTGGAGTTGGTGATCGGGGGAGTTGGTGATCGGGGGAGTCGGTGATCGGGGGGATCGGTGATCGGGGGGGAGTCGGTGATTGGGGGAGTCAGTGATCAGGGGCGTTGGTGAGCGGGGGTTCGATGATCCGGGGGGTCGGTGATTGAGGGGAGTCGGTGATCATGGGGGGGTCGTTGATCGGGGGGGTCGGTGATCGGGGGGGGTCGGTGATCGGGGGGGAGTCTGTGATTGGGGGGAGTCGGTGATCGGAGGGGTCGGTGATCGGGGGGGGTCAGTGATCGGGGGTGTCTGTCATCGGGGGGGGGTTCGGGGATCTGGGGGGTGTTGGTGATCGGGGAGGGTCGGTGATCGGGGGGTTCGGTGATCAGGGGGGTCGGTGATTGGGGTGATCGGGGGGGTCAGTGATCGGGGGGGTGTCGGTGATCGGCGGGGTTGGTGATCTGGGGGGTTGGTGATCGGGGGGGTTGGTCATCGGTGGGGGGTTCGGTGATGGGGGGTCAATCATTGGTGGGGGCTTCGGTGATCCAGGGGGGCGTTGGTGATCAGGGGGCTCGGTGATCGGGGGTGTTGGTGATTGGGGGTGTCCGTGATCGGGGGGGGGTGTCGGTGATTGGGGGTGTCAGTGATCGGGGGGGGGTGTCGGTGATCGGGGGAGTCAGTGATCGGGTGGGTCGTTGATCAGCGGTTTTGGGAATCGGGTGGGTCAGTGATCGGGTGGGTCGGTGATCGGGGGGTTCGGTGATCGGGGAGGTCAGTGATCCGGGGGGTTCGGTGATCGGGGAGGTCAGTGATCCGGGTGGGTCAGTGATCGGGGGGTCAGTGATCGGGGGGAGGTCGGTGATCGTTGTTGTCAGTGATCGGGGGGGTCGGTGATCGGGGGGGTCAGTGATCGGGGGGGGTCGGTGATCGGGGTGATCGGGGGGGTCGGTGATCGGGGGCGTTGATGATCGGGGTAATCGGGTGGTCAGTGATCGGGGGAGGTTAGTGATCGGGGGGGTCAGTGTTCGGGGGGGTCAGTGATTGGGGGTGTCGGTGATCGGGGGGAGTCGTTGATTGGGGGGGTCGGTGATCGGGGTGGGTCGGTGATCGGGGGGGTCCGTGATCGGGGGTGTTGGTGATCGGGGGGGGTCGGTGATCGGGGGGGTCGGTGATCGTGGGGTCGGTAATCGGGGGAGTCGGTGATCGGAGGAATCGGTGTTCGGGGGGATCGGTGATCGGGGTGGGTCGGTGATCGGGGGGGGTCGGTGATCGGGGTGGGTCGGTGATCGGGGGGAGTCGCTGATTGGGGGGTCGGTGATCGGGCCGTGTCGGTGATCGGGGGGGTCGGTGATCGGGGGGTCGGTGATCGGGGGGGTCGGTGATCGGGGTGTGTCAGTGATCGGGGGATCGGTGATTGGGGTGGGCCAGTGATCAGGGGGGTCGGTGATCGGTGGTGTCGGTGATTGTGGGGTTCGGTGATCTTGGGGGTTGGTGATCGGGTGGAGTCGGTGATCGGGGGGTCGGTGATCGGGGGGGTCGGTGATTGGGGGTCGGTGATCGGGGGGGTCGGTGATCGGGGGGAGTTGGTGATCGGGGGGTCAGTGATGGGGGAGTCAGTGATGGGGGGGTCGGTGATCGGGCGGGTCGGTGATCGGGGGAGTCGGTGATCGGGTGTCAGTGATCGGGGGAGTCGGTGATCGGGGGGGTCAGTGATTGGGTTGGAGTCAGTGATTGGGGGGGTCGGTGATCGGGGGTGTCGGTGATCAGGGGTGTCAGTGATCGGGGGGGTTGATGATTGGGGGGAGTCGGTGATCGGGGGGTCAGTGATCGGGGGGGTCGGTGATGGGGGAGTCGTTGATCGGGGGTAGTCGGTGATTGGGGGGTTCAGTGATCTTGGGGGTTGGTGATTGGGTGGGGTCGGTGATCGGGGGGTCAGTGATCGGGGGGGTCGGTGATCGGGGGGTCAGTGATGGGGGGGTCGGTGATCGGGGTGGTCGGTGATCGGGGTGGTCGGTGATCGGGGGAGGCGGTGATCGGGTGTCAGTGATCGGAGGGGTCAGTGATCGGGGGAGTCGGTGATCGGGGGTGTTGGTGATCGGGGTGGAGTCAGTGATTGAGGGGGTCGGTGATCGGGGGTGTCAGTGATCGGGGGTGTCAGTGATCAGGGGGGTTGGTGATCGGGGGGAGTCGGTGATCGGGGGGTCGGTGATCGGGGGTGTCAGTGATCGGGGGTGTCAGTGATCAGGGGGGTTGGTGATCAGGGGGGTTGGTGATCGGGGGGAGTCGGTGATCGAGGGGGTCGGTGATCGGGGGGAGTCGGTGATCGGGGGGGGTCGGTGATCGGGGCTGTCGGTGATCGGGGGAGTCGGTGATTGGGGGGTCAGTAATCGGGGGGGTCGGTGATCGGGGGGGGAGTCGGTGATCGGGGGGTGTCGGTGATCGGAGGGTCGGTGATCGGGGGAGTCGGTGATCGGGGGGTCGGTGATCAGGGGGGAGTCAGTGATGGGGGGGTCAGTGGTTGGGGGTGTCGGTGATCGGGGGTGTCAGTGATCGGGGGGGTGTCAGTGATCGGGGGGAGTCGGTGATTGGGGGGGTCGGTGATCGGAGTGGAGTTGGTGATCGGGGGAGTTGGTGATCGGGGGAGTCGGTGATCGGAGGGGTCGGTGATCGGGGGGGAGTCGGTGATTGGGGGAGTCAGTGATCAGGGGCGTTGGTGATCAGGGGGGTCGATGATCCGGGGGGTCGGTGATTGGGGGGAGTCCGTGATCGGGTGGTGGGGTTGGTGATCGGGGGGGAGTCTGTGATTGGGGGGAGTCCTTGATCGGGGGGGTCGGTGATCGGGGGGGGTGTCAGTGATCGGGGGTGTCTGTCATCGGGGGGGTTCGGGGATCCGGGGGGTGTTGGTGATCGGGGAGTGTCGGTGATCGGGGGGTTTCATTGATCGGGGGGGTCGGTGATTGGGGTGATCGGGGGGGTCAGTGATCGGGGGGTGTCGGTGATCGGGGGGGTTGGTGATCGGGGGGGTTGGTGATCGGGGGGGTTGGTGATCGGGGGGGTTGGTCATTGGTGGGGGGTTCGGTGATGTGGGGTCAATCATTGGTGGGGGCTTCGGTGATCCAGGGGGGCGTTGGTGATCAGGGGGCTCGGTGATTGGGGGTGTCGGTGATTGGGGGTGTCAGTGATCGGGGGGGGGTGTCGGTGATCGGGGGAGTCAGTGATCGGGTGGGTCGTTGATCGGGGGGTTTGGTGATCGGGTGGGTCAGTGATCGGGTGGGTCGGTGATCAGGGGGTTCGGTGATCGGGGAGGTCGGTGATCCGGGGGGTTCGGTGATCGGGGAGGTCAGTGATCCAGGTGGGTCAGTGATCGGGGGGTCAGTGATCGGGGGGAGGTCGGTGATCGCTTTTGTCAGTGATCGGGGGGGGTGTCGGTGAACGGGGGAGTCAGTGATCGGGTGGGTCATTGATCGGGGGGTTTGGTGATCGGGTGGGTCAGTGATCGGGTAGGTCGGTGATCGGGGGTTTCGGTGATCGGTGGGGTCGGTGATCCGGGGGGGTAAGTGATCGGCGGGGGGGGTCGGTGATCGGGGGCATTGGTGATCGGTGGGGTCGGTGATCGGGGAGGTCGGTCATCGTTGGGGGTTCGGTGATCTGGGGGGTGTTGGTGATTGGGGGGTTCGGTGATCAGGGGCTTTGGTGATGGGGGGTCGGTGATCGGGAGGTCGGTGATCGGGGGTGTTGGTGATCAGGGGGGTCGGTGATCGGGGGGGTCGGTGATCGGGGGGATCGGTGATCGGGGGGGTCGGTGATCGGGGGGGTCGGTGATCAGGGGGGTCGCTGATCGGGGGGTCGCTGATCAGGGGGTTGGTGATCGGGGGGGTCGGTGATCGGGGGGGTCGGTGATCGGGGGGTCGGTGATCTGGGGGTCGGTGATCGGGGGGGTCGTTGATCGGGGGGGATCGGTGATTGGGGGGGTCGGTGATTGGGAGGGTCGGTGATCGTGGGGTCGGTGATCGGGGGGGTTGTTGATCGGGGGGATCGGTGATCGGGGGGATCGGTGATTGGGAGGGTCGGTGATCGGGGGGTCGGTGATCGGGGGCGTCGGTGATTGGTGATGGGGGGTCGATGATGGGGATGGTTCGGGGGGCTGGTGATCAGGGGGAACGGTGATCGGGGATCGGTGATCCGTGATGGGGTGCCAGTGATGCAGATGGTTCGTGGGGGTCGGTGATCGGGGGGTTCGGTGATCTGGGGGTCAGTGATCGGGGGGGTCGGTGATCGGGGGGGGGTCAGTGAATGGTGATGGGGGGTCGATGATGGTGATGATTCGGGGGGTTGGTGATTGGGGGGATCGGTGATCAGGGGGTCGGTGATCGGTGATGGGGGGGTCAGTGATGCGGATGGTTCGGGGGGGTTGGTGATTGGGGGGTAGGTGATGGGGGTCGATGATGGGGATATTCGGGGGGCGTCGGTGATCGGGGGGGTCGGTGATGGGGGAGTTCGATGATCGGGGGAGTGGTCGGTGATGGGAGGTTCGGTGATCGGGGGGGTGTCGGGGGGTCGGTGATCATGCAGGTGGGAGATGTTTATGGGTTAACTTCTTGGGCCTAGAGCAGATGCTCATGCTCCTCCTGGCACACAAGCAGTGCTGTAAAGGCACTCACCTCATGGATCCAGCCCTTCTCATCATCTTTTGCCTGCTGGGTTTCCCGAGGCCAGGGAAAGCCGGTCAACATGGGTTAAAATAGAAAGCTTGTTAACAAGAAGGCATGCAGCCTCCTTAAAAGGTTTCAATCACCAATCTGCCTCCTGAGAGCGGGTTGGTCACCCGACCCCTGTCCCGCCTCTGTTAAAACTGGAAGTGGGCGGGTTTGAGGTTTGCTGGGTTTGGGTTTGAGATTTTTAACATTTTAACATCCCACCTGACCCAAACTCACCCGTTTTTGGGAGTTAAAATTACCCCCAACTGATCAGGTAATTTGTTTCAATGATGTTGGTTGAGGATCAATATTGGCCAGATCATTGAAAGGGAATAGAAATGGATGGGGAATAGCTCTACATATTCAAAATAAGAGAAGTATTTCTGCTAGAATTGAGATAAAGGTACTACAATTAGCTTCAACACCTTAGCCTACAGAGAGAAAAGAATTAGTCAGGACTCCCACTCTTGGTTACTATCTAGTGAGCTATGCTGGATGTCTGTATGTGTGCATTTTGGGTGAGGACAGAACTGAGCTTGGCTATGCTGCCCCCATATTTCAATATCCTATCATAACTCATTTTAAAGGTGAAATCAAATGAGACGATTCCATCATTATTTCAAAGTCTCTCTTTGCGAATGCAATTAATACATTGTGTAATTGGAATGGAAAAGATATCAGGAATCACCCATGAAGACAATGATGGAACCCCCCATGTACATGGGGGAGATCCCAAGGCTAGGTGATGATTGCAGCAACAAAACAATCAAGTGGAAGGTGCTGTGTCTGGCTGAGCACAGCATGCATGTTAATAATGAAAAGGACATTAGCATCTGTGACTACCTGTGTCTCATTCCAAGCAGCAATGGCATGGATTTCAAGGGCAATTAGGGATGGGCAATAAATGCTGGCCTTGCCAGCGACGCCCACATTCCATAAACAAATTTTTAAAAAGATCAGCAGCAGAGACTGTAATGATATCAGCAAATAGAGATGGTATTTGCCTGTTCGATTATGATGCCTTAACAGCATGTTTGCATGTATTGATTGCTTGTGCCTGACCAGCAGAGGGCATGTGACAGAGACAAGCAAGGCAGTTCAGTTTAGTTTCAGTTTCATTCTAGATGGATCACTAGCATGGTGTCTCCTGAAATGCCGTATAAAGAGTTGAACAGACTTTAGATTAAAAGACATTCTCTTTCATAAATGTCTCATCATTGAACCCACAAAGAAATCAATACATGGTGTCAGAAGTGATTGAAAGAGATGAAGAGGAAAAATCTGAAGTTAAATCAGCTCTCCACAGATTAGCAAGCCAAAAGAGAACATTGTTACTTACCATTAGAGAATAGCTAACGAAGTGAAAAATGGAAGGTTTACTCCCACCGGCGAAGCTTCAATTGACAGGTAATGTGGCTGAAAATTGGAGGAGATTCAAACAACATGTGGGGTTGTATTTAGCGGCAATCGGAGCTGACGAGAAAAGTAATAAAAGGAAATCGTCACTGTTCTTACATGTCGTGAGTGATGAAGCGCTGGAGGTGTATAATAACTTCACATTCGCTGCTGATGGAGACAAAATGAAGCTAGATAAAATAATGGAACAGTTTGAGGCCTACTGCATACCTAAACGTAACGTGACGTTTGAGAGGCACAGATTTTTCACATGTGTACAGAAAACGGGTGAGACTATTGATCAGTATGTGACTGAACTGAGAAACCAAAGCAAAACATGTGAATTTGGGGGACTGACAGACTCGCTGATAAAAGACAGACTGGTGTGTGGTATTCCAGATAATGGTCTAAGGGAAAGACTGCTAAGAGAGCAAGATCTAGACCTGAGAAAAGCCATAGCACTGTGTAGGGCTACAGAGACTGTGAAGTTGCAGGCAAAGGAACTGTTCAGTGACAATAGCTGCAACGTGGATGCAGTGAGAATGAACGGACACAAACCAGTTAACAAAAAGAGCGCCAATGTGAAAAAAGAGGCGTGGCCAGCGAACGAAAATGAAAGGGACAATCGAAAGACATGTAGTCGATGCGGTACACAGCATCCACCAAAAAAGTGTCCAGCATATGGTAAAACATGCAATAGTTGCAACAAAAACAACCATTATGCCCGTTGCTGTAAGAACCAAGCGCAACAAAGCAAGGTCCATACAGTAGATGAAAGCGAGATAGAGGAGTTCAATGTAGATGTTGTGTCTGAAAACAAAAAAGAAGAAAGAGACTGGATGTTGACACTAAAAGTGAATGACATACACATTCCATTTAAATTGGATACTGGAGCACAAGTTAATGTGATATCAGAGACTGAGTTTAAGAAAATTAGACCCAGACCAAAGATACATGGAATCAAAGTGAAAGTGACAGGATACTCAGGTACTGATATACCAGTGAAAGGAAGATGCATTGTCAAAGTAACACACAAGGACAGAGAGCACACGCTAGCATTAATCGTGGTGCCAAAGGATGTGCAAGCCATACTAGGTTTAAAAGCCTGTGAGAGACTGAACCTGGTAAAGAGAGTCCTCATTGTGGAAAGCGAAGGAGAGACAGTCTATGATGAACTGAATGTTGCGTACACACCGGGTAAGCTGATGTATACAGCAGACACGTTGTCCAGAGCTGTTGGCCCAGGAGAGCCCGCAAACACAGTGAAAAGACTGATGTACAAGGCAAAAGACAGTGGAACTGACTTCTACCAGAGCATGCTTGTATACCACACAACGCCGCTCGAGTGTGGTATGTCACTAGCCCAACTCCTGATGGGACATCGGCTAAGGTCAAACCTACCCATCCCGGAGAACCTCCTGAAAACAAAAGAGGGGGAGAAAGTGAGGAAGTTCAAAGAACAACAGAAAGAAAAGCAAAAGTACTACTATGACAGAGGAACAGAAAACCTACCTGAACTCCACACTGGTGACCAAGTAAGGTTCAAAGACAAAACAAACATATGGACTCAGAAGGGAACTGTCCTGAGTGAAGTTCAACCAAGATCATACACCATTCAGATGGATGAGGGTGCTGTTTTGAGAAGAAATCGTTGAGATCTTCTCATGGGACCAGCCACAGCAGGTCAAGAGACTGATACTGTTGAACAACCTGATCACACAGCTGAGAAACCATCATCTGAGGCAACAACTCAGATTCAAGGACAATCAATCAGAAAATCCTCAAGACACGTGACGCCTCCTGAGAGACTCATTGAGCAAATTTAAGGACTATTGTTATAGAAGGAAGTAATGTTATCTTATTCTTTCTTCAAGTTCTAGTGTATTGACATATTTCATGTGAACACACAAAGCAAGGTTAAAAGACCTTGATCATGATAATGATAATGTAAGTTCATTAAGTGTTACAGTTAAAATGCAGATTAATACAAAGAAAACATGTTGTTAGTTAAAAGTAAAATACTTTTGTTTTAAGAAAAGGAGATGTAATGATATCAGCAAATAGAGATGGTATTTACCTGTTCGATTATGATGCCTTAACAGCATGTTTGCATGTATTGATTGCTTGTGCCTGACCAGCAGAGGGCATGTGACAGAGACAAGCAAGGCAGTTCAGTTTAGTTTCAGTTTCGTTCTAGATGGATCACTAGCATGGTGTCTCCTGAAATGCTGTATAAAGAGTTGAACAGACTTTAGATTAAAAGACATTCTCTTTCATAAATGTCTCGTCATTGAACCCACAAAGAAATCAATACAGAGACAGCATTAAAAAGTGGGGATACTATTAAGACATTGAATGTAAAAATTGATTTTGTGATCGAAGAGATGTTCCTTAGTTCCAAGGGCAGGATAAATGACCATGAGTGCTCCTGCTCCTCCTGGACCCACAAAAATACTCCCAAAAAAGCTTTTGGGTCATTTCCACTCACCGCCTGCTATGAATGGGCAGAGTGTACACAGTACACTTTCTGCCCATTGTACCTGAAAATTGCAAAAGCAGACAGGCCATTTACAGGCCTGCTAGAAAATTGTAAATTGCATTAGGCGCGCCTTGGGCATCTATGGGTATGCCCAGATGCACCCCCCCGCACCCCCCCTCCGATTTTCAATTGCCAGCGCCCATTTTTTGGTGAGGAATGGGCAGCCGGCAGTTGAAAAGTGCCCCCACCGAGTGGAGGCTATGGTGTTTTGGTGCAAGTCAGAAGGGTAGGGGATTTCAGCCTGGGTAATACTTAATACTTCTTATCAGTCAGCCAGTGAAGGTATGGAGGAGGTCTGGAAGCAGCTTAGACACTTATTGTCTTGCACGTGGAGTCCAGGTGGACTGAAGAATGTACATAACGTATCTTGAGAAAAATTACATAAAAATAAATACTAAATACTTACAAAAGTGTCTAGTTTCAGGGCAGATATTCTACAGGATGTCCACAAAGATTTATGAAGAATACTTTAGTTGATCCCAGTAATTCCTTGAGGGTGGTGGTGATTTTTGCTTCAATCTGCTGGAAAAGGGAACAATTTTCCATTTCTTTGCATTCAATCAGTATTAAGCAGACTGAGATCATGGTTAGTTACAGAGTAACGTTCCCTCTACACTATACCCACAATGTGCTTTAAACTATACCTTGGACAACCTCTTGTTGCATCTACATTTTTCACATTGGCCAATTTTCTTTTGACTATTTGGGCCGATTTATGGGCAACTTTGCATTGTGAATTCACACCTATCAGAAAATGTTTGCGACTGCTGAAGCTCATTTCACTTTGGATCATATAGAATCCTTACAGCCAGTGGAGATATGAGAGGTACATTCCATCAGTTTGAGCTAGATTCAAAGCTGGGTCCCAGAAGTGAAGGGATACATAAGAACATAAGAAATAGGAGCAGGAGTAGGCCATACGGCCCTTCAAGCCTGCATTCAATAAGATCATGGCTGATCTTCGATCTCAAATTCACTTTCCTGCCCTATCCCCGTATCTCTTGAATCTTTTAGAGTCCAAAAATCTATTTATCTCAGCCTTGAATATACTCAACGACTGAGCATCCTCAGCCCTCTGGAGCAGAGAATTCCAAAGATTCACAACCCTCCGAGTGAAGAAATTCCTCCTCATCTCAGTCTTAAATGGCCAACCCCTTATCCTGAGACTATGCCCCCTAGTTTTAAACTCTTCAGCTAGGAGAAACAACCTCTCAGCATTTATCCTGTTAATCCCCCTCAGAATCTTGTATGTTTCAATGAGATCACCTCTCATTCTCCTAAACTCCAGGGAGTATAGGCCCAATCTACTCAATCTCTCCTCATAGGGCAGCCCTCTCATTCTCCTAAACTCCAGGGAGTATAGGCCCATTCTACTCAATCTCTCATCATAGGACAGCCCTCTAATCCCAGGAATCAATCTAGTGAACCTTCGTTGCACCGCCTCCAAGGCAAGTATATCCTTCCTCAGATAAGGAGACTGAAACTGTGCCCAGTACTCCAGGTGTGGTCTCACCAAGGCCCTGTACAATTGTGGCAAGACTTCCTTACTCTTGTACTCCAACCCCCTTGCAATAAAGACCAACATTCCATTTGCCTTCCTAATTGCTTGCTGTACCTGCATGTTAACTCTCTGTATTTCTTGTACTAAATCTCACTGAACACCAACATTTAATAGTTTCTCACCATTTAAAAAATATTCTGTTTTTCTATTTTTCCTACCAAAGTGAATAACCTCACGTTTCCCCACATTATACTCCATCTGCCACCTTATTGCCCACTCACTTAACTGGTCTGTATCCCTTTGCATCCTCCTCACAGTTTACTTTCCCACCTAGCTTTATATCATCAGCAAACTTGGATACATTGCACTCGGTCCCTTCATCTAAGTCATTAAGATAAATTGTAAATAGCTGAGGCACAAGCACTGATCCTTGCGGTTCCCACTAGTTACAGCCTGCCAACTGGAAAATGACCCGTTTATCTCTACTCTCTGTTTTTTGTCCGTTAACCAATCCTCTAACCCTGCTAATACATTACCTCCACCCCATGTGCCCAAGATTGTACACATTCTCATGAACTGTACAATCCTGTCCCACTGTCCTCTTTGTTTTTATCTATCATACCTGCATTCTGTAACATCATATAATGATCTGAAAATTGAACATTGCTGCTAATTAATTGCTGAGGAGGGTTGAGATCTCATGAGATAAAGTAATTATGAATGAATCCACAGGTAATTCTAAACGATGTTATAGATTTTGTTTGGGGAAGGTGCTTTCATGCATTGGCCCAGATTTAGCGGTCAGCAGCGAAGGAACAGCGCTCATGCTTACAGCTGCCCACAGACTTTTCATGGGATTTTGTGCGGCAACTTATGGTAATTAGAGATCCAGTTCAGCGAGGCGCCCTCTACAGGGGATCTGAGACCTGTGTGAGCAGGACAAGCAAGGGCATGTCTCTTCAACCAATCAGATTGAAGAATCCTTACAGAGACACGCAGAGGTGAATTTTAACCCTCAATAATGGGTGGGTTTGAGTCGGGTGAGATGTGAAAATTTAAAAAAAACTCAAACACAACCCCAACTTACCTCCAACACGGCCACTACTGGTTTTAATGGAGGCGGGTTGGAGGCTTCCAGGAGGTTAGTTGGTCACTTAAATATTATAATGAGGCTGCATGCTTCATATTTTATCTGGCTTCCAGGTTTAACCCTGGACAGCTGGGGCTCCCGGGCCTCAGGAAACCCGACAGCTAAAGGGAAGCGAGGACTGCTCCATGGAAGAGTTACGTGTTTTTCCAGCACTGTTTTGGGGTCAGGAGGAGCAGGAGTGCTTCCCTCCCCCAATCTCCCAAGCTAACCTGATTCCCACCCCACCCCCCCAGGATCAGCACCCCCACCCCCGACTTGACCAGACACCCACTCACAGGATCACCTCCTCCACTACCCCCCAAGATCGCCGACCTCCTCCCAGTCCAGGATCGGACCACCCCACCCAAAATTCGGACCCCCCCTCCAACGTTATCACTAGCCCAGCAGCAGGCTCTCTACCTGCTCCTCAGCTGCGGCCTCCTCAGGAGCATTCCCTGCCCCAGAGGGAGCCAAGCCTGTCAATCAGGCTGATTTCCGGGCGGGGAACCTGCTGGAAAAAAAACACACACTGTGGAGTTAAACCATGCACCTGACTACAACTCCTCCCCACTGCTCGGAAATCCCACCCCAGTCAACATCGGGGCCACAGAATCCATACTAGGAAGCATAAATTAGAATATTTAATACAATGTAAAATCATGTACAGAAAGCGAAATAAGAAGACATGGAAAGAAAGCTGGGCTTAAGAGAGAGAGATAAATGAGACAGAAAGAAAAAGTAAAAGAAAAATAATTTTATTTTTAATTTTTAAAAATCTCCAACAAAATTTAAAATCTGAAGGAATGAGATTCCACACTTGTAAAAGTTATTTTCAGTGCCAGAGAGGTTGTTGGGCAGTAAGACTTGTCACGTCATTAAAAATTCACTTACACTTGAATGGAAAAGCCCAAACTTTTTCTGGTGTGTTTAGTGGGCAAAGCATTACAACTTCACACCCTTCACGGATTTCAATGCTGAATCTCTTAGCGAGATACCAGTGTAGCGAAGCTTGTGAAGGAGCAGGGCAAATTGGACAGCAACTTCCTTATTTTTGCGTTTAGTTGTGGATGTGCGGACGCCAGAGGTTGTGTCTGATTTATTCCATGATAATGGTGAGCGCTGATAGCCTCCCCATTATTCCTACCACAAAATCCGAACCATTGTAAAATTACATTTAGTTTGCATCTTTAGACATATCCATGATTGCATTTTTTCCTATTAAAATGAATGGAAACTCACCTCCCACACAACAGCTACATGTGTTTTTAGAATGCTATGCAGTCACGAAAAGCCTTTGGACTCTTGTGTCTCTGGAAGTAAACATAACAATGAATTCAAATCAAATATAATAAAGTATAAGGGGGAGAAATTCAGTATCGCCCCGTTTGGGGCATAAGTATCGGCCGGGCGCAAAATTTTGCGCCCGGCGCAAATTATCGCCACCTACTGCTAAATTGGCCTCCTTCGTCCCAGGAGGTGATTGGAGCGCTAAAACAGGCGCTGCATGGCTGTCTTAAGGTGCTAAGCCGGAGGAGCGAGGCGCTACCTCCGAGGGCGGCCGCAGCGCAGGTGCTGTCAGTTAGTGATTCCACACAGACGCATTGGCGCCGGTCAGCTCTTAAAGGGGAGGGTCGATCTTGATTTGCAGCCACACCCTGCGCATCGGAGCCCTGAATCTCGGCCTGGACAGACCTGTTGCCACATACTTAAGCTAAGGACCATGGAGAGGGCCAGGGAGCGAGCGCAGTGGTTCAGCGAGGGGGCCTTGGAGGCTCTGGTTGGCGTGGTGGAGCGCAGGCGATCTCTCCTGTACCCGGACAGTGGCAGGAGGCCGCTACCCAGCGACTATCAAAAAGCTTGGAGGGAGGTGGCTCACAGAGTGACCTCCAACAGCATGGTGCCTAGGACCCCTGTGCAATGCAGGAAGAAGTTCAACGACCTCACTCGGGTTGTCAGGGTGAGTGCCCTTTTCAGAATCCTCTTCATCCCTGCATCTCGACCTCACTTTATGGTCAAAGGGTCCTGAAAGCCCCAATGCCCAGCACTCATCCAACACCTATGGCCCTTTCAGGAAACTCACACGCACATTCAGCACTTTGCACACTGTAAGGGCTATGCGACCATGGGAGGCATTGCAGCCAAGATTAGGGCTGCACACTGTAAGGGCTATTCGACCATGGGAGGCATTGCAGCCAAGATCAGGGCTGCACACTGTACTCAGACCCTGTCCTTTCTCTTGCAGGGCAAGCTGGCGCATAATAGGAGGCAGCAGCAACGGACCGGGGGAGGCCGGCCTCACCTTCAAGCCCTGACCGATCTGGAGCAGCGAGTCCAATGGATTATGGCAGGCCGAATGCTTGGCCCCGTCGCCACTGGAGATGCCGACCCCGTTATGGAGAGCAATGGTAAGGCCATCACCTTTTTGACCTCTCTCCTTCCAGCTTTAAGCTCCTCGGAGTCCACATCACGGAAGACCTCTCCTGGTCCCTCAACACCTCCTCTCTGGTGAAGAAGGCCCAGCAGCGCCTATATTTCTTGAGGAGGCTGAAGGGATGTAATCTGTCACCCCTGATCCTCTCTAACTTCTACCGCTGCACTATAGAGAGCATCCTGACAAACTGTATCACGGTATGGTACGGCGGCTGTAGCTCCCATGACCGGAAAGCCCTGCAGCGGGTAGTCAAAACTGCCCAACGCATTACCGGCACCCGGCTACCGACCATAGAACATATATATCAGAAACGCTGCCTACGGAGGGCACGGACCATCATCAAAGACCCTACCCACCCCAGCCACAGTCTGTTCGCCCTCCTACCATCTGGAAGACGCTACAGATGCATTCGCACCCGCACGACCAGATTTAGGAACAGCTTCTTTCCCAGGGCTGTCATCCTACTGAACTCCACAAATAAACACTAAAGCCTGCACATCTGCCGATGCACTTTATTCACTTTATTATGGTCATATTTATGCTAATATATATGTACAAATGTATGTTGAAATGTTTAAGTGTCCTAATCCAAATTGTACACTCTCGGGAGCCGCAAGCCTACATTTCGTTGTACTGCACTTGTGCACTAACAATGACAATAAAAGTTGATTTGATTTGATTGATTTGTTCCTCACACCAGCATCCTTTGCCACTTTCGAGCCAAATCAGTACATCGCAGCACTCATGCCTCCCTTGCTGCCACCCTGTCCTCACGCTAAAGCCACTCTTGTATTCACTGCTTTCAGATGCTGCTCACCAGGTGAGGAGGCGGGCCCTCAAGCTGCCACTGTGAGTGATTCTGAAGGCGACGAGGAGGAGGAAGCCGGACCATCAGTGCCACCCTCAGCCGAGGCAGCCCATGGCCATAATGGGGACACGCCTTCCCTGGAGGGGAGCAGGGGGGAATGGTCTGAGGAGGGTGAAGCTCCGGGGCCCAGCGGGCTGCAGCAATGCGAGGGGGGTAGGGAAGCTCGGGGCCCAGGTGGAGCACAGGCACACTGAGCTCATGGCTGCAGTGGCAAGGATGCCAGATTCCATTGAGTCACTGGCAAGGAGTGTCCAGGACTTCGGCGCAGCACAGGCAAGGACTGTCCTAGACTTCGGCGCAGCACAGGCAAGGATTGTCCAGGACTTCAGCGCAGCACAGGCGGCTGCCACGTAATTGCTAAGTGCTGCAATGCAGTCAGTGGCTGGTCTCATGCAGATGCAGATTGAGGCCACACCAGCACTGACTGCTGCCACCCTCGCTGCATCGGGCATGATTCCCCGGGGCCCTCACCGCGCCGCAGCAGGCCAGCAATCTGTGCTCCAGCAGATTGCTCCGCATGCTGCAGTGCTGCCCCGTGGGAGTGCCAGTGTGTTGTCCGAACAGGGAGTTGCTGTCCTCTCTCAGGATGACAGCATTCCTGCTGCCAGCACTGTCACTTCTCCACTGCAGCTGCCACCACCTGTAGGACAGACTGCTGCCGCCCATGCAGAGTTGGAGCAGTCAGCAGCCGGGCCCTCCAGGCCCAGAGCTGGTCCAGGCCGTCCCTCAAGGGCACCTGCAGTCTCAGTTTCTGACACTCAGCAGCCTTCCCCCAGCCTTGCTGCAGCCAATGGGGTCCCATTACGGAGGAGCTGCAGGGTGGGAAGGGGCCAATCTAGCAAGCGAAGCAGATCACCCTCGAAGGGCAAAAAGTAGGAGGTGTGGCAAAATGTTATTAATTGTTTTATTGAAGGCCGAGGATCGTGGTCATATTTTTGTTACTATTTTGGTCATTGTCTCCAGGTCGTGAGAGCCAGTTATGTGACTGACTGTTTTTTTGGCGGTTTCTTTCTATTACTTTGTCATGCGGGAAGGGTACACAGATTGTTAAATAAAGAAGTGCCTTTATTCAGAATGTGCATGTTTGCTCTTTGAACTAATTGTTGCATTGACTGACTTGGGGGTTGCGGCATGGTTCCATTCAGGTTCTTTGATTGGCAGAAGCCATTCCCTCAGAGGGGGCTGTAGGGGGTGGCGGTTGTGGCGCGTGCGCCCAGTCAGTTATGCCCATGACTGTTGGTGAGCGGTTCGAATCACTCCCACCCCCCTGGGTTCTAGACACCGGACTTAGGTACAGGCGGCAATGCAGAAAACTCGAGTAGACAAGTGGTTTGGATGTAAGAAAACCAAGATTTTATTAAAACAGAAAATAGAACAGTCTTGTGAGAAGTTACTAGTATAAAAATACAGGCAAATACAAAATAATATACTTATACAGGGAATGGGGAACACACGGCACATCGAGGGAAAAACAACCACGTTAACAATCCCCTTATCCTTATCCCACCCCCATACCTAACTAGATTAAGCTATGAGGGGCCAGAATTCATGCTCACCAATCCAAAGCAACGCCAACTGTTTAACGAATGCAGGTTTTGAGGTTTGGTTTTCTGTCCTCTTAGGTACCCCATCTACACATGGTCTTCAGGGGCGCGGTGCTGGAGCTGCTGCTGCGACACACCTTCTTCTCCTCCGCTACCGTCGTCATCTCGTCGCGATGGGTCCTCCTCTTCTTCTCCCTCGGGTGGTCATCGGCGGTAACGTTGTGCCTATAGGGCAGTTGGCAGTCTTAACTTCCTAGATTTTCCTACCCAAGCGTTAAAACACCAGTATATATTCATCGTGGCATGGACACCTGCGTTTTCGCAGTGCTCAACAGAATGTTCGTCTCACCAAGCGCCAGCTTATAACTAGACGCTTGGCCTCATCAATACGTTTTTCGTTGACCTGCTCTGCTCTTATCGATTTGTTACCGTCTTCTTCGTCTCCTTTCGTTTCGTCCCGTTCGGTCACTGTACAAGTCCTGGACTGCCTACTCACTTTCGTCTCACCCCTTTTTGCGGCCTGGGCGTCCTGGATGGCTATGGACTCGGGTCTCGTTCCCCTTCCCCGCAATTGGTATGGTGTAATTGGTTGCTGAAACTCTGCTACGGGGAGCGAGGAGAGAACCCACCACGAGGCCAGGGCATGAGTACGGGCGGCGGCAGCCCAAGACCAGACAAGAGGTCAGAGTCAAGAGCACAAGAGTCAAGAGAGCGATTGCTACCTGGGGCCCACAGTTATACTCCTTTCGAATGGGCCCTTATCTGCGCGCCAAATCAGGTTAGTTCATTGTTCCAATTTTGGCAGGCTGTTTTAAATAATTATAGCAATGTAAACTAACTGTTTTTAGATGGCCGTTTATCGCACCTAATGGCCTGATGTCCGAGCTGTATTGTTATTAATGCATTCTAATCGGTCTGTCCAGCCTTGACAGCTCCCATAAGCTGTTTCCGATTATTTATGCAGACAACTTGATGGCCTCAAGTATAGGCCTAACTAGTTTTGATCTGTCTACGATCTGGCGTAATGCATATTCAATGTTTGCTGTCCGTTTCTCCAAAACACAAAGTCCTTTTTCACAGAAACTGCATTTTAAGTTTTGATTTCCCCAAAAACTGCTTGTGCTGCTACAGAGTCCAAGCTTTTAAAATCTTGCAGGCTTTTGGTCACGAGGTGCGGACGCCATCTATTGGGTACCCTTTTTAAAATGTCCATGCAGGGTCCCTTTTATTAATAACTTTGGGGGAATGTGGGAATTTTGCAAATCTTACAGGGCCTAGAAGCGACTTGCTATAAGCCGCTGATGGACGGCCCTTGCACTTTGTGCCTCCCTCCCATCTTGGTGCTGCTGCTCCTCCTCCTCCTCCTCCTCCTCCTCTGCTGGTGCTACAATGTCTGGTGGCATTGGCTGAGTCCTGAGGATTGCCAGGTTATGCAGCATGCAGCACGCAACAACGAAGTGGGAGACTCGCTCAGGTGAGTATTGAAGGGCTCCTCCGGAATGGTCCAGACAGCGGAACCATTGCTTGAGCACGCCGATTGTGTGCTCAACGATGTTCCTGGTAGCTTGATGGCTCTCATTGTATCATTCTTCAGCAGGAGTGCTGGGCGAATGGAGCGGGGTCATCAGCCAGGTGCACAGAGAATAGCCCTTGTCCCCGAGAAGCCAGCCTCCTGGGTGAGCCGGGGCCTCGAAAAGGTCTGCCACAGAAGTCTGGCACAGGATGAAGGCGTCGTGGCTGCTGCCTGGAAAGTGGGCATTGACAACGAGTATCAGCTGTCTGTAGTCACAGACCAACTGGACGTTCAATGAATGGAACCCCTTTCGGTTGCGGAAATCCTCAGCATTCTCTTGCGGTGCCTGCAAAGCCACATGCGTGCAGTCAATGGTGCCGTGCACCATGGGGAAGCCCACTATTCTTGCAAAGCCCATTGTGCGTTCTTGCTGCTTGTCCGGGATCATGGGGAAGGAGATGAACTGTCATCTCCTTTTAAAGAGGGCATTTGTGACTTGATGGATGCAGCAATGCACCGCGAACTGGGAGATATTGGCAATGTCCCCAGTAGCGGATTGAAAGAAGCCGGTGGCATAGAAGTTGAGAGCCACTGTTACCTTCACTGCCACCGACAGAGACGTCCTGCTCCTCAGTTGAGGCTGCAGATCCGGCTGAAGCAGGTGGCAGAGCTCAGTGACCACCTCCTTGCTGAATCGCAGCCTCTGAAAACACTGCTCCTCAGACATATTGATGTATGAGAACTGTTGGCGGAAAATCCTGGGAGCATAAGGTCTCGTGTGCCGACACCTGTTGGCCCTCCTCCGTCTGGCCATGATTGCCACTCTCTCTCTGCGTCTCTGTGCCCTCACAATGAAATGGAGAAGCATGACGTTCCCATCCATTGAAGCCCCCATAGTGTGTGGCCACTCAAAGTTATGCCGGTGAAAAAGCAAAGCAACTACAAAGTTCTGGTCAGAAGCCAAAAGTACCTCAGCGAGCGCTGACTCAATGCAGAAATCTCTCTCCCTTTGTCTCTCTGCAAATCTCTCTCGCTCTCTCAGAAGGAGTGGTCCAAAAATGGCTACCACAAAGAAGCCAGGAAGAGCCCCCTTTAAATAGCGCCCCACCCAGCCCCACACTGACTGGGAACCGTTCCAGTCAACCTGTCGTTGGGAGCGACAGGCGGAAAGGAGGGGGGCGCCACTGAATTTCCGGTCCGGGGCGTCCCAAGGGCATTGCACTCTGAAATGACGTCAGGATCTGCGTGCGCAGCTGAGTGGGCATTGCGGTTTAGCGCCGCCGCTAAATGTCCGCTCAATTTCACGAGAGGCGCAGGTATTGCCGCGCCCGGGCGCTAGCTGGTTCGCGCCCCACTTATCGCCCTCTTAAGGCGCTAACGGGTGGCGCAACCAACTGAATTTCTCCCCCTAAGTCTCTTGACATCCTTTATCAAGCCTTAAAAATATTATTGTTTTCAACAAAAGTAAGTTAAGCAAAGAAAAGCTTTTTACTTGAAATTGCAGAATTCTAATTACAGAATAAAATGGATTATTTGTTTTATATATGGCAATTTTATCAGCTTCTTACTGTGAGGAGGACCATTTTATTTTTATATGTAAACTACTCTTTTGGTGGTGTGCCAAAATCCTTCGAACGAGACATTCCTGTTTACTTAATTTGGTTGGTGAGAGAGATGTAAAAGATCCCACAGCATTGTTTGAAGAATAGCAAGAAGTTCTCCCAGTGTCCGGGACAACATTCTGCCCTCAACCAATATCACCAGAAACAGATCAGCTGTTCATGCATCTCATTCCCATTCATGGGAGCTTGCAAAATGGCTGTTGCATTTGACGAGAGAACAATTCAAACTAATTCACTGTATGTAACGTGCTTTGAGAGGTGATAAGGCATTATATAAATGTAAGTCTTTCTTTTTATTCCAGTTACACTACGGGGTCAATTTTCCTGGAGCCATCAGGTGAGGTTTCAGGCGTGTGGGGGGGGAGGGGAAATCCCGAATTCGGGGGTCCCGACACCATCCCACCCAAAACCCGCCTCCACGTAAGTTTCAGAGGAGGCGGGTACCCGCCCCGCACTGGGACCCGCCGACCCAAGGCGGGAAGGGATTAGTGCCAATTAACTGCCTGTTAACAGGTAGTTAACAGGCAGTTTTTAGCCTAATCCCTATTTTGAGGGGTGTCGTGTGGGATTCCCGATGGCTCCAAACCACGCCAGGTTAGAGCAGGCGGGCCGTCGGGTTGAAGGACTTGAAGGGGTCGCGATGTCGGTGTTCAGGTGAGTGATGGGTGCATGAGTGCAAAGGTAAGTGTGTTTGGTGTGTCTAAAGTGTGTAAAGAAGTTTAAATTACCTGTACTTACCTTTTAAGCCTTTCTTCCTCTAGGTTTCATGTGTCCATCACTCAGCCGGCACTGAAAGCAAAATGGCTGCGAGCTGTCAAAAGTGACAGCCTTCAGCTTTCATTGCCGGTATGAGCTCTAACTGAGTCTGTGTAGAAGGACTCAGGTTAGAAGTCAGACTGTCAGGGGTCAATTTTCTGGCCGCCATCGGGCGGCTTTTCAGGTGGCCGGGGGCCGAAAATCACCAGAAAAGCGGGTCGAGACCCCCCCCGCCTGATTCCCCGCCCGTTCCGACTTTCGGACCGCCGTTTCCCCGCGACCCGCTTCAGTCCCGGCCGCCGCTGGCGGGACTGGTCGTCGGCACACTAATGACCAATAATTGCCTTGTTGAAGAAGATTTTCCGGGGCCGTTGTGACTTTGGGGCTTTCCCCACATCAAACACGCCTGCAGGGAACCCCGCTGTTGAGACCTGGCATGAAGCTTGCCGGCTTGCTTGCTGTCAGCTGCAGGTCAGGGAAAGCTGCGATTTAAAGTGACAGCACTTGTATGTTGAAGGACCTTGTTGTTGCAGGTTTGGGGCTACTTCTTCAAGGCTTAGGCACAGTTGTGGAAGGTTGCAGCCTCACACACTTCTCAATTTAAATAAAGGAAACTACGATGGTCTGAGGAGCGAGTTGGGTAGGATTGATTGGGGAATGGCACTCAAAGGGTTGACGGTGGATAGGCAATGGCAAACATTCAAAGACCGAATGGATGAGCTACAGAAATTGTTCATTCTAGTTTGGCATAAAAATAAAACAAAAAAGGTGACTCAACCGTGGCTAACAAGGGAAATTAGGGATAGCATAAGATCCAAGGAGGGGGCATATAAATTGGCTAGAAAAAGCAATAATCCTGAGGATTGGGAGCAGTTTAGGAGTCAACAAAGGAGAACAAAGGGATTAATTAAGAAAGGGAAAATAGAATATGAGAGTAAGCCATAAGGGAACATAAAAACTGACTGTAAAAGCTTTTATAGATATGTGAAGAGAAAAAGATTGGTGAAGTCAAGCGTAGGTCCCTTAAAGTCAGAATCAGGGGAATTTATAATGGGAAACAAGGAAATGGCAGACCAACTAAATACATACTTTGTTTCTGTCTTCACAAAGGAGGACACAAATAACCTCCCAGAGATGCCGGGGAACATAGGGTCTGATGAAAGGGAGGAACTGAAAGAAATCAGTATTTGTAGGGAAATGGTGTTAGGAAAATTGATGGGACTGAAGGCTGATAAATCCCCAGGGCCTGATGGTCTACATCCCAGGGTACTTAAGGAAGTGGCCCTAGAATTAGTAGCTGCATTGCTGGTCATCTTCCAGAACTCGATAGACTCTGAAACGGTACCCATGGATTGGAGGGTAGCTAATGTTACCCCATGATTCAAAAAAGGTGGTAGAGAAAAAGCGGGGAATTATAGACCGGTAAGCCTGACATCGGTAGTGGGGAAAATGCTAGAGTCTATTATAAAAGATGTAATAGCAGAGCACTTGGAAAGCAGTGACAGGATCGGACAAAGTCAACATGGATTTACAAAAGGTAAATCATGCTTGACTAATCTACTGGAATTTTTTGAGGATGTAACTGGTAAAATAGATAAGGGAGAACCAGTGGATGTGGTGTATTTAGACTTTCAGAAGGCTTCCGATAAGGTCCCACATAAGAGATTAGCGTGCAAAATTAAGGCACATGGGATTGGGGGCAAGGTATTGACTTGGATAGAGAACTGGTTGGTGGACAGAAAGCAAAGAGTTGGAATAAACGGGTCGTTTTCCGAGTGGCAGGCAGTGACTAGTGGGGTACCGCAAGGATCGGTCCTAGGACCCCAGCTGTTCACAATATATATTAATGATCTGGACAAGGGAATTGGATGTAATATCTCCAAATTTGCAGACGACACAAAGCTGGGTGGGAGGGTAAGCTGTGAGGAGGATGTCGTGAAACTCCAGTATGATTTGGACAGGTTGGGTGATTGGGCAGAAACATGGCAAATGCACTATAATGTGGATAAATGTGAGGTTATCCACTTTGGTGGCAAAAACAGGAAGGCAGATTATTATTTGAATGGCAATAGATTGGGAGAAGGGGAAGTGCAAAGAGACCTGGGTGTTATTGTGCACCAGTCACTGAAGGTAAGCATGCAGGTGCAGCAAGTGGTTAAGAAGGCAAATGGTATGTTGGCCTTCGTAGCAAGATGGTTCGAGTACAGGAACAAGGATGTCTTGCTGCAGTTGTACAGGGCCTTGATGAGACCGCACCTTGAGTATTGTGTGCAGTTTTGGTCACCTTACCTGAGCAAGGACGTTCTTGCCATGGAGGGAGTGCAGCGAAGATTCACCAGGCTGATACCTGGGATGGCAGGAATGACGTATGAGGAGAGATTGTGTCGATTGGGCTTATACTCACTGGAGTTTAGAAGATTGAGAGGGGATCTCATCGAAACCTATAAAATTCTGTCAGTCTGGACAGACTAGATGCAGGAAGGATGTTTCGGATGGCTGGGGAGTCCAGAACCAGGGGTCATAGTCTAATGATAAGGGGTAAGCCATTTAGGACTGAAATGAGGAGGAATTTCTTCACCCAGAGAGTGGTGAACCTGTGGAATTCTCTGCCACAGAGGGCGGAGGAGGCCAGTTCATTAAATATATTCAAGAAAGAGTTGGATATATTTCTTGAGGCTAAAAGGATCAAGGGACATGGGGAGAAGGCAGGGACAGGGTACTGAATTTGGATGATCAGCCATGATCTCATTGAATGGCGGAGCAGGCTCAAGGGGCCGAATGGCCTACTCCTGCTCCTATCTTCTATGTTTCTATGTTTCCAATGCGATCTCCTGGGAAGCCCCTCTCGCCACCCTCACTCAGCGCTTCCTCAGCGGAGGCATCTGCGAGAAGCATGGGAGGCCTTTTTTTCCTTCCCTTCTTGCCATTACAGGATCTCCAGCAGCAGAGGCGGCAGCAGCAGAACCAGGAACAGCAGGATGAGCACCAGGAGCACCAGGCTGCTGCTCACTTACCTGAAGCTGCACAGGCCAGAAGGGGCCAGCGCTTGGAAGTGACTTGAGAGCACCTTGCTGCGCTTTAGGGGGCCATGGGGACCCGTTTCTGCACTGGCAGTCCTGCTCAGAAGGACTTCCATGAAGATCTGGTTTCTCTGTTCAACAGATGGCCAATGCTCCTCAAGAGATGTCATTCTCTTGTGAGCACTCACCATGTTTTCTGTACCCTGGCGAGTTATCTCCTCCATGGAGGTTGCCAACCTTTCCATGGTGATGCGTTCATGCGCCAATGACTCCACAAAGGCTCTGCTCATGGTCGCTATGGACTCCTCCATTCGCTCCACACTCGCAACGACCCTGGAGACAAAACCTACCAGAGACTCCTGCATCTGTGCATGGAGATCCATCACCTCTTCTCTTGCGGATGGACCCAGAGGCAGAGGGTCGACATGTAGCGCAGCTGAGCTGAGCTGACAGAGTCCTGCGCCCTCCGACGAGGACTCTCCATTGCTGCCCCGTCTCCAGAATCTGCTGAGGCTCACTTGTGAGCTGTGAAACACCAGGTGACAACACTACTCTATGTCCCGAAGGTCCCCCTGAGGTGTGAGTGTCTGCGCTGGTGCTGGGAGCGCTGTGCCCTCAGAGGTTGGAGCTTCCTCTGAGGAGTCTGGCTGCACAGCCTCTTCCTCCTCCACAGTGAGGACGGGGGCTCTGGATGGTACTGTGGGGGAGTAAAGGAAAGATTTAGAGATGTAATGCCAAGGTTCTTCTGGTGACTCCCAGCGAGTTGGCATCTGCTGACACCTGCATCCATGCAGCATTGGTCTCAGTAGGAGGCCTCTTCCTTCCTGACCTAGGGAAGAGGACCTCCCTGTGGGCCCTAACCCCATCCAATAATGCCTGCAGTGAAGCCTCGTCAAGTTTGAAGGCAGCTCAGGGTCTGGCACTGGCCACAGCTGCTGCAGGCTCCTCTGCCATCCTTTATGGTTCATTTGGAAGCCTTCAGAGGATGCAGTGTTTGCCATGGACCTTGAAAGCACCACGAATGATGACATCATACTGTGGGGATTTCTGACTCGATTTGGACAATTAGCAAGGCTTCCCACATGCTGGGAATTAATTGGCCACTTGAGGGAAAATTGCGTGGAGCTGGCTGACACTTTTTTATGTGTGTCAGAAACCCCACATTCAGGGAAACCCGACCATTTCCCACACAAGCCGAAAATCGGGGCCTCAGTGCTTGACAGCTTCAAACAGCTGTGAAACACTGATATTTAATCTGTCAAGACCTCTTGACAGATGAAATTTCAGTCTGTGACATCACCTGTTGCCGGGTGGCCCTTAATTGGCCTGCTGAGCCCGCTGGGCGGGCTCAACAAGGTCAATCAAGGGAAAATCACGTGGATTGGCCGAACGTTGATGTAGGCAGGACTAAAACCCGAAAGTTGTAGTCTCACCTCCTTCCCGACAGCTTAATGAAAATCGACCCCTACCTTTTTTGATAAGATTAATAGGTATTCAATGGAAAGATAACCCATTTGTTTCCCTTCTCATGTTTGAACCTGTTGTAACTTTTTCCATTTCTGACGAAAGGTCATCAACCTGAAATGTTGGGGGAAATTTTTTGGGTGGTCCGCGAATGCATTCGGTGGTGGGTCAGGTGGGAAAATTTATTTTTTTGACAGTGGGTCGGGACACCGCTGTCAACCTGCCACCACATGCCTTTCCCAGATGTCGGGTCTGTCAGCGCTGAACAGACCCGACACGCAGCGGTGGAGGCAATTCAGGTCATTATGACCATGTTAACAGCTGATTATGAAGTATTTTGAGCTCACCTTTACATTTTTCGAGTCGCCCATGGGGTCCAAGCTGCTTGGGGAATCATGTCAGGTAAGCTGGTCAGGAGTTGAATGACCATGGAATCATTTCATTACTTGACAGCTGCAAATGTGCTATAAAAGCTCCATCTCACTGCTGTTCACTTTCCAAGCTCAGAAGCTGTTGCTTACTGCATTTGGAAGACAGATTGAGCTTTATGCAGCTTTAAGTCTTTGGAGTAAACTTACTATCCAGTGTCACCTCATTGGAACAACATCTCTCACCATTGACAAATCACTTCTGTCATCTCAAGTTCACCTATCATCTATTACATCAGCATTGGTGCCATTTAAACTATCTCACCTTGGTCCTCAGAATCCCACCACGATCAGCCCCAACAGCAGCAGCACCAACAGCAACACCAACCTTCTCCGCAATGAACAGGTGCTGCACAGGACCACATTCCTGCCTGGTAGGCCAGGAATGGCCTCACCATGGCCACATTTACTTCACTTGACACTGTACACTCTGGCTGCTACATGATGCGCCAGGTTGGCACCAACCTGCACCAACACCATAAAGCATCCCTACAATGCCCAAGCCATCCTTTCACACTCATCACCATTGCAAGGGTGCAGTTATGTCTCACCATTCACTGCAATTCACTAAGCCACTTCCAAAGGTGCACACAGATCTGTCCAAGAAAACAAATTGTTGAAAATAACAATGTCAATGTTTGACTGCACATTACCAGAAACTTCACATGAACATTGGCTAAAACACCCTTGTATGTTGTTAGTTGAATGAGGGTGAGTGTGAGGGGTGGCTAGTGAGATGGGGAAGTGATAATTAGATAGAGAAGGATGGGTGGAGGTGCAAGGTAAGTTGGTGCGAGTAAGGATGTGCAGGAGTAAGATAGGGAAGGCAGAGTGATAGGGATGGGATGGGTGGCACAGCAGGAAGAGGTTGAGTGTGGCTTTGCAGTAATGTTTCGTGATCTATTGAGATCATTGAAAGGTTTATGTCACTACAGCCTGGTCCTCCTGATAACATCCCTGCTTGTGCCCTCCTGTGCAATGTGCAACCAGGCTGCCTTGGTCACCTGGGGAGGTCTCTTCTGCCTATTGGAAGGGAAGAGAACCTCCCTGTGTGCTGTGACTCCCTCTATAAGCATATGGAGGGAATCATGGGAGAGCCTGGGTGCAGCCGTGTACCTCTGTCCAGTGCTTGTCCATGTTTGCAGCACCTCAATGCTGTAGAACACTGACAGCACAAATGTCAAAGTAAATTTGCGCATGGTCCCTTTAAGGAAACCGGCTGATGACACGTCATCAAATGACATCATCAGACCTGCTTCCTTCAATTGGCCGGAAAACTCGTTGGGTGGGCTTAACAGGCCCAATCTGGGGAAATTCATTCTACAGAGCGGGCTAGAGCCGGCAGCGAGGCCGAGACCCGCCGCTGATGTCGCCCGCCATGGACCTGCCGAGGTAAGGGAAATCGCGGCTGTTAACTCTGTTTCTCTCGCCACAGATGCTGCCTGAACTGCTGAATATTGCCAGCATTTTCTGTTTTATTTCAGATTTACTTCATCTGCAGTAATTTGCTTCTGTATTACTATGCATTAGGATAACTTTTATTGCAAGAAATAGGTTTCTGTTTTAGCTGGCCTACTACAAGTCACTTTTGCCCATCAGTTTTCTCATCTCCCTCCTCCTCTCCTTGCTAGGGTATAGTTCCATAGATGCCTTGCAGTATCTCACCCAAACAGCCATTCTTCATAAGTGGACCTTAACAGGGAGAATTAGCTATTTGATCACGGGGGCATCGGAATTGAGATTGATTCTGTTGCCTTCCAACGTCTACACATGTGTGACAGAACCACTGAATGACTCTGGCTAACTGTATATAATTCTCTTTAACGATGTTCTAACACCAGCCTAAACCTGTACCATTGTGTTAGGCACTACTGTGTTTTTTATTTAGAGTTTGCATGTACGGGGTGTGGCCCCTTTAAGAGCGCGGGAAAACACGGGCAAACGCGATGACGTCACGTCGCAAACCACGGGACTGCCCAGTCAGTTCTTGTGGCATCTCCTTCAAGTAAAGACCTGTTTGATTGTTCTCTTGTGTCAATCTCCGTTATTCGTAGGAATTCGTTAATTCCTACATTGGTGACCCCGTTTTTGTGAACGTTTTCACAAAAGAAGAGCACAGCATGGAAGCAAACACCGTTTCGCTAAAGCTACCGCAGTTCTGGGAGCAGCAAGCGCCCTCGTGGTTTATTCAGGTCGAGCCCAGTTCGCCCTGAGGAACATCGATGCGGATCAGACCAAGTATCTTTACGTGGTCTCCGCACTCGACAGCTCTACCACCTCTCAGATCGTCAGCCTCCTCAAAAACCTCTCAACGGAGCGCAAGTATGAAACCCTCAAAGCGCGGTTACTGCAGGTTTTCGGGCTCACAAAATCGGAGCGCGCCCATCGATTACTCGCTATGCCCAGGCTCGGGGACTCCAAGCCTTCAGAGTTGATGAGCCAAATGCTCACACTCCTGGGCTCAGAACGGGAATGTTTCCTATTCCGCGAGATTTGCCTCAGCTAACTGCCTGAACAGGTACAAGCTGCCCTGGCCAGATCGGAAACTGAAGACTGCGCAACACTTGCTGCGGAGGCTGACAAAATTTTCGCTGTAACTCGGCAGTACTGCGCCGCCACGACGCCACCACTCCTGATCGGTACCCGATCCCTCATGTCCAGGATTTCTCTGCCCATTTGGCAGGGAACACCGTGTTCTCAAAAGTCGACCTCGTCCGGGGCTACCGCCAGGTCCCAGTTCATCCACAAGACGTCCAGAAGACCGCAGTCATCACCCCATTCGGCCTCTTCGAGTTTTTACGGATGCCGTTTGGGTTAAAGAACGCCGCCCAGGCTTTCCACCGCCTGATGGACTCCGTGCTGCGGGACCTTAAGTTCCTCTTCGTCTACCTGGACGATATTCTAATTGCCAGTCCTACTAAGGAAGAACATACCTGTCACCTACGCACCCTTTTTCGACGCCTCAGCCAACACGGCCTGATTATCAACCCGGCCAAGTGTCAGTTTGGCCTGCACCAAATTGACTTCTTGGGGCATCGCATCACCTCAGAGGGAGCGGTTCCTTTACCTTCAAAGGTAGAGGTGGTGACATCCTTTCCACGCCTGCAGAACTTAAAGGCCCTGCAGGAATTCCTAGGCATGGTAAACTTTTACCACCGTTTCGTGCCTAAGGCAGCACTACTCATGCAGCCCCTGTACGAGGCCCTCAAGGGCAAGACTGGCAAGAACCCGATAGACTGGACGGATGACATGGCCCGAGCATTCGCCGACACTAAAAGCGCCTTAGCCAACGCGACTATGCTGGCGCACCCGCTGCCAGGAGCCACCATCGCCCTCACCACCGACGCGTCGGACTACGCAGTCGGTGCCATGCAACAGCAGTGGGTGAACGGGACGTGGCAGCCGTTGGCATTCTTCAGCCGTCAACTACAGCAGAACGAGAGAGCATACAGCACGTTCGACCAGGAGTTGCTCGCCCTTTTTCTGGCCATCCACCATTTTCGGTTCCTTCTGGAAGGACGTCCTTTCACCGCTTTTGTGGACCATAAGCCGCTGACCTTTGCAATGTCCAAGACCGCCGAACCGTGGTCAGCCCGGCAGCAGCGTCAACTGACCTACATATCCGAATTCAACACGGATATATGGCTCATGGCTGGTAAGGACAACCTGGTGGCAGACTGCCTCTCCCGCGCGATCGTCAATACGGTTCATTTGGGCATCGACTACGTCCTCATGGCAGCGGACCAAGCCTCAGACCCGGAAGTCCAAGCTTACCGAATGGCCATCACTGGCCCGTTGGCCGACGTCAAGTTCCATTCGGCAGGCACCATGCTGTTGTGTGACGTCTCCGTACAGGATCCTCGTCCTGTCGTGCCGGTCGTCTGGCGCAGCAAAGTGTTCGACGCCATACATGGGTTGTCATACCCTGGAATGAAGGCCTCTCAGAAACTGATGTCAGCGAAATTTGTATGGCATGGCATGCATAAAGATGTCCGTGACTGGGCCAACACCTGCGTGGTCTGCCAAAAGGCCAAGGTACATCGCCACATCAAAGCTCAGTTGGCCGCCTTCACAGTTCCGGAGCGACGTTTTGACCACGTCAACGTGGACCTGGTAGGACCACTCCCACCCTCCCATGGTTTTTCACACATCCTGACCATGGTTGACCGCACCACCAGATGGCCGGAGGCGGTCCCCCTGTCATCCACTACTTCGGTGGACGTGGCCAGGGCGTTCATTTCCTCCTGGATCGCCCGTTTCGGAGTACCCGCCGATATTTCGTCAGACAGGGGACCGCAGTTTTCCTCCGAACTCTGGAATGCAGTGGCCCAAGGACTCGGTGTCAAAGTACACTGCACCACAGCCTACCACCCACAGGCGAATGGCCTCTGCGAACACTTCCACCGGTCAATGAAGGCCGCCCTGAGAGCCAGCCTCCAGGACGCTGGATGGGCAGACAAGCTACCGTGGGTCTTGTTGGGCCTTCGCATGGCCCCCAAAGAAGACCTTCACTCTTCATCAGTCAGCCGCTGCGGGTCCCAGGGGACTTCCTACCAACATCGACGGAGCAATGGTCCGCGTCTGCCCAGCTTGCTAGTCACCAAGAGGCGGCCAGATGTTTCGCACCGGTGCCCACTTCGCACCACGGGCCGCAGAGGTCACACGTTCCCACGGAGCTTAACAAGGCTGAATACGTTTTTATTTGCCATGACGCACATAGGGATCCGCTCAAGGCCCCATATACCGGTCCCTTCCGCGTGTTGGAAGCAGGGGACAAAACCTTCACAGTAGATGTCAGAGGTAAACTGGACCACATTTCGGTCGACCGCTTAAAGCCAGCACATTTGGACCTCGACCGCCCCGTCGAGACAGCACAACCGCCAAGATGGGGTCGGCCACCCGTCATCGTTACGGCAGACCAAGTACGACCGCCCGCCAGACCGCCAGCCACCCAGCAGCCTCCGCCTTGAGAGTACAGGAGTCGTTCTGACAGGCTTGTCAGACCCCCTCACCATTTGACTTTGTCCGTTAAAGCGAATTCTGGGGGGGCACATGTGGCAGAACCACTGACTGATTCTGGCTAACTGTATATAATTCTCTTTAACGGTGTTCTAACACCAGCCTAAACCTGTACCATTGTGTTAGGCATTACTGTGTTTTGTATATAGAGTTTGCATGTACGGGGCATGGCCCCTTTAAGAGCGCGGGAAAACGCGGGCAAACGCGATGACGTCACGTTGCAAACCATGGGACTGCCCAGTCAGTCCTCGTGGCATCTCCTTCGAGTAAAGACCTGTCGATTTCCGTTATTCGTAGGAATTAGTTAATTCCTACACATGCATACTTGCAGCAGGTGTCACCGGATAGCAATCAGGAGCAGAAATCCGGGACAATTTTCCCTCTCTTTAACCTGGACACGCTGATGACAGTTGTCAATTGATTAACTCAGCACAGGGTGGGAATTGAACCTGGTCAGTGTGGCTCAGCTACACACTGCCTTAACCAGCTGACAAACCATCGTCCATGTGTAGAGCACTGAATGATGGCACGTGACGGAAAATTCCAGAAACTGTAAGGGCAGCACAAAGGAGCTCAAAATGGTAATAGATTTCCTGGGAAAAAAGATCTCCAGACTCAAAAGTCTCTTCCAATAATAACTTAGTAAAACAGCCATAAAAATTAAATAAGTAAGATTAATGTATGGATTGTATCAAATGAAAGTGGGATTAACATCACTATTACCTTTTCATTCTAATAAATACAAAATAAAGGTAAATGATATACATTCTGTTAAATAAAACAATAATGCTGCTCTCTATGGAATATATGTACAATTAAAATGTAAAAATTAAAACTGAATACATTTATACAGTAATTATGCTGTAATATAAATTTCCATTGTTATATTAATATATTGATAAATTTACAACTTATACAATTTCCTGTTATATATATTTCCTATTTATAGACCACAGAATACTGCCTGCAGAGCTTTGGAAGGTCCTGTGACTTGTACAATCCTACAAAGGTCAGATGTATCGGTACATCAGCCACAAGATCGTTTTCCTGATAATGTCCAGTGAGTGGATTGTCAGAGAAAGCAGTGGAGCTTTGAGCAACTCTGTTCTCGAGCTGCAGAGAGAAAAGTGGCTCGTGGCTGACCAATGTGGTAAGCACACCTACTTCTCCAGCTGAAACCAGCCAAACTGCATATTGCGATGAAAATACTGTCGTCATGTTACGATGCATCTGGGTATAACCAGACTCTGCAGCTTTCAAGACACTTGATGCCAATTTTATGTAAAAAAAAACAGTCCAAGGAGAGTGCTGTTCAATTGGAGAATCTGTCCTCTAATCTTCCCTGTTTATTTTTCTTCTCGCTGCCACTTTAACTCAAGGCTGGAGAGTTGCAATTCCTATTGCCAAAAGAGAGGGAGGGAATCAACTTCTGCACCAATAGTTTTACCTGGCGATCTTCCAAAAATGTGGGTTTTCAATGCTGTTTGGTCTCCAGAGGTTGGTGCCGACATGCAAGTAATAATGGTTAGCTATCAGTATAAAACTGTGTTTAATTCCCCAAGTGTAGTGTATGTACCTTTAAGAGGGAACTACTTTTACAGCTCCTGTATACTGTAGTACCGGCAGTGACCACACCTGTATATAAGCCTTGAGCATGCCTCTGTACCCCCAGTCTTGAGACTACCCTACTCCAGTAAATACCTGTTGATTGTTAAGTTACAGCATCCGTGTGGTTATTGAAAAACATCATACTCTCCGAATCACGGATCTAACAGTGGCGACGAGTGTCGATTCGAATCTACCTGCAACTCTGAATTTCCCTTCGAGGGCGGTGGAAGAAAGTCGAGGCCAGAAGCACGGGCGTCGAACACGAGCAACTGCCCAGTTGTCCGACAGAGAGTGAACATCGCAGGGGAGGCTGTGTAGAGCTGGGCTTAGTTCCCCAGCCACGATGATCAGCAACAGACTGACGACAGGTACAGCGCAGACCCTTGCCAGACAGCGGTGGCTGGAGCCGACCGACGGCGGAGAAAAAGCCGAGCAGCGTCGACGGGGTAAGATAGAGGGTGAAGCGCACAGGGCGCAGCCGGGGGTTGAAAACCGAGCAGCGTCGAGGAAAAACAAAATGGAGAGAAAGAGGGTAAAGCAGCAGCCGGGTTCAGGACCGAGCGGCGGAAACGGGAAAGGCGCACAGAAAAAAAAACACGCAGAGCACAGCCAGGGCTCAAGGGCTGAACAGTGTCCGCGGGGAGAAGAAGGGAGAGCGCGGGAGACGCCATTGAGCCGCGGAGAAGAAGGAAGAGCGCGGGAGGCACCATTTTTAGAAGCTGCAACGGAGAAGAAGGGCGAGCGCGGGAAGAAAGGAAAGCGCGGGAGACGCCATTTTGTGCCAGCGGAGAAGAAGGGAAAGCGCGGGAGATGCCATTTTTGACAGTTAAATCACACCCAGGGATGCCGAAGAGTGGCAGTATCTCTATGTTTGACAATGAAGTTGAAGATTGGGCGACATATGTGGAACATATTGAGGTGTACTGCAGGGCGAATGAAGTGCCAGATGCTAGGAAAGCACTGGTTTTGTTAAATTCCATGGGTGCAAAAACTTATGAGTTACTGCGAAACCTAATAACCCCAGCGAAGCCTGTGAACAAGAATTTCGAAAGCATAGTAGAAATCCTACAGGACCACTTAAACCCCACACCGCTGCTGATAGCAGAATGATTTAAGTTCCATAAAAGGAACCAACACAAAGACGAAAGCAATGCTGAGTACTTAACGGAACTGCGCAAGCTATCGAAACACTGCCAGTTTGGAGTGGGACTAGCAGATACGTTAAGGGACAAGTTTGTGTGTGGGCTGCAAAGTGAAGGAACCCAGAAATGGCTTCTATCAGAAAAGGATCTTACGCTGGACAAGGCTTTCAGTATGGCAGTATCACACGAAACAGCCGCAAGGGGCACTGCAGAGCTACAACGGAGACCGCAAGAAAATTGCACCAATGAAATGTCCTATGGAACAGGGAAGTGTTATTGCTGCGGCAGAACAACACACGACCAGAAGGATTGTTGGTTCAAGGACCAAGTGTGCAGACAGTGTGGAAAAGCAGGACACATAGCAAGAGTCTGCAGGTCTGGGAAGAAAACCAACAGCAAGAAATCTTCACAGGAGAAGTACAAAAAGGTACACAAGGTGATGGACAGTAGTTCAGATGAACAGAAAAGTGACACAGACTCCGGAAGCAAGGAGCTGGGTTGTCTTAAACTACATAAGGTAACCAAAATGAAGGATCACCAGACTATCTGGTTTACACTCAAGATAGACGGAGTCCAAGTGGAAATGGAATTGGACACAGGATCAGCCCTAACAGTCATAAACCAAAGGGACTACAAGCGGCTATTTTCACATATACCCTTGAAAGCTACAGAGATTGTCTTGAAGACGTACACGGGGCAAAAAGTCTACCCCAAAGGAAAAATAAGGGTGAAAGTGATATACAAAGGCCAGGAAATACCTAAAATGGACATATATGTATTGCCAGATGGAGGACCACCACTGCTAGGACGTGAATGGATCCGGAAGATACAATTAGACTGGCATTCCATACAGCACTGAAGGTTGAGGCCAAAAAGGATGACGACGTCACACCTGGTCGACTGTCAAAAATGCTAACTGACGCAAAAGCAGTGTTCCAGGAGGGACTCGGAACACTAAAAGGCATAACAGCAACGATTAAAATAGAGGAAAATGCAAGCCCAAAGTTTCTTAAGGCCAGACCAGTGCCTTATGCGATCAGACCAGCTGTCGAAGCAGAGCTGGAAGGGTTGGAACGTTCAGGAGTACTGTCCAAAGTAGACTGGAGCGAGTGGGCTATACCCATCGTTCCTGTAATGAAGAGGTCGTTGAGTAATACGCCTGGGGAACCAAAGAAGGTCCGCATCTGTGGGGATTTTAAGGTGACGGTGAACCCAGTCCTTCACACAGTACAATATCCGCTTCCACGAATTGAGGATATTTTCGCCTCGCTATCTGGAGGTAAACGCTTCACCAAAATTGATCTAGCCCAGGCGTGCTTGCAAATGGAGGTAGAAGAAGCCTCGAAACAATACCTTATGATCAACACTCAGAAAGGTCTCTATCAATACAAGCGGCTGGTGTTCGGGGTAGCATTGGCTCTGGCTATTTGGCAAAGGGCGATGGATCAAGTCCTGCAAGGGATTCCAGGGACCCAGTGTTATTTGGACGACATCCTGGTCACGGGCGAAAATGACAGCGATCACCTCGCCAACTTGGAGAAGGTGCTCACCAGATTAAAGGAATATGGGCTACGAGCTAATCGCCACAAGTGCGAGTTTTTCCAGAAGCAGATCTCGTATTGTGGCCACGTCATCGATGAAGAGGGGTTACATAAGTCCCCTGAAAAGATTGAGGCAGTAGTCAAGGCTCCAGCACCGGAAAATGTGTCACAACTGGTCGTTCCTCGGGCTGGTAAACTACTACCATAAGTTCTTACCAAATTTGTCCACGGTATTACACCCACTGAACACCCTACTGCAAACAGGGGTACCATGGAAGTGGAATGACGAACGTAGATGAGCTTTCCAGAAGTGTAAAGAATTGATCACATCAAAAGAGGTGTTGGCCCATTTCAACCCAGCACTACCAATTCATTTGGCATGTGATGCATCACCCTATGGTATTGGAGCGGTGCTGTCGCACAAATTCCCAGATGGGTTGGAGAGGCCACTAACCTCAGCCGAGCGCAACTACGCCCAGATTGACAGGGAGGCCCTCAGCCTAGTATGGGGAGTAAAAAAATTCAACCACTATCTGCATGGGCAGAAGTTCACCTTGCTGACTGACCACCAACCACTTGTCTCCATCTTTAATCCTAAGAAGGGCGTTCCAGTGATGACTGCACAACGGTAACAAAGATGGTCCCTGTTCCTAGGGGCGAATCAATATGAAATAGAATATAAAGGCACGAAACAGCATGGAAACGCTGATGGGCTATCGCGCCTGCCACTGCCTACAGTGGAGGAAGCACCAGCAGTGGACCCTATCGAGATATTTTATTCGTCAATAATTGAACGATTGCCAGTAACGAACGCGGATATAGAGAAGGAGACCCGCAATGATCCGACGCTGTCTCGGGTATATGATTTGATGGTGAGGGGATGGCCAACACATGGCGACTCACTGTTGCCAGCATTCTCATCCAGAAGAGAACAGCTGTCAGTATGCCAGGGGACAGTGATGTGTGGATCCAGAGTGGTGATTCCACCCAAGTTAAGGGAGAGAGTGCTAAATGAGCTTCATGAAGGTCATCTGCGGGGAGTGAAAATGAAAAGCCTTGCTAGGGCTTATGTGTGGTGGCTGGGAATCGATCAACAAATTGAAGACCTAACCAAGAGCTGCTCAGGAAGCAAGAAGGTCCAAAATGCACCACCACATGCCCCTCTACACCCATGGGAGTGGCCCTCCTCTCCATGGCAATGGGTGCATATTGATTTCGCTGGTCCATTCATGGACTCAATGTTCTTAATAGCAGTGGATGCTCATTCGAAATGGCCCGAGGTGATAAAAATGTCCTCAACCACTACAGAGAAAACGATTGCAGTCCTACGGACCATATTTGCCAGGAACGGCTTGCCAGAGCAGATTTGCTCTGATAATGGACCACAGTTTGTGTCCGAAGAGTTTCGAAAATTGATGAGAAGGAATGGGGTAAGGCATTACACATCCGTCCCGTATCATCCAGCCACAAATGGATTGGCTGAGAGATTCGTACAAACCTTTAAGAAGGCGATAAAGGCCATGTGCGATGATGAAATTCCACTACAGCATAAGGTGGACAATTTCTTATTAGCCTACCGAAACGCGACACATGCAGTTACCAACCAGACCCCGGCCATGATGTTCTTTAACCGAAGGTTGAGATCTCGTCTGGACTTGCTCAGACCAAATGTGCGAAGAAATGTTGAGGATAGACAATTCCTGCACATCAATGAGAAGCCGACAAGGAGCTTCAACATAGGACAACCAGTCTTGGCCCGTGACTACCGAACAGAGAAATGGCAACCCGGAACGATATGCACAAGGCAGGGGCCATTAATGTACACAGTGGATGTCGGGGAGAACATTGTGAGACGCCACGTCGATCAGATCTTAGCGTCACAGGAACGAGTCAACCCCATGTCTCGCGTACCTGGGGATGAACCCGACATACCGGTAGCATCTACCTCCGAACCAGTAGCAGTGGAAACCGATGAACTAACCGACGAAAAGGGGCCAGAATCGCCTCCGCACCAAGAACAAGAACCTCAGGAAAGGCGCTATCCCGAAAGGATCAGGAAGCCACCCCAAAGACTGAATCTATAAATGGACTATTGTTGTTTAATGTACATGTTAAAGTGTTAATTGTTATTTGAATATTATGGGTACTGCTAATCTAAAAGGGGAGGAATTGTAGTGTATGTACCTTTAAGAGGGAACTACTTTTACAGCTCCTGTATACTGTAGTACCGGCAGTGACCACACCTGTCTATAAGCCTTGAGCATGCCTCTGTACCCCCAGTCTTGAGACTACCCTACTCCATTAAACACCTGTTGATTGTTAAGTTACAGCATCCGTGTGGTTATTGAAAAACATCATACTCTCCGAATCACGGATCTAACACCAAGGTCTTAGGCACTGTGTTCTCCCCAATGCTTGGGTTTTGGGTGAGGAATTACAGGGCAACATCAGCCCACTGTGGCTGACCAGTCTCTAAGGGGTAAATTTTCACCTTTAGTGTTCTCATTGCAGAGCTTCTTGCATCAAGAGAGCACATTTGGAATTCAGACATGTACTCCCTGAATGGAAAATTATGGGGAATTGCATCCAAATCCCTGATTTGTACTCTTGGCAATGCTCTATGCCAGAAGAGCTAAAGACAAAAAAAAATTGGGGAGATTTTAATGGAAGAAATTTCAATGGATGGAAAATCCGGCAGGGCATCCTGGTTTCCTTGTCCCAATTGCTAATATGTTCCTCTCTGCCAAAAAAATCCACCCTTATGTCTTTTTCTATAGAGTCTGCATTGCTTTTCAGAGCTGGTGCTGTGGATGATTCTTTTGAATGTGCAATAGTATCCTAAAAATCAACAGTACAGGAGGGTAGATGGAGTTATGATACAGATGAGCTGTAATCTCATTGAATGGTGGAACAGGCTCGAGTGGCTGAATGGCCTATTCCTGTTCTTATGTTCCTACAGGCTCCAGAGTTGTCTGGAATACCTTCACTCCAGAGGCTGTGCTGTGCTGTGCTTCACTTTAAATGCAGTAGCATAATTCTTGTAGTTGTCCTCCCCTCCTCTGAAATGATAATGAGAGGCAGTTAATTACATTATCATACTAATTCAGATTTGAGAACCTCCATTCCCTTAATTACAGCGATGACATTGTAGTCATTAACATAATTATCCACAAGAATACTTGACCTTTGACCTTTCAGGCAATCTTCTTAATCTGTTGTGTAAAAAATGCATCTGATTTAAGTTGCATCATAGTTGACTTTGGTCTATTTTAATATGGGCCCCGATTTTAACTTCAGGTGGGTTTTGGGTGGGTGGGTGGGTGGTGAGGTGAGTTGGAAACTCAAAAAGTGCTGCAAAAATGAAGCCCGAGAGGTGATTTTAACCCTACCCACTCAACTGAAACCGGGCAGGTAAGCAGTTAAAATGCTCTGTTAGGTCCCAGCCCTGGAGCTGCCAGGATCCCACTGTCCACAATTTTAACCTGCTCTCCTGAGCCCAAAGACAGCAAAGTCCTTCTTTACATATACATGTTGGGTCCCAATGATGTTATCGGGACATGACTGCAATTATAACTCAGGCTTCAGCAGAGAAGCCACTGCCAGGCTAACCTGGGACAGAAGAGAATCAGTCCCAGAAGGGTCCGAAAAATATAAGTGTTTTTCTTTTTTTCCTCTTGCATCTCCGGGCCCAACAAAGAAAACTTAGGCCTCCCTGTCTCGGATTGCACCCACCCGCTCCTGAATGTGAGACCCCCGATAGATGTTTCTGGAACCCAATCCTGCCACCCACCTTGTGTCGGTGGGCAGCCTCCATGCCGTGCGATTTTATGCTGCTTTCCACTGACTTCCTGCCTGTTCCAGGGAGAAAATGGACCAGTGGCATGTTAATGAGGCCCGGGAGTTAAAATTGCCTGGGCCTCATTTTTGCGACAGCAGGTAAGGTTCCAACATACCCACTCACCCACCCAAAACCACCCGGAGTTTATTGTAATCAATGGGGGGTAATTTTCAACTTCAACTGGGGTGGTAGACTGGCGGTATCGGATTCGAAAGGAAAATCAGGCGGAGTGTATAACAGGCAGCCAATCCCATACTGCCAGTTTTCGGCCGTTGTCAAAGTTGAAAGTTGCCCCCATTGAATTAAAAATGAAACTTACTGCACAAAGTGAAAATTAGGTGAAAAAAAAAATGGCAGGTGAACCTGGGCAATTCGTCCCACATTACTATCTAATATTAGGAAGACCAAAAGATCTTCACCCACCATCTCCACCAAATGGCCTGGCAGAGGGTAGAAGCTCAATGTGTTGAATTGTGAACATGATGTATTCCCACCACTGTGGCACAGATGATACAGAATTAAACGTTCAGGGTTTATTGGAGACATTTTTGGCACATTCCAGGGAAATTCTGTTTACATAAAACCCAAAAATCAGTGCTTGTGAAAAAGATAATGGCACGGAGGCATAGTGGTTAGCACTGTTGCCTCACAGCGCCAGGGACCCGGGTTCAAATCTGGTCTCGGGTGACTGTCTGTGTGGAGTTTGCACATTCTCCCCGTGTTTGCGTGGGTTTTCTCCGGGTGCTCCGGTTTACTCCCACAGTCCAAAGATGTGCGGGTTAGGTTGATTAGTTATGATAAATTGACCCTTAGTGTTAGGGGGATTATAATACGTGGGGTTATAGGGATAGAGTGGGATATGTGTTGGTGTAGGGGTTACGGGGATCGGGTGGGATGGGCCGAAATGGCCTCGATCTGCACTGTGGGGTTTCTGTGATTCTGTGATACACATGCACAAATGGTGTTTCGTTTAGGTTTTGCCACTTTGTTACTTTACTCTGCTTCTCATTTCTTATTACTAATTATATGTTATTTTATTACACTTTGATTTTACAGTGTTATGACTGAAGTTATTTGCTTGTATTTTTATTTGCCTAATATTTGCTATTTGTAGGGCAGGAGGAGGCTTGTGGGGAGCATAAATGCCAGCATAGACCAGCTGGGCTGAATGGCCTGTTTCTGTACTGTAATTTCTATGTAATTCTATGTAAATATAATGGTAAACATGTACTTTAAGCAGGCATTACAGTATTATCCACTAAAAATAAATCTTACTTCAGGTGTTAAGTAACTACTTACTGCACAGGAAGAAACTAAGGGCTGGATTTTGTCAAAGGGGGCGGGACTGCTGGCTGTCGGGTTTCAGTCCCACCCCCAACGACGTCTGGCCAACCCACACTATTTTCCCTTGTTAAGTACCGGCCAATTAAAGGAAAGCCGGTGACAGAGGGCGTCAGCGTAAACTTTTTGACAGATGAATTGTCAGTGTTTGACAGCTTTGAGAAGCTGTCAAACACTGACAATCTCTGTTCTAAGTTGAGCCCTTGCACTGAAGGCTCACCAAAACCTCTTTCCTCGCAGAAATCAGATGGCTGCTGTATCTGAGAATGCAGCAGCCATTCTGTCATCTCTGCCATTGAGATGAGGCACCTCCGGATCCCCAAGGGTTGAAGCCTGCAGGAAGAAGCAAAGGTAAGAAACCTTTTACAACACTTTACACTCACCTCTCATACTTACCTCTCCACAATTGCACCCATCACTCACCTCCACTCACTTTTCGATCCCTCTCACCATCGCAGACCCACTGCTCGCCTCGCTGACCCTGGCGAGGTTCGCAGCCGTCGGGAAGCCCGCACCTGCAGGGGTGAAATGGGAAAAAGCCTCAAAACTGCCTGTTAACTACCTGCACGAGTCGGGGACCCGCCCCGCGGGAAGATGGCACGGTTGCGGGTTAGGAGCGGGGTCAGTAACCGCTCCCAGTTTCTGCCATTTTCCCAGCAGACCCGCCTCCATACCCGCCTCCCCAGGGCTGGGAAAATTCCCCCGTGTGACAACAGGAGGAGCACGCGGTCAGAAGAACTTTATTACTAATAGATCTCCTGTGGCATTGTTTACAGAGAGTCAGATAATATCTGATTTTATAACGTTAGAGGTGTCTGTGCCATGTAAGGGTTACTTTGAGGACTACCTTTTACAGTGATCAAATACAGTGGACAGAATGGCAACAAATGAGTGGCACTCAAAATCTCTCACCACTGCTGCCAAGAAGATACTGAAATAAATGTCTATGCAATTGCATGCATCACATATTCTTTCCTATGACCCTGCCACTCATGTGCAAAAAGATGGCTGCGGACAAGACCTTTGTGTCCTTGTAAGATGCAGGGGATGACCTACCAGGGGAAAAGTTACAAAAATAAAGTCCTTTTCAAAAAGAAAACCTCTCCAAGTATATTCGCCCCGACTTGATAGGGATGGTGTTGTCATACTGAGCAATTTTTAACAGACAGTTTACGGAACGGTAAGGAATAGCCTTGTTGAAACAATCTACCGTAAATTCACCAGGGTAGATTTTGCCTTTTATGCGGCCGAATGGCGGAGTGCACTGATCGGCCACCCATTCTGGCGGCGACAAGACCCCTGTGATTTTGAGGCTGCGTCCTCAGTTAAATTCGTCAGGCGATCTGCAGGGCGCCAAGCAGCGGTCCACATTCCTGCTCCCCCGGGACCCACAAAAATAATTTGAGACTTAACTTTGGTGAGCCTCTTTTCTTCCATTGCTCACGGAACTGATTGGAGCCTGCATTGCACAGACTTGAACCAGTTCCTACCTAAAATGGAAAATGGGGTCCTATTCACATCATAGGACCCCTACTTCCATATTAAAAGGGCCTATCGCTTGCAATAGGCAGGCACTTTAAACATCCGGCGGTAGACCTCTTTTAAAATGGAGCTGTCCAGATCACCAGTGTTAATAGGGCGATAAGGCTACCGATCCCATTTTCAGGCCTTTACTGCCCCATTAATGGAAGTGAGGGCAGTCAAAATCGACCTCACTGTGTCACTCAATGACTGAAGCTTCCATTGCATATGATTCAATATCCTTTGCAGTAGAAATTTTAAAGGTCCATTTATCTGAGCTATAATAAAAATGATTAATACATGGTGCCAGGCATAACTTAGCCAACATTGCAGTCGCAACAGCATGACCTTCTCTCTATACAAACAACATTGTTTTCATGAGTTAACCCTCACTCATTCAGACTGACTAGAAATGGTAATCATGTAATTCCATGAAGCACTTTCTAACAGTCACAGAGTTTAATTTGTGCATATTAATTACATATTAGCTCACATCGCAGGATTCTAAAATAGATACGCGCACTAGTTAGTACACATATCTGGCTCTTTCTGGATACTGACAGTAACACGAGGCTGCATGTAACTCACTGTATAACCTGAAAACCAGAGAAGCCATGTTAAAAAATCACGAGGTAGGAAAGAGTTAACCTACAGCTGCATGTAGCTGAAATATGGTATTGGAGGTCAGGATATCGCTTTCCAAAGAAAAAGATCAGTTTGCATGCAGGAATGCAAATAGCTTGGATTACTCATGTACGTTTAACTGTTAGTTGATTTATGACCTGTTCCATTACTTTACTCGTTACTCCATGGTCTCACATCCAGTCATCCAGCTCCCGTTTGCTGGATGCAGCTTGAGGTAGCAAGAACAGCAGCAGCAATAGAGTAAGATCATTACTCATTGACATGATATAAATTATAAAGCCTAGTGGGAATCTGTGGCTACCTGATTTATGTTATAAGACCAGGTGGGACTTTGAGCTGAGGAAGGGTCAATAATAATGATGTCAGTGGGATTTTTAACTTTTGTGTAAGCTTGTGGGTGATGTAATCAATATTTTGTTACCTTAAAATGCATGGTTGGATGTATATTCAGTAATATTGAAGGCAAGGTAGCTGATATTCAGTTTGGTATTATCCCCTTTCCGTACAACATTTAAAAATGTTCACTCTATAATCGTAGTGTTACAGTTTTAGGGCTTCACCAGATCACTCCCATAAGGGAGCTCTCAGCCCCTACAAACCAGCGCAGGACCTGTTATGCACAATGGCCCCAAAATTCCATGGGGTCATTTGCCCCAATGTTGTGCTGCTGAGCCAGGACTTCCCACTGCTGCAGTTCGGCACTGACCTCATCCAGGGTCAGCTCATTAACATATCTATTGGTGTTTCAGTAGCGTAACTCCCATGTTACGTGGCAATAATATGGCGGCGGCAGCGGTGGCGGAGGAGAGGGGTTTGTAAATTAGGAGCAGCCTTTAAAAATGCTGAGAACGGCAGGAGCAGGCTGGCAAAAACAGCAGGTAAGTAATGATTGGCACAGTGAATTGACTGTCAGGCAGCTGTAATGGGTGGCTCAAGTGAGATCTTGTGGCACTTTTATAAAATGCTTTCAAATGGAGGCCTTGGCACCTGTAGAACAGAGCAGGGCATTGGAAGCAGGCAGAAAACAAGAGCAAACAATCTTAATCAGACCGACCTTCAGACGCTCCTGGTGAAGTGAAGCAAAGAACAGAAAGACTGCTGGGTGCTCATGGGAGGAAACTTCAGAAAAGTGTCTTGCGTGCCATGATGAGGGAAGTGCCAGTGGCACCAAGTGCTACTTCTCTCACCCCCAGGACTGCAGATCAATGCCAGAAAAATGTCAATGACCGGGCAAGGTCAGGCAAGGTAACAGATCAGCGGCTGTTCCTTTTCTTCCTTGTTCACACTGTACACTCTCTAAAATTAATAGCTGCACAAGTAACTACTGCACTGCAGTTTAGGGCTTCACTAACTCTGTATTGTACAATATGTGTAATCAACTACTTTAACAGGAAATATTAGCATTCTTAAACTCCTTCCTCCATTTTAACAGGGTGAAACCAGCAGATCTTTTACAGCAGCTGACTGATGTCACCTGGGAGACATCTCTCAATTACTAGCCTTTGCCTAATTCCCTAAATCTTGTTCCAGTAGAAACTTATGTACAATGGCCATGAAAGGCAGGGGACCAGAGGGGGTAATCCAAGCTTTAAAGATAGGTTCAATTCACTGCCACTTCTCTTCTAGGAATGCCCACCTTGAAGAAATTCTGCTCTTCTCTCCGATGAGATTTCCGTATGTCTCTTTTACCTTGTTCCCATTACCATCTCCTTGTGCCTTGCACCATCATCCCTTTTGTCATTTAATCACTCCTGCCTTCCACCCTATCACAAACCTTCCCTTTTGTTCTTTCCTCCCCTCCCCCCTTTCCCTGCCCCTACACTTGCTTAAAACCTGTTACATCTCCAACTTTTTCCAGTTCTGATGAAAGGTCATCGACCTGAAACATTAACTCTGTTTCTCTCTCCACAGATGCTGCCTGACCTGCTGAGTATTCCAGCAATTTCTGTTTTTTTTTCAGATTTCCAGCATCTGCAATATTTTGCTTTTGTATAATAAAAGACAGAAATTCGGTTGGTTGCGCCAGCGATTAGCGCCTAAAGAGGCCGAAAAGTGGGGCGTTAGCCAATTTTCGCCCGTGCGCAGTGAACCCAGTGCCTCTTGCTATATTGAGTGGGTTTTAGCGCCGGCGCTGAATCTTAGCGGCCACTCGCAGGCGCAGGCAGATCATGACGTCATTTCAGTGTGCAACGCCTTTTTGGTGCCCCGGACCGGAAATTGAGTGGTGCCCGCCTCCGTTCCGCCTGGCGCTAATAGTGACAGCTTGATGGAACGTTCCCAAGTCCTTCTCGGGCTAGGGGGGTGCTATTTAAAGGGGACTGCACTAGTATAAAAACGGCAGCCATTTTGGGTGGGCATCTTGCTGGTTGTTGGAGAGAGTTGCTGACCTTCAGTGGGAGAGCGTACTTTTCATTGAGCCAGCGGTTCCTTTGGACCTTCAGCCCTGTCCACAACAGTTTGCTGGTGAGATATTACTGTGTCTTACTTCTCTCACATTGTAATGGGAGCTGCTTTGGAGGGGAACGTCCTGCTGGCTGAACATATGGCAAGGGCACAGAGGCGGAGGGAGAGAGGGTCGGGAATGGCCAGAAGGAGGAGGGGCAATGGACGTCGCCAAATGTGACCGTACGCTGCCAGGGTTTTCAGGCAGCAGGTGTCATACATTGCCATGTCGGAGGAGCAGTGTATGCGAAGGCTCCGATTCGGAAAGGATGTGGTGACTGAGCTGTGCCACCAGCTTGCTGAAGATCTGCAGCCGCGGTTACGGTGCAGGACCTCTCTGTCGGTGGCCGTCAAAGTCACTGTTGCCCTAAACTTTTTCGCCAGCGGCTCGTTTCAGGCAGCAACTGGGGACATTGCAAATATTTCTCAATTTGCGGTGCATTGCTGCATCCGGCAAGTTACAGCTGCCCTATATAGAAGGAGGCGGGAATGAATCACCTTCCCTTTGACCCTGGAGAAGCAGGGGGAGCACGCACAGGGCTTCGCGGCTATAGCGGACTTCCCCATGGTGCAGGGCGCCATTGATTGCACACACGTGGCTTTGCGGGCCCCATTACAGAATCCCGAAGAGTTCCGCAACCGCAAGGGGTTCCACTCCCTCAATGTGCAGCTGGTCTGTGACCACCGGCAGATGATCATCGCGGTCAACGCCCAATTCCCTGGCAGCAGCCACGACGCATTCATCCTGCGGCAGACCTCAGTGGCTGACCTTTTCGAGGCCCCGGCTCACCCATGAGGCTGGCTTCTTGGCGACAAGGGCTATCCTCTCTGCCCATGGCTCATGACCCCGCTCCGTTTGCCCAGCACCCCGGCAGAAGAGCATTACAACACCAGCCATCAGGCGACCAGGAACATTGTGGAGCACACAATCGGTGTGCTCAAGCAGCGGTTCCGTTGTCTCGACCATTCAGGGGGCGCCCTGCAGTACTCGCCGGAGCAAGTGTCGCGCATCGTCGTGGTCTGCTGCATGCTCCACAACCTGGCCATCCGACGCACCCAGCCAATGCCAGCCGATCTTGAAGGTCCAGCAGAGCAGGCGGATGAGGAGGAGGAGGAGGAGGAGGAAGACGGGAGGGGTCCAGAAACTGGAAGGGCCGTCCGTCAGAGGCTCATAAGGACTCAGTCCTAGGCCCCTCTGATGGAATGCTGGGTGTAATTGGAACAGTGCCCTCCAGTTCGCCCAAAGCCTATGAAGGCCACCATGCTTGTAAATAGTCTAGAGTTCCAGTGTAAATAAAACATTTTCTTTATTTTCCAAAAAGTGCTTCCTTCCAGCATGACAAAGCAATGGCAACAGAAAGCATAACTAATGAACGAACACATAACTGTCTGGCAAACCCGCGACACTACCCAAAACATGACTAACATTCACAGCAGGTGTAGACGGCCTTGAATTCTACAAATGAGACGTCTCAACAGCTCCCTCTACTCTTTACCCCTTGATGGAGATCTACTTCTCTTACGAGATCGGCCCCTTCCCTCCCTGCAGCTCCTCTGTAATTGGACCCCAGTGGCTGCGTCAAGGCTGGGGGATGCCTGCTGAGTGTCCGAAAGTGCAGAAGCCCCTGAGGGACAGCCTGGACGACCTCTGGGCTTGGAGGTCCCGGATCATGACTGCTCCAACTGTGATGGTTGGAAGCAGTCTGTCCTGCAGGTGGTGGCAGCTGCAGTGGAGACTTGCCAGCGGTGGCATCAGGAATGCTTACACCCTGAGAGCGGACACCTGCTCCGTGGTCGGCCGACACACTGGCACTCTGACGGGGCAGCACTGCAGCATGCACCACAATTGGCTGGTCCACAGATTGATGGCCTGTTGTGGTGCTGCAAGGGCCCCGGGTAATCCTGCCTGATCCAGCTAGGGTGGCAGCAGTCAGTGTTTGCGTGGCCTCAATCTGCGTGGAGGCCAGCAAGTGACTGCATGGCAGCACTGAGCACTTGCGTGGCAGGTGCCAGTGCTTCGGAGAAGCCCTGGACAGTCCTTTCCACAGCTTCGGACAAGGCCGGGACAGTCCTTTCCACTGCTTCGGACAAGGCCGGGACAGTCCTTTCCACTGCTTCGGTCAAGCCCTGGACAGACCTTTCCAGGACTGGCTCAAAGCCCTGGACAGTCCTTTCCATTGCTGCCCCGAAGCCCTGGACAGTCCTTTCCATTGCTGCCCCAAAGTCCTGCACACTCTTTGCCAGTGTGTCGATGGAGTCAGGCATCCTCCCCACTGCAGCCATCAGCTCAGTGTGCCTGAGCCGAGCCTGCGCGCTCATTTCCGAAAGGCTATGCACCTCTTCTGCACTCTGTGCAGCAGTCATCGTGGCCTGCCTCGCCCTCCGGGGAGATGGCCCCCGAGCTTCCCTACCCCCCTCGCGTTGCTGCAGCCTGCTGGTTCCTGCAACTGGTTCCTCATCAGAGACCCCCCCGCCCCCTCCCCTCCAGGGAACTACTATCCCCAGTCTCCAGATGGGCTGGCTCCCCTGAGGCTGGCACGGATGTTCCGGGTTCCTCCTGTTCGTCGCCTCCGGAGGCAGTGGCACTGGCAGCTTGAGGGCCCGGCTCCCGAGCTGGTGATGCAGCATCTGAAAGCAGGGAGGTTGAAGAGTGGCTTTAGCAAAAGGACAGGGTGGCAGCAAGGGATGCAAGATTGCTGCAATGCTATGACATGGGTCCAGAGTGAAAAAGCATGCTGGTGGGGGGAACAAGTGGAAGGAGACAGCTCAAAAAGGTGAGGACCTTACCATCGCTGTGCACAATGGGGTCGGCAGCTCCAGTGGTGACAGGACCAATCATATGGCCTCCAACAATCTGGTGGACTCTCTCTTCGAGATCCGTGAGAGTCTGGAGTTGAGGACGTCCTCCTCCGGTGCGAAGCTGCTCCTTGCGGTTCCTCGCCAGCTTGGCCTGCAGGAGAAAGGATGGGAAGTAATGAAACATGATGCCCTGAGTTGTCATCTCATGCCCCCCATGGTGGAATAGCCCTTACATGATGCCCTGAGTTGTCATCTCATGCCCCCCATGGTGGGATAGCCCTTACATGATGCCCTGAGTTTAATGTGCATGTGTGTTCCCAGAAAGGGCCATGGGTGCTTGCTGACAGATGGCCAATGGGGCATCGCGCACCCTCTGGCCATAAAGTCAGGTGCAGATGGAGGGATGAAGAAGTTTGCCGAAACACCACTCACCCACACGACCCAACTGAGGTCGTTGAATTTCTTCCTGCACTGCACAGGGCTCCTGGTCACTGTTGTGTCTGTGTGTTGATAGAGACACTGAAGACAGGAGTTGGTTTCATAGGTGTTTACTAAACAAAGTCTGGAGGGGAACTAACTGATACAACACAATATACAGGCTTATATAGCCCGAGTGGCCATTACCGGCATTACAGTACACATGGGGCTCTTAAAGGCACATACACGACAATTCCTCCCCTTTTAGCCAACCAGTACATAATATTTTAAGTAATTATTAATTACATGTTACAAGAAAAATAATCTACACATTGCTGCAGTTAATCAATTATAAGTCAGTCTCTCTGGCGGCTTCCTGACTCGGTCCGGATAACGCCTCGGTGGTGTAGTAGTTTCTGGTGGTGCAGTAGGTTCTTTTGGCAAGGCTGATTCGGCTTGAATGCCAGTGTCGGGTTCATCGGGTTCCAGTATCCCCGGATCGGAGGTAGATATGGGTATCTCTACTTCATCATTAGGCGTATAGAGTTGTGGTGTAGGTTGTCCCTTTTCAGATGACTCTATGATTTGGTCAGCATGGCGCCTTATTATGCTTTCACCGATGTCCACGGTATACATCAGCGGTCCTAGTCGTGTGCAGATAGTTCCAGGCTGCCATTTCTCGGTACGGTAGTCCCGGGCCAAAACTTGTTGACCTATCTGGAAGGTTCTAGTTGGCCTTTCATTCATGCCTTGAAATTGCCGGTTCTCCACGTCCCTTCTGATGTTGGGCTTGATCAAATCCAGCCGGCATCTTAGGCTTCTATTGAAGAACATCATGGCGGGAGTTTGGTTTGCAACCATATGTGTTGCATTCCTGTATGCGAACAAGAAGTTATCCACCTTGTGCTGAAGTTTTATGTCTTCATTACCCATGGCCTTTATGGCCTTCTTGGAGGTCTGGACAAACCTTTCAGCCAATCCATTGGTGGCGGGATGGTATGGGGCGGATGTGTAGTGCTTAACCCCATTGTTTTTTAAGAACTTCCTGAATTCTTCGGACACAAATTGCGGTCCATTATCAGAACAGATCTGTTCCGGCAGCCCATTCCTGGCAAATATGGTCCTTAATACTGTGATGGTTTTTTCTGTGGTGGTGGAGGACATCTTTATTACCTCCGGCCACTTGGAGTGTGCATCAACCGCGATTAAGAACATTGAGCCCATAATGGACCAGCAAAGTCGATGTGTACCCTTTGCCAGGGAGATGAGGGCCACTCCCATGGATGTAGAGGGGCTTGGGGTGGAGCGTTTTGGACCTTCTGGCATCCTAGGCAGCTCTTGGTCATTTCTTCAATGTCTCCATCGATACCTGGCCACCACACAAACGCCCTGGCTAGGTTCTTAATTTTCACTCCACCCAGATGCCCCTCGTGAAGCTCCTTTAGAACTTTATCCTGGAGTTTGGGTGGAATCACCACTCTGGATCCACACATCAAGGTTCCTCGGCACACTGACAGCTGTTCTCTTCTTTGCGAGAATGCTGGCAACAGTGGTTCGCCATGTGCTGGCCATCCCTTCACTGTTAAATCGTAGACTCGTGAGAGAGTCGGGTCATTTCTAGTTTCCCTTTCAATGGCAGAATTTGTTACTGGTAGACATTCGACTATGGTAGAGTGGAAAATCTCCACTGGGTCTACGGTAGGTGCTTCTTCTACCATTGGCAACGGTAGGCGTGATAACCCGTCAGCATTCCCATGCTGTTTTGATCCTTTGTATTCTATGTTGTATTGGTGTGCCCCTAGAAAAAGGGACCACCTCTGTAGCCTTTGCGCTGTCATAATGGGAACACCCTTTTTAGGGTTGAATATGGAGATGAGGGGTTGATGGTCAGTCAACAAGGTAAATTTTTGTCCGTGTAGGTAATGGTTGAATTTCTTCACTCCCCATACCAGGCTGAGTGCTTCCCTGTCGATTTGGGCATAGTTACGCTCAGCTGAGTTCAATGAGCGTGACGCAAAAGCTATCGGCCGTTCCGAGCCATCAGGGAATTTATGCGATAATACTGCTCCCACGCCGTAAGGGGATGCATCGCATGCCAGTCTGATTGGCAGTGATGGGTTGTAATGAGCCAAAACTTCTTTGGATGTGATTAAGTCTTTGCATTTATGGAAGGCACGTTTACAGTCTTCGCTCCATTTCCAAATTACTCCTGTTTGTAGCAGTTCATTAAGAGGGTGTAGAAGAGTTGATAAGTTCGGTAAAAAATTATGATAGTAATTTATTAATCCCAGGAATGACCTTAATTGTGAAACATTTTCAGGTGCTGGGGCTTTTATGACCGCTTCAATTTTTTCAGGTGACTTATGCAACCCTTCCTTATTAATTATGTGGCCAGAATATGATATTTGATTTTGGAAAAATTCGCACTTGGGGCGATTTGCTTGTAGGCCCCGTTCTCTCAGCTTAGTGAGCACCTGCTCCAAATTGGCAAGGTGCTCGTTGTCGTTTTCTCCTGTTACAAGGATTTTGTCTAGGTAGCATTGAGTCCCCGGAATCCCTTGGAGGACTTGCTCCATAGCTCTTTGCCAGATAGTTGGAGCGGATGCTACTCCGAAAACCAGTCGATTGTACTGGTACAGGCCTTTGTGTGTATTTATCGTGAGATATTTTTTAGAGGCCTCTTCAACCTCCATCTGTAGATATGCCTGTGCCAAGTCAATTTTGGTGAAACGTTTCCCTCTGGATAGTGAGGCGAAAATATCTTCTATCCTCGGAAGAGGATACTGTACCATGTGAAGGACCGGGTTTACATTCACCTTGAAGTCTCCACAGATGTGAATTTTTCTCTGTTCTTCAGATTGATCATTATTCAATGCTTTCTTCATGACTGGAACGATGGGTGTTGTCCACTCGCTCCAATCTATTTTGGATAATACGCCTGCCTTTTCCAAATTCTCCAGCTCTGCCTCGACTGCTGCACGAATTGCGTATGGCAGCGGTCTTGCCTTAAAAAACTTGGGAATTGCTGCATCTTCCACTTTTATTGAGGCGGTGATGCCTTTCAAGGTTCCTAGTTTCTCTTGAAACACTTCTTTGGTGTTGGCCAAGATGTCTTTTAATCGTTCAGGTATGACGTCATCATCGTTTTTTTTCTTACTGGTCACCGTCAGTGCCTGATTGGAGTGCCAGTCTAAACGTATTTTCCTGATCCATTCACGTCCCAACAGCGGTGGACCACCATCTTGTAGAATGTATAAATGCAACTTTTGTATTTCCTTGCCATTGTATACAACAGGCACCCTTATTTTTCCTTTGGGGTATACTTTCTGCCCCGTATATGTTTTCAAGATAATGGATGTGTCTTTTAAAGGTATATGCAGAAATAGCCGCTCGTAATCCCGTCGATTTATGATGGTCAGAGCTGATCCTGTATCTAGCTCCATTTTAACTGGGGACCCTGCTATCGTGAGGGTAACCCAAATGGTCTGGTAATCATCTTTGGCAATTTCATTATGTAATTTGAGACAGCTTAGTCTCTTGTTTTCGGAGTAGCTATCGCTCTTCTGGTATTCGGAGCTACTGTCCGTCATCATTTGTACCTTTCTGTACTTTTCTTTATTGATTTTTTTTTTTCCTGTCTGTGGATTTTTTTTGTCCAGATCGGCATACCCGTGCAATGTGTCCAATCTTTCCGCATTGCCTGCATGCTTTGTCCTTGAACCAGCAGTCCCTCTGGTCATGGGTGGATCTGCCGCAGCGATAGCATCTCTCGAAACCCTGTGTCATTTCATGGGTGCCGAAGTACTGTGTCTTTTGTTGTATCTCTGCAGCTCCTCTTGCGGCTGCTTCGTATGATGCAGCCATACTGAAAGCCTTGTCCAGTGTTAAATCTTTTTCAGAAAGCAGCCTTTTTTGTGTTCCTTCACTTAAGAGACCGCAGATGAATTTGTCTCGAAGATAATCTGCTAGTTCTGCCCCGAATTGGCAGTGTTTTGATAGCTTTCTTAATTCGGTGAGGTAATCAGCGTTACTTTCATTCTTGTGTTGATTTCTCTTGAAGAATTTGAATCGTTCCGCTATCAGCAGCGCTGTTGGGTTTAAGTGCTACTGGAGGGTATCAACAATTTCTTTAAAATTCTTGTCCTTTGGTTTGGCTGGAGTGATTAAATTTCGTAACAGCCCGTATGTCTTTGCGCCCATTAGATTTAGCAGTACTGAAGCTTTTTTTTCATCTTCTATTCCATTTGCGGTGCAATATACCTCCACTCTTTCCACATATGTGGTCCAATTCTCTATCTCGTTATCAAAAGCATCAATATTGCCAGACCTAGGCATCCTAGAAATAAAATGGCACTTCCCGTGCTTTTCTTTCTTTTCTGCAGAAAAGATATGGCGCTTCCCGCGCTTCCCCACCGCTGCTGCCGATGACAACGCTGTTTCCCGCGGTTTCCGTTCTTTTTATTTATTTATTTACAGTTGGAGACTCGTTCCCGCCAGACTCTCTCTCTAGGTTTGAACGCCGACCTGCTTGCAGTGCCGGCCGTCTTCCGAGTGCTCCATCCCCATCTGTTACTGCTTGCCTCCGCTTTCGCTGCTTGGCCTAGCTGTAGAGTCAGCCGCTGGAGCCCCAGCCCGACGCCCAGGAAGGATTATTGCAGTACCTGCCACCAGCTTGGCTAACTGGTGAAACCACAGCTTTTTCTTTTTCTTGATTTTTCTTCAACTTTGGACGCCAGAGGAATCGATGTCCTTGAGGTGCTGCCGAATTGCAGGTAAGTCCGTTTCCAATTTGTCGCCACTGTTGTGTCTGTGTGTTGATAGAGACACTGAAGACAGGAGTTGGTTTCATAGGTGTTTACTAAACAAAGTCTGGAGGGGAACTAACTGATACAACACAATATACAGGCTTATATAGCCCGAGTGGCCATTACCGGCATTACAGTACACATGGGGCTCTTAAAGGCACATACACTACAGTCACCATGCTGCTGGAGTTGACCTTTTGAGAAACTTCCCTCCAAGCTCTTTGGTATTCCTTCTGATTAGGCCTCCTGCCATTGTCGGGGTACAGCACATCTCGCCGGTGCTCCACTGCGCCTACCAATTCATCCAATGCCCCATTGGTGAAGCGCTCCGCTCTCTGCCTCACCCTCTCCATCCTCTCAAAGTTTGTAACGCCACAGAATGGCCAGCTCCAATTTTGAGGCCTACAAGGCGCAGAGTGTGGCTGCTGATCCTTACTGACCCACCCCTTTAAGAGCTGGTCGGCGCCTGAAAGTCTCGTGGTCAGCGGTAATTGACAGCACCTGCGCTGCGCCCGCCCGCCCCGATATGGAGTAGCGCCGCAAGGTTAGCGCCTTAGGAGTCCCGTGTAATGCCTGATTTTGCGCCTCAATCACCTTTAGGGGCGCTGCAACCTAATGTCGCGCGAGGTGGCGATAAGTTGCGTCTGGCTATAAAATTTGTGCAGCGCCAATTCTAACGCCCCAAGCGGGGCTATACCCAAATTCTAGGCCAGGGTGCTTCACTAACTCTCCTCATAGTACCACATCAGGACCAGCATGTGCAACACTAAACTTACAGGTGAGGATTAGCCTACTCCCATCGAGGCTACAGGTGGTCTCCTGTACATCAACCAAACCAGAAGAGCTGATGAATTAGGAGGAAGCTGCAACACCTATAACCAAATAGGCAGCTCCTGGATATAGAGCTGCCCATCAAAGTGGATTTCAAATCTATCAGTGCCCTCCTCCTCAGAAACCTATCTCAAGCCCTCCATCTATTTCCAGGACAAAGTCAAGGTGTGAGAACCTTGCTTGCAGGAGCCCCTCCCCCACCCAGCTTACAAACAATTACAACTGGTTAGCTCTGTCTCCCACAGCCAGATAAACAACATGAAGTGATTCACTTACCAATGCAAACTTGTCAAATATGTTAAATCCGTGAATCTTGATGTATGGTGTCCTTCAATAAATAGACAGAGACTGCAGAGGAACAATCAACAGGTGTTTACTGGATGAGGGTTACTCTAAAACTAACAGTACAGATCCCTACTCAGGGTTTGTATACAGGTGTGGTCACTGCCGGTACTACAGTATACAGGAGCTGTAAAAAGTAGTTCTCCCCTTAAAGGTACATACACTACAAAATAGTCTTTGTTAAGTTGTCAAATTAAACAGAAGTGATTCAGCTGAAATGAAATTTTACACATCAAACAGCAATGTGTATCCTCTCCAACATGGAGAAAGTTGAGAGATTCTCTCTCAGCATGTGGTAATAAAATCAAAAGCAAAATACTGCGGATGTTGAAAATCTGAAATGAAAACAGAAAATACTGGAAACACTCAGCAGGTCAGGCAGCATCTGTGAAGGGAGCTATAATAAAATCAAAATGATTATCAAAATACCATACATATCAAAGCCCTAAAAACATGTAGGCTTTAGGTAAACTTCTGCTAGAATTCCAGTGGGAGTTGAATGGAAGGCCTAGGAAATATGCTAGAATCTTGATATACCAGGTCCCAGCCGTCACTGGAAGTTTCCAGGTGCCTTGTTTCCTCGGAGTCCACATCACGGAAGACCTCTCCTGGTCCCTCAATACCTCCTCTCTGGTGAAGAAGGCCCAGCAGCGCCTATATTTCCTAAGGAGGCTGAAGGGATGTAACCTGTCACCCCTGATCCTCTCTAACTTTTACCGCTGCACAATAGAGAGCATCCTGACGAATTGTATCACAGTATGGTATGGCAGCTGTAGCCACTATGACCGGAAAGCCCTGCAGCGGGTAGTCAAAACTGCTCAACGTATTACCGGCACCCAGCTACCGACCATAGAGCACATATACCAGAAACGCTGTTTACGGAGGTCACGGTCCATCATCAAAGACCCTACCCACCCCAGCCACAGTCTGTTCGCCCTCCTGCCATCTGGGAGACGCTACAGATGCATTCGCACCCGTACGACCAGATTTAGGAACAGCTTCTTTCCCAGGGCTGTCATCCTACTGAACTCCACAAATAAACTCTAAAGCCTGCACATCTGCCAATGCACTTTATTATGGTTATGTTTATGTTAATGTATTACAAGCCAAATGTATGTTGAATGTTTAAATGTCTTAATCTAAATGTACACTCTCGGGAGCCGCAAGCCTACATTTAGTTGTACTGCACTTGTGCACTAACAATGACAATAAAAGATGATTTGATTTGATTTGATTTTTTTTTTGTTTTGGGTGGATCCTGTGTCCACCCCAAACATAGTCATTCACTTCAGAGGGAGCGGGGACCCCCTACGCTGGGATTTTCTGCTTCCTGGCTTCAGTGGGACCTGGCATAAGTTTGGCCAGTGAGATGAGATACATTGGCCTCATGAAGGGTGAAATGGTTGGGGGAAGGTTCAGTCCAGGGAAGCAGCACTGGGCCCCTGGAGATGAGGTAAGATTTATTTTCCAAGTTTTTTCTATCTGCCTCCTAACAAAGGAGCTGAAGGGGCAAGCAAATTATTTCTTAGGTGGCGGCGGCGGGTGGGGGGTGTGGGGGGAAGGGCCAGGTAGCGTGAAGCAATATTCCGTCCAGATGACAGCAGATGCTGGAGTTTCTGGCCTGTATGGGGATCTGCTATGTCAGTGACCTCCACTGACATACTCTGCAGGGGTCAGGGCTCCAAGGCACCAGCAGGTGTTATCCCAGTGTTAAAATAGGGCTGGATTTTCCTGGGGCACTACCTGTTTTTGGATAGTGCTAGAGCAGTTTTGCAAGGAAAATGCAGCAAGGAGGCCCATCACTGAACCATACCCCTAAATCAGGTCTCAGAAATGTTCCTCTTGCCTTTTGACCATGTCACCATATTTAAGTGATGGTGAAGGGCCAGGGCCTGGGAAACTGACCAATTTTCCTACCTCCCAGCCACTGACCCACCAAACCCACTTCAGGGATGGTTATATTCAGATTTGAACGGTAGAAAGAACATGCCAGTCAGGGAGGAGGATGAGGATCTAATGCCACCTCTCCCTCTCCTATGCCATTGTAATACCAGCAGAACTATTGATGGCCCAGTCAGAGTCATTGGTAAAGCATTCTTGGCGTAACTTCAAGGGGTTTCTGCCCCTTTTAATTGTAGCACTTCCTCCTCCTCCATTCCAGTGCAGTAGCAGTCTTCTTCAGCAGAATGCAAATCCTGTTGGATGCTTACCCTATGTATGTAATTGACCCCAACCCAGGAAAATAGGTCAGGGTTACAAAGGGTTGGGCTGGTTGGCAGATGACCCGCCCTGAATCAACTCCAGTGGTGACATCATCCCAGAGGAAAATCCAGAAGTAGCCTTGTTTTAAAACGTGGATTACAGCTGATCTCCCTATCTGCTCCATGTGCTTGAGTTATGTTTCTAAAGGGAGATGTTCAGAAAAATAACTAAAAGATGGGAGGAAACTCATGTGATATATTTTCCTAATGCTTCCTATGGCTGAGAATAGAAGGGCAAATTTTCTTTGTAGCTACTTCTAATGAAATTCTTCTACAGAGGGACCCATACTGACAAAACAGTATTAGGGGTATGATGATTTAATTTATCTCTTCCAAAATTTTCTGTGTTTTTCTCCCCTTCCCCACCTTCTCCCAAGATGCTGACTCATGCTCACTCCTGCAGTCCCTTGCCCAGGTGACCATTTTTCATCTGTGAGCCTGGGCAGTGACTGTTGACAGTCTATTCAACTATGTTTGGGGTCGGGTGGGGAAGTGGTGAGAGAGACATTACACCTGTGGGTCCTCCCTGGGATCCACATCAATATACTTTCAGTAGGATTACTGGATAGCAATCGGGAGTAGGAAGTAAACATAAACATTATATAATTCCCCACTGTACTCTGAAACAAAAGTGCAGGAGTTACAATTCAGTGCTGAACTCATTTCTAAAGGAACCTAAAAGGCTAGTTCATCTTAATCTGCAGTATATCAAAATTTGGCCTAATTTGGGTCCATGGACTGAAATTGTTCTACAAATAGTAATGTTACAGCCTATTTGCCATAAATAGCAGCATGGTTATTTTGGTGGCAATCTCACTTTTGGTATAGTTACTGCAAGTGTGCATTTTTATAATTGAATTAAAGATAGTGTAATGGCTTAGTGGAAAATGACTAAAACACTACTCAAGGAATAGATTCAAGTAAACTAAGTTAGACTGCCATATTCTGTATTTTTCTGTGCATTTGAGTTATATTTGAAGTAGGGTTTAGACGAGGTATATAAATGGAATATGTTCTTGTTGACACAAGTGCTTTGTCACAAACCTACCATATATATCTATTACATGCAAAACTCTTTTGATAATCTAACTATAGAAATCATTAGCATAGCTAATCACATAGGAATTTTTGAATCTGTAAACAACACGTAATATTTAAAAAATGATTACTATTTGCATCATATTATAGAGTTAACTCAAAGAAACCATAACTAATGTCACATAAATGTAATTTGCATTCAGTCTCACAGTTTTTATGGATTACTTAGCACGAGGCAATCCACATTGAACATTAAAAATATCAAAGGCCAGAGGTTAAAGGTACAGTACGTCTACTGGAAAACTTCAGAAAGTCGAAGTGCTGGACCCGAGGCTACCTCATTGCACATGACCTAAATGTAATAAAGCATGGGCGACATTTTCTGACAACCTGTGCTATCAGTGGGGCCTCATATGCAGAGGTCAGCTTATTGGAAAATTGCAGATGCTCTGCTCGTGATTTTCCATCCATTGATTTCAATAGATTGAAAATCGCAGACAGTGCACTTGCAATTTTCCAATAAGCAGCCCGCTGCATGTGAGACCCCACCAGTGGCATAAGGTCTCAGAAAATGTGGCCTTATATTTATTAACAAAAACTAAATAATATTGATATTTCTACATAGTAAAAAAAGAGATCAGCAGTTAACTTTATCAGTTATTAGTCTAGTAGAAAATTTCCTGGCACAGTTCGAAGGAGAAGCTCGGGATGAGAATTGTTGCAAGTCTCCGACACAGGGTCAGACTCTGAAAAGCCAAAATGATACTCAAAAAATAGACCCATTGGTGAATTTTAAAGAGTTTAGCTTGGTAATACCTCTAAGCTTAGCAAAGGAGGTTGGTTGGTTATGAAATAGCATAGTTGTAGGGGGGTGGCGGGTGGCGCGTTCACCCAGTCAGTTATGCCCCTGACTGCTTGTGAGCAGTTCGAATCGCTCCCACGCCCCTGGGTTCTAGACACCGGAATTAGGTGCAGGCGGGGATACAGAAAAATCGAGTAGACAAGTGGTTTGGTGTAAGAAAACCAAGGTTTTATTAAAACAGAAATAAAAATCACAGTCTTATGAGAAATTACTGGTAAACAATTACAGGCATAAACAAATAACTATACTTATACAGGGAATGGGGAACACACGGCACATCGAGTGAAAAACAACTACATTAACAATCCCCTTATACTTATCCCACCCCCTATACCTAACTAGATTAAGCTATGAGGGGCCAGGAATTCATGCTCACCAATCCAAGGCCTGTTGCTTTAACAGTTGCTAGTTTTGAGGTTTAGTCTCCTGTCCTTCAGGGTACTGCGTCGCCACGTGGTCTCAGGGCGCGGTGCTGGAGCTGTTACTGCGGCACACCTTTCCTCTCCTCAGCTACCGTCATCGTCTCTTCGCGATGGGTTCTCTTCTTCTTCTCCCTCGGGCGGTCGTCGGCAGTAACGTCGCGTTTATGGGACAGTTGGCAGTTCTCACTGCTTAGATTTTTCTACCCGTTCTTGGAACGCCGGTGTTATTCGTCTAAACTCTTCCCCAAATGCCAGCTTATAAATAGGCGTTTGGCTTTTATCAATGCGTCTTTTGCTGCCCTTCTCTGCTCTTGTCGGGTCTCTACCTTGTTCTTCATCTCATTTTGTTTTGCCTCGTTTCCTCTGCCTTCTTTCGTGGCCCGGGTGTCCTGGGTGACTTTGGACTCGGGTCTCATTACCCTCTCCGCGATTGGTATGGATGTCCTTGGTTGTTAAAACAAAGCGGAGAGCGAGAAGAGAACCCGCCATGAGGCCAGGGCACGAGTACGGGTGGCAGCAGCCCAAGAGGTCAAAGCAGAGCAAGAGAGACAAGAGTCAAGAGAGCGATTGGTACTGAGGGCCTACAGTTATACTCCTTTCGATGGCCCTTAATCTGCTCGCCAAATCAGGTCAGTTCATTGTTTAACTTTTGGCGGGCTGTTTTAAATGATTATACCAATCTAAACTAACTGGCTTTAGATGGCCGTTTATCGCACCTGATGGCCTGATGTCCGAGCTGTATTGTCATTAATGCATTTTAATCGGCCTGTCCAGCCTTGATGGCTTCCTTAAGCTGTTTCCGATTAGTTATGCGGACAAACTAATGGCTTCATGCTTAGGCCTAACTGGGTTGATCTGTTCCAATCTGACAAAATGCATATTCAGTGTTTGTCTAGCTGTCTGGTTTTTCAAACACAAAGTCCTTTTCACAGAAATGCATTTAAAGTTTCTATTTCCCGAAACTGCCTGCTCTGTGCTGCAGAGTCCAAGCTTTTAAAAATCTTACAGGCTTTTGGTCATGAGGTGCGGACGCCATCTTTTGGGTACCCTTTTTAAATTGTCCATGCAGGGTCCCTTTATTAATAACCTTGGGGGAATGTGGGAATTTTGCGAATCTTACATAGTCAACAGATTGATGAGAAACTCAAGCTCTCAAGTAACTGATACAGTGATACAACGTCACAATGCAGGTGTTGGAAAGCAGCTTCCATAGCACAATTTCTGCTGCAATTGTAATTGAAGCATTCATGCTTTCCTGCCTTATTACTAGTTTGGGGCTGTGGGGAGAAGTAAACTGAAGGAGCAACCTTTGACTACTATGGTTGATTCCCTTCACAGTGTTGTGAAAAAAGACATCCTCTTGTGTATGACCCTGTAGAGAATCCTGGAACTGAGGTGCCATCCTCCAGTGCCTCTCTTCTGTTGGGTAGGTTATGCCCCTCAGATGTTTGATGCACATCAAGTTGTCTATTTGCTAGTATTCCCCTCTTCAACAAAGCATATGTCACCTACTCCCAAAGAACTAGAACTTTTATTTTGGGATATGACTAAGTCATTTGTGCATTTGTCTGCATCATGCCATAATGCGCAAAGTTAAAATTACCAGGATTAGTAAATTTATTACCAGTTCCACAGACAGCAACTTCCTCAAAGTACTTTATGTTGGAAAGCATTTCGACTCTTTTCTCCTTGCATATCAGGCATTTCGGGCCCCGATTTTAACTCCAGGTGGATTCCCCGCTCATGCCTGAGTTAAAATTAGTCATAGATACATAGATACATAGAAGATAGGAGCAGGAGTAGGCCATATGGCCCTGCGAGCCTGTTCTGCCATTTAATGAGATCATGACTGATCATCCAAATTCAGTACCCTGTCCCTGCTTTCTCCCCAAATCCCTTGATCCCTTTAGCCTTAAGAAATATATCTAACTCCTTCTTGAATATATTTAATGAATTGGCCTCAACTGCCTTCTGTGGTAGAGAATTCCACAGGTTCAGCACTCTCTGGGTGAAGAAATCCTTCCTCATCTCAGTCCTAAATGGCTTACCCCTTATCATTAGACTGTAACCCCTGGTTCCGGACTCCCCCACCATCGGGAACATCCTTCCTGCATCTAGTCTGTCTAGTCCTGTTATAATTTTATAAGTTTCAATGAGATCCCCTCTCATTCTTCTAAACTCAAGCGAATATAAGCCTAATCGACTCAATCGCTCCTCATACGTCATTCCTGCCATCCCAGGTATCAGTCTGGTGAATCTTCGCTGCACTCTCTCCATGGCAAGAACATCCTTCCTCAGATAAGGTGACCAAAACTGCACACAATACTCAAGGTGTGGTCTCACCAAGGCCCTGTACAACTGCAGCAAGACATCCTTGCTCCTGTACTCGAATCCTCTTGCTATGAAAGCCAACATACCATTTGCCTTCTTAACCGCCTGCTGCACCTGCATGCTTACCTTCAGTGACTGGTGCACAATGACACCTAGGTCTCGTTGCACTTCCCCTTTTCCCAATCTATTGCTGTTCAAATAATAATCTGTCTTCCTATTTTTGCCACCGAAGTGGATAACCTCGCATTTATCCACCTTAGATTGCATTTGCCATGCATCTGCCCAATCACCCAACCTGTCCAAATCATACTGGCGTTTCTCTGCATCCTCCTCACAGCACACACGCCGATCCAGCTTTGCGTTGTCTGCAAACTTGGAGATATTACATCTAGTTCCCTCGTCTAGATCATTAATATATATTGTGGATAGCTGGGGTCCTAGCACCGATCCCTGCGGTACCCCACTAGTCACTGCCTGCCACTCGGAAAAGGACCCGTTTATTCCAACTCTTTGCTTCCTGTCTGCCAACCAGTTCTCTATCCAAGACAGTACCTTACCCCCAATCCCATGTGCTTTAACTTTGCATGCTAATCTCTTATGTGGGACCTTATCGAAAGGCTTCTGAAAGTCCAAATAGACCGGTAAGTCTGACATTGGTAGTGGGGAAAATGCTAGAGTCCATTATAAAAGATGTAATAGCAGAGCACTTGGAAAACAGTAACAGGATCGGACAAAGTCAACATGGATTTATAAAAGGTAAATCATGCTTGACTAATCTACTGGAATTTTTTGAGGATGTAACTGGTAGAATAGATAAGGGAGAACCAGTGGATGTGGTCTATAATTCCCCGTTTTCTCTCTACCACCTTTTTAAAATAGCTATCCTCCAATCCATGGGAACTGTTCCAGAGTCGATAGAATTTTGAAGATGACCAACAATGCATCTACTATTTCTAGGGCCACTTCATTAAGTACCCTAGGATGTAGATTATCAGGCCCTGGGGATTTATCTAATAATAATAATAATAATTATCAACTTTATTGTCATTGTTAGTGCACAAGTGCAGTGCAACGAAATGTAGGCTTGCGGCTCCCGAGAGTGTACATTTAGATTAAGACATTTAAACATTCAACATACATTTGGCTTGTAATACATTAACATAAACATAACCATAATAAAGTGCATTGGCAGATGTGCAGGCTTTAGAGTTTATTTGTGGAGTTCAGTAGGATGACAGCCCTGGGAAAGAAGCTGTTCCTAAATCTGGTCGTACAGGTGCGAATGCATCTGTAGCGTCTCCCAGATGGCAGGAGGGCGAACAGACTGTGGCTGGGGTGGGTAGGGTCTTTGATGATGGTCTGTGACCTCCGTAAACAGCGTTTCTGGTATATGTGCTCTATGGTCGGTAGCCGGGTGCCGGTAATGCGTTGGGCAGTTTTGACTACCCGCTGCAGGGCTTTCCGGTCATAGTAGCTACAGCTGCCATACCATACTGTGATACAGTTCGTCAGGATGCTCTCTATTGTGCAGCGGTAAAAGTTAGAGAATTAAAAGTTATCTGCCTTCAATCCCATCAATTTCCCTAACACCATTTCCCTACAAACACTGACTTCATTCAATTCCTCCCTCTCATTAGACCCTATGTTCCCCGACATCTCTGGGAGGTTACTTGTGTCTTCCTTTGTGAAGACAGAACCAAAGTATGTATTTAATTGGTCAGCCATGTCTTTGTTCCCCATTATAACTTCCCCTGATTCTGATTGCAAGGGACCTATGCTTGGCTTCACCAATCTTTTTCTCTTCACATATCTATAGAAGGTTTTACAGTCAGTTTTTATGTTCCCTGCAAGCTTACTCTCATGATCTATTTTTCTCCTCTTAATTAATCCCTTTGTCCTCCTTTGCTGAATCCTAAACTGCTCCCAATCTTCAGGTTTGCTACTTTTTCTGGCCAAATTATATGTCCTCTCCTTGGATCTTATGCTATGCCTTATTTCCCTTGTTAGCCACGGTTGAGTCACCTTTTTTGTTTTATTTTTATTCCAAACAGGGATGAACAAATTCTGTAGTTCATGCGATCTTTAAATGTTTGCCATTGCCTATCCACCGTCAACCCTTTAAGTAACATTCCCCAATCCATCCTAGCCAACTCGCGCCTCGTACCATCGTATTTTCCTTTATTTAAATTCAGGACCCTAGTCTCTGAGTCAACTACTTCACTCTCCATTTTAATGAAGAAATCTATCATATTATGACGCTCCTCCCCAAGGGGCCTCGCATAACAAGATTGCTAATTAATCCTTTCTCATTACATAATACCCAGTCGAAGATGGCCTGATCTCTAGTTGGTTCCTCGACATATTGGTCCAGGAAACCATCCCGTATACACTCTAGGAATTCCTCCTCCACAGTATTGTTACTAATTTGGTTAGCCCAATCTATATGTAGATTAAAGTCACCCATGATAACTGCTGTGCCCTTATTGCACGCGTCTCTAATGTCCCATTTAATGCCATCCCCAACCTCGGCATTACTGTTTGGGGGTCTGTATACAACTCCCACTAACGTTTTCTGCCCCATGGTACTTCTCAGCTCTGCCCATACAGATTCCATATCATCAGAGCTAATATCCTTCCTTACTATTGTGTTAATCTCCTCTTTAACCAGCAATGCTACCCCACCTCCTTTTCCATTTTTCCTGTCCTTCCTGAATATTGAGTACCCCTGGATGTTGAATTCCCAGTCTTGGTCACCCTGGAGCCATGTCTCTGTAATCCCAATTGTATCATACCCGTTTACATCTATTTGTGCAGCTAATTCATGCACCTTATTACGAATGCTCCTCACATTAAGACACAAAGCCTTCAGGCTTGATTTTTTAACACTCTTAGTCCTTTTAGAATTATTATTTACTGTGGCCCCATTTGATTTACACACTTGATTTCTCTGCCTTCCACTTTTGCTTTTTTCCTTCCTGTCTTTTGTTTCTATCCTTGCTTCCCTTTCCTCTGTCTCCCTACACAGATTCCCAACCCCCTGCCATTTTAGTTTAAACCCTCCCCAACAGCACTAGCAAGCACTCCTCCTTGGACATCGGTTCCGGTCCCGCCCAGGTGCAAACCATCCAGTTTGTACTGGTCCCACCTCCCCCAGAACTGGTTCCAATGTCCCAGGAATTTGAATCCCTCCCCCTTGCACCATTGCTCTAGCCACATATTCATCTGAAATATCCTTCTATTTCTACTCTGACTAGCACGTGGCACTGGTAGCAATCCTGAGATTACTACCTTTGAGGCCCTATTTTTTAATTCACCTCCTAACTCCCTATATTCAGCTTTTAGGACGTCATGCCATTTTTTATCTATACCGTTGGTACCTATATGCACCATGACAACTGGCTGTTCACCCTCCCCCTCCAGAATGCCCTGCAGCCACCCCGAGACACCCTTGACCCTTGCACCAGGGAGGCAACATACCATCCTGGAGTCTCGTTTGTGGCCGCAGAAATGCCTATCTATTCCCCTTACAATAGAATACCCTATCACTATAGCTCTCCCGCTTTTTATCCTCCTGTCCTGTGCAGCAGGACCACCCATGGTGCCAGGAAGTTGGCTGCTGCTGCCTTCCCCCGATAAGCCATCCCTCTCAACAATATCCAAAGTGGTATATCTGTTTGAAAGGGGGATGGCCACAAGGGACCCCTGCACTACCTGCCTGCGCCTACTACTCTGCCTGGTGGTCACCTATTCCCTTCCTGCCTGTGCAGCCTTTACCTGCGGTGTGACCAACTCCCTAAACATGTTATCCACAATGTGCTCAACATCGCGAATGCTCCAGTGTGCATCCATTCGCAGCTCCAGCAACACAATGTGGTCTGTCAGTAGCTGCAGCTGGATACACTTCCTGCACACATGGTCGCCAGGGACACAGGAAGTGTCCCTGATTTCCCACATAGTGCAGGAGGAGCATGCCAAGGGGCTGAGCTGTGCTGCCATGACTTACCCTTTAATAAATTCAAATTAAATTAAATCAAATCAATACCACTAATTAGCCTACAATTAAATGATATACTCAAGGGCCCTTGTTTACCAGCACTCCCCGCTACACAACAGAGTCTCAATTATGTCATTGGGCTACAACATGCACATGTAAAGAAGGACCCTGTTGGCTCCAGGCACGTGCCCTTGCTGCCTTCTCAGGAGAATGGGTGAAAATTGCAGATGTTTGACCCTGGCGGCTTTCGGACAGGCAAGAGTCAGGGTGATTTTAACTGCCCACTCGCCAGGTTTCTGCTGTGCGAGTGTGGTTAACATCACCCCCATTTTCTGTAAGCTTGGCACTTGCATATGATCTTTCCCTTGATGGTCTTCTTCACTTCACTGAATCTTTTTTCTGACATGCCGCCTTTTGCCACACTGTGCACTGTGATACAGCGTGCTTCATTAGCACCACATGCAGCGTTAATTCATCTTCCTGAATTTTATAAAAAATTACATTTTCTACAATTGTGATTCTGTTTCTTCTAACTATTGAAAATATATTTTAGATTTGATGGATCACTTTATGGGCAGCAGTAAATTATTATGCAAAATATAGGAAGGACATGCTAATAGTTTGGCAGTGAGTATTCCAACTACACAACATTTCCGCTCTATGATTTTGCAACTGTTTATCCCCATGCATGAATGGACAAGACATTCTACATCTGCACTCTTGTTCATCCACCATGGAACATTTGGTCATCATAATTATTGTCATTTGAGTGATTGTTGTTGGGCCAGAAATTAATTTTAATTGAAAAGAATGTTTTATCTCCAATCCCTGCTGATCTGGTGAATGGGTGATATTTGACTTTGCCTCTAGGTTGAAACATGGCAGAATCCCACAGCTCAGTATCTAGGTGATAAAGTCATTTTCTATATATAACTCATTGTGAAAAGATCTTGTTAGCGCAGTCCAATGTACATGTAATTCCTGATCACTGATCTCTCTCTGGGAATTAATTGATATTTGCTTTTAAAATAATATTTGATGAGACCTATAGCATCAATGCTGGTAAACTTCATTGAGCTGCTCTCACTCTGCTACCATAACCTACTTCACTGGAAGTTGTAGGGGTGGCGTGCGCCCAGTCAGCTTCACCTCTGACTGCCTTTGAGCAGTTCAAATCGCTCCCACACCCCTGGGTTCTAGACACTGGACTTAGGTACAGGCGGTGATACAGAAAATCGAGTAGACAAGTGGTTTGGTGCAAGAAAACCAAAATTTTATTAAAAGCAGAATGAAACACAATCTTATGAGAATTACTGGTATGAATACAGGCATAAACAATTACACTTATATGGGAATGGGGAACACACGGCACATCGAGGGAAAACAACTACATTAACAATCCCCTTATCCTTATCCCACCCCCTATACCTAACAAATAGTACATACTCATGTGACTCGGCCAACGTTGTCTACCTCATACGTTGCAGGAAAGGATGCCCCGGAGCATGGTACATCGGCGAGACCATGCAGACACTGCGACAACGGATGAATGGACACCGCGCAACAATCACCAGGCAGGAGTGTTCCCTCCCAGTCGGGGAACACTTCAGCAGTCAAGGACATTCAGCCTCCGATCTTCGGGTAAGCATTCTCCAAGGTGGCCTTCGAGACACACGACAACGCAAAATCGTCGAGCAGAAACTGATAGCCAAGTTCCGCACCCATGAGGACGGCCTCAACCGAGATCTTGGGTTCATGTCACGCTACATGTAACCCCACCTGATGCAGTGTCATCCAGACTCGAGTTGACATTGGCTTGTTCTCTCTACACAGATGCGGCCGGACCTGCTGTGATTTCCAGCCAAAAAAAAAAAAAAAAAAAAATGTTTTTTGTCTGTTTTTTTGTTTTTCATACAGACCCCAGCATCTGCAATATTTGACCCCTTGTGACCCCACCTCATTGTTCTTTGATGTAATGTTTCCCTGACTGACCTGTTTGGACACCATTCACACCTTTGACTGCTGTGATTATCTCTCTGCCGAGGTGTGATAAATGGCAGTTGGAAGGTTACCTGTAAACATCTGACATGATTCTCTGACTATATAAGCTGTGTCTTTATGCATTTCTCCACTTCACCTGAAGAAGGAGCAGCGCTCCGAAAGCTTGTGATTTCAAATAAAGCTGTTGGACTATAACCTGGTGTTGTGTGACTTCTTACATTTGTCCACCCCAGTCCAACTCCGGCATCTCCACACTATACCTAACTAGATTAAGCTATGAGGGGCCAGGAATTCATGCTCACCAATCCAAAACCTGTTGCTTTAACTGGGTTGGTTTTGAGGTCCACTCTTTCTGTCCTTTGGGGTATCCCATCGCCACGTGGTCACAGGGCGCGGCGCTGAAGTTGTTGATGCAAAGCACCCTCCTTTTCCTCAACTAATGTCGTCGTTGAGTCGCGTCTTCTTCTTCTTCCTTGGGCGGTTTGGTTGCTGTTGGGTTTTTAAAACGGTTGGGGCTCGGTTGGCGGTTTACACTGTCAAACTGATTTTACTACCCATGCTTCGAACGCCAGTTTATTCATCATGGACACTGCTACCCATTCTTTGAACGCCAGCTTATTCTTCAACCTGGTCTATGACTCTGGGGTTTTACTGTCCATGCATGTAAACGGCAACTTATTTCTTCAAAACGCCAGCTTATAACTAGGCGTTCATCCCCCAATGCATCTTCCCGCTGCCCTTCTCTGCCCTTATCGGTTTACCGTATTCTTCGTCTCGTCTCATCTCATCTGCCCATTTGTGGCTTGTGTGTCCTGTGTGTTTTCGAAACGGGTCCGTTCTCCTCCCGCGTTTGGCCCCGGTGTAATGGGCGTCCTTGGTTATTGAGCGGTGCGGGGAGCGAGAAGAGAGCCCGCCATGAGGCCAGGGCACGAGAACGAGAGGCAGCAGGCCAAGGCCAAAGATGGGGGCAGGAGCAAGAGAGCGATCACCACTGATGGGCCTACAATTATACCCGGTCTTCATTCCTTATCTGCGCGCCAAATCAGGTCAGTCCTTTGACTAACTTTTGGCGGGCTCGTTTAAAATGATTACAGCCATTTACTTTAACGACTTCTGGAGTGGTTATCTCCGGGTCTAATGGCCTCGATGTCCTGGTTGTTTGTCATGGATGAAACTTAATTGTCCCCATCCTGACTTGATGGCTACTGTGAGCTGTTACCAATTAAATATGCAGAAACCTAATGGCCTCGATTTAGGCATATTCTAGCCTGATCTGTTTCAAGGCGAATTAATGCATATTCTGTGTTTGCTTTAGCTGTCTGTCTCCACAGAGTCCTTTTCACAGATTCCTGCATTTTAAGTTTCATTTCAGGGCCTGCCTGTCTGCAGGGCCTTGCTTTTAAAAATCCTGTCGGTTTTGGTCACGAGGTTACAGAAGCCATTTTGGGTACCCTGTTTTTAATAACTTGTCCAAACAGGGTTCCTTGATCCATAATTTTGGGGAATGCGGGAATTTTGAGAACCCTACACTCCCCCTATTGATACTAAACTCGCTTTAAGTATCATCCTGATAAGGTGAGCAAAATTTCCGACCCTCCATAGTCAATCTTCCCTTGTAATTACTTATCGAAGATACCCACAACACATGCATTTCCCATGCTGTAAAATGTAGTGTACATGAGCATACATAGAATAAATTACAGTCGTTTACACACATCCAATACCCCTGCACCACTTGGTACACATACGTCTTTATTAAAACAACACGTCGAAAATCTTTATTAAAAACAACAAAACACAAAAAAACAACAATCTTTAATCAGAAACACAAAAAAATAATTCAAACAGGTGTATCTCCCTCCACCTTCACATAATGTTACTTCCAGGTCCTCTGGTTTCGGAATTCTAGTATTTGGCCTTTTCCCTTGCACTGAGTGCACACTAGGCACAATACTATCCCCAGCTGACACACCACGAGGATGTGGGAAGCCAGTCTGATTCACGAAAGGACCTCTATATTATTTAAAATGTCCCACCAGGGTGGGATCAAAATGTACAGTATCTTAGCCCCTATCTCTACCGTTTTCTGCTCTAACGTGTAGAAATGTTTCTGCGAGACTATAACTGCTTGGAGTATTTTGGTAAGGTGTTCTGGGAGAGGGGGGATTTTGTAGCCGAAATGCGCTACGTACTTTTGCAGGTTGGTAAAATTCTCCTTTACAGTGAGGTGAACAGTGGAGGGTTCAGGAATGGGGACAATTCATTCCTGGGCCACTTGATCTTCTGCCTCGGGTCTAAAGCAGAAACTGCTGTCACTTACCGGACACCAGCTATGCTGTCCATGCTGTTAGTGGGGCGCACCTGTGGTGACACAATATGTCCCACCTCCTATATATGCTACCTATGGGGGAACATGGCCTTGCGCCATTGCCTCCATGGTACAATTTATAGGTTTTGCGCCAACAGCTTTAAACCCGTACTGTGGTTTTGAATAGGCGTTCAAGTGCTGGGGACACAGTATTATGTGTGCTCCCCGGCTCTGGCACCCCGAGAGGTCAGTACCTGTCATAGCATGCTCCCACTTTATGACGTAAGGTGGGACCGCTGTGAAACGAATGTGTGCATCCCCTTGAATGACTCCAATGTTCTCTACCCTGTATACCGGTGCGGGTCGGGCTGTCCTACCCATAACCAGCATTCTCACTACTACCCCCATGATGGTGTGGTTGGACCACCCACAATCCACTGGGACTGGGTAGGCTTCGGAAGCTAGCCGGAGTTGGCACGGGCTTAATGCATTCTCAAACGGATGGAGGGCTGTGAGGTGTTTGTTGCTGATCCAGGAGGGGACTAAACCCTGTTTTAAATCCTCCAGGTTAATGCGGCCCTCGCCCAGCAACCATGCCCTGTACAGCACGCTCAACTTGTTCTGCGCAGCCTGGTCAGAAGCATTTCTGTCCTCCCTTATGAGGGCATTCACGGTCTTTGCGTGCTTCTCCAGCTCGGCTATAATTTCCTTTAAATGGACCGTCATGGCCTGGTCCTCATGCAACTCCGAGCCCACTACCTTATTCTCATCCTTATCTTCCTTAACTGTGTTTTTAAACCGTTTACCTGGGTCTGCAGCTCTATGTCATCCAGACTGTTGATGACAGAGGACCCTGTGTTAAACGCAGTAAAAACATCATTCCCTACTCCCCTTCTTTGTCTCCCTGTATCACCAAAGTACTCGCGGTGTGTGATGTACAGTTCGGTTTTGTCTACATTAGCGAAATCGAACTCGTAAAACTTTCTAAACATGTCCTTTAACAGGGCCTGGTATAGCTGCTCTGTCTCTTTGGGACACCACTCCGGTAAGTGTATCTTGGTGAGGTTTAAAATCACGGAGGCTACTGCGTAGTGTACCCCCTGGTATCGTACATGATCCGTAGGCACCAGTACCAGCCCATTCCCTGGTCCCTTGGTGGTGGTGGGGCACTCCTCTCTGTGTGTCCTTGCTGCCTGAGTCATGGGCAGGGGCTTCCGGGTGTGTGCCACTAGCTCAGTAGCTTTAACTGGGGCTGGGTAACGTGTGACTATGCAGGTTTGTAGGTGGGAATCCCATTCCACCCCCTTCCCCTTATCCTGCCATCATGCGGAGAAGATGATGGAGATGCCTGTGGGGCAGGCCCTTTTTGACCCCCACATACAGACATAGATTCCCTGTTCCGACTCCCACCACTTGTCCCAACATACGCTAGTCCCTTCTTGGGTCCCGGTGACCGTCCGGTGGGTGTCATTCCCCATTCGTTCCCAGTCAGCTGTACGATCCCCCATGTCCGTGCTCAGCTTTCTGAGCCACCACCACCTTCCCTGGGGAATCTGTCCTTTGCAAGTCAGGCACACGCGTTTCCCCTCAGTGACCCCGACCCTTGAGGCCACAACCTGTACGCTGGGGCAGGGGAGGGAGGCCTCCCTGTAGGTGAACCCAGTCTGGCTGGAGTATCGGGTGGAGTTGGATCCTAACCACCCGGGCCATCTTCCCTCATGGGCGTAGCTGGCTGGCTCCTCCGCGCCTTGTTCACTGCTCCCGGCAGTCACCACTGGTGCCTTCTCTCCCGAGTACCCATAGATGTGGGAGTCCTCCACGTCACCTCGCTTTCCGACGCTCATCCCTAGCAGGGCGAATAGGAGTACGCCCCCCTTCATCCTGAAATCCCCTTTCTGCAAAGAGACACAAGAGCATATAGCCAGGTCCCGAGGAGATTCTCTGGCTTGGGTGAAGCACAGTCGAGTCTTGCGACCTCGACTCAAATACAAACATCCTTAACAATACTACTAATGATCAAAACTACCCATCACCTTATTTAATACTTAAACTAAACACACAAACTTAGCAATATAAACTTAAGTTACCTAACTATATACATCCGCCGCCCGTCCCCGGGCAGCCAGGCTAATTTCTGTTTGGACTGCAGCACACTGCTCCCTTCGGTATGGCCACACTGCCCTGTCCTTTTGGTCCCTCGCAGCCTGTGGCTGCCGGCTGGGGACCTCTGTCCTTGGACATCCCCCTAACTCGGGAGGCTGTCCCTTTAAAATGGGGAGCTGGTGACCATGGTTTCCTTGGCTGAGACGTCCGTGGGGACCTTCTGAGGACTTTGGCGGGTGGGGTTTTCTTGGCTGGTGGGCCTTTAACCCGAACCGCTGCCCCCTCCGGTGCGGTCTGTGGGCTTACCACTGCCGCTGGCTGGTGGTCCTCGCCCTCCTGTCGCAAATCTGGGTCCGGGGCGGGGTTTTCGAACTCGGGTCCCTCCTCCTCTAAACCTGGGTCAGTGGTGGGGTTTTCGCCCTCGGGTCCCTCCTCACCTGGAGCCCAGAAGAGTGGGGGAGTGTCATAATCGGTGGGCGGGATGGCCCCTCCCCTTAAGCAATCCACAGCACCTGCCTGTGCAGTCTGTGAACTCGCTCCCGCTGCAGGCTGAGGATTTCTATCCTCAGATGCTACCCCAACTGGCTGTTCTCTCTTCTATCCTCAGACCCTATCCCAACTGGCTGTTCTCTCTTCTCGGGTTTAAACAGTTTACACTGATTAATGTGGAACCATTTGGTGCGCCAAGGCATCTTAATGGTGTATACCATGGGGCTGGCCTTGTCTACAATACTGTAGGGCCCCATGTATAATGGTTCCAGACTTCCTACCCAAGCATAATTCCTCACCATGACCTGATCCCCTACCTCCCACTCGTGGTGCTTTCGGGGCTCTAAAAGCAATCGGTTACTCCGATGCTGCTTTCCCATGTTCCCAGCCGTCTGCTCGTGGACCTGTTTAAGGTGCTTGAAGAGGTTTCGGGCAAACCTGTCCCAATTTACCTCTCTGAGCTGACCTTCTGTGAGCACCAGGGCTAGTACATGGGTGGGGGTCCGCATAACCCTGCCAGTCATCAGCTCGTACGGGGAGTACCCTGTGCTTTTTGACTGGCTGGCCCAGATCCACATCAGAACCAACGGTAGGACCTCGGCCCATTTTCGGGGCGAGTCCACCGTCTCCTTCCTCAACCTTTCTTTTAGGGTCCTATTCATTCTCTCCACAATCCCTGATGACTGTGGGTTGTGGGCCACGTGCCACTTCCCCTCGATGCCTAGCAGCATAAGGGAATTCTGCATCACCTGTCTGGTGAAGTGACTCCCTTGGTCGTACTCCACATACTGTGGTAGCCCCCACCGCGAGAACACCTCCCGGACCAGGATCCTGGCAGTACCCAGAGCTGTGGCAGTTTTGCAGGGGAAGGCTTCCACCCATTTCGTGAACACATCTACCAGGACTAGGCAGTACTTATAGCCTCCCTGGGCGGTGGGCAGGGGCCCAATGCAGTCGACCTGTATCGACTGCCATGGTCCCTCTACCCTCCTGATGTGTCCCATAGGTACCTTCCTTTTGTGGGGGTCGGGGTTGTTAGCAGCGGACACCAGACAGCCGGCGCAGAACTCGCGGACATCTTCCCTGAGTCCTGGCCACCATCCCGCCTGTTCCACCCATTGCCAGATGGTCTCAGGCCCGGGGTGTCCCGCTCCTGGACCCTCATGGGCCAATTGAAGGAATTCCCTCCGGTGGTGCTGCGGCACAACCCATTGTTCCCCCCGGAACAGCATGCCCTCTTTGACGGAGAGGGTTTCTGTGCTTTAAGGACCCTCTATCCCTTTTCCCTCAGTCACTGCGCTGAGGACCGCCTTGAGGACGGGGTCTTGGGCTTGGACCGTCTTAAGGTCCGGGGCTAAAGCTATCCCTGCACTCCCTTGGGTCCCGTCCCTACCTCTGACTGCTGCCATGGGTCTGGACCCATATGGGTCCCAGAAAGTGCCTGTGCGGGCACCCTCCTTGGCGAGCATGTCAGCCTGCTGGTTGCCTTGACTGCGGGGTTCTGTGGAGGAATGGGCCTTCACCTTGTGGATGAAAACCTCCCCTTCCTCCCCACTGCTGCCAGGATCTTTTCCAGCAGGGGTTTCACGGTGAGGGGTCTCACGTCAGCGGAGGTGTATCCGCGGCGGGACCAGATGGCCAGGTACTCTGTACATGAATTGCACATAAACATGCTGTCCGAGCAAATCCTGTATGGAGTGGGGAAGATTTCGGGGTGTCTGACGACGTACACTACCGTGGACAGTTCAGCCTGCTGGGCGCTCGTGGTGCTGGGGAGCTTAATTGCCAGGGCAATGTTTGCCGCTGGGTCATAAACTCCACACCTTGCGAGACGCTCGCCAGCAGATACCGTGCTGGAGCCGTCCACATAGATCTCACGGCCTGTGGGATGTATCCCGGCCCGTAAACCTATGTCCACTTCCCAAACCCCTTCAATGGAATATCGGTGGGCTGTTCCAGGATATACCAGGTTGGCTGCGAGCTTTGGCTCGCAGAGACCCTTCACCTTTAAGTCCATCTGTGAGAGGAGCAGGGTCCAGCGAGCAATGTGGGCACTGCTCACCGTTCCATCCTTGATCCTCCCATCCAGGAGCATCTGGGTGGGTGTGTGATGGGTGAGGAGGGTGATGGGAGAGGTGCCTGTGAAGATCAGCGATCTTATCACAGCCCAATGTGTGGCCAAAAGGTGCCTCTCACAGTTGGAGTAGCTCCTCTCCACATCCCTGAGTATCCTGGAGGAGTAGACCACTGGCCTCAGCCTGCCATGCCGCTCTTGGAGCAGCACAGCATTCAGGCTGTCCCTGCTGGCTGCTACCTCCAGGAAAAACTCTTTCCCCCCATCTATGGCCCGTAGAGCTGGTGTGGTCTGCAAGTCCTTCTTGAGCCTGACAAATGCTGCCTGGCAACCCTCATCCCAAGCCCACTCCACTCCCTTGTGTAGGAGTCGGAGCAGAGGGGCTGCTGTGGCTGCATAGTCTTCAGTGAAGTCCCTGCAGTACCCGGTTAGCCCTAGAAACCACCTCACACCCGTGACTGTGTTGGGGACTGGTAACTCTTGTACCGCTTCTCTGCTAGCCTTCTCTATGGCCCTCTATCCAGCGCGTACGGTCAGGCCTAGGAATTTCACCTCCTGCTGGCCGATCTGCGCTTTCTTGGGGTTTACGTTAAAACCCTTTTGCCCTGGCATCTCCAGCAGTTCGGCCAATAGTGGGCCATGCTCCTTTCTCGAATCGGTGAAGAGAAGCAGGTCATCCACATACTGCACCAACTGTCTGGGCTGTCTGAAATCCTTAAAAATACTTGCCGTGCACTGATGGAAAATGCTGGGGCTGTTGTGCAAGCCCTGAGGCAAACATTTCCAGGTGTACTGTTGCCCTTTAAACGTAAAGGCAAACTTGTACTGATCCTCCCTCCTTAAAGGGATGGACCAAAACCTGTTGGAAATATCCAGCGCCGTGAAAGTGGTCGCGGATGCTGGGATACTTCCTATCAGGTCGGCAACTGCTGCTACCATGGGTGCACAGGCTGGGATGTTGCTGTTGAGCACCCGATAGTCCACTGTGGCCCTCCAGTAATTGTCCGGCTTTCTGACCGGCCACAGTGGAGGGTTTACATGGGTGGCTATCGGTCTCAGAACTCCCTGCTGTACTAAGGAGGACATGGCTGCTTCCATGTCTGGCTCCGCTTCTCTGGGGAAGTTATACTGTTTCTGTGGTCGGGCAATGGGGTCCCCGTCTACGCTGACCTCAAACCCATTGACCCTCTGGCAGTCGTGTTTGTGCGTGGCAAATGTGGCTAGGTGGGCTTGCACAAATGCCTGGAACTCCTTTGAGGTGTTACTGACCATGAGCTCGAGGTTATAACCCTCTTTGGGCTTCATGGTGCACAGGGTCCCCTTCCCTTCTTTCCCTGGGATTACTACTACCTCGCCGTCCTTTCCTGTACTTGCCCCCCATAGGCAATTGTAGTGTCCGAGGATCAATAATACTCAGACTGCAGGAGAACAATAAAACAGATATTTACTGAACAGAGAGTAATTCAAGACTGAAATACAGAAGCCTGCTATGGCTTTATATACAGGGGTGGTCACTGCCGGTACTGCAGTATAGAATCAGTTCTTCTCTTAAAGGTACATACACAACAATTCCTCCCCTTTTAGATAAACAGTACATAATATTCATTTAACAACTAAATAATAACTAATTACAATTACAATTTTCTCTGTACTATATACATCAACTGAAATAATCATTTATAAGTTCAGTCTTTGAGGAGGCTTCCTGATCCTGACTGGATAGTGCCTTTCTCGAGTATCCTGTTCTTGCGGCGGAGTTGATTCTGGCTCATTGTCATTGGTTGGTTCGTCAGCTTCCAATACCACTGCTTCTGAGGTAGACGCAATCTGTACTTTGCGTTGATTACCAGGTGCACCTGCTCGTGGTATGGGTTTGGCTTGTTCCTGTGACTCTAGAATCTGGTCAGCATGGCTGCTCACGATGCTCTCTCCAACGTCCACTTTGTACATTAGTGGTCCCTGCTGTGTGCATATCGTTCCTGGCTGCCATTTTTCTGTTCGGTAGTCACGGGCCAAGACTGGTTGCCCTATCTTGAAGCTCCTGGTTGGCTTCTCATTTATGTGCTGGAATTGCTTATCCTCAACATCTCGTCTTATGTTTGGTTTGAGCAAATCCAGGCGACATCTTAGCCTTCGGTTGAAGAACATTATGGCTGGAGCTTGGTTGGTGACTGCATGTGTCGCATTCCGGTAAGCAAACAAGAAATTATCCACCTTGTGTTACGGTGGTATGTCGTCATTATGCATTGCCTTTATTGCCTTTTTAAAGGTCTGAACAAACCTTTCAGCCAATCCATTTGTGGCTGGATGATATGGGGCAGATGTGTAATGCTTCACCCCATTATTCCTCAGAAACCTCCGGAAATCCTCTGACACAAACTGTGGCCCATTGTCGGAGCAAATCTGTTCTAGCAAGCCATTCCTGGTGAAGATGGTCCATAGGACTGCAATAGTTTTCTCCGTGGTGGTGGAGGACATTTTGATGACCTCTGATCATTTCGAATGGGCGTCCACAGCGATTAGGAACATTGAGTCCATAAATGGACCAGCAAAATCAATGTGTACCCGTTGCCATGGAGATGAGGGCCACTCCCATGGACGTATCGGGGCCTGTGGTGGAGACTTTTGGACTTTCTGGCATCCTGTGCATCTCTTGCTAATATCCTCGATTTCTTTATCGATTCCCGGCCACCACACAAACGCCCTGGCTAGGCTCTTCATTTTTACCCCTCCCAGATGACCCTCATGAAGCTCATTGAGCACTCTATCTCTCAACTTGGGTGGAATTACCGCTCGGGATCCACACATCAAGGTCCCCCGGCACACTGACAGCTGTTCTCTCCTTGGCGAGAATGCTGGCAACAGTGAGTCGCCATGTGCTGGCCATCCTTTCACTGTCAAATCATAGACCCGAGAGAGTGTCGGGTCATTTCGGGTTTCCTTCTCTATACTTGAGTTTGTAACAGGTAGACATTCGACTATGGTCGCATGGAATATCTCAACAGGGTCCACTGCAGGTGCTTCCTCTACCGTAGGCAACGGTAGGCACGACAGCCCATCAGCGTTTCCATGCTGTTTCGTACCCTTGTACTCTATGTCGTACTGATGTGCCCCTAGAAAAAGTGACCATCTTTGCAGCCGTTGCGCCGTCATCACCGGAACGCCCTTCTTTGGGTTAAAAATGGAGACCAGGGGCTGATGATCAGTCAGTAGGGTGAATTTCTGCCCATGCAGATAGTGATTGAACTTCTTCACCCCCCACACCAGGCTGAGGGCCTCCCTGTCAATCTGGGCATAGTTACGCTCGGCTGAGGTTAACGAGCGCGACGCAAAGGCTATTGGCCTCTCTGAACCGTCAGGGAATTTGTGTGACAGCACTGCTCCGAAGCCTTAGGGAGACTCATCACATGCTAAATGAATCGGTAGTGTTGGATTGTAGTGGGCCAATACTTCTTTTGAAGTGATTAGGCATTTACATTTCTGAAAGGCACGCTTACACTCATCACTCCATTTCCATGTTACTCCAGTTTGCAGCAGGGCGTTCAGTGGGTGCAGAATTGTAGATAAATTCGGCAAGAACTTATGGTAGTAGTTCACCAACCCGAGGAACGACCTCAGTTGCGACACATTTTCCGGTGCTGGAGCCTTGACTACAGCCTCAATCTTGTCCGGCAACTTATGCAACCCTTCCTCATCAATCATGTGGCCACAATACGAGATTTGTCTCCTGAAGAACTCACATTTGGGGCGGTTGGCTCGTAGCCCATATTCCTGTAATCTCGTGAGCACCTGCTCCAGTTTGGCAAGGTGTTCACTATCATTTTCGCCCGTAACCAGGCTATCGTCCAAATAACACTGGGTCCCTGGGATCCCTTGCAGGACTTGTTCCATCGCCCTCTGCCAAATAGCCGGGGCTGATGCTACCCCGAATACCAGTCGATTGTACTGGTAAAGGCCTTTGTGAGTGTTTATCGTGAGGTATTTCCTAGACGCTTCTTCCACCTCCATTTGTAGATACGCTTGGGCCAGATCAATCTTTGTAAAGCGTTTCCCTCCAGATAGCGAGGCGAAAATATCTTTTATACGTGGAAGTGGATATTGTACTGTGTGCAGGACTGGGTTCACAGTTACCTTGAAGTCCCCACAGATGCGAACCTTCTTCGGTTCCCCAGGCGTGCTGCTCAATGATTTCTTCATCACAGGAACGATGGGTGTGGCCCACTCGCTTCAGTCCACCTTGGACAGCACACCCGAACGCTCCAGACTCTCCAGCTCTGCTTCAACGGCTGGGCGGATCGCGTAAGGTAACAGTCTGGCCGTAAAAAATTTTGGGTTTGCGTTATCTTCGATTTTTATCATTGCCGTTACTCCTTTTAGAGTCCCAAGTCCTTGTTGGAACAACTCTTTCGCGTCAGTTAGAATTTTTGAGTCGTCCAGGTGTGACGTCATCATCCTTTTTATCAGTCACAGTTAGCGCCTGAATGGAATGCCAATCCAATTGTATTTTTTGGATCCATTCACGTCCCAATAATGGTGGTCCTCCATCTGGAAGTATATATAGATACAGTTTCTGTGTTTCCTTGCCGTTGTATTCAACTGGCACCCTTATTTTTCCTCTGGGGTAGACTTTTTACCCCGTGTATGTCTTCAATACAATGGACGTGTCCTTCAAGGGTATGTGTGAGAATAGCCGCTCATAGTCTCGTCGATTCATGACAGTTAGGGCTGATCCTGTATCCAATTCCATCTTTACTTGGGACCCTGCTATCATGAGGGTGACCCAAATGGTTTGGTGATCCTCCTTTGCGATCACGTTGTGTAACTTTAGACAACTTAGTCTCCTGCTCCCGGAGTCATTATCACTCTCCTGATCTTCCGAACTACTGTCTGTCATTTTTTTTACTTTCTTGTACTTTTCCTTAGTAGTTCTTGTAGTGTTGGTTTTCTTTTATGGAACTTGAATCTTTCTGCTATCAGCAGTGGTGTAGGGTTTAGGTGTTCCTGTAAGATATTAACAATCTCTTCAAAACTTTTCTCCATTGGTTTAGCTGGGGTAATTAAATTCCGCAATAGGCCGTACGTTCTCGCGCCCATCAAATTTAATAATACCGACGCCTTCTTTCCATTGGCCACCTCATTGGCATTGCAGTACACTTCAATTCTTTCCACATACGTGGTCCAGTCTTCTACCTCGTTGTCGAAAGCAGTGATACTGCCACTCTTCGGCATCTTGGGTGATTTAAAATGGCGCCTCCCGCGCTTTTTCTTTTTCCCCAATGTAATAAAATGGCACCTCCCACGCTTTTCCTTCTTCCCCAATGGAATAAAATGGCACCTCCCGCGCTTTTCCTTCTTCCCCTTGCTGCCATGCTGCTCCTAGCGTTCTACAGGGTAATGGCGGCGACCCGCGGCTTCGGCGCGTCTCACTTTTCCTTCCCCACGTTCTATCCTCTCCACGTTGCCCTGTTCTTGAGCACCGACCGGGCCCTGTGCGCTCCACCCTCTCTCTCTCTCTTTTCCTCCCGACGACGCTGCACGGCCCCTTTGCAGAGCCGCTCGATCGAGCCCGAGCCCGGCGCAGTCCGGAAGGGTCAGTGCACTACCTGCTACCAGCACGACTTGCTGGAACACCTCGACTGGGGAGCCAGGCCCAGCTCTCCACAGCCTCCCCTGCAAGTCTCCGATGGATCCCTGGGCGGTTGCCCACGGTCGACGCCCGCCATTCTGTCTTCGACCTCCAAGAAGCTTCTCTTCAGGGAAAAGATCCCCGTGAGGTGATGCAGTACTGCAGGTGAGTTCAAACCTGCCCGTCGCCAGTGTAGTGTCCAAGGATCAATAATACTCAGACTGCAGGAGAACAATAAAACAGGTATTTACTGAACAGAGAGTAATTCAAGACTGAAATACAGAAGCCTGCTATGGCTTTATATACAGGGGTGGTCACTGCCGGTACTGCAGTGTAGAATCAGTTCTTCTCTTAAAGGTACATACACAACAGCAATGATTTCTTAAATCGACCAGGATCCCGTGGCCTACAATAAAGTCGGCTCCCAGGACTCCTCTTCCATCCTCCACTTCCCACTTCATTAAGACACAGGTCCACTTAGAGCGGAGCGGTCCTAAACGAATGGCGAGCGGGATGGAATACGAGCCGGCCTGTTCTTTGCCTGTGAGTCCCGACAGACTGTATGGGACCCCGTTAGATAGAGGCGAGGTGGTGGGGTTAGCTGAATGGACCACGGTGCATGATGCCCCCGTGTCCAACAGATAGGTCCTCTTCACCTTTTCTACCTCCATCTCCACGAGGGGTCTTTTCCATTCATCATACCGAAGGGAACACAGGTAAACAGGCTGCGCTGGCACTAGTCAGGGCTGTGGGTTGGATGGGGCTGATGGGGTCAGAGCACCGGTAGCGGCTGCTACTCTCCCGTGGCCAGTCAATAAGGACCTCATGGTGTCCAAAAATGACTCGACCGCGGCGGGAGGGATTCCTGCCTCGGCCTTTTGGACTGGGGCTGTGGAATTCTTTCCCTTGTTGTCTTTCCAAGGGTTCTTGCACTCCTTCCTCCAGTGTCGATCCTTCCCACACCCGTAGCTATTCAGCTTATTGCTAGAAGGGTTATTCCCTTCCTGATGCCACTCCTTCCTACCCTGTCCGGGTTTTACCTCATGCACCTTCCCCTTAGGTGGGTGTGCATCGGTTCCCCTGCCGTTCTTATAGGCTAGGGTTAACTGTCTGATCACCATAAGTTCGGTGGTCTGGGGATTCTTGGGGTCGAACCAGACTTCTGCCTTGGCCCGGACCTGTGGCAAACTGTTTGCCACCAGGCAGGGAGCCAATGGGCCAACTGACCCTGGTTCAGGAATGCCCGATTAGATGCCCCTGTACAGGCACTCCTATACACCGGCCACAACCTGTCCGCGAAAGCCTGCAGGGTTTCCCCTGCGAGCTGGACGGTCTTCTCCACACGAGAGAAAGGACTTCCCTCATTCATCCCCATGGCCTCCAGAACTTCATCCTTGAGCTCCTCCTACCCGCACTGCCCCTTCTTACACTCGTCAGAGAGGGATTGGAGGAGCCTACTCTCCAGGGAGAATAGCAGCATCTTGGCCTGCTCAGCACCATCGCAGTCATTGACGCTGGCTGCCTGCTCTACTTCCCTGAAGTGGATCGAGGGGTCCCCTTTTTCGGAGAGCTTTGGGATATGGCTCACCATAGCCCTGAGCTGTTGGGTGCTATAGGGTAATACGAACTGGTTTTGGAGGGGTCCCTCGTCGTCGTCATTAACGGGTGGGCCAAACCTCCAATGCCGGGCTGGGCACATCGGTCCCGGCTCCGGCCTCTCTGGTGGGGGTTGCTCCAACTCCGCTCCCACCCCTGACTCAACCCCCCTTGCTGCCAGACCTCGGTGAAACCTGGCGCTACGGGTGGTGGTCGTGAGACCTCCTGTTCCTCAACCGGCTCGTCCCTGGGCACTACCAGTGATGTTTGAACTGTCCTCCCCTTATTCCCCATAAAATCTGCCTGACCTGCCTTCGGGCTTATGAGGCACACCATGCCTTTTGCCTTCCTCAGGGCCAGGCTCAGATTTTCTATCTGCTCCTTGCAGGGGCCATGATCTGCATCTTCAATCCCCTGTTCGCTCGCTAACTTATAAGCTGCCTTTACCTGTTTTACTTTCTCCTCCTGTTCTCTCACTTGCCTTGCTAGGCGGGCGTTCTTTTCCCGCAACCTCAACTCATTACCCTTGGCTTCGGTGACTTGGCACTGTAGGTATTCCAACTTGGCCTTATGTTCTCCCATTAAATGCACCCTTTCCTGATTCAGTGCCTGCAATGCTACCAGTAACTTCTCCCCTGCTAGATCCTTGTCCTGGATCTCCAGGGCTGACTCCTTTAACTCGGCTGCCTGTGCTGCAACGAGCCTGTCCAAAAGCTGGACCTGCTTTTTGAAGCACATCAGCCAGACTGCCTTCTCTAGGGATTTCTTGTGCTCCCTCCCCTCTGTCCACATAGCTGCTGCATCTACCGGACGCCCAGCCCTCAACAGAGTGGTGATCCACTTCTTTGCGATATTCACCTTGCTAAACACACAATTAGAAATCCTTTCCTCCATCATTGTTTGCTCATCCAAACCATTGTCTACTGTATCACACCCCTGTTGCCGGAGTCCTGCCGCGGTCGGCATTTCTGTAGGGGATGGCATGCGCCCAGCCAGCTTCACTACTGACTGTCCCTTGAGCGGTTCAAATCGCTCCCACACCCCTGGGTTCTAGACACCAGACCTAGGTACAGGCGGCGATACAGAAAATCGAGTAGACAAGTGGTTTGGTGCAAGAAAACCAAAATTTTATTAAAAGCAGAATAAAACACAATCTTATGAGAATTACTGGTATGAATACAGGCATAAACAATTACACTTATATGGGAATGGGGAACACACGGCACATCAAGGGAAAACAACTACATTAACAATCCCCTTATCCTTATCCCACCCCCTATACCTAACTAGATTAAGCTATGAGGGGTCAGGAATTCATGCTCACCAATCCGAAACCTGTTGCTTTAACTGGGTTGGTTTTGAGGTCCACTCTTTCTGTCCTTTGGGGTATCCCATCGCCACGTGGTCACAGGGCACGGCGCTGAAGTTGTTGATGTGAAGCACCCTCCTTTTCCTCAACTAATGTCGTCATTGAGTCGCGTCTTCGTCGCCTTCTTCTTCCTCGGGCGGTTTGGTCGCTGACGGGTTTTTAAAATGGTTGGGGCTCGGTTGGCGGTTTACACTGTCAAACTGATTTTACTACCCATGCTTCGAATGCCAGTTTATTCATCATGGACGCTGCTACCCATTCTTTGAACGCCAGCTTATTCTTCAACCTGGTCTATGACTCTGGGGTTTTACTGTCCATGCATGTAAACGCCAACTTATTTCTTCAAAACGCCAGCTTATAGCTAGGCGTTCATCCCCCAACACTTCTTCCCACTGCCCTTCTCTGCCCTTATCGGTTTACCGTATTCCTCGTCTCGTCTCGTCTCGTCTGCTCGTTTGTGGCCTGTGTGTCCTGTGTGTTTTCGAAACGGGTCCGTTCTCCTCCCGCGTTTTCCCCCAGTGTAATGGGTGTCCTTGGTGTTGAGCCGCGCGGGGAGCGAGAAGAGAGCCCACCACGAGGCCAGGGCACGAGAATGAGAGGCAGCAGGCCAAGGCCAAAGATGAGGGCAGGAGCAAGAGAGCGATCACCACTGATGGACCTACAATTATACCCGGTCTTCATTCCTTATCTGCATGCCAAATCAGGTCAGTCCTTTGTCTAACTTTTGGCGGGCTCGTTTAAAATGATTACAGCCATTTACTTTAACGACTTCTGGAGTGGTTGTCTCCGGGTCTAATGGCCTCGATGTCCTGGTTGTTTGTCATGAATGAAACTTAATTGTCCCCATCCTGACTTGATGGCTACGGTGAGCTGTTACCGATTAAATATGCAGAAACCTAATGGCCGCGATTTAGGCCCATTCCAGCCTGATCTGCTTCAAGGTGAATGAATGCATATTCTGTGTTTGCTTTAGCAGTCTGTCTCCACAGAGTCCTTTTCACAGATTCCTGCATTTTAAGTTTCGTTTCAGGGCCTGCCTTTCTACAGGGCCTTGCTTATAAAAATCCTGTCGGTTTTGGTCACGAGTTTACAGAAGCCATTTTGGGTACCCTGTTTTTAATAACTTGTCCAAACAGGGTCCATTGATCCATAATTTTGGGGAATTCGGGTGTAGTGTATGTGCCTTTAAGAGCCCCCTGTGTACTGTAATGCCGGTAATGGCCACTTGGGCTATATAAGCCTGTATATTGTGTTGTATCAGTTAGTTCACCTCCAGACATTGTTCAGTAAACACCTGTGAAACCAACTCCTGCCTTCAGTGTCTCTATTAACACACGAACACAACAGTGGTGACGAATTGGAAACGGACTTACCTGCAATTCGACAGCACCTCCAGGACATCGATTCCTCAGACGTCCAAAGTCGAAAAAAAAGCAAGAAAAAGAAAAAGCTGTGGTTTCACCAGCTAGCCGAGCTGGTGGCAGGTACTGCAATAATCCTTCCTGCGCATCGGGCTGGGGCTCCATCGGCTGGCTCTGCAGCGAGGCCAAGCAGCGAAGGCGGAGGCAGGCAGTAACAGACGGGGAGGGAGCACTCGGGAGACAGCCGGCGCTGCAAGCAGGTCGGCGTTCAGACCTAGCAGAGAGAGTCCGGCGGGAACAAGTCTCCACCTGCAAATAAAAAAAAAATTTTTTTTTTAAGACGCGGAAAAAAGCGTTGTCATCGGCAGCAGCAGCGGGGAAAGCGCGGGAAGCGCCATTTTTTTTCCAGGATGCCTAAGGCTGGCAATGTTGATGCTTTTGATAATGGTGTAGAGGGTTGGACCACATATGTGGAAAGAGTGGAGGTATATTGCACCGCAAATGGAATAGAAAATGATTAAAAAAAAGTGTCAGTACTTCTAAATCTAATGGGCGCAAAGACATACGGGCTGTTACGAAACTTAATCACTCCAGCCAAACCAAAGGACAAGAATTTTAAGGAAATTGTTGATACCCTACAGGAGCACTTAAACCCAGCACCGCTGCTGATAGCGGAACGATTCAAATTCTTCAAGAGGAATCAACACAAGAATGAAAGTAACGCTGATTACCTCACCGAATTAAGAAAGCTATCAAAGCACTGCCAATTCGGGGCAGGAGTAGCAGATTATCTTCGAGACAAATTCGTCTGTGGTCTCCTAAGTGAAGGAACACAGAAAAGGCTGCTTTCTGAGAAAGATTTGACACTGGACAAGGCTTTCAGTATGGCTGTATCATACGAAGCAACTGCAAGAGGAGCTGCAGAGATGCAACAAAAGACACAGGACTTCGGCACCCATGAAATGACACAGGGTTTCGAGAGATGTTATCACTGCGGCAGATCCACCCATGGCCAGAGGGACTGCTGGTTCAAGGACAAAGCATGCAGGCAATGCAGAAAGATTGGACACATTGCACGGGTATGCCGATCTGGACAAAAAACATCCACGGACTGGAAAAAAAAAATCAATAAAGAAAAGTACAGAAAGGTACAAATGATGACGGACAGTAGCTCCGAAGGCCAGAAGAGCGATAGCGACTCCGAAAACAAGAGACTAAGCTGTCTCAAATTACATAATATAATTGCCAAAGAAGATTACCAGACCATTTGGGTTACCCTCATGATAGCAGGGTCCCCAGTTAAAATGGAGCTAGATACAGGATCAGCTCTGACCGTCATAAATCGACGGGATTATGAGCGGCTATTTCCGCATATACCTTTAAAAGACACATCCATTATCTTGAAAACATATACGGGGCAGAAAGTATACCCCAAAGGAAAAATAAGGGTGCCTGTTGTATACAACGGCAAGGAAATACAGAAGTTGTATTTATACGTTCTACAAGATGGTGGTCCACCGCTGTTGGGACGTGAATGGATCAGGAAAATACGTTTAGACTGGCACTCCATTCAGGCACTGACTGTGACCAGTAAGGAAAAAAATGATGATGAAGTCATACCTGAACGATTAAAAGACATCTTGGCCAACGCCAAGGAAGTGTTTCAAGAGAAACTAGGAACCTTGAAAGGCATCACCGCCTCAATAAAAGTGGAAGATGCGGCAATTCCCAAGTTTTTTAAGGCAAGAACGGTGCCATACACAATTCGTCCAGCAGTCGAGGCAGAGCTGGAGAATTTGGAAAAGGCAGGTGTATTATCCAAAATAGATTGGAGCGAGTGGGCAACACCCATCGTCCCGGTCATGAAGAAAACGTTGAATAATGATAAATCTGAAGAACAGAGAAAAATTTGCATCTGTGAAGACTTCAAGGTGACTGTAAACCCGGTCCTTCACACGGTACAGTATCCTCTTCTGAGGATAGAAGATATTTTCGCCTCACTATCCGGAGGGAAACGTTTCACCAAAATTGACTTGGCACAGGCATATCTACAGATGAAGAGGCCTCTAAAAAGTATCTCACGATAAATACACACAAAGGCCTGTACCAGTACAATCGACTGGTTTTCGGAGTAGCATCCGCTCCAGCTATCTGGCAAAGAGCTATGGAGCAAATCCTCCAAGGGATTCCGGGGACTCAATGCTACCTAGACGACATCCTTGTAACAGGAGAAAACGATAACGAGCACCTTGCCAATTTGGAGCAGGTGCTCACTAGGCTGAGAGAACGGGGCCTACGAGCAAATCGCCCCAAGTGCGAATTTTTCCAGAATCAAATATCATATTGTGGCCACATAATTAATAAGGAAGGGTTGCATAAGTCACCTGAAAAAATTGAAGCGGTCATAAAAGCCCCAGCACCTGAAAATGTTTCACAATTAAGGTCGTTCCTGGGATTAATAAATTACTATCATAAATTTTTACCGAACTTATCAACTCTTCTGCACCCTCTTAATGAACTGCTACAAACAGGAGTAATTTGGAAATGGAGCGAAGACTGTATACGTGCCTTCCATAAATGCAAAGACTTAATCACGTCCAAAGAAGTTTTGGCTCATTACAACCCATCACTGCCAATCAGACTGGCGTGCGATGCATCCCCTTACGGCGTAGGAGCGGTATTATTGCATAGATTCCCTGATGGCTCGGAACGGCCGATAGCTTTTGCGTCACGCTCATTGAACTCAGCTGAGCGTAACTATGCCCAAATCGACAGGGAAGCACTCAGCCTGGTATGGGGAGTGAAGAAATTCAACCATTACCTACACGGACAAAAATTTACCTTGTTGACTGACCATCAACCCCTCATCTGCATATTCAACCCTAAAAAGGGTGTTCCCATTATGACAGCGCAAAGACTACAGAGGTGGTCCCTTTTTCTAGGGGCACACCAATATAACATAGAATACAAAGGATCAAAACAGCATGGGAATGCTGACGGTTTATCGCACCTACCGTTGCCAACTGTAGAAGAGGCACCTACCGTAGACCCAGTGGAGATTTTCGACTCTACCTTAGTCGAATGTCTACCAGTAACAAATTCTGCCATTGAAAGGGAAACTAGAAATGACCCGACTCTCTCACGAGTCTACGATTTAACAGTGAAGGGATGGCCAGCACATGGCGAACCACTGTTGCCAGCATTCTCGCAAAGAAGAGAACAGCTGTCAGTGTGCCGAGGAACCTTGATGTGTGGATCCAGAGTGGTGATTCCACCCAAACTCCAGGATAAAGTTCTAAAGGAGCTTCACAAGGGGCATCTGGGTGGAGTGAAATTGAAGAACCTAGCCAGGGCGTTTGTATGGTGGCCAGGTATCGATGGAGACATCGACGAAATGACCAAGAGCTGACTAGGATGCCAGAAGGTCCAAAACGCTCCACCAGAAGCCCCTCTACATCCATGGGAGTGGCCCTCATCTCCATGGCAAAGGGTACACATCGACTTTGCTGGTCCATTTATGGATTCAATGTTCTTAATCGCGGTTGATGCACACTCCAAGTGGCCGGAGGTAATAAAGATGTCCTCCACCACCACGGAAAAAACCATCACAGTATTAAGGACCATATTTGCCAGGAATGGGCTGCCTGAACAGATCTGTTCTGATAATGGACCGCAATTTGTGTCCGAAGATTTCAGGAAGTTCTTAAAAGACAATGGGGTTAAGCACTACACGTCCGCCCCATACCATCCCGCCACCAATGGATTGGCTGAAAGGTTTGTCCAGACCTTCAAGAAGGCCATAAAGGCCATGGGTAATGAAGACATAAAACTTCAGCATAAGGTGGATAACTTCTTGTTTGCATACAGGAATGCAACACATATGATTACAAACCAAACTCCCGCCATGATGTTCTTCAATAGAAGCCTAAGATGCCGGCTGGATTTGATCAAGCCCAACATCAGAAGGGACGTGGAGAACCGGCAATTTCAAGGCATGAATGAAAGGCCAACTAGAACCTTCCAGATAGGTCAACAAGTTTTGGCCCGGGACTGCCGTACCGAGAAATGGCAGCCTGGAACTATCTGCACACGACTAGGACCGCTGATGTATACCGTGGACATTGGAGAAAGCATAATAAGGCACCATGCTGACCAAATCATAGAGTCATCCGAAAAGGGACAACCTACACCACAACTCTATACGCCTAATGATGAAGTAGAGATACCCATAGTATCTACCTCCGATCCGGTGATACTGGAGCCCGATGAACCCGACACTGGCATTCAAGCCGAATCAGCCTTGCCAAAAGAACCTACTACACCACCAGAAACTACTACACCACCGAGGCGTTATCCGGACTGATTCAGGAAGCCTCCAGAGAGACTGACTAATAATTGATTAACTGCAGCAATGTGTAGATTATTGTTCTTGTAACATGTAATTAATGATTACTTAAAATATTATGTACTGGTTGGCTAAAAGGGGAGGAATTGTAGTGTATGTACCTTTAAGAGCCCCCTGTGTACTGTAATGCCGGTAATGGCCACTCGGGCTATATAAGCCTGTATATTGTGTTGTATCAGTTAGTTCACCTCCAGACTTTGTTCAGTAAACACCTGTGAAACCAACTCCTGCCTTCAGTGTCTCTATTAACACACGGACACAACAGCGGGAATTTTGAGAACCCTACAAAGTGCAGCAGAAACCCCGTTTACGCACGTATACTGGGTTATCACCAATGTATGGTGGTGGAGCGAGAGCAGCTCCGAGGAAATTCCCCACACTCTTAACAATTAATTTGCTACAATTAATGAATATTCATGTTTCAAATATTTGTTCATGAATATTCAACCATTTGTAAAATATTAATTGAATCCCTTGCAGCACACTGAAAAATTGCTAGATAATTTAACAACCCCTGGCAGTGACAATTTACACCACTGGGAAATAAAAGCCAATACTAGCACATGTAAAATGACTAAAGCACCTACATTCATGCCACACGCTACGAGGCCTGCCCGCTGTAAGCTAGCCTGCTTGATTGATTGTTTCATCTGGCCCATGATGCACTTTAAAGATCTCAAACAATTAAAGGATCCATGATTTGTAGTTCTTTTGTTCTTTCTCATTTTTGTAGGTTGGTTTACCTTTAACACACAATAAATGACTTAATTGATGATTTGCTATATGTGCAGTATCACAATATACCTGTGGTTGATTTATTACCTGCTCAAAATATGAGGTTTCAGTAAATATGGAAAAGCTATGGTAAATACCCCAATAACCATTCTCCATAATTACTAAATGGACATTGTTATCATGGAAAAAGGATTCTGTCCAATTACGTATTGTTCCATAATAATGCAATAAGTTGGCAGGAAGGCAACCTTGTTTTCATTGAAACTGAGATTTCTCTGTGTTGGATAATGAAACATTGCCTCACTTTTGGATTCAAGTGCCAACATCAAGCACTCCCAGTTTGGGTTTAGAACAGGTTAATCCCAATTACAGCAGATCATTTCCTACTGCCCTCGTGCGATATTTCCATGTTGCACTCTTGACCTTGCAGTCTGAGATTGCCTGTTTAATACCAATTACTGAATTGTGGGCAGCTTGTGGCTCTGTTTTGTTTTCTTTGTAAATAGATTTAGAATGCTTATAGCCAGAAGAGAGGACTGCATCCATTCCAAGCTAGATTCAAATTCAGATCCCAGTGTTAAAAGGGTGGTATTTTAACCTACTGTGCTATTTATTCCTATTTTCATTCGTTACTTTAATAAATTAATTCAATATCAACATAATTGTTTTGTCATTATTGGATTATATTGCATGTTCTGTCCTCAGAAAAATGAAAATCATATATTCTGAGCTACATCCTTACCTACATCAGGTTAAGTATCCTAGGTCATCATTCATAGGATCATAGAACTTTACAGCACAGAAGGAGGCCATTTGACCCATCATGTTTGTGTCATTCAGTCCTCATAGTTTTTAATGTGACTTATACTTTAATAAAATGCATTAAATGAAACAGATAATACAGTTTGGTTTTTGTTAACTATATAATGTTAACTTAAATTTTTAATGAAAAATTAGTTTGGTTAATGAAAAGTAAATTTATTTCATATATATATAAAAGAAAAGAAAATTTAAATGATTTGTACCTCTAAAATAACACTGGGCCTGAGCAATGCCCAGAAGCAATAAATGAATACCATAACAGGTGAGCCTGGAGTTTCCTCCGCATTTGCGCCTTGATACACACGTATTCTGGGCACAAACAAATTACGTGGCTTAAAAGATCACAGAATTTTGGGTGTAAGAGAGTTGCGCTTAACAGCAATACACCCAAGTCTTCTTGATCTTTTATGTCTGTCCATTAAACCTTCTGTCCAAATGAATCTCCACCCACAAAACTGGCCTCGCCCCCGACTCTCCAATATGAGTATCCTCCAATTGCACTTGTTCGGCGGGGGTGTGAGGGGCAGTCTCTGAACATTGCGTCCAGATTTTCAGGTGCAGCAGGAAAGAAAATAATTTTTAGGTCTTTTATTTGCAATTTTTTGGCCATTTTAAAATATATTTATCCTTACTGAGACCTGCTCTATATTATTCATTTCATTAAATGCATCTTTTTAGCAAAGTATAAGTCACATTTAAATTGATAAGCTACCCTGATTGCAGGTTCTTAAAAATGCTGTGCCTGATGTGCATGAATGGCTCAAAGAAGAAATATACTGATGTGACTTTGGCGTTTCCTTGGGCCCCGACTGTTTCCATTGGCTTCTGCTGATTTACGCCAGTTTATGCCTATTTTGAGTTTGGGTGTATTCTAATGAGATTGGGAGGATACCTGGACTTTCTTTGACATCAGCAAAATGGGCACATTTTCAGGTGCAACTTCTGCATTGCGCTCATAGAGGAAAGTCCAGGCCGTGATATTTTACCAAAATCTTCTCAAGTGTATGAGATTTCAGGACTTTTGCACTTGCTAAGCAACAATATCATTGTGTGTCACAAATATGACACTCTATATATACCTCCCTATCCTCCAATGGTCACCTTCGATTCTCTGCAGTCTTCTTAACTAACTGCAATTTGAAAATTGCTTCCAGTCCACTGAATCATCAACTCTAGGCACGAAGCACAAGCAATAATATGAACTTCACCATGAAATTACTTCAAAAATATGATGATGCCAGAGAGAAATATCCCATTAAAAAAGTTAAAGTACAGTTTGATTTTTGCCATCTTTCTGAAATTATATCTGAAAGTGTTAAGATGAATGCCTAGATGAGCATTCAGGGAATATTAATTTGATTTAAATACTTTCGTATTCAAATGAGTGTTGAAGAATTGTTAAATTAAGCAAACCTTTTGGATTCAAATTAAAGACACAGTTTTATTGATTGCAATGATCATTTTTCTTACAGTGCCAAATGAAGGTTGGAATTATTGGGCAATTCTAACCTGATAAAGTGCAAGATCTTCCTTATGATATACCCACTATTTTCTTAACATCTCTACTTTAAGGATTATCAACAGTAATATACAATTTTCCTAATACGCCAAATAAAACATTTCTTTGTTGTTAAGTCATTAGCTAATCCCATCTTATCATGTTACCAGCTGTTCATTAAATGACTTTAGCAATCAAGTTCCAACCTGTTCTCAAACTGGCCATCAGTTACTTGAAAAGCCTGATCAATTGTTCTTTGGTGCCTAGGAGGAACTATTATGGAAATCTTTATAAAGAACTGGATACAGCAAGTTTAAGCCATGGAGCATGCAAACAATGAATTGCTCATGTCAGTTTAAAGAACTTTTACTAGTACAAACAGAGTGGGCCTTTGGCGTAGCGGTAGCATCCCCGCCGCTGGGCCAGAAGGCGTAGGGTTTCGAACCCCGCTTCAGACAGTCCCGGCAAGTGGAGTCGGAGCTCTGGCTCGAAATTCTGGGTTGACATCCAGCGGGATACTTGCGTCCGTGGGTGCGTGTGGTCCCCCCCCCTCGTATGGGTTATGGGAGCCCGTAAAACTGTCCTGCCATAGGTCTAACCACCCTAATGGCTGGTATGAAGATGGTTACGGTCACGGAAGGAGCGTTAATCATGGCCAGAAATCCTTCCGCCACTTCATACAATTCCCCAAAGGGAACAGTGTGAAGACACGTATGACGACGACCAGTACAAACCACTTAGACTTCGTAGCGAGAGGGTTTGAGTACAGGAACAAGGATGTCTTGCTGCAGTTGTACAGGGCCTTGGTGAGACCACATCTTGAGTATTGTGTGCAGTTTTGGTTGCCTTATCTGAGGAAGGATGTTCTTGCCATGGAAGGAGTTCAGCGAAGATTCACCAGGCTGATACCTGGGATGGCAGGAATGACATATGAGGAGAGATTGGGATGATTGGGCTTGTACTCGCTGGAGTTTAGAAGAATGAGAGGGGATCTCATTGAAACTTATCAAATTCTGACAGGACTGGACAGACTAGATGCGGGAAGGATGTTCCTGATGGTCGGGGAGTCCAGAACCAGGGGTCACAGTCTAAGGATAAGGGGTAGTCCATTTAGGACAGAAATGAGGAGGAATTTCTTCACCCAGTGAGTGGTGAGCCTGTGGAATTCTCTACCACAGAAGGCAGTAGAGGCCAATACATTAAATATATTCAAGAAGGAGTTGGATATTGTAATGTATACAACATTGAAGGGACTACTTTGTTCTGCGGATGTACACCCTTAGTTGCGAGTGTATATAACAGACGCGTATCAATTTGTACAGTCAGTGCCGAAGTTCCAGTTAACCAGTAAAGATCACTTGAAGTTACTCTCAGTCTCTGCTGCTTTATTATTTTATGTAGTTGTGTATAGCGGTACAAACACAACAAATTGGCGACGAGAATTATGAACCTACATCTTCCTATTCTGGCATCGCATCCAGCGGACACCGAAATTTGGAAGAAAGGAGCGAGAAGGTAGAGAAACGGAGCACGCTTGCTAAGCTAGGCAGGGGATACGTAAGTCAAGTGAAAAGTGCACAGGACTTGCATGACGCTAGCTAACTAGTAAAGAAAGAAAAACGGGTTTGGAAAAAAATGGCGATGATTGGCACGATTGCAGCATTTGATAGCAGCATTGAAGACTGGGCAACTTACATTGAAAGAGTGGAGTTGTACTGTGAGGCTAACGGAGTGGAAGTAGAAAAGAAAAGCCACTGTTTTGCTGAGTGTTATGGGCGCAAAGACATATGGGCTGCTACGTAGTTTATTAACCCCTGAAAAGCCAGCAAACAAAACATTCAAACAAATAGTGGACACACTCCAAGACCATTTAAGCCCCAAACCATTGCTCATAGCCGAAAGATTTAAATTCCATAAACGGAACCAGAGCAAAAATGAAAGTATTTCTGAATATTTGGCAAAGTTGCGCAAATTATCAGAACATTGCCAATTTGGAGTGGGCTTATCAGACGCATTGAGGGACAGATTTGTGTGTGGCATGCAAAGTGAAAGCACACAAAAGAAGCTCCTGTCTGAAAAAGACCTCATATTGGAGAAGGCTCTGAGTATTGCAATATCAAAGGAAGCAGCAGCACGTGGCGCTTTAGAAATTCAACAAAAATCCCTGGAATATTCAACTAATAAAATGTCACTGAAACAAGAAAAGAAGTGCTATCGCTGTGGCAAAATGTCACATGACCACAATGACTGTTGGTTTAAAGATAAAGGCCTAGAAATTCAGTTGGGCGCGCCAGCCGTTAGCGCCTTAGGAGGAGTAGATCTCGAGCGCTAGGCGCTTAGCGCCCGGGCGCAGCGCGATCTGCGCCTCGCCCCAACTTCAGTACACATTTAGCGCCGGCGCAAAGTCTTAGCGCGCGCCCTGCTGCGCGCGCAGATCATGACGTCATTTACTAGTGCAACGCCCTTTGTGCGCCCCGAACCGGAACTTCACTCGCGCCGCCCCATTGTGCGCCGGGCGGCCCGAACGACTGTGAAGTGGAACAGTACACAGCCGAGGCGGGCCGCGGGGAGTGCAAATGAAAGGGCACTTACCCTGCACTATAAAGGGCAGCCATTTTGCAGCATTCACTCTTGTGCAACGGTTTTTTGGAGAGAGACCAAGGAGGAGAGCTTACTGGTTTGGACCAACACTAGGACAGGTATTTTTGGCTCAGGCCAGAGCTTAGCAATTATCTTTGCCTTCATTGAGAGCTCATTGTTTCCCAGCATATAATGGGGGCTGCATTGGGTGCCAACGCTGACTTTCAGCCTTATGCCAGAAGGGCTTACAGACGCCGTGAGAGAGTGGCAGCCCTGGCTAGACGCAGAGGGGGCAACAGGCATCGCCAACTGAGGCCTTACCCACCCAGGGTATACCGCCAGCAGTCCTCCTATCTGACCATGTCTGCCGCGATGTGTGTAAGGAGGCTGCGATTCAGAAGGGAGGTGGTTGCAGACATCTGCCAGCTGCTTCAGAGAGATCTGCAGCCACAGCTGATGCGCAGGACGTCTCTGTCGGTGGCAGTGAAGGTGACGGTGGCTCTCAACTTCTATGCCACCGGCTCCTTCCAATCTGCTGCTGGGGACATCGCGAACATCTCCCAGTTCGCCGTGCATTGCTGCATCCGCCAGGTGACCGAAGCCCTTTTCACAAGGAGACATCAATTCATCTCCTTCCCCATGGCCCTGGACAAGCAGCAACAGCGTGCAGTGGGATTTGCAAGAATAGCGGGCTTCCCCATGGTGCAGGGCGCCATTGACTGCACGCATGTGGCTTTGCTGGCACCTCTGGAGCATGCCGAGGATTACCGCAACCGGAAGGGCTACCATTCCCTTAACGTACAGCTGGTGTGTGACCACAGGCAGCGCATCCTAGCTGTCAATGCCCACTTTCCAGGCAGCAGCCACGATGCCTTTATCCTGTGACAGACAACTGTGGCTGACATGTTCCAGGCACAGCCTCCCCCAAGAGGATGGCTTATCGGGGACAAAGGCTATCCTTTGTGTACCTGGCTCATGACCCCGCTCCGCGCGCCCACGACCCCTGCTGAAGAGGCATACAACGAGAGCCATCAAGCGACTAGGAACATCATAGAGTAAACAATCGGCGTCCTCAAGCAATGGTTCCGCTGTCTCGATCGCTCCGGGGGAGCCCTCCAGTATTCGCAGGACCGAGTCTCCCAATTCGTCGTCGTTTGCTGCATGCTGCACAACCTGGCTATCCGCAGGACTCAGGCACTGCCACCTCACGTTGGACCCCCACCTCAGGAGGAGGAGCAGGAGGAGCATGAGGAGGAGGAGGACGAGGAGTACCAGCCCAGGAGGGAGGCACAAGGTCTAAGGGCCGCCCGTCGGCGGCTTATTGAACGTCATTTCTAGGCCCCCTGTCAGGGAATGGCTTGTGCCAATGAAAGAACATGATTGCAGCCGCTCCGCAAGCCCTCAGCCGGTTAAGGCAACAAACACTTCAAAGATCAAACATGGACAATGTTAATAAATAAAATGCTTTATTGTACAAACTCAGGGCCCTTCCCACATGAAAACCAAAAACAGACGAAACCCCCAAAAAACACTCAAACACATTACTCGCTCCCACAACCTGGAGAGGATTAACAAAACAGTGCAACTAAAATGGCCGTCATCCTCGGACTTCGTAAAATACAAACATCACATCCTCGGCCTTCAAAAAACAAACATCCAATTCTCAGCCTCAAAAAGCACACATCCAATTCTCGGCCTCAAAAAACACACATCCAATTCTCGGCCTCAAAAAACAAACACAACTGGCCACACATTCAACTTTTTGGCCCGCTAGGTCGATGCCTTGGCCATCTTTGTGTGGCCCCTGCCCGCCCTGCTGCTCCTCCTCAAAGTAAGGCCATTGGCTGCTGCAAGGCTGGGGGCAGGCTCCAGAGGGGCACATGTCGTGACGGCAGATGCCCTTGGGGGTCGGCCTAGTCGAGGTCTGGCCGTCGAGCGGGCGGCTGTTGAATGCTGCAGCTGTGGCTGGCCAGCATCAGTTGCTGCAGCAGCTCCTGGCAGCTCCACTGGGGGAGTGGCAGTGGCGGCTGGAGGAATGGGGGCAAGCTGGCGGATGGCAGGCGCTCGCTGGTCGCCTGAGACACTGGCACTCGCCAGGGCCAGCACTGCAGCATGCGCACCAATCTGCCGAGGGACAGACCGCTGTGCTGCTGCAGCGCGCCGGGTGCCCTGGCGATGCCTGGCTGACACAGCGAGTGTGGCAGCAGTGAGTGCCTGTGTTGACCTGTTCAGTGACCTCATCAGAGCACCCAGTGACTGCACGGCACCACTGATCAGCTGCCCACTCGCTGCCTGAGCTGCCCCGAATGCCACACGACTCACTGCCTGATCTGCCCCGAATGCCGCCCGACTCGCTGCCTGCTCTGCCCTGAATTCCGCCAAACTGATGGCCTGTGAGGCCCCGACGTCGGTGACACTCCGAGAGAGGGACTCGATGGCCTCAGGCAACCGTGCCACTACCCCCATGAGCTCTGTGTGCCGGCGCTCCAAGTCCGCGGACAAGTCTTCGAGGCGTTCCATCTCCTCGGCGAAGACCATCTCCGGACTGGAGGCCGGACTCTCCCTCTGGGGAGAAGGCCGCCGAGCTGGCCGACCCTTCCTGCATTGCTGGAGGCCGCTGGGCCCAGCAATTGGACTCCCCTCCGACCCTTCCCCCTCTGGGGAGAAGGCCGCCAAGCTGGCATCCCCCTCCCGCGTTTCTGCAGGCCGCAGGTCCCATGAGCTCCCCTCCCCTCCGACACTTCCGCGACGCTCCCCTCCAGGGAAGACGTGTCCCCTACATTGGCATGGGTTGCCACGACTGAGGGTTCCCCTGATGGGCTGCCTTCCTCTTGCTCCTCCTCCTCCTCCTCTGAGGGGCTGTCACTGGCAAGTTCAGGGACCTCCTCCTCACCATCTGAAACCAGGAAGGCAAAAGAGTAGCTTTAGAGTGAGGAGAGGGCGTCAGCGAGGGATGCATGAGTGGTGGCATTCAGCGCATTGGTCGGACAGTGGCAAAGGATGTAGATCTGATGCGCAAGTGGGACGAGAGAGATCCAAACGTGGATGTCCTTACCATTGGTGCCCAGAACAGGGTCGGCATCTCCACATGCAACGGGGCCAATCACCCGGCCACCCATGATGCGCTCCACGCGATGTTGAAGCTCGGTGAGCGGCTGGATCTGGGGTCGGCCTCCCCCGGTCGCAGTCCGGCTCTTCCGATTATTAGCCAGCTTGGCCTGCAAGAGAAAGGACGGCCTCTAAGGACAGTGTGTCGCCCTGATCTTGTGTGCACTGCCTCCCATGGTGGAATAGCCTGGCCAGTGTGTCGCCCTGATCTTGTGTGCACTGCCTCCCATGGTGGAATAGCCTGGCCAGTGTGTCACCCTGATCTTGTGTGCACTGCCTCCCATGGTGGAATAGCCTGGCCAGTGTGTCACCCTGATCTTGTGTGCACTGCCTCCCATGGTGGAATAGCTTGGCCAGTGTGTTAAGTGCAGAATGTGCAATTGATGTTCATGCCTGTCCCATAGCTGCTGGATGAGGGCTGGCCATTAGGGCTTTCAGGTCCCTTTGCCCATAATGTGAGGTGCACATGCAAGGATGAGGAGGTCACTGGAAAGGGTACTCACCCTGACAATCCGCGTGAGGTCATTAAACTTTTTGTGGCATTGGACACCGGTCCTGGGGACCTTGCTGTTGGCTGACACCTTGCTGGCGACATGCCTCCAGGCTCTCCGGTAGGCGCGGACCGGCGCCTTCCTGCCATTGTCCGGGTACAAAATATGGCGCCTCTTCTCCACACCACCAACCAGCACACTCAGATCACGCTCTGAGAAGCGCTGCGCTCGTTCACGGGCCCTCTGCATGGCTTCAGGCGCTATTTGGGTCCAGCAGCAGTGTTCAGGCCTAGCTGGAGGGCTCCACTATCCAGGGCGTGGCAGCAGACAAAGTCGACCCTTCCCCCTTAAGAGCTGGCTGGCGCCAGGGTGTCTGCTGTCAATCACGAGATGGCCGCACCTGCGCTGCGCCCGGCCTGGGCGCTCTCGCTCAGCACCTCCGGCTTAGCGCCTAAAGAGAGGCATCCAGCACCAGTTTTAGCGCTCGAGCAAACTCTTAGGGCGAAGCTAATGAATATCGCAGAAGTGGCCTCGATTTGGCGGCGGGCGCAAACTTTAGCGGCCGCCCGACTTTAATGCCCCAAAAGTGGCTACAATGAATTTCTAGGCCAAAGACTGCAGACAATGTGGCAGACGAGGGCACATTGAAAGAGTCTGCAAAGCAAATAAGAAGCCGAAAACTGATACAATACAGAGTAACAAAAAGGTACATCAAGTGACTGAAAACAAGAAACCTTTCAAAGATAGATACAAGAAGGTACACCACGTGACTGGAGACAGTTCAGATAAAGAAAAAAGTGACACAGACTCAGAGGAAGAGGATCTGGCTTGTCTAAAACTACACAGTGTGAAAGAGACAGGGGATCACAGAATAATATGGATTACTCCAGAAGTGGCAGGAGTTAGGCTGAAAATGGAGTTGGACACAGGCTCAGCTTTAACAGTGATCTCTGTACATGACTACAAATGACTGTTTTCACACATACCGCTAAGGCCCACTAAAGTACTGTTAAAGACATACACAGGACAAAGATTGTGCCCCAAAGGTAAAATAAAAGTGACAGTGACATACAAAGAAAAAAAAATACCGCAATTGAACCTCTATGTAGTGGAAAATGGAGGACCACCATTGCTGGGACGCGAATGGCTCAGGAAAATACAGTTGGATTGGCACACCATCCAAGCACTGTTTGTGTCAGTAAAGGAGGACAGCAACGCCACTCCTGAGAGACTGTCACAAATACTCTCTGACTCTCAGGAAGTGTTCAAGAAGGGAATAGGAACACTTAAGGGCATGAAAGCAAAAATTAAGATTGAGGAGAACGCAAATCCAAAGTTCCATAAGGCCAGACCAGTGCCTCATGCAATTCGCCCTTCAGTAGAAGCAGAGCTGGAGAACTTGGAGCAGTTAGGTGTCCTGTCCAAAGTGGATTGGAGTGAATGGGCCACACCTATAGTTCCAGTGATGAAGAAAACCTCCAGCACAAAACCAGGAAAGCCAAGAAAAGTGCGCATCTGTGGAGACTTTAAAGTGACTGTTAACCCAATCCTCCACACAGTACAGTACCCATTGCCTCGCATTGAGGACATCTTTGCTTCCCTGTCAAGAGGGGAACGCTTCACAAAGATTGACTTGGCCCAGGCCTATCTCCAAATGGAAATTGATGATGCATCAAAGAAGTACCTGACAATAAATACGCACAAAGGCCTTTACCAGTACAATCGGCTGGTATTCGGAATAGCATCAGCTCCTGCAATCTGGCAAAGGGCAAAGGACCAATTCCTGCAGGGGATCCCAGGTACTCAGTGTTATCTTGATGACATCATCATTACTGGCAAGAATGACAACGACCACCTTTCCAACCTTGAACAGGTGCTCATCAGGTTATGGGAGTATGGGCTCCGAGCGAATCGAGACAAGTGTGAGTTTTTCAAAAAGGAAATCTCATACTGTGGACATGTGATTGACAAGGACGGTTTACACAAGTCTCCAGACAAGATTGAAGCTGTGATTAATGCACCAACACCTGAAAATGTGTCTCAGTTGAGATCATATCTTGGACTGGTGAACTACTATCACAAGTTCTTGCTCAACCTATCCACAGTGTTACATCCAATGAATGCACTGCCACAGACAGGGTCACAATGGAAGTGGAGTGACAGCTGTGAACAAGCTTTTCAAGAGAGTAAAAGACTCATTACTTCAGAAGAGGTGCTAGCTCACTTTGACCCATCCTTACCTATTCGACTGGCATGTGATGCTTCACCCCATGGCATTGGTGCCGTGTTGTCACATAAGTTCCCAGATGGCTCAGAAAGACCAATAGCCTTTGCCTCAAGATCATTGACTACAGCTGAACGCAATTATACACAGATTGACCGAGAAGCCCTCAGCCTTGTGTGGGGAGTCAAGAAATTCAACCACTACTTGTATGGTCAACAGTTTACACTGTTAACTGACCACCAGCCTCTCGTTTCAATCTTCAACCCAAGGAAGGGCGTTCCAGTGATGATGGCACAACGGTTACAGCGATGGTCACTCTTCCTAGGGGCTCACCTGTATGATATTGAATACAAGGGGACCAAGCAACATGGCAACGCCGATGGTTTGTCACGTTTACCACTGCGACCTCAGAGAGAACTACAACAGTTGACTCAGCAGTGGTATTTCACACAACAATAGTTGAGCAGCTACCAGTGACAAACTCCCTCATTGAAAGAGAAACACGCAATGACCCTACATTGTCAAAAGTTTATGACATCACTGTGAAGGGATGGCCAGCGCATGGTGACTCATTGTTTCCATCATTCTCAGCTAGGAGGGAGCAGTTATCAGTGTGTCGGGGAACACTGATGTGCGGCTCACGAGTTGTGATTCCTCCCAAGCTTCGTAACCGAGTGCTAGATGAACTGCATGAAGGCCACTTAGGTACGGTAAAGATGAAAAGCCTTGCCCGTGGTTACGTGTGGTGGCTGGGAATTGACAAACAGATCGAGGACCTGACAAAGAGCTGCTCAGGATGTCAAAATGTCCAGAACGCACCACCACAAGCCCCTCTCCATCCATGGGAATGGCCCTCATCACCATGGCAACGTGTGCAAATCGACTTTGCTGGACCATTCATGGACTCCATGTTCTTGATTGCAGTCAGTGCACATTCCAAATGGTCCGAGGTCATTAAAATGAAATTAACCACATCTGAAAAGACCATTTCAGTTCTGAGGACCATGTTCGCTAGAAATGGCCTACCAGAACAAATCTGCACAGACAATGGACGACAATTTGTCTCTGATGAATTCCAAGGTTTCATGAGGAAAAATGGAATCAAGCACTACACACCTGCCCCGTACCATCCAGCTACAAATGGCTTGGCAGAAAGATTCGTACAGACTTTCAAGAAGGCCATCAAAGCAATGTACAGTGAGAGTCTGCCACTGCAACACAAGATAGACAATTTCCTCTTTGCTTATCGGAACGCAGTACATGCAGCCACTAATCAGACTCCAGCGATGATGTTTCTGAACAGGAATCTGAGATCTCGCATGGACCTTCTTAAACCGAATGTACGTCGTGATGTAGAGAACAAACAGTTCAAACATTTGAATGCTAAGCCAACAAGAAGCTTCAGTGTGGGACAGTCAGTTCTTGCTCATGATTTCCAGATGGAAAAGTGGCAACCAGGTACAATATCCACAAGAGAGGGACCACTGATGTATACTGTGGATGTGAGAGAACGTTTTGAGACGTCATGTGGACCAAATTCTGGATGTTCAGGTGGAAAACACCCCTATACCTCGCCCAGACTCACCTGACATGGAAACAGACACTCCTGATTCATCAGCATCAGCACCAGCCTCATCCACAGCTGAGAGCTCTACCTGTGCTGATAGCTCACCTGATGCAACTGTACCTGTACAGTCTCATTCCCCAAAGCAAAAGAGTCTGGAGAGACGTTACCCAGAGAGGCAGAGGAGGCCTCCCCAGAGACTTGATTGTAAAAGGGCTGTTGACAAAATAAAATGTTATGTTGGAATTTGAATTTTGTTACTTTTAAGAAAACCAAAAGGTTACTGTAAAGACAGGCTCTGTATGTAAATTATAGAAATTTTGTGTTAATATACTATTAAACTAAAGGGGGAGGAAGTGTAATGTATACAACATTGAAGGGACTACTTTGTTCTGCGGATGTACATCCTTAGTTGCGAGCGTATATAACAGACGCGTATCGATTTGTATAGTCAGTGCCGAAGTTCCAGTTAACCAGTAATGATCACTTGAAGTTACTCTCAGTCTCTGCTGCTTTATTATTTTATGTAACATAGAAACATAGAAAATAGAAGATAGGAGCAGGAGTAGGCCGTTCGGCCCTTCGAGCCTGCTCCGCCATTCAATGAGATCATGGCTGATCATCCAAATTCAGTACCCTGTCCCTGCCTTCCCCCCATATCCCTTGATCCCTTTAGCCTTAAGAAATATATCCAACTCTTTCTTGAATATATTTAATGAACTGGCCTCCACCGCCCTCTATGGCAGAGAATTCCACAGGTTCACCACTCTCTGCGTGAAGAAATTCCTCCTCATTTCAGTCCTAAATGGCTTACCCCTTATCCTTAGACTATGACCACTGGTTCTGGACTCCCCGGCCATCAGAAACATCCTTTCTGCATCTAGTCCGTCCAGACCTGACAGAATTTTATAGGCTTCGATGAGATCCCCTCTCAATCTTCTAAACTCCAGTGAGTATAAACCCAATCGACACAATCTCTCCTCATACGTCATTCCTGCCATCCCAGGTATCAGCCTGGTGAATCTTCGCTGCACTCCCTCCATGGCAAGAACGTCCTTCCTCAGGTAAGTTGACCAAAACTGCACACAATACTCAAGGTGCGGTCTCACCAAGGCCCTCTACAACTGCAGCAAGACATCCTTGTTCTTGTACTCAAACCCTCTTGCTACAAAGGCCAACATACCATTTGCCTTCTTAACCGTCTGCTGCACCTGCATGCTTACCTTCAGCGACTGGTGCACAAGAACACCCAGGTCTCTTTGCACTTCCCCTTCTCCCAATCTATTGCCATTCAAATAATAATCTGCCTTCCTGTTTTTGCCACCAAAGTGGATAACCTCACATTTATCCACATTATAGTGCATTTGCCATGTTCCTGCCCAATCACCCAACCTGTCCAAATCGTACTGGAGTTTCACGACATCCTCCTCACAGCTTACCCTCCCACCCAGCTTTGTGTCATCTGCAAATTTGGAGATATTACATCCAATTCCCTCGTCCAGATCATTAATATATATTGTGAACAGCTGGGGTCCTAGGACCGATCCTTGCGGTACCCCACTAGTCACTGCCTGCCACTCGGAAAATGACCCGTTTATTCCAACTCTTTGCTTTCTGTCCGCCAACCAGTTCTCTATCCAAGTCAATACCTTGCCCTCAATCCCATGTGCCTTAATTTTGCACGCTAATCTTGTGTATAGTGGTACAAACACAACAGATATATTTCTTAAGGCTAAAGGGATCAAGGGGTATGGGGAGAAAGCAGGGACCGGGTACTGACTTTGGATGATCAGCCATGATCGCATTGAATGGCGGAGCAGGCTCGAGGGGCCGAATGGCATACTCCTGCGCCTACCTTCAATGTTTCTATGTTTCTATGAGGTTTATGGTCTCGATGTTGGTGAAACAATCAAGAGTTAATAGGTCATTGCTTTTAAAGTGTTACAAAGCCCATTTGTTAACCCATGATTTTTCTGTTTTAGGCAGGTGCACTTTAACACTCACACCGAGATGCCAGGATCACAAACACTGACTTGGTCCACCACATCAGTCGTCGGGAAAATGCTGGAATCCATTGTTAAGGAAGTGGTATCAAGCAATTTAGAAAATCATAACATGATTAGGCAGAGTCAACATGGTTTTATGAAAGGGAAATCGTGTTTGACAAATTTATTAGAGTTTTTTGAGGATGTAACTAGTAGGGTAGATAAAGGGGAACCAGTGGATGTAGTATATTTGGATTTCCAAAAGGCATTCGAGAAGGTGCCATATAAAAGATTATTACACAAGATTAGGGCTTATGGGATTGGGGGTAATATAATAGCATGGACAGTGGATTGGTTAACAGAAAGAAAACAGAGATTAGGGATAAACGAATCTTTTTCAGGTTGGCAGGCTGTAATTAGTAATAATGATCTAGATGAAGGGACCGAGTGTAATGTATCCAAGTTTGCTGATGATACAAAGCTAGGTGGGACAGTAAGCTTTGAGGAGAACACAAAGGGCTGGATTTTGTTATGGGGCGGGCTGGGGTCATGTCATCCGCTTTTCGGGTTATCCACCCGATTCCAAATCGATGTGGGAGATTGATGCGATTTTCACATAATTGGGCAATTGAGTTCCAGCGTGTGGGAACACATGGCCCAATTAGTTTTTTCAGTCTGAAACTCGCCTCCAATGACATCATCATTACTGCTGCATTTAAGGTCTCCTGCAGACTGCCAACCTTTTGGCCTTTGCAGTGAGAGGGACCTGGAGGCAGAATGAGCAGCGGGAGACCTAAGTCTGCTCCCAGATTTGATGACGTTGCCCTGCAAGCTTTGGTGGAGGGAGCAACAGCTAGTAAGGGGGTGCTCTCCCCTTCTTCAGTGAGGAAGAAGACCTCCCCAGCAGACGAAGGCTGTATGGATCCAGGTGGCCCAGGAGGTCAACTCGTTGTCGATAATCCGCAGAACCTGGCTTCAGTGCAAGAAGAGGTTTCATGACCTTCTGCGCACTGGAAAAGTGAGTATGACTTTGCTATCACCCTCAATCTGATCCCCATTGCCTGTCCTCACCAGCACTCAGCTTTAGCAGCCTCTTCCTCCACATCCCACTTGAAACTGACATCTCTGCACCCTTACCCATTCCCTCTCTCTCTATGGTCACATTCACCTAACTATTCGACGATGCAGCCCTCACACTCCCTATCACTGTGATGCTATGAAAACAACTTACAAAACACAGGGAGGGCCCTTGGTCTTGTGAACTCACTGCATCTTTGTCTCCTTCTAAGCATCTATGCTATTGATTCTCTACACTCACTCCTTCTTTCTCACTCAAACTCCACTTGTCTCCCTCATTGCAGGAAAAGAGAGCTCACAATAAGAGGGAAAGAGTGAGAACAGGAGGAGGGCCACCCTCAGTAGCCCACCTCACCCCTTGGGAGGAGGCGGTCCTGGAGATCGTGGGACTCGAGGACGATGCGCAAGTGGGGGACGGACAGATGGGTGCATCAGAGCAATCTGGTGACAGAATAGTTTTCATCTCTCCCATTGACATTGCATGAGCCGCTGATAATGATTCTGAAGCTCTAACAGATGGACTTATGATCATCTGCAATATGCAATGTGCATGTAACCTTGGCATCACGTCTCTGACTCTTTCCTTTACTCCCCCACAGGACCATCGCAAGCACCCGTCCCCACTATCCAGGAGGAACAGCCTGAGCCTCCAGACTCCTCAGAGGAAGCTGCAACCTCTGAGGGCGCAGCATCAACAGAATTCAGCCAAACCAACACCAGCGCAGACACTCACACCTCGGTGGGACCATCGCGAGATAGAGTAGTGTTGTCACCTGGTTTATCACAGCTCACAAGTGAGCATCAGCAGATTGTGGAGACAGGGACAGCAGTGGAGAGTCCTAGTTGGAGGGCGCAGGACTCTCCCAGCTCGGCTCAGCTGCATGTCAAATCTCTGCCTCTGGGTCCATCCAGAAGAACAGCAGTGCTGGAACTCCAGGAACAGGTGCAGGAGTCTCTGGCAGGTTTTGTCTCCAGGGTCGCTGCGAGTGTGGAGCGAATGGAGGAGTCCATCACAAACATGAGCAGAGTCTGTGCTGGAGAGATTTCTAACTGAGTCTGTGGAGAAGGACTCATGTTAGAAGTAAGACTGTCAGGCCTAGAAATTCAGTTAGGGGCGCCCAGCTCACCTGGGCGCCGGAATTACCGCTGCGCGCGGAGCCACTTGCGCCAGCGGGAAATTCACTTTCAGCGCCCCAAGTGGAAGCCGGCCGCTAAACAAGGGTTTCGGCACCCCGCTTGGGGCACTGAAACTGAATATCGGCGTGCAAAGTGCCGCAGCACCACCCGCTGCAGCACGGCAGCCTGCGGTACTGCAGGCCTTCCTCTCAGTCTTAAGGGGGAGGAGCCTGCAACTGCGCGATCCCCGCTCGCGGTGCCGGCAAATGAGCCCGGCACCAAGGAGAAGTGCCGGGCTCTCTGGAAACAGCCGGCAATGCCGTGGGGGGGGGGTGTAGGAGGCCGGGGAAGGAGGTGCGGGCAGGCGGCCGCCGAAAAAGCGGCCGGCCGCACCTCCACCTTAACTCGCCACAGTACCGGCACAGGTAGGCCCCGTGTACCGGTCGCTGTTTGCGGCCGGCGCAGGCGAGGCGGCAGCAACCAAATATGGCCAGCGGGGTGATAGCGGGGCGCTGCGCACACCGATGACGTCATCGGTGGCGGCGCAGCGCTAATGGCTAACGCTGCCATTAGCGCCCCACTAAATATCGCGGTAGGTTTGCACAGTGGCGCAAAAGCCCTCTTTGGGCGCAAACTGGTGGCGCAGGCCACTGAATTTCTAGGCCTCAGTGTTTGACAGCTTCAAACAGCTGTGAAACACTGATATTTCATCTGTCAAAACGTCTTGACAGATGAAATTTCAGTCTGTGACGTCACCTGTTTCCAGGTGGCCCTTAATTGGCCTGCTGGGCGGGCTCAACAATGTCAATCAAGTTAAAATCACATGGATTGGCTGCATCTCCATGGAGGCGGGACTACAATCCCGAAAGTTGCAGTCCCGCCTCCTTCCCGACTTCTGAGTGAAAATCACCCCGATGTATTTATTTTTAAAATGCCACCAGTTGGTTATTGTAAATAAAGAATCTAATGGCAACTGTTGCAGTTGTGGCATGTGTCATTTCACAAATGGGACGTCCACATTGAGGGCTTAGGATTACTTACAATTGTCAGTATGGTGGTCAGAGTACTATGAATCCCCTGGTTCTTGGCCATTGTCGATGCTCTGGTAAGAAGCTTCGAGGCAAAAGTGCTTGATTGGCTAGGCTAAGCAAATCTGGCCAAGATGAGTGCGTTCCTTGCATCCCGGGCAGCAATGTTCTCACGTACTGCTGCTGCTGGTTGATGCGCCTCTGCAAGATGTTCGTTTTCACTCTCCTCTGCCTCCTCCTCCTCCTCCTCATCTGAGGAGGATATGTGAGGAGCCACTTGGTCCTCAGGAATCTACAAGCCACGACGCTGTGCCATGTTGTGAAGTGCACAGCAAACCACGATGATTCTGGAGACTCTGGCTACTGAGTACTGCAGGGCTCCACCTGATCTATCCAGGAATCTGAAGCGCATCTTCAGCATGCCGATGGTTTGCTCGATTATGGATCTGGTGGAAATGTGGCTGTAGTTGTAACTCTCCTCAGCTTCGTTGTATGGGCTCCTCAATGGCGTCATTAGCCACATCCTCAGGGGATAGACCTTGTCTCCAAGTAGCCATCCATCAAGTTGGTCTGGCACACTGAAGAGTGGAGGCACACTAGACTGGCGCAGTATGAAGGAGTCATGGCAACTGTCAGGGTACTTGGCACAAACATGCAAAATTTCCTTCTTGTGGTCACACACCAGCTGCACGTTGAGGGAGTGGAAGCCCTTGCGGTTGACAAAAATACCTGGATTATGATGGGGTGCCTTAAGGGCCACATGTGTGCAGTCAACGACGCCCTGCACCCTTGGAAAGCCTGCCAGATTAGCTAATCCAGCCGCACGCACCGTGACACTTGCTTGTTCCTTGGAGAAATGGATGTGATTGTGCGCGATGGCAAAGAGGGCATCGGTTACCTGCATGATACAAGTGTGTGCGGCCGTCTGGGAGATGCCGCTGATGTCTGCTGCTGATCCTTGGAAAGAGCCTGAATCAAAAAAGTGGAGTGCGGTGGTGACTTTGACGGCCACTGGTAAGGGGTGTCCACCTGCTCCTCTGGGCTCCAGGTCTTGCTGCACCCACTACCTCTCGCGAAAGTCGGAGCCACCTTTGGCACTGCTGCTCACTCATGTTGAGGTAGCTGATCCTCTGTCTGTAGACCCTGTTTGGGGGGTATCTCCTGTGCCGACAGGCTTCCATGGGCTGGCGCCTTCTGGTCTGTTCAGCTTCAGGTGGGTGAGCAGCAGCTTGGTGCTCCTGTTGTTGCCGTTGCTGTTGGTGCTGCTGTTGCTGATGGTTCTGCTGCTGCTGCGGCTGGTCTTCATTCGAATCTGATGTCCAGGAGGAAAGGAAATAAATGGTTCCCATGCTTCTGGTAGATGCCTCAGTTGAGGAAGTGCTCAGTCAAGGTGGCAAGAGGGGTTTCCCAGGAGGTCACACTGGAGATGGGTGTCAGGCTCCAAAGTTCCACAGCTATGGTTAAGCCTGCTAAAAGTTCCCCCAGACTTAAGACAACAAAGTCCTGCCACCTGCAAATGATGACTGATCAAATCTCCTATTTAATGATGGAGCTGCAGTTGATAGTCAGCAATCCAATTGTGCTCCCGCCAGGTTTCACTGTCGTGTTTCAGAGGAGGCGTGCATCACGTGAGAAATGTGTTACAATCGGAAAGGCCTCTCAAAATGGGGTTATAGAGGCAACTTAGTGCTTGTTAAGGGCCTTAAGGGCCTATCGCACCTCTTGGAGGCAGGACGGAGATGGGATCAGAAGCCATGCATTTGGGAAAATTGCTTGGAAGCAGGATGGAGGCGGGGTCGGGCCCACCTGCCACTTTTTGCAATTTTAACACCCCACACGCCTCTTTTCCCGCCTCCTCGGGCCTGGCAAAATCCAGCCCAAAAAGAGTCTGCAAAGGGATATAGATAGACTGTGAATGGGCAGTAAGGTGGCCGATGGAGTATAATGTAGGGAAATGTGAGGTTATTCACTTTGGTAGGAAGAATAGAAAAATAGAATACTTTTTAAATGGTGAGAAACTTTCAAATGTTGGTGTTCAGAGTGATTTGGGTATCCTCGTGTAACAAACACAGAAAGCTAGCATGCAGGTACAGCAAGCAATAAGGAAGGCAAATGGCATGTTAGCCTTTATTGCAAGGGGTTTGGAGTATAAGAGTAAGTAAGCCTTGATACAATTGTACAGGGCCTTGGTGAGACCACACCTGGAGTACTGTGCACAGTTTTGGTTTTCCTTATCTAAGGTAGGATATACTTGCCTTGGAGGTGGTGCAAGGAAGGTTCACTAGATTGATTCTTGGGATGAGAGGGCTGTCCTATGATGAGAGATTGTGTAGAATGGGCCTATACTCTCTGGTGTTTAGAAGAATGAGAGGTGATCTCATTGAAACATACAAGATTCTGAAGGGGATTGACAGGGTAGATGCTGAGAGGCTGTTTCCCCTGGCTGGAGTGTCTAGAACTAGGGGGCATAGTCTCAGGATAAGGGGTCGGCCATTTAAGACTGAGATGAGGAGGAATTTCTTCACTCAGAGGGGTGTGAATCTAGAATATTCTGCCCCAGACGGCTGTGAATGCTGAGTCTTTGAGTATATTCAAGGCTGAGATCGATAGATTTTTGGACTCTAGGGGAATCAAGGGATATGGAGATTGGGCGGGAAAGTGGAGTTGAGGTCGATGATCAGCCATGATCTTATCGAATGGCGGAGCAGGCTCAAGGGGCCGTATAGCCTACTCCTGCTCTTACTTCTTATGTTCTTATGTTTTAAATAGACAACAGGGTTTAAGCCCATTTTCAGGCGCAGAATGGGCGCCATGCTCGGAGAGTACGTGGACGCAACTAATACCCCAAATTGTTATCCCTACCTCATTTAAATAGAATAGGCGGGCTACCAACTCTATTCACGCTGTTTATTGGCAGACCACCTAAAGATGGGGCATCAATATTGCTGGACCATTTAAAGGCAAACTACACTTATTAAAGGGAGGTGCACTTTGGCTGCAGGCAACTGGGACTGAAATTTTCTGAAAATGGCAGGCAGAACAGAAGCTGCAAGGGCCCCCATTTTTCTAACACTGCATTGGAGGTTTTAGTGGAGGAGGTGGGCCAACTTCTTTCCAGCAAGCTACCCGGCACATGTGGGCAGACCTGGCTGGGCGGGTCAGCGCCAGAAGCATCGCTTTCAGGCTATGGCTGCAATGCTGAAAAAAGTTCAGTGACCTCATAAGGCTAGCTAAGGTAAGCCTCCTAACTCATATGTCTCATTACTCTCTCCTTAACCCTGTAATCACAAACCTTTCCTTCCCTGATTCCCATAACTTTCCTCCAATCATTGCAGCATACTTCACTCCACCATCTTCTGCTCCTATTGCAGCACTCTGCACCAGCTACTCTCCTCACTATTATTTGCCTCTCCTCCTCACACCTGTGCCATCTTTCACACACCAGCAGTATTATTTTACCCTGACATGAACCTCCTCAAAGCATCTCACTACACTAACACTAACACTCTTGATTACTTTCTTGCATGACAAGCTCACATGCAATAAGAGGGAGCAGGCAGCCACAGGAGGAGTGGTACCGTTCATCTATGTGCTATCCCTACAGGAAGAACAAGTAACGGACATTGTGGACAGGGGGCACAGGGAAGCATGGCGACTGGATAGGCTGAAGTCCCACAGGGTTTCCCCCATCTTTCCCTCGTTCCCGTCTCACTTAAATCTCACCCTCACACACTATGCATGACAAATTGTTGCTGCTTTCAGAAGCCTCTGTCTCTGCTTACCGCTGCCACTAAATGCTTCCATTTCTTCCAGCTCTGGCAGCTTGCAGCAGTGCTGGGCCTGCTTTTCTCTCTGCGTCCTCTGGTTCCTTGTGTCCTTCTTCACCTGGTTCCTCCACTTCTTCTTCCTCTTGAAGCTCCAAGGGAACTCCCCTTTCCATAGCAAAATTGTGGAGCATGTAGCAAATGACAATAAATCTGAACATTTGCTCTGGACTGTACTGAAGGGCTCCTCCCGAGCTGTCCAGACAGAGGAACCTTTGTTTCAAGATGTCAACCACTTGCTCTATGAGAACCCTGGTTGTTGCATTGCCTGATTTTATCAGCGCTCTGCGCCTGTGCCCGTGTTTCTGACAGGAGTCATGAGCCAATTGGTGAGGGGATGCCCCTTGTCCCCCAGCAGCCAGTGTGCCACCAGAATGTCTGGGTGGAACATAGGCAGTATTGAGGAGTGGTGTGATATGACTACTGTCAGGAAATCAGGCATAGACTTGCTTGACTTGCTGCCTGTGGTCACAAACAAGCTGTATGTTGAATGGATGGAAGCCCTTCCTATTACAAATGAATGCTGGTTCGTGATGGAGAACACATTGAGCTACCTATATGTAGTCTATGGTGCACAACAGCTGCATAAATCAAGCAATGCAGGCAAATCCCAGGGCTCTTTTCTCCTGCTTGTCAGCCTCAATGGGGAGGCTTCTGAATTATTGGTGTCTCACAAACATTGCATCCATTACCTGCCTGAGTGCCGTGTGAACTGTAAACTGACTGACATTACTAATGTCACCTGAAGCTGTTTGAAAGGAGTCAGAGGCATAAAAGTTCAGAGCCATGGTGATCTCCACTGGGCTCCAATTCTCGCTGCAGCAGGTGACATAGGTAAGCGACTGCCTCCCTGTTGAAGTGTATCCACCTTACTCTGTGAGGTTCAGGTATAGGGTGGTCATTTTGACTTTGAGCAATAGTGTAAAATGGGCTGCCTATTCGCTATTGCCCTTTTTGTACTATTGCCCAAAGTCACAATTATCCCCATGATGTTGTTTCTGAAGACCTACATGCTGTTAGTTGTTCTGTGCCCTTCTCTCCTTCACCCTCTTCTTGCAGCCTCTACAGGTCTTTGTTGCCTCTGTGGCTGCTCTTCTTCCTGAGTTGGAAGCCTCAAGGGTAAATCCAGCAGCATCCTCATGTTCACCAATTCTGAAGAAACAAATCCTGGGAAAGAGTTGATGAGCTCTGAAAACTCACTCTTCAAAAGTAGCTCAGCCAAAGCAGATCAAAATAGGGCCAAAAGTGCCTATACGTCTAAAACGACAAACCAGAGACTTACCTTAAAAGAGGTGAGGATCCATTTAAATATCATGATGAAGGCTGCTTCCTGACTGCTCCCACCATGGTTTGCTGGGTGGGTTTAGGAAATGACGTCTCAGGCACACCCAGGCACCAATTTTTCGAAAGAGTCCTGGTTTTGGCGCAGGACCCTGATTAACATATTGTTAAGATGCCTGCATTTCATCGAAACCTAGAATTTTACAGCACAGTAGGAGGCCATTCATCCCATCGTGCTTGTACCGGCTCTTTGAAAGAGCTATCTAATTAGTCCCACTCCCTGCTTTTTACTCATAACTCTGCAATTTTCTTCCTTTCAAGTATTTATCCAATACCCTTTTGAAAATTACTACTTTCACCACCTTATCAGGCAGTGCATTCCAGATCACAGCAACTCACGCTGTAAAAAAATTTCTCCTCCTCTCACCTCTAGCTCTTTTGCTTCTGGTGGCCGCCAAGGACACCTAATGTAGGGGGGCATCTTTTAACTGGTTTACGGTAATTTACCTGGTCAGGCAGCCTTTTGCTGCTACACTGTAAACCAATTTAAACAGCGGTTTCGAATCGCTACCCCACCTTCCAGTTCTGACTGAAGGACTTATAATTAATGATATATTAAAACGGACAACTGGTCTGAGTGTGAGAAAGTCAAACTTTATTAAACTAAAGAAACTGCAATCAAATTTTAAACTATACCACACGAACACAGTAATTACAGTAAAATTGCTTAAATGGGAGAAGGCAGACGGCAAAAATGAGGGATTAATAGCTACAATGTTGATTAAACAATCTTAGCAATTTCCCCTAAATTGCCACCCCCAACTCCTTACTAGGTTGCCTTGCTGAGGAGTCAGAAACCCTGCTCACCTGTGGTCCAGCGAAGTAAGAGAGAGATAGCTTCTCAGGAGCTATCTTTTATATCCTGCCAACTCCTGTTTGGCGCTGAAAAAGTCTGTGTGCAAAACCCGCACCCAAAAGTTCCAATATACAAGAGAAGGACTGTGATTGGCTGATTCAAAGTGGTTGGAGTGGTTTAATGTGTCTGCACTCTGGGGCTGAAGTGTACCCGCCCACATCCAAAGTTCACCTGGGCTAAAACAAAAGGGAATCCAACTGCCCTATTGTTCAGAATTGGGTGATTCAAAACCCAGTCATTCTTAAACTGTTGCATATCAAAAGTCCTTTCCACAGTTTCAATGTGCCTCATTGTGTGTGTAGAGGGTTTGAATGGGTTGAAACTACTGTGTAAACAGAAGCCGATTGTTCTGTGGTTTAGTCTCAAGTGGTTGTAATCCCTTATGTCAATAAACAACATCGATTGCTTCTGAGAGGGAAACTCCCTTTGATTGGCAGGTCTTTGACTGCCACTGTATTTGATCCTCCCATTTTTCCACAGACTTGCTCCAAGCTGCTTTTTAAGCCCCATTGTCTCTTTTGGCTATGTTTTTTTTTCTGATGGCCATTTTCAAACCTTTGTGATTGACCAAACTCCAGGGAACAATTTTATTAATAAAAATGTACTGTCATTAAGGTGTGCGAATTTTTCCACAGAACTCCTCGATTCCGGTGTTGTCCACGTGCTGTCCATCTCAATGCAGCCTTTTGTGGTTCTGGGCATGTTTTAAAACATTGTAGACAATTCCCATCACCCAATTCTTCGTCCACGATGTGGACCAATATTTCCAATCTTCAGGGAAAATAGGGGAATTTTGTGATCCCCTACTTTCCCCCCTTTTGATACTCCCAACTTGTTTGAAGTATCCACTCAAAGGAGTGAGCAAAATTTTCTGACCCCCCGACAAACAACCATCCCCTGTATTTACCTAACAGCTACCTACCACTGATCCCCGTCCTGTCTATTCCCCTCAAATTCGAGAAAAACCGTGGTACGGTAGGCATCTTACAGATACATCAGTTTACAATAAGGGGTTTCATACCCCTGCATTACTTGATACATTGTACAATGCAATCAAAATTTACAAACGCTTGTTGCATTACAACTTATTGCAGACTGTTGCAATCTTAGTCACACAGGGTAATTAAATTAACCCCAAGCACGGAGAGGATCCTACGCCTCTGCTCCACTTGGGGCTGTAACACAAAATACAAAAAAAACTTGAACAACATGCTTAAACAAACCCCGACCATCACGTGCCAATGATGGGTCGCGAAATTCGAGTGTGTATTGCTCCTCCCACTCGGGCAGTAAATGTTCCTTCCACCACCCTTTGATTGGTCTTAAACCTTTAAAACATACAGAGTGGATCTACAGACCAGCCTGCTCCACCAGCCCCGAGCCGTTCCCTTGTCCCTTTGTGGAGGCGGGGTACCCCTCATGTTTAAATTTACCATGGCACAGACCGAGACCGGGGAGTATGGGATCGCGACTCCCAGTCCCTCCCCCTCCCGTCTTCCCTCGACTGGCTGCAGAAAATGATGGGTGTCTGTGTGGCGGCTCTCCCTGGCCCCACACTCAAACTTGGATCCCAGATCCGGCCACCCACTCATCCTCCCCAGCCACACTTACACTCTAACTTTGCCCGTGGGCCCCCGGGTGAGTCCCTCCCTTCCCCGAACGCACCCACATGACTCTTGGGTCTCCCCCTCCCCTTTACAGTCTTTCCCGGGCCATCACTGCCCACTCCCGGGGAACGCGCCCCTATCTGACAAGGCGCCCACGCTTCCCCACCATGATTCCTCAACAGCGGGGTCTCCCGCAAGTGAACTTCGGTCAGGATAGTGCTGGGTTGGGGGCTGTGCCCCACCCAGCTGGGGCCATCTCTTCCACGTAGGAGGAGTAGGCAAGTTCCTCCAGACCCTGTCCGGTTTCCCCCGAAGGTCACTGCGGGGTTTCCCTCTGGATTTGTCCAATGGCGAGGTGATCCCCAACATTTTGTATCCATATCTTCTTTCGATGCCCAGTTCGGGCTGGGCGAATAGGGTTGCTTCTTCTTCCACTCTCCTGCAAAAGAACTTAAAAGGACATGCAGCCAGGTCTCACTGACCTGCTGCCTTAGGTGGAGGCGTGGTCGGGTCCCTCGACCTCGGACCAAAATACAAACATTTGGCACACTTGTAAACTTAAACTTTAACTTAAACTACAACAGTTAATTCTAAACTTACAATTTACACCTTAAAGCAAGCTATATACACACATAGCTATAATACAAATGCCGCCCGTCTCCGGACGGCCAGGCTAATCTCTGGCACTGTCGCAGATTACTGCTGGCTGCAGCGAAGCTGGACTGCCTCCTGCCTCTGGTCCCTTGCAGCTTATGGCTGCTGGTTGGGGACCTCTGCCCTTTGGCTTCTCCCCGGTTTGGGAGATTGCTCTTTGTGGCAGGTACCCTGGTGACCACCTTTTCTTGGGCTTGCGGGCCTGTTGAGACCTTCTGAGGGGCGTCTCTGTGGGGGAAACTTTGGCTGGCGGACCCTGAGCCTGGGTCACAGCCCTAGTTGGCTGGGGACCTTCTCCCCCTGATGCAAACATCCCGGACTGTATAATATACCTGGCAGCCTGCCGGTACTCCGGGTTTGTCTCCTTTTCCCTACCCACTCCTGTACTGGGGGCAGGTATTCCCTCACCACTCGCTGCTGGTGGCTGGAAATTTTCCTCCCCATGTCCAAAACCTGTTACCAGCTCCCCTGCAAGAGGAATTGCTATCTCTGCTTCCCCAGGGTCCCACATCATGGGGGGGACCACTCTAGAAGCGGGCTGGGAAGCTGGTTCCTTTAAACAGGCGACTGCGCCTGCGTGAATCTCCTCCCTGGAGTCCCTCGGCAGAGGCTGTGAAGCCTCTGTATTCAAGCAGGCGACTGCGCCTGCGCAAACCTCCCGAGAAAGAGCTGCTGTGGTCCCACCGGCAACTGCGCCTGCGCAAACCTCCTCCTCGGAGTACCGCGGCGGAGGCTGTGAAGCCTCTGGCTTCAAACAGGTGATTGCGCCTGCATGGGAAAACATAGAAAGAGCCGCTGGGGTCCCGCAGGCAACTGTGCCTGCGCGAACAATTTCTTTAAAGGGCTGGGGAACTGCTACACTAGCACAGGCAACCACGCCTGCGCGTTCAATTTGCTTGAGAAGGATAGGAAAAACCGCTGGGTCTTCCAAGCAGGCTACTGCACCTGCGCGTATGGATCGGGAAGCGGGGACCTTTAAACGGCCGATGCGCCTGTGCGCTCGGCCTCACACAGAAAAGGAGTCGCTCGGGGTACCGAGTCCACGACTGCGCCTGCGCGAACCCGGTGTTGGCAAACCTCTCCCCTCAGGCGCACAACCGCGCCTGCGTGGGAAAACTGAGGAAGAGCCGCTTGGGGTATGGGCTGGGGAACCGTGCCTGCGCGAACCTGGTGCTGGGAAACCTCTCCCCTCAGGTGCGTGACTGCGCCTGCGCGAACCTCTTGTTCAAAAGACTGGGGAATTCCTGTCTCCAGACCAGCGACTGCGCACGCGCGGGCAGTCTCCAAGTGATCTTCTGTGAATGGATTGGCAGCAGCCTACAGATTTCTAATCTCAGGTTGCTGTTTCTCTGGTTTTGAGCCACATAACTTGTTCAAATTTGAACTTTGGCCAAAACTTAGGTTACACTGGGGCAGGGAAGTGTCCCAATTTGTGGGCTGGACAACTTTTCCCTGGAAACAAGCCACAGCACCTGTCTTTACAGGTGGTGAACTTGAACGTGTCTGGTCAGCAAGCTCATGTTCTCTTACCCGGGTGGCTTTAAATGGGGAATTTTGGACTTGGACCTGCCTTTGGTCTGGGGCCAAAACTATCCCCTGTGTGCCTCCCTTGACCCGGATTCCTGCTACCAGACCTGCTCTACAGGGGTCCCAGAACTCTCCCTCCCTGTTCCCCTGCTTAAGCAGCTTAGTCCTCCTTAACTCCATACCCAAACTCTCTATCTTTCTGTTACATGGGGTATGATCTGCTCCACTAAACCTTTGGTCGCAGGCCAGCTTATAAGCTGCCATTACCTCCCTTACCTTCTCCTCCTGCTCTGTTACTTCTGAGGTGAGGCGGGCATTCTCTTCCTGCAGTCTCATCTCGTTCCTCTTTGAACTGTAAATTTGGCACTTTAGGAACTCTACCTTGTTCCTCGCGTGGCTTTTGCCCTCGCTAGCTTCTTGGGTGAGGTGTGCGTTTTCCTCCTGGAGCCTCATCTCACTGTCCCTCACCTCTGTGACTTACTGCACAAGGCGCTCTATAAATGCCTGGCATTTCGTGACCTTTAGTGTGAGGCGTGCATTCTCTTCCCGCACGCTCATCCCACTATCTTTGACCTCGTTCACCTCTCTTATGAGGTGTTCTACCTCCGCCTGGCATTTTTCAAGCTGGGACTCCCGATTCTTGGCCTCTTTAACGTCCTCCTGCACCCTCATCTCACCCTTCTTAACCCAGCCACCTATACCATGATAGGTCAGTCTACACGCTGCCGCTAACATCCGCAGGGCTACCCACATACTGAAAATGAGAGAAACAAGAGCTGATGCTTTCTCCAGATCCTTACAACTCATCATATTAAGAACTGCCTCCAGTCCTGCCGCGGTCGCCAATTTGTAGGGGGGCATCTTTTAACTGGTTTACGGTAATTTATCTGGTCAGCAGCCTTTGCCTGCACTCTGACCAATTCCAACCTTTTACCTGGTTTACAGTAATTCACCTGGTCAGGCAGCCTTTTGCTGCTACACTGTAAACCAATTTAAACAGCGGCTTTGAATCGTTACCCTACCTTCCAGTTCTGACTGAAGGACTTATAATTAATGATATATTAAAATGGACAACTGGTCTGGGTGTGAGAAAGTCAAACTTTATTAAACTAAAGAAACTGCAATCAAATTTTAAACTATACCACACGAACACAGTAATTACAGTAAAATTGCTTAAATGGGGGATGGCAGATGGCAAAAATGAGGGATTAATAGCTACAATGTTGATTAAATAATCTTAGCAATTTCCCCTAAATTGCCAGCCCCTAACTCCTTACTAGGTTGCCTTGCTGAGGAGTCAGAAACCCTACTCACCTGTGGTCCAGCGAAGTAAGAGAGAGATAGCTTCTCAGGAGCTATCTTTTATATCCTGCCAACTCCTGTTTGGCGCTGAAAAAGTCTGTGTGCAAAACTCGCACCCAAAAGTTCCAATATACAAGAGAAGGACTGTGATTGGCTGATTCAAAGTGGTTGGAGTAGTTTAATGTGTCTGCACTCTGGGGCCGAAGTGTACCCGCCCACATCTGGAGTTCACCTGGGCTAAAACAAAAGGGAATCCAACTGCCCTATTGTTCAGAATTGGGTGATTCAAAACCCAGTCATTCCTAAACTGTTGCATATCAAAAGTCCTTTCCACAGTTTCAATGTGCCTCATTGTGTGTGTAGGGGGTTTGAATGGGTTGAAACTACTGTGTAAACAGAAGCCGATTGTTCTGCAGTTTAGTCTCAAGTGGTTGTAATCCCTTATGTCAATAAACAACATCGATTGCTTCTGAGAGGGAAACTCCCTTTGATTGGCAGGTCTTTGACTGCCACTGTATTTGATGCTCCCATTTTTCCACAGACTTGCTCCAAGCTGCTTTTTAAGCCCCATTGTCTCTTTTGGCTATGTTTTTTTTTCTGATGGCCATTTTCAAACCTTTGTGATTGACCAAACTCCAGGGAACAATTTTATTAATAAAAATGTACTGTCATTAAGGTGTGCAAATTTTTCCACCGAACTCCTCGATTCCGGTGTTGTCCATGTGCTGTCCATCTCAATGCAGTCTTTTGTGGTTCTGGGCATGTTTTAAAACATTGTAGACAATTCCCATCACCCAATTCTTCGTCCACGATGTGGACCAATATTTCCGATCTTCAGGGAAAATAGTGGAATTTTGCAAACCCCTACACTAACGAGCGCCCTAACCAATATGGCATTGTGCACAATTCTGGCGTGGGATATCGTGCTATAAAATTGGTGCCCATTTCAGACCCAAGAAATGGGCGAAATGCATACCAATTTCTACCCCACTGTGTTTAAACTCCTGAATTATTAAGAGGGAGCCCAGGACAGCAATCCTCGTGAGCAGTAGAGCCTTTCGTACAGTGGAAAGTAAGGTTTACTAACTGGGAAACCTTTCTAGAAGGAGTGAGAAATAGCCTGCATGAGACTGATCGCCACTCTGTTTCAAGAAATGTATGGTGTAGCAGGCATGAAAGGAGATTACAGAGTTAATGCTGTGCCCAGAAAACTGAAGAATATGAGTAAAAGCAAACCTGAAGAAAATTCTGTGGAGGTACACCCTCAGTACTGTTACCTATGGTAAGCATCTGCTGCAGATAGATATACAAGCAAGTGATCTCTGCTAACATTTTAATGCTTTTATGCTGAAAGATACTATGTAATCACAGGCAGTTACCCAGCTTCAGTCCTGCTATAATAGTGAAGGGATAATTACTAGTCCTAGCTCTTTTCGGGCTTCCCCGGATCAGGTGTATTCCCCAGACGTTCACCTTCAACTAAAGTTAGAGATAGCCGAATCCTATAAGATGCTTAATTGGGTCTAAAGGTCCAGACTATCTCTCCCTAAAGGAAATGAATGACCTGAAGATGTTACCGTCCTCCAGATAGCACTTTTAATAAGTTTAACTAGACTATAACCTTCTGGATATTATGAGGGTCTGGAAAATTCCCCCAGAATTCTGCAATTCCTCACCAAAGAGTGTACAGAGATTGCGTTTGCGAGTTTGATACAGAAGTACCTGTACTGACAAAATAAAGATTTACTATGCACTTGGTTGTACATAAAGCAAGGCTTTAATCGACTTGTAATAAAACATGGAGGTCTAGTTAGTAGTCACTAGCTTCCTATTTCCAGACTGTCTCTGGCCAAGGTGGGCCCACGCCCGAGTATTTATACTCCTCGGGCAGCGCCCTCAGCTGGCCGTTCAGTAGTACTTCCTGAGTTACTTCTTGTAGAAGTTGCGATTTATGACAAGTACTATGTAAGACAATTCTAAAAATATATAGATTTTAAAGAACCAACATGTAATTACAGCTGGTGATTCAGTCGCAACTTTAACAGTTCAAAATACAAATAGTTTACAATTCTTATTCTCAGAGATCCTTATTCTCAAATTTTAACTTTGTTACATTTTTACATTTCTAAGTCTATTCCAGGATATCCACCAAAATCAAAATACCTTTGATTACCCAAGACTCAAAGGGTTGTAGGCTTTCAGAGCCTGTCTCTGAAGCTGAGAATCACTTCGCCCCTTCCAGCGAATTCTAGAATATTAGAAAGTTCTATATTTTATACCCTTTTTTCAGTGGTATATCCTTTGAAGTTTTCTGCTGATGTAAACTAATTATCTCTAGTCATTTTTCTGTTGACTTCTTTCTAATTTTACTGTCAATTCAGCTGTTAGCTTGCAGGATTCTGTCTGCTGTGTAGGTGTTCAAAACTTATCATAAAAACAATGTGATTGCCTGATGCATCTATTGATGTCATTTCTACAAAGGTCTTCTATTCAATTCTTAAGTCACCTTAGCTGGTTGTAAGCAGACTTCACATCTCCTATGTGTTCCAAGTTCAATACAAAAACAATGTGATTGCTTGGTGCATCTATTGATGTCATATTTACAAAGTCTTCTGTTTGTATCTTTTACAACATGTAAATTAAAAACACTTCAATTGAGTACATGATTGTCTTCCTAGCTACCTTAGTTGGTTATATTACAGACTTCGTGTCTCCTTGTTTCATTTGATGTCATATTTATGAAGGCATATGTTTCTTTAATGTTCTGTGTTTCTGTTTCCCGAAGTGTTAGTTTATAACACCTTAACATTATACCATTGTGCTCTTTCATGTGCCTGTTTACAAAGTGTTGGTTTAAAACAATTTAACTGGGTATATCTTATTGTGTTCTTTCCAAAGCTCAGACTTTCTGGAAGCTCCAACCTGCTGCTTCAATAGGGCTATTGTTTCAGTGTCAACAACTGATTCTTAACTCAAAAGCCTGTATTCCGTTTACAGCTTTGTGTCATTGAGGCTTTTAGATTTTTAAACCCAGTTTGTCATATTTTAATAAAGTCAGAATTCTGTTCATAGCATGGTGTATTTTTCTGAATAGGTATGGCTCATTCCTTCACAATAGAGCTAAGGCAAGAATTGCTTTCTATGAATAGGGCCATTTGGGATTGTCTATTTACAATTGGGTACTATAAATAGCAATCTGCACACTGCACAATTAAAGAGATTTCGGGCTAGATTTTGCCAGGCCCGAGGAGGCGGGATTGGAGGCATGTGAGGTGTTAAAATCGCAAAAACTGGCGGGCGGGCCCGATCCTGCCTCTATCCCACATCTGAGCAATTTTCCCACATGCGAGTTTTCTGACCCTGTCTCCATCCTGCCTCCAAGAGGCGGGATAGGCCTTTAAGGCCCTTAACAACCTATAATCCCATTTTGAGAGGCCTTTCTGATTTTAACAGTTTTCCCACGTGCTGCACGTCTCCTCTGAAACACGCCAGTGAAACCTGGCGGCAGCACAAGTGAATTGCTTATTAACAGCTGCAGCTCCACCATTAAAAAGGAGTTTTCACCAATGGCCATTTGCTGGTGGCAGAACTTTGTTGTCTCAGGTCTGGGGGAACTTTTAATAGGCCTACTCATTGTTGTGGAAGTTTGGAGCCTGACACCCATCTCCAGTGTGACCTCCTGGGAAACCCCTCTTCCCACCTTAAATGAGCGCTTCCTCAACTGAGGTATATACCAGAAGAATGGGAACCATTTATTTCCTTCCCTCCTGGACATCAGATTTGGATGAAGACCAGCCGCGGCAGCAGCAGAACCATCAACAACAACAGCACCAACTGCAGGAGCAACAGCAGGAGCTCCAAGCTGCTGCTCACCCACCTGAAGCTGCACAGGCCAGAAGGCGCCAGCGCATGGAAGCCCGTTGGCGCAGGAGATACCCCCCCTAAACAGGGTCTATAGACAGAGGATCAGCTACCTCAACATGACTGCGCAGCAGTGCCAAAGGCGGCTCCGACTTTCGCGAGAGGTAGTGGGTGACATCCCTTATCAGTGGCCGTCAAAGTCATCACTGCACTCAACTTTTTTGATTCAGGCTCATTCCAGGGATCAACAGCAGACATCAGCGGCATCTCCCAGATGGCCGCACACACTTGCATCACGCAGGTAACTGATGCCCTCTTTGCCATCGTGCACAATCACATCCAATTCTCCAAAGATCAAGCCAGTGTAACTGCGCGTTCGGTTGGGTTTGACAATCTGGCAGGCTTTCCAAGGGTGCAGGGCATTGTTGACTGCACACATGTAGCCCTTAAGGCACCCCATCACAATCCAGGTATTTTTGTCAACCGCAGGGGCTTCCACTCCCTCAACGTACAGCTGGTGTGTGACCACAAGAAGGACATTTTGCATGTTTGTGCCAAGTACCCTGGCAGTTGCCATGACTCCTTCATACTGCGCCAGTCTAGTGTGCCTCCGCCCTTCAGTCCGCTAGACCAACTTAACGGATGGCTACTTAGAGACAAGGGCTATCCCTTGAAGACGTGGCTAATGACGCTGTTGAGGAGCCCATCCAATGAAGCTGAGGAGCGCTACAACTCCAGCCACATTTCCAGCAGATCCATAATCGGGCAAACCATCGGCTTGCTGACGATGCACTTCAGATGCCTGGATAGATCAGATGGAGCCCTGCAGTACTCAGCAGCCAGGATCTCCAGAATCGTCGTGGTTTGCTGTGCACTTCACAACATGGCACAGCATCGTGAATTGCAGATACCTGAGGAACAAGTGGCTCATCACATAGCCTCCTCAGGTGAAGAGGAGGAGGAGGAGGAAAGTGACAATGGCCAGCTTGCAGAGGCGCATCAACCAGCGCCAGCAGCATGCGAGCACATTGCTGGCCAGGATGCAAGGCACACACTCATCTAGGCCAGATTTGCTTAGCCTAGCCAATCAAGCACTTTTGCCTCGTAGCTTCTTACCAGAGCATCGACAACGGCCAAGAACCTGCGGTTCCTACCACTCTGACCACCATACTGACAATTGCAAGTCATCCTAAGCCCTCAATGTGGTAGCCCCATTAGCGATATGACACACGCCACACCTGCAACAGTTGACAGAATTTTAATGAAAATAACCCTCTGATGGCTTTTCAACATTAAACATAACGGGCTGGATTTTCATTCAGGTGCGGGTTGGTGTCTTGTAATCCGCATTTCGTGTTATCCACACAAATCTAATTCGAAGTGGGAGATTGATGCAATTTTAACTAAATTCACAATTGAGTTCCAGTGTGTGGGAACCCATGGCAAATGAATTTCTCCAGTCTGAAAGTCACCTCCGATGACATCATCATTGCTGCTGCATTTAAGGTCTGCAAAATGCCTTGCTTCTTCTGCAGACTGCCAACCTTTTGGTATTTACTGATACACTGAGCTGGAAGCAGAATGGCCACAGAAAGACCGAGGTTCTTATGTTCATTAATAAATAGACATTCTTATTATGAACACAGCTAGCTTTTGCTAGACACTTTTATTGAGCACATGTGGACTAGGTACAGTATCTGTAGAGGCTTCCATCTTGACTGCTGCCTTGTGGGTAGCCTAGTGCCTCATGGGTAGTGTAGTCTTATACATACAGCTATATACAGCTCTACGGCTCCACCTAGTGTCCACTATAGAATGACATGTTATTGATCATTACATCCCCCTTTCTTTGAGGTTTAACAAAATCAATATCAATCAACTTTCAAGAAAACAATAAAGATAATATCAGTAACACTTTTGTTTGTGCTCTATAAACATAAACATTTTCAAAACAGTCAACACATTTTCAAAGCTTTACATTGTACTCAAAGATTAAGTCTATCAGGCTTTTTTACTTCACGTATGGATCTTCTCAACACGGGTAAGTCTAATGTGTCTTCATGAGATTGTTCTGGCGGTGAATGACAAGATGCAGTTGTGGCATTGTCATCAACCTGCTCTTGAATAGTCTCTTGTGTTTTTAGGAGGGAACGGCGGGCGGTTCCTCCTGAGAATCTGTCCTTCCTCAGTTCTAACAGTGTATGACCTTGGTCCTACTTCCTCAACAACTGTAGCTTTCCTGTTCCATGCATCTGGATCCTCAATCCTGACAACATCATCCCTTGTCAATGGTTTTAGAGTTTTGGATGACTTGTCATAGTATGATTTCTGTTTCAGCTTTAACAGTTGAAGTCTCTGTCTCAGTTCCTCACTTTGCTGTTCTTTTGCACAGCAGGGTAGCGTGGTGCGCAACTTGCGACCTATTAGTAGTTCAGCAGGTGAAGAATCACAGTCTAAAGGTGAGGCTCAGTAGCTCAGCAGGGCGAGATAAGGATCAGACTTGCTTTCTGTCGCTTTCTTCAGTAGCTGCTTGAGAACTTGAACAGCTTTCTCTGCCTTACCATTTGACTGAGCATACAAAGGACTGGATGTGATGTGCTGAAAGTCATAATGTGCTGCAAACTGTTGCCACTCCTTACAGTTGAAGCACGGACCATTGTCGCTAACGGCAATCCTGGGAATTCCATGTCTGGCGAAGATGGATTTCACATGCATTACATAGAACATAGAAACATAGAAGATAGGAGCAGGAGTAGGCCATTCGGCCCTTCGAGCCTGCTCCACCATTCAATGTGATCATGGCTGATCATCCAAATTCAGTACCCTGTCCCTGCCGTTTCCCCATATCCCTTGATCCCTTTAGCCTCAAGAAATATATCCAACTCTTTCTTGAATATATTTAATGAACTAGCCTCCACCGCCCTCTGTGGCGGAGAATTCCACAGGTTCACCACTCTCTGGGTGAAGAAATTCCTCCTCATTTCAGTCCTAAATGGCTTACCCCTTATCCTTAGACTATGACCCCTGGTTCTGGACTCCCCGGCCATCAGAAACATCCTTCCTGCATCTAGTCTGTCCAGACCTGGCAGAATTTTATAGGTTTCGATGAGATCCCCTCTCAATCTTCTAGACTCCAGTGAGTATAAGCCCAATCGACACAATCTCTCCTCATACATCATTCCTGCCATCCCAGGTATCAGCCTGGTGAATCTTCGCTGCACTCCCTCCATGGCAAGAACGTCCTTCCTCAGGTAAGGTGACCAAAACTGCACACAATACTCAAGGTGCGGTCTCACCAAGGCCCTGTACAACTGTTGCAATTATGACACTGCTTGCTGTGGTGCTTGAGAGCAGCGCCATCTCAGGATAGTTAGAATAGTAGTCAATCACTATTAGATAGTCTTTGCCATTTAAATGAAAAAGGTCCATACCAACCTTTTGCCATGGTGCTGTTGGTATGTCAGCTACTATCATTGGTTCCTTTGCTTGTTTGTTTTGGTGTTTCTGACATGTCTCACATTTGCCTATCATGTTCTCAATGTCCTTATTTATGCCAGGCCAATAAACAGTGTCTCTTGCTCTCCTTTTGCATTTTTCAATTCTGAGGTGTCCCTCATGAATCCTTTTGAGCATGTCTTGACGTAGAGCCTGTGGAATGACTATTCTGTTCTGTTTTAGTAATAGTCCACTTGCGACACTCAATTCTGACCTTATGTGAAAATATTTTGGGCAGGAACCTTTTGGCCAACCATGATGAATGTTCTCTATTACTGTTTGTAATACTGTATCTTTTACTGTTTCTTCTGCTATTTGCTTTGATTTTGTGTCTGACACGGGCAGCACAGCAGTGACCATACTCACATGAACATCCACGTCTTCTTCAGTAGAGCTCACATGACTCATTGTGGGTGCTCGGGATAGTGCATCTGCTAACACTATGTATTTGCCTGGTGTGTAGATCAGTTCAAAGTCATATCTTTGCAGCTTCATCATGAGTTGCTGAATCCTTGGAGACATCTCATTCAGGTTTCTTTTTATGATGGCTACCAGAGGGCTGTGGTCTGTCTCAACTGTGAAGGTGGGAAGTCCATATATGTAGCCATGAAACTTTTCTAGTCCAACTACCAAGCCTAAACATTCCTTTTCAATCTGGGCGTATCGACACTCCGTATCAGTCATAGACCTGGAGGCATAGGCAACAGGCTTCCAATCTTCATCCTCTGCTTGTAGCAAGACCGCACCTAAGCCATCTTTTGATGCATCCGTTGACACTTTGATTCTTTTTGTTGGGTCAAAGAAGGTGAGTACAGGTGTGGTTGTCAGCATTGTTTTGAGGTTTATCCACTCTTGTTCATGTCTTTCTGTCCATGTGAACTCATTTGTTTTATGTAGCAGGTCTCGCAGACAGGCTGTCTTGGCTGACAAGTTAGGAATGAACTTTCCAATGAAGTTTATCATCCCCATGATGCGTAGCATTCCTTTTTTGTCAGTGGGTCGGGGCATTTTGAGTATGGCATTTACTTTTTCCATATCTGGCTCTATTCCTTTGCCAGATAGATTATCTCCTAGGAAAGTGACTTCCTGGACGCCAAACTGACACTTGGCTTTGTTGAGCTTCAGTCCATTCCGGCGTATGCTCTGTAGCACTTTAGTCAGTCTCTCATTGTGTTCTTTCAGTGTGGAGCCCCAGATGATGATGTCATCAACATAGACCCGGACTCCTTCCAGACCTTCAATTATGTGTTCCATCGCTGTATGAAAGATTTCAGATGCAGATATTATCCCGAAAGGCATTCGGAGGAAACAATACCTGCCAAATGGTGTGTTGAAGGTACAGTATTTGGTGCTCTCTTCATCCAGTTTTAATTGCCAAAATCCTTGTGAGGCATCGAGCTTTGTGAAGTATCTGGCACCTGACATTTCACTGGTGATTTCTTCTCGCTTGGGAATCTGGTAGTGTTCACGTTTTATGTTTGCATTTAAGTCCTTTGGATCCATGCATATTCTTACATCATTGTTCTTTTTCTTTACACATACCATGGAGTTAACCCAGTCTGTTGGCTCTTTGACTTTCCTGATGACTCCTAGTGTGGTCATTCTGTCCAGTTCATTCTTGAGCCGGTCACGCAGGGGTGCTGGAACTCTTCGTGGAGCATGTACCATTGGCTGAGCATCCTCCTTTAGCTGGATCTTGTAAGTGAATAGTAGAACTCCAAATCCTTTGAACACATCCTGGAAATTATTCACTACAGAATCCACCGAGTCATCTGGTCTGCTTATGGCACAGTTTATACGGTAGACTCTCTTGACCAGTTCTAAGTCCTCACAAGTTTTGTCACCCAGTAGTGAATCAAGTCTTTCAGCCACAACAGAAAACATGAGATGATGCACTTTGTCTTTGACTGTCACTTTGAGTCTGCATACACCTAAGCTATCTACTTTCTGTCCATTATAGTCCTTCAGTAGTACTGACTTTTTCTGTATTTTGGGCTTTTCTTTCATATTATTAATGTCACTCATACTGATTAAGTTTGCTTTTGCCCCAGTGTCTAGTTTCAAGGTAACTAATGCTCCATTTACCTGCAGTGGGATCATCCATTTGTCCTCTTTTACTGCATTAACTTTATGTTCAGCATTGTCCATTTCTGAGGGCTGCACATTTTCTGTTACCTTTTTGATATTGTCACATGACACTATTCGTACAAAAAATGTCTCACTTAAATCAGTGTCCTCAATTACATTAACTCGTTGCCCTTTCTTAGTTTTTACTTTTGAAAAGCATTGTTTGGCAAAGTGATTCTTTCCATTACACTTTGTGCACATTTTTCCAAACACTGGGCATTGTCTTAACTGGTGTTTGTAACCATAGCATTTACAATTAAAAATTTCATCCTCTGATTGCTTTTCATTTCTGTTCTGCCCACGTTTCTTCCCCTTGTAGGACAGAGCACCAACAGTAGCATTATCACTCATTACAATCGCATCATTATTGATTTCACTGAAAGTCTTCGCGTGCTTTCGAGCTAGCTCGCTGGCTTGGCATATTTTCACCGCATTTTCCAAATTTAGTTCGGTTTCTCTCAACAGACGTTCCCTGACTTTTTTATCATGAATACCAAACACAATCTGGTCACGAATCATGGATGCTTTGAGCTCAGAGAAATTACATGTCTGTGCTTTCAGTTTCAGATCAGTTATAAAGCTATCAAAAGTCTCATTTTGCTGCTGTGTCCGAGAACAGAAGATGTATCTTTCATAGGTCTCATTCTTTTTGGGAGAGCAATGTGCATCAAATTTTTTTAGCACATCTTCTAATTTTTCTCTGTTCTCCTCTGGATTAAATACAAATGTATTAAATACCTCTATCGCCTGTGGGCCTGCAACCGTAAGCAGCAACGCTATCTTCCTTGCGTCTGGCTTCGTACCGAATCCGATGGCTGCAATGTAGAGTTCGAATTGTTGTTTAAGAGTCTGCCAATTGTAGTCGATGTTTCCTGTGAGTTTCAAACGCTCTGGTGGCTTCAAATTCTCCATGTCGCTTTTCACAATTTTCAGCAGATCTTCACCATCCTGGTACTATCTTATGTTCATTAATAAATAGACATTCTTATTATGAACACAGCTAGCTTTTGCTAGACACTTTTATTGAGCACATGTGGACTAGGTACAGTATCTGTAGAGGTTTCCATCTTGACTGCTGCCTTGTGGGTAGCCTAGTGCCTCATGGGTAGTGTAGTCTTACACATACAGCTATATACAGCTCTACGGCTCCACCTAGTGTCCACTATAGAATGACATGTTATTGATCATTACAGTCTGCACCCTGATTCAACGACGTTGCCCTGCAGGCTTTAGTGGAGGGAGCAAGAGTTCACAAGGAGGTGCTCTTCCCTTCATCAGGGAGGAAGAAGCCTCCCCAGCAGACAAAGGCTTTGTGGCTGCAAGTGACAGTGGAGGTCAACTCCTTGTCGGCTACCTGCAGTACCTGGATACAGTGCAGGAAGAGATTTCATGACCTTCAGCGGACTGGAAAAGTGTGTATGAATTTCCCATCACTCTCAATCTGATCCCCAATGCCTTTCCTCACCAGCACTCAGCTTTAGCAATCTCTTCCTCCACATTCCACTTGACACTGACATCCATGCACCCTTACCCATTCCCTCTCTCTCTATGGTCACATTCACCTAACTATTTGACTATGCAGCCCTCACACTCACTATCACTCTGATGCTATGAAAACAACTAACAACACACAGGGAGGGGCCTTGGTCTTGCCACCTCACTCCATCTTTGTCTCCTTCTAAGCATCTATCCTATGGATTCTCTACACTCACTCCTTCATTCTCACTCAACCTCCATTTGCCTCCCTCATTGCAGGAAAAGAGAGCTCACAATAAAAGAGAATGAGCGAGGACAGGAGGAGGGCCACCGTCAGTAGCCCGCCTCACCCCCTGGGAGGAGGCGGTCCTGGAGATCATAGGAGTGGAGGACGACGCACATGTGGGGGACACACAGACGGGTGCATCACACCAAGCTGGTGACAGAATAGTTTTCAATCTCTCTCATTGAAATTGCATGAGTCGCTGATAATGTTTCGGAAACTCTAACAGATGGACTAATGATCATCTGCAATATGCAATGTGCATGTAACTTTGGCATCACATCTCTGACTCATTTCTTTACTCCCCCACAGGACCATCGCAAGCACCTGTCCCCACTAGCCAGGAGGAACAGGCTGAGCCTCCAGACTCCTCAGAGGAAGCTGCAACCTCTGAGGGCGCAGCATCAGCAGAATTCAGCGCACCCAGCATCAGCGCAGACACTCACACCTTGGTGGGACCTTCGGGACATAGAGTATTGTTGTCACCTGGTGTATCACAGCTCACAAGTGAGCATCAGCAGATTGTGGAGACAGGGACAGCAGTGGGGAATCCTAGTCAGAGGACTCTGCCAGCTCGGCTCAGCTGCATGTCGACCCTCTGCCTCTGGGTCCATCCACAGTATCAGCAGTGATGGCACTCCAGGAAAAGATGCAGGAGTCTCTGGCAGGTTTTGTCTCCAGGGTCGCTGCGAGTGTGGAGCGAATGGAGGAGTCCATAGTGAACATGAGCAGAGCCTCTGTGGAGTCATTGGCGCATGAACGCATCACCACGGAAAGGATGGCAACCTCCGTGGAAAGGATGGCTACAGTAGATGAGAGGATGGCTACAGCCATGGAGGAGCTAAGTCGCCAGAGTGTTGAAAACATGGTGAGTGTTCAGAATAGACTGACATCTCTGGAGGAGCGATGGTCAGCTATTGAACAGAGAAACCAGACCTTCATGGCAGTCCCTCTGAGTAGGACTGCCAGTGCAGGTACGGGTCCCCATGGCCCCCCTGATGTGCAGCAAGCTGCTCTCAAGCCACTTGCAAGCACTGAGGGAGACCTGACCCATGAGAGGGAAGTTGGTGGCAGACATCAAGGAAGTGGGGGCTCCTCTCCAAGCGCTCACACTTCCATGCCACTGCAGAGCCCTTGGTCAGAGTCCCACCAGAGTCCACACCCAACTGAGATTGGCATCTCAACCCCTGCACAGCCGCAGGAGCAGCAGGCTGTTGATGAGCCCTCACAGGTTCGCCACCCCAGAGGACGCCCGCCAAAGGTGTCGAGACAGGAGCAGCAAGAAAGTGAGCAAGGGACCTCCAAATGTGCTGTAGCCACAGGGGAAGCACCATGTAGGAGCACGCGTAAGAGAAAGATACTGCACAAATAGTCACAAGGGTAGTCACTTGGGTGAAATTTGATGTTTTATGTGTAAAAGCCATCATATGAATCATGTACCTAAAAAATCTGATGGCTACTGTTGTAGTTGTGGCGTGTGTCATTTCGCGAATGGGACTTCCACATTGAGGGCTTAGGATTACTTGCAGTTGTCAGTATGGTGGGCAAATTGCTGGGAATCAGCTGGTTCGTGGCCATTGTCGATGCTCAGTTAAGAAGATGCGAGGCAAAAGTGCTTGAGTGGCTAGGCTAAGCAAATCTGGCCAAGGTGAGTGCGCTCCTTGCATCCCGGGCAGCTATGTTATCGCGTACTGCTGCCGCTGGTTGATGGGCCTCTGCAGGATGTTCGTTTTCACTCTCCTCCTCCTCCTCCTCCTCATCTGAGGAGGATAAGTGAGGAGCCACTTGGTCCTCAGGAATCTGCAAGCCACGGCGCTGTGCCATGTTGTGAAGTGCACAGCAAACCACGATGATTCTGGAGACCCCAGCTGCTGAGTACTGCAGGGCTCCACCTGATCTATCCAGGCATCTGAAGCGCATCTTCAGCAACCCAATGGTTTGCTTGATTATGGCTCTGGTGGAAATGTGGATGGAGTTGTAGCTCTCTTCAGCTTCGTTGGATGGTCTCCTCAATGGCGTCATTAGCTACGTCCTCAGGGGATAGCCCTGGTCTCCAAGTAGCCATCTGTTAAGTTGGTCTGGTGGACTGAATAGCGGAGGCACACTAGACTGGCGCAGTATGAAGGAGTCATGGCAACTGTCAGGGTACTTGGCACAAACATGCAAAATGTTCTTCTTGTAGTCACACACCAGCTGCACGTTGAGGGAGTGGAAGCCCTTGTGATTGACAAAAATACCTGGATTGCGATGGGGTGCCTTAATGGCCACATGTGTGCAGTCAATGATGCCCTGCACCCTTGGAAAGCCTGCCAGATGAGCTTAGAGGGCATCGGTTACCTGCATGATGCAAGTGTGTGCGACCACCTGGGAGATGCCGCTGATGTCTGCTGCTGATCCCTGGAATGAATCTGATGCAAAAAAATTGAGTGCAGTGGTGACTTTGATGGCCACTGGTAAGGGTTGTCCACCTGGTCCTCTGGCCTGCAGGTCTTGTTGCAGCATTGCGCAGATGTCACCCACTACCTCTCGCGAAAGCCTTTGGCACTGCTGCTTAGACATGTTGAGATAGCTGACCCTGTGTCTGTAGACCCTGTTTGGGGGTATCTCCTGCACCAACAGGCTTCCATGCGCTGGCCCCTTCTGGCCTGTGCATCTTCAGGTGGGTGAGCAGCAGCTTGGCGCGCCTGTTGTTGCTGCTGCTGTTGGGGCTGCTGTTGTTGTTGCTGCTGCTGTTGTTGCTGCTGTTGTTCGGCCTCATCTAATATCCAGAAGGGAAGGAAATAAATGGCTCCCATGCTTCTGGTAGATGCCTCATTTGAGGAAGCGCTCAGTGAAGGTGGCGAGAGGGGTTTCCAAGGAGGTCACACTGGAGATGGGTGTCAGGCTCCAAAACTTCCACAGCTGTGGTTATGCCTTCTAAAAGTTCCCCCAGACCTGAGACTACAAAGTCCTGCCACCTGCAAATGATGGCTGATCAAATCTCCTCTTTAATGGTTGAGCTGCAGCTGATAGTCAGCAATCCAATTGTGCTCCCGCCAGGTTTCACCGTCGTGTTTCAGAACAGGCGTGTTTCAGGTGGGAAAAGGGTTAAAATCGCAATGGCCATTCAAAATGGCATTATAGAGGCAATTTAGTGCTTGTTAAAGGCCTTAACGGAGATGGAACAATCAGAGACAAATTTTTGAAAATTGCGTGGAGGCGGGATGGAGGCGGGGTCGGGCCAGCCCGCCAGTTTTTGCAATTCTAACCACCCGCACAACTCCAATCCCGCCTCCACGGTCCAATGAAAATCCTGCCCAACATTTCACCCAAGTGACTACCGTTGTGACTACTTGTGCATTATCTTCCTCTTATGCGTGCTCCTACGTGGTGCTTCCCCTGTGGCTTCAGCAGATGTGGAGGCCCCTTGCTCACTTTCTTGCTGCTCCTGTCTCGACACCTTTGGCAGGCATCCTCTGGGGTTGCAAACCTGTGAGGGCTCGGCAACAGTCTGCTGCTCCTGTGGCTGTGCAGGGGTTGAGACGCCAATCTCAGTTGGGTGGGGACTCTGGTGGGGCTCTGACCGAGGGCTCTGCAGTGGCATGGTCGTGTGAGCACTTGGCGAGGCGCCCCCACTTCCTTGTTGTATGTCACCAACATCCCTCTCATGGGTCAGCCCCACTTCAGAGCTAGTAAGTGGCTGGACAGCACCTTGCTGCAATTCAGGGGGGCCATGGGAACCCGTTTCTGTACTGGAAGTCCTACTCCTGAGGACTTGCCTGAAGGTCTGGTTTGTTTGCTCAAGAGCTGACCATCACTGCTCAAGAGATGTTAGTCTATTCTGAACAATTACTGTAAAGTCTGTGGTTTGTTTAGTTAATTAATACACAGACTACCAGAGTAACTTAAAACAGGACTTTACTATTCGAAGGTCCGGGCGAATCTGCCCAATAAATCCTGACACAACACTTATATACTGGTGTGGTCACCGTCGGTATTACAGTATACAGAAGCCAAACAAAGTAGTGCCACACCTAAAATAGTTCTCTTAAAGGTGAACGGTTACATACAATAGTTCTCTTAAAGGTAGACAGGTACATACACTACAATCCTCCCTTTTTAGCTTACAACATACTTATTCCCCATTAAACATAACATATAATCAACTTCATGTAAAACAATTCACAGATATAGTCTCTGCGGGAAACAGTTCACAGATTCAGTCTCTGCGGGAACAGTTCACAGATTCAGTCTCTGGTCTTGACTCGGTCCGAACAACATCTCTGTGGTGTAGCCGGTTCACATTTCTAGCGTGACTCATCCAATAGTCTTTCCCTTGGCTTAACAGCTTGAACTTCCGTCCTGCTGAACCAGCAGTGCTGACTTTTACAAACAGCTGGACTGCCTTGGTAATTTTTCCTACTTTCCAACTGATTTGGCCCCCTTCATAGGGCCCATGTGCATGATCTGATAGAAGTGATAATGATTTAGATGGTTATCGTCTTCTGCTTCGTCTTTTTCTTTTCTGCTTCTTGGAGACTCTCGGGGCTCCCTTATCCGCTGCCAGCTGTAGCGCCACCATCTCCCTATGTTCCTTAGACTTTAAGTGCTTCATCCTGATTTCTGCACTTTGGGAGTTTTCATCACAAGCTGGGCAGACCAAGTCATCGTAATATTCCGTGCCACTCAACAGGTCATGGTAATATTCGGTGTCGTCCTGAGCTAGTCTAGCGAGAGGGCCTGCTACTTCTTCCTTACCCAACTGGACGTTAGCCGACTGTTGTTCCCTCCCTAGACATCTTTCCTGAAGAGACTTCTTCATGCGTTCATATTCATCCCGCTCTTCCTGGGTTTCCTGCCAATCCTTCACTAATGACCTCATTTGTGATTCCAATACTTCCCCTTCCATCGGGGATTGATTGATCGGGCTATTCAATCCTTCTACTGGAGCAGCTGTTTCAACATTCTGTAGTTCACATTGACGTGATTCAGCGTACTTTCGGCAGCCCCGTAAAATCTGTGTTGCAACCTCAACTATTCCCCAAACTTTTGAGAGCTCCGAACCCCTTCCCTTTGAAGATTGAAGCTCGTGTTCAAATGGTTCCCATTGCAGAGTCTTGTCTCTCAGCATATGAAGGAGTTGGCTGACCGTTAACTCTTCCACGGGGACCCTGTGGATCAGAGTCTTCTCCATTTCATCCACCTTTTCCTCCAATGCTTTCACCTTTTTTTCCTCTTGTACTTTGGCTTTAAGCGCTCGGAGAAGTTGCGCCTTGATGCTCTCTAGCTCATGTTCAGGGGCCATTCTTACAGTCTCTGTGTTTCTTACAGTTGCCTTTTCTTTCACTGAAAGGATTCCCAGTTGAATCTGTTCTTCAAGTTGTTGAACCTTGGTCATTGCCGCCTCATATTTGTCTTGGGTTTCCTTCAATATTTTTATGAGTTCTTGGACATCTTGACTTTCATGTTCTGCCATGTCTTTCACCTCTAATTTCTCATCTATGGATGGAACTTCTACCGATGAGTCTGTCTTGGCCTTGAGCTCATCAAGAATTTCCTGCAGCCTTTGGACTTCTTGCTCATGTTCAACCTTTAGTTGCTCATATGCTTCCACTGAAACTAGCTTTTCGGAGGTTGCCGAGTTAACCCCCTCCAGGATTGTAGCCTGGGCCTGTTCATACTGTTCCTTCAACTTCTCAAACTCTGCTTGTAAGGAGTCGTAGAGAAGAACTGGAATAAAATCCTGGCTTCCTGAAGATTCCTCTTCATTTGCTTCTTTCTGCAAATATTCTAACTCCTGAACATCATAAGGGAGATGTGATCGGTGATTGGTCACGATGGCTCTATGGTCGCTCTCTGCTTGAGCTAGCTGCTTCTGTTGTCTTTCCAGATTCTCCCATTCGGTGTCATAGAACTTTTTCATTGTTTTCATCTCTTGTACGAGACGGTAACTCAATTGTTCTAATTGTTGTCGTAATTTGAAATAAAGTTGAGTCCGAGCTCGGTGTTCTTCCATCATGGATATGTCCTTAAACTGAACAGACTCAGAATTCTCTGTCAAACTATGTTGTCGTTGTTCGGTGGAGATCTGTTCTGAAACTTTGTTCTTCTCTGGAGCATAAGCCTTTCTGCATGCCTTCGTTTTTCCAACCTTAGTCGGCAAGTCCATTTTAGCCTTGTCTTTCACATTTGGGTTGGTCTTATCGTCATCCGATTCAGAATCTGAGCTGATTGTCTGCACCGAGTCCTCACTCGTTATGGCTTTTAGATAGTGCCATTCCATGTCTATTTTCTTGATCCACTCCCGTCCTAGAAGTGGTGGTCCTCCCTCAGGTAGTACGTATAAGTTCATTCTTGGGTGTTCTTTACCCCGATCTCTCACCTTGACTCTTATCTTTCCCATGGGGTATACTTTATGCCCCGTGTATGTCTGCAATACGAACTTGGTATCTCTTAAGGGTATATGTGAGAATAGCTGGTGGTAATCCCTTCGATTTATGACTGATAGAGCTGATCCAGTGTCCAACTCCATTTTCACTTGGACTCCAGCTATTTTTAGCATGACCCAGATAGTTTGTAGGTCAGCTTCCTTACTCACATTGTGAATTCTCAGACTACCCAGCTCCTGGCCGTTTGGGTCTGAGTCCGAATTCTGTTCATCTGAACTCTTCTCAGCCACCTTGTGTACCTTGTTGTACTTTTCCTGTGATGGCTTCCTTTGGTTGTTGGTCCTTTGGTTGTTGGTCTTCTTCCCTGACCGGCATACCTTAGCTATGTGACCCAGTTTGCCACATTTCCTACATTCCTGGTTCTTAAACCAGCATTGGTTCTGGTCGTGTGTTGTCTTCCCACAACGATAACATTTTGTTGTTGTCGAGGTAATTTGATCCACACTGAGTGCCGCTGTCTTTAGCTGCATTTCCGCAGTTCCCTTCGCTGCGGCTTCGTGCGATGCTGCAATAAGGACAGCCCTGTCAAGTGTAAGGCCGTTCTCTTCGAGTAGTCGCTTTTGCGTTCCTTCCTTTGCCAATCCGCACACGAACTTGTCTCGCAATGCCTCTGTCAGATTCCCTCCAAACTGGCAGTATTTTGCTAGTCTACGCAGTTCGACCAAGTATTCTGCGTTGCTTTCGTCTTTCCGTTGCGTTCTCGCATAGAATTTGAATCGTTCCGCCAACATCAACGGTGTGGGGTTCAAGTGATCCTTCAGAACAGCCACAATATCATCGAAAGTCTGATCCGCCAGTTTAGCTGGTGATAGTAGATGCTTCAAGAGCCCGTATGTCTTCGCGCCCATCGAGTTTAGCAAGGTTATAGCTTTGTCATCTTCTTCTATTTTATTGGCCTCACAATAGATCTCAATGCGTTCCACATATGTGGCCCAGTCTTCTACCTCGGAATTAAAATCGTTGATGTTACCATGCTTAGGCATCTTCCTCTCTTCCTGATAAACACCACGAATTATTTCTTTAAAATTTTTTTTTTTTTTCAAGATGGCGGTTCCCGCGAAAGTGGCGGTTTCCCGCACTTATCTTCTCTCCCCGCCCACTTCAATGGCGGTTTCCCGCTTCTGTCTTCTTCCCCGCCTAATGGCGGCTTCCCGCGTTTCTTCCCTGGCGGGAGGGGTACACTTTCCCCACGGGCGACGGCCGCTGGCTTTCAGGTTCACAGCCTGCGCGTCAGCTTCAGTGCTTTCCCTTTTCTCGGCAGGGCAACCGGCGCTGGGTACACCCCGTTGACGGCGAACAGTTTCAGCCGCTGGGCTGGCTCTCGCTCAGTTCCCCTTGCTCGGGCTCTGTCTTTCTCCCGCTCGCTTGGCTCTACCGGCGCTGGGTACACCCCGTTGACGGAGAACAGTTTCAGCCACTGGACTGGCTCTCGCTCAGTCTCCCTTGGTCGGCTCTGCCTCTCCCGCTTGCTCGGCTCCCAATCGCGCCTCCCAGCCCTCTCGCAGTCCGGTGCTTCCCTCCCCGGCTGCGGCTGAGTTTATCTCTTCCCGCGCCTACGTTCCCGGTCGCAGCGCTTCGTGGCTTCGGTCGCTGCCCGGCCTTTTTCGCCGGTCGCGGTCTAGCTGTCTCATGACGCCGTTGCGTCCCCCAGCCTGTCTGTACCGCGGCTTCCTTGCTCCACGCTGCCCCAGTCTCAGCGCCTCTGGACCCGACTTCTGTCCGGCTCCTTTCCCCCTCGACCGTGGTCGAGTGCACCGCCCTTATCCTCCGGTTATTCTTTTTACTTTCCCTTACTCACAGTCACCGTGGCCGCCTTGCTTCTCGTGCTGATCGGCTCACTCCTCACCGTGACAGAAGGGACAGTCAGTGTCTGTTGCTGATGCTGATGGAAGTCTTTGTCTCTAAATTCTTCCTCCTTTCTAGTTCTGCAGCCTCGAGTTTTCTCCCAGCAGAACGGCGAGGGCGGTTGCCTCTTCTCGACGCTCGTTAACTGCTTCAGAAGTATTGTTGCCGCAGGGTACGATCGGACTCGTCGCCACTGTAAAGTCTGTGGTTTGTTTAGTTAATTAATACACAGACTACCAGAGTAACTTAAAACAGGACTTTACTATTCGAAGGTCCGGGCGAATCTGCCCAATAAATCCTGACACAACACTTATATACTGGTGTGGTCACCGTCGGTATTACAGTATACAGAAGCCAAACAAAGTAGTGCCACACCTAAAATAGTTCTCTTAAAGGTGAACGGTTACATACAATAGTTCTCTTAAAGGTAGACGGGTACATACACTACAATTACCATGTTTTCCATACCCAGGCGCCTAAGCTCCTCCATGGATGTAGCCATCCTCTCCTCTACGGTGGCCAGCCTTACCAGGGAGGTAGCCATCCTTTCCACGGAGGTTGCCATCCTTTCCGTGGTGATGCATTCATGCACCAATGCCTCCACAAAGGCTCTGCTCATGTTAGCGATGGACTCCTCCATTCGCTCCACAATCGCAGCGACCCTAGAGACAAAACCTGCCAAAGACTCCTGCAACTCTTCCTGGAGTTCCAGCACCGCTGTACTTCTGGATGGACCCGGAGGCAGAGGGTCGACATGCAGCTGAGCCGAGCTGGCAGAGTCCTGCACCCTCCAACTAGGACTCTCCACTGCTGTCCCTGTCTCCACCATCTGCTGATGCTCACTTGTGAGCTGTGATTAACCAGGTGACAACACTACTCTATCTCGCGAAGGTACCACTGAGGTGTGAGTGTCTGCGCTGGTGCTGGGTGCGCTGAATTCTGCTGACGCTGTGCCCTCAGAGGTTGCACCTTCCTCTGAGGAGTCTGGAGGCTCAGGCTGTTCCTCCTGGATAGTGGGGACGGGGGCTTTCGCTGGTCCTGTGGGGGAGTAAAGGAAAGAGTCAGAGATGTGAGGACAAGGTTACATGCACATTGAATATTGCAGATGATCAAAAGTCAATCTGTTAGAGCATCAGAATCATTATCAGTGACTCATGCAATGTCAATGAGAGAGATGGTAAACTATTCTGTCACCAGCTTGCTCTGATGCACCCGTCTGTCCGTCCCCCACTTGCGCATCCTCCTCCACTCCCACGATCTCCAGGGCCGCCTCCTCCCAGGGGGTGAGCTGGGCTTATGAGGGTAGCCCTCCTCCTGTCCTCACTCTTTTCCTCTTCTTGTGAGCTCTCTTTTCCTGCAATGAGGGAGACAAGTGGAGTTTGAGTGAGAATGAAGGAGTGAGTGTAGGGAATCCATATCATTGATGGTTAGAAGGAGACAAAGATGGAGTGAGCTGGCAAGACCAAGGGCCCTCCCTGTGTGTTGTAAGTTGTTTTCATAGCATCACAGCGATATGGAGTGTGAGGGCTGCATAGTCAAATAGTTAATTGAATGTGACCATAGAGAGAGAGGGAATGGGTAAGGGTGCAGGGATGTCAGTGTCAAGTGGGATGTGGAGGAAGAGGTTGCTAAAGCTGAGTGCTGGTGAGGAGAGGCAATGGGGATCAGATTGAGAGTGATGGGAAATTCATACTCACTTTTCCAGTGCGCAGAAGGTCATGAAACCTCTTCCTGCACTGCAGCCAGGTTCTGCGGCACATAGACAAAGAGTTGACCTCCTGGGCCACTTGCACCCACACAGCTTTCGTCTGCTGAGGAGGCTTCTTCCTCCCTGAGGAAGGGAAGAGCACCTCTTTATTTCCTCTTGCTCCCTCCACCAGAGCTTGCAGGGCGGCATCATCGAACCTTGGTGCAGACTTTGGCCTACTGCTGGACATATTGGCTGGAGGAATCTATCACAGCAAAGGGCATAAGGTTTGCAGTCTGCAGAAGAAGCAAGGCTGCTTGCAGGCCTTAAATCCAGCAGCACTGATGATGTCATTGGAGGCGACTTTCAGGATGGAAAGACTAATTGGGCCAGGGGTTCCCACACGCTGGAAATCAAGTGCCCAATTAGGGGAAAATCACATATTTTTCCCGCATCAAATTGAAGTCAGGTGGCTAACATGAAAAGCGGCTGACACGCCCCCAGCCCGCACCAATGGCAAAATCGAGCCCGTCACAAATCCTTTAAGCTGTGTATCTATAATACATTGTCTTTGTGTATTTTTAATGTTTCTTTGCTCTCTGTACTCTCAATATCTCTGTCCTATTCGTCTGCTGGCAGGGCAAGATGGCCATTAATTTGCATAATTTGTACAGGCATGTCTGTGCTGCTTCCATTTGTATGTTTCATGAGCTATGACAGCAGAGGGTAGCTTCAATGCCCCAGGAGCCATCTTTCCTTCTAATTTAAAGTGAAGGTAACATGGATGACTCCCTTAAAATGAAGGTATCGTGAGAACTCTAAGGGAACCAACATTCACCTGCATTATTCTGTACTGTTGATCACACACCAGTTAGATATTGCTGGAATAAGATTCCTTTCAGCTCATTTGAGATTACAGCATTGAGCACAGTTGTCCAAATGTGAACATGGGTGCAACCTATTACCCTGCTATATTCTGGTTAAAGACAGCAGACTGTAGAATTGTGTTGCTCTATCATGCTGTGGTGCGATGAAGTTGTTGGCTCTGCTGAAGATGAGTAATGCAGCTGTGACCTCCAGGTGCATTTATATTACAACTGCATTGGTGTGAAGCAGTTTGGTTTAGCCCTGCAGTTAGCGTGAATGATGGACCAGGCCCTGATCAGACACTGGAAGAAGCAGTTGTCTTTTTCAGCTTTGCTTGAGAGTCAGTTTGGGCCTTGAGGTATGAATGCATTATTTGTTATATCTATTGGCTGATTAGTGGGTGTCCCTAATCCTAACTTGGAAGAAGCCAAATACACAAATTAAGGACTGTAGTGAATTTGATGGCCACTGGTCTAAGTGGATGGACAGCTGTATCGGGAGGATTTCATTAATTAGGTGGTTCAGCTTTATCACAGCTGGAGGTTGCTTGGGCAGATCTTTCATCATTGCCAGGAAATGTCTCTGGGATTGCAGACCCACTGTGTGACGTACTGGTGGGACTAATAGTTTGTTTTGCATGCCATCTGACATTGTGGGCTGTTCTGATTTCTTCCTCATCAATTGCAGTAGCAATGGAGCACTGAATCCAGTCCCTGTAGTATATTTAAAAAAATCTGCAGTCACTTCAGCATACTGGATTCAAATGAGGCTTCCTGAGTTAGAGGAAGTTCATAAAATAATAGGCTATCATGATTAGTTACTTCATGCATGTACATGTGATTGATTGGTGTTGGTTGATGCATGAGGAACCTGTGCCATAAAGTATGATACCATAGAAGATAAGGGCAGCTTTCAGCCCTGCTGTTCCAGGCAAGTCTATACAAACCACTGATTAATTCTCAATCTGTCAGGAACCAGCACATTAATCAATTCTCATTTGTTTACTTAGTCTAAATCTTTGTATATATTTACTTGGAATCAGGAACTGCAATGGTTCTTACTGTTATTACTTACTGTTATTAAGACCAAATGCAAGTTTCTTTGTAACAGATATAAAATATTACCACTAATTGTTGAGGCTAAAGTGCCTCCCATAGTGCTATTAAAAACAGCATGGACCCTAATTGATGCATCTATTGACCTCAATGATGCTGTTTAGCATAGGTTATCAGCAGCATAAAGTTTTAACTTTTTGACATGAGCGAATCATAGTGGACATGAAATGTGTGGGGGGAAATCTCTGAAAAAAATAAGCACAGCACCAGTAACACCTTAACAGACCAAACCCATCCACTGGTCAAATCAATTATTAGCTCTTTTAAAAGAGCCGGTACAGGCATGATGGGCCGAATAGCCTCCTTCTGTGCACTATTATTGGAATTAGTACCTCTCCGTTTACAGTGGAAGCAGCAACAAATGTTCTATAGCAGGAAAGGGGCTGCAATGTAAATTTGGCTCAGACTGTCAGTGCAAATGTAAATGATGCAGTTTCAAAATTGACAAGCCTCAAGTGAGACTAGAAATTTCCAGATACTGGATTTCTAGGAAACAAAACTGTTGTTAATTAAATTTTTCACAAAGAGTTGGAATTATATATATAGTTGTGAATGGCATTGGATGTTATTGGGGTAATTTTAGGTCTTTGCTCTGCTGGGGGGACAGCCTTGCCCTTCAAGAGTACATATTGGAAATTTGGCTGTGTACTGCCCATGTTTTTCCAAATATTTTTTATTGGTCCGAATATGATGAGCAGCGTGTCTGAATTTCTGATTTGTGTTACCAGCAGATGAGGTAGTCGAGCAGCAGCATGGACTTGTAAAACTACCCCCCTATGGGGATCAGTATTGTCTGAAGTGATCAAATGCTTCACGGATAATTCCTGTACTTTTGGGGCATAGGAAAAAGAAGGGATTAGTGGTGAAACTTTTGAAGATTATGTGCCACTAGTGGGGCCTTGCAAGCGGTGACTGGATTTCCAGAAAAGAAATGGACCAAAAACTGGGGGCAGTGTGGTGGTGATTTTCTGATAAGCAGTCTGCTGCAGGTTCAGCATTACCGGTCGGTATTGTGGGGTCTTGGACAATTTCGGCCAAAAGGTAAACAGTTATGTGAAGTGTCTACCCAAATATTTAATCCCTAACAATAAACAGTTTATTCCACCAAAATACATAACATTTCACCATGCATGATTCACTTTGCTTTACCTGCAGAATTACAATTTTGTGCTACAGAACTATTCCCTTTCTTGCAGTAGAGTCGAATGGAACTGTATGTAACTGAGTATAAACATGACTCTTACCAAGCTCCTATCCTTTCTGAAGGAGGGAATCTGCTCATATTTAATCTTGCATAATGACTGGATAGTATATATTTGCCTAAGCCAAAGAAAATTGTAACTACACCATTTGTACTTCCAGATACGCAAGGGATAGAATTACTTGTAAGAAATAGTAAATGTATCCTGCAGTAAATTTAGAGATGAGTGAGAATTTCCAAACTTATGCATAATAAGATTTGGGCCTTGGGTCAGTAACTTGTCTGATGATCCATTCTTCTCTGCTGTTTGCCAGACAAAACTGCAGCAGATCAGTTGAGGCTTCTAAATCACTAACGTATACAAGGCCAGAAAGTCTGATGTGCAGCCTCTTATTTTTGTTGAATCTCATGCTGAGATCCATTGTCTTTCAGGTCTGACAGATTGGAACATTGTTTCTTGATGAAAGCTCCCTAGAGAATATAAACCTTTTCATATGGAAAGATGGGGACCAGCAGGGACTGTCTCCATGGTGAACATCTTTGCTCTTTTTTTAACTGATGCATGTAATGACATCCTTTCAGGGAAGATTAATAGTCTGATCTGTTTTATTGCACAGAAAAGAAACAAATTAATAGCAAATAACACATCTGCAAAAACTTTCTGGTTGCAATCAAGGTGTTCTGTAAACTGTTGGAGGATGCGTCTGATTGGGTTTGTTTCATGTACGTGGAATTACAAAAAAATAAAATCAAACCTTTTACATTCTCCAACATTTTATTGAGCTTAATAACTAGCTGCATCCTATGAAATACATTGAAGGATTCTGGATGTCCAGCAATGGGTAACAAGGTAGTAATAACATTAAGAAGTTCCGATGACATCATAAACTGTAATGCTTTAGTGGTTTGCTTGTCAGTTGAATCCATTCATTGGATTATTTCCAATAATCCTCTGCCAAAGATCCGGTATTTTTTTAATTGTGTGCAATTAAACTTTCAACTACTGCTTCTTTTGATTATTTAGAGCCACGACCTAGGATCTCCATAGGGTGCCAGCTTATTTTAGGAATTGAGTGATAGTATTAACAAGTAGAATGATATCCAAACTAAATAACCATGCTTCCAGTTTACCATTTACCCAGTGACCTCCAGGATTATGGAATTTATTGCTGTTTCCCAAAAATTGGGTGATATAATCATAGCCTTGTAGGTATTCAGGTTCACCTATGTAGGTATTGGACGAATTCCTACTTAATAATTGAGTTCGACTTCAGGAGAAACAATCAAATAGTTCTTTAATGCAGGAACAGATGAATACAGGCAGGTTGCCGAGATCGGTACAGGAGAGCCATGCAGTAGGTCTTATCCGGACCGAGATGCCACGAGTACTGAGTAGGCAGTCCCGTGGATTGTGTGATGATGTCATCGCGTTCTTCCCGCGCTTGGGTAGTCACGTGACTTGCGTGATGACATCATCGCGTTTGCCCGCGCTTGGGACGGTCATGTGATGCGCGACGTGACGTCATCGCGTTGGTCCGCGTCATCGCATTTACCCGCATCATCGCGTTCGCCTATGTCATCGCAATCGCCCACTGTTGCGTTTGCAAAGATAATCCAGAGACCGTCAGTGAGTTCAGTTCATGCTGCTTTTAATATGGCTGCCACACACACACACTTCCAGGCACCAGCAATCGAATACCTATACACAATACAATGATCACAGCACTATCAAACTCCATGTGCTCAGGCCAAGGCAATCGAGTACCTATCACCAAATGTCAGACATAACATTTCCTCCCCCCTCACAGAATTTCAAACATGAAATGTAGTGACAAAGTCCTGTAGCTGGCCAGGGCGAGAACGTGTACGAACAGGCCGAGGTGTGGACTGGTGAGGAGCAGGCTGAGGCACAGCATCTGCTTGAGGGTTGGCTGGCTGACCCACATGTGCATCCCGCCACTCTGGGGGTAAGGCTTGGGGGTTAGGTCCGTATAATCCCGCATCAGGGGGTGCTGGCACCTTCCGAAGGCGGCTGGCATGCCACCGAGAGCCGTCAGTGAGGCAGAAAGTGGCTGGTCCAAGTTGGCGGCTGATTTGGAGAGGGAAGGACCAGAATGACGCCATCTTATTATTGCGGTGAGGGCTGCGGACTCTGACCCAATCGGAGACTGAGATGTTGGGCGCCTTGGCCCTCTTCGACTGGTCGAAGCGGAGTTTCATCTTCTCCTGCTGTCTAGCGACTGTGGCTTGAGCCGGTGGAGCAGGGCTCTGAGCTAGCGAGGGGCGGAGCCTGCCAAGGGGCAGCATGAGCTCATGGCCTAGCATGAGGGATGCAGGTGAGACTCCTGTAGTGGAATGCTGGGAGGCTCTGTAGTGCAGCAGTGTGTGGAGGAGGGCCTTGTCAAACGCACACCCCTGGGATAGGTGTGCTCTGAGGCCATTTTTCAGTGTCTGGTTAAAACGCTCCACTCCCCCATTTGACTTGGGGTGGTAGTACACTGTGCGAATGTGATGGATGCCCTTGCTCTCAAGGTAAGAGGAGAGCTCCGAAGAGACCATTTGGGGGCCATTGTCTGTGGTGATGGCCTTTGGATGCCCCCAGCGGGAGAAGAGGGACTCAAGGATATCAATGATGACCCGAGAGGTGACGGAGCCCACGGCAGTGACCTCTGGCCATTTTGAGTGCAGGTCATAGGTCACCACTAGGAACCGTTGATGGTGGGGGACACCATGGATCTCCCTGCAGACGTCCAGCTGCAGGTGCTCCCAGGGCTGAGAGGGCCAGGCAAGGGGTTGCAGGGGTGGGGGAGCTTGGTGGCCAGTCTTGCCACTTACAAGGCAGGCTGCACAGTCCTTGACCAGGGCCTCGGTTTCCCTGTCGATACCCGGCCACCACACTAGGTCTCGGCATCGTTGTTTGAGTTTCACTATGCCCAAGTGGCCCTCATGCGCCATGGATAAAACACGCGCACAAAGGGCACTTGGGACCACAGTGCAGAGCCCACGTGCAACACAGGAGTCATTCCAGCAGGAGAGCTCCTCTTTAACTCTGGAGTAGGCAGACAGTTCCTCAGGCACCTTGCGAGGCCAGCCATCTCTGATGAAGGTGCACAGCTGGGAGAGGGCCGGATCCTGTTCAGAGGCCTCTTTGAGCTCCTGGAGAGAGACTGTGGTTTGGAGAGGCGTGTGCAGCATCTGGACGATATCCTGTTCCACTTGTTCAGACCTGACGAGTGGGGCTGGGGCAGAGACAGTGCGGGAGAGCAGATCTGCAACAGCATTGTCACGTCCTGGTGTGAACTGGAGACTGAAATTGTATTGGCGGAGGCGGTCAGACCAGCGGTGTAGATGCAGTGGTCTGTGCCGGATGTCGACAGCAGGGCAGTGAGAGCCTGGTGATCGGTTCGCAGGGTGAAGGCACGGCCATACGTGTACAGGTGCCACCGCTCACATGCCCAGACGCACGCCAGCGCCTCACGCTCGCCTACTGAGTACTTCTGTTCGGTGGGGCTAAGGGCTCGGGAGGCAAAGGCGATTGGTTTCTCCACTCCATTCTGTATCTGCGATAACACCGCCCCCACAGCTGCAGCGGACGCGTCGCAGGTGACGAGGGTGGGGCTGGCGACGTCAAAGTGAGCCAACACTGGAGGTGACATGAGCTGCGATTTGAGGAGGCGAACAGCTTCCGTACAGGCTTGTGACCACACCCAGGGCTCATCCTTTCGCAGGAGCTGGCGCAGTGGGGCTGTGGTGGCTGAGTACTGGGGCAAAAACTTCAGGTAGTACCCAGTCATGCCAAGGAAGGAGGCAACCTGTGCTGCAGAGCTGGGTTCTGGGATGCTGTGAATGGCATCCACGTTTGACTGGAGTGGGGATATACCATCAGCCGACAACCGAAACCCCACAAATTCGATCTCTGAAACAGCAAAGACACACTTTTCGCCATTCAGTGTGAACTTGTGTTTTGCTAGAGCTGTGAAAACTCTGTGAAGGCGTTCGTCGTGAGTGGAGGTCGAGGGCCCATGCACGACGATGTCATCCAGGTAGATGGCCACCCCAGGAATGCCTGCGAGCACAGAGGCCATCACCTTTTGGAAGCAGCTGGGTGCAGAGCTAAGTCCAAATGGCATCCTGGTGTACCGAAAGACGCCAGCTTGTGTCACAAAAGCAGTGAGGTCCCTGCTGCTGGGGTGGAGGGGAACCTGCAGATAGCCCTGTCGAAGGTCCAGTTTCGAGAACAGGATGGAACCATAGAACTGCGCTGTGAGTTCCTCTGACGTGGGTAGTGGATACTTGTCAGGGATTACGGCCTTATTCACTGCTCGAAGATCGACACAGATGCGTAGACTGTTAGATCCGTGTATTTTGGTGTTATGTGTCCTTCAATAACTAGACACGAGACTGCAGGGAACAATCAACAGGTATTTACCGGATGAGGGTTAATCTAAAACTAAATGTACAGATCCCTACTCAGGGTTTATATACAGATGTGGTCATTGCCGGTACTACAGTATACAGGAGCTGTAAAAAGTAGTTCTCCCCTTAAAGGTACATACACTACAATTCCTCCCCTTTTAGATTGACAGTACCATAACATTTATTTAACAATTAACACTTTTAACATGCACATTAACTGAAAATAGTCCATTTATAAATTCAGTCTTTGGGGCGGCGTCCTGATCCTTTCTGGATAGCGCCTTTCCTGAGTGTCTTGTTCTTGGTGCGGAGGCCCCTTGTCGTCAGTTGGTTCATCAGTTTCCGATGCTACTGTTTCTGGGGTAGATGCTACCTGTATGTTGGGTTCATTACCAGGTGCGCGAGGCATGGGGTTGACTCGTTCCTGTGATTCTAGGATCTGGTCGACATGGCATCTCACAATGTTCTCCCCAACATCCACTGTGTACATTAGTGGCCCCTGTCGTGTGCATATCGTTCCTGGTTGCCATTTCTCTGTTCGGTAGTCGCAGGCCAAGACTGGTTGCCCTACATTGAAGCTTCTTGTCGGCTTCTCATTGATGTGCTGGAATTGCTTATTCTCAACATCTCTTTGTACATTTGGTCTGAGCAAATCCAGACTAGATCTCAACCTTCGGTTAAAGAACATCATGGCCGGGGTCTGGTTGGTGACTGCATGTGTCGCATTTCTGTAGGCTAACAGGAAATTGTCCACCTTATGCTGCAGTGGAATGTCGTCATCGCACATGGCCCTTACTGCTTTCTTATAGGTTTGTACGAACCTCTCAGCCAATCCATTTGTGGCTGGATGATACGGGGCGGATGTGTAATGCCTTACCCCATTCCTTTTCATGAATCTTCGAAACTCTTCGGACACAAACTGTGGTCCGTTATCAGAGCAAATCTGCTCTGGCAAGTCGTTCCTGGCAAATATGGTCCTTAGGACTGCAATAGTTTTCTCCGTGGCGGTGGACGACATTTTGATCACCTCAGGCCATTTCGAGTGCACATCCAAGGCTATTAGAAACATTGAGTCCATGAATGGACCAGCAAAATCAAGATGCACCCGTTGCCATGGAGATGAGGGCCACTCCCATGGGTGTAGAGGGGCATCTGGTGGTGCATTTTGGACCTTCTGGCATCCTGAACAGCTCTTTGTCAGGTCCTCAATTTGCTGATCGATCCCCGGCCACCACACATAAGCCCTAGCAAGGCTTTTCATTTTCACCCCTCCCAGATGGCCTTCGTGAAGCTCATTTAGCACTCTCTCCCTTAACTTGGGTGGAATTACCACTCGGGATCCACACATCAAGGTCCCCTGGCATACTGACAGCTGTTCTCTTCTGGATGAGAATGCTGGCAACAGTGAGTTGCCATGTGTTGGCCATCCCTTCACCGTCAAGTCATATATCCGAGACAGTGTCGGGTCATTTCGGGTCTCCTTCTCTATATCAGCGTTAGTTACTGGCAAGCGTTCAGTTATAGTCGAATAAAATATTTCGACAGCGTCCACTGCTGGTGCTGCCTCCGCAGTAGGCAGTGGCAGGCGTGATAGCCCATCAGCGTTTCCATGCTGTTTCGTGCCCTTATACTCGATTTCATATTGGTTCGCCCCTAGAAAAAGGGACCATCTTTGTAGCCGTTGCGCAGTCATCACCGGCACGCCCTTCTTTGGATTAAAGATGGAGACAAGTGGTTGGTGGTCAGTCAGCAAGGTGAACTTCTGCCCGTGCAGATAGTGGTTGAACTTTTTCACTCCCCACACTAGGCTGAGGGCCTCCCTGTCAATCTGGGCGTAGTTACGCTCGGCTGAGGTTAGTGACCGAGACGCAAAGGCTACCGGCCTCTCCGAGCCGTCCGGGAACTTGTGCGACAGCACCGCTCCAATGCCACAGGGTGATGCATCACACGCCAACCGAATTGGTAGTGCTGGGTTGAAATGAGCCAACACCTCTTTTGATGTGATCAATTCTTTGCACTTCTGGAAAGCTCGTTTGCATTCGTCATTCCACTTCCATGGTACCCCCGTTTGCAGTAGGGTGTTCAGTGGGTGTAGTACTGTAGACAAATTCGGCAAGAACTTATGGTAGTAGTTCACCAGCCCGAGGAACGACCTCAGTTGTGACACATTTTCTGGTGCTGGAGCCTTGACTACTGCCTCAATCTTTTCAGGGGACTTATGTAACCCCTCTTCATCAATAACGTCGGCGGGAATCTCGAGCGGCAGAGCTGGGCTATAAAAGGCCCCAGAGACCAGGTAAGGCCTCACAGCGTCGGCGGGAATCTCAAGTGGCAGAGCGGGGCTATAAAAGGCCCCAGAGACCAGGTAAGGCCTCACAGCGTCGGCGGGAATCTCAAGCGGCAGAGCAGGGCTATAAAAGGCCCCAGAGACCAGGCAAGGCCTCACAGCATCGGCGGGAAACTCGAGCGGCAGAGCGGGGCTATAAAAGTCCCAGAGACCCAGGTAAGGCCTCACAGCGCCGGCGGGAATCCTGAGCGGCAGAGCGGGGCTATAAAAGTCCCAGAGACCAGGAAAGGCCTCACAGCGCCGGCGGGAATCCTGAGCGGCAGGGCGGGGCTATAAAAGTCCCAGAGACCCAGGTAAGGCCTCACAGCGCCGGCGGGAATCCTGAGAGGCAGAGCAGGGCTATAAAAGTCCAAGAGACCAGGTAAGGCCTCACAGCGTCGGCGGGAATCCTGAGCGACAGAGCGGGGCTATAAAAGTCCCAGAGACCCAGGTAAGGCCTCAGTGCGTCTGCGGGAATCCTGAGCGGCAGAGCGGGGCTATAAAAGTCCCAGAGACCAGGTAAGGCCTCACAGCGTTGGCGGGAATCCTGAGCGGCAGAGCGGGGCTATAAAAGTCCCAGAGGCCCAGGTAAGGCCTCACAGCGCTGGCGGGAATCCTGAGCGGCAGAGCGGGGCTATAAAAGGCCCCAGAGACCAGGTAAGACCTCACAGCGTCGGCGGGAATCTCGAGCGGCAGAGCGGGGCTATAAAAGGCCCCAGAGACCAGATAAGGCCTCACAGCGTCGGCGGGATTCTCGAGCGGCAGAGCGGGGCTATAAAAGGCCCCAGAGACCAGGTAAGGCCTCACAGCGTCGGCGGGAAACTCGAGCGGCAGAGCGGGGCTATAAATGTCCCAGAGACCCAGGTAAAGCCTCACAGTGCCAGCGGGAATCCTGAGCGGCAGAGCGGGGCTATAAAAGTCCCAGAGACCAGGTAAGGCCTCACAGCGCCGGCGGGAATCCTGAGTGGCAGAGCGGGGCTATAAAAGTCCCAGAGACCCAGATAAGGCCTCACAGTGCCGGCGGGAATCCTGAGTGGCAGAGCGGGGCTATAAAAGTCCAAGAGACCCAGGTAAGGCCTCACAGCGCCGGCGGGAATCCTGAGTGGCAGAGCGGGGCTATAAAAGTCCCAGAGACCAGGTAAGGCCTACCAATCTCCAAACTCGGAACTCGGAGGGAAGGAGAGAGGTAAAAAGTAATCCAAGTGTGACGTCACCAGAAAGCGGGTAAGTGATTGGTTGGTAAGTATTTCTCTCTTTTTAAGCTTAAATCTCTTTGGTTTATAGTTTCTAAGGTGTGATATTCACCATCTAGAATCGGGGCAGAGGGTATTTAAGAATAATATTAATAAATGTAATTAATTACATAGAATGGGAGATCAGGTGATGTGTTGCTGCTGCAATATGTGGGAACTGGTGGACACCATTGATGCTCACGGTGATCACATTTGCAGTAAGTGTTGGCTGCTCGAGGAATTCCGGCTCCGTGTTGAAGAGCTGGAGTCCGAGCTTCAAACACTGAGACACATCAGGGAGGGGGAGAGTTACCTGGACTCTGTGTATCACGAGGTATTCACACCAATTAGATTAATTAATTCAGATGTAGTCCATGGCCAGGGTCAGGATGGTGCGACTAGAAGTGAGGCAGGTACGGGGATCCAGGAGGTAGTGTTGGAGGAGCCGCAGCCCTTGCACTTGTCCAACAGGTTCGAGGCTCTTACTCCCTGTGAGGATGGGAACAGGGACTGTGGGGAGGATGAGCAACCTGGCCACAGCACCGTGGAGCGGGGGGCCATTCAAGTGGAGGGAGTTAAAAGAAATGTTGTAGTGGTAGGGGATAGTATCGTTAGGGGGATAGATAGAGTTCTTTGCAGCCGAGAGCGAGAGTCCCGAAGGCTGTGTTGCCTGCCCAGTGCCAGGGTTAAGGACATCTCCTCTGGACTGGAGAGAAACTTGGAGTGGGAGGGGGAGGATCCAGTTATCGTGGTCCATGTTGGTACCAACGACATAGATAGGACAAGGAAGGAGGTTCTGCTGAGGGAGTTTGAGCAGCTAGGGTCCAAATTAAAAAGCAGAACCACAAGGGTAATAATCTCTGGATTATTACCTGAGCCACGAGCAAATTTGGCTAGGACAAATAAAATTAGAGAGTTAAATGCGTGGCTCAAAGACTGGTGTGGGGGAAATGGGTTTTGCTTCCTGGGACACTGGCACCAGTACTGGGGCAGGAGGGAGCTGTTCCGTTGGGACGGGCTTCACTTGGCCAGTGCTGGGACTAGAGTCCTGGCGGATCATATAACTAGGGCTGTAGAGAGGGCTTTAAACTAACTAGTGGTGGGGAGGTTTCTAGAGAGCAGATAATAAAAATGACAACAGAGAAGGTCATAGATTTAGGTAGCAGTGGGGAAATTAAAAACCAGAGCGTGTCAGGAAGGGGCAGAAGGTATGGAGTAAAAGGTAAAGTAATAAAAAGGGCAAAAGCAGGAACTAAGTGTCACAAAACATCTTTGAAAGTTCTCTATCTGAATGCACGTAGCATTCGTAACAAAATAGACGAGTTAATGGCACAAATAACTACATATGGGTATGATCTTGTGGCCATTACAGAAATATGGCTGCAGGGTGACAATGCCTGGGAATTAAACATACCAGGATATTTAACGATCAGGAAGGACAGGCAGGAAGGAAGGGGAGGTGGGGTGGCTATGTTAATAAAGGAAGGAATCACTGTAATACAGAGAAATGATATTGGGTCAAAAGATCAGGATAATGAAACAGTTTGGGTGGAGGGAAGGAATAATAAGGGGAAAAAAACACTAGTGGGCGTAGTCTATAGGCCTCCGAACAGTGGCAACTCTGTTGGACGGAGTATCAATCAGGAAATAGTTGAGGTTTGTAATAAGGGAACATCTATAATTATGGGGGATTTTAACTATCATATTAATTGGACAAATCAAATTGGGCAGGGCTGCCTTGAGGATGAGTTCATTGAGTGTATTAGGGATGGGTTTCTTGAGCAGTTCCTGGGAGGACTGGAGGTAGATAAACAATGGCAAACATTTAAAGATAGAATGACAAAATTGCAAAAATTGTTTATACCAATCTGGCATAAAAGGAAATCTAAAAAGGTGACTCAACCGTGGATAACAGGGGAAATTAGAGACAGCATAAAATCCAAAGATAGGGCGTATAAAATAGCCAAAAAAAGCGCCAGAGCGGAAGATTGGGAACAGTTTAAGATAGAGCAAAGGAGGGCAAAGGGCATGATCAAGAGGGGCAAAATAGCTTACGAAAACAAGCTGGCGGAAAATATAAAAACTAACTCCAAAAGCTTTTATAAATATATCAAAAGGAAAAGACTGGTGAAAACCAAAGTTGGTCCATTGCAGTCAGATACGGGGGAATATATAATGGGAAATAAGGAAATGGCAGATCAACTAAATGCATACTTTGGGTCAGTCTTTACGAAGGAAGACACAAAAAACCTCCCTGGGATATCGGGAAAAATAGGGACATTGGCAAAGGAGGAACTGACGCAAATCAATATCTCTAAGGATATGGTGTTAAGGAAGCTAAAGGGATTGAAGGTGGACAAATCCCCAGGGCCTGATAACATGCATCCTAGGGTACTGAAGGAGGTGGCCCTAGAGATAGCGGATGCACTAAGGATGATTTTTCAGAATTCATTAGACTCGGGAACAGTGCCGATGGATTGGAGGGTAGCTAACGTTACCCCACTATTCAAAAAGGGGGGTAGGGAAAAAGCAGGTAATTACAGACCTGTAAGCCTTACATCAGTTGTGGGCAAAATGCTGGAGTCCATCATTAAGGATGAAATAGCGGAGCACTTAGCAAATGGGGACAGGATAGGACAGAGTCAACATGGATTTACAAAGGGTAAATCGTGCTTGACTAATCTATTGGAATTTTTTGAGGGAGTAACTGGTAGAATAGATGGGGGAGAGCCAGTAGATGTGGTGTACCTGGACTTCCAAAAGGCCTTCGATAAGGTCCCACATAAAAGATTAGCATGGAAAATTGAGGCTCATGGGATAAAGGGGAAAGTTTTGGCGTGGATAGGGAACTGGCTGTCAGATAGAAAACAGAGAGTTGGAATAAACGGCTCATTTTCTGAATGGCAGGCAGTAACAAGTGGGGTACCACAGGGATCTGTCCTGGGCCCCCAGCTGTTCACAATTTACATTAATGACCTGGATCAGGGAGTCGGATGCAGCATTTCCAAATTTGCAGACGACACTAAACTAGGAGGGGGGGTGGGCTCAGAGGAAGAGACCAGGAAGCTCCAGAGCGATTTGGACAGACTGGGCGATTGGGCGGATAAATGGCAGATGCACTATAATGTGGACAAGTGCGAAGTTATCCACCTTGGGTGCAGGAACGGGAGGGCAAATTATTATTTAAATGGCAATAGATTGGGAGAGGGGGAAGTACAGAGAGACCTGGGTGTTCTTGTACACCAGTCACTGAAGGCGAGCATGCAGGTGCAACAGGCGGTCAAGAAGGCAAACGGTATGCTGGCCTTCATAGCAAAAGGGTTAGAATACAGGAACAGGGATACCTTGCTGCAGCTGTACAGGGCACTGGTGAGACCACACCTCGAGTACTGTGTACAGTTTTGGTCGCCTCATCTGAGGAAGGATGTTCTTGCCATGGAGGGGGTGCAGCGGCGATTCACCAGGCTGATACCAGGAATGGCGGGAATGACCTATGAGGAGAGACTATGTAGTTTAGGGATGTACACACTGGAGTTTAGAAGATTGAGAGGGGACCTCATAGAAGTGTATAAAATTCTGACAGGTCTAGACAGACTGGATGCAGAAGGAATGTTTCCCTTGGCGGGTGAGAACAGAACTAGAGGACATAATTTAAGGATAAGGGCTAAACCATTTAGGACAGAGATGAGGGGGAATTTCTTCACTCAGAGAGTGGTGAACCTGTGGAACTCATTGCCACAGAGGGCAGTGCACGCCAGCTCATTAAATATATTTAAGAGGGAATTAGATATATTTCTACGGGCAAAAGGGGTTAAGGGTTACGGAGAGAAGGCGGGGACGGGATACTGAATTAAAGGATCAGCCATGATCTCATCGAATGGCGGAGCAGGCACGAAGGGCCGAATGGCCTACTCCTGCTCCTATCTTCTATGTATCTATGTATCTATGTAACTGAACCGACCAGGGGGCAAGCAACCTTAGATCTGGTCCTGTGTAACGAGACAGGATTAATTAAAAATGTCCTAGTAAAGGATCCCCTTGGAATGAGTGACCATAACATGGTTGAATTCCATATTCAATTAGAGGGTGAGAAGGTTGGATCTCAAACAAGCGTGCTAAGCTTGAATAAAGGAGACTATGAAGGTATGAGAGCGGAATTGAGTAGAGTGGATTGGAAAAATAGATTAAAGGGTAAGACGATATATGATCAGTGGTGTACATTTAAGGAGATATTTTACAACTTCCAAGAAATATATATTCCACTGAGAAGAAAAGGGTGTAAAAGAAAAGACAGCCATCCATGGCTAAGTAAAGAAATTAAGGATAGTATTCGACTAAAAACAAGGGCATACAAGGTAGCCAAATCTAGTGGGAGGATAGAGGATTGGGAAAACTTTAAAAGACAGCAAAAAATAACAAAAAGATTGATTAAGAAAGGGAAGATAGATTATGAAAGTAAATTAGCAAAAAATATATAAACAGATAGTAAGAGTTTTTATAGTTATATAAAAAGAAAAAGGGTGGCTAAAGTAAATGCTGGCCCCTTAGAAGATGAGACCGGGAAATTAATGGTGGGAAATATGGAGATGGCAAAAACACTGAATGAATATTTTATATCATTCTTTACAGTAGAAGACACTAAGAATATCCCAACACTGGACAAACAGGGGGCTAAAGGGGGGGAGGAGCTAAACACGATCAAAATCACTAAGGAAGTGGTACTCGGTAAAATAATGGGACTCAAGGCGGATAAATCACCTGGACCTGATGGCTTACATCCTAGAGTCTTGAGGGAAGTGGCGGTAGGGATTGTGGATGCATTTGTAATAATTTTCCAAAACTCCCTGGACTCGGCAATGGTCCCGGCAGACTGGAAAACTGCTAATGTAACACCCTTATTTAAAAAGGGCAGTAGACAGAAGGCTGGAAACTATAGACCGGTTAGCCTAACATCTGTGGTAGGTAAAATTTTGGAGTCCATTATTAAGGAGACAGTAACAGGACATTTGGATAATCATAATTTAATAGGACAAAGTCAGCATGGTTTTATGAAGGGGAAGTCATGTTTGACAAATTTGCTGGAGTTCTTTGAGGAAGTAACATATAGGGTGGATAAAGGGGAACCAGTGGACATAGTGTATTTAGACTTCCAAAAGGCATTTGACAAGGTGCCACACAAAAGATTATTGCTTAAGATAAATAATCACGGGATTGGGGGTAATATTCTGGCACGGATAGAGGATTGGCTATCTAACAGAAGGCAGAGAGTTGGGATAAATGGTTCATTCTCAGACTGGCAATCAGTAACTAGTGGTGTTCCGCAGGGGTCAGTGCTGGGTCCCCAACTCTTTACAATCTATATTAACGATTTGGAGGAGGGGACCGAGTGTAACATATCAAAGTTTGCAGATGATACTAAGATGGGAGGGAAAGTAATGAGTGAGGAGGACATAAAAAACCTGCAAGGGGACATAGACAGGCTAAGTAAGTGGGCAGAGATTTGGCAGATGGAATACAATACTGGAAAGTGTGAGGTTATGCACTTTGGCAGGAAAAATCGTAGAGCAAGTTATTATCTTAATGGCAAGAAACTGGAAAGTACTGAAGTACAAAGGGATCTGGGGGTCCTGGTGCACGAAACTCAAAAGGCTAGTATGCAGGTGCAGCAAGTGATTAAGAAGGCCAATGGAATGTTGGCTTTCATTGCTCGGGGGATAGAATATAAAAATAGGGAGGGATTGCTTCAGTTGTACAAGGTATTGGTGAGACCGCACCTGGAATACTGCGTACAATTTTGGTGTCCATACTTAAGAAAGGACATACTTGCTCTCGAGTCAGTACAAAGAATGTTCACCCGGTTAATCCCGGGGATGAGGGGATGGACATATGAGGAGAGGTTGAGTAGATTGGGACTCTACTCATTGGAGTTCAGAAGAATGAGAGGCGATCATATTGAAACATATAAGATTGTGAAGGGGTTGGATCGGGTGGCTGCGGGGAGGATGTTCCTGATGATGGGTGAAACTAGAACTAGGGGGCATAGTCTTAGAATAAGGGGCTGCTCTTTCAAAACTGAGATGAGGAGGAACTACTTCACTCAGAGGGTGGTAGGTCCATGGAATATGCTGCCCCAAAAAGCTGTAGAAGCTACATCATTACATAAATTTAAAACAGAAATTGACAGTTTCCTCGAAGTAAAGGGAATTAAGGGTTACGGGGATTGGGCAGGAATTTGGACATGAGCCTAGGTCCGGATCGGTCATGGCCCTGTGGGTAGCGGAGCGGGCCCAGGGGCCGTGTAGCCTGATCCTGCTCCTATTTCGTGTGTCTAATTCTGTTAGATTCAGGAGATGGTCCTGTGATAGTGGATTGGCGGTTAGCATCAGATCAGCCATGATCTTATTGAATGGCGGAGCAGGCTCGAGGGGCCGATTGGCCTACTCCTCCTATTTCTTATGTTCTTATGTTCTTATGTTCTAACGTGGCCACAATACGAGATCTGCTTCTGGAAAAACTTGCATTCGTGGCGATTAGCTCGGAGCCCATATTCCTTCAATCTCGTGAGCACCTGCTCCAGGTTGGCAAGGTGATCACTGTCATTTTCGCCCGTGACCAGGATGTCGTCCAAATAACACTGTGTCCCTGGAATCCCTTGCAGGACTTGATACATTGCCCTTTGCCAAATAGTCGGAGCTGATGCTACCCCGAGCACCAGCCGGTTGTATTTGTAGAGACCTTTATGAGTGTTGATTGTGAGGTACTGTTTCGAGGCTTCTTCTACCTCCATTTGCAGGTACGCCTGGGCCAGATCAATCTTAGTGAAGCGTTTCTCTCCAGATAGCGAGGCGAAAATATCTTCAATCCGCGGAAGCGGATATTGTACAGTGTGAAGGACCGGGTTCACTGTTACCTTAAAGTCCCCACAGATGCGAACCTTCTTTGGTTCCCCAGGCGTATTACTCAACGACCTCTTCATTACAGGAACGATGGGTGTAGCCCACTCGCTCCAGTCCACTTTGGACAGTACTCCTGAACGTTCCAAACCTTCCAGCTCTGCTTCGACGGCTGGGCGGATCACAAAAGGCACTGGTCTGGCCTTAAAAAACTTTGGGCTTGCATTTTCCTCTATTTTGATCATCGCTGTTATGCCTTTTAGTGTTCCAAGTCCCTCCTGGAACACTTCTTGTGTGTCAGTTAGCATTTTTGACAGTCGTCCAGATGTGGCATCGTCATCTTTTTTGGTATCTACAGTCAGTGCTTGTATGGAATGCCAATCTAGCTGTATCTTCCGGATCCATTCACGTCCTAGTAGTGGTGGTCCTCCATCTGGCAATACATATAGGTCCATTTTTGGTGTTTCCTTACCGTTATATATAACGTTCACCCTTATTTTTCCTTTGGGGTAGACTTTTTGCCCCGTATACGTCTTCAAGACAATCTCTGTATCTCTCAAGGGTATATGTGAGAATAGCCGCTTGTTGTCCCTTCGGTTTATGACTGTCAGGGCTGATCCTGTGTCCAATTCCATTTTCACTTGGACTCCAGTTATCTTGAGCATGACCCAGATAGTTTGGTGATCCTCCATTTTGATCACCTTATGTAGTTTCAGACAACCCAGCTCCTTGCTTCCGGAGTCTGTATCACTTTTCTGTTCGTCTGAACTACCCTCCGTCACCTTATGTAGCTTCTTGTATGTCTCCTGTGGAGATTTCTTGCTGCTGGTTTTCTTTCCTGACCTGCAGACTCTTGCTATGTGTCCTATTTTTCCACAATCTCTGCACACTTTGTCCTTGAACCAGCAATCATTATGGTCGTGTGTTGTTCTGCCGCAGCGATAGCACTTCACTGTTCTGTATGACATTTCATTTGTGCCATATTCTTGCGGTCTCCGTTGTATCTCTGCAGTGCCCCGTGCGGCTGCTTCGTGTGATATTGCCTTGTCCAGCGTAAGATCCTTTTCTGATAGAAGCCGTTTCTGGGTTCCTTCACTTTGAAGCCCACACACAAACTTGTCCCTTAAAGTATCTGCTAGTCCCGTTCCAAACTGGCAGTGTTTCGATAGCTTGCGCAGTTCCGCTAAATACTCAGCATTACTTTCACCTTTATGCTGGTTCCTTTTGTGAAACTTAAATCTTTCTGCTATCAGCAGCGGTGTGGGGTTTAAGTGGTCCTGTAGGATTGACACTATGTTTCCAAAATCCTTTTCCACTGGCTTCTCTGGGGTTACTAGGTTTCACAGTAAGCCATATGTTTTTGCACCCATTGAATTCAACAATACCAGCGCTTTCTTGTCATCTGGCACTTCATTCGCCTTGCAGTACACTTCTATGCGTTCGACATATGTCGTCCAATCTTCAACTTCATTGTCGAACGCTGTGATACTGCCACTCTTCGGCATCCCTGGGTGTGGTTAGACTGGCTCAAAATGGCGTGTTCCCGTGCTCTCCCTTCTTCTCGCGGCTCAAAATGGCATTTTCCCGCGCTCTCCCTTCTTCTCCGCTGCGGTTCAAAATGGCGTTTTCCCGCGCTCTCCCTCCTTTTCCGCTGTGGCTCAAAATGGCGTTTCCCGCACTCTCCCTTCTTCTCTGCTGCGGCTGCTCGGCCCTTGAACACCGGCTGTGCTCTGCGCGTTTCCCTTTCTTCCCCGCTGATGCTGCTCGTCCCTTGAACACCGGCTGCGCTCTGCGCATTTTCCTTCATGCCTCTCTCTCTTCTCCCGTCGACGCCGTTCGGTCCTGAACACCAGCTGCGCCCTGTGCGCTCTACCCTCTCTCTTCTCCCATCGACGCCGCTCGGTCCTGAACACCGGCTGCGCCCTGTGCGCTCTACCCTCTCTCTTCTCCCATCGATGCCGCTCGGTCCTGAACACCAGCTGCACCCTGTGCGCTCTACCCTCTCTCTTCTCCCGTCAACGCTGCTCGGCCTTTTCTGTGCCATCGGTCGGCTGTAGCCGCCGCTGTCTGGGAAGGGTCTGCGCTGTACCTGTTGCCAGCCCGTTTCGCTGGACCACCGTGACTGGAGAACCAAGCCCAGCTCTCAACAGCCTCCCCTGCGATGCTCAAATCTCTGCTGGATGACTGGGCGGTTGCTCGTGGTCGACGCCCGTGCTTCTGAACTCGACCTTCTTGCACTGTTCTCCAGGAGCGAATCCCTGGGAGGTGATGCAGAGTTGCAGGTAGGTTCGAATCTGCCTCGTCGCCACTGTTAGATCCGTGTATTTTGGTGTTATGTGTCCTTCAATAACTAGACACGAGACTGCAGGGAACAATCAACAGGTATTTACCGGATGAGGGTTACTCTAAAACTAAATGTACAGATCCCTACTCAGGGTTTATATACAGATGTGGTCACTGCCGGTACTACAGTATACAGGAGCTGTAAAAAGTAGTTCTCCCCTTAAAGGTACATACACTACATAGACCACCTGACTTTTTCGTTGCGACCACCAGGTTGGAGACCCATGGGGAGGCATCAACTGGTTCGATGATGCCGGCTTCCAGTAGCTGCATTGTTCAGCTGTGACCCCGTCATGGAGAGCAAGCGGGATGCGGCGCAGTGGCTGAATGACATGGGTAACGGTGGAGTCAACCATGGGCTGGTGGGTGAAGGCAGTCAGGCAGCCCAGACCCTCAAAAAGTGCTGGCCATGTTTGGTGCCACGGTGAGGCGACGTACAGAATCGCAGACCCGCCGGTGTCCAAGAGTGAAAAACCCAGTTCAGGGAAAAGATCCAGTCCCATCAGGTCTTGGCGTGCCACATGAAAACAAAAATCTGGCAAAACTTTTGTTCCATAGTGTACTGTGAGGTTGACTGAGCCCACTAGTCCAATTTTCGAATTACCATACCCGCAAAGGGTAGTGGAGGGCGCAGAGAGTGGCAGGGAGCTGAAAAAGCGTTTGAATGTGTCCACATTCAGCAGTGAGATGCTGGCACCGGTATCCAACAACAGCGGGATGCACACATCATTCAGGTTAATTGTGCATGATTTGAAAGCCACTACTGGCCCAGAGCTCACGTTGTGAATTATAGTGCTTGAGAACTGAGAGTGTTCATTTGTAGCAACCGGGGCAGAGCGGCAGACATTGGCAAAGTGATTTTGTTTTCCACAATTGCGACAGGCTTGGCCGTGCGTGGGGCAATTCTGCGCTCTGGTAGCATGTGAACGAGATCCGCAGTTTCCACACTGTTGCCGCGGTAGCGCGCATTGCTGCCGTCGCGCGAGCATTACCGTGTCAGAGCTGTTGGGGCCGAGGGCGCTGTCACTGGGTGTGTGTGCTAGTTTCGCTGCACATTCAGCTGCAGACTCCAATTGAAAGGCAATGTTGACTGCCTGTGACAATGACAGATCGTCGGACTCGAGTAACAGTCTTTCACGCACTCTCACGTTGTTTGTGTGCTCTATTAGTTGATCACGCACCATCTCATCTTGTAATGCACCAAACTTGCACGAGCTAGCTAACCCCCTCAAATTAGCCACGTATTGATGCACTGACTCGCCGAGGAGTTGGTGACGCTGTCTAAAAATGAATTGCCGCAGGAGGGCACATTGTGGGGCAGAGAAGTGTGTGCTTAACAGAGCCACAGCCTCATCATATGTTTGGATTGAGTCTGCTGTGCATAATGTCCCAAGAACACGCTGGCCCTCCACTCCCAAGCAATGGGATAACAGTGCCTTTTTCCGAGCCGTACTCACAGTTTCTAGTCCAAGAGCAATGAGATAGGTTTCAAAGGACTGTAACCAGCGAACCCATGGGATCGGGGGCTCACCGGGTAGTGCAAGGAAGGGAGGAGGTGGTGGAAGAGAGATTTCAGCCATCCTTGTCGCCAAATGTTGCATTTGCAAAGATAATCCAGAGACCGTCAGTGAGTTCAGTTCATGCTGCTTTTAATATGGCTGCCACACACACACACTTCCAGGCACCAGCAATCGAATACCTATACACAATACAATGATCACAGCACTATCAAACTGCATGTGCTCAGGCCAAGGCAATCGAGTACCTATCACCAAATGTCAGACATAACACCAGCGTTGCAGATAGTTCCAGGCTGCCATTTCTCGGTACGGTAGTCCCGGGCCAAAACTTGTTGACCTATCTGGAAGGTTCTAGTTGGCCTTTCATTCATGCCTTGAAATTGCCGGTTCTCCACGTCCCTTCTGATGTTGGGCTTGATCAAATCCAGCCGGCATCTTAGGCTTCTATTGAAGAACATCCTAGCGGGAGTTTGGTTTGTAACCATATGTGTTGCATTCCTGTATGCGAACAAGAAGTTATCCACCTTGTGCTGAAGTTTTATGTCTTCATTACCCATGGCCTTTATGGCCTTCTTGAAGGTCTGGACAAACCTTTCAGCCAATCCATTGGTGGCGGGATGGTATGGGGCGGACATGTAGTGCTTAACCCCATTGTTTTTTAAGAACTTCCTGAATTCTTCGGACACAAATTGCGGTCCATTATCAGAACAGATCTGTTCCGGCAGCCCATTCCTGGCAAATATGGTCCTTAATACTGTGATGGTTTTTTCCATGGTGGTGGAGGACATCTTTATTACCTCCGGCCACTTGGAGTGTGCATCCACCGCGACTAAGAACATTGAGTCCATAAATGGACCAGCAAAGTCGATGTGTACCCTTTGCCAGGGAGATGAGGGCCACTCCCATGGATGTAGAGGGGCTTGGGGTGGAGTGTTTTGGACCTACTGGCATCCTAGGCAGCTCTTGGTCATTTCTTCGATGTCTCCATCGATACCTGGCCACCATACAAACGCCCTGGCTAGGTTCTTCATTTTCACTCCACCCAGATGCCCCTCGTGAAGCTCCTTTAGAACTTTATCCTGGAGTTTGGGTGGAATCACCACTCTGGATCCACACATCAAGGTTCCTCGGCACACTGACAGCTGTTCTCTTCTTTGCGAGAATGCTGGCAACAGTGGTTCGCCATGTGCTGGCCATCCCTTCACTGTTAAATCGTAGACTCGTGAGAGAGTCGGGTCATTTCTAGTTTCCCTTTCAATGGCAGAATTTGTTACTGGTAGACATTCGACTATGGTAGAGTGGAAAATCTCCACTGGGTCTACGGTAGGTTCTTCTTCTACCGTTGGCAACGGTAGGCGCGATAACCCGTCAGCATTCCCATGTTGTTTTGATCCTTTGTATTCTATGTTGTATTGGTGTGCCCCTAGAAAAAGGGACCACCTCTGTAGCCTTTGCGCTGTCATAATTGGAACACCCTTTTTAGGGTTGAATATGGAGATGAGGGGTTGATGGTCAGTCAACAAGGTAAATTTTTGTCCGTGTAGGTAATGGTTGAATTTCTTCACTCCCCATATCAGGCTGAGTGCTTCCCTGTCGATTTGGGCATAGTTACGCTCAGCTGAGTTCAATGAGCGTGACGCAAAAGCTATCGGCCGTTCCGAGCCATCAGGGAATTTATGCGATAATACCGCTCATACGCTGTAAGGGGATGCATCGCACGCCAGTCTGATTGGCAGTGATGGGTTGTAATGAGCCAAAACTTCTTTGGACGTGATTAAGTCTTTGCATTTATGGAAGGCACGTATACAGTCTTCGCTCCATTTCCAAATTACTCCTGTTTGTAGCAGTTCATTAAGAGGGTGCAGAAGAGTTGATAAGTTCGGTAAAAATTTATGATAGTAATTTATTAATCGCAGGAACGACCTTAATTGTGAAACATTTTCAGGTGCTGGGGCTTTCATGACTGCTTCAATTTTTTCAGGTGACTTATGCAACCCTTCCTTATTAATTATGTGGCCACAATATGATATTTGATTCTGGAAAAATTCGCACTTGGGGCAATTTGCTCGTAGGCCCCGTTCTCTCAGCCTAGTGAGCACCTGCTCCAAATTGGCAAGGTGCTCGTTGTCGTTTTCTCCTGTTACAAGGATGTCGTCTAGGTAGCATTGAGTCCCCGGAATCCCTTGGAGGACTTGCTCCATAGATCTTAGCCAGATAGCTGGAGCGGATGCTACTCCGAAAACCAGTCGATTGTACTGGTACAGACCTTTGTGTGTATTTATCGTGAGATATTTTTTAGAGGCCTCTTCAACCTCCATCTGTAGATATGCCTGTGCCAAGTCAATTTTGGTGAAACGTTTGCCTCCGGATAGTGAGGCGAAAATATCTTCTATCCTTGGAAGAGGATACTGTACCGTGCGAAGGACCGGGTTTACAGTCACCTTGAAGTCTCCACAGATGCGAATTTTTCTCTGTTCTTCAGATTTATCATTATTCAATGCTTTCTTCATGACTGGAACGATGGGTGTTGCCCACTCGCTCCAATCTATTTTGGATAATACGCCTGCCTTTTCCAAATTCTCCAGCTCTGCCTCGACTGCTGGACGAATTGCGTATGGCACCGGTCTTGCCTTAAAAAACTTGGGAATTGCTGCATCTTCCACTTTTATTGAGGCGGTGATGCCTTTCAAGGTTCCTAGTTTCTCTTGAAACAATTCTTTGGCTTTGGCCAAGATGTCTTTTAATCGTTCAGGTATGACGTCATCATCGTTTTTTTTCTTACTGGTCACAGTCTAAACGTATTTTCCTGATCCATTCACGTCCCAACAGCGGTGGACCACCATCTTGTAGAATGTATAAATACAACTTTTGTATTTCCTTGCCGTTGTATACAACAGGCACCCTTATTTTTCCTTTGGGGTATACTTTCTGCCCCGTATATATTTTCAAGATAATGGATGTGTCTTTTAAAGGTATATGCGGAAATAGCCGCTCGTAATCCCGTCGATTTATGACGGTCAGAGCTGATCCTGTGTCTAGCTCCATTTTAACTGGGGACCCTGCTATCGTGAGGGTAACCCAAATGGTCTGGTAATCATCTTTGGCAATTACATTATGTAATTTGAGACAGCTTAGTCTCTTGTTTTCGGAATCACTATTGCTCTTCTGGTCTTCGGAGCTACTGTCCGTCATCGTTTGTACCTTTCTGTACTTTTCTTTATTGAATTTTTTTTTCCTGTCTGTGGATTTTTGATGTCCAGATTGGCATACCCGTGCAATGTGTCCAATCTTTCCGCATTGCCTGCATGCTTTGTCCTTGAACCAGCAGTCCCTCTGGTCATGGGTGGATCTGCCGCAGCGATAACATCTCTCAAAACCCGGTGTCATTTCATGGGTGCCGAAGTCCTGTGTCTTTTGTTGTATCTCTGCAGGTCCTCTTGCGGCTGCTTCATATGATACAGCCATACTGAATGCCTTGTCCAGTGTTAAATCTTTTTCAGAAAGCAGCCTTTTCTGTGTTCCTTCACTTAAGAGACCACAGACGAATTTGTCTCGAAGATAATCTGCTAGTCCTGCCCCGAATTGGCAGTGTTTTGATAGCTTTCTTAATTCGGTGAGGTAATCAGCGTTACTTTCATTCTTGTGTTGATTTCTCTTGAAGAATTTGAATCGTTCCGCTAACAGCAGTGGTGTTCGGTTTAAGTGCTCCTGTAGGGTATCAACAATTTCTTTAAAATTCTTGTCCTTTGGTTTGGCTGGAGTGATTAAATTTCGTAACAGCCCGTATGTCTTTGCGCCCATTAGATTTAGCAATACTGAAGCTTTTTTTTCATCTTCTATTCCATTTGCGGTGCAATATACCTCCACTCTTTCCACATATGTGGTCCAATCCTCTATCTCTTTATCAAAAGCATCAATATTGCCAGACTTAGGCATCCTAGAAATAAAATGGCGCTTCCCGCGCTTTTCTTTCTTTTCTGCAGAAAAGATATGGCGGTTCCCACGCTTCCCCGCCACTGCTGCCGATGACAACGCTGTTTCCTGCGGATTCCGTTCTTTTTATTTATTTATTTACAGTTGGAGACTTGTTCCCGCCGGACTCTCTCTCTCGGTCTGAACGCCGACCTGCTTGCAGCGCCAGCCGTCTCCCGAGTGCTCCCTCCCCGTCTGTTACTGCTTGCCTCCGCTTTCGCTGCTTGGCCTAGCTGTAGAGCCAGCCGCTGGAGCCCCAGCCCGATGCCCAGGAAGGATTATTGCAGTACGTGTCACCAGCTTGGCTAACTGGTGAAACCACAGCTTTTTCTTTTTCTTGATTTTTCTTCAACTTTGGACGCCAGAGGAATCGATGTCCTTGAGGTGCTGCCGAATTGCAGGTAAGTCCGTTTCCAATTTGTCGCCACTGTTGTGTCTGTGTGTTGATAGAGACACTGAAGACAGGAGTTGGTTTCATAGGTGTTTACTAAACAAAGTCTGGAGGGGAACTAACTGATACAACACAATATACAGGCTTATATAGCCCGAGTGGCCATTACCGGCATTACAGTACACATGGGGCTCTTAAAGGCACAAACACCTATGAAACCAACTCCTGTCTTCAGTGTCTCTATCAACACACAGACACAACACGCGTCATCGCGTTAAAGAGAATTATGTCCGGTAGGAAAGGGACAGTCGGTGGTACCGCTACAGCCTTATATAAGCCATTCTCTTACTTCAATGATTGCCATTTTAGTTTAAAAACAATAATCTTCCTCTCCTTTATTAACAGAGCAAATATGAAAATGTAACTCCGTGCCTAGATTTTACAGAAAATAGGTTTTTCCCTGAGTAAAATTTTGATCTTGGCTCCCAATGGCTCCACCAATTTATCCATAAGTAGCTAAGCCATACAAATTGGATCGATCACAGATGTACTCCCCAGTTGCGGTATAATCTAATTAAGGTATTTAAAGAGATTCAATAGGGTAGATACAGAGGAACTATTTCCTCTGGTGGGGGAATCCAAAACAAGAAGGCATGATCTTAAAATTAGAGCTAGACGATTCAGGAGTGAAATCAGGAAGTACTTTTTCATACAAAGGGTAGTGAAAATGTGGAATTCTCTTCCCCGAAAGGCTATGAATGCTGGGTCAATTGAAATTATCAAGATGGAGATTAACTGATTTTTATTTGATAAGGGTATCAAGGGATATGGATCAAAGACAGGTAAATGGAGTTGAGGTACAGATCAGCCATGATCAATTTGAATGGCAGAACAGGCTCCAGTTCCTATGTACCTCTGCAAACTCCACCAGCCCTCTGTGCCAGTGTGTAACCCCTGCACTTTCAATTCTGGCCTCCTTTGTATTCTCCTCCACTTTGAGTCACAGAGTCTTCAGCCATGTTGGCCCAATGCTCTTTCCATCTTGTTATTTTCTTTCCTCCTTCAAAAGACTTCTCAAAACGTTTCTGGGCGCAATCCCCTGTGGAACCTTGCCTGAGCACAGAGTTGATATCTTCAGAAGAGAAGACGGGGGAAGGAGTGAAGAAAAACAGTGAGAGGATAAAAGTCTCTTGATCTCATATTTCTATAAAGGTTTTTAAATTCTAAGGATTCTCCAAGATAAAACAATGATGAAAATAGTGATAAGATGATTCCGGGATCTTGTTTACCTCCAAATCAACGATTGTCCTTTAATTGGTGTGTTTTTAAAAGATATCTGCTACTACTGTAGTTACTGTAATTGGATTTATCCTGCATGACTGGCACTGGATTTTTAACAAATTGGGATAGAATTTCAACTCCAGGCACAAAACTGGTTTTGTAGAATGGCTGTCTATTATAGAAATCTCCCGATTTTCCATTGAAATCAATAGAACTGAAAATTGTTATTTTCTATAAGGGGCAACCAATCTGCAACACCAGTTTGACACCTGGGTGGCAAGTTGAAAGTCTTCCCCAACATTCCTGCAATGTTACATTCAGTGAGGGTAATTTAGACTGGTGATAACGAATCGGCATCCAGTTTTACATCTCTCCCAAATGTTATTGCCCTTGAATCTTCATTTCCATCCTGGGAGCCGACTCACTCTCCCACAATTGACGAGCTGCAGGAAGGAGCCTGCAGCTCGCCAGTAGAATTTAAGTGAGGCCCAAACCTGCAAATGGGCCTTCCAACACCAGCTTTGGGCAGGTGGCATGGCTGCTCCACCGACCTTATCCCGTTAAGAATGGAAATTGAAGTTCAAGCCCGTGAGGACTATTTACAGGAGTGATTGGTCATGTTGACTTCGAGGGTCAATAGATGTGTGAGAAATAGATATTTCAATAATGTGAAAATTGTGATGATTACCTCCATAAGAAAGGTAATTCATTGATAATTTTACACTTCTGTTATCGCTCTTTATTCTCACCATATTAGTCTTCTAACAGATCATTTATTAAGGGGAACAGATAAGGTAGATAGAGAGAAACTATTTCCACTGGTTGGGGAGTCTAGGACTAGGGGGAATAGTCTAAAAATTAGAGCCAGACCTTTCAGGAGTGAAATTAGGAAACACTTCTACACACAAAGAGTGGTAGAAGTTTGGAACTCTCTTCCGCAAACGACAATTGATGCTGGATCAATTGTTCATTTTCAATCTGAGATTGATAGCTTTTTGTTAACCAAAGGTATTAAGGGATATGGGCCAAAGGTGGGTATATGGAGTTAGGCTGCAGATCAGCCATGATCTCATTGAATGGCGGAACAGGCTTGAGGGGCTCAATAGCCTACTCCTGTTCCTATGTTCCTATGTTCCACTGGAGCTAGCCTATCATTCTGCAAACAGTCCAAAATATTCTATTATTGATGATATCAAATAGCATTTTTCAAAGTAAGAGATTTTCCATTACTGCATATTTTCTGTCTAGCTATCTTCAGGCTATGGTCCAAATAAATATACAAAACAAATGCAGTAAAAAGAATAATGAAACCTTGGCAACAATGCAACAGAAAGAATCATGGTTAATATGAATTGTTGATCATTTTAAAATGTATGCATCATGTAAACCAACAAAAAAAGTTATGTGCAGTTCAAATTCCGAGGAGTGAAATTTTTCCTGGGTGGTAACACAACACAGGTGATAGAGAATCACAGCCCATTTTACACTCAGTGTGAAAAAGAAGATTGACTGGAGTGCAGCTTGGACTGCCGATTCGCTATCACCCATTTTGCGTTACCGTCCAATATGAAATCCATCCCCCCACCGCATCCTTACAAAACCATATAAAAGTATCCAATAAATGACTGTGAAAGATATATATTTAAGCAGAAGCTCCTATCGTGCTTTATCTTTCTGCTGAAGGCAATTAATCAGCCAATGGGTTGCACACTTGAAGGATCAGTTACACCAGTTCATTTTTATTTCAGTTTTCTGTTATTTTCATTTATATCTTTAATGTTGCCTTAGAAATAAGTGGGTGGGCATTGCTTCATAAAGCCTCAGTAATATGTAATCACTCTTTACAGTTGGATAGTTGGTAACATCCGACCTTTTCAGTTTCAGAATTATGATGTATTTTACCTATTTTTTTAATGCCCTAGCTTTGTCGGTCAGATTTTTTTTTAGATAAAATGTTGGCTCTTTATATTTCTGGATTTGCTGTCGATTCGGTTTTGAACAGTACTAATTTTGAAATGTCCTCAGCAAATAGCCTTCAGTACCCAACAGCTGGTGTGGTGCTGATTTGATGAGAGGCCCTGCAGCAGCAATGAGCTGACTGGGTAAACATTAAGCCCCCAAGGACTTATGCAACCAGGGGTTTTCAGCTCCTGCAGAAAGCCACAAGCTCCTGAGGGATTGGTGCATGTCTCCTTGAGGGACTGCAGCCTTTCTAAAGTGTCTGGCTCACAGTCACGTATTTTCTCCTGAGGTGTAACATTGTCATGCCCAATAAGGTCAGATTTGCAAAGCAGGCTTTCATGTGAGTGATCTTTTTATAGTTGAAGTCATTCCTGAAGAGAGCTTTACATTTTAATTATATACAGGGACCCAGTTGTTTTATACATAAATGTAGAATGATAATAATCTTTAGCATAATTAACCATCTGTGCTCCCCATTTTAAGTAATACTCCAAAATGTCCTTTTTAAAAGAAAATGATGAACTAAACAAAACACCAGTGATAGTACAAGGGTAGCGTTAAACTGGCACTCTAGAGGGGATTGAGTTTGGATGAATGCATCACAATATTATCCTTTACCTTAGAGACTTGAATTTGAATCCAGTCCAGACTCCTCTTGCCGACATCTGCAACAGTCTTAAGAGAAACAAATTGATAGCAGTCATCACACTGTTACTGGTGGGCCCGGGTTTGCAGCAAAATACACATAATTCAACATAACTGGCACTAAACTGTCAATCCACTTAAATACCACAAAAATAAATAATCTGAAAAAAAATCACACAACTGCAGTAGGGTGGAAACATATCCATTCTGTAGATTGACCCTTTGAGCACAAAGATCACCAAAACATTTCTATTTCAATATCGAATACCTCGCGGATAATGGGAGTTCTTTCATATGATTGTAAAAGTTTCCATTGCATACAGCTGCTTGGCAGATTTAGAAAAACAAATCATACTAACTATGGACGACCAGTGTGCAGTGTTTCGTGCATATGTTTGAATACCATGTGTGGAGCCCGTGCAACTTCATAATGATGTAAGCAGGGACTGAAATCCTGGCTTTCCTTTCTTTTAAATTTCTCTGCATCAAATTATTTTCCTCTTGTCAACTTTCTCCCCTCCCCGCTTGATGACACTGATTCAGGATGAGGTATAAGGGCAAACTGGCGAAGTTATGTTCCTGGCACAGAGCCTTAATCATCAGGGGCATGAATCAGACTACTGGGCATAGAGTTTTTAAAAAATTCATTCATGGGATGTGGGCGTCGCTGGAAAGGCCGGCATTTATTGCCCATCCCTAGTTGCCCTTGAGAAGGTGGCCCATCTGATTACATCACACCCTTCTTCCTGGTCATACCAGAAAATCTGGCTCGCCAGAAATCAAGCTGATGGTCCTCGTTCCCGCTTCTGATCTGAGCTCCCTCCGATGGAGATTCTGTGCCAAGGTCGTAGCTACACTGAAATCACCTTGTAGTTTCAGCAATGCTATCCTAAACACAGGCTATTTTAACAGGCAGGGCATCATTAATGACCTGCTCCTGTCCACACCTAGCATTCAAACATGTACACTTTCAAGCAGCAGCCTGTGGATAGCAATCAGGAGAGCAAGCCTTGGCTGATAAGCATTAAAGTGGAGGGCAGTGGTGACCTTCACTGCCACGATGTGTGCTAGACTGTCTCTGCACATCTTCTTTAACCAGATGGCACACATCAGCCCTAGCCTCCCTGCTGAACCTGAGCCTACTTCTGTAATGTTCCTTTCTCATGTCCAGGTAGGCCTGGGCACTGACTGATGTGGGTCATGCATCTCCTGTGCCCACTGCACTATAGGCCTTTCCTTTCCTCCTGCTGCTGCTGCTGCACTATGAGATAATCAGCAATGGGAACTATACCTGTGTTCTGCGGCAGAAGATTCTTCACTATTCTGGCATTTGTTATAAAGATATTTTGCAATCTTAGAATCATTAAGCTCATTGGCCTAGAAATTGGGCCACTTATCACCACAAGTTACCGCCGCGATCCTGGCGGCTGCCATTCTAGCGCCCTTCTCTGACGTGGGACTCGGCAGCCACCATTTTGGTGAGGGCTTTAGCGTTGGCTGGCCTTGGAAATGTAAATGAAGAGAGGGTGATGTCAGTTGGCATGCAAAGCTGACCTAATGTCACCTCAGCGAACTTCAACCTTAGCGCTGGGTTCAGTGCTGGGTCCTAAGCACGCTAAGAAAACCCAGCGTTCAGCAGACTGACAGAGACACCGTCAGCACCTCTTAAAGGGACACAACACATCTTTCAGGTAAGTTTGCATTTAGGCTTTTGGATTGGATTTTTTTTATTTTATTGAAGTAGTGGCTTGATGCAATAGATGTTAAAAGTTTTTTTTAAGTGTGCAGGGAGTGCTGCTGGACACTTGCAAGGCCTCAGATAGTAAAGGAAGGCCTCTGAGAAGACAGAAAATACTAGAAATACTCAGCAGGTCAGGCAGCATCCATGGAGACAGAAACAGAGTTCACATCTCAGGTCGAGATGCTGCCTGACCTGCTGAGTATTTCTAGCATTTTATGCTTTTAATTCAGATTTACAGCATCTGCTCACAGTAGGAAGAGGCAGATACATAAGAGGAGGAAGCAGAAGAGGAAGATGCAGAAGAGGAGGAAGAGGAAGGAAGGATGCAATCCAGACAGCCCTTTTTTGGCCGGGATCAAATCATCCGCCTGTGGTACCAGTGAACACAACCCCAATTCCCCTTTCAACATTTGTCCTACACCTTACCTTCCTCTGTTACTGACCATCACAGTGTCCTCTTGGCCACAATGCTGAAATAAAAGCCACCACAAAGCAAACTTTCCAATCCAACTTTATACATCTATTCATCCAAGATGACATCAAGAAATCTACTCTTCACCCTTATGCATTCCCTTAGTGACTGTCTTGTGTGTGCCTTTGCCTATCCTACTGATGTCTGTAGCATAGCTGGTGGAAGGGTGCTGACTTTCAGTGGAGAACACTGCTGGTTGACCTTGAGGAGCTGGTGGCTGGGCATGTCAAATTGAGTGACAGTGTTTCTTCTTCTTCTCCCTCAATCTCCTATCCCTTGTCTTGGTCAACCAGTGGCTGGGCAGGCTGGATTTCTTGGGTGTGTGAAATGAGGAAGGCACAAGGGTGGAGTTCTGGTGAGTGGAGGGCGGGAAAGCAAGAGGTACATGCGAGAAGGAGGATGATATATGAGGATACCAGCATCTTGTATCCTTTCAGCCCTGTCAGGGGCTCAGCCATGCCCCTGCCAAGAATGTCAAGCACTGCCTCCTCCAGGGGGGTGAGGTGAAGCTAGGAATGGGAGGTGTGCCTCTTGTTTGGTAGAGACTGTTTGTAGGCAAGTGATTGGGGGGGACAGGGGGTTGGAGTCATGCATTGAGAAGTGTTTGAGGCTAGTGGTGTAATTGGTAGGAGAAGGCATGCAGATGCATTTACTGTGTTTGAGCACTGGTCTGAAGTCATGAAGCTTCTTTGGGCACTGGGTCCAGGTTGTGGTGGCAGTGATGGCCTCAGTGATGTGGTCCCACATTGTTCTTTCTGGAGGGCCCCTGAGGGTAGAGGACCTCTCTTGCAGTGTTGACCCCCTGTACAAAATGGAGTGCTGCATGTGAGACCTTGGGTGCTCCTTCCCTGGCTTGCTGAGCCATTTGTGTTAGTACTGAAGCACTTTTCCCATTTTTTTAGGTGCAGAAGACTCCCATTTGGATAATTATTTTTAATGTTAATTTTTCTTTCAGAAGGCAGTTGAGCTGTAAGGGCTAAAAGTTGAATATTTTTACATCATTTTTATTTTTTTCATTTCAGCAAGCATTGCCCCTTTAAGAAACCAACAATGTTTTTTGAAATGACAGCCTTGCTTTCAGAGAGGCTGTTCTGGCTGCAAATACGCTTCAGTCACACTACATTGAGGCCTCCTGCCGGGACCAATGCCACCAGAACAGCGTTGCATGGTGAGTTAAGCACTGGGCTAATGTTAGTTAGTCCCCAGCGCCAATTTTTCGTTCCATTTTTGGCGGCCGTTAACTGCGGCCTGTGGTGGCAGCGGCAGCTTTTGCGGCGGTCACGAGTTTCTATGCCATTAACTCTAGATCTGACATGGAATTAAATGTGCCCTTTTTGATTACTTCCCAAGCTGCATAATTCTACATAAATTTTTCATGTATGCCTTTTAACAAAGCCTACCAAATAAATATCTACCTTTTCTCTCACTTTTCATTGATTTTGTAAACCTGCTTTTTTGAATAGGAGTCATTCTCAGAATAGCAGTAAACAGACAAATCAGTGGGAAATTAGTTGGCTTTCCCTAAAGCCTGCAATAACTAAGGGCTAATGATGAATAATTTCAGGAGTGTGGAATAGTGTATGTTCCTGGGTGATTAGCATGTGCTGCCAAATGACTGCTAAGGGGAAGCAGCTTCTGTGCACTGCAGTGCTGAAAACCTGCATTAAGGTTGAGCATGTTATTGCTGATATTAAAACTAATTGAGGTAAAAGTACACCATATTGTAAGACTCGGGTGTCACCCATGTATGTTGGATGTTGCAGCAGAGTTCTTGTTGATAACTGAACAGTTGGGTATTAGTCAGTCCCTCAATAGCACTGGACTTGATTGAGGAAGACCAGCAAGGTTAGGAAAGGGCTACCAGAGATATCAAGTAGCACACATAGCATATTGTCCAGTCCTTCCATTATCTACCCACTGGGCGTAACATCCTAGGCACATCTGCCTGGGATCAGCTGAACAGCAGCGGCGTATGATGCTAAGTCTATCGGGGGGCCTGTGATAGAGCTGTGCCATCTCCTGCAGGTAGATCTCAGTCAAGAGCAGTCAAGACCATCTACGGCCCAAGTACCCAAGGCCCTTCCCCACTGCGGGCCAAGAACGGCGAGGTACTCATCAAGGACAGGGAAGCAGTCAGTGCCCGCTGGAAGGAGCACTTCGAAGATCTCCTTAACCACGACTCTGTCTTCGACACAAGTGTCCTCAACTCCATCCCACAGCATGCTACCCGCCACCATCTCAGCACAACCCCAGCCCGGCATAAGGTTGAAAAGGCCATCCGACAACTGAAGAACAACAAGGCCTCAGGAGCAGATGGAATCCCCGCCGAGGCACTAAAGCATGGTGGAGAAGCACTACTGGCGTGAATTCATGAACTAATTTCTCTTATCTGGAAGGAGGAGAGCATGCCAGGGGATCTCAGAGATGCCGTAATTGTGACCATCTTCAAGAAAGGTGACAAGTTCGATTGCGGTAATTACAGAGGAGTTTCCCTGCTATCTGCCACAGGGAAAGTCATCGCAAGAATCCTCCTCAATCGCCTTCTCCCAGTGGCCGAAGAGCTCCTCCCAGAGTTGCAATGCGGATTCCGCCCACTAAGGGGCACAATGGACATGATCTTCACCGCACGTCAATTACAAAAGAAATGCAGGGAACAGCACCAACCACTGTACATGGCCTTCTTTGATCTCACAAAGGCCTTCGACACTGTCAACCATGAGGGATTATGGAATGTCCTTCTCAAATTCGGATGCCCTCAAAAGTTTGTCACTATCCTCCGCCTGCTTCACGACAACATGCAAGCCGTGATCCTGACCAACGGCTCCACCACAGACCCAAGTCACATACGAACCGGGGTCAAGCAAGGCTGTGTCATCGCACCAACGCTCTTCTCAATCTTCCTTGCTGCAATGCTCCATCTCACCCTCAGTAAGCTCCCCACTGGAGTGGAGCTAATCTACAGAACAAATGGGAAACTGTTCAACCTCCGTCGCCTCCAGTCCAGATCCAAGGTCGTCCCATCCTCTGTCATCGAATTACAGTATGCAGACGATGCTTGCGCCTGCACTCACTTGGAGGTCGAACTCCAAACCATCTTAAACACCTTCATCGAAGCCTACGAGAGCATGGGCCTTACACTAAACATCCGTAAGACAAAGGTCCTCTACCAACCTGCCCCCGCCACACAGTGCTGCCCCCCGATTATCAAAATCCACGACAAGGCCTTGGACAACGTGGACCACTTTCCAAACTTCGGGAGCCTACTGTCAACAGCGTCGGCGGGAATTCAGCGGCAGCAGCGGGGCTATAAAAGGCTCCAGAGACCAGGTAAGGCCTCAGAGCGTCGGCGGGAATTCAGCGGCGGCAGTGGGGCTATAAAAGGCTCCAGAGACCAGGTAAGGCCTCACAGCGTCGGCAGGAATTCAGCGGCGGCAGCGGGGCTATAAAAGGCTCCAGAGACCAGGTAAGGCCTCACAGCGTCGGCAGGAATTCAGCAGCAGCAGCGGGGCTATAAAAGTCCCAGAGACCAGGTAAGGCCTCACAGCGTCGGCGGGAATTCAGCGGCAGCAGCGGGGCTATAAAAGTCCCAGAGACCAGGTAAGGCCTCACAGCGTCGGCGGGAATTCAGCAGCAGCAGCGGGGCTATAAAAGTCCCAGAGACCAGGTAAGGCCTCACAGCGTCGGCGGGAATTCAGTGGCAGCAGCGGGGCTATAAAAGTCCCAGAGACTCAGGTAAGGCCTCACAGCGTCGGCGGGAATTCAGCGGCAGCAGCGGGGCTATAAAAGTCCCAGAGACCAGGTAAGGCCTCACAGCATCGGCGGGAATTCAGTGGCAGCAGCGGGGCTATAAAAGTCCCAGAGACCAGGTAAGGCCTCACAGCGTCGGCGGGAATTCAGTGGCAGCAGCGGGGCTATAAAAGTCCCAGAGACCAGGTAAGGCCTCACAGCGTCGGCGGGAATTCAGTGGCAGCAGCGGGGCTATAAAAGTCCCAGAGACCAGGTAAGGCCTCACAGCGTCGGCGGGAATTCAGCGGCGGCAGCGGGGCTATAAAAGTCCCAGAGACCAGGTAAGGCCTCACAGCGTCGGCGGGAATTCAGCGGCAGCAGCGGGGCTATAAAAGTCCCAGAGACCAGGTAAGGCCTCACAGCGTCGGCGGGAATTCAGTGGCAGCAGCGGGGCTATAAAAGTCCCAGAGACCAGGTAAGGCCTCACAGCGTCGGCGGGAATTCAGCGGCAGCAGCGGGGCTATAAATGTCCCAGAGACTCAGGTAAGGCCTCACAGCATCGGCGGGAATTCAGCGGCAGCAGCGGGGCTATAAATGTCCCAGAGACTCAGGTAAGGCCTCACAGCGTCGGCGGGAATTCAGCGGCAGCAGCGGGGCTATAAATGTCCCAGAGACTCAGGTAAGGCCTCACAGCGTCGGCGGGAATTCAGCGGCAGCAGCGGGGCTATAAAAGTCCCAGAGACCAGGTAAGGCCTCACAGCGTCGGCGGGAATTCAGCAGCAGCAGCGGGGCTATAAAAGTCCCAGAGACCAGGTAAGGCCTCACAGCGTCGGCGGGAATTCAGCGGCAGCAGCGGGGCTATAAATGTCCCAGAGACTCAGGTAAGGCCTCACAGCGTCGGCGGGAATTCAGCGGCAGCAGCGGGGCTATAAAAGTCCCAGAGACCAGGTAAGGCCTCACAGCGTCGGCGGGAATTCAGCAGCAGCAGCGGGGCTATAAAAGTCCCAGAGACCAGGTAAGGCCTCACAGCATCGGCGGGAATTCAGCAGCAGCAGCGGGGCTATAAAAGTCCCAGAGACCAGGTAAGGCCTCACAGCGTCGGCGGGAATTCAGCGGCAGCAGCGGGGCTATAAAAGTCCCAGAGACCAGGTAAGGCCTCACAGCGTCGGCGGGAATTCAGTGGCAGCAGCGGGGCTATAAAAGTCCCAGAGACCAGGTAAGGCCTCACAGCATCGGCGGGAATTCAGCGGCAGCAGCGGGGCTATAAAAGTCCCAGAGACCAGGTAAGGCCTCACAGCGTCGGCGGGAATTCAGCAGCAGCAGCGGGGCTATAAAAGTCCCAGAGACTCAGGTAAGGCCTCACAGCGTCGGCGGGAATTCAGTGGCAGCAGCGGGGCTATAAAAGTCCCAGAGACCAGGTAAGGCCTCACAGCGTCAGCGGGAATTCAGTGGCAGCAGCGGGGCTATAAAAGTCCCAGAGACCAGGTAAGGCCTCACAGCGTCGGCGGGAATTCAGCAGCAGCAGCGGGGCTATAAAAGTCCCAGAGACTCAGGTAAGGCCTCACAGCGTCAGCGGGAATTCAGTGGCAGCAGCGGGGCTATAAAAGTCCCAGAGACCCAGGTAAGGCCTCACAGCGTCGGCGGGAATTCAGTGGCAGCAGCGGGGCTATAAAAGTCCCAGAGACCAGGTAAGGCCTCACAGCGTCGGCGGGAATTCAGCAGCAGCAGCGGGGCTATAAAAGTCCCAGAGACCAGGTAAGGCCTCACAGCGTCGGCGGGAATTCAGCAGCAGCAGCGGGGCTATAAAAGTCCCAGAGACCAGGTAAGACCTCACAGCGTCGGCGGGAATTCAGTGGCAGCAGCGGGGCTATAAAAGTCCCAGAGACCAGGTAAGGCCTCACAGCATCGGCGGGAATTCAGCGGCAGCAGCGGGGCTATAAAAGTCCCAGAGACCAGGTAAGGCCTCACAGCGTCGGCGGGAATTCAGCAGCAGCAGCGGGGCTATAAAAGTCCCAGAGACTCAGGTAAGGCCTCACAGCGTCGGCGGGAATTCAGTGGCAGCAGCGGGGCTATAAAAGTCCCAGAGACCAGGTAAGGCCTCACAGCGTCAGCGGGAATTCAGTGGCAGCAGCGGGGCTATAAAAGTCCCAGAGACCAGGTAAGGCCTCACAGCGTCGGCGGGAATTCAGCAGCAGCAGCGGGGCTATAAAAGTCCCAGAGACTCAGGTAAGGCCTCACAGCGTCAGCGGGAATTCAGTGGCAGCAGCGGGGCTATAAAAGTCCCAGAGACTCAGGTAAGGCCTCACAGCGTCGGCGGGAATTCAGCGGCAGCAGCGGGGCTATAAAAGTCCCAGAGACCCAGGTAAGGCCTCACAGCGTCGGCGGGAATTCAGTGGCAGCAGCGGGGCTATAAAAGTCCCAGAGACCAGGTAAGGCCTCACAGCGTCGGCGGGAATTCAGCAGCAGCAGCGGGGCTATAAAAGTCCCAGAGACCAGGTAAGGCCTCACAGCGTCGGCGGGAATTCAGCAGCAGCAGCGGGGCTATAAAAGTCCCAGAGACCAGGTAAGACCTCACAGCGTCGGCGGGAATTCAGCGGCAGCAGCGGGGCTATAAAAGTCCCAGAGACCAGGTAAGGCCTCACAGCGTCGGCGGGAATTCAGCAGCAGCAGCGGGGCTATAAAAGTCCCAGAGACCAGGTAAGACCTCACAGCGTCGGCGGGAATTCAGCGGCAGCAGCGGGGCTATAAAAGTCCCAGAGACCAGGTAAGGCCTCACAGCGTCGGCGGGAATTCAGCAGCAGCAGCGGGGCTATAAAAGTCCCAGAGACCAGGTAAGGCCTCACAGCGTCGGCGGGAATTCAGCAGCAGCAGCGGGGCTATAAAAGTCCCAGAGACCAGGTAAGGCCTCACAGCGTCGGCGGGAATTCAGTGGCAGCAGCGGGGCTATAAAAGTCCCAGAGACCAGGTAAGGCCTCACAGCGTCGGCGGGAATTCAGCGGCAGCAGCGGGGCTATAAAAGGCCCCAGAGACCAGGTAAGGCCTCACAGCGTCGGCGGGAATTCAGTGGCAGCAGCGGGGCTATAAAAGTCCCAGAGACCAGGTAAGGCCTCACAGCGTCGGCGGGAATTCAGTGGCAGCAGCGGGGCTATAAAAGTCCCAGAGACCAGGTAAGGCCTCACAGCGTCGGCGGGAATTCAGTGGCAGCAGCGGGGCTATAAAAGTCCCAGAGACCAGGTAAGTTTGACCAGTCTCCAAACTCGGAACTCAGAGGGAAGGAGAGAGGTAAAAAATAATCGAAGTGTGACGTCACCAGAAAGCAGGTAAGTGATTGGTTGGTGAGTATTTCTCTCTTTTTAAACTTAAACTCCGTGGTTTATAGTTTCTAAGGTGTGATATTCATCATCTAGAATCAGGGCAGAGGGTATTTAAAAATAATATTAATAAATTTAATTAATTACACAGAATGGGAGAGCAGGTGATGTGTTGCTGCTGCAATATGTGGGGGTTGGTGGACACCATTGATGCTCACGGTGATCACATTTGCAGTAAGTGCTGGCTGCTCGAGGAATTCCGGCTCCGTGTTGAAGAGCTGGAGTCCGAGCTTCAAACACTGAGACACATCAGGGAGGGGGAGAGTTACCTGGACTCTGTGTATCACGAGGTAGTCACACCAATTAGATTAATTAATTCAGATGTAGTCCGTGGCCAGGGACAGGATGGTGTGACTAGAAGTGAGGCAGGTACGGGGATCCAGGACGTAGTGTTGGAGGAGCCGCAGCCCTTGCTCTTGTCCAACAGGTTTGAGGCTCTTACTCCCTGTGAAGATGGGAACGGGGACTGCAGGGAGGATGAGCAACCCGGCCACAGCACCGTGGAGTGGGGGGCCATTCAAGTGGGGGGAGTTAAAAGCAATTTTGTAGTGGTAGGGGATAGTATCATTAGGGGGATAGATAGGGTTCTTTGCAGCCAAGAGCGAGAGTCCTGAAGGCTGTGTTGCCTGCCCGGTGCCAGGGTTAAGGACATCTCCTCTGGGCTGGGAAGAAACTTGGAGTGGGAGGGGGAGGATCCAGTTGTCGTGCTCCATGTTGGTACCAACAACATAGATAGGACAAGGAAAGAGGTTCTGCTGAGGGAGTTTGAGCAGCTAGGGGCCAAATTAAAAAGCAGAACCACAAGGGTAATAATCTCTGGATTACTACCTGATCCACGTGCAAATTTGGCTAGGGTAAATAAAATTAGAGAGTTAAATGCGTGGCTCAAAGACTGGTGTGGGAGAAATGGGTTTTGCTTCTTGGGACACTGGCATCAGTACTGGGACAGAAGAGAGCTGTTCTGTTGGGACGGACTTCACTTGGCCAGTGCTGGGACTAGAATCCTGGCAAATCGAATAACTAGGGCTGTAGAGAGGGCTTTAAACTAATTAGTGGGGGGGGGAGGTTTTAAGAGAGCGAAAAATAAAAATGACAGTGGAGAAGGCAATAGAGCAAGGTAGCAGTGGGGGAATTAAAAACCAGAGCGTGTCAGGAAGGGACAGAATGTATAATGATAAAGGTAAAGTAGTAAAAGGGGTAAAAGCAGGAATAAATTGTCAGAAAACATATTTGAAAGTTCTTTATCTGAATGCACACAGCATTCGTAACAAAATAGATGAGTTGACGGTACAAATAACTACACATGGGTGTGATCTGGTGGCCATTACGGAAACATGGCTGCAAGATGATCATGACTGGGAACTAAACATACAAGGGTATTTGACAATTAGGAAGGACAGACAGGAAGGAAAGGGAGATGGGGTTGCTATGTTAATCAAGGATGGAATCACTGCAATAGTCAGAAATGATATTGGGTCAAAGGATCAGGATAGTGAAACAGTTTGGGTGGAGATAAGGAATAATAAGGGGAAAAAGTCACTAGTGGGCGTAGTCTATAGGCCTCCTAACAGTTGCAACTCTGTTGGTCGGAGTATAAATCAGGAAATAGTTGGGGCTTGTAATAAGGGAACAGCTATAATCATGGGGGATGTTAACTTTCATATTGACTGGACTAATCAAATTGGGCATGGCAGCCTTGAGGAAGAGTTCATAGAGTGTATTAGGGATGGGTTCCTTGAGCAGTATGTAACTGAACCAACCAGGGGGCAGGCAATCTTAGATCTGGTCCTGTGTAATGAGACAGGATTAATTAAAAATGTCTTGGTAAAGGATCCCCTTGGAATGAGTGACCATAATATGGTTGAATTCCAAATTCAGTTTGAGGGTGAGCGAGTTGGATCTCAAACCAGTGTACTGAGCTTAAATAAAGGAGACTATGAAGGTATGAGAGTAGAATTGACTAAAGTGGACTGGAAAAACAGATTAAAGTGTAAGACGCTACAAGAGCACTGGTCTACATTCAAGGAGATATTTCACATCTTTCAAGATACATATATTCCACTGAGGAAAAAGGGGAGTAAAAGAAAAGACAGCCATCTGTGGCTTAGTAAAGTAATAAAGGATAGTATCCGACAGAAAACAAGGGCATATAAAGTAGCCAAATCTAGTGGGATGATAGAAGATTGGTAAGCATTTAAAAGCCAGCAAACAATAACTAAAAGATTAATTAAGAAAGGGAAGATAGATTATGAAAGTAAACTAGCAAAAAATATAAAAACAGATAGCAAGAGTTTCTACAGCTATATAAAAAGGGTGGCTAAAGTGAACGTTGGTCCCTTAGAGGATGAGACCGGGAAACTAGAGGTGGGGAACATGGAGATGGCAAAGACGCTGAACAAATATTTTGTATCAGTCTTTACAGTAGAGGACACTAAAAATATCCCAACACTGGACAAACAGGGGGCAATGGCGGGGGGGGGAGGAGTTAAACATGATTAAAATCACTAAGGAGATGGTACTCGGTAAGATAATGGGACTTAAGGCGGATAAAGCCCCCGGACCTGATGGCCTACATCCTAGGGTCTTGAGAGAAGTGGCGGTAGGGATTGTGGATGCATTGGTGATTATTTTCCCAAACTCCCTGGACTCAGGAAAGGTCCCGGTAGATTGGAAAACTGCTAATGTAACACTCTTATTTAAGAAGGGAAGTAGACAAAAAGCTGGAAACTATAGACCAGTTAGCCTAACATCTGTGGTTGGCCAAATGTTGGAGTCCATTAATAAGGAAACAGTAACAGAGCATTTGGATAAACATAATTTAATAGGACAGAGTCAGCATGGTTTTATGAAGGGGAAGTCATGTTTGACAAATTTGCTTGAATTCTTTGAGAACGTAACATACAGGGTGGATAAAGGGGAACCAGTGGATGTAGTGTATTTGGACTTCCAAAAGGCACTTGACAAGGTTCCATACAAAAGATTACTGGTCAAGATAAAAAAATCACGGGATTGGGAGTAATATACTGGCATGGGTGGAAGATTGGCTATCTAACAGAAAACAAAGATTTGGGATAAATGGTTCGTTCTCGGGCTGGCAATCAGTAACTAGTGGTGTTCCGCAGGGATCAGTGCTGGGACCCCAACTCTTTACAATCTATATTAACGATTTGGAGGAAGGGACCGAGTGCAACATATCCAAGTTTGCCGACGATACAAAGATGGGAGGGAAAGCAGTGAGTGAGGAGGACATAAAAAACCTGCAAAAGGGCATAGAGAGTCTAAGTGAGTGGGCAGAGATTTGGCAGATGGAGTATAATATTGGAAAGTGTGAGGTTATGCACTTTGGCAGAAAAAATCAAAGAGCAAGTTATTATCTAAATGGAGAGAAACTGCAAAGTGCTACAGTACAAAGGGATCTGGGGGTCCTGGTGCATGAAACACAAAAAGTTAGTATGCAGGTGCAGCAGGTGATCAGGATGGCCAATGGAATCTTGGCTTTTATTGCAAGGGGGATAGAGTATAAAAACAGGGAAGTCTTGCTGCAGTTATACAGGGTATTGGTGAGGCCACACCTGGAATACTGCGTGCAGTTTTGCTTTCCATATTTAAGAAAAGACATACTTGCTCTCGAGGCGGTTCAGAGAAGGTTCACTCAGTTGATTCCGGAGATGAGGGGGTTGATGTATGAGGAAAGGTTGAGTAGGTTGGGCCTCTACTCATTGGAGTTCAGAAGAATGAGAGGCGATCTTATCGAAACATATAAGATTGTGAGGGGGCTTGATCGGGTGGATGCGGTGAGGATGTTTCCACTGATGGGTGAGACTAGAACTAGGGGGCATAATCTTAGAATAAGGGGCTGCCCTTTCAAAACTGAGATGAGGAGAAACTTCTTCACTCAGAGGGTAGTAAATCTATGGAATTTGCTACCCCAGAGAGCTGTTGAAGCTGCAACATTAAATAAATTTAAAACGGAGATGGACAGTTTCCTAGCAGATAAGGGAATTAGGGGTTACGGGGAGAGGGCAGGGAAGTGGACATGAGTCTAGATTCGGATCAGCCATGATCCTATTGAATGGCAGAGCAGGCCCGAGGGGCCGTATGGCCTACTCCTGCTCCTACTACTTATGTTCTTATGTTAACAAGGGCAGACGTCGAAGACGAAGTCCAACACCCCCTTCAGTGTGCCAGTGCAGCCTTCGGTCGCCTGAGGAAGAGCGTGTTTGAAGACCAGGACCTCAAACCCGGCACTAAGCTCATGGTCTACAGGGCAGCAGTGATACCTGCCCTGCTGTATGCCTCAGAGACATGGACCATGTACAGCAGGCACCTCAAAGCACTGGAGAGGTACCACTAACGCTGCCTCCGCAAGATCCTGCAAATCCATTGGCAGGATAGGCGCACCAACGTCAGTGTTCTTGCTCAGGCCAAAATCACCAGCATCGAAGCTCTGACCACGCTCAATCAGCTCCGATGGATGGGTCACATTGTCCGCATGCCCAATACGAGACTCCCAAAACAAGCGCTCTACTCGGAGCCCCAGGTGGGCAGAGGAAAAGCTTCAAGGACACCCTCAAAGCCTCCTTGAAAAAGTGTAACATCCCCACCGACACCTGGGAATCCCTGGCCCAAGACCGCACAAAGTGGAGGAGAAGCATCCGGGAAGGCGCCGAACACCTCGAGTCTCTTCGCCGGGAGCAAGCGGAAGCCAAGCGCAGGCAGCGCAAGGAGCGCACGTCAACCCAAGCACCCCACCCACCTGCCCCTTCAACCATCGTCTGCCCCACCTGTGACAGAGACTGTAGGTCCCGCATTGGACTAATCAGTCACATGCGAGCTCATTTTTAATGTGGAAGCAAGTCATCCTCGGTTCCAAGGGACTGCCTAAGAAGAAGATGATGCTAAGCCTATCGGGCGGCCTGTGATAGAGCTGTGCCATCTCCTGCAGGTAGATCTCTTGATAAAATCTATCCATTGTATGACACTGCCAGCGGTCGTGAAGGCCACCACAGCTCTCAATTTCTATGTGCCCAGCTTCTTCCAGGCTTTACTGGTGACATCTGCAGTGCTGGTCAATTTGCTGTCCACAGATGAATGAAGAAAGTCATAGATGTATTATTTAGTAAGGCCAACACCTTCCTCACACTCGCCACTGACCAGCAACAGCAACATGGGTGGATTGCAGAATTCCACAGGTCCCCTGGCTTTCCAAGGTTGCAGATGGTCACTTGGGCCCCTGGGCATAAATGGACAGGAGGGCTTTTTACCTCGTCAATGGACAGCTAGTGTATTGCTAGTAGCACAGAATCATGCAGGTCAATGTCTGCTTCTCAGCAACGCCTAGAGTGTTTTTATTTGATGTCAATTATCTGCGCCAGTATACTTTGAAGGGGAAGGAAGAGTGGAAGGATGGCTCCTGGATGACCAGGGCTACACTTGGCAGCCTTAGCTAATGATACCCTTGTACCAACCGTGGACAATAACAGCGCGTGAAAGAGGCCATTGCCAGAGGAGGAGGATTAAAAAGCTTGCAGTTGAGATTGTGGATGAATACTCCAGCTGCCTCAAGAGATTAAGGGGTTGCACGACAGTACAGCCCCCCAACCAGGGTATCAAGGTTCATCATTTTCTACAGCAAGCTACATAACTATGCTCTGTAAAGAGACTTCATCATGGTGCAAGAACAGTATCTATGCCAGAGCAAGAGGATAACAGCAATAATTAGGAAGTAGCTGCCAAAAAGCATCAATGCAGCTTGACAGATTGGTACTAATACAAGCTACTTTCCAACAGGTGCCCGAGATGCTCCATTTCTGAAATCTCTAGTTCGCATCTACAAAATAAACTGCTTAAAGCATCTGTTGCTACATTTTCCTGAGTACTTACTCAACTATTATTAATGCCCATCTTTTGCGGTGGTTTGATTATTCTGACCAATTTCACATAAATCCTCAGCACTATGTCCAAATCAACCATACGACATTTATTTGAACCTGTAGGGGGTTTCTCTTGCTTGCTCTGGTCTCCTGCCAGGCTTCTTGCAATAATTACCCGTGAGTGGTTCGACCCACTCGCCCCTACGGTTCTAGACCTTGGACTTAGGTGCAGGGAACTGTAGTGCAGAAAAACTCAATAGACCAGGTCGAATAGCACGAAATGGATGCCTTTATTGAACAGTTTGCAGCATTATAAAATACATGTCATATGCACAGATTATAGCAACTACAAGCATGCACACATCTATAAACTTAACTCTATAGAAATGGGGAACACACGGCACATCGAAAAAGGGGTAACACATTACAATTACCCTTAACCCCCTCCCCTAGACCTAACTAAGTTTCGATTTGAGGGACTCGGGATCATGCTCACCACTTTAAGAATTGCGAAAAAGGCTTTGCAGCCTTTCGACACAGCTTTCTGTCGTCACGTGGGTTTGGAAGCTTCTGGCGCAGCTTGTTTTCCTCTTGGTTCTCCTGCGATGAGCGCTCGCCGATGTGATGTTGACGAACTGGAGTACCGGGCCCTGAGTGTCTTCTTCTCCGGCCTGGGTCGTCGATGATCTCCCGATGGTCTTCCCCGGGGCGAGACGCTGGTTCCGAAATGACTCTTTATACAGTCAGAATTGTCCTTCTGATTTCTCCAACGGTGGAGCAGAATTGGAGTACCTGGGCCCTGAGTGTCTTCTTCTCCGGCCTGGGTCGTCGATGATCTCCCGACAAAAGTACCCGGGCCTCCCTCGTCGTCTTCCCGTCGTGGCCGGGCCTTGCCTGGCCGAGCTGGCTTCCAAGCCGAACTCTTCTCGTCGTCTTCTCGTCGTGGCCGGCCCTTGCCTGGCCGAACACCGAACACGTTCCGAACAGAAATTGTTCCGAAGAGTCTGTCCCGAAGCGTACCGATGGAGAACTCACTGATGGACTTTACTCAATCCACAGTTATACTTTTTGGAACATTCTTATCTCCCACCAAATCATAGTCCTGTCTTTGTAATAATTTTGGCGGGCAGAACTCTCTGCAGGGGTGTTTTGTCTTCATAACGGGAGTCGGTGATAGCTGAACTGGCCTTCCTGGGCCGATAATGTCTTTGCTTTGTTACCGTAACTTGGTTTGTATATTGATCGGTCTGGAGATTGCCCTGGATGGCTGTTAAACGGCTTCTCTTTGTACGGTGTAATGGGCTAAAGCTTTCGTTCAATTGTCCGCCCATTTCTTGATGGGTCTCATCCTGCCACCCAAATCTGTCCTGTACTTATAATCCAATCAATATGTATGCTCAGTTCCATGAGTTTCGGCTTCCCGAAACTGGTTTCCGCGGGCTTAATGCCCTCAATCCACAAGCCTGTCTGGCTTGCAGTAACAGAAATTCAAATGGTCCCAGAAGCTGGTCACGAGGTCTGGCGGCCATTTTGTGTGCCCTTTTATCAAAGGTTTCTCTGTAAAAGCTTCTTTTGGTCAATAAAGCTGTTTTATTAACCCTACTTTCCTACGTGATTATTTACTGAAAATTTTGCGAATCTTACAACCATTGTGTTAAAGTTGTCAGTGTGTTCTACCGTGATGTTTCTCCATTGTGTGCAATATCCAACACCTAACTAACGACTTATAAGTGATTCTCTTGTGGAAGGAACAAGCGTTCTAGCTATTTGCAGAAAATCACTGACATCCTGCTGGGATTTTCATGACCCCAGACCTCCTTGTGGTGTGCATTATGATAGTCTTGCATCTGAGTTGGTCATGTCCAGTGCTGTTGTAGCTAGCTGGTCTTGCTCACTTTCTGGCCTATGTAATATCACTTCTGCAAGGATGCTTGATGGGTAAATGTGGTGTTGTCTTGAGAGACAACTGCTTAATCCATTCTTACTACAGATATGTCCCTGCTCTGATCGGAGTGACAGCAGAGTTTTGGACAGCTATGAGGTCTGTAAAAACCTAACCTCAAAGTTGTCTATCCAACCTCCCAGCATGTTGAAGCTAGCCAAGGGAGTGCCTTTAATATTAGAATGTAAAGCCTCAATAATAGCATGTGAGTATGGTATGAGAAATATGGCTAGTGTGCTTATAACCTATATTACTGATCACACTGCTGTACATGCTATAGGAGTTGTCACACACTCCTTGGCAGACTGCAGTGCAGACAACTATTTATCCAAGGCTACATAGATCTGGGCAGTGGACTCCTCCATACTTCAAGACCTTACAATGCATTCTACAGGGACACAAATGACTCATGTAGATGAGCCCGGTCAAGACAGTACTTCTGATTTGTAAGGTGACTTTGAGAGATCTGAATCACTAGGCATTGTAGCAGAGGCAAGAACCATTATACTCCGCTAGCCAGTAAGTTCCTGGCTTTCAACGGCTACAACCACTATCAACAATGATGATAGCGATGCAGAGTGCTGTTAAGTACAGGCTTGCTCAGGGATATTGTGCAGCAGGGCAGTTAATCCATTCCTAAAAAAAAGAGAACAAAAGGTAAAAATGCTGCCTCAAGCACAACTTTTATTGGGTAGTACTCTGATTTTTCCTGAAGTGTGTCTGTATAACAATCTCTCAGTAGGACAACATTACATGACATACACAAAGCAGTTGTAACAAGATAGATGAATTAGTGGCTCAAAGAGTTAAATGGGTTTGATCTAATAGCCATTACAGAGATATGGTTGCAAAGGGACCAAGGTTGGGACCTAAATATTCCAGATTACTTGACATTTTGAAAAGGCAGGCAGAATGGAAAAGGAGGGGGCTAGCCCTGATAATAAAGGATGACATAAGGACAGTAGTGAGAAAGGATCTTGGCTCAGAAGATCAGGAAGTAGAATCAGTATGGGTGGAGATAAGAAATAACAAGGGACAGAAAACAGTGGTGGAAGTAGTTTATAGGGCCTCAAACAGAAGTTATACCATTGAACAGAGTATTAAGCAACAAATAATAGGAGCTTGTAATAAAGGTAATGCAATAATTGTGGGGGACTTTAATCTTCATATAGACTGGACAAATCAAATTAGCAAAGGTAGTCTGGAGGACAAGTTCATGGAATGCATTTGAGACAGTTTCCTAGAACAATACATCATGGAACCAACCAGGAAACAGGCTTGTATTGTGCAATGAGACAGGGTTAATTTGTAATCTCATAGTAAAGGATCCTCTGGGAAAATGATAGAATTTCACATTGAGTTTGAGAGTGAAATACTTAAGTCCAAAACTAGAGTCTTAAACTTAAATAAAGACAATTACACAGGTATGAGAGATGAGCTGGCTACAGTAGATTGGGAAATTAGATTAAAAGGTATGATAGTAGATAAGCAGTCACAAACATTTAAAGAAATATTCCAAAATTCTCAACAAATTCCATTGAGAAATAAAAACTCCACAGGAAAAGTGATCCATCTGTGGCTAACCAAAGAAGTTAAGGATAGTATTAAATTAAGAGAAGAGGCTTATAATGTTGCAAAGAATAGTAGTAAGCTTGAGGGTTGGGAGAGCTTTAGAAACCAGCAAAAGATGACCAAAAAATTGATAAAAAGGGAGAAAATAGAACATGAGAGTAAACTAGCAAGAAATATAGAAACAGATTATCAGAGCTTCGACAAGTATGTAAAAAGGAAGAGATCCCTTAGAGCTGATCCAGGAGAAATTATAATGGGGAATAAGGAAATGCCAAGACTTTAAACAAATATTTTGTTTCTGTCTTTACAGTAGAAGACACAGAAAGCAGACCATAAATAGTGGGGAACCAAGGGGCTAATGAGAGTGAGGAACTTTAAGTAATTAAGATCAGTAGAGAAAAGTACTCGAGAAACTAATGGGACTAAAAATGACAAATCCCCTGGACCTGATGGCCTACATCCTAGGGTTCTAAAGGAGGTGGCTACAGAGATAGTTAATGCATTGGTTGTGATCTACCAAAATTCCCTAGATTCTAGAACGGTCCCAGTGGATTAGAAGGTAGCTAATGTAACCCCAGTATTCAAGAAAGGAGGGAGAGAGAAAACAGGGAACTATAGGCCAGTTAGCCTGACATCAGTTGTTGGGAATATGCTAGAATCCATTGTTAAGGAAGTGGTAACAGGACATTTAGAAAATCACATGATTAGGCAGAATCAACATGGTTTTACGAAAGGGAAATCGTATTTAACAAATTTATTAGAGTATTTTGAGGATGTAACTAGCAGGGTAGATAAATGGAACCAGTGGATGTAGTATATTTGGATTTCCAAAATGCATTTGATAAGGTGCCATATAAATGGTTGTTACACAAGATAAGGGCTCAGGGGGTTGGGGATAATATATTTGCATGGATATGAGAAGAGAGTGAGTAGATTGGGTTTATACTCTCTGGAGTTTAGAAGAATGAGAGGTGATCTCATTGAAACATATAAGATTCTGAGGGGGATTGACAGGGTCGATACTGAAAGGTTGTTTCCCCTGGCTGGATAGTCTAGAACTAGGGGGCATAGTCTCAGGGTAAGGGATCAGCCAATTAAGACTGAGATGAGGAGGAATTTCTTCACTCATTTGGAGGAATATTTGGAATTCTCTACTCCAAAGAGCTGTGGAGGCTGAATCGTTGTGTATATTCAAGGCTGGGATATAAAGATTTTTGGACTCTATGGAGATTAGGCGGGGAAGTGGATTTGAGGTCAAAGATCAGCCATGATCTTTCAGAGGAAGAAAATCAGGAAAAAAAATTGAGGTTTAAAAAAAAGGAGAAATGAAAATTTCTGCATTGACAAGAACATAACAAATAAGAGTAGGAGTAGGCCATTTGGACCTTCGAGCCTGCTCCACCATTCAATAAGATCATGGCTCATTGGGGGGAATGAGGGGGAATGATGTGAATGATAGTCTCCTAGAAAGGGGTCAATGGATTGAAATATTTGGGGCCATCACGTGAGCGAGTGTGCTCTCAAAGACTATCTGCCATCTTGTCCTGCAAGTGTGCTCTCAAAGACTATCTGCCATCTTGTCCTGCATGCAAGAGGACAGTAGAGATATTAAAAGTGCACAGAGCTATGACGTTGCTATACAACCACAAAACCTCTGGGGAATCTTACATGCTAGAATTCTAGAATGCACATTTCTTGTGTGAAGCCCCTTTAAGAATTGTAGCTGTGCAAACAGGTTCCCACAGCATTTGGTAATTGTGAGTTGAAAGAAAGAACTCGCATTTATATAGTGCCTTATCACATCTTCAGGACATCTTATATCTCAGGACATCCCAAAGTGCTTCACATCTGATGGACCACTTTTGAAGTGTAAGCCACGATTTTATGAACCTCGGCTGGTACATGGCCGGCGATGTCGGTGGCAGATCACAACCCCGCTGCTGTCTCCATCCCGGCCTCCGAAATGACTTTCCGATGATTGGGCTTGTTAAGCCTGCCCAGCGAGTTTCCTGGCCAATTGAAGGAAGCGGGTCTGATGACGTCTGTCATCAGCCGGTTTCCTTATAGGGACCATGCCCAAATTTAGTTTGACAGTTGTGCTGTCAGTGTTCTACAGCACTGAGGTGCTGCAAACACTAACAATCACTGCACAGAGGTGCAGGGCTGCACCCAGGTTCTCCCATGACTCCCTCCGTATGCTTATGGAGGGAGTCACAACACGCAGGGAGGCCCTCTTCCCTTCCCATGGGTGGAAAAGACCTCCCCAGGATACCAACACAGTCTGGTTACACATTGCACAGGAGGACACAAGCAGGGATGTTGTCAGGAGAACCAGGCTGCAGTGACGCAAACCTTTCAATAATCTCAGTAGATCATGAAACGTTACTGCAAAACCACACTCAACCTCATCCTGCTGTGCCACTCAGCATATCCCCATCACTCTGCCTTCCCTACCCTACTCCTGCACAACCTTACTCACACCAACTTACCTTGCACCTCCACCCATCCCTCTCTATCTACATTATCACATCCCCATCTCACTAGCCACCCCTCTCACTCACCCTCATCCGAGTCCAATCATACCAACTTAACAACACATAAGGGTGGGCACTTGGGTGTTTTAGCCAATGTTCATGTGAAGTTTCTGTTAATGTGCTGTCAAACATTGAAATCCTTATTTTCAACACTTTGCATTCTTGGACAGATTTGTGCTCACCTTTGGAAGTGGATTAATGAGTTGCAGTGAATGGTGAGACATAACGGTACCCCCGCAATGCTGGTGAGTGTGCAAGTAATGGCTTGGGCATTGTAGGGATGCTTTATGTTGTTGGAGTGGGGTGATGCCAACCTGGCGCATCATGTGGCAGCCAGGGTGTACAGCATCAAGAGAAGTAAATGTGGTCATAGTGAGGCCATCCCTGGCCTCCCGGGCAGCAAAATTCCAGCCATAGTCACTGTTGTTATGTAGGCAAACACAGCAGCCAATTTGCACATAGGCAAAACTGTAAATGATGATTGACCATACTTCCTATCCTTATCATTACAAAGCATTCCTTGGGCTGCTTCTAATAGTTCAGAACTGATAACCTCCTGTCACAGCTTAATATTTTACATCATGAAAGGTTGAAAATAGCAGAGATACATTTCTGCAATGTCTACTTCTGGCAGGTGCTAGTCAGATTTATTCAAATCTGATATCTTGAATTACCTTAGCAGATTTATTCAAGTCTGATATCCTATAACACAGAGGTTCAGGAGACAGCATGGATTCCTTCCACAATTTGCTCTCTCGCCTGCTGCACCAACCACTTCTGGGGGTCGAGCGTAGATTGGCCATCTGTCCCATAGAGTGTGTCCCTCTTCTCTCTCTCACTCCTTCAAGGAAAGCTTCCATGATCTCATCTGTAAAACCGCCTTTCCTCTGCCTGGATGGCTGCATTGTTCAGTAAAATTGCTTCAATAACAGCTGCCCTGAGCTACTTTGCACTATTTCAGGGATTTAAATACCTTGTCATTGCATTGACCAAATGTTACTTTTTATTAATTAATGCAAGTCCCCTCTGGATGGCCTAATGTGTGAGTGTTAATGTGCACATTTAAATGTATCTATTGTAATCAATTAAATCAGGGGTTAGGCAGTTTTCTTTCTACTGCTCAGAAACCTAAAGTAATGTTCAGTTACCCCTTGATTAACACAACAATGGTATTTTCTAGGATATTGTCTGGTGCATTTTCTACCAATAATACACCACCGTTTACACATATCTACTTTTTTCATGCAGTCTATGTTGTTTGTTTCAAGTGTCAACCTTCTTTGACTATTCCTCTGTTGTTTTGTCTACTCTAACAACTGGAATTGTCATTCATATATTTCAAGAGCAGAACTTTATCAGTGCTATATTCTGCATACACAGCTCTGTATGCCGATAATAACAGTTTTTTCACCACGATAGCTGTTCTTCCTGTATTTTTCTAACTGTACACTGTTCAAGTTTTGCAGTACAAAACGGCGCTAGGCTGGGCCATGTTCGTAGTTCTACTGCTTATATATAAAGGACACATTTGTCTGAATTTCGCTGCAGAACAGCGCTCCATTTAGTTGGATACGGAATTTGAATGAGATTTAATTCTTTTCATTGTAGAAAAAGGTCACCAAAAACTACGATTTTATTCATTTGTGTAAGAGTAACTGTGTGATGTACAAATGATGAACTTGAATAATTTATGCTCAGTTTCTTACAAGAGAATTTAAAAAAAGACAGGATTACACAGGGAGATATTAAGAATTCAGGTTATTGTGGCGACACGCCACCACTGGACATAATCCGCTCACGGCGGCACAGACAGTCTAAGCAGAAGCCCCCAGCCGGGGGCCCTTTCCTCCAGCAACTTGTTTCCCGCAGGGACAGGCTGCCGGGAGCACTTCCTGTCTGGGAAGTATTTAAGTGGATGCGCGGGCTTTTCTAGTTCCTGTTTGTCATGTGGTTGGAATAAAGCAGTTGTGTTTTCAATAGCTCTGGTCTCGACTCCCACGTTTGCCGCGGTATCTCAACACTGGTGACCCCGACGCTCAGGACGAATCCTAAGCTAGCATGGCGGATACAAACGCAGTCACGGTTAAATTACCAGACTTTTGGGAGAACCTCGCCGAAGCCTGGTTCGTTCAAGCTGAGCCCAGATTCCGGCTGAAAGGCATTACAGTCGACGCCACGAAGTACGACTACCTCGTCGCCTCGCTCACCTACGCTACAGTCCCCAAGGTTTGGGCAGCGCTGCAGAATCCACCAACAGAGGGCAAGTACGAACATCTGAAGGCTGCGCTACTTAAAAAATTTCAAACGTCCTCTTACCAGCGCCACTGCCAACTCCTGGACCTCCCCGGCCTTGGTGACGCTTCACCATCAGACCTGCTTTCCCACATGCTGTCCCTCTCAGACGACAGAAATCCCGGCGCCCTTTTTCGCACGCTTTTCATTCGGCAGCTCCCCGCCAGCATCCGCCCGCTCATTGTGGAGTCTGACTCCACGGACCTGAATGATATAGCCGAAAAGGCCGACCGGCTGCTCTCTGCACAGGCCGCTCGCGACGTCGCGCCCGGCCTCACGGCAACGACCACGCGGTCTTCCCGGGCCGCTAGGCCCGACCGCCCTACCACTCCGGGCCACTGCTACTACCACACCCGTTTTGGCGCTAGGGCTCAACGCTGCACGCCACCGTGTTCCTTCAAACCCCCCCCCGCACCGGCCCCCGCGATGGCCGCGGGGCAGAAGGAGCCCCTACTGTACGTCACTGACGACAGAACCAACCGCTGATTTCTGTGCGACACAGGGGCCCAGCACAGCATCACCCCCGCCTCCGCCCTCGAGATCCAACGCGGCACATGGGGTATCACACTGGCTGCAGCCAACGGCTCTGAAATCCGCACATATGGCACCCGCATGGTCACGCTCGACCTCGTGGGCCGCCGCTACCGCTGGGTGTTCCTCACAGCCAAGGTCCTCTGCCCACTCATCAGCGCCGACTTCCTACGCGCCCACGGCCTCCTTGTCGACATTCCGAGGCACCGCCTCGTCGACATCAACACTATGGCCCCCATCCCCGGCGCCTTTACCCCGGCCCGTTTGGCCGGCCTGACGACCTACTGCCTCGCCAGAGCCACGGACGACTACTCGGCACTTCTAGCTGAGTTTCCCGCCCTCACTAACCCGACCTTTTCGGCCAAAGCCGCCAAGCACGGTGTGGAACACTATATCCCCACCACCGGCCCCCCAGTTTCTGCCCACGCCCGCAGACTCAACCCGGCCAAGCTGGAAATCGCGCGGGCCGAGTTCACCAACATGGAACAACTCGGCATCATCCGCCGCTCCAGCAGCCCTTGGGCCTCGCCCCTCCACATCGCCCCCAAGCCCGGCGGAGGCTGGCGCCCTTGCGGGGACTACCGCCGCCTCAACGATGCCACCACCCCCGATCGATACCCGGTGCCACACATCCAGGACTTCTCGGCCCAACTGGCCGGACGAACCGTCTTTTCCAAAGTCGACCTGGTGCGCGGTTACCACCAAGTCCCCGTACACCCCGCGGACATCCCCAAAACGGCCGTCATCACCCCATTCGGCCTGTTCGAGTTCCTGAGGATGCCCTTCGGCCTCAAGAATGCAGCACAGGCTTTCCAGTGCCTTATGGACTCAGTCCTCCGGGACCTGAACTTCCTATTCGTCTATCTAGACGACATTCTCGTGGCCAGCTCCTCCAAACAGGAACACCTCGAACACCTTCGCATCCTGTTCGGGCGCCAAGCCCAACACGGGCTCATCCTCAGCCTGGCGAAGTGCCAATTCGGCCTAACCGAGATCGATTTTCTCGGTCACCACATCACCCCTGCTGGGGCCGTCCCCCTGCCCAACAAGGTGCAGGCCGTCCAGCAATTCCCCCGCCCCACAACCATCAAGGGCCTCCAGGAGTTCCTCGGGATGGTGAACTTCTACAACAGGTTCATCCCCAGAGCCGTAGCCCTCATGAAGCCCCTATACGACTCCCTCCGAGGAAAATCCGGCAAGATGGACGTAGCCTGGACCACTGACACGACAGCCGCCTTCGACGCCACCAAAAACGCGCTCGCCGACGGCACTCTGCTCGCGCACCCGAGGGCCAATGCCCGGGTCGCGCTCACCACCGACGCCTCCGACCACGCGGTCGGGGCCGTGTTCGAGCAGTGGGTCAATGGCGCGTGGCAGCCACTTGCCTTCTACAGCCGCCAACTGCGCCCCCCGGAGGTCAAATACTCCACTTTCGACCGCGAGCTTCTCGCACTCCACCTGTCGGTCCGCCATTTCAGGTTCCTCCTGGAAGGCCGCCCCTTCACCGCGTATGTGGACCACAAGCCACTCACATATGCGATGGCCAAGCACACCGAACCCTGGTCCGCTAGGCAGCAACGCCAGCTCGCGGCCGTCTCCGAGTTTACTACGGACATTCAGCACGTCTCCGGTAGAGACAACGTGGTCGCCGACTGCCTTTCCCGTCCCGCCGTCTGTGCGAATCACCTCGCGGTCGACTACGCACAACTAGCAGCGGCCCAGCTCACGGACCCAGACCTCCTCTCGGCGGCTACCAGCCTGCCAGGGCTACGCCTAGCCAAGGTCGCGCACGGGCCCGAAGCCACGGCAGTCACGTGCGACGTCTCACTCGGCCAACCCAGGCCGGTCGTCCCTGAGACCTGGCGCTGCCGCATCTTCGACGCGCTCCACGGGCTCTCTCACCCGGGTTCCCGCGCATCCGTCAAACTCCTCTCCAAGCGCTTCGTCTGGCGCGGCCTCAGCAGAGATGTTCGGACTTGGGCCACCTCCTGCCTCGCCTGCCAACGGGCTAAGGTACAGCTGCACACCAAAGCACCCCTGGGAGACTTTGAGGTACCCAGCCGCCGCTTCGACCACGTACACGTCGACATCGTCGGTCCCCTGCCGCCATCGCAAGGCCAAACTTATCTCCTCACGATGGTCGACCGCTACACACGCTGGCCTGAGGCAGTGCCGCTGACCTCCACCACCACAGCCGACATCGCCAGGGCGTTCGTTAACACCTGGGTTGCGAGGTTCGGCGTACCGGCCGACATAACCTCCGACAGAGGCGCCCAGTTCACCTCCGAACTCTGGACGGCCACAGCACGCAACCTCGGGGTGACGCTCCACCGCACCACGGTGTACCACCCGCAGGCCAACGGACTTTGTGAATGCTTCCACAGATCACTCAAGGCCTCACTCCGCGCCGGCCTGCAGGACAGTACCTGGACTGACCGCCTACCGTGGGTGCTACTCGGCCTATGCACCGCGGTCAAGGAAGACCTCCAGTCCTCGGCAGCGGAGTTAGTCTACGGACAACCGCTGTGCGTCCCAGGCGAATTCCTTCCGGAGCCTACCAAGCCTTGGTCGGCTGAACAGCAGCGGCTCGACTCTTTCTCTTCCGCTCAGCAGTTCGCCCCACTTCCGGTCAACCGACACGGCGAACTCGCACCTCACGTCCCGCCAAATTTACAGCAGGCGCGCTTCGTCTTCGTGCGACACGACGCGCACCGCGGGCCCCTGCGACCCCCGTACGACGGTCCGTACGAAGTACTACAAACCGGGGACAAGGTCTTCAAGCTGCGACTCGGCGACAGGGTCGAGACAGTCTCCATTGACCGGCTCAAACCAGCACACACAGAACCAGGGGAACAGGTCCCCGTGGCCCAGCCTCCAACTAGAGGCCGTCCCCCCGGCAAGCCAGCACAGCCGGCGGCGAACCGCCCGACCCAACCAATCAGACCGGCGACCACTCAGAGCCGCTGCGGCAGAACCATTAGACCACCGTCACGACTCGTCCACTCCTCCTAAGCGGATTCTGGGGGGAGCTCTGTGGCGACACGCCACCACTGGACATAATCCGCTCATGGCGGCACAGACAGTCTAAGCAGAAGCCCCCAGCCGGGGGCCCTTTCCTCCAGCAACCTGTTTCCCGCAGGGACAGGCTGCCGGGAGCACTTCCTGTCTGGGAAGTATTTAAGTGGATGCGCGGGCTTTTCTAGTTCCTGTTTGTCATGTGGTTGGAATAAAGCAGTTGTGTTTTCAATAGCTCTGGTCTCGACTCCCACGTTTGCCGCGGTATCTCAACATTATCACACTTGCTGCATGTTCCTTGCTTAAAAAATGCAGATTTTACATTTTTTTAGTATAGATCCAGAAAGCATTGAATCACTCTGACACATTAGTTCAGCCCTTTAGTATTTCATTAACTTGTGCTATTTTATTTTCACACATGCGAACAAGCCATACTTCTGGGCATTCAAAGTTTCATTCCTGCCTTTATCGTTAATTGTGAGATTTGATATTCTATCAAGGTGTCCTCAAATAATCTCAGTACATAACATAGCTAATCAACTCCCTGCATTTGAATTAACATTCTGAAGGCTACTGCCACTTTCAATGTGAATTTTATTTAAATAAGGATGAATGTGTCTTACCAAATGGAGCATGTTATGAAAGTAAAGGTCAAATCTGTCAGTCTTTCAGGCTTTCTTCAGCTTTCTGCAAAGGTAAATTCAAACTCCCTTATTTCTGTCCAATTACAATTTAAAGATTTATTTTAACTCCAGTTGCACTCTGCTTAATATTTGTTACAATTTTTGCCCACTTATCATAATATTGGTGCAGACCCACCCCCATACTGCCTAGTCTTCAGTTTACAACAGAAAGTAGCTTTCATCCAATCAGTTTCTGTACATGATTTACTTTAAAATAATCGCTCTATGTCACACAAAACTTTCATAAACAGAATAAGGTGCAGTCACAAATAAAACTGTACAACTAAAGTCAAAAGTTTATGGCCACGAAATTTGATGTTGTAGCGCCGGCCGTCATGGCTGGTTTTGTTGAGAAAATGGTGGCCGCCTAGCTTCTGCCTGCTTCTGGTGCGGGACACGGCATTTTGGAGAGGTCGGCAGAAATCCTGTTGCCTGCACTTGCCTCTCCCATGTAAATATGCAGATCGTGACGTCAATCGGCGTGCAACGCCTGTATTGGTGCACGACTGCAATTTTGGGCATCGCTGCACTCCATAATGTCCTCTCTTTAACAATCACGGAAGAACGTGCGTGCAGAGGTTGTACAGAGATGCTGTCAGTGCTTCTTAAAGGGACACACATATCTTTCAGGTAAGTTTCAATTTCAGCTTTTGGAGTTTTTAAAAATATTTTATTGAAGTAGTGGCTTGGTGCAATACAGTTGAAAATTTGTTAAAGCCTGCAGGGAGTGCTGCTGGATGCTTGCAAGGCTTTGGATGTTAAAGGGAGGTCTCTGAGAACACCACTTGCTCCCAGAACTGAGGCTCTAGCTGCAGTACCCCTTGCGCTACATCACATGGAGATGAAGCAGAGGCAGCAAAGGAGGCAAGAGGGGATACAGAAGAGGAAGAAGCAGAAGAGGAGGAAGCGAAAGGAAGGAGGCAATCCAGACACCCCCTTTCTGGCCGGGATATCTGGGATGGAATCATCTGCCTGGGGTACCAGTGAACACAACCCCAATTCCCCTTTCAACGTTTGTCCCTCACCTTACCTTCCCTCTGTTACTGACCATCACAGTGTCCTCTTGGCCACAATGTAGAAATAAAAGCCACCACAAAGCAAACTTTTCAATCCAACTTTATCCATATATTAAATCAAAAAAATCAACTAGTCAGCCTTGTGCATTCCCTTAGTGACTGTCCTGAGTGTGCCTTTGCCTATTCTACTGATGTCATGCAGTTCTGCCCCAGTGGCTGCAGCATGGCTGGTGGAAGGCTGCTGACTTTCAGAGGGGGACACTGCAGATGGCCTTAAAGAATGACTGCGAGGAGCTGGTGGCTGGGACTGTGAAATCGAGTGATGGGGGAGATTTTCTGACATGGGAGGAGGTGGGTTTGGAGGTGGGAAAGGTAGGAAAATCAGATTCAAAGAGGTCAGGTTCGGAACCCGCCTCCAACCTGCCTCCGCGGGATTTTGCCTGTGCCGGTTTTGGAGGTCGGGAAACGCTCCCGCCTCCAGCTGGCCATTGCGCTATTTAACATCCTTAAATGCTCGTTAAGGACCTCTCTAAGCCTATTTTAAGAGGCCCTTGAAAGAATTCGCAATAATTTACAGTTCTGAAGATTCATTTTTTTGATTAAAGAATCCCTGGCGATGTGCTTTTAAATTTCCAGGGATAAAAATGTCTGTCACCACATGGCCGAAGACAAAGGACAATGCTTTGTTTACAAAGCAATTGAATGCTATTAGCATTTGTTTGTATATCGAGTGGATACATCTAAACTGCAGAAGAGACTTTTGCACCTTGAATGGGAATCGTTCAAGATTTGAATGGGTTTTAAATCACCCAGCGCTGGACAATAGAGCAGTTGTATCTCCCTTTTGTTTCAGCCCAGGAAGCTCCAGAAGACACATTAATCCAGTCCAACCACTCTGAGGTAGCCAATCACAGCTTTCTCTTGTGTATTGGACCCTTTTGGGTGGGGAATTTTGCACACAGCCCTTGCAAGGCAGGACGGCAGGGGCCGCACCAGGTATAAAGATAGCGGCTGAAGCTATCTCTCTCTCTTACTTCGCTGGACCACAGGTGAGCCGAGTGTTCTGACTCCTCAGCATAGCAACCTAGTTAAGGAGTTTGGGGGATGGTGATTTAAGGGAGTTGCTAAGATTGTTTAAATAACATTGTAGCCATTGTATCCCTCGTTTTCGCCGTCTGCAACCCCTGTTATATAGTTTTACTGTAATTACTGTGTTCGTGTGGGATAGTTTGATATTTTGATTATAGTTTCTTTTAGTTAATAAAACTTGATTTTTTTCTCTCATCCAAACTACGTGTCTGTTTTAATATCAATAATTATAAGCCCTGCAGTCAGAACTGGAAGGTGGGGTAGCGATTTGAAACCGCTGTTTTAAAATTGGTTTTATTTTAAAATTGGTCTGAGTGCAGGCAAAGGCTGCAAGACCAGGAAAATTACTTTAAACCAGTTTAAAGAAGCCCCAAATCCTTACACCCTCGTGATTTTTCCAGCTTTTCAGCGTGATCCACACACCTCCTAAACCACGCCAGGTAAACCTGGCGGGTTGACTCGTGGGTGGCCTCCTCACTGCTGCAGGTCTAACGAGACATCATTTATTGCAGCAAGGATTACTTGCAGGTGCCAGACCTTGGCTTTAAAAGGTCTCTGAGCACTTTTAGAAGGCCTTCCAAAGTCGGAGGGGCTGCAGCTTGACTCCATCAACTGTGGGACCTCCTTGGAAGACCCTCTCCTCGCTTGCAATGAGCGCTTCCCCAAAGGAGGCATCTACAAGCAGCATGGGAACCATTCGTTTTCTTACTGCATGGACCTCAGATGAGGAGGAGGAGGAGGAGGATCTGGAGGAGGAGGAGGAGGAGGTCAGAGCCCGGGATGCAAGGGATGAACTTATCATGGCCAGATTTGCATAGGTTGCCCAAGTTGGCACTTGTCCTTTGCTCCATCCTAGGACATCATTGACAATCGACATAACTCTCTGGCCTCCTTTCACTCAGGCCACCAACCTGACAACGCAAGTGTGGCGGAGTCCACAATGGGAAGCTGCCTAAGGCGAAAGAACAGATGGCATAATGCCAACATTTTGGCTTCAAATCATTTTAATGCTTTCCAACAGGGATGGCATTTCATCAATACACAGAAACATTCTCCCAATCTGCACACAGATCTGGAGGTTATATCCCTTGCCAGCTGTGCCCACGCAGCCTTGGTTTCTTTGGCAGGCCTCTTCCTCCAAGATGAGTGGAAGAGCACCTCCATGCTAGCTGTCACCCCCTCCAACAACATTTGCAGCACCTCATCCGAGAGCCTTGGGTAGGCCCTTGCCTTGGAATTGGACATAGGTTTCTCAAAAGATGTTGGAGGTGGTGCAGGAGACGCAGAAATGCTGTGGAATGAGCCAAGGGAGCAAGAGGCCATAAAATCAGACTGGAAAGGTGCTGTCAACAGAGGCGAGTTTCAGTCCCAAAATACTAATTGAGCAAGGGCATCCCACACTTCTGAAATCAAGTGGCAAATCATGGGAAAATCGCAAATTTTTGAAACCCATCAGTGGACGCGGGTTCAAACCCACCCAAACTGAAACCCGCCTCCATCTCGCCTCCAGTGGGAAAATCGCTCCCATGGTGTTGTTTCTTCTTCTTCACTCTCCTCTCCCTCTTCTTGGTCAACCACTGGCTGGGCAGGCTGGAAATCTTGGGTGTCTGAAAAGAGGAAGGCACAAGGGTAGGGTTGTGGTGAGGGGAGGGTGAGAAAGCAAGAGTTACAAGCTTAAACCATGTGCAGCTTGTACATCAGAAGAAATTGTGGGATGAGGGGTAAGTGGGATGTGAGAAGGAGGATAACATATGAGGATACCAGCATCTTGTATTCTTACAACCCTGCCACTGGCCAAGGGCTCAGCCATGCTCCAGCCAAGAATGGCCAGCACCGTCACCTCCAAAGGGGTGAGGTGAAGCTAGGAATGGGAGGTGTGCCTCGTGTTTGGTAGAGATTGTTGGTAGGTGAGTGATGGGGGGGGCGGGGTCATGCATTGAGCAGTGTATGAAGCTAGTGATGCAGTTGGTAGGAGACAGCTTTTGAAGATGGATTCACTGATCTTGACCACTGGTCTGAGGTCATGAAATTTCTTTGGGTATTGGAGTCAGGTAATGGGGGCTACACTGCAGTTAGTGTTGGTTTCGGTGATCTGGTCCCACATCCTTCTTTCTGGAAGGCCTCCTGGGCCCCTGAGGGTAGAGGACCTCTCTTGCAGTATTGACCCCCTGTACAAAGCTGGAGTGCTGTGTGTACAACCCTGGGTGTCCTTTTCCTGGCTTGTTGAGCCGTTTGTGTTAATGCTGAAGCACTTTTCCCATTTTTTATGTGCAGAAGGCAGTTCAGCATTAAGAGCTGAAGGCCACCTAGTTTGGAATGATTTTTAATTTTTTTTATGCAGAAGGCAGTTTATTTTTAAGGGCTCGAGACTGCTTTCAAAAATGACAGCTTTGTTTTAAGAGAATGCAGCGTCGCTACGCGACATTGAGCCTCATGCTGAGCGCACAACCTGAAGCAACGCGTTCATCGCTGGGCTGTGCGCTATAATCATTCAAATTAGCAGGCAGCACCAAATTAACGTGCTGCCTGCGCTTTCTAAACAGGCGCGAGCAAATCTCGCCCCCCCCACCCATTTTGGCCCTTCTTGAATTTCACCCCCTATATTTTTTACCATTTACTGTGTGGAACAGTATAAAACTGGAACTGCCTTATCTTTGGAATCAATATTCCAGCAGACCGGCTCCCTGCACTGCCCAGGTAGGCTCGAGGCCCAATCAAAATTGGTCCTCCTTCATGTTAACCAGACCCACGAGCTACAGAGGGCAACCCTGAGTCCTCAGGCAGCTCGTCAATGGAGTGAGGATAAATGTCAGGCTGCAGTGGATCTCAGCTCAGTCCTGAGAGGGGAAAGGAGATCGGGAAGGGTGCTGTGCGGGATCCAGAGCAGCCTGCAGGAGTGCTCCACGTTGAGGTAATATTTTTTTTTAATGACCTTTTTGGTGACAACCTCCAGCAGTCCCTTTAAGGATTGCTGGTTAGACCGCACGTAGTCCAAATAATCCTGAGTGGAGCAAGCCCGACGCCTACTCCACTTAGGGGAAACAGATTTCCAGAATGGGCCCCGAAGTAGGTGCTAAGCCGTTTAATAGCAACGAGGTCCAATTTTGCCCCACTAACTATAAGCCAAGACTCCATGCAGAAAATGCCAATTGCAATTGCCACAATATTTAAGCCTGCTATTATTCACGAAGTCTTCTGTTTTATCATGGGTACAATAATAAGATTTATTTAAGGGATCCGAGACTTCGTTGTTGTTGGAATGTGAAGTGAAATTTTGGTAAATAGTGAAATGCAGGGATTTTATTCAATAATTTAGAAAAATTAAAATTAAAAATATTAGTAGGGTAAGAAGTGAAGTAACTGTTTAAACTGATAGGAAACAAAGGCCTTAAAAAAGATTCAGATGCATTTCAACCAAACATTTAGAAATAGATGTTAATTACTTTCATTAACCTCTGGAAATAGGTGTTCATTAATCGAGTCACCAATCCAGGCATGCCAGGGGAGTGGAGTGTTGTTGCGTCAATGAAGAAAACAAAGCCTTAGCACTTCTCAGTAAGACAATTACAAACCCTTTACTGTGGCTCTGACGGCCTGGGAGTCGGCCACCCTGGTGGGGAAAGGAGCTAAGGTGAAGCAAGCCATCCTGTGAGCTGCACTGGTAGGTTTTGATTGAGAGCCCACAGCACAGTTTGAGAGGTAAATACAAATGCAATTCAAGGTGTTTTCTCTCTCTGTGACCTCTTGGATCCTGAGTTAATATATCACAGATATATGAAGGCAAAAAAACCAAGGGGGAGATGAGGAGAATCATTTTTACACAGGAAATTGCTATGATCTGGAATACACTTCCTGAAAGGGTGGTGGAAACAGATTCAATAGCTTTTCAAGTATACATCCAAAAGGGAATTGGATATATACTTGAAAAGGAAAAAAAGCTGTCGGACTATGGGGAAAGAGAAGGGAGTGGGACTAATTGGATAGTTCATTCAAAAAGCTCACAGGCACGATGGGCCGAATAGCCTTCTTCTGGGCTGTATCATTCTATGGGGGAAATTTTAACACAAGAACAGGTGGGTTTGGGTCAGGTGAGGTGTTAAAATGTTAAAAATTTCAAAATGGAACCCAAACCGCCTCGAACCCGCCCACTTCCAGTTTTAACGGAGGTGGGACAGGTGACCAATCTGCTCCCAGAAGGCAGGTGGCTTATTTAAATATTTTAATGAGAGTGCGGACATCACATTTTTTTCTCTATTTTCGGTTTAACCCTGGCCAGAGCAGGAGTGCTTCCCCACCCCGCACCCCACCCCCCGGCCCCCAAGCGATTGGCCTCCCCCCTACCCCCCAGGATCAGACCCCCTCCAGAGCCATGATGTCACCCCAAGCCACTCTTCTCCCTGGACTTCCAATCTAGCCCCTGTAAGATTTGCTAAATTTCTACATTTCCCCGAAGGCTGTTATTAATAAACGGGACCCTGCGTGGAAATTTTAAATCAAAAAGGGGTACCCAAGATGGCGTCCGTGCCTCGTGGCAGAAAGCCTGTGGGATTTTAAAATGGACTCTGCAACGCAGACAGCTTGTGGATCGAAACCCAAGCTGCAGGTTTCTGTGAAGAGAGGCTTTGCATTTTGGCACCAGACAGGACTCTGAATTATGCATTAGACCGAATTGGAGACAAATCTAAATTCAGTTTAGGCCTATGGTTAAGGCCATCAAGCAGTCTACATATATTATCGGAAACAGATTAACAGAGTCATCGAGGCTGGACAGGCCCATCAAGGAACTTTCATGACAATACAAGTCAATTATCGGGTCGGTAGATGTGATTACCGGCCATCTAAAAACAGTTAGTATGGATTGCTACCATTATTTAAAATAGCCCGCCAAAATTAAGATAAAGAACGGTGGCGGTGGCGTAGTGGTTATGTCACTAGACTAGTAAGCCAGAGGCTCAGTCAAATGCTCTGAGGATATGGGTTCAAATCCCACCACGGCAGCTGGTGGAATTTAAATTCAATTCAATTTAATTCTGGAATTAAATGTTAGCCTTAGTAATGGCGACCATGATACCATTGTCGATTGTTGCAAAAACCCATCTGGTTCACTAATGTCCTTTAGGGAAGGAAATCTGCTGTCCTTACCTGGTCTGGCCTACATGTGATTCCAGACCCACAGCAATGTGGTTGACTCTTAATGCCCTCTGAAATGGCCTAGCAAGCCACGCAGTTGTAAACAACCGCTACGAAAAACAATAAGAATAAAACTGGACGGACCACCCGGCATCGACCTCGGCACCGGAAACGACAACGACAACGGCAACGGCAAACCCAGCCCTGTCGACCCTGCAAAGTCCTCCTTACCAACATCTGGGGCCTTGTGCCAAAATTGGGAGAGCTGTCCCACAGACTAGTCAAGCAACAGCCTGACATAGTCATAATTACCGAATCATACCTTACAACCAATGTCCCAGACACCACCATCACCATCCCTGGGTATGTCCTGTCCCACCGGCAGGACAGACCCACCAGAGGTGGTGGCACCGTGGTATACAGTCGGGAGGGAGTAGCCCTGGGAGTCCTCAACATTGACTCAGGAACCCATGAGGTCTCATGGCATCAAGTCAAACATGGGCAAGGAAACCTCCTGCTAATTACCACCTACCGCCCTCCCTCAGCTGATGAATCAGTACTCCTTCATGTTGAGCACCAATTGGAAGAAGCACTGAGAGTAACAAGGGCACAAAATGTCCTCTGGGTGGGGGACTTCAGTGTCCATCACCAAGAGTGGCTCGGTAGCACCACAACTGACCGAGCTGGCCGAGTCCTAAAGGACATAGCTGCCAGACTGGGTCTGCGACAGGTGGTGAGGGAACCAACAAGAGGGGAAAACCTACTTGATCTCATCCTCACCAATCTACTTGTTGCAGATGCATCTGTCCATGACAGCATTGGTGGAAGTGACCACCGCACAGTTCTTGTGGAGACGAAGTCCGGTCTTCATGTTGAGGATACCCTCCACCGTGTTGTGTGGCACTACCACCGTGCTAAATGGGACAGATTTTGAACAGATCTGGCAACTCAAAACTGGGCATCCATGAGGCGCTGTGGGCCATCAGCAGCAGCAGAATTGTATTCAACCACAATCTGTAACCTCATGGCCCGGCATATCCCTCACTCTACCATTACCATCAAGCTGGGAGATCAACTCTGGTTTAACGAAGAGTGCAGGAGAGCATGCCGGGAACAGCACCAGGCATACCGAAAAATGAGGTGTCAACCTGGTGAGGCTACAACACAGGACTACTGCATGCCAAAAAACGGAAGCAATATGCGATAGACAGAGTTAAGCGATCTCACAACCATCGGATCAAATCAAAGCTCTGCAGTCCTGCCACATCCAGTCGTGAGTGGTGGTGGACAATTAAACAGTTAACAGGAGGAGGAGGCTCCAAAAATATCCCCATCCTCAATGATGGTGGAGCCCAGCACGTGAGTGCAAAAGACAAGGCTGAAGCATTTGCAACTATCTTCAGCCAGAAGTGCCGAGTGGATGATCCATCTCGGCCTCCTCCTGAGGTCCCCAGCATCACAGATGCCAGTCTTCAGCCCATTCAATTCACTCCACGTGATGTCAAGAAACGGCTGAAGACACTGGATACTGCAAAGGCTATGGGCCCTGACAACCTTCCGGCAATAGTACTGAAGACTTGTGCTCCAGAACTAGCTGCACCCCTAGCCAAGCTGTTCCAGTACAGCTACAACACTGGCATCTACCCGGCAATGTGGAAAATTGCCCAAGTATGTCCTGTCTACAAAAAGCAGGACAAATCCGACCTGGCCAATTACCGTCCCATCAGTCTGCTCTCAATCATCAGCAAAGTGATGGAAGGTGTCGTCGACAGTGCTATCAAGCGGCACTTACTCAGCAATAACCTGCTAACTGACGCCCAGTTTGGGTTCCGCCAGGGCCACTCAGCTCCTCACCTCATTACAGCCTTGGTCCAAACATGGACAAAAGAGCTGAACTCAAGAGGTGAGGTGAGAGTGACTGCCCTTGACATCAAGGCAGCATTTGATCGAGTGTGGCATCAAGGAGCCCTAGCAAAACTGAAGTCAATGGGAATCAAGGGGAAAACTCTCCATTGGTTGGAATCATACCTTGTACAAAGGAAGTTGGCTGTGGTTGTTGGAGGTCATTCATCTCAACCACATGACATCACTGCAGGAGTTCCTCAGGGCAGTGTCCTAGGCCCAACCATCTTCAGCTGTTTCATCAATGGCCTTCCCTCCATCATAAGGTCAGAAGTGGGGATGTTCGCTGATGATTGCACACTGTTCAGCACCATTCGAGACTCGTCAGATACTGACGCAGTCTGTGTCAATATGCAGCAAGACCTGGACAACATTCAGACTTGGGCTGACAAGTGGCAAGTAACATTCGCATCACACAAGTGCCAGGCAATGACCATCTCTAACAAGCGAGACTCTAACCACCTCCCCTTGACATTCAATGGCATTACCATCGCTGAATCCCCCACTATCAGCATCCTGGGGGTTACCATTGATCAGAAACTGAACTGGACCAGCCATATAAATACTGTGGCTACAAGAGCAGGCCAGAGGCTGGGAATTCTGCGGCGAGTGTCTCGCCTCCTGACTCCCCAAAGCCTTTCCACCATCTACAAGGCACAAGTCAGGAGTGTGATGGAATACTCTCCACTTGCCTGGATGAGTGCAGCTCCAACAACACTCAAGAAGCTCGACACCATTCAAGATAAAGCAGCCCGCTTGATTGGCACTCCATCCACCTCCTTCAACATTGACTCCCTCCACCACCGGCGCACTGTGGCTGCAGTGTGTACCATCTACAAGATGCACTGCAGAAACTCGCCAAAGCTCCTTCAACAGCACCTTCCAATCCCGCGACCTCTACCACTTAGAAGGACAAGTGCAGCAGACGCATGGGAACATCACCACCTACAAGTTCCCCTCCAAGCCACACACCATCCTGACTTGGACCTGTATCGCCGTTCCTTCACTGTCGCTGGGCCAAAATCCTGGAACTCCCTTCCTAACAGCATTGTGGGTGTACCTACACCATATGGACTGCAGCGGTTCAAGAAGGCAGCTCACCACCATCTTCTCAAGGGCAATTAGGGATGGGCACTAAATGCAGGCCTAGCCAGCCAGCGACGCCCACATCCATCAATGAATAAAAAAAAACTAACCTGATTTGGCACGCAGATAAGGGTTTTTCGAGAAGGGTATAATTGAAGGACCCCGGGTAGCAATCGGTGTGCTGTGCTGTCCTGGTGCTGCTGCTCTCTCTGATCTTCGGCCCCTCGCCCTCGTGGCTGCCACTCTTTCCCCGTCCCGCGCTTACCCCCTGGCCTTTGCCCGTGCCTTTCCCCACTCCATCTGGAATCGCCCCGGGTCGGGCGGACACGGACAATTCAGGCCAGGCGAGGCGGGATGCGACGAGGGGAGGAGGGAAGACCACCGGAGGGAAGGCCACCTGAGGAAGACTGGCTGAAGAAGACCAACTGAGGAGACGAACTCAGGGGAGGCTTCGAATTATCGGGCCTTCAGCCTCAGCCGACCTTCGAATATCTGCACACCAACTCAATCTCTCAGCTGGCGACGAAGAATCATCCCTGCAAGGTAAAGTACCCAAACAGAGACTTTAACTTTGGGGTACTCGAGCCTGGACAGTGCCCTTGCAGTGCTTGGAGGCCACGTGATGACGGCAGGCTCCAGAGAGCACCAAGAGCGAACCCCGAACCCCACTGCTGTTTTGAGTCCAACAAACCCTTTTGATTGGTGAGCATGAAGTTCTGAACTCTCATAGCTTAATCTAGTTAGGTATAGGGGGTGGGATAAAGATAAGGGGATTGTTAAGATAATTGTTTTCCCTCGATGTGCCGTGTGTTCCCCATTCCCTGTATAAGTATAGTTATTCTTCTTTTGTATTTTCGCCTGTAGAAGTGTACACTAGTAATTTTCCATAAGGTTGTATCAATTTTTCCTCTTCAATAAAATCTTGGTTTTTGTTTACACCCAACCACCTGTCTACTTGAGTCTTCTCTGTACCGCCACCTTGTACCTAAGTCTGCTGTCTAGAACCCAGGGGCGTGGGAGCGATTCGAACCGCTCACAAAACAGTCAGAGGCATAACTGACTGGGCGTACGCGCCAAATACCACCACACGCCACCCCCTACAGAAATGGTGACCGTGGCAGGACACCGGCAACAAGGTTGCGATGCAGCAGACAATGGTTCGGATGAGCGAACCGTGATGGAGGAAAGGATTTCTGATTATGTGTTTAGCAAGGTGAATATCACTAAGAAGTGGATCACCACTCTGTTAAGGGCTGGGCGACTGTTAGATGCAGCAGCTAAGTGGACAGAGGGAAAGGAACACAAGAAATCCTTAGAGAAGGCAGTTTGGCTGCTGTGCTTTAAAAAGCAGGTCCAGCTCTTGGACGGGCTCCTTGCAGCATAGGCAGTCGAGTTAAGGGAGTCAGCCCTGGAGATCCAGGATAAGGCTCTCGCAGGGGAGAAGTTATTAGTAGCTTTGCAGGCTTTGAACCAAGAGAGAGTACATTTAGTAGGAGAACACAAGGCCCAGTTGAAATACCTACGGTGCCAAGTCACTGAGGCCAAGGGAAATAAGTTAAGGTTGCGGGAGAAAAACGCCCGCTTGGCAAGGCAGATTAGGGAACAGGAAGAGAAAGTACAGGAGGTAAAAGCCGCTTACAAGCTAGCAAGTGAACAGGGGTTTGAGGAGGCAGACCACGGCCCCTGCAAAGAGAGGATAGAAAATCTGAGCTGGGCCCTCTGGAAGGCAAAAGGCATGGTATGCCTTATAAGCCCAAAGGCAGGCCAGGCAGATTTTATGGGGAACGAGGGGAGGACAGTTCCAACGTCACCGGTGGTGCCCAGGGACGACCCGGTTGAGAGAAGAGACCTCACGGCCGCCACCCGTAGCGCCAAGTTTCAGCGAGGTTTGGCAGCAAGGGGGGGTGGAACCCGAAGTGGAGCTAGAGGTGGAGGTGGAGGTAGAGCAAACCCCGCCCGAGAGGCCGGAGCCAGGACCGATGTGCCCAGCGCGGCATCGGAGGTTCGGCCCACCCGCCAATGGCGACACTGAGGGACTCCTCCAAAACCAGTTCGTATTACCCTTCAACACCCAACAGCTCAGGGTGATGATCAGCCATGTCCCGAATCTTTCCGCAAAGGGAGACCCCTCGATCCACTTCAGGGAAATAGAGCAGACCGCCAGCGTTAACGACTGCGATGACGCTGCGAAGGCCAAAATGCTGCTATTCTCCCTGGAGAGTAATCTCCTCCAATCCCTCTCTGCCGAGTGTAAAAGGGGGCAGAGCGGGTATGAGGAGCTTAGAGATGCGGTTCTAGAGGCCATGGGGATGGATGAGGGAAGTCCTTTCTCTCGCGTGGAGAAGACGATCCAGCATTCTGGGGAAACCCCGCAGGCTTTTGCGGACCGGCTGTGGCCGGTGTACTGGAAAGCTTGCCCCGGAACGCCAGGCCGGACGTTCCTGAATGGGGATTTCCTGACGCATTGGCTCTGTTGCCTGGTGGCGAACAGCTTGCCACAGGTCCGGGCCAAGGCAGAAGCCTGGTTCGACCCCAAAGATCCCCAGACCACAGAACTCACGGTAATTAGGCAGCTCACTCTGGCTTACAAGAACGGTAGGGGAGCTGATGCACACCCACCCAAGGGGAAGGTGCATGAGATAAAACCAGGAGTGCAGAGTAGGAAAGAGTGGCACCAGGAAGGGAGTAACACCCCAACACCAAGACCAATTGATACGGGTGTGGGAAGGATGGTCACTGGCGGAAGGAGTGCAAAAACCCTTGGAAGGATAACAAGGGAAAGCACCCCACAGCCCCAGCCCAAAAGGTAGGGGTAGGGACCCCTTCCGCAGAGGTCAAGTCACTTTTGGACGCCATGAGGTCCTTACTGACTGGCCAGGGGAGAGTAGCAGCCACCACCGGTGCTCTCAACCCGTCAGCCCCATCCAACCCACAGCCGTGACTAGAGCCGGCGCAGCCTGTTTACCTGTGTTCGCTCCGATATGATGAGTGGAGGAGACCCCTTTTGGAGATGGAGGTGGAAAAGATGACAGGGACCTATCTGTTGGACACGGGGGCATCGCGCACCGTGATCTACTCAGCTAACCCCATCACCTCACCTCTCTCCAGCGTGGTCCCATACAGTCTATTGGTGTTCACGGGTAGGGAACAGGCCGGCTCATTTGGATAAACATAATTTAATAGGGCAAACTCAGCATGGTTTCATGAAGGGGAAGTCATGTTTAACAAATTTGCTTGAGTTTTTTGAGGAAGTAACATACAGGGTGGATAAAGGGGAACCAGTGGACGTAGTGTATTTAGACTTCCAAAAGGCATTTGACAAGGTGCCACACAAAAGATTATTGCTCAAGATAAAAAATCACGGGATTGGGGGTAATATTCTGGCGTGGGTGGAGGATTGGCTCTCTAACAGAAAGCAGAGAGTTGGGATAAATGGTTCGTTCTCAGATTGGCAACCAGTAACTAGTGGTGTTCCGCAGGGGTCAGTGCTGGGTCCCCAACTCTTTACAATCTATATTAACGATTTGGAGGAGGGGACCGAGTGTAACATATCAAAGTTTGCAGATGATACAAAGATGGGAGGGAAAGTAGTGAGTGAGGAGGACATAAAAAACCTGCAAAGGGACATAGACAGGCTAAGTAAGTGGGCAGAGATTTGGCAGATGGAATACAATACTGGAAAGTGTGAGGTTATGCACTTTGGCAGGAAAAATCATAGAGCAAGTTATTATCTTAATGGCAAGAAACTGGAAAGTACTGTAGTACAAAGGGATCTGGGGGTCCTGGTGCACGAAACTCAAAAAGTTAGTATGCAGGTGCAGCAAGTGATTAAGAAGGCCAATGGAATGTTGGCTTTTATTGCTAGGGGGTTGGAATATAAAAACAGGGAGGTATTGCTGCAGTTGTACAAGGTATTGGTGAGGCCGCACCTGGAATACTGCATACAGTTTTGGTGTCCATACTTAAGAAAAGACATACTTGCTCTCGAGTCAGTACAAAGAAGGTTCACTCGGTTAATCCCGGGGATGAGGGGGTGGTCATATGAGGAGAGGTTGAGTAGATTGGGACTCTACTCATTGGAGTTCAGAAGAATGAGAGGCGATCTTATTGAAACATATAAGATTGTGAAGGGGCTTGATCGGGTGGATGCGGTGAGGATGTTCCCAATGATGGGTGAAACTAGAACTAGGGGGCATAATCTTAAAATAAGGGGCTGCTCATTCAAAACTGAGATGAGGAGAAACTTCTTCACTCAGAGGGTGGTAGGTTTGTGGAATTTGCTGCCCCAGAAAGCTGTGGAAGCTACATCATTAAATAAATTTAAAACAGAAATAGATAGTTTCCTAGAAGTAAAGGGAATAAAGGGTTACGGGGAGCGGGCAGGAAATTGGACATGAGTCTGGGTTCGGAATGGTCATGGCCCTGTGGGTAGTGGAGCGGGCCCAGGGGCCGTGTAGCCTTGTTCTGCTCCTACTGTGTTCTAATTCTGTTAGATTTCAGGAGATGGTTTTATTCCTGTTCCTGGCTGGGGTGGAGATCGCCTTTACAGAAGGTAAGTACTGTAGAAAATATAGGGACAGTGTGATCTCCTGGAAGAATTTCGATCGCCTAGATGGGTCGGAGAGGAATTTCCCAGATTTTTTTCTCCCAAATTGGCCATTGGGTCTTTATCTGGTTTTTCGCCTCTCCCGGGAGATCACATGGGTTCGGGTGGATGCAGAGTGATAGAAGATTTGAGGTTAGGATCAGATCAGCCATGATCTTATTGAATGGTGGAGCAGGCTCGAGGGGCCGATTGGCCTACTCCTGCTCCTATTTCTTATGTTCTTATGTTCTTATCCCGCTCGCCATTCGGATAGGACCGCTCTGCTCCAAGTGGACATGTGTCCTGATGAAATGGGACGTGGAGGATGGAAGAGGACTCCTGGGGGAACATAAGAAGATAAGAAGTAGGAGCAGCAGTAGGCCATACGGCCCCTCGGGCCTGCTCCCTCATTCAATAGGATCATGGCTGATCCGAACCTAGACTCACGTCCACGTCCCTGCCCGCTGCCCGTAACCCCTAATTCCCTTATCAGCTCGGAAACTGTCTATCTTCGTTTTAAATTTATTTAATGTCGCAGCTTCCACAGCTCTCTGAGGTAGCAAATTCCATAGATTTACTACCCTCTGAGTGAAGAAGTTCCTCCTCATCTCAGTTTTGAAAGGGCAGCCCCTTATTCTAAGATTATGCCCCCTAGTTCTAGTCTCACCCATCAGTGGAAACATCCTCACCGCATCCACCCGATCAAGCCCCCTCACAATCTTATATGTTTCGATAAGATCGCCTCTCATTCTTCTGAACTCCAATGAGTAGAGGCCCAACCTACTCAACCTTTCCTCATAAGTCAACCCCCTCATCTCCGGAATCAACCGAGTGAACCTTCTCTGAACTGCCTCGAGAGCAAGTATATCTTTTCTTAAATATGGAAACCAAAACTGTATGCAGTATTCCAGGTGTGGCCTCACCAGTACCCTGTATAACTGAAGCAAGACTTCCCTGCTTTTATACTCCATCCCCCTTGCAATAAAAGCCAAGATTCCATTGGCCTTCCTGATCACCTGCTGTACCTGCATACTAACCTTCTGTGTTTCATGCACCAGGACCCCCAGATCCCTTTGTACTGTAGCACTTTGCAGTTTCTTTCCATTTAGATAATAACTTGCTCTTTGATTTTTTCTGCCAAAGTGCATAACCTCACACTTTCCAACATTATATTCCATCTGCCAAATTTCTGCCCACTCTCTTAGCCTGTCTATGTCCTTTTGCAGGTTTTTTTATGTCCTCCTCACTCACTGCTTTCCCTCCCATCTTTGTATCGTCGGCAAACTTGGATAAGTTGCACTCGGTCCCTTCCTCCAAATCGTTAATATAGATTATAAAGAGTTGGGGTCCCAGCACTGACCCCTGCGGAACACCACTCGTCACTGATTGCCAACCCGAGAATGAACTATTTATCCCAACTCTCTGTTTTTTGTTAGATAGCCAATCTTCCACCCATGCCAGTATATTACTCCCAATCCCGTGATTTTTTATCTTGTGCAGTAATCTTTTGTGTGGCACCTTGTCAAATGCCTTTCGGAAGTCCAAATGCACCACATCCATTGGTTCCCCTTTATCTACCCTGTTTGTTACGTCCTCAAAGAATTCGAGCAAATTTGTCAAACATGACTTCCCCTTCATAAAACCATGCTGACTCTGTCCGATTAAATTATGCTTATCCAAATGTCCTGTTACTGCTTCCTTAATAATGGACTCCAACATTTTACCAACCACAGATGTTAGGCTAACTGGTCTATAGTTTCCAGCCTTTTGTCTACTTCCCTTTTTAAATAAGGGCGTTACATTAGCAGTTTTCCAATCTGCTGGGACCTTTCCTGAATCCAGGGAGTTTTGGAAAATTACCACTAATGCATCCACAATCCCTACCACTACTTTTCTCAAGACACTAAGATGTAAGCCTTCAGGTCCAGGGGATTTATCCGCCTTTAGTCCAATTACCTTACCGAGTACCACCTCCTTAGGATTAATAAAAAATGTCCTAGTAAAGGATCCCCTTGGAATGAGTGACCATAACATGGTTGAATTCCAAATTCAGTTGGAGGGTGAGAGAGTTGGATCTCAAACCAGCGTACTAAGCTTAAATAAAGGAGACTATGAAGGTATGAGAGCAGAGTTAACTAAAGTGGACTGGGAAAATAGATTAAGGTGTAAGACGGTACATGAGCAGTGGTGTACATTCAAGGAGATATTTCACAACTTTCAAGAAAAATATATTCCACTGAGGAAAAAGGGGCGTAAAAGAAAAGACAGCCATCCGTGGCTAAGTAAAGTAATAAAGGATAGTATCTGACTGAAAACAAGGGCATATAAAGTAGCCAAATCTAGTGGGAGGATAGAAGATTGGGAAGCATTTAAAAGCCAGCAAAGAATAACTAAAAGATTAGTTAAGAAAGGGAAGATAGATTATGAAAGTAAACTAGCAAAAAATATAAAAACAGATAGCAAGAGTTTCTACAGTTATATAAAAAGAAAAAGGGTGGCTAAAGTGAATGTTGGTCCTCAAAGAATTCGAGCAAATTTGTCAAACATGACTTCCCCTTCATAAAACCATGCTGACTGTCCGATTAAATTATGCTTATCCAAATGTCCTGTTACTGCTTCCTTAATAATGGTCTCCAACATTTTACCAACCACAGATGTTAGGCTAACTGGTCTATAGTTTCCAGCCTTTTGTCTACTTCCCTTTTGAAATAAGGGCGTTGCATTAGCAGTTTTCCAATCTGCTGGGACCTTTCCTGAATCCAGGGAGTTTGGGAAAATTACCACTAATGCATCCGGGGGCTGACTTTATCGTGGGTCATGGGATCCTAGTGGATTTGAGGAATCACTGCCTTTGGGGGGCAGGCAAAGTAAAGAACGGTGAGATCGTAGTTATCCTGGGTAAGGAAGGGAAGGGGACCCTCTGCACCATGAAGCCCAAAGAGGATTATAACCTCGGGCTCATGGTCAGCAACACCCCACCAGAGTTCCAGGCATTTGTGCAGGCCCACCTGGCCACATTTGCCACTCACAAACACGACTGCGGGAGGGTCACAGGGTTTGAGGTCAGCGTAGACGGGGACCCCATGGCCCGAACACAGAAACAGTATAACTTCCCCAGGGAAGCAGAACCGGACATGGAAGCAGCCATGTCCTCGTTAGTGCAGCAGGGAGTTCTGAGACCGATAGCTACCCACATGAATTCTCCGTTATGGCCGGTCAGAAAGCCGGACAATTCCTGGAGGGCCACGGTGGACTATCGGGTGCTCAGTAGCAACATCCCAGCCTGCGCACCCACAGTAGCAGCAGTTGCTGACCTCATCAGGAGTATTCCAGCATCTGCGACCGCTTTCACAGCGCTGGATATTTCAAATGGGTTTTGGTCCATCCCTGTAAGGAGGGAGGATCAGTACAAGTTTGCCTTTACGTTTAAAGGGCAACAGCACACGTGGAACTGTTTGCCACAGGGCTTCAACAACAGCCCCAGCATTTTCCATCAGTGCATGGCCGACAATTTGAAGGATTTTAGCCAGCCCAGACAGTTGGTTCAATATGTGGATGACCTGCTCCTGTTCATTGATTCGAAAGAGGAGCATGGCCCGCTATTGGCCAAACTGCTGGAGCTGTTAGGACAGAAGGGTTTCAAGGTAAATCCCAAGAAAGCGTAGATCGGCCAGCAAAGCGCAGATCGGCCAGCCGGAGGTGAAATTCCTTGGTCTGACCGTGCGCACTGGAGAAAGGGCCATAGATAAGGCTAGGAGGGAGGCGGTACAAGAACTACCGGTCCCTAAAACAGTAATGGGTGTGAGGTCGTTCCTAGGGCTAACCGGGTGCTATAGAGACTTCATTGAGGACTATGCAGCCACCGCAGCCCCTCTGCTCCGAATCCCACACAAGGGAGTGGAGTGGCTTTGGGATGAGGGTTGCCAGGCAGCATTTGTCAGGCTCAAGAAGGACTTGCAGACCGTGCCAGCTTTAGGGCCCATAGATGGGGGGAAAGAGTTTTTCCTGGAGGTAGCGGCCAGCGGGGACAGCCTCAGTGCTGTGCTGCTCCAAGAGCGGCCCGGCCGGCTGCGGCCGGTGGTCTACTCCTCCAGGATACTCACAGATGTGGAAAGGAGCTATTCCAATTGTGAGCGGCATCTTTTGGCCACACATTGGGCTGTGAAAAGATAATTGATCTTCACAAGCACCTCTCCCATCACCCTCCTCACCCATCACACACCCACCCAGATGCTTCTGGACAGGAGGATCAATGATGGGACAGTGAGCAGTGCCCACATTGCCCGCTGGACCTTGCTCCTCTCACAGATGGATCTGAAGGTCTCTGTGAGCCAAAGCTCGCAGCCAACATGGTATATCCTGGAACAGCCCACCGGTGCTCCATTGGAGGGGTTTGGGAAGTAAACCTAGGTTTACGGGCCAGGATAGATCCCACAGGCCGCGAGATCTATGTAGACGGTTCCAGCATGGTATCTGCTGGCGAGCGTCTCACAGGGTGTGGAGTTTACGACCCAGCGGCAAACATTGCCCTGGCGATTAAACTCCCCAGCACCATGAGCGCCCAACAGGCTGAACTGTCCGCGGTGGTGTATGTCGTTACACACCCTGAAATCTTCCCCACCCCCTACATGATTTGCTCGGACAGCGTGTTCACGTGCAATTCGTGTACGGAGTACCTGGCCATCTGGTCCCGCCGCAGATATACCTCCGCAGACGGGAGACCCCTCACAGTAAAGCCCCTGCTGGTAAAGATCCTGGCAGCAGTAGGGGAGGAAGGGGAGGTTTTCATCCACAAAGTGAAGGCCCATTCTTCCACAGAACCCCGCGGCCAGGGCAACCAGCAGGCTGACTTGCTCGCCAAGCAGGGTGCCCACACAGGCATTTTCTGGGGCCCATTTGGATCCAGACCCATGGCAACGGTCAGAGGTAGGGACGGGACCCAAGGGAGTGTAGGAGTAGCGTTAGCCCCGGACCTTAAGACAGTGCAAGCCCAAGACCCCGTCCTCAAAGCTGTCCTTGGCGCCATAGCTGAGGGAAAGGAGATAGTTGGTCCATACGGCGCAGCGACACTCCGTTAAAGAGGGTATGCTGTTCCAGCGGGAACAGTGGGTTGTGCCGCAGCAGCACCGGAGGGAATTCCTTCAACTGGCCCATGAGGGTCCAGGAGCAGGACACCCCAGGCCTGAGACCATCTGGCAACGGGTGGAACAGGCGGGATGGTGGCCGGGACTCAGGGACGATGTCCACGAGTTCTGTGCATGCTGTCTTGTGTGCGCTGCGAACAACCCTGACCCCCACAAAAGAAAGGTCCCTATGGGACACGTCAGGAGGGTAGCGGGACCATGGCAGTCGATACAAGTCAACTACATCAGGCCCCTGCCCACCGCCCAGGGAGGCTATAAGTACTTCCTAGTCCTGGTGGACGTGTTTACCAAATGGGTAGATGCCTTTCCCTGTAAAACTGCCACAGCTCTGGGTACTGCCAGGATCCTGGTCCGGGAAGTGTTCTCGAGGTGGGGGCTACCACAGTATGTGGGGTCCGACCAAGGGAGTCACTTCACCGGACAGGTGATGCAGAACACCCTGATGCCATTGTAGTGAAATGGCACACGGCCCACAACCCCCAGTCATCGGGGATTGTAGAACGCATGAATCGGACCCTGAAAGAAAGGTTAAGAAAGGAAACGGTGGACTCGCCCTGTAAATGGGCCGAAGTCCTACCGTTGGTTTCGATGGGGATCCGGGCCAGCCAGTCTAAAAGCACGGGGTATTCCCCGTACGAGTTAATGACTGGCAGGGTTATGCGGACCCCCACCCATGTACTAGCCCTGGTGCTCATGGAGTGTCAGCTCAGGGAGGTAAACCAGGACAGGTTCGCCCGAAACCTCTTTGAGCACCTGAAGCAGGTCCATGAGCAGGCGGCTGGGAACATGGGAAGACAGCATCGGAGTAACCGATTGCTGCTCAAGCCGAGAAAGCACCACGAGTGGGAGATAGGAGATTGGGTTATTGTAAGGAATTATGCCCGAGTAGGTAGTTTGGAACCATTATACATGGGGCCCTACAGTATTGTAGATAAAGCCAGCCCCATGGTATACGCAGTGAAGATGCCCCGGCGTACAAAATGGTTTCACATCAACCAGTGTAAGCTGTTTACACCTGGAAGGGGAAAGCAGCCAGTTGGGAAAAGGTCTGAGGATAAAGATCCTCAGCCTGCAACAGGAGCGAGTTCACAGACTGCACAGGCAGGTGCTGTGGCTTGCTTGAAGGGAGGGACCATCCCGCCCATCGATTGGGACACTCCCCCACTCTTCTGGGATCCAGACAAGGGGGAGGGACCTGAGGGTGAAAACCCCGCCCCTAACCCAGGTGTAGAGAGGGAGGGACCTGAGGTCGAAAACCCCACCCCAGACCCAGCCATGGGACCTGGGGGCAGAGACTCTCAGCCCGCCGCAGCAGGCTGCAAAATGTTACCTGCCCCCAGCCCAGGTTTGGGAGGGGTCAAGCCTGGGGGAGCAGCGGTTCGGGTAAAAGGCCCAGCGGCCAAGAAAGCCCCACCCGTCAATGCCCCTAGAAGGTCCCCACGGACGCCCCAGCCGAGAAAGCCGTGGTCACCAGCCCTCCAGTTACCAAGGGCCACCCCTCAAGTCAGGGAAAGGTCCAAGGACACAGGTCCTCAGCTGGCAGCCACAGGCCGCAGTCTGACCAGGGATAAGCCTGGCCGCCCGGAGACGGGCAGCGCATGTATATAGTTTTAGTTTAAGTTTTAAGTAAAGTGTAATTACTTAGCTTAAGTTTGGGTGTTATAATTTAAGTTAAATAAGGTGATGGGTAGTTTTAAGTTAAGTAGTCTGTTAAGAGTGTATATTTGGGTCGAGGTCGCGGGACCCGAGCATGTTTCACCAAGCCAGAGAATCTCTTGGGGACCTGGCTGCATGTTCTTTTACATCTTTTTGCAGAGAGGTTTTCAGAATGGAATGGATTGTAATCCTATTCGCCCTGATCGGGATGAGTGTGGAGAGGAGGGGCGATGTCCAAGACACCCACATCTACGGGTGTTCGGGAGACAAGGCGCTCCTGGCGATCGATGGGAGCGGTGAATGGGATGCGGAGGAGACCGCCGTTTACTTCCACAAGGGAAGATGGCCAGGATGGCTGGGGTCCAATTCATCTCAGTACTCTAGCCAAACCGGATTCACGTACGGGGAAGCCTCCCTCCTGTGCCCCAGGGTACGAGTCGTTACCACGAGGGTCAGCGTCACCGTTGGAAAGCGAATATGTTTGACGTGTAAAGGACACATTCCACTGGATAGGTGTGGTGGCTCAGGAAGTTGAGCAAGGACATGAGGAACCCCGGAGTCGAGTGGGAACGGTTGGGAAACAACACCCATCGGACGATTACCGGGACTCATGGAGGACTAAGCGTGTGTTGGGACAAGTGGTGGGAACCGGATCAAGGGATTTACATCTGTTTGTGGGGGTCAGAGACGGTCTGTCCCGCAGGCATATCCATTATGTTCCACCGGCAGTGGCACGACACCGGGAAGGGGATAAGGTGGGATGCCAGCCGGAAGGTGTGTGTGGTCCCATATTCCCAGATCCCAGTCAACGCCACTGAGCTGGTAACCCGCCCCCGTAAGCCCTTGCCCACAGCGCAGGTGGCGAGGTTACCCAGGGAAGGTTGCCCCACCGCCACCAAGGGACCAGGGAATGGGTTGGTATTAGTCCCCACCGATCAGATGCTGTACCAGAGGGTACACTACGCGGTAGCCTCCGTGATTTTAAATCTCACTGAGGTACATTTACCGGAGTGGTGTCCCAAAGAAACAGAGCAGCTATACCAGGCCCTGTTAAAGGACATGTTCAAGAAGTTTTACGAGTTCGATTTTGCCCATGTGGACAAGACCGAACTCTACACCACACACCGAGAATTTTTGGGTAATACAGGGAGGCAAAGAAGGGGAGTATGGAATGATGTTTTTACTGCGTTTAATACTGGGTCCTCTGTCATCAACAGCTTGGATGACATAGAGCTGCAGACCCAGATAGACGGTTTAAAAACACAGTTAAAAGGGATATTACTGGATGGGAACAAGGTAGTGGGCTCGGAGTTGCATGAGGACCAGGCCATGACGGTCCATTTAAACGAGATTATAGCCAAGTTGGAAAAGCACGCAAAGATGGTAAATGCTCTCATAAGGGAGGACAGAAATGCTTCTGACCAGGCTGCGCAGAATGAGGTGTGTGTGTTATACGGGGCGTGGTTACTGGGCGAGGGCTGCAGTAATCTGGAGGATTAAAACAGGGTTTGGTCCCCTCCTGGATTAGCAACAAGCACCTCGCAGCTCTCCACCCTTTTGAGAATGCATTGAGCCCGTGCCAACTCCGGCTAGCCTCCGAAGCCTACCCAGTCCCCGTGGATTGTGGGCGGTCCAACCACACAATCATGGGAGTAATAGTTACGATGCCGGTCATGGGTAGGACAGCCCGACCCGCACCGGTATACAGGGTTGAGAACATTGGAGTCATTCAAGGTGGTGCACACATTTGTTTCACAGCGGTCCCGCCTTACGTCATAAAGTGGGAGCACGCTATGACAGGTACTGACCTCTCACGGTGCCGGAGCCGGGGAGCACACATAATCCTGTGTCCCCAGCACTTGAATGCCTTTTCAAAACCACAGTGTGGGTTCAGAGCTGCTGGCGCAAAGCCTATAAATTGTACCATGGAGGCAATGGCACAAGGCCATGTTCCCCCACAGATAGCATATATAGGAGGTGGGACATATTGTGTCACCACCGGCACGTCCCACTACCAGCATGGACAGCATAGCTGGTGTCCGGTTAATGACAGCAGTTTCTGTTTCAAACCCGAGGCAGAAGTTCAAGTGGCCCAGGAGCGAATTGTTCCCATTCCTGAACCCTCCACTGTTCACCTCACTGTGAAGGAGAATTTTACAAATTTCACAGAATCACAGAATCACAGAAACCCCACAGTGCAGATAGAGGCCATTTCGGCCCATCGAGCCTGCACCAACACATATCCCACCCGATCCCAGTATCCCCTACACCAACACATATCCCACCCTATCCCCGTAACCCCACGTATTTAATCCCCCTAACACTAAGGGTCAATTTATCATAGCCAATCAACCTAACCCGCACATCTTTGGACTGTGGGAGGAAACCGGAGCACCCGGAGGAAACCCACGCAAACACGGGGAGAATGTGCAAACTCCACACAGACAGTCGCCCGAGGCCGGATTCGAACCCGGGTCCCTGGCGCTGTGAGGCAACAGTGCTAACCACTATGCCACCGTGCTGCCCATTTGCAAAAGTACGTAGCGCACTTTGGCTATGAAATTCCCCCTCTCCCTGAACATCTGACCAAAATACTCAAAGCCATTATAGTTTCGCAGAAACATTTTTATACACTCAAACAGAAAACAGTAGAGATAGGGACTAAGATATTGGATATTGTGACTCCACCCTGGTGGAACATTTTCTGTAATATAGAGGTCCCTTCGTGGATCAGACTGGCTTCCCACATTCTCGTGGTTTGCCAGTTAGGGATAGTGTTGTACTTAATTTGTATCCAGTGTAAGGGAAAAGGTCGGTGGTCAGAATTCCGAAACCAGAGGATTTGGAAGGAACATTATGTAAAGGTGGAGGGAGATACGCTGGTTTAAGTTTTTTCCCTGTATGAAAAGTAAAGTATTGTCGTTTCTCTGTATTTGTTATTTTTAATAAAGGTTTCTCTTTTGTTTTTTTTTGCGGCGCGGTTTAATAAAGATATGTGTACCAAGTGGTGCAGGGGTGTTGGACCCCCTCCATGCTTGGATGTGCGTGTAAAGTCTGTAATTTTACTCTCTGTATGCTGTTGTACACTACATTTTTGCGGAATGGGAAGTGCATGTGTCGTGGGTATATTAGATAGCTAATTACAGGGGAAGGTTGACTATGGAGGGTCAGAAAAAATTTGCTCACCTTAAAAGTATGATACTTCAAGCAAGTTTAAGTATCACAGGGAGGAATGTAAGATTTGCAAAATTTCTACATTTCCCCGAAGGCTGTTATTAATAAACGGGACCCCGTGTGGACATTTTAAATCAAAAAGGGGAACCCAAGATGGCGTCTGTGCCTCGTGGCACAAAGCCTGTGGGATTTTAAAATGGACTCTGCAACACAGACAGCTTGTGGATCGAAACCCAAGCTGCAGGTTTCTGTGAAGAGAGACTTTGTATTTTGGAACCACACAGGACTCTGAATTATGCATTAGACCGAATTGGAGACAAATCTAAATTCAGATTAGGCCTATAGTTAAGGCCATCAAGCAGGCTACATATATTACCAGAAACAGATTAACAGAGCCATCGAGGCTGGACAGGCCCATCAAGGAACTTTCATGACAATACAAGTCAATTATTGGGCCGGTAGATGCGATTACCGGCCATCTAAAAACAGTTAGTATGGATTGCTACCATTATTTCAAATCAAATCAAATCAACTTTTATTGTCATTGTTAGTGCACAAGTGCAGTACAACAAAATGTAGGCTTGCGGCTCCCGAGAGTGTACATTTAGATTAAGACATTTAAACATTCAACATACATTTGGCTTGTAATACATTAATATAAGCATAACCATAATAAAGTGCATTGGCAGATGTGCAGGCTTTAGAGTTTATTTGTGGAGTTCAGTAGGATGACAGCCCTGGGAAAGAAGCTGTTCCTAAATCTGGTCGTACGGGTGCGAATGCATCTGTAGCGTCTCCCAGATGGCAGGAGGGCGAACAGACTGTGGCTGGGGTGGGTAGGGTCTTTGATGATGGACCGTGACCTCCGTAAACAGCGTTTCTGGTATATGTGCTCTATGGTCGGTAGCCGGGTGCTGGTAATGCGTTGGGCAGTTTTGACTACCCGCTGCAGGGCTTTCCGGTCATAGTAGCTACAGCTGCCATACCATACTGTGATACAGTTTGTCAGGATGCTCTCTATTGTGCAGCGGTAAAAGTTAGAGAGGATCAGGGGTGACAGGTTACATCCCTTCAGCCTCCTTAGGAAATATAGGCGCTGCTGGGCCTTCTTCACCAGAGAGGAGGTATTGAGGGACCAGGAGAGGTCTTCCGTGATGTGGACTCCGAGGAACTTAAAGCTGTCCACCCTTTCCACCACAGCCCCATTGATGTGGATGGGGGTGTGACTTCCGCCTTTAGACTTCCTGAAGTCCACAATGATTTCTTTGGTTTTCTTGATGTTCAGGGCCAGGTTGTTATCGGCGCACCACTTCACGAGATGCTGGACCTCCTCCCTGTAGGCTGACTCATTGTTGTTGGTGATCTGGCCTACTACCGTGGTATCATCCACAAACTTGATGATGGTGTTGGAACCATGAACAGCCACACAGTCGTGGGTGAAGAGGGAGTAGAGGACGGGGCTCAGCACACATCCTTGTGGGGCCCCCGTGTTCAGGGTCAGGTGGGGGGAGGTGTGGTTACCTAATTTGACAGACTGGGGTCTGTTTGTTAGGAAGTCCAGGGTCCAGTTGCAGAGGGAAGTGTTCAGGCCAAGAGTTTGGAGTTTGGTGGCCAGCTTGTTGGGGACGATAGTGTTGAATGCTGAGCTGTAGTCTATGAACAGCATTCTGATGTAGGTCTCTTTACCATCTAGGTGATTCAGTGCCGAGTGTAGAGCAGTTGTGATTGCATCCTCCGTTGATCTGTTTGCACGATAGGCAAACTGGTGTTGGTCAAGAGAGGCGGGAACACTGGCTTTGATGTGAGCCAGGACCAGTCTCTCGAAACACTTCATTATGATGGGTGTGAGTGCGACAGGTTTTAAAATAGTCCGCCAAAATTAAGGCAAAGAACTAACCTGATTTGGCGCACAGATAAGGGTTTTCGAGAAGGGTATCATTGAAGGCCCCCGGGTAGCAATCGGTGTGCTGTGCTGTCCTGGTGCTGCTGCTCTCTCTGCTCTTCGGCCCCTCGCCCTCGTGGCTGCCGCTCTTTCCCCGTCCCGCGCTTACCCCCTGGCCTTTGCCCGTGCCTTTCCCCACTCCATCTGGAATCGCCCCGGCACCGGGTTGGGCGGACACGGACAATTCAGGCCAGGCGAGGCGGGACGCGACGAGGGGAGGAGGGAAGACCACCGGAGGGAAGGCCACCTGAGTAAGACCGGCTGAAGAAGACCAACTGAGGAGATGAACTCAGGGGAGGCTTCGAATTATCGGGCCTTCAGCCTCAGCCAACCTTCGAATATCTGCACACCAACTCAATCTGTCGGCTGGCGACGAAGAATCATCCCTGCAAGGTAAAGTACACAAACAGAGACTTTAACTTTGGGGTACTCGAGCCTGGACAACGCCCTTGCAGCGCTTGGAGGCCACGTGACGATGGCAGGCTCCAGAGAGCACCAAGAGTGAACCCCGAACCCAACCGCTGTTTTGAGTCCAACAAACCCTTTTGATTGGTGAGCATGAAGTTCTGACCCCTCATAGCTTAACCTAGTTAGGTCTAGGGGGTGGGATAAAGATAAGGGGATTGTTAAGATAGTTGTTTTCCCTCAATGTGCCGTGTGTTCCCCATTCCCTGTATAAGTATAGTTATTCTTCTTTTGTATTTTCGCCTGTAGAAGTGTACACTAGTAATTTTCCGTAAGGTTGTATCAGTTTTTCCTCTTCAATAAAATCTTGGTTTTTGTTTACATCCAACCACCTGTCTACTCGAGTCTTCTCTGTACCGCCGCCTTGTACCTAAGTCCGGTGTCTAGAACCCAGGGGCGTGGGAGCGATTCGAACCGCTCACAAAATAGTCAGAGTCATAACTGACTGGGCGTACGCGCCAAACACCACCACACGCCACCCCCTACACCCCGCTTCCCCCCCCGCGGCCTCCAACCCCCCCTCCCCCCGCCCGCAGCATCCGATCACTCCGGCCTCCAATCTCCCCAAACGCCCCCGCACCCTGGCCTATCAATCCCTCCATCCGTCCTCTCCGCTCCCCTGTTGCAGCTTGTTGTCGGAGGCCTACCCACCTGACAACCAGCCAGCCTCTCAATCTAGCTGGCTGCGGTGAGGAAACGGAGACAAAAAATGTTAATCATGCCCTGCCTTTAAATTGGGCAGGACCTGAGGAAAACATGCTCTTCCGGGTTTCTCGAATGCAAAACGCCCCCCCACTCCCTACCCACAAACATCGAGGCCTTTTGATTCTCTCACCCCATCTTCCTTTCTCCTCGCTCGGGTTGTAAAGCAAGACAGAACTGTTGATATACTGTTCATAAATTGAATACTGTAATGTACTGCATATAGTATATTGCACGAGCCAAAGAAACTTGCTTTATCCTCAGAACTGAATATGTTACCGTGTCAGAAATGTAAGGCTTGTCTAACTTCAATGGTTTTATTTGACTTGCACCTTCCTCTGCTCTATAGGTATGTGAGACCATGCTAAATCATTTGCTAACCTGTTTCTGTGTCTCAATGAACTGCTTTTGTTTTACTCAGCCGAACCCAATGCCCCAACATGAATACAATACAAGAAAGCTAAGAGGGTTTGCCTTTCATTGAGAGAGCCAGATGGCAAGGCTACAGACTTCCATTATATTTGTGTGTCAGGTACAACAACAATAGCAGCTTGCATTCATATAGAAGAACATCTCAATGCACCTTTCAAGAGGAAGAGAAAGATGCCAAAAAGAAAAATGGAAGGGAAGGTCAGAGATGAATTTTAAGGAGTATTTTGAAGGAAGAGGTAGCAAGGTGAAGTGGGTTTGGGAGAGAGTTTCAAAAGAATGTGGAATGAAAAATTAGACTTCACTGGTGGAGCGGGAGACAATTAATACTCCAGAGTCCGAGGAGTGAAATATATGAGCTAGGACATGTGACTGGAGAAGACCACTAAGGCAAGGTGGAGTGAGGCCATGTAGGGATTCAAAAATGAGGAAAAGAACCTTGAAATGGGGAGCCAGTGGAGTTTAGTAAGGACAGGGGTGATGGGTGTGCAGGACCTAAGGTGGGAGGATAAACAGCAAGCAGAGTTCTGGATTAATTGAAGTTTGTAAAGGGTGAAGGAGGAGAATCAGAGAGGAGAGTGTTTGAGTAGTCAATCCTTGAAGTGATGAAGATGTGGATTAGGTTTTTGGCAGCAGAGGAAGAGCAGTAGAGTCAAAAGTGGGCAATGTTGCTGAAGTGGGAAAATTAAATATTAGCAACTCACCGAGAAGGCAAATAGAATTGGTGCCAGAGGCATGCAAGTGCTGGTCTGAACTGAACAAGGTGGTCTTCGTTCTGCTGAAATTGAGCTAAAGGGAATTTTGGAGAAAGTCGCAGTAGACAAGTACATGACCTTGGTTCTAAATACAAATAAGTCCATAATCTCCTCACATTGGATGTTGCAGGGGAGGGAGGTCTGACGAAGCAGTTGGCAGTGGAGGAATGGATTTTGGTTATTTCTTGCCTTCCAGGATGATGCTGGAGCAATGGGGGATTTGGCTATGGAGAGGGAATGTGGAACTGTTTGAATTGGCCAAGCAAGAACTGATGGTGGATTGCCAGTGCAGTTGAACCCTTGAGGGACTTCTGCATGAGGTCCATGGGCTTGAGACTGCAGAGATGGCTTGTGTATTGGGGGACGGTGGGGATGGGAGACCATCTGGAACCCAGTGGATACAAGATCATCAAAGATGGAGGTAAGAGATTTATGGAACAAATTGATGGAGTTGTTGATGCTAGCCTGGGTGGTGGTGGAGAAGGAGTCATGAGCTGAAGCAGACACTTAAGGCGGTTAGGTGATTTTTTTTTGCAGGGGTGGAATGACAAAGAGGCGGGGCTAGGAGTACACAAAATGAATAAGGGGATGAGAAAGTGGTTGGAGATAACTTTTGTTGTGTCTGTACCTTTCTACCTAGACACAATTAGAACTCAGAACTCAGAGATTCAAACATGAAGTGCTTTATTCAAAAAGAAGGTTCTGGAGAGTACCGAACAAAGAGAACTAAAATTTAACCAAGAGAACAACCCCAACCATTTATCTGCTGTGACAGCACCACCGCAGGTGGGAGGAGAACACACAATACATAACATATTCCTCCCCTCTTAAATGAAAGGTCCACATTATTCCTCAACAGGTAAGTTACTTTCAATGCACTCAACTAATCAAGGGTAGAGGTAGACTGCCTCAAACCCTGACTTTACCCTGGGGTTTATTCTGCCCCAGTCTTGTGGGTAAGTCACTAAGCCTACAGATCCAAGCGTCTTGGAGGCCGCCGCTCTCTGACAGGATACCGGCGGTCATCGCTGGCTTTCACAGCAGTAGGCATTGACACAGGCCTAGATAGAGAAGGTGCCTGTGTCAGTCGAAAGTCAGGAGTTTGCACAGGTGGAACAGTCTCTTTGACTTCCTGTGTTGGAGAAGAGCACTGTGGCAAAGGATGCTGGTTTGCGGTATCATCCGGAAACAGTTCAGGCCAACCAGCTGCTGGAGCCTCTGTGGCTGTCTCTGCTCCTAGCAACAGTTGATCAGTGTGTCTTCTCCAGATGACGTCCTCAGCAGTCTCAACCATGTAAGACACAGGGCCCGTCTGCGTGATCACCGTAGCAAGATCCCATTTCGGTCCAGTGTTGTAGTTTCGAGCTAGGACGTGCTCTCCAGGATAAGACCGTCTCTCCTTGGCTCTTTTCTCTCTCTTTTCAACTTGAGCTTGTTGTTGACGATGGACAACATGCTCTGCCCTTGGAGGTTTGAGTAAGTCAAAACTTGTCCGCAACTGCCTCTTCATCATCAGCGAAGCGGGGGAAGTTTTGGTTGTGGCATGCGGCTCGTTCCTGGAGGATAACAGGAAGCTGTTCAGACGTTGGTGGATTGAGCCCTGACCTTGCAATGCCTTCAAGGCATGCTTCAAAGTTTGCACGAACCTTTCTGCCAGGCCGTTAGTAGAGGGATGATAGGGCGCAGACCTGATGTGTTGGACACCATTCACATGCAGGAAGGTTGCAAACTCCTGTGATACAAATTGTGGACCGTTGTCACTTACAAGTTGTTCCGGTGAGCCATAATGGCTGAACATCTCACCAAGTTTCTCAATTGTTTTCTCTGCTGTGGTAGACCTCATCACAGCGACCTCCGGCCACTTGCTATGAGCGTCCACAACCACCATAAACATCTTCTCTTTGAAAGGACCGGCGAAGTCCACATGTACTCGCTGCTACACTTCTTCAGGCCAATCCGAGGGGTGTAGGGTTGCCAGCTGTGGAACATTCCGGACCCTTTGACATGGGGAACATGTTTTGGCTTTCTCCTCAATATTTCCATCAAGACCTGGCCACCAGAAGTAGCTTCTTGCCACTTCCTTCATCCGAACCATCCCACTGTGGCCTGTATGAAGTTGTTGCAGTATAGGTTCCCTCAGAGGTGGTGGAATGATGACACGGCGTCCCCAAAGAAGACAACCTGCCTGGACGGCGAGCTCATTTCTTTTTGAAACGTAAGGTTTCAAACTAGGAGAATCTCCTATAGCTCTCCTTTGAATGACATCGTCCATTACCTCAGACAGGACTGGATCGTTGCGCGTGTACCTTCGCACCTGAACTGCAGTGACAGGTGCTCCCTCCACTTGTCTAAAGTAGAAGATGTCTATCTGATGAGGCTCTGGGGGAGTAACAGGCAAGCGCAGCCTCAAGAGACCATCTGCGTCGCCGTGCAAGTCTGATTTGCGATATTTGATGTCATATGTGTGTCCTGACAACAGTAAGGCCCACCTTTGCATCCTGCTTGCAGTAAGAGACGGAATTACGGTGTGAGGCCCGAAGATTGAAGTCAATGAACAGTGGTCCGTCAGAAGTGTGAACCTTCTCCCAAACAGGTACTGATGAAATTTTCAAATTCCAAAAACGATTCCCAAGGCCTCGCGCTCAATCTGCGCATAATTACTCTCGGCCTTGTTCAAGGTGCGTGATGCGAAGGCGATAGGTTTCTCTTCCCCAGAAGGCATGATGTGGGATATGACTGCTCCCACACCATATGGTGATGCATCACATGCTAGCTGCACGGGTAGCTTTGGGTCGAAGTGTGTCAGGACCTCCGACTTCAGCAATGCTTTCTTTGCTTGGGCGAAAGCTTCGTTGCACAGTTCAGTCCATTTCCATGTTTTGCCTTGACATAGCAACTGATGTAACGGCTTCAGCAATGTTGCTAAGTCTGGAATAAACTTCCCATATTAGTTAAGTAGCCCCAGAAATGAACGTAACTGGCTCACATTCTGGGGTGCTGGGGCCTCCACGATCGCCTTGACTTTTGACGGCACCTTATGCAGGCCAGTAGCGTCAATCACATGCCCCAGGTACGCGACTGAAGACTGAAAGAATACACATTTGTCCTTACGAACTCTGAGTCCGTACTCTTTCAGTCGCTGTAGTGTCGCATCCAAGTTCAGAAGATGATCCTCCTCATTTGTCCCAGTGACAAGGATGTCATCCAGGTAGCACTGGACTCCTGGCAGTCCACTCAAAATCTGATCCATTGCCCTTTGGAATAGAGCAGGGGCCGATGTAATTCCAAACGGAAGGCGGCAGTACCGGTATGGCCTCTTGTGTGTCACAATTGTCAGCAGCTCCTTTGATTTGTCATCGACATGCATTTGTAGATAAGCCTGGCATAAGTCTATTTTGATTAACTTTTGCCCTCCGGCCAGGCCTGTAAACAGGTCATCAATGAGGGGAAGAGGGTACTGTTCCGCAGACAGCACCGGGTTAATAGTCACTTTAAAATCCCCACAGATTCGAACAGATCCATCCTTTTTCAGGACAGGAACAATGGGTGTGGCCCATTTGCTCACGCTCACAGGCTCCAGGACTCCATTCTCGACTAAGGCCTCCAAGTTAGCCTCAACTTTTGGCCTAATTGCATAGGGTACAGGTCGGGCTTTGTGAAACTTCGGCTTGCTGTCAGGTTTAATGTCCAGTCTCACGCTGATCTTTTTCATGCTCCCAAGTTCACCATTGAAGAGTTCTGCATGTTTGTTTAAAACTGCAGTCAGACCTGACTCCCCTTTTGACATCATGCGGACTGCAGGCCAGTCCAGCGTGATTTTCTCCAGCCACGCATGTCCCAGTAGAGATGAGTAATTTCCCTTTACCACATACAGTGACAGTTTCGCAGTCTGTCCATTCAATTTAACTGTCACCTCAATGGCGCCTCTCATGGCCACAGGTTCGCCAGTATACGTCTTTAGCACAATGTTTGTTGGCTGAAGGGTAAGATGCTTTAGCATTTTGTTGTAGACAGTGTCTGAAACAAGGGACATAGCCGCGCCTGTGTCCACCTCCATCCGCACTGATTGTCCCTCCACCAGTGGTGACACCCAGTAGCCATTTGGACCACCTGCAACCATCAGTATGTGCACCTCTTCCTCCTCAGAGGTGTCGCTCCCCTCTGTTTTGCTTGTTCCATCATACTGCACTGAATGAACACTCTTTTTCTTCTCTTGTCCAAATACAGACATTTTGCTTTCATGCTTCCCAGCTCTGTCTGTTCTTTTTTTTACCTCTACAGGCACGTTCAATGTGACCTTTTTTGCCACAATTTCGGCATTCCAGCTCTGTACACCAGCAGTCATTAGCGTGATGGCCCGTTTTCCCACAATGGTAACATGTGCCGTTACGCGCCCTTTTAGGCTCAGACGACACCTTGTGAACTCTCCCTGTTGAACTCAACTGGTGAGCCTCCTTTTCCACCATCTCCATGGAGACACTAACTTCAATGGCCTTTTCAAGAGTAAGGTTGTCCTCCATAAGAAGGTGCTTCTGTGTGGCTGCACTTAGCAGACCACACACAAGTCTGTCTCTAATGGTGTCATTCAGCACCTCCTTGAACTCGCAGTGTTCTGACAACCTTTTTAAAGCAGCAATAAACATCTTCACTGATTCCCCCTCCTCTTGATTCCATTTGTGAAATCTAAATCTCTCAGCAATAACCAGAGGTTTTGGTGAAAAATGTGCTCCAAGAATTTCCACTAGTTGTTTATATGTTTTAGTTCCTGGCTTATCTGGCTGTACAAGGCTGCGAAGTAAATTGAATGTCTTTGCCCCCATTATACTCAAAAAGGTAGGCATGACCTTTTTGTTTGCCACCGCATTCGCCAAAACAAAATAGTCAAAACGTTCCATATAAGTGCTCCATTGCTCCACATTTTCATCAAAATCACCGATGTTTCCTAATATAGTAGCCATCTCACGTTTCAAATTTTAATTTCTGTTTACTCACTGCAGCCGTAACGTTAATGTGATGCTGCAATCTCTGTTCCGAGTGTTTTGTAGTCGAAAACAAGAAAGTTCCCACAACGCAGATTCATCCGATCCTCGTCGCCACTTTGTTGTGTCTGTACCTTTCTACCTAGACACAATTAGAACTCAGAACTCAGAGATTCAAACATGAAGTGCTTTATTCAAAAAGAAGGTTCTGGAGAGTACCGAACAAAGAGAACTAAAACTCAACCAAGAGAACAACCATTTATCTGCTGTGACAGTGCCACCGCAGGTGGGAGGAGAACACACAATACATAACAGCCTTGTTAGTGATCAAGTCCTGCAAATAAGCAAAGCCTCAGGTAAAGACATGAAACAAAGGCCTAGAAATTCGGTAGGCTTAGCACTGCTTTTGAGGCGCTAGAGGGCCTAGCGCCGGAGTTATGGCCAGTTTGGAAATTGAGTGGGTCCCTAAATCGGCGTTAGGTCGTTAGCGCTGCGCCGGCACCGATGACGTCATCGGTGTGCGCAGCGTCCCGGTTGCCATGGTAACCCGCCCGAACTCGGAAATTGACTTGCGGCCGCCTCGCCCGTGGCAGCCGCAAGCAACGTTCTGGCAGAGGTGCCTTACTGGACTTTGCGCCGGCGCATAAAAGGCCCTGCGGCGGCCGGCTGCTTTCCCGCCGGCCGCCTGGCCGCAGCTCCCTCCCCGGACTTCTCCCCCCCCCACCCCCCCGGGACAGATGCAAGCCCGGCACTTGTCCGAGGTGCCGGGCTCATTTTTACAATGATTTTCACGGGCCGCGGCCGGGTGCAGGCAGCTCCTCCTTAAGGGAAGGAGGAGGCCTGCACTTCCCGAACCTGCCGCACCGCAGCGGGCACCGCAGCGCCGGAATAGCGCCGCAATTCAGCGCGTAGCGCCAGTTTTCAGGCGCAAACAGCTTTCAGCAGCGCCGGCAGCCGTTTGGGCGCAGAACTAGTGAATTTTTGGCCCGCCCAGCGCGACTTCGCTCCGGCACTAACTTCCGGCGCTAAAGCCGTCGCTGCGCCAAAACCCAATTTCTAGGCCTTAGACTTTGTATTGTGCAGTATTTTTGAGTACTTCGTTGATATCTCTAAAACTATATTAGGTAAAGACTTAAAATAAAAACAGAAAATGTTGGAAATACTCAGAAGGTCAGGTAGCATCTGTGGGGAGAGAAACAGAGTTAACGTTTCAGGTCAATGACCTTTCATCCAAAACTTTTTCTGACAAAAGGTCATTGGCCTGAAACGTTAACTCTGTTTCTCTCTCCACAGATGCTGCCTGACCTGCTAAGTATTTCCAGCATTTTCTGTTTCTATTTCAGATTTCCAGCATCTGCAGCATTTTGCTTTTGTATTAGGTAAAGACTTGTTGTTTAGAAGTTAATAAATTGTTGATGAAGCAATAGAGAATTAGAATTGATTCCACCTGAACATCTTGAAGACAGCAGGAGCTGCAACCTTGTAGGCCTTAGCAGATTGCGATTCACACAGACGAGTCATGCAGGCCAAATTGGAGAGAGAGCAGTCTGCTTCAAGGCCCTTTCACTCCATGGGGGATCCTCAGGGCCATTACCGTTGCTTTGTGAGGCCTACTGCTACCTTCCCCATGGCAGCCTTGGGAAGTGACGGTAACATGGTTAGATGGGAAGGAAATCTGCTGAGGACCTAGACCCTGCCCCCACTGTCATTTGCATGTGGCAGGGAGGTAAAGAGTGGCCAGCAGCAGTCCTGGGAAAGAATAGGGAGAAGAAAATATCGGTTGGGAGGTGAGGTAGTGGAAGGCCTCTGCATGAATTGGCCATCATTGTCTGCTGTGACCCTACCCAATTTTGCACAACATTGTGGAGGAAAATCCAGCCCATCTTGTTTACCAAAGTCACTCTTTCTGTTCCATATTGGATTTTTTTAAGCTATAGACCATTAGGAAGGAAATATCTATCATTTTTATTTTGCAATGTTGCAACCGTGATTCAATATACTGTGTAAAACAGGCCACTTTGTGTAATGCCTAGTGCTGATCTAATTCTAGGCATACGCATGACTTACATAAAATTTTCAAGAGGAAAAATATGCAGCATAAAGGACCCAAGTAATCAGGCAAATAAAAAATATTTTCTTTGAACTTCAATGTGCTTTCAGAAAGCAAGTTCTACTGATACTGCAGGGACAGGCAACTCGATATTGTCATAAGTTAGCCAATTACTCTATACGGAGACAGTAAAAGCACTAATACAGTAAAGCTGGAAAAATAATAAAGATTCCAATTAGGGAATCGGTTGGCCACCATGTATAATTCATTCACAAGCATTTATGTGAACGTGTAGCCTATGAAACCCCCAGTTAAATTGACAGTCTTTTACTATTCCATAGAGTGATACAATACTGAAACAAGCATTTTCACCAGACAAGCTTGACGCTTTAGACAATTAAATAGCCATCAATTACGGTTAGTTATAATGATAGTGGACTTCTCTCTTTCAGATTACTAAATCACATAATACTGGATGATTTAAATAGGTAATTCTTTGACTACTGGATTAAAATGGTTGCAGCTGCATTGAAAGTTCATGGCACATTTACATTTGATCCTCGTTGGAAGCAATATGTTTTCATAATACAAGTTTGTGAGAAATGCCACTTGTAGCACCTCAGTAAAGAGACCTACATACTTCCCATCCTTTGTGATTTTGAGAGTTGGGACCTCTCTCAGAAGAAGATTCTAGCCCCTCTTACAAATGGAGGCTGCCTTAAAATAATTTTGAAAGTTTACCTTTGGGGGAGGTCTGGATTCAGGTCTGGATTCAGGCCAGGTTCCTAATCTGGACCTCTAGGTTGGTCCCACTTATGCTGGTTGGTTTGCTGGTAGCCTGGCCAATGCTGTTCATACGCCATTGTTTGGAGACACCCCCCCCTTACTGATGTTGATGGCCTTGTAAGTGGTAGACCTGGCCAACTGAGAAGAGGCCACTGGGACAGGGAAAGGCCCGGCCTAAGGCATGGCCACAGAAGAGGAGGCCACGGGGAAAGTAAGCAGATGAAAGTAGGGGAGCTCCAGGCTTTCCGGTTTCACTGGTGAAGAGGGGTTACAGCAATGGCGGAGCGAGGCTCAGGCCCTGCCAAAGAAGAGGGAACAATAACTAGGGGGAGCAGGACAACCCAGCTCTTTGGAAAGCAGTTTATGGTGGAGTGGGATAAGTTTTATTTGCAAGGGAGTGCGGTACATTTTTAAAAATTTGGGCAGCATCTTACAGGGAACCCCGCCGATTTTCTTTTCCATTGACAGAGGTTAAAAATGACCTCCATACACTCCAGTGGTCTCAGTTGGGTCATCAATCATGGTTTTAAAGGAAAATTCTTGGTCTCCTAGCAACCATTCGCACAATCTATGTGAGCCTTCAAATAATGTGAACACCATTGACTGCCACATAATAAAGGTGCCATGGGTGCTTCCTGAATAACAGCATTGACTTACATGATGTTTGTATGTTTTAGCACCACTGGCACATTAATTGAATGGAATTCCTTTCTGTTCGAATGATATTAGGAAAGCAAAGAGAGAGCATGAAAAATTCTTGGCAAGTAAAATCAAAGAAAATCCAAAGATGTTTTATAAATATATTAAGAGTAAGAGGATAACTAAAGAAAGGGTAGGGCCTATTAGAAGTCATGAGGGTAATCTGTGTGTGGAGGCGGGAGACGTCGGTAGGGTTCTTAATGAATACTTTGCGTCTGTTATCACAAAGGAGAGGGGCGAAGCAGACATTGCTATCGGGGGGGGAGGAGTGCGAAATATTCGATGAAATAAACATAGTGAGAGAGGAAGTATTAAGGGGTTTCGCAGCTTTAAAAGTGGATAAATCCCCAGGCCCGGATGAAATGTATCCCAGGCTGTTAAGCGAAGCAAAAGAGGAAATAGCAGAGGCCCTGACCATCATTTTTCAATCCTCTCTGGCTTCAGGTGTGGTGCCGGAGGACTGGAGGACTGCTAATGTGGTACCCTTGTTTAAAAAGGGAGATAAGAATAGACCGAGTAATTACAGGCCAGTCAGCCTAACCTTGGTGGTGGGAAAATTATTGGAAAGAATTCTGAAGGACAGGATAAATCTTCATTTAGAAAGACACGGATTAATCAAGGATAGTCAGCACAGATTTGTTAAGGGAAGGTCGTGTCTGACAAATTTGGTATAATTTTTTGAGGAGGTAACAAGGAGGGTAGATGAGGGTAGTGCATTTGATGTAGTGTATATGGACTTTAGCAAGACTTTTGATAAGGTTCCACATGGCAGACTGGTCATGAAGTTAAAAGCCCATGGGATCCAGGGCAAAGTGTCAAGTTGGATTTTTGTGACTGGAAGGCTGTTTCCAGTGGGGGCTCAGTACTAGGTCCCTTGCTTTTTGTGGTATATATCAACGATCTTGACTTGAATATAGGAGGTATGATTAAATAGTTTGCAGATGATAGTAAAATCGGCTGTGTGGTTGATACTGAAGAAGGAAGCTGTAGACTGCAGGAAGATATCAATAAATTGGTCAGGTGGGCAGAACAGTGGCTAATGGAAAGCAATCCAGAGAAGTGTGAGGGGAGGGCTAACAAGGAAAGGGAATACACATTAAATGGTAGGACCCTGAGTAGTGTAGAGGAACAAAGGGACCTTGGAGTGCATGTCCACAGATCCCTGAAGGTAGCAGGCCAAGTAGATAAGGTGGTTAAGAAGGCATACGGAATGCTTGCCTTTATTAGCCGTGGCATCGAATACAAGAGCAGGGGGGTTATGCCTGAAATGTATAAAACATTAGTTAGCCCTCAGCTAGTGTACTGCGTGCAGTTCTGGTCACCACATTACAGGAAAGATGTGATCGCACTAGAGAGGGTACGGAGGAGATATACAAGGATGTTGCCGGGAGTAGAGAATCTTAGCTACGAGGAAAGACTGGATAGGCTGGGTCTGTTTTCCTTGGAACAGAGGAGGCTGAGGGAAGACCTTATTGAGGTGTATAAAATTATGAGGGGCATAGAAAAAGTGAATAGAAAGGACCTATTTCCCTCAGCAGAGGGGTCAAAAACCAGGGGGCACAGGTTTAAAGTAATTGGTGGAAGGTTTAGAGGGGATTTGAGGGGAAATTACTCACCCAGAGGCATTGTGGGGGTCTGGAACTCACTGCCTGAAAGGGTGGTAGAGGCAGGAACCCGAACCACATTTAAAAAGTACTTGGACGTGCACTTGGGATGCTGTAACCTGCAGGGCTACGGACCAAGAGCTGGGAAGTGGGATTAGGCTGGATAGCTCTTTGTTGGCCAGCGCGGACACGATGGGCCAAAATGGCCTCCTTCCATGCTGTAACTTTCTATGATTCAATGTTCATGTAGCCCAAGGAGTTGATGCAAGGAGTACTGATACTACATGGGTGCTATCTACATGCCATGTATTCTTTGAAATCCTGTCACCCGGTGAAAATTCTGTGTCTTGCTTAGCTGGTGACTTCTTTCCCACAGGAAGAGTAATGAATGTGTTACCCTTAGTAAAGATAGTGGCTGTGATCTGCTCGATACATCTACAGATTGCATACTAGCCAAGCCGGCAAATATCTCTTGCGGGAGTTTGGAGGGAACTAGTGGCAAGAGCCATCCCTGTTCTAGATGTTTTCTGTGGGAAAGGCTGGAAAAGATAGCTCAGTGATAGCCTCTCTTGCGAAGTGGAGACAGCAAAGATAGGTCTGAAATATCCAGATAGGAGTACTGGGGCTGGTAACTGCAAGTCCTGAAGTAGGAATGAGTGGAATTGTAATACCTCATGTATTGTTCACAATGCATTTGTTGTCACCCCATGAACTCACCTTCCTCATGTAAATCAGGAAGTGCAATAGGAACCTTTGGCAAATTCCCAACTTCAGCATTCTGCAGCAGCAATCAACAATATCGTAGGAAAGCTCAGTAATGAAATAGGAAAAAATGGCAATCTCCACTTCAAAATAACCTAATGCAGGGAACAAATGATAACTAAATGTCAATATTTCTAACAAAAGAAGTAAACGTTTCAACAGACTTTCAGAATGGAAAGGTAGCTTTATGAATCCAACTACTTCTAGCCAGCCATTAACTTTGCTAATTTGCCCATTGTATATAGGCACAGATGAAGGCAGAGCTCACCTAAACAATGTGAATTGCAACATGGGCCTCACTAACACATCTCCTTCTTTGGAAAGAGGCAGTCAGAGCTGGGAGCGTAGCCTCCCATTTTCGTGATTTTCTTTGCACTGTGAATTGCTGTGAGCAGTTACTTGGCCACATACCCGTGCATGCCTAAAACCTCAATGGGCACTTGGCTGTGGAAAGTGTAGTGTATGTAACCGTTCTACCTTTAAGAGAACTATTGTATGTAACCGTCCACCTTTAAGAGAACTATTTTAGGTGTTGCACTACTTTATCTCGGCTGCTGTATACTGTAATACCGGTGGTGACCACACCGGTATATAAGTGCTGTGTAAGGATTTATTGGGCAGATTCGCCCTGACCTTCGAATAGTAAAGTCCTGTTAAAGTTACTCTTGTAGTCTGTGTATTAATTCGCTATACAACACACAGGCCTAGAAATTCACTGGCCTTAGCGCCGCTTTTGAGGCGCTAGAGGGCCTAGCGCCGAAGTTATGGCCAGTTTAGAAATTGACAGGGGCCCTAAATCGGCGTTAGGCCGGTAGCGCTGCGCCGGCACCGATGACGTCATCGGTGTGCGCAGCGTCCCGGTTGCCATGGTAACCCGCCCGAACTCGGAAATTGAGTTGCGGCCGCCTCGCCCGTGGCAGCCGCAAGCAACGTTCTGGCAGAGGTGCCTTACAGAACTTTGCGCCGGCGCATTAAAGGCCCCGCGGCGGCCGGCCGCTTTCCCGCCGGCCGCCTGGCCGCAGCTCCCTCCCCGGCCTTCCCCCCACCCCCCCCCGGAACAGAAGCAAGCCCGGCACTTGTCCGAGGTGCTGGGCTCATTTTTAAAAAGATTATCGCGGGCCGCGGCCGGGTGCAGGCAGCTCCTCCTTAACGGAAGGAGGAGGCCTGCACTTCCCGAGCCTGCCGCACCGCAGCGGGCGCCGCAGCGCCGGAATAGCGCCGCAATGCGGCGCGTGGCGCCAGTTTTGAGGCGCTGAGACCCCTCAGTAGCGCCGGCAGCCGTTTGGGCGTGGCGCTACTGAATTTTTGGCGCGCGCAGGGGGACTTAGCGCCGGCACTAACTTCCGGCGCTAAAGCCCTCGCTGCGCCAAAACCGAATTTCTAGGCCACAGACTTTACAGTGGCGACGAGTTCGATCTTACCCTGCAGCAGCGATACATCCGAAGCAGTTAACGAGCGTCGAGAAGAGGCATCCGCCCTTGTCGTTCTGCTGAGAGAAGACTCGAGTCTGCAGAGCAAGGAAGAAGGAAGAATTCTGACACGAAGCCTTCCATCAGCAACAGGCAGTGATCGTCCCTTCTGTCACGGTGGTGAGTGAGCCGATCAGCCACGAGAAGCAAGTCGGCCACGTTGACTGTGAGTAGGGGGAAAAATAAAAAAGAAACGGAGGTTAAGGGCGGTGAACTCGACCACGGCCAGGGGAAAAGAGCCGGACAGAAGTCGGGGCCAGAGGCGCTGAGACTGGGGCAGCGTAGGGCACGGCAGCCGCGGTGCAGGGAACGCAGCCGGTGTGGGAGACCGGACTACAAGCGGGAATGCAGCGGGTAAAAGGCCGGGCACCTACCGAGGCCGCGAGGCGCTGCGACCGGGATCATAAGGCGCGGAGGCAATAAATAGATAAATAACTAAATAAACCGCGAAGAACTCAGCCGCAGCCGGGGAGGAAAGGACCGGACTGCGGGAGGTCTGGGAGGGGCGTTTAAAGCCGCTGAGGGAGAGCCGAGCGAGCGGGAGAGACAGAGCCCGAGAGAGAGCGAGCGAGAGCCGAGCGAGCGGGAGAGACAGAGCCTGAGAGAGAGCGAGCGAGACCGTGCAAGCGAGCGGGAGAGACAGAGCCCGAGCGAGGGGGGAACGGGACCGAGCGAGGGAGACCGAGCGAGGTTCCAGCCAGCGGCTTACAGCAGCTGCCGTGAAGGACCAGGAGCTGGAACTGTCTGACGCCAACTGGTTGTCCCCAGCGCCGGTTGCCCCTGCTGAAAAAAAAAAGGGAACGCGATCGGCTGTTCTCGCGCGCGCTTCAGAATAAACTGAAGCCGGCGTGCAGGCTGCAAACCCCGTAAACCAGCGGTCGTCGCCCGAGGGCAAAGCTTACCCCTCCCACCAGAGGAAGAAACGCAGGAAGCCGCCAGTTAGGCGGGAAAGAAGACAAGCGCGAAACCGCCATCTTGAAAGTGGGCGGGGAAGAAGATAAGCGCGGGAAACCGCCATTTAAAAAAAAAGTTAAAGGAAAACTTCGTTGTTGTTTCTTAGAAAGATTGTGAAGATGCCTAAGCGTGGTAACATCAACGATTTCGATTCCGAGGTAGAAGATTGGGCCACGTATGTAGAACGCATTGAGATATATTGTGAGGCCAATAAAATAGAAGATGATGATAAAGCTATAACCTTACTAAACTCAATGGGGGCGAAGACATACGGACTATTGAAGCATCTTCTATCACCAGCTAAACCGGCGGATCAGACTTTCGCTAATATTGTTGCTGTCCTGAAGGATCATTTGAACCCCACACCGCTGATGTTGGCGGAACGATTCAAATTTTATGCGAGAACGCAACGGAAAGAGGAAAGCAACGCGGAATACTTGGTTGAACTACGTAAACTAGCGAAATACTGTCAGTTTGGGGAAAATCTGACAGAGGCATTGAGAGACAAGTTCGTGTGCGGGTTGTCGAAGGAAGGAACACAAAAGCGACTGCTTGAAGAGAACGATCTTACAATTGATAAGGCTGTCCTTATTGCAGCATCACACAAACCGTCTGCGCGAGGAGGCCAAACGAATCAAAGCTGATTCGGGTTCTGAAGGTGCGTGCCCTAATCTGGTGGAGCAAGATGTTCAGCAACTGAAGGCGCTTGTTAGCAGGTTGCAGGCAGAAAAGGTTGATTTGGTTGCCATGAATTCCGAGCTCCTACTGAAGTTGGGTGCAGCACCACCGAACGATTCATTTGTTGAAATTCGAATGGTGGAGGCTGCAGATGGTGGAGAATTAGAAGCAGCAAAGGGGCCCCAGTGCAAGGTTACAAACAGCCCTGTAGCCTATCCGTCAAAAACACAGGATGACGATACTGGGAAGCGTCTGATGTCAGAAGAGTTAACAGTCAGCCAACTCCTGCATATGCTGAGGGACAAGACTCTGAAATGGGAAAAACTTGAACACGAACTTCAATCTTCAAAGGAAGAGGGGCTCGGAGCTCTCAAAAGTTATTGGAATAGCTGAGGTGGCAACACAGACTGAGAAGACTGCAGCAGAGCAGCCCTTGGATGCCAAAAGTACGCTGACTCACGTCAATGTAGAACAACAGAATGCTGAAACAGCTGCTCCAGTAGAGGGATTGAATAGTCCGATCAATCAATCTCCGAAGGAAGTTGAAGTATTGAAATCACAAATGAGGTCATTAGTAAAAGACTTGCTGAAAGCCCAGAAAAAGCTGGATGAAGCTGAACGCATGAAGAAGTCTCTTCAGGAAAGATGTCTGGACTTGAAACAAAAGCTGGCTAACGTCCAGCTGGGTATGGAGGAAATAGAAGACCCTCTCGCTGGCCTAGCTCAGGACGACACCGAATATTACCATGACCTGTTGGACGACACCGAATACTATGATGACCTGTTCTGCCCAGCTTGTGATGAAAACTCCCAAAGTGCAGAAACCATGATGAATCACAAAAAGTCTAAGGAACACCGGGAGATGGTGGCGCTACTACGGGAAAAGGAGGAAGAGAAGGAGGAACTGTGCATGCGGCTGGCAGCGGAGCACAGAGAGTCTCCAAGAAGCAGGGAAGGAAAAGACGAAACAGAAGAAGATGACCCATCTGAACCATTATCACCTCTACCAGATCACACACGTGGTCCCTCCGAAAGGAGCCAAATCAGTTCGGCAGTAGAAAAACTTCCCAAGGTATTCCAGCTGCTTTTAGAAATCAGCAATGCTGGTTCAGAAGTGACGGAAGTTCAAGCTGTTAAGTCCATTGAAGGACTATTAGATGAGTCACCCCAGCAACGTGAACCGACTACACCACAGGGAACTGCTACACCACTGAGGCGTTGTCCGGACCGAGTCAAGAAGCACAGGAGGCGCCGCCATTGAGAATGAATCTGTGAACTGTTTTCCGCAGAGACTGAATCTGCGAACTGTTTCCCGCAGAGACTACATCTGTGAACTGTTTTTACATGAAGTTGGATATATGTTATGATGTTATGTTTAATGGGGAATAAGTATGTTATAAGCTAAAAAGGGAGGATTGTAGTGTATGTAACCGTTCTACCTTTAAGAGAACTATTGTATGTAACCGTCCACCTTTAAGAGAACTATTTTAGGTGTTGCACTACTTTATCTCGGCTGCTGTATACTGTAATACCGGTGGTGACCACACCGGTATAGAAGTGCTGTGTAAGGATTTATTGGGCAGATTCGCCCTGACCTTCGAATAGTAAAGTCCTGTTAAAGTTACTCTTGTAGTCTGTGTATTAATTCGCTATACAACACACAGACTTTACAGAAAGGTCTCACACTGCCAGCACAACCTTGCAATTTTGCAATTCAGATATTTGTTATTGAGCTATTAGATTCAGGGGTTGCTCGTCCGTGCTGCATATTCTGCTGGGATCCCAAATGCTGGGCCCCGGCCTTTCACTCGAGTTTCCACTGGTATTGTTTAGGGCAGAGCTTCCACATGCCTCAAGGAGGATATAAACATAAAATTAGATCGAGGCTGCTCAGGGGTGATGCCAGGAAGTATTTCTTCACACAAAGGGTGGCAGAAATCTGGAATTCTCTCCTCAAAAAGCTGTTGTGGCTAGATCAATTGAAAATGTCAAAACTGAGACTGATAGCTTTTTGTTAGGCAAGTGTACTAAGAGATATGGAATCAAGGTGGGTAAATGGAGTCATAGTTCAGCCAGGATCTAATTGAATGGCAGAATAGGCTCAAGGGGCTGAATGGCCTACTCCTGCTCCTATGGTCCTAAATTTTTTTTTTTTAATTCATTTATGGGATCAGGGCGTCGCTGGCAATGCCAGCATTTATTGCCCATTCCTAGTTGCCCTTGAGAAGGTGGTGGTGAGCCGCCTTCTTGAACTGCTGCAGTCCGTGTGGTGAAGGTACTCCCACAGTGCTGTTTGGTAGGGAGTTCCAGGATTTTGACCCAGCGACGATGAAGGATCGGCGATATAATTCTAAGTCAGGATGGTGTGTGACTTGGAGGGGCACTTGGAGGGGGTGGTGTTCCCATGCGCCTGCTGCCATTGTCCTTCTAGGTGGAAGAGGTCGCGGGTTTGGGAGATGCTGCCGAAGAAGCCTTGGCGAGTTGCTGCAGTGTATCTTGTAGATGATACACACAGCAGTCACGGTGCACTGGTGGTGGAGGAATTGAAGGTTTAAGGTGGTGGATGGGGTGTCAATCAAGCCGGCTGCTTTGTCCTGGATGGTGTCGAGCTTCTTGAGTGTTGTTTGAGCTGCACTCATCCAGGCAAGTGGAGAGTATTCCATCACACTCTTTACTTGTGCCTTGTAGATGGTGGGAAGGCTTTGGGGAGTGAGGAGGTGAGACACTCACCGCAGAATACCTAGTCCCTGACCTGCTCTTGTTGCCACAGTATTTATGTGGCTGGTCCAGTTAAGTTTCTGGTTAATGGTGACCCCTAGGATGTTGATATTGGGGGATTTGGCGATGATAATGCCATTGAATGTCAAGGACAAGTGGTTAGACTCTCGCTTGTTGGAGATAGTCATTGCCTGGCACTTCTGTGGCGCGAATGTTACCTGCCACTTATTAGCCCAAGCCTGAACGTCGTCCAGGTCTTGTTGTATGCGGGCATGGACTGCTTCATTATCTGTGGAGTTGCGAATGGCGCTGAACACTGTGCAGTCATCAGCGAACATCCTCATTTCTAACCTTATGTTGGAGGGAAGGTCATTGATGAAACAGCTGAAGATGGTTGGGCCTAGGACACTGCCCTGAAGAACTCCTGCAGCGATGTCCTGGGGCTGTAATAATTGACCTTCAACCACCACAACCATCTTCCTTTGTGCTAGGTATGACTCCAGCCAGTGGAGCGTTTTCCCCGATTCCCATTGACTTCAGTTTTACTAGGGCTCCTTGATGCCACACTCGGTCAAATGCTTCCTTGATGTCAAGGGCAGTCACTCTCACCTCACCTCTGGAATTCAGCTCCTTTGTCCATGTTTGGACCAAGGCTGTAATGACGTCGGGAGCCAAGTGGTCTTGGCGGAACCCAAACTGGGCTTCAGTGAGCAGGTTATTGGTGAGTAAGTGCCGCTTGATAGCACTGTCAATGACACCTTCCATCACTTTGCTGATGATTGAGAGTGGACTGATGGGCGTTAATTGGTCAGGTTGGATTTGTCCTGCTTTTTGTGGACAGGACATACCTGGGCAGTTTTCCACATTGTTGGATAGATGCCAGTGTTGTAGCTGTACTGGAACAGTTTGGCAAGAGGCACGGTTAGTTCTGGAGCACAAGTCTTCAGCACGATAGTCGGGATGTTGTCGGGGCCCATAGACTTTGCTGTATCCAGTGTGCTCAGCCATTTCTTGATATCACGTGGAGTGAATTGAATTCGCTGGAGACTAGCTTCTGTGATGGTGGGGACCTTGTGAGTAGGCTGATATGGATCATCCACTCGGCACTTCTGCCTGAAGATGGTTGCAAATGCTTGAACCTTGTCTTTTGCACTCACGTGCTGGGCTCCACCATCATAGAGGATGGGGATATTCTTGGAGCCTCCTCCTCCCGTTAGTTGTTTAATGGTCCACCACCATTCACGACTGGATGTGGCAGGACTGCAGAGCTTTGATCTGATCCATTGGTTGTGGGATCGCTTAGCCCTGCCTATAGCATGCTGCTTCTGCTTTTTAGCATGCATGTAGTCCTGTGTTGCTGCTTCCCCAGGTTGGCACCTCATTTTTAGGTATGCCTGGTGCTGCTCCTGACATGCTCTTCTACACTCCTCATTGAACCAGGGTTGGTCCCCTGGCTTGGTGGTAATGGTAGAGTGAGGGATATGCCGGGCCATGAGGCTACAGATTGTGGTGGAATACAATTCTGCTGCTGCTGATTGCCCACAGCGCCTCATGGATGCCCGGTTTTGAGCTGCTAGATCTGTTCTAAATCTATCCCATTTAGCATGGTGGTAGTGCCACACAATATGATGGTACATCGGTGGCGATTTTCCCACTGGAGGCGAGATGGAGGCGGGTTTCAGTTTGGGTGGGTTTGAAACTCGCCTCCACTGATGGGTTTCAAAATGTTGCGATTTTCCCATGATTGTCCACTTGATTTCAGATGTGTGGGATGCCCTTGCTCAATTAGTGTTTTGGGATTGAAACTCGCCTCTGTTGACAGCACTTTTCAAGTCTGATTTTATGGCTTCTTGCTCCCTTGGCTCATTCCACAGTATTTCTGCGTCTCCTGCCCCACCTCCAACATCTTTTGAGAAACCACTATGTCCAATTCCAAGGCAAGGGTCTACCCAAGGCTTTCGGATGAGGCGCTGCAAATGTTGTTTGAGGGGGTGACAGCTAGATTGGAGGTGCTCTTCCTCTCATCTGGGAGGAAGAGTCCTGCCAAAGAAACCAAGGCTGTGTGGGTACAGCTGGCAAGGGATATAACCTCCAGATCTGTGTGCAGATTGGGAGACTGTTTCTGTGTATTGATGAAATGCTATCCCTGTTGGAAAGCATTAAAATGATTTGAAGCCAAAATGTTGGCGGTATGCCATCTGTTCTTTCGCCTTAGGCAGCTCCACATTGCGGGCACCACCACACTTGCATTGTCAGGTTGGTGACCTGAGTGAAAGAAGGTCAGAGAGTCATGTCCATTGTCAATGATGTCCTAGGATGGAGCCAAGGACATGTACCAACTTGGGCAACCCATGCAAATCTGGCCATGATAAGTTCATCCCTTGCATCCCGGGCAGCCATGTGCTTGTGTGCTGCCACTGCCGCTGGTCGATACACCGGCGCTCTGACCTCCTCCTGCTCCTCCTCCTCCTCCTGCTCCTCCTCCTCCTCCAGCTCCTCCTCCTCCTCCTCCTCCTCCAGATCCTCCTCCTCCTCCTCGGCCTCCTCCTACTCATCCTCATCTGAGGAGGGCTGAACTGAGCCACTTGCTCATCAGGAAGCTGCAAACCACAACGCTGTGCGATGTTGTGCAGTGCACAGCAGACCACGACCATTCTGGAGACCCTGTATGCTGTATACTGCAGGGCTCCACCTGATCAGTCAAGGCAATGGAAGCGCATCTTCAACAAACCAATGGTTTGCTCTATGATGGAGCTGGTCGAAGTGTGGCTGGTGTTGTAGCACTCTTCAGCCTCGTTAGCTGGCCTCCTGATCGGCGTCATTAGCCACTTCTTCAGGGGGTAGCCTTTGTCACCAAGGAGCCATCCGTTAAGTTGGTTTGGCGGATTGAAAAGCGGAGGAACACTAGAGTGCCGCAGGATGAAAGAGTCATGGCAACTACCACAGAACTTGGCGTAAGCATGCAAGAACTCCTTCCTGTGGTTACACACCAGCTGAACGTTGAGGGAGTGGAAGCCCTTTCGGTTGACAAAGATAGCTGGGTTTTGATGGGGTGCCCTAAAGGCCACATGTGTGCAGTCTATGATGCCCTGCACCACTGGCATGCCTGCCATATTTGCAAAGCCAACCGAATGGGCGGTTACACTTGTGAACTGGATGTAATTGTGGGCCTTAGCAAAAAGGGCATCGGTAACCTGGGTGATGCAACTGTGGGCGGCCGACTGGGAGATGCCGCTGGTGTCTGTTGATGATTTCTGGAAGGAGCCTGAGGCAAAGAAGTTGAGTGCGGTGGTGACTTTGACAGCCACTGGTATAGGGTGTTCACCCGTTCCTCTGGGCACCAGGTCTTGCTGCAGCAGGCCACAGACCTCTCGGACAACCTCTCGCGAAAGTCTCAACCTCCTTTGGCACTGCTGCTTACTCATGTTGAGGTAGCTCATCCTCTGTCTGTAAACCCTCTGTAGGGGGTATCTCCTGCGGCGAGGTGCCTCGATGCGCTGGTGCCTTCTGCCCTGTGCAGCATCAGGTGGCTGAGCAGGAGGTTGGGGCTACAGTTGATGTTGCTGCTGAGCGGCCTGGTTCTGCTGCTGCTCTGGATCGTCCTCATCCTCATCTGAGGTCCATGCAGAAAGAAAATGAATGGTTCCCATGCTGCTTGTAGATGCCTCCTTTGGGGAAGCGCTCATTGCAAGCGGGAAGAGGGTCTTCCAAGGAGGTCAAGCTGCAGCACCTCTGACTTCGGAAGGCCTTCTAAAAGTGCTCAGAGACCTTTTAAAGCCAAGGTCTGGCACCTGCAAGTAATCCTTGCTGCAATAAACAATGGCCTAGAAATTCAGTATTGCCACGTTTGGGGCGCTACAGCCGGGCGTTCGCTAAATTTAGCGCCCGGCGTAACTTAGCGCCACCTTTGCCGAAATTGAGTTGCATCGCCCTAAGAGGTTGCTGCTGCGCTAAAGCAGGCGATGCACGACTATCATAAGGCGCTAAGCCAGCGAGCCGAGGCGCTAACACCGAGGGCGGGCGCAGCGCAGGTGCGGCGAGTTGCTGATTGAAGGCAGACACGCTGGCGCCGGTCAGCTCTTAAAGGGGGAGGGCGGACTTGTTTGGCTGCCACGCCCTGCACACTGCAGCCCTGAAGCAAGGCCTGACCATTGCTGGATCATCATTTCTACGCCCAGGACCATGCAGAAGGCTAGGGAGCGAGCGGAGCGCTTCAGCGAGGGTGTCCTGAGGCTACTGGTTGGCGCAGTTGAGCGCAGGCGACCTGTCCTCTTCCCTGACAGTGGGAGGAGGCCGCTTCCCAGCGAATACCGAAAAGCCTGGAGGGAGGTGGCAAACAGGGTGACCACCAACAGCATGATTGCCAGAACTCCACTTCAATGCAGGAAAAAGTTCAACAACCTCACTCGGGTTGTCAGGGTGAGTACCCTTTCCACTATCCTGTTCATCCCTGCATGTGCACCTCAGTTTCTGGCCAAAGGGACCTGAAAGCCCCAATGCCCAGCCCTCATCCAAGAGCTATGGGACTCTCATGAAAATCACTTGCACATTCAGCACTTTACACACTGTCAGGGCTATTCCACTATGGGAGGCAGTGCAGGCAAGATGAGGGCTTGACACTGTCAGGGCTATTCCACCATGGGAGACAGTGCAGGCAAGGTGAGGGCTTGACACTGTCAGGGCTATTCCACCATGGGAGGCAGTGCAGGCAAAATGAGGGCTTGACACTGTCAGGGCTATTCCACCACGGGAGGCAGTGCAGGCAAGATCAGGGCTTGACACTGTACTTAGAGGCCGTCCTTTCTCTTGCAGGGCAAGCTGGCCCACAATCGCAGGCAGCAGCGACGGACCGGGGGAGGCCGTCCTGACCTCAAAGAGCTCAGTGACCTGGAGCAGCATGTGGAGCGCATTATGGCAGGCCGGCTGATTGGCCCCATCGCCAGTGGGGATGCCGACCCTGTTCTGGACAGCAATGGTAAGGTCTTCACCTTTTTGACCTCTCTCTTTCCACTTGTGCCTCACACCAGCATCCTTTGCCACTATCGAACCAATGCAGTGCATAGCAGCACTTATGCCTCCCTCGCTGCCGCCCTGTCCTCACTCTAAAGCAACTCTTGTGCCTCCCTGCTTTCAGATGCTAATTCACCAGGTGAGGAGGTGGGCCCTCAAGCGATTCTGAATTCGAGGAGGAGGAAGAGGAAGCTGGCCCATCAGTGCCACCCTCAGCCGAGGCAGCCCATGGCCATGATGGGGACATGTCTTCCCTGGAGGGGAGCAGGGGGGAAGGGTCTGAGGAGAGTGAAGGTCCAGGGCACAGCGGGCTGCAGCAACGCAGGAGGGGTGGGGAAGCTCGGCAGCCTTCTCCCCGGAGGGTGAGTGCAGCCTCCAGTCCTGCTATGGTGAACGCAGAGGAGGTGCGGCTCCTTGGTGAAATGGGCGCCCAGGCTGCGCACAGGCACACTGAGCTCATGGCTGCAGTGGCAAGGATGCCTGACTCCATAGAGTCACTGGCAAGGAGTGCTCAGGTATTCAGGGCATCACAGGCCAGGAGTCTGCAAGAATTCAGTGCAGCACAGGCAAGGAGTCAGCAGGACTTCGCTGCATCACAGGCGGCTTCCAGCCAAGTGCTCAGTCGTGCCGTGCATTCACTGGCTGGTCTGATGCAGACACAAATCAGGGCCACATGGGCACTAACTGCTGCCACCTGTTGTGTATGTACCTTTAAGAGAATAACTGGTCTCAGACTGCAGTACCGGCAGTGACCACCCCTGTATAAAAGGCGCTAGTGAGCCTCTGTAGTTTCAGTTTCCCGATTGACTTCAATCAGTAAGGACTTGTTTTGTTCAACTCCTGCTGTCCGTGTCTCAATCATTCATGGACATAATACTGGCGACGAGCAGATACGAACTTACCTACAGTCTGCACCACCTCCTGGGATCCATTCCTGCAGCGAAGTGAGCAGAGGTCGAGGCCAGAAGGAAGAAAGAAGCAGTAGAAACGGGCGTCGACCGTGGGCATCCGCCCCTGTGTTAGCGGAGTTGAAGATTGCTGGAGAAGCTGTCGAAAGCGGGGCCTGGTTCCTGTCGACGGTGCTTCAGCTAATTGGGCTGGTGGCAGGTAGTACACTGATCCTTCCTGGGCTGCGGCGTTCGCGAACTCGAGCGGGTGGCTTGCAACGGGGCCGAGCAGCGTTGTCGGGAAGAGGAGAGAGAGAGGGTGGAGCACACAGGTGCTACGAAGCCGGGCTGCGTATAGACCCGAGAAGAGGGAGGCAAGAGTCCCACAGGGTTGTTCCACGACGGGAAAATAATTTTTAAAAAAGAAATATTAAACGCGCAAGAAACCGCGAGGAGCTGCAGGTTGCAACGGGAACCGCGGAAAGCAGCGCTAGCAACAGCGGGGAAGAAGGCAAAGTGCGGGAGGCGCCATCTTAATCAGCGGGGAAGAAGGCAAAGCGCGGGAGGCGCCATTTTGTTCAATCGGGGAAGAAGGCAAAGCGCGGGAGGCGCCATTTTAGATTTTCAAGCTGCCGAAGACTGGCTGTATCACTGCCTTTGATAATACAATAGAGGACTGGACCACGTATGTGGAAAGACTCGAGGTATATTACGAGGCAAACGAAATAGCCGATGAGAAAAAGGCATCGGTATTGCTAAACTTAATGGGCGCTAGAACGTACGGCCTATTGCGGGACCTGATTACTCCAGCCAAACCAAAGGCGAATAGTTTTAACGAAATTGTTGCTGTCCTACAGGAACACCTAAACCCTGCATCGCTGTTGATAGCAGAAAGATTTAAATTCCACAGGAGAACTCAGCATAAAGATGAGAGCAATGCTGAGTACCTTACGGAACTACGCAAGCTATCAAAGCACTGCCAGTTCGGAGCAGGACTGGCAGATACCCTACGGGACAAATTTGTCTGTGGACTCCTGAGTGAAGGAACACAGAAGAAGTTACTCTCAGAGAAAGAGAGACCGATAGCTTTTGCGTCACGCTCGTTAATTTCTGCCGAGCGTAACTACGCCCAGATTGACAGAGAGGCCCTCAGCCTAGTGTGGGGGGTGAAGAAGTTAAATCACTACCTGCGCGGTCAAAAATTTACTCTACTAACCGATCATCAACCTCTTGTCTCCATTTTCAACCCTCAGAAGGGCGTACCGATAATGACAGCTCAACGGCTGCAGAGGTGGTCCCTTTTCCTAGGGGCACACCAATATGACATCGAGTACAAAGGAACTAAACAGCATGGGAATGCTGATGGATTGTCACGCCTACCGTTGCCGACGGTGGGAGAAGAAGACCTAGCAGTGGATCCAATGGAGTTATTCCACTCGACCATTGTCGAATGTCTCCCTGTGACGAATGCAAACATAGAAAAGGAAACACGGAATGACCCGACACTATCACGGGTCTATGATTTAACGGTGAAGGGATGGCCAGCACATGGTGAACCACTGCTGCCAGCATTCTCGCCGAGAAGAGAACAGCTGTCATTGTGCAGAGGAACCTTGATGTGTGGATCCAGAGTAGTAATTCCACCTAAGTTGACGGATAGAGTGCTCAATGAGCTTCATGAGGGTCATCTGGGTGGGGTAAAAATGAGGAACTTAGCCAGAGCGTTTGTGTGGTGGCCGCGAATCAATAGAGAAATCGAAGAGATGACCAAGAGCTGTGCAGGATGCCAGAAGGTCCAAAACGCCCCACCACAAGCTCATCTGCATCCATGGGAGCGGCCCTCATCTCCATGGCAAAGGGTGCACATTGATTTTGCTGGTCCCTTCATGGACTCGATGTTTTTAATTGTGGTGGATGCACATTCAAAGTGGCCAGAGGTAATAAAAATGTCCTCAACCACCACGGAAAAAACTATCACAGTTTTACGAACCATATTCGCCAGGAATGGGCTGCCTGAACAGATTTGCTCTGACAATGGACCACAGTTTGTGTCTGAAGAGTTCCGGAGCTTCTTAAAGAACAATGGTGTTAAGCATTACACATCCGCCCCATATCATCCAGCCACTAATGGATTGGCCGAGAGGTTTGTTCAAACATTCAAGAAGGCTATCAAGGCAATGTGTAATGAAGACATACCCCTACAACACAAGGTGGACAACTTCTTGTTTGCCTACCGGAATGCGACACATGCGGTTACCAACCAAACTCCAGCCATGATGTTCTTCAATCGAAGACTACGATGCCGCTTGGATTTGGTTAAGCCAAACGTCCGAAGAGATGTGGAGAACAGGCAGTTTCAGAATATGAATGAAAGGCCGACCAGGAGTTTTAAGATAGGTCAACCAGTTTTGGCCCGGGACTACCGCACTGAGAAATGGCAGCCAGGAACGATTTGTACACGGCAAGGACCTCTCATGTATACCGTGGACGTTGGTGAGAGCATTGTAAGATGCCATGCTGACCAGATTCTAGAGTCACTGGAAAACGTCAACTCCACACCACGATCTGATACACGTGGCAATGAAATCGACGTACTAATTGCAGCTACCGCAGAATCGGTGATATTGGAAGCAGATGGACCAAACAACGACATTGATCCCGACTCAACCTTGCCAGAAGAACCTGATACCCCAAAGAGGCGTTATCCAGACAGAATCAGGAAGCCTCCTCAAAGACTGAACTTATGATTGCTTAAATTTAACCAATGTATCTAGCAACCGTAATTGTGACTGTAATTAGTTATCATTTAGTTGTTAAATGAATGTTATGTACTGTTTATCTAAAATGGGAGGAATTGTTGTGTATGTACCTTTAAGAGAATAACTGGTCTCAGACTGCAGTACCGGCAGTGACCACCCCTGTATAAAAGGCGCTAGTGAGCCTCTATAATTTCAGTTTCCCGATTGACTTCAATCAGTAAAGACTTCTTTTGTTCAACTCCTGCTGTCTGTGTCTCAATCATTCACGGGCATAATACCACCCTCGCTGGATTGGCCAGGCATCGCCGGGGCCCTCGCCGCGCCGCAGCAGCCCAGCAGTCTGTGCTTCAGCAGATTGCTGTGCATGCTGCAGTGCTGGCCCGTGTGAGTGCCAGTGTATCAGCCGACCAGGGAGTGCCTGTGCTCTGTCAGGTTGGCAGCATTCCTGCAGCCAACACTGTCACTCCTCCACTGCAGCTGCCACTACCCGTAGGACAGACTGCTGCCGCCCAAGCAGAGTTGGAGCAGTCAGCAGCCGGGCCCTCCAGGCCCAGAGCTGGTCCAGGCCGTCCCCCAAGCGCATCTGGCGTCTCACCATCTGACCCTCAGCAGCCTTCCCCCAGCCTTGCTGCAGCCACTGGGGTCCCATTGAGGAGGAGCTGCAGGGCGGGAAGGGGCCATTCAGGGAAGCAAGGCGGATCACCCTCACAGGGGAAAAAGTAGAAGGTGTGGCCAAATGTTGTGTTTATATATGAACGCCGAGAATGTTTTTTTTATATATGAAGGCTGAGGCTGTTGTGTTTGTTTTTTATATGAAGGCCAAGGATCATGGTCATTTTTGTTTCACTGTTTTTTTCATTTTCTGAAGGTTGTGAGAGCCAGTTATGTCTCTGACTGTTTTTTGGGGGATTTATCTGAATTAGTTTGGCATGCGGGAAGGGCACAGAGTTTCACAGTAAAAAATTTTCTTTAATCACATTGTCCATGTTTGCACTTTGAACTATTTGTTACCTTGACTGGCTGAGGGCTTGCGGAGCGGCTCCATTCATGTTCTTTCATTGGCACAAGCCATTCCCTGAGAGAGGGCCTAGAACCGAGTTGCAATAAGCCGCCGACGGACGGCCCTTGCACTCTGTGCCTCCCTCCCGTCTTGGTGCTCCTCCTCCTCCTCCTCCTCCTCCTTTGGTGGTCCTCCAATGTCTGCTGGCAGTGGCTGAGTCCTGAGGATAGCCAGGTTGTGCAGCATGCAGCACACTACAACGAAATGGGAGACTCGCTCAGGCGAGTACTGTAGTGCTCCTCCGGAATGGTCCAGACAGCGGAACCGTTGCTTGAGCACACCGATTGTGTGCTCAATGATGTTCCTGGTAGCTTGATGGCTGTCATTATATCGCTCTTCAGCAGGGGTGCTGGGCACTCGGAGCGGGTTCATCAGCCAGGTGCACAAAGGATAGCCTTTGTCCCCGAGAAGCCATCCTCGTGGGTGAGCCTGGGCTTCGAAAATGTCTGCCACAGAAGTCTGGCGCAGGATGAAGGCATCGTGGCTGCTGCCTGGAAAGCGGGCTTTGACAGCTAGTATGAGCTGCCTGTGGTCACACACCAACTGGACGTTGAGCGAATGGTAGCCCTTCTGGTTGTGGTAATCCTCGGCCTTCTCTAGAGGTGCCCGCAAAGCCACATGTGTGCAGTCAATGGTGCCCAGGCTCACCCACGAGGATGGCTTCTCGGGGACAAAGGCTATCCTTTGTGCACCTGGCTGATGACCCCGTTCCGTGTGCCCAGCACCCCTGCTGAAGAGCAATACAATGACAGCCATCAAGCTACCAGGAACATCATTATTCCTCCAAATCCCATTGCACACTCTTGCTGCTTGTCCAGGGTCATGGGGAAGGAGATGAACTGACGTCTCTTTCTGAAAAGGTCATTGGTCACCTGGCGGATGCAGCAATGTACCGCAAACTGGGAGATGTTGGCAATCTCCCCAGTAGCGGATTGGAAGGAGCCAGTGGCATAGAAGTTGAGAGCCACCGTCACCTTCACTGCCACCGACAGAGACGTCCTGCTCCTCAGCTGTGGCTGCAGATCTCTGCGAAGCAGGTGGCAGATCTCAGTGACCACCTCCCTTCTGAATCGCAGCCTCCGAACACACTGCTCCTCGGACATGTTCAGATATGAGAACTGCTGGCGGTATACCCTGGGTGGGTAAGGCCTCCTGTGCTGATGCCTGTTGGCCTTTCTCCATCTGGCCATGATTGGCACACTGTCACGGCGTCTCTGAGCCCTTTGGAGTGCGGTCACATTGAGTGTAAGTAGAGTTTGGTAAGTGTGAGAGTTCGGGCAAGTGGGAGGTGAGGGGGTGCTTTTTGCTCTGTTTTGCTTCCCTCTCTCAGGCTAATCCAACACTGCGGACGTGGAACAGTGAGACAATTCAACCGGACAGGTCCCCCAGACAGCATTCACGAGGGAGTTTGGTGATCAGCTGGTTGGTATGTCCTCCTCCTTCTCTTCTATACCTTTAAGTTGGTAAGTCCTATTAAATAGTGGTGTAATATTATCATCTATATCGGGGCAGAGGGTCTTCATTAATAATAATAAGAAATGTAATTAATTACACAGATATGGGTGAACAGGTGATGTGTCACTGTTGCGAAATGTGGGAGCTGGTGGACCCCATTGAGGCTCACGGTGATTACATCTGCGACAAGTGTTTGCTGCTAGAGGAACTCAAGCTCCATGTTAAAGAGCTTGAGACCGAGCTTCAGACACTGCGACACATCAGGGAGGGGGAGAAGTTCCTGGACTCAATGTTTCAGGAGGTGGTCACACCTATGAAATTAATTAATGCAGATGTAGTCCGTGGTCAGGGACAGGATGGTGTGACTACAAGTGAGGAAGGTACAGGGATCCAGGATGTAGTGTTGAAGGAGCCGCAGCCCTTGCTCTTGTCAAGCAGGATCGAGGTTCTTACTCCCTGTGAGGGCGGGAGCGGGGACTGCAGGGAGGATGAGCAACCTGGCCACAGCACCGTGGTACAGGGGGCCATTCAAGTGGAGGGATTAAAAAGAAATGTTGTGATGGTAGGGGATAGTATCATTAGGGGGATAGATAGGGTTCTCTGCAGTCAAGAGCGGGAGTCCCGAAGGCTGTGTTGCCTGCCTGGTGCCAGGGTTAAGGACATCTCTTCTGGGCTGGAAAGAAACTTGGAGTGGGAGGGGGAGGATCCAGTTGTCGTGGTCCATGTTGGTACAAACGACGTAGATAGGACAAGGAAGAAGGTTCTGTTAAAGGAGCATGAGCAGCTAGGGGTCAAATTAAAAAACAGAACCTCAAGGGTAATAATCTCTGGATTATTACCTGAGCCATGAGCGAATTTGGCTAGGATAAATAAAATTAAAGAGTTAAATGCGTGGCTCAAAGGCTGGTGTGGGAGAAATGGGTTTTGCTTTTTGGGACACTGGCACCAGTACTGGAACAGGAGGGAGCTGTTCCATTGGGACGGACTCCACTTGGCCAGTGCTGGGACTAAAGTCCTGGTGAATCATATAACTAGGGCTGTAGAGAGGGCTTTAAACTAATTAGTGGGGGGGAGGTTTCTAGAGCGCAAATAACAGAAATGACAACGGAGAAGGTCATAGACTTAGGTAGCAGTGGGGAAATTAAAAAACAGAACGTGTCAGGAAGGGACAGAAGGTATGGAGTAAAAGGTAAAGTAGTAAAAGGGGAAAAAACAGGAACTAAGTGTCACAAAACATATTTGAAAGTTCTTTATCTGAATGCACGTAGCATTCGTAACAAAATGAATGAGTTAACGACACAAATAACGACATATGGGTATGATCTTGTGGCCATTACAGAAACATGGCTGCAGGGTGACCATGACTGGGAATTAAACATACCAGGTTATTTAACAATCAGGAAGGACTGGCAGGAAGGGAGGGGAGGTGGGGTGGCTATGTTAATAAAGGAAGGAATCACTATAATACAGAGAAATGATATTGGGTCAAAGGAGCAGGATAGTGAAACAGTTTGGGTGGAGATAAGGAATAATAAGGGGGAAAAAACACTAGTGGGCGTAGTCTATAGGCCTCCGAACAGTTGCAACTCTGTTGGACGGAATATTAATCGGGAAATAGTTGAGGCTTGTAATAAGGGAACAGCCATAATTATGGGGGATTTTAACTATCATATTAACTGGACAAATCAAATTGGGCAGAGCAGCCTTGAGGATGAGTTCATTGAGTTTATTAGGGATGGGTTTCTTGAGCAGTATGTAACTGAACCGACCAGGGGGCAAGCAACCTTAGATTTGGTCCTGTGTAATGAGACAGGATTAATTAAAAATGTCCTAGTAAAGGATCCCCTTGGAATCAGTGACCATAACATGGTTGAATTCCATATTCAAGTAGAGGGTGAGAAGGTTGGATCTCAAACAAGCGTGCTGAGCTTGAATAAAGGAGACTATGAAGGTATGAGAGCGGAATTGATTAGAGTGGACTGGGAAAATAAATTAAAGGGTAAGACGATACATGATCAGTAGTGTACAGTTAAGGAGTTATTTTACAACTTCCAAAAAAAATATATTCCACTGAGGAAAAAAGGGTGCAAAAGTAAAGATAGCCATCCGTGGCTAAGAAAAGTAATTAAGGATAGTATCCGACTAAAAACAAAGGCATATAAGGTAGCCAAATCTAGTGGGAGGATAGAAGATTGGGAAGTCTTTAAAAGACAGCAAAAAATAACTAAAAGATTGATTAAGAAAGGGAAGATAGATTATGAAAGTAAATTAGCAAAAAATATAAAAACAGATAGCAAAAGTTTCTATAGTTATATAAAAAGAAAAAGGGTGGCTAAAGTAAATGTTGGTCCCTTAGAGGATGAGACCGGGAAATTAATGGTGGGAAACATGGAGATGGCAAAAACGCTGAACAAATATTTTTTATCAGTCTTTACGGTAGAGGACACTAAGGATATCCCAACACTGGACAAACAGGGGGCTCTAGGGGGAGAGGAGCTAAATACGATTAAAATCACTAAGGAAGTGGTACTTGGTGAAATAATGGGACTCAAGCCGGATAAATCCCCTGGACCTGATGGCTTACATCCTAGGGTCTTGAGGGAAGTGGCGGTAGGGATTGTGGATGCATTGGTAATAATTTTCCAAAACTCCCTGGACTCAGCAAAGGTCCCGGCAGATTGGAAAACTGCTAATGTAACACCCTTATTTAAAAAGGGTAGTAGGCAGAAGGCTGGAAACTATAGACCTGTTAGCCTAACATCTGTGGTTGGTAAAATGTTAGAGCACATTATTAAGGAGACAGTAACGGGACATTTGGATAAACATAATTTAATAGGACAAACTCAGCATGGTTTCATGAAGGGGAAGTCATGTTTGACAAATTTGCTTGAGTTCTTTGAGGAAGTAACATACAGGGTGGATAAAGGAGAACCAGTGGACGTAATGTATTTAGACTTCCAAAAGGCATTTGACAAGGTGCCACACAAAAGATCATTGCTCAAGATAAAAAATCACGGGATTGGGGGTAATATTCTGGCGTGGGTGGAGGATTGGCTCTCTAACAGAAGGCAGAGAGTTGGGATAAATGGTTCATTCTCAGACTGGCAATCAGTAACTAGTGGTGTTCCGCAGGGGTCAGTGCTGGGTCCCCAACTCTTTACAATCTATATTAACGATTTGGAGGAGGGGACCGAGTGTAACATATCAAAGTTTGCAGATGATACAAAGATGGGAGGGAAAGTAGTGAGTGAGGAGGACACAAAAAACCTGCAAAGTGACATAGACAGGCTAAGTAAGTGGGCAGAGGTTTGGCAGATGGAATAAAATACTGGAAAGTGTGAGGTTATGCACTTTGACAGGAAAAATCATAGAGCAAGTTATTATCTTAATGGCAAGAAACTGGAAAGTACTGTAGTACAAAGGGATCTGGGGGTCCTGGTTCACGAAACTCAAAAAGTTAGTATGCAGGTGCAGCAAGTGATGAAGACGGCCAATGGAATGTTGGCTTTTATTGCTAGGGGGATAGAATATAAAAACAGGGAGGTATTGCTGCAGTTATACAAGGTATTGGTGAGACCGCACCTGGAATACTGCATACAGTTTTGGCGTCCATACTTAAGAAAAGACATACTTGCTCTCGAGTCATTACAAAGAAGGTTCACTCGGTTAATCCCGGGGATGAGGGGGTGGTCATATGAGGAGAGGTTGAGTAGATTGGGACTCTACTCATTGGAGTTCAGAAGAATGAGAGGCGATCTTATTGAAACATATAAGATTGTGAAGGGGCTTGATTGGGTGGATGCGGTGAGGATGTTCCCAATGATGGGTGAAACTAGAACTAGGGGGCATAATCTTAGAATAAGGGGCTGCTCTTTCAAAACTGAGATGAGGAGAAACTTCTTCACTCAGAGGGTGGTAGGTTTGTGGAATTTGCTGCCCCAGAAAGCTGTGGAAGCTACATCATTAAATAAATTTATAGCAGAAATAGATAGTTCCCTAGAAGTAAAGGGAATTAAGGGTTACGGGGAGCGGGCAGGAAATTGGACATGAGTCTAGGTTCGGATCGGTCATGGCCCTGTGGGTAGTGGAGCGGGCCCAGGGGCCGTGTAGCCTGGTTCTGCTCCTACTTCTAGTGTTCTAATTCTGTGTTAGATTTCAGGAGATGGTTTTATTCCTGTTCCTGGCTGGGGTGGAGATCGCCTTTACAGAAGGTAAGTACTGTAGAAAATATAGGGACAGAGTGATCTCCTGGATGAGTTTCGATCGCCTAGATGGGTCGGAGAGGAATTTCCCAGATTTTTTCTCCCAAATTGGCCATTGGGTTTTTTATCTGGTTTTTCGCCTCTCCCGGGAGATCACATGGGTTCAGGTGGGATGGAGAGTGATAGAAGATTTGAGGTTAGGATCAGATCAGCCATGATCTTATTGAATGGTGGAGCAGGCTCGACGGGCCGATTGGCCTACTCCTGCTCCTATTTCTTATGTTCTTATGTTCTTATGTAGTAAGCCAACGTTTCCACCCATTGCAGCCCCCATTATATGTGGCGACTCAAGGCTATGGCACTGAAAGTTAAATCCAAGTGCAAAGCTTTGGCCTGAAGCCAGAAGTACCTGTGCGAGTGCTGAGTCAAAGCAGAAAGCTCTCTCCCTTTGTCTCTCTCCAAATATACGCCTCTCACACAGAAGGATTGCCACAAAATGGCTGCCACTTATAATGCAGGAGGAGTCCCCTTTAAATAGCGCCCCCCGCACCCCGCAGTGACTGGGAACCGTTCCCCTCAACCAGTCGCTGGGGGCGCCAGGCGCACAGAAGGGCGGCGCCACTGAAGTTCTGGTTCGGGGCGCACCAAGGGCGTTGCACCATGAAATTACGTCAGGATCTGCGCGCGCAGCTGAGCGGGCGCTGTGGTTTTGCGCCACCGCTAAATCTTGAGTGCAGTTCGCGAGAGGCGCATATCGCGCCATGCCCAGTCGCTAGCCGCTTAGCGCCCGACTTCTCCTCCTCCTAAGGCGCTAGCGGCTGGTGCTAACAACTGAATTTCTAGGCCAATGTCTTGTTCGACCTGCAGCAGTGTGTAAGGGGTTTTCCTTGAGAGATTTCCCTGAGGTTTCTCTCTCTAGAGGCCTCTCTCTCTTGCACAGTAAACCTTGAGTGGTTCGACCCACTCACCCCTTTGATTCTATACTCTGGACTTAGGCGCAGGAGCTACAATGTAGAGAAGACTCTTGTAGACCAAGTTTGATGAATCAAAATGAAATTTTATTGCAAATGGAAAAATACCAAATCAAATGCAACACAGATAAGAGAGTACATGGGAGGGAAAAACAAACACAAACAAATCATAACGACATTATACTAACTAAGGCAAATACAGGCATCTTATACTCTGCAAAGATCATCATGAAATAAGGAAACACACGGAACATCGAGGGACAACAACTCATGTTAATTGTACCCTTAAATCCACCCCCTTATTAAACCTATCTAGATCTGATTATGAAGGGCCAGAAACATGCTCACCAATCCCACTAGGAAGTGCAAGGGTTTTGAAATCGAGTCTGTGTTTGGTCCTTTCAGGCATTTCGTCTCCACGTGGATCGTGGCGCCCCTGCGAGCTGTGCCACACCTCTCTCCTGAGGTGGGGGTCGGGGGCGGCTGGACACCGGCGGGCCTGGATGTCGGCGGGGTCGAGGATCGTCGGCTCGACCCTGGTCAGGGGAGCCTTGGGCTGGTATGGCCCCTCTGTTATCGGCTATGGCCCGGGGATGATCGATGATCTCCCGATGGTTTTCCCCGGGGCGGGACGCTGGTTTCGAGCAACTTTCTTTATGCAGTCATGATTATCCTTCTCCAACCCAGCTCCTCTCCACCCAGCTCAAAAGCTGGACCGGCTGCTGAGGCTGCAATGACTGTCCGACTATAAAACTGTCTTTAAGCTCGACTCTCCTTGTGACTGTTCAAGCTTGCCGATTCAAGCTTCTCCCAGCGTCTTCTCCCAAGCTGTGTGTCTGCCCGATCTACTGCCGTGTCGAGTCGTGTCCAACTGCCGTGTCAACTGCCGAAAAGTCTCTCCAGATATACCTTTCTTCCCTAGGCCTCCCTTCCCGCCCAAAATCAGGTTAGTCTTTGTTTTAACTTTGGCGGGCTTGGAGCACAGCGGGGCAGTTATTATATATAAAATGTCTTAAACGGCTGGTAACGGGCCCATCTCTGGTTTGAAATTATCTCCATTGTTTTGAATGTCCTGCTGATCTCGTTATCTAGTCCTGGGTGCTGTTCTCATGAATATGAAATTGTCCCCTTTTGTCTGGGGCAACATCTTGATGGCCTCTGTCTCCAGGCCGATCTTGACTAGATCTGCATCTAATCCATATGCATACCTGTGGGTCTGGTTTTGTTCTCTCAGGAACGGCTTCCAGAACTTACTGTGGGTTGAATCCACAAAACTGTCTGAGGTTGCGCAGGAACCATTTTAAAGTGTCCCAATAAGCTGATCACATGGCATGGTGGCCATTTTGTATGCCCCTTTTTCTGGGCTTCTTTTAAGACAGTCTTTAGAATCACGGCCTCTTCTGCCATTTAACCCTTATTAATATTAAATCCAATTTTGCGAATCCTACACTCCCCCCTGATGATACTGTAACTTGCTTGAAGTATCGTAATTCTGGGTGAGCAAAATTTTCTGTCCTTCCACAATCTAACCATCCCCAGTAATTACCTATCTATGAACCCACGACACATGCATTTCCCATTTCAGAAAAATCTAGTGTACATTAAGCATCTATAGATGGCAATAACTTGGAGTTAAAAATCTAACAACTTACTTCCAGGCGTGGAGGGGGTCCTTATACCCCTACATCACCTAGTACATACACATTATCAAAATAATAATGATATCACATCTAATAAAACTTCAATAATAAAAATAAAGTACATAATGAAAAATTCAAGATACACATGAATACATATCAAAAATAGTACAGAGGAGGGAGGGAAAACTTTAACTTTACACAAAACAGCAAAATCTAAACGGGTGTTCCTTCTTCTACCCGCACATAATGCTCCCTCCATTCCCCTCTGTTCTCATACTTTTGCGAGTGTTTGACCCTTTTACAGTGTACAAACAACAAATAAACTACAATGACAACCTGGCACACTACAAGAATGTGGGAGGCTATCCTAATCCAGGAAGGGACTTCTATATTAGTGAACAGGTCCCACCACGGTGGGGTCACTATATCCAATATGTCTGCCCCTATCTTTAGAGTCTTCTGCTCCAGTGTGTAGAAGTGTTTCTGTGAAACCACAACGGCTTTTAATATCTTGGTGACGTGTTCAGGGAGAGGGGGAATGATATATCCAAAATGTGCAACGAAACGCTGCAGATCGGTGAAATTCTCTCTCACAGTGATGTGAACAGTGGAAGGTTCGGGAATGGGGACAATTCGCTCTTGGGCCACTTGAACTTCTGCCCTGGGCTTGAAACAGAAGCTGCTGTCACTCACCGGACACCAACCGTGCTGTCCATGCTGGTAGTGGGGCGCTGCAGTGGTGACACAGTATGTCCCACCTCCTATATATGCCACCTGCGGGGGCACATGGCCTTGTGTCATTGCCTCCGTGGTTCAATTTATAGGCTTCGCGCAAGCAGTTCTGAACCCGCTATTATGTCCGTGTGTAATTGAGACATGGACTGCAGGAGTTGGTTATAACAGGTCTTTACTGAATGGAGACAAGCTGGAAGTAATATGCAAAAGTTACTACACAGGCTTATATACAGGGGTGGTCACTACTGGTACTGCAGTATACAGGGGCTGCAGAATATAGTTCCTTCTGCAAAGTACATACACTACAATTCCTCCCCTTTTAGCTAAACAGTACATAACATTCGATTAATAATTAAATAACATATTTACAATTACAGTTGCTAGATACATTAGCTGAAGTTAAGCAATTATAAGTTCAGTCTTTGAGGAGGCTTCCTGATTCTGTCTGGATAACGCCTCTTTGGGGTATCAGGTTCTTCTGGCAAAGTTGATTTGGGATCAACGTCGTTGTTTGGTTCGTCTGCTTCCAATATCACCGATTCTGAGGTAGATGCAATTGGTACTTCGGTTTCATCACCAGGTGTATCGGATCGTGGTGTGGAATTGACGTTTTCCAGTGACTCTAGAATCTGGTCAGCATGGCGTCTTACAATGCTCTCTCCAACGTCCACGGCATACATTAGAGGTCCTTGCCGTGTACCGATCGTTCCTGGCTGCCATTTCTCAGTGCGGTAGTCCCGGGCCAAAACTGGTTGACCTATCTTAAAACTCCTGGTCGGCCTTTCATTCATATTCTGAAACTGCCTGTTCTCCACATCTCTTCTGATGTTTGGCTTAACCAAATCCAAGCGGCATCTTAGTCTTCGATTGAAGAACAACATGGCTGGAGTTTGGTTGGTAACCGCATGTGTCGCATTCCGGTAGGCAAACAAGAAGCTATCCACCTTGTGTTGTAGGGGTATGTCTTCATTACACATTGCCTTGATAGCCTTCTTGAATGTTTGAACGAACCTCTCAACCAATCCATTGGTGGCTGGATGATATGGGGCGGATGTGTAATGCTTAACACCATTGTTCTTTAAGAACCTCCGGAATTCTTCAGACACAAACTGTGGTCCATTGTCGGAGCAAATCTGTTCAGGCAGCCCATTTCTGGTGAATATGGTTCGTAAGACCGTGATAGTCTTTTCTGTGGTGGTTGAGGACATTTTTATTACCTCTGGCCACTTTGAATGTGCATCCACTGCAATTAAAAACATCGAGTCCATAAATGGACCAGCAAAATCAATGTGCACCCTTTGCCATGGAGATGAGGGCCACTCCCATGGATGTAGAGGGGCTTGTGGTGGGGCGTTTTGGAAATTCTGGCATCCTGTACAACTCTTGGTCATCTCTTTGATTTCTCTATCGATTCCCGGCCACCACACAAACGCTCTGGCTAAGTTCTTCATTTTTACCCCTCCCAGATGACTCTCATGAAGCTCAGTGAGCACTCTATCCTTCAATTTGGGTGGAATTACTACTCTGGATCCACACATCAGCACACTGACAGCTGTTCTCTTCTCGGCGAGAATGCTGGCAACAGTGGTTCGCCATGTGCTGGGCATCCCTTCACCGTTAAATCATAGACCCAGGAGAGTGTCGGGTCATTTCGTGTTTCCTTTTCTATGTTTGCATTCGTCACAGGGAGACATTCGACTATGGTCGAGTGGAATATCTCCACTGGATCCACTGCAGGTGCTTCTTCCACTGTCGGCAACGGTAGGCGCGACAATCCATCAGCATTCCCATGCTGTTTAGTTCCTTTGTACTCGATGTCATATTGGTGTGCCCCTAGGAAAAGGGAACACCTCTGTAGCTGTTGTGCCGTCATTATCGGGACGCCCTTCTGAGGGTTGAAAATGGAGACAAGAGGTTGATGATCAGTTAGTAGAGTAAATTTCTGACCGTGCAGGTAGTGATTGAACTTCTTCACCCCCCACACCAGGCTGAGGGCCTCTCTGTCAATCTGGGCGTAGTTACGCTCGGCTGAAGTTAACGAGCGTGACGCAAAAGCTATTGGCCTCTCTGAACCATCAAGGAATTTATGTGACAGTACCGCTCCAATGCCGTAGGGAGACGCATCACACGCCAGTCTTATCGGTAGTGATGGGTTGTAGTGAGCCAATACTTCTCTTGAAGTGATTAGGTCTTTACTCTTCTGAAAGGCCCGACTACATTCATCGCTCCATTTCCATGCTACTCCAGTTTTTAGTAGGGCGTTCAGTGGGTGCAGAATTGTGGACAAATTCAGCAAAAACTTATGGTAGTAATTCACCAATCCGAGGAATGACCTCAGTTGCGACACATTTTCAGGCGCTGCAGCCTTAACTACCCCTTCAATTTTGTCAGGGGACTTATGCAACCCCTCTTCATCAATCACGTGGCCACAATACAATATCTGTTTCTTAAAAAACTCGCACTTGGGGCGATTGGCTCGTAACCCATGTTCTCTTAGTCTAGTGAGCACCTGCTCTAGGTTGACAAGGTGTTTACTGTCATCTTCACCTGTCACTAGGATGTCGTCCAAGTAACACTGAGTCCCCGGAATCCCTTGCAGGACTTGTTCCATCGCACTTTGCCATATCGCCGGAGCTGATGCTACTCCGAATACCAGTCGATTATACTGGTAAAGACCTTTGTGAGTGTTTATCGTGAGATACTTCCTAGAGGATTCTTCAACCTCCATCTGCAAATATGCTTGTGCTAGATCAATTTTTGTAAAACGCTTCCCTCCAGATAGTGAGGCGAAGATATCTTCTATCCTTGGAAGAGGATATTGTACTGTGTGAAGGACTGGGTTGACCGTCACCTTGAAGTTCCCACAGATGCGAACCTTCCTTGGCTCCTCAGACTTATTGTTTAACGTTTTCTTCATGACAGGAATGGTGGGTGTCGCCCACTCGCTCCAGTCTACCTTAGATAACACGCCTGCATTCTCCAGATTCTCCAGCTCTGCCTCGATGGCTGGGCGAATTGCATATGGTACCGGTCTTGCTTTGATAAACTTGGGAATTGCATTCTCTTCTATTTTTATTGAGGCGGTTACGCCTTTAAGAGTTCCCAGTTCTTGTTGAAATACCTCTTTGGCGTTAGCTAAGATTTTTGACAATCGTCCAGGTGTGACGTCGTCAACCTTTTTACCAGCCACCGTCAGTGCCTGAATGGAGTGCCAGTCTAAACTTATCTTTCTGATCCATTCACATCCCAATAACGGTGGTCCGCCATCTTGCAGTATGTACAGATACAATTTCTGTATTTCCTTGCCGTTGTATTCGACAGGCACCCTTATTTTCCCTCTGGGATATACTTTTTGCCACGTATACGTCTTCAAGACAATGGATGTCTCTTTCAAGGGTATGTGTGAGAATAGCCGCTCGTAGTCTCGTCGATTCATCATGATCAGGGCTGATCCTGTATCCAATTCCATTTTGACTTGGGACCCTGCTATCGTGAGGGTGACCCAAATGGTTCGGTGATCCTCTTTTGCGATTACGTTGTGAAGTTTGAGACAGCTTAGTCTCTTGTTCCCGGATTCACTATCGCTCATCTGTTCTTCGGAACTACTGTCCGTCATCTTTTGTACTTTCCTGTACTGTTCCTTAGTAGCCTTTTTGTTGTCGTTAGTCTTCTTCCCAGACCTGCAAACTCGTGCAATGTGTCCCATCTTTCCGCATTGCCTGTATATTTTGTCCTTGGACCAGCAGTCCTTCTGGTCATGGGTTGTTCTGCCGCAGCAATAACATTTTGCAAATCCCCGTGTCATTTCGTGGGTGCCGTATTCCTGTGGCTTTTGCTGTATTTCTGCAGCTCCCCTTGCTGCTGCTTCGTACGATACTGCCACGCTGAAAGCCTTATCTAGCGCCAGCTCTTTCTCTGAGAGTAACCTCTTCTGGGTTCCTTCACTCAGGAGTCCACAGACAAATTTGTCCCGTAGGGTATCTGCCAGTCCTGCTCCGAACTGGCAGTGCTTTGATAGCTTGCATAGTTCCGTAAGGTAATCAGCATTGCTCTCATCTTTATGCTGATTTCTCCTGTGGAATTTAAATCTTTCTGCTATCAGCAGCGGTGTAGGATTTAGGTGTTCCTGTAGGATATCAAGAATTTCGTTAAAACTCTTCGCCATCGGTTTGGCTGGAATAATCAGGTTCCGCAATAGGCCGTACGTTCTTGCGCCCATTAAGTTTTGTAGTACCGATGCCTTTTTCTCATCGGCTACTTCGTTTGCCTCGCAATATACTTCGACTCTTTCCACATACGTGGTCCAGTCTTCGATTGCATTATCGAAGGCGGTGATATTGCCAGTCTTCGGCATCTTGGAAATCTAAGATGGCGCCTCCCGAGCTTTGCCTTCTTCCCCGATTTAACAAAATGGCGCCTCCCGCGCTTTCCGTCTTCCCCGCTGCTGCTAGTGCTGTTGCTGGCATTTTAGGCCTTGATGGTGACGCCCTATGGTCTTCGCGCACTTCCCCCCGCGCTGCTGCTAACGCCGCTCTCCGCGGTTCCCGTGGCAAACTGCAGCTCCTCGCGGCTTTCTGCGCTTCTAATTAATTTTATTTCCCCGTCATCGGAGCAACCCTACGGGACACTTTCCTCCCTCTTCTCGGGTCTGCACGCTGCCCGGCTTCGTAGCACCGGCCGCGCCCTGTGTGCTCCACCCTCTCTCTCTCTCTCCTCTTCCCGACAACGCTGCTCGGCCCCGTTGAAAAGCCACCCGATCGAGCTCTAGCCCGCCGCAGCCCAGGAAGGATCAGTGTACTACCTGCCACCAGCCCGATTAGCTGGAACACCATCGACAGGATAACCAAGCCCCGCTCTCGACAGCCTCTCCTGCAAATCTTCAACTCCGATGAATCAGAGGCGGTTGCCCACGGTCGACGCCCGTTTCTTCTGTTTTTTTTCTTTCTTCCTTCTGGCCTCGACCTCTGACAACTTCGCTTCAGGGATGGATCCCCATGAGGTGGTGCAGACTGTAGGTAAGTTCGGATCTGCTCGTCGCCAGTATTATGTCCATGTGTAATTGAGACACGGACTGCAGGAGTTGGTTATAACAGGTCTTTACTGAGTGGAGACAAACTGGAACTGCTATGCAAAAGTTACTACACAGGCTTATATACAGGGGTGGTCACTACTGGTACTGCAGTATACAGGGGCTGCAGAATATAGTTCCTTCTGCAAAGTACGTACACTACACCCGCTGTGGTGTATGTAACCTGTTCCACCTTAAGAGAACTTAAGCCTGTTCCACCTTAAGAGATGTACTACGTAATACCGGTGGTGACCACCGGTATATAAGCACTGTGTAGTAGGATTGTATTTCATATAGTCCTGACCTCCAACCAGTAAAGACCTGTTGAACTTTAATCTTGTAGTCTGTGTGTTATTAATTACAACTAGAACACACAGACTTTACAGTGGCGACAAGTCAGATTCTTACCCTGCGGCAGTTATATCCACGGCGGCTTCGTCCACAGAACGGACGTCGAAGAGAGGCTTCTACCCTCATCACCCTGCTGGAAGACACGTCGCGCGGCAGACATCGAGAAACCAGAGTGCAGAAGACATCCTGAACTCGAAGCCTCCATCAGCGGCTGTCAGCTATCTTCTTTCTACCTCGGTAGTGGGTAAGCCGGGCAGCGACGCGACCAGAAAGTCGGCCGCGTTGGCTGTACAGACGGGGAGGGAAGACGGAGGAATAAGGGCGGTGAGATCGATCGCGACCGGAGATAAGGGCCGGGCCGCATTTGGGCCGAAAGGCGCAGCGCGGGGACATCGATCGCGGCTGGTGATAAGGGCCGGGTCGCATTCGGGCTAAAAAGGCGCAGCGTCTGGGGGCAACTGAAGGCGCGAGAGCTGCGGTGAAGCGGAGACAGCGTCGGGGGAAGGGTGAAGACCGCCAAGCGCGGGAAAACCGCCATTTTGTAGGCGGAGGACGAAGACAAGAGCGCAGAAGCCGCCATCTTGGATAAAAATAAAAATAAATTAAAATTGCAACGATGCCTAAACATGGGAACATTAATACCTTTGATAGCGACATCGAAGATTGGGCTATGTATGTAGAACGCATACAAAATTATTGTAAAGCAAATAAAATCCCAGATGAAGAGAAAGCACTAACATTATTAAACTTAATGGGTGCGAAGACATACGGGCAATTGAAACACCTTGTATCACCAGATGAACCGGCGGATAAGACGTTCGAGGAGATTGTTACTGTCCTGAAAAATCACCGAAACCCCACGCCGCTGATGCTAGCGGAACGATTTAAATTTTACAGCAGAAGGCAGCTGAAGGATGAAAGCAATGCTGAATATTTGATGGAATTGTGTAAGCTAGCAAAGTACTGTCAATTTGGAACGAGACTGACAGAGGCGCTACGAGATAAATTTGTGTGTGGTTTATTAAAAGAAGATACACAAAAGCGATTGCTCGAGGAGAATGAGCTGACGCTTGAGAAAGCGGTCACTATGGCAGCAGCACACGAAGCTGCAGTGAGAGGCATGGCAGTAATGCAGCTACGGTCACCGGAACTCAGTACAAATAAATTGGGTTTGAGTACTGTAAAATGTTATCGTTGCGGAAAGACAACGCACGACCAGAACCAGTGTTGGTTTAAAAACCAAGAATGCAGAATGTGTGGCAGGCATGGCCACATAGCTAAAGTATGCCGGTCAGGAAAGAAGACCAGCAACAAAAAGTCACCGCAAGGAAAATACATAAAGGTACACAAGGTGACAAAGAACAGTTCGACCGAACAGAAGTCAGATTCAGATGCTAGCAGTAATGAACTGGGTAGCTTAAGAGTACACAACGTTGGTAAGGATGCAGATCTCCAGACAATTTGGGTCACCCTTCAGATAGCAGGAGTCCAAGTAAAGATGGAATTGGACACTGGATCGGCATTGACGGTCATGAATAAGAAAGATTACAAAAGGTTTTTCCAACATATTCCCCTACGGGATACGGAGATTATATTGAAAACATACACGGGGCAAAGAGTGTACCCCATCGGAAAGATAGAGGTAAAAGTGGTCCACAAGGGCGAAGAAAGCCAAGTAATGGACTTATATGTGCTACCTGAAGGAGGTCCACCACTACTGGGACGGGAGTGGATTAGGAAAATGAATATGGACTGGCACTCCTTGAAGGCACTAACGGTAGATTCCGGGGAAACAGATGTCAAACCTAAACGATTGTCCAGAATATTGGATGATGCTAAAGAGGTGTTCCAGCAGGGACTGGGAACACTGAGAGGAATTACGGCAAACATCAAGATTGATGAACATGCACACCCAAAATTTTTTAAAGCCAGACCGGTACCCTATGCAATACCACCTACTGTAGAAGCGGAACTGGAAGCGCTAGAACGTTCAGGTGTACTGTCTAAGGTAGATTGGAGTGAGTGGGCTACGCCCATTGTTCCTGTTATGAAATGTCCTTCGAGCAACAAGCCAGGAGAACCAGGGAAGGTTCGCATCTGTGGAGATTTCAAAATCACCATTAATCCGGTGCTTCACATGGTGCAGTATCCGCTTCCGCGGATTGAGGATATTTTTGCTTCGTTGTCTGGCGGGAAACACTTCACCAAGATAGACCTGGCGCAGGCGTACTTGCAGATGGAGGTTGAAGAAGAGCCACGCCAATACCTCACGATCAACACGCATCGAGGTTTGTACCGGTACAATAGGCTGGTTTTTGGAGTGGCATCGGCTCCAGCAATTTGGCAGAGGGCCATGGAGCAGGTATTACAGGGAATTCCAGGCACACAATGTTACCTGGATGATATTCTGATTACAGGTGATGGTGATGAAGAACACCTCGCAAACTTGGAACTGGTGCTCAACAAACTGAAAGAGTATGGACTTAGAGTTAATCGGCAGAAATGTGAGTTCTTCCAGAAGCGGATCTCGTACTGTGGTCATGTCATTGACCGGGAGGGGCTTCATAAGTCTCCTGACAAGATAGAGGCAGTTGTAAAGGCTCCCGCTCCGGATAATGTCTCTCAGTTGAGGTCGTTTCTAGGATTGATTAACTATTACCATAAATTTCTACCAAATCTATCCACGGTACTGCACCCGCTAAACGCTCTTTTACAGAAGGGGGTACCATGGGAATGGAGCGAAAATTGTAAGAAGGCATTTCGCAAAAGCAAAGAATTGATCACCTCAGAGGAAGTGTTGGCTCACTTCAACCCGACACTGCCTATTCGGTTGGCTTGTGATGCTTCTCCATATGGTATTGGGGCAGTACTCTCACACAAGTTGCCAAATGGCATGGAAAGGCCAGTCGCGTTTGCATCCAGATCATTGACCTCCGCTGAGCGCAACTATGCGCAGATCGATAGGGAGGCTCTCAGCCTTGTATGGGGAGTGAAGAAGTTTAATCATTACCTGCAGGGCCAAAAAATTCACACTTCTGACAGACCATCAGCCGTTGGTATCCATTTTTAACCCTAAGAAGGGTGTTTCAGTGATGACAGCACAGCGTCTCCAGAGTTGGTCCCTTTTCCTAGGGGCACATCAATAACAAATAGAATTCAAAGGTACGAAACAGCATGGCAATGCTGATGGGCTGTCGCGCCTGCCACTACCTGAAGAAGAAGAAACGACGAAAGTTGACCCTGTTGAGTTATTTCATTCGACCATCATCGAGTGTTTACCAGTCACCAATGCAAGTATTGAAAGAGAAACCAGGAACGACCCGACACTGTCCAGAGTCTACGAAGTGACAGTGAAAGGATGGCCAACACGTGGTGATCCTCTGTTACCGGCATTCTCGGCAAGGCGAGACCAGCTGTCCGTCTGCCATGGTACTTTGATGTACGGGACAAGAGTGATTATTCCTCCCAAGTTAAGGGAAAGAGTTCTAAAAGAACTGCATGAAGGTCATCCGGGGGGAGTTAAGATGAAAAGTCTTGCTAGGGCTTATGTATGGTGGTCGGGTATTGACCAACAGATAGAGGAGTTGACGAAAAGCTGCGCTGGGTGCCAAAAAGTGCAAAATGCACCTCCGATCGCACCACTACACCCATGGGAATGGCCTTCAGCCCCATGGCAACGCATACATATTGACTTTGCTGGTCCATTCATGGACTCCATGTTCCTAATTGCGGTGGACGCACATTCCAAATGGCCAGAAGTGATCAAGATGAATACCACTACTTCAGAAAAGACAATTGCGGTGTTAAGAACAATATTCGCAAGGAACGGATTGCCTGAACAGATCTGTTCGGACAACGGACCACAGTTCGTGTCGGAAGAATTCCAAAAATTCTTAAAGAAGAATGGGGTGAAACATTATACCTCTGCCCCATATCATCCGGTGACAAACGGGTTGGCCGAGAGATTTGTCCAAACATTCAAAAAGGCAATAAAGGCCATGAACGATGATCAGATTCCACTACAGCACAAGGTGGACAATTTCCTAATGGCGTATCGAAACGCCGCTCATGCAGTGCCTAACCAAAGTCCTGCCATGATGTTTTATAACAGGAGGTTGCGGTCCAGGTTGGACTTGTTAAAACCAAATGTGCGGAGGGAAGTGGAAAACAAACAGTTCCGGCATATTAATAACAAGTCCACTCGAAGTTTCGAAGTAGGACAACCAGTGTTGGCAAGGGGCTATGGAAACGAAAAATGGCAGTCCGGAACAATTCGGGCCAGACAAGGACTTCTGATGTACACAGTAGATATTGGTAACAATGTGATAAGGCGTCATGCGGATCAACTGGTAGAATCAAGAGCAAGGGTCGAACCCATGGTTGCGACAGAGACAACTGTGGAAGACGTTAATGAACCTGAAGCATCTACCTCGGCAGGGACTGTACCTGATGATGACGTCCAATACATGGGAAACCAACAAGAAGAGTCACCTCAGCAACAAGAATCAGAGACCACTGAAAGGCGTTATCCAGACTGAATCAGAAGGCCTCCTGAGAGACTGAACCTTTGAACTGTTTATACCTGAAGTTATATATGTATATATGTTATGATGTTATGTTGGGTGGGGATATGACTGTTAAGCTAAAGAGGGAGGATTGTGGTGTATGTAACCCGTTCCACCTTAAGAGAACTTAAGCCTGTTCCACCTTAAGAGATGTACTACGTAATACCGGTGGTGACCACCGGTATATAAGCACTGTGTAGTAGGATTGTATTTCATATAGTCCTGACCTCCAACCAGTAAAGACCTGTTGAACTTTAATCTTGTAGTCTGTGTGTTATTAATTACAACTAGAACACACAGACTTTACACCCGCACTGTGGTTTTGAATGGGCATTCAAGTGCTGGGGACACAGGATGATGTGTGCTCCCCGGCTCCGGCACCCCGAGAGGTCGGTACCCATCATTGCATGCTCCCATCGAATGACGTAAGGTGGGACCCCCATGTAGCGAATGTGCGCACCCCCCTGAATGACTCCAATGTTCTCCACCCTGTATACCGGGGCGGGTTTAGCTGTCTTTCCCATCACCGGCATTCTTACCACTATACCCATAATGGTGTGATTAGACCGTCCACAGTCCACTGGGACTGGGTAGGCCTCTGAAGCTAGTCTGAGCTGGCACAGACTCAATGTATTCTCAAAAGGGTGGAGCGCTGCGAGGTGCTTGTTGCTAATCCAGGAGGGGACTAAGCCTTGCTTTAAATCCTCCAGATTACTGCGGCCCTCACCCAGTAAACACGCCCCGTATAGCACACAAGCTTCGTTCTGCGCAGCCTGATCGGACGCATTCCGATCCTCCCTAATGAGAGCATTTACCGTTCTGGCATGCTTCTCCAGCTCAGCTATTATCTCTTTTAAGTGTAGTGTCATGGCTTGGTCCTCATGTAACTCAGAACCCACTAGCTTATTCTCATCAGTCAGTATCTTTCTTAGCTGTGTTTTTAAACCATTAATCTGGGCTTGCAGCTCCACGTCATCCAGTGTGTTGATGACGGAAGTTCCTGTATTAAAAGCTGTGAAAATATCATTTACTGCACCCCTTCTTTGCCTCCCTATTCTGTCCAAGACCTCATGTGGTGTGGTGTACAATTCGGCTCTGTCGACATCGGCAAAGTCGAATTCGTAAAACTGTTTAAACATGTTCGTTAACAGGACCTGGTATAATTGCTCCGTTTCCTTGGGGCACCACGCTGGGCAATCTTACCTCGGTGAGGTTTAAAATCACCGAAGCCACCGCGTAGTGGACCCCTTGGTACAGTACCTGACCTGTGGGTACCAATACCAATCCATTCCCGGGTCCCTTTGTCGTGGTGGGGCACCCTTCCTTGAGGGCTTTAGCTACTGGAACTGTGGGCAGGGGCTTATGGGGTCAGGTGATGAGCTCCGTGGCGTTTACTGGAATCTGTGAGTATGGGACTCCGCACGCCCGTGAGCTGACGTCCCACCTCATTCCTTGTCCAGCATCCTGCCACTGTCTTTGGAAAAAGATGGAGACGCCTGTGGGGCAAGCGCATTCTGAACCCCACATACAGATGTAGATCCCCTCATCTGGTTCCCACCATTTGTCCCAACAGACACTCAACCCCCCGTGTGTTCCCGTTATTGTCCGATGGGTGTTGTTACCCAATCTTTCCCAGTCCACAGTGGAGTTCTTCATGGTGCTGCTCAACTTACGCAACCACCACCAGCGGTCCAAAGGTACATTCTCGTTGCAAACAAGGCAAATCTTCTTGCCCACGGTGACGCTGATCCTGGGTGCAATGATCCGCACCCTGGGGCACATCAGAGACGTTTCCCTGTATGCAAACCCCATCTGGCTGGAGTATTCAGAAGAGTTCGACCCCAGCCAGTATTATGCCCGTGTATAATTGAGACATGGACTGCAGGAGTTGATTATAACAAGTCTTTACTGAATGGAGACAACCTGGAAACTGAAACTACAGAAGCCTGCTAGGGCCTTTTATACAGGGGTGGTCACTGCCGGTACTGCAGTCTGAGACCAGTTATTCCCTTAAAGGTACATACACAACAATTCCTCCCCTTTTAGATAAACAGCACATAACATTCATTTAACAACTAAATAATAACTAATTACAATTACAATTACGGTTGCTAGATACATTGGTTGAAGTTAAGCAATTATAAGTTCAGTCTTTGAGGAGGCTTCCTGATTCTGTCTGGATAACGCCTCTTTGGGATACCAGGTTCTTCTGGCAAGGTTGAGTCGGGATCAATGCCGTTGTTTGGTTCGCCTGCTTCCAATATCACCGATTCTGCGGCAGATGCAATTGGTACTTCGGTTTCATCGCCAGGTGTATCAGATTGTGGTGTGGAGTTGACGTTTTCCAGTGACTCTAGAATCTGGTCAGTGTGGCGTCTTACAATGCTCTCTCCAACGTCCACGGTATACATTAGAGGTCCTTGCCGTGTACAGATCGTTCCTGGCTGCCATTTCTCTGTGCGGTAGTCCCGGGCCAAAACTGGTTGACCTATCTTAAAATTCCTGGTCGGCCTTTCATTCATATTCTGAAACTGCCTGTTCTCCACATCTCTTCTGACGTTTGGCTTAACCAAATCCAAGCGGCATCGTAGTCTTCGATTGAAGAACATCATGGCTGGAGTTTGGTTGGTAACCGCATGTGTAACATTCCGGTAGGCAAACAAGAAGTTATCCACCTTGTGTTGTAGGGGTATATCTTCATTACACATTGCCTTGATAGCCTTCTTGAATGTTTGAACAAACCTCTCGGCCAATCCATTTGTGGCTGGATGATATGGGGCGGATGTGTAATGCTTAACACCATTGTTCTTTAAGAAACTCCGGAACTCTTCAGACACAAACTGTGGTCCATTGTCAGTGCAAATCTGTTCAGGCAGCCCATTCCTGGTGAATATGGTTCGTAAGACTGTGATAGTTTTTTCTGTGGTGGTTGAGGACATTTTTATTACCTCTGGCCACTTTGAATGTGCATCCACCGCAATTAAAAACATCGAGTCCATAAAGGGACCAGCAAAATCAATGAGCACCCTTTGCCATGGAGATGAGGGCCACTCCCATGGATGTAGAGGGGCTTGTGGTGGGGCGTTTTGGACCTTCTGGCATCCTGTACAGCTCTTGGTCATCTCTTCGATTTCTCTATCGATTCCCGGCCACCACACAAACGCTCTGGCTAAGTTCTTCATTTTTACCCCTCCCAGATGACCCTCATGAAGCTCAGTGAGCACTCTATCCTTCAATTTGGGTGGAATTACTACTCTGGATCCACACATCAAGGTTCCTCTGCACAATGACAGCTGTTCTCTTCTCGGCGAGAATGCTGGCAGCAGTGGTTCGCCATGTGCTGGCCATCCCTTCACCGTTAAATCATAGACCCAGGAGAGTGTCGGGTCATTTCGTGTTTCCTTTTCTATGTTTGCATTCGTCATAGGGAGACATTCGACTATAGTCGAGTGGAATAACTCCACTGGATCCACTGCCAGGTCTTCTTCCACCGTCGGCAACGGTAGGCGCAACAATCCATCAGCATTCCCATGCTGTTTAGCTCCTTTGTACTCGATGTCATATTGGTGTGCCCCTAGGAAAAGGGACCACCTCTGTAGCCGTTGTGCCGTCATTATCGGTACGCCCTTCTGAGGTTTGAAAATGGAGACGAGAGGTTGATGATCAGTTAGTAGAGTAAATTTCTGACCGTGCAGATAGTGATTGAACTTCTTCACCCCCCACACCAGGCTGAGGTCCTCTCTGTCAATCTGGGCGTGGTTACGCTCGGCTGAAGTTAATGAGCATGACGTAAAAACTATCGGCCTCTCTGAACCATCAAGGAATTTATGTGACAGTACCGCCCCAATGCAGTAGGGAGACGCATCACACGCCAGTCTTATCGGTAGTGATGGGTTGTAGTGAGCCAATACTTCTCTTGAAGTGATTAGGTCCTTACTCTTCTGAAAGGCCCGCTTACATTCATTGCTCCATTTCCATGCTACTCCCATTCGTAGTAGGGCGTTCAGTGGATGCAGAATTGTGCACAAATTCGGCAAAAACTTATGGTAGTAATTCACCAATCCGAGGAATGACCTCAGTTGCGACACATTTTCAGGCGCTGCAGCCTTAACTACCGCTTCAATTTTGTCAGGGGACTTATGCAACCTCTCTTCATCAATCACGTGGCCACAATACGATATCTGTTTCTTAAAAAACTCGCACTTGGGGCGATTGGCTCGTAGCCCATGTTCACGTAGTCTAGTGAGCACCTGCTCTAGGTTGGCAAGGTGTTCACTGTCATCTTCACCTGTCACTAGGATGTCGTCCAAGTAACACTGAGTCCCCGGAATCCCTTGCAGGACTTGTTCCATCGCTCTTTGCCATATCGCCAGAGCTGATGCTACTCCGAATACCAGTCGATTATACTGGTAAAGACCTTTGTGAGTGTTTATCGTGAGATACTTCCTAGAGGATTCTTCAACCTCCATCTGCAAATATGCTTGTGCTAGGTCAATTTTTTTAAAACGCTTCCCTCCAGATAGTGAGGCAAAGATATCTTCTATCCTTGGAAGAGGATATTGTACTGTGTGAAGGATTGGGTTCACCATCACCTTGAAGTCCCCACAGATGCGAACCTTCCTTGGCTCCTCAGACTTATTGTTTAACGTTTTCTTCATGACAGGAACGATGGGTGTCGCCCACTCGCTCCAGTCTACCTTAGATAACACGCCTGCATTCTCCAGATTCTCCAGCTCTGCCTCGACGGCTGGGCGAATTGCATATGGTACCGGTCTTGCTTTGAAAAACTTGGGAATTGCATTCTCCTCTATTTTTATCAAGGCGGTTATGCCTTTAAGAGTGCCCAGTTCTTGTTGAAATACCTCTTTGGCGTCAGCTAAGATTGTTGACAATCGTCCAGGAGTGACGTCGTCATCCTTTTTACCAGCCACCGTCAGTGCCTGAATGGAGTGCCAGTCTAAACTTATCTTTCTGATCCATTCACGTCCCAATAACGGTGGTCCACCATCTTGCAGAATGTAGAGATGCAATTTCCGTATTTTCTTGCCGTTGTATTCGACAGGCACCCTTATTTTTCCTCTGGGTTATACTTTTTGCCCCGTATATGTCCTCAAGATAATGGATGTCTCTCTCAAGGTTATGTGTGAGAATAGCCGCTCGTAGTCTCGTCGATTCATGACGGTTAGTGCTGATCCTGTATCCAATTCCATTTTGACTTGGGACCCTGCTATCGTGAGGGTGACCCAAATGGTTTGGTGATCCTCTTTTGCGATTACGTTGTGAAGTTTGAGACAGCTTAGTCTCTTGTTCCCGGATTCACTATCGCTCATCTGGTCTTCGGAACTACTGTCCGTCATCTTTTGTACTTTCCTGTACGGTTCCTTAGAAGCCTTTTTGTTGTCATTGGTCTTCTTCCCAAACCTGCAAACTCGTGCAATGTGTCCCATCTTTCCGCATTGCCTGCATATTTTGTCCTTGGACCAGCAGTCCTTCTGGTCATGGTTAGTTCTGCCGCAGCGATAACATTTTGCAAATCCCCGTGTCATTTCGTGGGTGCCATATTCCTGTGGCTTTTGTTGTATTTCCGCAGCTCCCTTTGCTGCTGCTTCGTACGATACTGCCACGCTGAAAGCCTTATCTAGCGTCAGCTCTTTCTCTGAGAGTAACCTCTTCTGGGTTCCTTCACTCAGGAGTCCACAGACAAATTTGTCCCGTAAGGTATCTGCCAGTCCTGCTCCGAACTGGCAGTGCTTTGATAGCTTGCGTAGTTCCGTAAGGTAATCAGCATTGCTCTCATTTTTATGCTGATTTCTCCTGTGGAATTTAAATCTTTCTGCTATCAGCAGCGGTGTAGGATTTAGGTGTTCCTGTAGGATAGCAACAATTTCGTTAAAACCCTTCGCCTTCGATTTGGCTGGAGTAATCAGGTCCCGCAATAGGCCGTATGTTCTTGCGCCCATTAAATTTAGCAAATCCGACGCCTTTTTCTCATCGGCTATTTCGTTTGCCTTGCAATATACCTCGACTCTTTCCACATACGTGGTCCAGTCTTCTATTGCATTATCGAAGGCAGTGATATCGCCAGTCTTTGGCATCTTGAAAATCTAAGATGGCGCCTCCCGCGCTTTGCCTTCGTCCCTGATGGATCAAAATGGTGCCTCCCGCGCTTTTCCTTCTTCCCCGCCGAGTTAAGATGCCGCCTCCCGCGCTTTCCCGCCGCTGCCGCTGCTCTCCGCGGTATTTTTCTTTTTCTATTGTGCTTCAATATTTGCTCCGTTAATTGAAGAACCGTTCCCGTCGTGGAGCGGACCCTCTGGGACACTTCCCTCCCTCTTCTTAGGTCCGATCGCTGCCCGGCTTCGAAGCACCGGCCGTGCCCTGTGTGCTCCACCCTCTCGCTCTCTCTTTGCTTCCCGACTCGCTGCCCGGCCCCATTGCAGAGCTACCCGATCGAGCTCTAGCCCATTGCAGCCCAGGAAGAACCAGTGCACTACCTGCCACCAGCCCGATTAGCTGGGAAACCACAGACTGGAGAACCAAGCCTGGCTCTCGACAGTCTCTCCTGCACTTTTCAATTCGATGATTTGGAGGGCGGTTGCCCACGGTCGATGCCCGTTTCTCGAGGTTCTTTGGATTTTTTTTTCTTTCTTCTGGCTTCGACCTTCAATAACACCGTCTGAGGTGCTGCCGAGTTGCAGGTAAGTTCGTTTCTTACTCGTCGCCAGTATTATGTCCGTGTATAATTGAGACACGGACTGCAGGAGTTGATTATAACAAGTCAATGGAGAATGGAGACAACCTGGAAACTGAAACTACAGAAGCCTGCTAGGGCCTTTTATACAGGGGTGGTCACTGCCGGTACTGCAGTCTGAGACCAGTTATTCCCTTAAAGGTACATACACAACAGCCAGCCTGGCCATCTCCCTTCATGGAAGTAGGTAGCAGTCTCTTCAGCGTCCCGTGAGCCAGTTCCGTCAGTCACGATGGGGCCTCTATTTCCAGAGCACCCGTATATGGTGGAGTCCTTGGTGCGGCCCCGATAGGCCCAGCTCCACCCGATTGTCACAAACGCGACAAGGATCCCTCTCATCTTTCTCCTGGTTCCTGCAACAAATCAAACAATATAGTCAGGCTCCCGAGAGATTCTGGCTTAGGTGACGGCATGATCGGGTCTTTCGACCTCGATCCAAAACAACACACATACTGGGCAGATTTAAAACTACTTAAACTCTAATCATTTTATTATATATACACTTTAAACTTAAACTTAAACTAAACTTATGTACAGCGCCGCCCGTCCCCGGGCGGCTTGCCTAATCCCTGTTCGGACTGCAGCTTGCCGCTCCCTGTGGCGGGGCTGCAGTGACCTGTGGTTCTGGTTCCCTGCAGCCTTTTGCTGCTAATCGGGGACCGTGTTTCTTCACGGATTTAAGAAGTCGGCGTCTACTGGGAGTGGGGGACTCGGGCCAAGATTTTACTGGCTGAGGCGTTCGGGTCGACCTGCGAGAAGGTACTTTGGGTGTGGCTCCCTTAGCGAGTGGACCTTCGGGTGGGACCTCAGCTCTCACAGCCCGTGGCTTTTCCACGACTGTAGGCTTTGGCTCCCTTCCCTCAGGCTCCGCCCCTTTGGGATTTGGGCAGGCTCCCTTGGCGAGTGGACCTTCGGGTGGGACTTCAGCTCTCACAGCCCGTGGCTCTTCCACGACTGTGGGCTTCGGCTCCCTCCCCTCAGGCTCCGCCCCTTCGGGAATTGGGTCTGTGGCAGACGGCTCCTCCTCACCTGTCCCTACAGGTGGAGAATCTCTGCCCCCAATTTCTACCTCCCCCACGCTTGAGTCGAGGGCGGGCTCTCCGTCCTCCGACTCCACCTCTTCCAGAATCGTATCGAGGGCGGGACCTTGTTGTTCGGGTCACTCCTCGTCCGAGTCCCAGGCCATCGGAGAAACCTCCCCCCAGATTGGCGGGACCTCCTCTCCTTCCAAGCAGGCTACAACGCCAGCTTGTGTGGTCTGTGACTCGTCGCGCACCTCAGGCTGAGGATCTTTACCCTCAGACCTGGCTTCGGTTGCTGATGCTCTTGCACCCGGCTTAAACAGTTTGCACTGATTGATGTGAAACCATTTACAAGCCTTTAGCTGACCCTCTAAACTGCCAGCCCTCGCTGTTAACCTAGCGTTCTCCTTCCTTAAAGCCTGCTCAACTAACTTAGCCTCCGCAACCTGGCACCGCAGGTATTCTGCCATTTTACAGGAGGTCTCTTCCTGTGCATGTCTTTCTAGGGGACACAGGTCGACAGGCTGCGCTGGCTCTAGTCATTGGGGTGTAGCGGTCGGGTTTGTGAGAACGACAGGACCGGTGGTGACGGCTATCTTCCCCTGCGCGATCATAAGAGACCGCATTGTCTCTATGATTGACTCAATCGCAGCGGGATCCATAACTACATCAGCTCCTTGTGCTGGGACAGGAGCTGCGGCTTGGGTTTGGGCTGATGCTGGGGCGGCGGTCTGGGCTTGGGTTTGGGCTGCAGGAAATCTCCCTTTACTATCCTTCCACGGATTTCTACAGTCCTTGCGCCAATGTCCATCCTTCCCACACCCGTAGCAATTGAGCTTGGCTTGGACAGGGCGATTCCCCTCCTGACACCACTCCTGCTTGCTCGGGGCTGCGGGTTTTGCCTCATGCACCTTTCCCTTCTGGGGTGGTGTTTCCTGACCTCTACAATTCTTATATGCTACATTTAACTGACGGAGTACCGTCTCTTCCATGACCCCGGGACCTTGGGGATCAAACCATGATCTGGCTAGGGCCCGTATCTCTGGCAAGCTGTTGGTGACCAAGCAACGGAGCCAATGAACCCGCTGTTCGTTGCTCATTGCAGCCCGGTCAAGCATGCCCGGACAGCTGCGTCGATATACTGGCCACAGCCTTTCTGCAAAAACCCGTGGGGGTTCTCCAGATAGCTGCACAGTCCCTTTTACGCGGTCGAACGGACTACCGTCATCCACTCCCATACCTCTAAAACTTCCTCCCTGAGATCCGTATACCCTTTCCGTCCCCTCTTGCCATCCTCTGAGAGGCACTGAAGGATCGTGGGATCCAGGGAGAAAAGCAACAGTTTGACCTGTTCCTGTTCATCGCAGTCGTTAATGGCTGCTGTTTCCTCTATCTCCCTGAAGTGAGTCGAGGGATCTCCCTTTACTGTGAGTCGTGTGAGGTGGCTCACCATGGATCTTAATTGCGGGCCAGCGTAGGGCACCACGAGCTGGTTCTGGTGGGGTCCGACACTGCCATCGACAGCGTTGGGACCGAACCTCTGGTGCCAAGCGGGACACATTGGTGCCAGTCCCGGCTTTGCGACCAGTGGTTCATCCACACATTCCACCTCGGCTACCTCCTCTTTCGCTACCCCCTCCTTTTCCGACCAAGTCTCACTATAGCTCGGCGGTGCTGAGGGCTCGGTGGCTGGTACCACAATTACCTCAGCTGGAATCAGCTGTTTAGATTCCATTAAAAAGTCCATGTGACTGGCTTTCGGGCTGACGAGACACACCATGACTCTTGCCTTAACCAGGGCCGTTCTTAGGTCCTCTATGGTCCATTGGCAGGGGCCATGGTCTGTGCTCTCAAACCCGTGCTCGAGGGCCAGCTTGTAAGATGCCTTAACCTCCACTACTCTCTCCTCCTGCGCTCTTAGCTGTTGTGCGAGGCGGGCGCTTTTCTCCCGTATTCTCATTTCATTAATCTTCGCTTCAGTAACCTGGCACTCCAGGTACTCTATCCTAGCCTGATGTTGACTAGCGACCACTTGGCGTTCCTGATTCAGCTCGTGAAGCACTGTGATGAGTTTTTCCCCACCCATGGCCTTTTCCTCTATCTCTGCTGCCTGGGTTGTGATCTTGGCTGCCTGTGCTGCAACGACCCGGTCCAAGACCTGGACCTGCTTCTTGTAACACATCAGCCACACTGCCTTTTCCACTGACTTCTTATGCTCTTTGCTCTCTGTCCACCTGATGGCTGCGTCCACTGGACGCTCATCCAGCAAGAGATCGGAAATCCACTGTTTAGTGAGATTTACCTTGCCAAAGACATAATCCGCTATCCTCTCATCCATTGCATTTCGACCATTCAAACTTGGATCTATTACATTGCAATCCTGCTGCCAGAGTCCTGCCGCAGTTGCCATTTTCTGTAAGGGGTTTTTGTAACGTCCGTGTGTAATTGAGACACGGACTGCAGGAGTTGGTTATAACAGGTGTTTACTGAATGGAGACAAAACTGGAACTACTATACAAAGTTATTGCACAGGCTTATATACAGGGGTGGTCACTGCAGTATACAGGGGCTGCAGAATATAGTTGCTTCTTCAAAGTACATACACTACAATTCCTCCCCTTTTAGCTAAACAGTACATAACATTCGATTAATAATTTAATAACATATTTACAATTACAGTTGCTATATACATTAGCTGAAGTTAAGCAATTATAAATTCAGTCTTTGAGGAGGCTTCCTGATTCTGTCCGGATAACGCCTCTTTGGGGTATCAGGTTCTTCTGGCAAAGTTGATTCGGGATCAACGTCGTTGTTTGGTTCGTCTGCTTCCAATATCACCGATTCTGAGGTAGATGCAATTGGTACTTCGGTTTCATCACCAGGTGTATCGGATCGTGGTGTGGATTTGACGTTTTCCAGTGACTCTAGAATCTGGTCAGCATGGCGTCTTACAATGCTCTCTCCAACGTCCACGGTATACATTAGAGGTCCTTGCCGTGTGCAGATCGTTCCTGGCTGCCATTTCTCTGTGCGGTAATCCCGGGCCAAAACTGGTTGACCTATCTTAAAACTCCTGGTTGACCTTTCATCCATATTCTGAAACTGCCTGTTCTCCACATCTCTTCTGATGTTTGGCTTAACCAAATCCAAGCGGCATCTTAGTCTTCGATTGAAGAACATCATGGCTGGAGTTTGGTTGGTAACCGCATGTGTCGCATTCCGGTAGGCAAACAAGAAGTTATCCACCTTGTGTTGTAGGGGTATGTCTTCATTACACATTGTCTTGATAGCCTTCTTGAATGTTTGAACGAACCTCTCAGCCAATCCATTGGTGGCTGGATGATATGGGGTGGATGTGTAATGCTTAACACCATTGTTCTTTAAGAACCTCCGGAATTCTTCAGACACAAACTGTGGTCCATTGTCGGAGCAAATCTGTTCAGGCAGCCCATTTCTGGCGAATATGGTTCGTAAGACTGTAATAGTTTTTTCTGTGGTGGTTGAGGACATTTTTATTACCTCTGGCCACTTTGAATGTGCATCCACCGCAATTAAAAACATCGAGTCCATAAATGGACCAGCAAAATCAATGTGCACCCTTTGCCATGGAGATGAGGGCCACTCCCATGGATGTAGAGGGGCTTGTGGTGGGGCGTTTTGGACCATCTGGCATCCTGTACAGCTCTTGGTCATCTCTTTGATTTCTCTATCGATTCCCGGCCACCACACAAACGCTCTGGCTAAGTTCTTCATTTTTACCTCTCCCAGATGACCCTCATGAAGCTCATTGAGCACTCTATCCTTCAATTTGGGTGGAATTACTACTCTGGATCCACACATCAAGGTTCCTCGGCACACTGACAGCTGTTCTCTTCTCGGCGAGAATGCTGGCAACAGTGGTTCGCCATGTGCTGGCCATCCCTTCACCGTTAAATCATAGACCCTGGAGAGTGTCGGGTCATTTCGTGTTTCCTTTTCTATGTTTGCATTCGTCACAGGTAGACATTCGACTATGGTCGAGTGGAATATCTCCACAGGATCCACTGCAGGTGCTTCTTCCACCATCGGCAACGGTAGGCACGAAAATCCATCAGCATTCCCATGCTGTTTAGTTCCTTTGTACTCGATGTCATATTGGTGTGCCCCTAGTAAAAGGGACCACCTCTGTAGCCGTTGTGCTGTCATTATCGGGACGCCCCTCTGAGGGTTGAAAATGGAGACAAGAGGTTGATGATCAGTTAATAGAGTAAATTTCTGTCCATGCAGGGAGTGATTGAACTTCTTCACCACCCCACACCAGGCTGAGGGCCTCTCTGTCAATCTGGGCGTAGTTACGCTCGGCTGAAGTTAACGAGCGTGACGCAAAAGCTATCGGCCTCTCCAATGCCGTAGGGAGATGCATCACACGCCAGTCTTATCGGTAGTGATGGGTTGTAGTGAGCCAATACTTCTCTTGAAGTGATCAGGTCTTTACACTTCTGAAAGGCCCGCTTACATTCATCGCTCCATTTCCATGCTACTCCAGTTTGTAGTAGGGCGTTCAGTGGGTGCAGAATTGTGGATAAATTCGGCAAAAACTTATGGTAGTAATTCACCAATCCGAGGAATGACCTCAGTTGCGACACATTTTCAGGCGCTGAAGCCTTAACTACTGCTGCAATTTTGTCAGGGGACTTATGCAACCCCTCTTCATCAATCACGTGGCCACAATATGATATCTGTTTCTTAAAAAACTCGCACTTGGGGTGATTGGCTCGTAGCCCATGTTCTCTTAGTCTAGTGAGCACCTGCTCTAGGTTGGCAAGGTGTTCACTGTCATTTTCACCTGTCACTAGGATGTCGTCCAAGTAACACTGAGTCCCCAGAATCCCTTGCAGGACCTGTTCCATCACTCTTTGCCATATCGCCGGAGCTGATGCTACTCCGAATACCAGTCGATTATACTGGTAAAGACCTTTGTGAGTGTTTATCGTGAGATATTTCCTAGAGGATTCTTCAACCTCCATCTGCAAATATGCTTGTGCTAGGTCAATTTTTGTAAAACGCTTCCCTCCAGATAGTGAGGCGAAAATATCTTCTTTCCTCGGGAGAGGATACTGTACTGTGTGAAGGACTGGGTTCACAGTCACCTTGAAGTCCCCACAGATGCGAACCTTCCTTGGCTCCTCAGACTTATTGTTTAATGTTTTCTTCATGACAGGAATGATGGGTGTCGCCCACTTGCTCCAGTCTATCTTAGATAACATGCCTGCATTCTCCAGATTCTCCAGCTCTGCCTCGATGGCTGGGTGAATTGAATACGGTACCGGTCTTCCTTTGAAAAACTTGGGAATTGCATTCTCTTCTATTTTTATCGAGGCGGTTACGCCTTTAAGAGTTCCCAGTTCTTGTTGAAATACCTCTTTAGCGTTAGCTAAGATTTTTGACAATCGTCCAGGTGTGACGTCATCATCCTTTTTACCAGCCATAGTCAGTGCCTGAATGGAGTGCCAGTCTAAACTTATCTTTCTGATCCATTCACGTCCCAATAACGGTGGTCCACCATCTTGCAGTATGTACAGATACAATTTCTGTATTTTGTTGCCGTTGTATTCGACAGGCACCCTTATTTTTCCTCTGGGGTATACTTTCTGCCCCGTATATGTCTTCAAGACAATGGATGTGTCTTTCAAGGGTATGTGTGAGAATAGCCGCTCGTAGTCTCGTCGATTCATGACGGTCAGGGCTGATCCTGTATCCAATTCCATTTTGACTTGGGACCCTGGTACCGTGAGGGTGACCCAAATGGTTCGGTGATCCTCTTTTGCGATTACGTTGTGTAGTTTGAGACAGCTTAGTCTCTTGTTCCCGGATTCACTATCGCTCTTCTGGCCTTCGGAACTACTGTCCGTCATCTTTTGTACTTTCCTGTACTGTTCCTTAGTAGCCTTTTTGTTGTCGTTGGTCTTCTTCCCGGACCTGCAAACTCGTGCAATGTGTCCCATCTTTCCACATTGCCTGCATGTTTTGTCCTTGGACCAGCAGTCCTTCTGGTCATGGGTTGTTCTGCCACAGCGACAACATTTTTCAACTCCCCGTGTCATTTCATGGGTGCCGTATTCCTGTGGCTTTTGCTGTATTTCCGCAGCTCCCCTTGCTGCTGCTTCATACGATACTGCCACGCTGAAAGCCTTATCTCGTGTCAGCTCTTTCTCTGAGAGTAACCTCTTCTGGGTTCCTTCACTCAGGAGTCCACAGACAAATTTGTCCCGTAGGGTATCTGCCAGTCCTGCTCCGAACTGGCAGTGCTTCGATAGCCTGCGTAGTTCTGTATGGTAATCAGCATTGCTCTCATCTTTATGCTGATTTCTCTTGTGGAATTTAAATCTTTCTGCTATCAGCAGCAGTGTAGGATTTAGGTGTTCCTGTAGGATATCAACAATTTCGTTAAAACTCTTCACCATTGGTTTGATTGGAGTAATCAGGTTCCGCAATAGGCCATACGTTCTTGCGCCCATTAAGTTTAGTACTACCGATGCCTTTTTCTCATCGGCTACTTCATTTGCCTTGCAATATACTTCGACTCTTTCCACATACGTGGTCCAGCCTTCTATTGCATTATCGAAGGCAGTGATATTGCCAGTCTTCGGCATCTTAGAGATTTAAGATGGCGCCTCCCGCGCTTTGCCTTCTTACCCGATTGAACAAAATGGCGCCTCCCGCGCTTTGCCTTCTTCCCCGCTGGATTAAGATGGCGCCTCCCACGCTTTCTGTCTTTTCCGCTGCTGCTAGCGCTGTTGCTGGCGTTTTTATGCCTTGATGGTGACGCCCTATGGTCTTCGCGCACTTCCCCCCCGCGCTGCTGCCAACGCCGCTCTCCGCGGTCCCCGTGGCAAACTGCAGCTCCTCGTGGCTTTCTGCGCTTCTAATTTGTTTTATTTTAATTAATGTTCCCGTCGTCAGAGCAGACCCTATGGGACACTTTCCTCCCTCTTCTCGGGTCTGTACGCTGCCCGGCTTCGTAGCACCGGCCACGCCCTGTGTGCTCCACCCTCTCTCTCTCTCTCCTCTTCCCGACAACGCTGCTCGGCCCCGTTGAAAAGCCACCCGATCGAGCTCTAGCCCGCCGCAGCCCAGGAAGGATCAGTGTACTACCTGCCACCAGCCCGATTAGCTGGAACACCATAGACTGGATAACCAAGCCAGCTCTCGACAGCCTCTCCTGCAAATCTTCGAATTCGATGAATCAGAGGGTGGTTGCCCACGGTCGACGCCCGTTTCTTCTGTTTGTTTTTTTTTCTTTTTCGATTTCTTCCTTCTGGCCTCGATCTCTAACAACTTCGCTTCAGGGATGGATCCCCGTGAGGTGGTGCAGAACGGTAGGTAAGTTCGGATCTGATCGTCGCCTGTGTAACGTCCGTGTGTAATTGAGACACGGACTGCAGGAGTTGGTTATAACAGGTTTTTACTGAATGGAGACAAAACTGGAACTACTATACAAAGTTACTACACAGGCTTATACACAGGGGTGGTCACTACTGGTACTGCAGTATACAGGGGCTGCAGAATATAGTTCCTTCTTCAAAGTACATACACTACAGTTTTCCTTGAGAGATTTCCCTGAGGTTTCTCTCTCTAGAGGCCTCTCTCTCTTGCACAGTAAACCTTTAGTGGTTCAACCCACTCACCCCTTTGATTCTATACTCTGGACTTAGGCGCAGGAGCTACAATGTAGAGAAGACTCTTGTAGACCAAGTTTGATGAATCAAAATGAAATTTTATTGCAAATGGAAAAATACCAAATCAAATGCAGCACAGATAAGAGAGTACCTGGGAGGGAAAAACAAACACAAACAAATCATAACGACATTATACTAAGGCAAATACAGGCATCTTATACTCTACAAAGATCATCATGAAATAAGGAAACACACGGAACATCGAGGGACAACAACTCATGTTAATTGTACCCTTAAATCCACCCCCTTATTAAACCTATCTGGATCTGATTGTGAAGGGCCAGAAACATGCTCACCAATCCCACTAGGAAGTGCAAGGGTTTTGAAATCGAGTCTGTGTTTGGTCCTTTCAGGCGTTTCGTCTCCACGTGCATCGTGGAGCCCCTGTGAGCTGTGCCACACCTCTCTCCTGAGGTGGGGGTCGGGGGCGACTGGACACCGGTGGGCCTGGATGTCGACGGGGTCGAGGATCGTCGGCTCGACCCTGGTCAGGGGAGCCTTGGGCTGGTATGGCCCCTCTGTTATCGGCTACGGCCCGGGGATGGTCGATGATCTCCTGATGGTTTTCCCCGGGGCAGGACGCTGGTTTCCAGCAACTTTCTTTATGCAGTCATGATTATCCTTCTCCAACCCAGCTCCTCTCTGCCCAGCTCAAAAGCTGGACCGGCTGCTGAGGCTGCAACGACTGTCCGACTGTAAAACTGTCTTTTAGCTCGACTCTCCTTGTGACTGTTCAAGCTTGCCGATTCAAGCTTCTCCCAGCGTCTTCTCCCAAGCTGTGTGTCTGCCCGATCTACTGCCGTGTCGAGTCGTGTCCAACTGCCGTGTCAACTGCCGAAAAGTCTCTCCAGCTATACCTTTCTTCCCTAGGCCTCCCTTCCCGCCCAAAATCAGGTTAGTCTTTGTTTTAACTTTGGCGGGCTTGGAGCACAGCGGGGCAGTTATTATATATAAAATGTCTTAAACGGCTGGTAACGGGCCCATCTCTGGTTTGAAATTATCTCCATTGTTTTGAATGTCCTGCTGATCTCGTTATCTAGTCCTGGGTGCTGTTCTCATGAATATGAAATTGTCCCCTTTTGTCTGGGGCAACATCTTGATGGCCTCTGTCTCCAGGCCGATCTTGACTAGATCTGCATCTAATCCATATGCATACCTGTGGGTCTGGTTTTGTTCTCTCAGGAACGGCTTCCAGAACTTACTGTGGGTTGAATCCACAAAACTGTCTGAGGTTGCGCAGGAACCATTTTAAAGTGTCCCAATAAGCTGATCACATGGCACGGTGGCCATTTTGTATGCCCCTTTTTCTGGGCTTCTTTTAAGACAGTCTTTAGAATCACAGACTCTTCTGCCATTTAACCCTTATTAATATTAAATCCAATTTTGCGAATCCTACAGTGAGGAGGTCACCCACGAGTCAACCCGCCAGGTTTACCTGGCGTGGTTTAGGAGGTGTCGTGGATCACGCCGAAATGCTGGAAAAATCACGAGGGCTTCTCAAAATAGGCTTAGGGAGGCTCTTAATGAGCTTTTAAGGATGTTAAATAGCGCAATGGCCAGCTGGAGGTGGGAGCGTTTTCCGACCTCCAAAACTGGCACCGGCAAAATCCCGCGGAGGCGTATTGGAGGCGGGTTGCGAACCCGACCTCTTTGAATCTGACTTTCCTACCTTTCCTGCCTCCAAACCTGCCTCCTCTGACGTCAGAAAATTGCCCCCGATTGAGTGAGATGAGGCATGCTGGCTTCCTGAAGGGCCCAATGTGTGCCAACACAGTGGGCTGCTGGGGCCACGAGTCAGCATTTTCCAGGGCAGGGGGAAATTTGCACACCTGGAAAAGAAAAGTCTCTGGCCTCTGAGCAAAGGCAAGAGTTGGGGCGGGGGTGGGGAGGGGGTGCTTGAGATACACCCCTAGTGGTATACTCTGGTGGGGTCAGCACTGACGAGCACAATCCAAGCACAATACTGGGAATGTGGCACCTATGCTGGGATTACACTCCTTAGTGCTGACCCGGTTGTGTCTCGGTATGATAAGATACAGACTGCAGCAGAAATGGTACAACAGGTGTTTACTCAACGTGGCTCACAGTTGAACTGACTGTACAGATCACTATTCAGTGCTATATGCAGGTGTGGTCACTGCCGGTACTGCAGTATACATGAGCTGTAAAAAGTAGTTCCCCCCCTTAAAGGTACATACATTACAATTCCCCCCCTTTTAGATTAACAGTACCATAACACTCATTTAACAATTAAATATCAACTAATTAAAATGAACACTTTTAACATGCAACATTAGCTGAAAATATTCTATTTATATATTCAGTCTTTGGGGAGGGCTCCTGATCATTTCTGGATAGCGCCTTTCCTGAGTGTCTTGCTCTTGGTGCGGAGGCGATTCTGGCCCCCTGTCGTCGGTTGGTTCATCAGCTTTCGATGCTACTGTTTCTGGGGTAGATGCGACCTGTACGTCGGGTTCCTCACCAGGTATGTATGGGCGAGGCATGGGGTTGACTTGTTCCTGTGACTCTAGGATCTGGTCAGCATGGCGTCTCACGATGCTCTCCCCAACGTCCACTGTGTACATTAGTGGGCCCTGCCGTGTGCATATCGTTCCTGGCTGCCATTTTTCTGTTCGGTAGACGCGGGCCAAGACTGGTTGCCCTACATTGAAGCTCCTTGTTGGCTTCTCATGGATGTGCTGGAATTGCTTACTCTCAACATCTCTTCGTACATTTGGTCTGAGCAAATCCAGGCGAGATCTTAACCTTCAGTTAAAGAACATCATGGCTGGGGCCTGGTTGGTGACTGCATGTGTCGCATTCCGGTAGGCGAACAGGAAATTGTCCACCTTGTGCTGCAGCGGAATGTTGTCATTGTACATAGCCTTTATTGCCTTCTTAAAGGTTTGTACGAACCTCTCAGCCAATCCATTTGTGGCTGGATGATATGGGGCGGATGTGTAATGCCTCACCCCATTCTTTTTCAAGAACCTCCGGAACTCTTCGGACACAAACTGTGGTCCGTTGTCGGAGCAAATCTGTTCTGGCAAACCATTCCTGGCAAAAATGGTCCGTAGGACTGCAATAGTTTTCTCCGTGGTGGTGGAGGACATTTTGATGACCTCAGGCCATTTCGAGTGCGCATCCACGGCTATGAAAAACATTGAGTCCATGAATGGACCAGCAAAATCAATATGCACCCGTTGCCATGGAGATGAGGGCCACTCCCATGGGTGTAGAGGGGCCTGTGGTGGTGCATTTTGGACTTTCTGGCATCCTGAGCAACTCTTGGTCAGGTCCTCGATTTGTTTATCGATTCCCGGCCACCACACATAAGCCCTGGCTAGGCTTTTCATTTTTACCCCTCCCAGATGACCCTCATGAAGCTCATTAACTTGGGTGGAATTACCACTCGGGATCCACACATCAAGGTCCCCCGGCACACTGACAGCTGTTCTCTCCTTGTCAAGAATGCTGGCAACAGTGAGTCGCCATGTGCTGGCCATCCCTTCACCGTCAAATCATATACCCGAGACAGTGTCGGGTCATTTCGGGTTTCCTTTTCGATACAAGCGTTAGTTACCGGTAGGTATTCAACTATAGTCGAATGGAATATTTCGACAGGATCCACTGCTGGTGCTTCCACCACAGTAGGCAATGGCAGGCGTGATAGCCCATCAGCATTTCCATGCTGTTTCGTGCCCTTATATTCAATCTCATAGTGGTGCGCCCCTAGAAAAAGTGACCATCTTTGTAGTCGTTGCGCAGTCATCACCGGAACGCCCTTCTTCGGATTAAAAATGGAGACAAGAGGCTGGTGATCAGTCAGCAAGGTGAATTTCTGCCCGTGCAGATAGTGATTGAATTTTTTCACTCCCCACACTAGGCTGAGGGCCTCCCTGTCAATCTGGGCGTAGTTACGCTCGGCTGAGGTTAGTGATCGTGACGCAAAGGCTATTGGCCTCTCTGAGCCGTCCGAGAATTTGTGTGCAGCACCGCTCCAATGCCGTAGGGTGACGCATCACATGCCAACTGAATTGGTAATGCTGGGTTGTAATGGGCCAATACCTCTTTCGATGTGATTAGTGTTTTGCTCTTCTGGAAAGCTCATCTACATTCGTCACTCCACTTCCATGGCACCCCAGTTTGCAGTAGGGTGTTCAGTGGGTGTAGTATTGTAGACAAATTTGGCAAGAACTGATGGTAGTAGTTTACCAGCCCGAGGAACGACCTCAGTTGTGACACATTTTCCGGTGCTGGAGCCTTGACTACTGCCTCAATCTTCTCTGGGGACTTATGTAACCCCTCTTTATCGATAACGTGGCCACAATACGAGATCTGTTTTCTAAAAAACTCACATTTGGGGCGGTTAGCTCGGAGCCCATATTCCTGCAATCTAGTGAGCACCTGCTCCAGGTTGGCAAGGTGATCACTGTCATTTTCGCCCGTGACCAGGATGTCGTCCAAATAACACTGTGTGCCTGGGATCCCTTGCAGGACTTGTTCCATTGCCCTCTGCCAAATAGCCGGAGCTGATGCTACCCCGAATACCAGCCGGTTGTATTGGTAGAGGCCTTTATGGGTGTTGATTGTGAGGTTTTTTTTTATGCTTCTTCTACCTCCATTTGCAGATACGCCTGGGGCCAGATCAATCTTAGTGAAGCATTTCCCTCCAGATAGCGAGGCGAAAATATCTTCAGTCCGCGGAAGTGGATATTGTACGGTGTGAAGGACTGGGTTCACTGTTACCTTAAAGTCCCCACAGATGCGAAACTTCCTTGGTTCCCCAGGCATGCTGCTCAACGACTTTTTCATCACAGGGATGATGGGTGTAGCCCACTCGCTCCAGTCTACCTTGGACAGTACACCTGAACGTTCCAGACTCTCCAGCTCTGCTTCGACGGCTGGGCGGATCGCATAAGGTACCGGTCTGGCCTTAAAAAATTTTGGCCTTGCGTTTTCTTCAATTTTAATCATCGCTGTCATGCCTTTTCGTGTTCTGAGTCCTTGCTGGAACACTTCTTTCGTGTCAGTTAGGATCTTTGACAGTCGCCCAGGTGTGACATCGTCATCCTTTTTGTCAGCCACAGTCAGTGCCTGTATGGAATGCCAATCCAGTTGTATTTTCCGGATCCATTCACGTCCCAGTAATGGTGGTCCTCCATCTTGCAATACATACAGGTCTAGTTTTGGTGTTTCCTTACCGTTATATATAACGGTCACCCTTATTTTTCCTTTGGGGTAGACTTTTTGCCCCGTGTACGTCTTCAAAATAATTTTTGTCTCTCTCAAGGGTATGTGTGAGAATAGCCGCTCGTAGTCCCGTCGGTTTATGACTGTTAGGGCTGATCCTGTGTCCAATTCCATCTTTACCTGGACTCCTGCTATCTTGAGAGTGACCCAAATGGTTCGGTGATCCTCCGTTGTGATCACATTATGTAGTTTCAGACAACTCAGTTCCCTGCTTTCGGAGTCGTTATCACTCTTTTGTTCATCTGAACTATTCTCCGTCATCTTATGTACCTTCTTGTACTTTCCTTTGGTAGGTTTCTTATTGCTGGTTTTCTTTCCCGACCTGCAGACTCGTGCTATGTGTCCTACTTTTCCACACTGTCTGCACACTTTGTCTTTGAACCAGCAATCATTCTGGTCGTGTGTTGTTCTGCCACAGTGATAGCACTTCTCTGTTCCATATGACATTTCGTTTGTGCCATATTCTTGCGGTCTCTGTTGTATCTCTGCAGCGCCCCGTGCTGCTGCTTCATATGATACCGTAATGCTGAAAGCCTTTTCCAGCATAAGGTCCTTTTCAGATAAAGCCGTTTCTGGGTTCCTTCACTTTGAAGCCCACACACAAACTTGTCCCTTAAGGTATCTGCCAGTCCCGCTCCAAACTGGCAGTGTTTCGATAGTTTGCGCAGTTCTGTTAAATAATCAGCATTGCTTTCCTCCTTATGCTTGTTCCGTTTGTGAAACTTGAATCTTTCTGCTATCAGCAGCGGTGTGGGGTTTAAATGTTCCTGTAGTATCGTTACTATGTCTTCAAAACTCTTTTCCATTGGCTTCGTTGGGGTTACTAGATTTTGTAATAACCCATACGTCTTTGCACCCATTAAATTTAACAATACCGACGCTTTCTTGTCATCTGACACCTCATTTGCCTTGCAGTACACCTCTATTCGCTCGACATATGTAGTCCAATCTTCGACTTCATTGTCAAATGCGGTGATACTGCCACTCTTCGGCATTTTGGGTGTGGTTTAAAATGGCGTCTCCCAATGGCTTAAAATGGCGTCTCCCGCGCTTTCCTTCCTCCCCCGCTGCTGCCTACGCCGCACTCGGCGGTCCTCGTGGCAATGGCGGCACCTCACCAGTTTCTGCGCGTCTCTCTCTCCCTCTCTCCGACGCTGCTCGGCCCCTGAACACCGGCTGCACCCTGTGCGCTCTGCTCTCTCTCTCTCTCTCCCCCGTCGACGCTGCTCGGTCCTTTGCTGTGCCGCTCGGTCGGGCTCTAACCCACCGCTGTCTGGGAAGGGTCTGCACACTACCTGTTGCCAGCCTGTTTCGCTGGACCACCTCGATTGAAAAGCCAAGCCTGGCTCTCGACAGCCTCCCCCGCAATTCTCGAGTCTCTGCCGGATGACTGGGCGGTTGCCCGTGGTCGACGCCCGAGTCTCTGGCCTTGACCTCCAATCCACTGATCTCCAGGAACGAATCCCCGGGAGGTGATGCAGAGTTGCAGGTAGGTTCGAACTTGCCTCGTCGTCAATGTTGTGTCTGGGTATAATAAGATACAGACTGCAGCAGAAACGGTACAACAGGTGTTTACTCAACGAGGCTCACAGTTGAACTGACTGTGCAGATTACTACTCAGTGCTATATACAGGTGTGGTCACTGCCGGTACTACAGTATACATGAGCTGTAAAAAGTAGTTCCCCCCCTTAAAGGTATATACATTACAGACCCCATCAAAGAAGCCAGTAGGGGTGCATCTGAAGCAGCAGCCCCCTTGCTCCACAGAGTGAAGGTGGGTGGGATATGACCCAACTATGTTGGCATAATGACCCAACTACAGAAAAACCACTGACTGCCATTTTTGTTTCTTCACTATGAATTGGAGTAAAACAGAACTGAAATAAGGGACTGAAGAGATAGAGGAACAGGGGGGGTAAATGTGATTAGAACAATTTGCTTGTGCAAAGGATAGCCGCCAACACGGACAGGTTGGGCCGAATGACCCATTTCCGTGTTGCAAATTCTATGTACTGTTCCAATGTTGATCTGAGTGAAAACCCTCCCATGCTGATTGTGCTTGATGTGCAGTTAACCTCTAGTGACAAGAAGGTGACAGCTGCACAAATTTGCACCTGAAAATGCTGTGCTTGAAAAACAAGAGGTAGGATTTTAAAACAAAGTAGATACAATTAGTGGATCAGAAAAACAGGTAGATCTTTCTGAACTGATAATAGGACTCCACAATAGATAACGTTAAAGGGCAAATGAAGGTTTTATCACTGACTAACATTTGTACAGTAGACCAATTATTTACTCAGTTTCACTCCAAAACAATCTGCGCCAGGGCTTATAAATAATTATGAAAGATGTGTTTGTATCATAATTACAGAAAGCATCTTTCAAATTTATTTAAGAGATGTTCCACCTCTGTGCACACTGATGCTTGTTAACTTATTTAGCCTGAAATAATTATACAGGGTAAAGACAAGCAAGCCTTACAAAAAATCACAATCAGCAGCACAGAATCTGTCACAGATATAACTAATTTTCAGCCCTGTGGGGAGATGCAAAGCGAAACAAAAAACAAATGTAGAAAAAAATGTTTACTATGTATAAAATCATAAAACATCCCAAACTCACCATAGAAAGGAAAATGTTTATCAGTTTATACAATGTTATTAAGGACAAAAGGTGAAGTTTATTCACTGCTAAGCTTCCATTGAAAACCTGTCTACACTGTGATTACCAGATTCAGTTTCTATTGCTAGAAAGTACCATTTAAATTTGAGTTTGATCTTGCTGCATACTGTGAAGTATCTGCTAATTAGGGAAAGCTATTGATCAAGGTTAATGGTTCAAGCTCATCAAAACGGTTGCTTAATTTTAAACAAATGCATGCTATGACAAGCAAAAGAAATCAAACTGTTTACAAAAAGATAGAAATATAGATGTTTCTGATGTGCAGTATTTGACCTAGAAATTGGATCACACACAGGCCCGCCAGCCTTATTTGCATGTTAGCTGCGGGCACCAGTCACAGCACCAAGGCAGCTTGCCAGCAGAGGAGGGTGGAGTAAGATTGGTCGATTGGGATACCAGCCAAGGGCGCAAGGTGACTTCTGGGGGCTTGAGAGGGTGGGGTTGGGGGGGAGGGGGTGGGGGGCAGTGGAGGCAATTGGGAAAGGATGAGCGCTGGCTGTCAGTGACCTGCAGTTTTAATGTGGAGCTCCATATTTAGGTAAATAAAAAACATACCTTTTGAGTGGTAGCTGCAAGCGGTTCCTTTGAGGATCTCTGGTTTGACTGCTGTGCACCTGGTAAAACTGAACGCAGCATACACAGCACATTCTGCCATCAGTCGTCAACCAAAAATACAAAGGGGCCTGAAACAGGTGTTAGGCCCCCGATTTGCATAAGCAATGGGCCCAACATTAGTTGCAGGCGGGCACCCTGGACGACTACAAGGTGGCGAAGGCGCCCTGACCAATATTGGGCGTGGTGCAGGTCCTGTATGAAAAACAGGTGCTGCGCATCAAATTTTTAGGCCTTTGAATCTTCTTCAATTTTTGTAAAGCTTAGATTCATCAACACAGCAGCAATGCTGAGAGATCTGGCTAAACCAATATTTCACCAAGAGAAGACAGAAAATCATTCATACTAATGATCATTAAGGGAACAGGCCCACACAGTTTATGTATTATTTTTCCCAAACTCTTGGGGGGAGAAATTCAGTATCGCCCCGTTTGGGGCGTAAGTATCGGGCGGGTACGAAATTTTGCGCCCGGCGCAAATTATCGTCACCTACTGGTAAATTGGCCTGCTTTGCCCCAGGAGGTGCTTGGAGCACTAAAACAGGTGCTGCACGACTGTCTTAAGGCGCTAAGCCGGAGGAGCGAGGCGCTACCTCCGAGGGCGGGCGCAGTGCAGGTGCTGTAGTGTATGTAACCGTTCTACCTTTAAGAGAACTATTGTATGTAACCGTCCACCTTTAAGAGAACTATTTTAGGTGTTGCACTACGTTATCTTGGCTGCTGTATACTGTAATACCGGTGGTGACCACACCGGTATATAAGTGCTGTGTAATGAGTTATTGGGCAGTTCCGCCCTGACCTTCGAATAGTAAAGTCCTGTTAAAGTTTACTCTTGTGGTCTGTGTAATAATTCGCAATATAACACACAGACTTTACAGTGGCGACGAGGTCGATCTTACCCTGCGGCATAGATACATCCGAAGCAGTTAACGAGCGTCGAGAAGAGGCATCCGCCCTTGTCATTCTGCTGAGAGAAGACTCGAGTCTGCAGAGCAAGAAAGAAGGAAGAATTCTGACACGAAGCCTTCCATCAGCAACAGGCAGTGATCGTCCCTTCTATCATGGTGGTGAGTGAGCCGATCAGCGACGAGAAGCAAGTCGGCCACGTTGACTGTGAGTAGTGGAGAAAATAAAAAGAAACGGAGGATATAAGGGCGGTGAACTCGACCACGGCCGGGGAAAGGAGCCGGACAGAAGTCGGGGCCAGAGGCGCTGAGACTGGGGCAGCGTAGGGCATGGAAGCCGCGGTACAAGCGGGAACGCAGCCGGTGTGAGAGACCGGGCTACAAGCGGGAACGCAGCCGGTGTGAGAGACCGGGCTACAAGTGGGCTGGGAGACGCAACAGCGTCGTGAGACAGCTCGACCGCGACCGGTGAAAAAGGCCGGGCAGCTACCGAGGCCGAGAGGCGCTGCGACCGGGATCATAAGGCGCGGGAGGTAATAAAAATAAATAAATAAATAAATAAATAAATAAAACCGCGGAGAACTCAGCCGCAGCCGGGGGAGGAAAGGACCGGACTGCGAGAGGGCTGGGAGGCAAGATTGAAAACCGCTGAGGGAGAGACAGAGCCCGAGCGAGCGGAAGAGACAGAGCCCGAGCGAGCGGGAGAGCGAGGGAGACCGAGCGAGTGGGAGAGACAGAGTCCGAGCGAGGGGGGAGCGGGACCGAGCGAGGGAGACTGCGCGAGATTTCCGCCCAGCGGCTTACAGCATCTTTCCGTAAAGGACCAAGAGCTGGAACTGTCCGCCGCCAACTGGTTGTCCCCAGCGCCCGGTTGCCCCTGTCGAGAAAGGGAACAAGGAACGCAATCAGCTGTTCTCGCGCTTCAGAATAAACTGAAGCCGGCGCGCAGGCTGCGAACCCCGAAAGCCAGCGGTTGTCGCCCGAGGGCAAAGCTTACCCCTCCCGCCAGAGGAAGAAACGCGGGAAGCCGCCAGTTAGGCGGGGAAGAAGACAAGCGCGGGAAACCGCCATTCTCAGAGGCGGGGAAGAAGATAAGTGCGGGAAACCGCCATTTTTGAAAAAAAAAGTTAAAGAAAAATTTCGTTGTTGTTTCTCAGAAAGATTGTGAAGATGCCTAAGCGTGGTAACATCAACGATTTCGATTCCGATGTGGAAGATTGGGCCACGTATGTAGAACGCATAGAGATATATTGTAAGGCCAATAAAATAGCAAATGATGATAAAGCTCTAACCTTACTAAACTCAATGGGTGCGAAGACATACGGGCTATTGAAGCATCTTCTATCACCAGCTAAACCGGCGGATCAGACTTTCGCTAATATTGTTGCTGTCCTGAAGGATCATTTGAACCCCACACCGCTGATGTTAGCAGAACGGTTTAAATTTTATGCGAGAACGCAACTGAAAGAGGAAAGCAACGCGGAGTACTTGGTTGAACTGCGTAGACTAGCGAAATACTGTCAGTTTGGGGAAAATCTGACAGAGGCACTGAGAGACAAGTTCGTGTGCGGGTTGTCGAAGGAAGGAACACAAAAGCGACTACTCAAAGAGAACGATCTTACACTTGATAAGGCTGTCCTTATTGCAGCATCGCACGAAGCCGCAGCGAGAGGCACTGCGGAAATGCAGCTGAAGGCAGCGGTACTCAGCGTGGATCAAATGGCTTCGGGTACAACGAAATGTTATCGTTGTGGGAAGACAACACACGATCAGAACCAATGCTGGTTTAAAAACCAGGAATGTAGAAAATGTGGCAAGCTTGGTCACATAGCTAAAGTATGCCGGTCAGGAAAGAAGACCAGCAACAAAAAAAAGTCACCGCAGGAAAAGTGCAGCAAGGTACACAAGGTGGCTGAGAAGAGTTCAGATGAACAGAATTTGGATTCAGACTCCAACAGCCAGGAACTGGGTAGTCTGAGAATTTACAATGTGAGTAAGGAAGCTGACCTACAAACTATCTGGGTCACGCTCAAAATAGCCGGAGTCCAAGTGAAAATGGAATTGGACACAGGATCAGCCCTAACAGTCATAAACCGAAGGGACTACAAGCGGCTATTCTCACATATTCCCTTGAGAGATACCAAGATTGTATTGCAGACATACACGGGGCGAAGAGTATACCCCATCGGAAAGATAAAAGTCAAGGTGAGACACAAGGGCAAAGAACACCAAGGAATGGACTTATACGTACTACCTGAGGGAGGTCCACCACTTCTGGGACGGGAGTGGATCAGGAAAATAAATATGGACTGGCACTTCCTAAAAGCCATAAAGAGTGAGCTCGGTGAAGACAATCAGCTCAGACTCTGGAACTGATGATGGTAAGACCAGCCAATGTGCAAAAGACAAGTCTAAAATGGACTTGCAGACTAATGTTGGAAAAACGAAGGAGTGCATAAATGCTTATGCTTCAGAGGAGAACAAAGTTTCAGAACAGAATTCCACTGAACAACAACAACATAGTTTGACAGAGAATTCTGAGTCTGTCCAGTCTACAGACATGCACATTTCTGAGGAACACCGGGCTCGAACTCAACTCCATTTCAAACTACAACAGCAATTAGAACAAATGATTCGCCGTCTTGAGCAAGAGGTGAATGCAACGAAAAAGTTCTTTGACACAGAGTGGGAGAATCTGGAAAGACAACAGAAGCAGCTGATGGAGAAAATGGAGCAGGAGCACACAAACCGTCTGCGCGAGGAGGCCAAACGAATCAAAGCTAATTCGGTTTCTGAAGGTGCATGCTCTAATCTGGTGGAGCAAGATGTTCAGCAACTGAAGGCGCTTGTTAGCAGGTTACAGGCAGAAAAGGCTGATTTGGTTGCCATGAATTCCGAGCTCCTACTGAAGTTGGGTGCAGCATCACCGGACGATTCATTTGTTGAAATTCGAATTGTGGAGGCTGCGGATGATGGCGAATTAAAAGCAGCAAAGGAGCCCCAGTGCAAGGTTACAAACAGCCCTGCAGCTTATACGTCAAAAACACATGACGACGATACTGGAAAACGTCTGATGTCAGAAGAGTTAACGGTCAGCCAACTCCTTCATATGCTGAGGGACAAGACTCTGAAATGGGAAAAACTTGAACACGAGCTTCAATCTTCAAAGGAAAGGGGTTCGGAGCTCTCAAAAGTTATTGAAATAGCTGAGGTTGCAACACAGACTGAGAAGATTGCAGCAGAGCAGCCCTTGGATGCCAAAAGTACGCTGACTCACGTCAATGTAGAACAACAGAATGCTGAAACAGCTGCTCCAGTAGAGGGATTGAATAGTACGATCAATCAATCTCCGAATGAAGTTGAAGTATTGAAATCACGAATGAGGTCATTAGTAAAAGACTTGCAGGAAGCCCAGAAAAAGCTGGATGAAGCTGAACACATGAAGAAGTCTCTTCAGGAGAGATGTCTGGATTTGGAACAAAAGCTGGCTAACGTCCAGCTGGACATGGAGGAAATAGAAGACCCTCTCGCTGGCCTAGCTCAGGACGACACCGATTATTACCATGACCTGTTGGACGACACCGAATATAACGATGACCTGTTCTGCCCAGCTTGTGGGGAAATCTTCCAAAGTGCAAAAACCATGAAGAATCACGAAAAGTCTAAGAAACACCGGGAGATGGTGGCGCTACTACGGCAACAGGAGGAAGAGGAGGAGGAACTGTGCATGCGGCTGGCAGTGGAGCCCAGAGAGTCTCCAAGAAGCAGGAAAGGAAAAGACGAAGCAGAAGAAGATGACCCATCTGAACCATTATCACCTCTACCAGGTCACGCACGTGGTCCCTCCGAACTGAGTCAAATCAGTTTGGAAGTAGAAAAACTTCCCAAGGTACTCAAGCTTTTAGAAGTCAGCAATGCTGGTTCAGAAGTTACGAAAGTTCAAGCTGTTAAGTCCAGTGAAGGACTATTGGATGAGTCACCCCAGCAACGTGAACCGACTACACCATCGGGAACTGCTACACCACCGAGGCGTTGTCCGGACCGAGTCAGGAAGCGCAGGAGGCGCCTCCGCAGAGACTGAATCTGTGAACTGTTTTCCGCAGAGACTGAATCTGTGAACTGTTTCCCGCAGAGACTACATCTGTGAACTGTTTTTACATGAAGTTGGATATATGTTATGATGTTATGTTTAATGGGGAATAGGTATATTGTAAGCTAAAAAGGGAGGATTGTAGTGTATGTAACCGTTCTACCTTTAAGAGAACTATTGTATCTATCCGTCCACCTTTAAGAGAACTATTTTAGGTGTTGCACTACGTTATCTTGGCTGCTGTATACTGTAATACCGGTGGTGACCACACCGGTATATAAGTGCTGTGTAATGAGTTATTGGGCAGTTCCGCCCTGACCTTCGAATAGTAAAGTCCTGTTAAAGTTTACTCTTGTGGTCTGTGTAATAATTCGCAATATAACACACAGACTTTACAGGTGCGGCCAGTTAGCGATTGGACGCAGACACGCTGGCGCCATCAGCTCTTAAAGGGGAGGGTCGATCTGGACTTGCAGCCACACCCTGCACTTCGGAGCACGGAATCTCGGCCTGGACAGACCTGTTGCCACATCCTTAAGCCAAGGACCATGGAGAGGGCCAAGGAGCGAGCGCAGTGGTTCAGCGAGGGGGCCTTGGAGGTTCTGGTTGGCGCGGTGGAGCGCAGGCGATCTCTCCTGTACCCGGACAGTGGCAGGAGGCCGCTGCCCAGCGAATATCAAAAAGCTTGGAGGGAGGTGGCTCACAGAGTGACCTCCAGCAGCATGGTGCCTAGGACCCCTGTGCAATGCAGGAAGAAGTTCAACGACCTCACTCAGGTCATCAGGGTGAGTGCCCTTTTCAGAATCCTCTTCATCCCTGCATCTCGACCTCACTTTATGGCCAAAGGGTCCAGAAAGCCCCAATGCCCAGCCTTCATCCAGCACCTATGGCCCTTTCAGGAAACTCACATGCACTTTCAGCATTTTACACACTGTAAGGGCTATTTGACCATGGGAGGCATTGCAACCAAGATCAGGGCTACACACTGTAAGGGCTATTCGACTATGGGAGGCATTGCAGCCAAGATCAGGGCTGCACACTGTACTGAGAGCCCGTCCTTTCTCTTGCAGGGCAAGCTGGCGCATAACAGGAGGCAGCAGCAATGGACTGGGGGAGACCGGCCTCACCTTAAAGCCCTGACCGATCTGGAGCAGCGAGTCCAGCGGATTATGGCAGGCCGGATGATTGGCCCCGTCGCCACTGGAGATGCCGACCCCGTTATGGACAGCAGTGGTAAGGTCACCTTTTTGACCTCTCTCCTTCCACTTGTTCTTCACACCAGCATCCTTTGCCACCTTCGAGCCAAATCAGTGCATTGCAGCACTCATGCCTCCCTTGCTGTCACCCTGTCCTCACGCTAAAGCCACTCTTGTACCTCCCTGTTTCAGATGCTGATTCGCCAGGTGAGGAGGCGGGCCCTCAAGCTGCCATGGTGAGTGATTCTGTAGACGATGACGAGGAGGAAGCCGGACCATCAGTGCCACCCTCAGCCGAGGCAGCCCATGGCCATAATGGGGACTCGTCTTCCCTGGAGGGGAGCGGGGGGTAATGGTCTGATGAGGGTGAAGCTCCAGGACCCAGCGGGCTGCAGCAACGCGAGGGGGGTAGGGAAGCTCGGCGGCCTTCTCCCCGGAGGGAGAGTCTGACCTTGAGTCCTGCTACAGTGAGCGCAGAAGAGGTGCGGCTCCTTGCTGAAATGAGTGCCCATGAGGCACACTGAGCTCATGGCTGCAGTGGCAAGGATGCCCGAATCCATTGAGTCACTGGCAAGGAGTGTCCAGGACTTCGGCGCAGCACAGGCAAGGAGTCTCCAGGACTTCGGCGCAGCACAGACGGCTGCCACGCAATTGTTTAGTGCTGCAATGCAGTCAGTGGCTGGTCTCATGCAGACGCAGATTAAGGCCACACGAGCACTGACTGCTGCCACCCTCGCTGGATCGGGCAGGATTTGCCAGGGCCGTCATCGCGCCGCAGCAGGCCAGCAATCTGTGCTTCAGCAGATTGCTCCGCATGCTGCAGTGCTGCCCCGTGGGAGTGCCAGTGTGTCGGCCGAACAGGGAGTTGCTGTCCTCTCTCACGATGACAGCATTCCTGCTGCCAGCACTGTCACTTCTCCACTGCAGCTGCCACCAGCTGTAGGACAGACTGGTGCCGCCCATGCAGAGTTGGAGCAGTCAGCAGCTGGGCCATCCAGGCCCAGAGCTGGTCCAGGCCGTCCCTCAAGGGCATCTGCAGTCTCAGTTTCTGACACTCAGCAGCCTTCCCCCAGCCTTGCTGCAGCCACTGGGGTCCCATTGCGGAGGAGCTGCAGGGTGGGAAGGGGACAATCTCGCAAACGAAGCAGATCACCCTCGAAGGGCAAAAGGTAGGAGGTGTGGCAAAATGTTGTTAATTGTTTAATTGAAGGCCGAGGATCATGGTCATATTTTTGTTACTGTTTTGGTCATTGTCTCCAGGTTGTGAGAGCCAGTTATGTGACTCACTGTTTCTTGGGGGGTTTCTCTCTGTTACTTTGTCATGCGGGAAGGGCACATAGTTTGTTAAATAAAGAAGTGGGCGATATTGGCAATGTCCCCAGTAGCGGATTGAAAGGAGCCGGTGGCATAGAAGTTGAGAGCCACTGTTACCTTCACTGCCACCGACAGAGACGTCCTGCTCCTCAGTTGAGACTGCAGATCTGGCTGAAGCAGGTGGCAGAGCTCAGTGACAACCTCCTTGCTGAATCGCAGCCTCCGAAAACACTGCTCCTCAGACATATTGAGGTATGAGAACTGTTGGTGGAAAATCCTGGGACAGTAAGGTCTCGTGTGCCGACGCCTGTTGACCGTCCTCCATCTGGCCATGATTGGCACTCTCTCTCTGCGTCTCTGTGCCCTCTCAATGTAATGGAGAAGCCCAACGTTCCCACCCATTGCAGCCCCCATAGTATGTGGCCACTCAAAGTTATGCCGGTGAAAAAGCAAAGCAACTACAAAGTTCTGGTCAGAAGCCAAAAGTACCTCAGCGAGCGCTGACTCAATGCAGAAAGCTCTCTCCCTTTGTCTCTCTGCAAATCTCTCTCTCTCTCTCTCAGAAGGAGTGGTCCAAAAATGGCTACCACAAAGAAACCAGGAAGAGCCCCCTTTAAATAGCGCCCCCCCAGCCCCACAGCGACTGGGAACCATTCCAGTCAACCAATCGTTGGGAGCGACAGGCGGAAAGGAGGGGGTCGCCACTGAATTTCTGGTCCGGGGTGCCCCAAGGGCGTTGCACTCTGAAATGACGTCAGGATCTGCATGCGCAGCTGAGCAGGTGTTGCGGTTTAGCGCCGCCGCTAAATGTCCGCTCAATTTCGCAAGAGGCACAGGTCTCGACGCGCCCGGGCGCTAGCTGGCTCGCGCCCCACTTATCGTCCTCTTAAGTCGCTAATGGGTGGCACAACCAACTGAATTTCTCCCCCTATTCTTCATCTTATTTTCTCTGTAATTACGGGAGGTTTTCATCCAGTTTTAAAGAATCTGAGAAAAGTGTATTTTATTGGCAGTACATCAGGTTTGAATTGACAGTTTTCAGACACAATTTACAGGACTCCATTCCCATCATTCAGCTCCTGCTTTCTTTATAACAGATTCTACATCAGTGAATCTTCCTATTTCAGGAGGTACTTTGGGTTTTATTGGCACAAGAACACAAAAGCTATTACATTCATCAGCCTTCATTTAAACTTTGTGTTGTAACTACAATCAATACTCAACATGCTGCTAAGATTAGATAAAGGTGGCAAAATTACTGTTTCATCTTTTGGAACGAGGAACTAGCCCACCTTCTGACTCCACTTTTTTTTAAATACACCTTTTCCCGAACTTTCTCCCTTCCTCCTGAGGGTGCTGGAGTACACCTCTTACAGATGCCAGAAGACCCTCAGTATTTTGCTCAAATGACCATTCATCACGTATGAGCCCATAGAGTGTTGGTATACTATTTAACTGTAGAGGGCATCACAGTTGAGCCCAGTGACCACACAGACATTTGTACTAGCAGGGGTTGTTGCTGAAGAGCGAGAACATGGGCTAATTTTTCCTTTCCTTAGCCCAGGGCTGCTGAGGCCAAATATAGTGGCCAACCCCGACTGCCCCAACTGAGATCAGTTAGATCAGTACGGACCAAGAATTGAATCTGGCACCTTCTAGTCTGTATGGCAGAGTGCTACACAAGGCAGGGCCTTCACCCACAAAGCTATTGGGGAGCTCATCTTCATGGTTTGAAATTCAAAAACTATGTACCTTAACAACTCGATGTTCCAGAAAACTTCAAGATCATCCAATAATTGAATACTACTCCCATATCTAATATCTTACTGATTTATGAAAGGGAAATCATGTTTGACAAATCTGTTAAAGTTTTTTGAGGTTGTAACTAGCAGAATAGATAAGGGAGAAACAGTGGATGTAGCGTATTTGGATTTTCAGAAGGCATTTGATAAGGTGCCACACAAGAGGTTATTAAACAAAATTAGGGCTAATGGGATTGGGGTTAAAAACTAGCATGGATTAAGGATTAGTTAATGGACAGTAAGCAGAGAGTAGGAATAAACGGGTCATTTTCAGGTAGGCAGACTGTAACTAATGGGGCACTGTAAGGATCAGTGCTTGGGCCTCAGCTATTTACAATCTATATCAATGATTTGCATGAGGGGACCAAATGTAATACATCCAAGTTTGCTGATGATACAAAGCTAGGTGGGAATGTAAGTTGTGAGGAGGATGCAAAGAGGCTGCAAGGGGATATAGACAAGTTAAGCGAGTGGGCAAGAACATGGCAAATGGAATATAATGTGGAGAAATGTGACGTTATCCGCTTTGGTAGGAAAAATAGAAAAGCAGAGTATTTTTTAAATGGTGAGAGACTGGGAAATGTTGGTGTTCAGAGGGACCTGGGTGTCCTTGTACACGAATCACTGAAAGTTAATATGCAGGTACAGCAAGCAATTAGGAAAGCAAATAGTATGTTGGCCTTTATTACTAAAGGATTTGAGTATAAAAGTAAAGACGTCTTACTGCAATTATATAGGGCCCTGGTGAGACCACACCTGGAGTATTGTGTACAGTTTTGGTCTCCTTACCTAAGGAAGGATATACTGGCCATAGAGGGAGCGCAATGAAGGTTCACCAGACTGATTCCTGGGATGAGGGGGTTGTCCTGTGAGGAGAGATTATGTAGACTAGGCCTATATTCTTGATGTGCCAAATAACTGCCTGAATCCATGAGGTTAAAGCTTAAAACTAAAGGCTTTTATTAAGTAAGAACATGGCATCAAGTTAACACAGGGCAGCCATCATTCATCACCGACCCAGCCCTTGGTAGAACATTCCAGAAGAGGGGCGGGGCTAGGGAGGAGCATTAGTGGTTACACCGGTGGAACGTTCCAGACATTAACAAGTACAACAACAACAACAACAATACAAATGCCAGAACACAGAGTTATTTCATCACATTCACCCCCTGCTATAGATTCAGTCTGTCAGGAGGTCTGATTATCCTCTGGGAACGACGTAACTCTTGCTGAGGCTCCTCCCGGAGTACTAACTCCGGTTCATTCGAATTCCCAGAATCATCAGTATTTTCCACACTGAGAGTTTTTGTCTCTGAAGGTCCAATACCACGATTGAAAACTCTACTCTCAGAGTCGAACTCTTTTCGAGCTCCATTAGGTGCAAGATCTTTAATAGAGACCGTATCCTCTCGCCCATCCGGATATTGAATATACGCATACTGGGGATTAGCATGGAGGAGTTGTACTTCCTCCACCAGTGGATCAGTCTTGTGGCCTCTCACATGTCTGCACAACAACACAGGGCCTGTGGTCGTCAACCATGTGGGTAACATTACTCCGTTAGTAGCTTTTCTTGGAAAACTAAACATCCTTTCATGAGGGGTGGCATTCGTCGCTGTACACAAAAGAGACCTTATGGAATGCAGCACGTCTGGCAGGACATCCTGCCAGCGAGAGGTCGGCAGGCCTCGTGACTTCAGAGACAGTACGATAGCCTTCCACACTGTCGCATTTTCTTTCTCGACCTGCCCATTACCGAGAGTTATAGCTGGTAGTTCTACTCGTTGCAATCCCTTTCGATAGCAAAAACTGTCGCAATTCTTCGCTCATAAAGGAAGAACCCCTATCACTATGTATATAGTTAGGCATGCCAAACAAGGAAAACAGTTGGCAGCGGCATTTAATTACAACAGCACTAGTCACATCCGGACAGGGGATAACAAAAGGGAACTGAGAGTACTCGTCTATAATATTAAGAAAATAGACATTACGGTCGCTCGATGAAAGGGGACCTTTAAAATCGAGACAAAAACGCTCAAATGGTCGAGTTGCTTTAATAAGATGAGCTGGCTCGGACGGCTTATAGAAGCGGGGTTTGCATTCAGCACAAACGCGACTGGTTCTGGTCATTGTCCGGACCTCCTCAATAGGGTAGGGTAAATTGTGGGACTTAATGAAGTGGTTCATTCTGGTAGCCCCAGGGTGGCAGAGTGTGTCATGGAGACTTTGAAGCTTATCTATACCTAGACTAGCGCATACTCCTCGTGACAAAGCATCCGATGGCTCATTAAATACTCCAGGCCTGTACTGAATATCATAGTCATATGTTGACACTTCTATTCGCCATCTTAAAATCTTATCATTTTTGATCTTGCCTCTCTGCTTAGTGTTGAACATAAAGGCCACAGATCGCTGGGCAGTAATGAGCGTAAAAAGTTGGCCAGCGAGATAATGTCTCCAATACCTGACTGCTTCGATAATCGCCTGTGCCTCCTTTTCCACTGAAGAATGTCGAACTTCTGGTCCTTGCAATGTACAAGAGAAGAAAGCTACTGGTCTACCAGCTTGGTTAAGAGTTGCTGACAACGAAAAATCAGATGCATCACTTTCCACTTGAAAAGGGATCTTCTCATCCACGGCACATACCACTGCCTTCTCAATGTCCCATTTGATATTAAGGAAAGCCTCCTGAGCTTCCGCCGATAGCGGAAAAGATGTCGACTTAATAAGAGGCCAGGCTTTATCTGAGTAGTTAGCCACCCACTGGGCATAGTACGAGAAGAATCCCAGACACCTTCTTAAAGCTTTTACAGTGTGAGGTAAAGGTAATTCCTTAAGTGGGCATAATCTTTCAGGATCTGGCCCGATTACCCCATTCTCCACAATGCAACCAAGAATACACAAACGTGTAGTATTGAAGGTACACTTGTTTTCGTTGTAGGTCAGGTTTAATCTCTTTGCAGTCTCTAGGAACTTCGCGAGATTTTGATCATGCTCCCGTTGGTCACAGATACAGATAGACTACCCTTTATCCGGACTTCCGAAAACCAAACCCTCTAAAAACCGAAGGTTTTTTCGTTCAGCGTAAGTCGTGCGTACGACTTACGCTGAACGAAAAAACCTTCGGTTTTTAGAGGGTTCCGGTTGCGGAAGTTCGGATAAAGGGTAAGTCGTGCGCACGACCCCCCGCCGACCCCCCCGCCAATCCCGCCAGCCCCGACAACCGCCGACCCCGCCAGCCCCGACAACCGTCGACCCCGCCAGCCCCGACAACCGCCGACCCCGCCAGCCGCCGACCCCCCCGCGGACCCCGCCAGCCCCGACAACCGCCGACCCCGCCAGCCCCGACAACCGCCGACCCCCCTGCGGACCCCGCCAGCCCCGACAACCGCCGACCCCCCCCGCGTACCCCGCCGGCCCCGACCCCCGCCGACCCCGACTGACTTACGCTGAGCGTCAGCGTAAGTCGTGCGCACGACCCCCCGCCGACCCCCCCGCGGACCCCCGCCGACCCACCTTCCGAAATCCGAAATTCTCCTTTATCTGAAACTCGGCTGGTCCCGAGGTTTTCGGATAAAGGATAGTCTACCTGTAGTAACATTGTCCAGGTACGGGAATGTTGCTTCCAATGCGTATTCATCCACCATACGATCCATCTCCCGTTGGAAGACAGATACCCCATTCGTCACTCCAAAGGGCACCCTAAGGAATTGGTACAGGCGCCCATTAGCTTCGAAGGCTGTATAAGGTCGGTCTTCTATTTTAATGGGGAGTTGATGGTAGGCAGACTTTAAATCAATGGTGGAGAACACGCGGTACTGAGTTATCTGGTTCACCATCTCAGAAATACGAGGCAAAGGATAGGCGTCTAATTGGGTATACAACTTTATAGTCTGGCTATAATCGACCACAAGTCTTTTTTTTTCATTAGTTTTAACTACCACCACCTGGGCATGCCACGGGCTATTACTGTGTTCGATGATTCCCTCCCGTTGAAGCCTTTCCACTTCCTCTTTTATAAATGTTTTATCTTCTGATCTATACCGTTGACTCTTAGTCGCTATAGGTCTACAATTAGGAGCAAGGTTCGTGAACAAAGAAGGCGGACTTACTTTTAAAGTAGAAAGGCCGCAGACTGTGAGTGGAGGCTGAGATCCACCATATTTAAAGGTAACGCTCTCATGTTGACACTGGAAGTCCAAGCCTAATATTAAGTTCACACACAACTGAGGTAATATGAGGAGTTTAAAGTCCTTATACTCCGTATCCTTAACGGTCAATGTGACTTTACAGTATCCAGTTACCTCCGAAGTAAGGGACTTGGACGCCATCACAATTTCACTTCGAGTAGGATACACCTTCAATGAACAGGAGTTAACAAGGTTGGGGTGTATAAAACTTTCAGTACTGCCACAGTCTATCAAATACCCAGTAGGACGACCATTAATCTTGATGTCCATCATAGATTTCGACAAGGAACACGGTATGGTCTGGTCAACCGTAGCCGAGGCTGGAGTAAAACGATAGGCAGCAGCAGAGAAGACATCGGGTACAGGATTACCCTTACACGCTTTACTAAAATGTCCCCGTTTCTTACATTTAAAACAGGTAGCCTCTCTGGCTGGGCATCTTTGCCTGGGGTGTTTAGATTGGCCACAAAAATAACACTTAGACCCATGGGGTACAGCCGCAACAATAGGATTAAGTGGAGGCTCCATTGGTGTTATGGATGCCTCCATACTCGGAAAACACGAGGCTGAGAGAGACGCATGGGCTGATGCATACACTTCTAAATTCTTCTGGGCTACATCTAACGATCGAGCAGTAGCGACGACCGTTTTTAAAACTAACGAGTCGTTCTCGAGGAGTCTCTGTCTAATATAATTAGATCGGAGGCCAGATATGAAAGAATCGCAGATGGCTTCTTCCTGATACACTATGGCAGAGACAGCCTTGTAGTTGCAATCCTTAGCCAAAGCCTTATGGTCCTGCAGGAAATCGTCCAGAGATTCCTCGGGTAATTGCCTGCGAGTAGACAAAAGATACCTGGCGTATACTTCGTTAATCGACTTAAGGTACTGGGCCTTAAGGGCTGCGAGGGCCTCTTCATATGTAGTAATATCTTCAATTATTGAGTAAGTTTGATGACTTACCAAGTTGGTTAGAAGAGCTAACTTGTTAACCATCGAATCGACCGATGCGATGAAGTGTTCAAAACATCGAAGCCAATGCGTAAATTTCTTCGACGCATCTGCCGAATGGGGATTGGATCCATCATCCAAAAGTTGTTACTTAATAAAATTGATGTGCCAAATAACTGCCTGTATCCATGAGGTTAAAGCTTAAAACTAAAGGCTTTCATTAAGTAAGAACATGGCATCAAGTTAACACAGGGCAGCCATCATTCATCACCGACCCAGCCCTTGGTAGAACATTCCAGAAGAGGGGCGGGGCTAGGGAGGAACACTAGAGTTATTTCATCTCAATTCTCTAGAGTTTAGAAGAATGAGAGGTGATCTCATTGAAACATATAAAATTCTTACAGGACTTGACAGAGTAGATGCTGAGAAGATGTTTCTCCTGGCTGTGGAGTCTAGAACCAGGGGTCACAGTCTCAGAATAAGGGGTCAGCCATTTAGGACTGAGATGAGGAGAAATTTCTTCGCTCAGAATCTTTGGAATTCTCTACCTTAGAAGGCTGTGGAGGCTCGGTCATTGAGTTTATTCAAAGCAGAGGTCGATAGATTTTTGGATATTAAGGGAATCGAGGGATATGGGGATAGTGCAGGAAAGTGGAATTGAGGTAGAAGATCAGCCATGATCTCATTGAATGGCAGAGCAGGCTCATAGGGCTGAATGTCCTACTCCTGCTCCTATTTCTTATGTTCTTATGTAGTCTTGAGATTGTGTCCCAGCTGTTAGATGCGGAAAGTATTGAAGAAAAAGGAAGCTGTGAGGTAATACAGAGGTAAGTATCTCCACATATAGAATTCAAATGTGGTGAAGTTAAGTTATGTTAAACTTGTACAGTTTCCTGGTCAGGCCACACTTAGGCCGTGATTTCGCCAGCGGAGGAGGGATCGTGGCAGGAGAGGTGATTGGCGGGTTCCGATCCTGTTCCCGGCTGCAGCCGCTCTGTGAAAAGGATTTTCCGTTAATAGGGCTTGTTAAGCCCGCCCTGCGGGGTTCCCGGCCAATTAAAAGGAAGCGGGTCTGATGACGTCATTTGATGACGTGTCATCAGCTGGTTTCCTTAAAGGGACCATGGCCGCATTAATTTTGACAGTTGTGCTGTCAGTGTTCTGCAGCATTGAGGTGCTGCGAACACTGACAAGCACTGCACAAAGGTGCACAGCTGCACCCAGGCTCTCCCATGAATCCCTCCATATGCTTATGGAGGGAGTCACAGCACGCAGGGAGGTTCTCTTCCCTTCCAATGGGCAGACGAGTCCTCCCCAGGATACTAATGCAGCCTGGTTGCACATTGCACAGGAGGGCAAAAGCAGGGATGTCGTCATGAGGACCATGTGGTGCAAACCTTTCAATGATCTCAGTAGATCACGAAACATTACTACAAAGCCACACTCAACCTCATCCTGCTGTGCCACTCATCACATCCCCATCACTCTGCCTTCCCTACCCTACTCCTGCACGTCTTTACTCACACCAGCTTACCTTACACCTCCACCCATCCCTCTCTATCTACATTATCACTTCCTCATCTCACTAGCCACCCCTCACACTCACCCTCATCCTAGTGTAATCACAACACACAAGGGTAGGCACTTGGATGTTTTATGCAATGTTCATGTAAATTTTCTGTTAATGTGTTGTCAAACATTTGAAATCTTTATTTTCAACACTTTGCCTTATTGTACAGATCTGTGCTCACCTTTGGAAGTGTCTTAGTGAGTTGCAGTAAATGGTGAGACATAACGGTATCCCCCGCAATGGCGATGAGTGTGAAAGGAATGGCTTGGACATTGTAGGGATGCTTTATGGTGCTGGTGTGGGGTGGTGCCAACCTGACTCATCATGTGGCAACCAGGGTGTACAGCATCAAATGAAGTAAATCTGACCATGGTGATGCCATCCCTGGCCTCCCGGCCAGCAATGTTGTCGGGTCCTGATGCCCTGTGTCCTGTGATTGCGGAGAAGGTTGGTGTTGTTGTTGGTGGTGCTGGTGTGCCTGGTGATGTTGGTGTTGGAGCTGATCGTGGAGGGATTCAAAGGACCAAGGTGAGATTTTTTCAAGGGCACTGATGCTGCTGGAATAGATGGCAGCTAAAGTTGAGGTGACAGAAGCGATCTGTCAATGGTGAGAGATCTTGCTCCAAGGAGGTGACAGTGGATAGAGAGTTTACTCCAAACACTTCCAAACTGCATAGAGCTCAAAAGTGTCTTCCAAGTCCTGAAGGCTCAAGCTTCTGACATTGGAAAGTGACCATCTGTGAAATGGTAGCTTTTATAACACTTTTGCAGCTGTCACCTAATCACAGTAATGGGGAGACATAGAGAACTCGACCTACTTACCTGACGTGATCTCCGAACGACGTGAACTTCGTTAAAAAAGTGGTAAAATAGAAATAGGCTGGCAAAATAGTAGTTAACAAGCAGTTAAGTTTATCAAAGCCTCCCCCGCCGCTTGGTGTCAGGTCTGTTCTGAAATCGCAGACCCGACACTTGAAATTTACATGGAGGCGGGTTCGCAGCAGATTCCCAACCTGCTGGCAAAATTCAGCCCTTAGAGTGCTATGCACAGTTCTGGTCTCCATGCTATAAAAAGGATATAGAAGCACTGGAGAAAGTGCAAAAAAAGATTTACAAGGATGGTACCAAAACTGAGAGATTACAGCTACCGGGAAAGATTGAGCAAGTTGGAGATTTTTTTTAGAAAAGAGAAGTCTTAGAGGAGACCTACTGTTAGAGATCTTTAAATTATGAATGGTTTGGACAGGGTAGATGTGGAGAGAATGTCTCCACTTGTGGGAGGATCCAAAACTAGGGGCCATAAATACAAGATAGTTACTAATAAATCCAATAGGAAATAAGGAGAGATTCCTTTACTCAGAGAGTGATTGGAATGTGGAACTCACTACCACAGGAAGTGGTGGAGACAAATAGCTCAGATGCTTTGAAAAGGAAACTAGATGAGTACATGAGAAAAAAGGCAATAGAAAGATATGCTGAAAAGCTGAGATGAGGCAAATGGAATGAGAGGAGACTCGTGTGGAGTATAAACAGCAGCACAGGCTAGGTGGGCCGAATGGCCTGTTTCTGTGCTGCATATTCTATGTCATTCTATGTATCATTCTAAAGCTATAATTATGACAAATGATTTGTTATAACAAGTTACTTGTTAAATATTTGGAAATATAAAACTAGTATTAGTAAAAGTGACCATGAAAATTGTCATAAAAAACCAACTGCTTCACTAATGTTCTTTAGGGAAGGAAAATTGCCATCCTTACCTGGTCTGCCTATATGTCTCTCCAGTTTCACACCAACGTGGCTGACTCTTAACTGCCCTCTAAAGTGGTATTGCCAACCACTCAATTGTATAAAAACGCTACAAAGAATAATTGCAGTAGTTCAAAAAAAGGCCCACCACCACCTTCTCCAGGCAACTAGGAATGGGCAATAAATGCCGGCCTTATGAGCGATGCCCACATCCCGAGAATAACTAAAAAAATAACTCGGGTGCAATTAGAAACCAGCATTTTCACTGACTCCAGGAGTTTTTATGAAAAAATACAGACAGCATATTGTGGTTCACAGGCTAAGTGTAGACATTTGCACGTTTGTCAAGGGATGTTACGCCTTCCAAAATCATTTACCGTAGCTGTACTATAACATCTAGAACAGTAAGAGAGCAATGTTTGTGACAGGTGATGATGGACGTTGTTGTTTCTGGGTACTCTCTTATAAAGAAGATGAGCAATAAATGAATGATGCTTAGTCAAGGGTAATAACTCATGGTTTGGGCCAACTCAAGATGCAAGTTATTCCACCAATGAACTGATGATTAATGATTCCTTAGGGATTGTGCTGATGCTTAACCAGCTCATAAACTGTGGAGAAATACAGATCTGCTGAACATTTGAAATATTTGAACAGAATTACGAATGGTAATGCTTATATTTTTCACATTCCATGCCGCCATAGTCACTTAGACTCAAGATACTTTGGGCTGGATATTTTGCCATTGGCGGCGGGTTGGGGGCCGGTCAGGTGGTCGGCGGGTCCCGCCCCCACCTCCGCTGTCAGGCGGGCTTTTTTAGCTATTTTGTCGTAATTGGCCAATTGATTCCCAGCATGTGCGCACCCCTGGCCCAATTATTTTTTGGGGCCTGAAACTCGCCTCTGATGACGTCATTTCTCCAGCTGCATTTAAGGGCTCCAAGCAGCCTTGGTTCATTTTCAGCCTCTATGCTTGTGATTGCTTCTCTTCATAGTGTTTGGAGCTAGTGGGATGTCGACTTCAAGGCCCAAGGCCTCACCACGCTTTAATGATGACTCCCTCCATGCTCTGGTGGAGGAAGCCAGAGCACAAAAGGAGGTGCTGTTTCCATCCTCTGGGAGGAAAAACCTCCCCAGCCGACCAAAGCTGTGTGGCTGCAAGTTGCCCAGGTGGTCAGTTCCAGATCAATGTGCAGCAGAAACTGGCTGCAGTGCCGAAAGAGGTTCAATGATGTTGTCCGAACAGGCAAAGTGAGTATAACATCACCTTTACCCTCATTCTGCTCCCCATCTCTTCTCAGCACCATCACTCTGCATTGTCAACCTACTCCTACACATCCCACTTTACCCTTACATCCCATGTACCCTTAACCATTCCTTCTCTCTCTATGTACTCTCTATGGCAAACATTCAAAGACCGAATGGATGAACTACAGAATTTGTTCATCCCAGTTTGGCATAAAAATAAAATTAAAAAGGTGACCCAACCGTGGCTAACAAGGGAAATTAGGGATAGCATAAGGTCCAAGGAGAGGGCATATAAATTGGCCAGAAAAAGCAATAATCCTGAGGATTGGGAGCAGTTTAGGATTCAACAAAGGAGGACAAAGGGATTAATTAAGAAAGGGAAAATAGAATATGAGAGTAAGCTTTCAGGGAACATAAAAACTGACTGTAAAAGCTTTTATATATATGTGAAGAGAAAAAGTTTGGTGAAGTCAAGCGTAGGTCCCTTGCAGTCAGAATCGGGGGAATTTATAATGGGGAACAAAGAAATGGCAGACCAACTAAATACATATTTTGGTTCTGTCTTCACAAAGGAGGACACAAATAACCTCCCAGAGATGCCAGGGAACATAGGGTCTGATGAAAGGGTGGAACTGAAAGATATCAGTATTTGTAGGGAAATGGTGTTAGGAAAATTGATGGGACTGAATGCCGATAAATCCCCAGGGCCTGATAATCTACATCCCAGGGTACTTAAGGAAGTGGCCCTAGAAATAGTAGATGCATTGCTGGTCATCTTCCAGAACTCGATAGACTCTGGAACGGTACCCATGGATTGGCGGGTAGCTAATGTTACCCCACTATTCAAAAAAGGTGGGAGAGAAAAGGCGGGGAATTATAGACCGGTAAACTTGACATCGGTAGTGGGGAAAATGCTAGAGTCCATTATAAAATATGTAATAGCAGAGCACTTGGAAAGCAGTGACTGGATCGGACAAAGTCAACATGGATTTACAAAAGGTAAATCATGCTTGACTAATCTACTGGAATTTTTTGAGGATGTAACTGGTAAAATAGATAAGGGAGAACCAGTGGATGTGGTGTATTTGGACTTTCAGAAGGCTTTCGATAAGGTCCCGCGTAAGAGATTAGCGTGCAAAATTAAGGCACATGGGATTGGGGGCAAGGTATTGACTTGGATAGAGAACTGGTTGGCGGACAGAAAGCAAAGAGCTGGAATAAACGGGTCGTTTTCCGAGTGGCAGGCAGTGACTAGTGGGGTACCGCAAGGATCGGTCCTAGGACCCCAGCTGTTCACAATATATATTAATGATATGGACGAGGGAATTGGATGTAATATCTCCAAATTTGCAGACGACACAAAGCTGGGTGGGAGGGTATGCTGTGAGGAGGATGTCGTGAAACTCCAGTATGATTTGGACAGGTTGGGTGATTGGGCAGAAACATGGCAAATGCACTATAATGTGGATAAATGTGAGGTTATCCACTTTGGTGGCAAAAACAGGAAGGCAGATTATTATTTGAATGGCAATAGATTGGGAGAAGGGGAAGTGCAAAGAGACCTGTGTTCTTGTGCACCAGTCGCTGAAGGTAAGCATGCAGGTGCAGCAGGCGGTTAAGAAGGCAAAGGGTATGTTGGCCTTCGTAGCAAGAGGGTTCGAGTACAAGAACAAGGATGTCTTGCTGCAGTTGTACAGGGCCTTGGTGAGACCACACCTTGAGTATTGTGTGCAGTTTTGTTCGCCTTACCTGAGCAAGGACGTTCTTGCCATGGAAGGAGTGCAGCGAAGATTCACCAGGCTGATTCCTGGGATGGCAGGAATAACGTATGAGGAGAGATTGTGTCGATTGGGCTTATACTCACTGGAGTTTAGAAGATTGAGAGGGGATCTCATCGAAACCTATAAAATTCTGTCAGGCCTGGACAGACTAGATGCAGGAAGGATGTTTCTGATGGCCGGGGAGTCCAGAACCAAGGGTCTTAATCTAAGGATAAGAGTAAGAAGTCACACAACACCAGGTTATAGTCCAACAGCTTTATTTGAAATCACAAGCTTTCGGAGCGCTGCTCCTTCGTCAGGTGAAGTGGAGAAATGCATAAAGACACAGCTTATATCGTCAGAGAATAATGTCAGATGTTTACAGGTAATCTTGCCAACTGCCATTTATCACACCTCGGCAGAGAGATAATCACAGCAATCAAAGGTGTGAATGGTGTCCAAACAGGTCAGTCAAGAAAACATTACATCAAAGAACAATGAGGTGGGGTCACAAGGGGTCAAATATTGCAGATGCTGGGGCCTGTATGAAAAACAAAAAAACAGACAAAAAACTTTTTTTTTGCTGGAAATCACAGCAGGTCCGGCCGCATCTGTGTAGAGAGAACAAGCCAATGTTGACTCGAGTCTGGATGACCTTGCATCAGGTGGGGTTACATGTAGCGTGACATGAACCCAAGATCTCGGTTGAGGCCGTCCTCATGGGTGCGGAACTTGGCTATCAGTTTCTGCTCGACAATTTTGCGTTGTCGTGTGTCTCGAAGGCCGCCTTGGAGAATGCTTACCCGAAGATCGGAGGCTGAATGTCCTTGACTGCTGAAGTGTTCCCTGACTGGGAGGGAACACTCCTGCCTGGTGATTGTTGCGCGGTGTCCGTTCATCCATTGTCGCAGTGTCTGCATGGTCTCGCCGATGTACCATGCTCCGGGGCATCCTTTCCTGCAACGTATGAGGTAGACAACGTTGGCCGAGTCACATGAGTATGTACCATGTACCTGGTGGGTGGTGTCCTCACGTGTGATGATGGTATCTGTGTTGATGATCTGGCATGTCTTGCAGAGGTTGCTGTGGCAGGGTTGTGTGGTGTCGTGGTCGCTGTTCTCCTGAAAGCTGGGTAATTTGCTGCAAACGATGGTCTGTTTGAGGTTAGGCGGCTGTTTGAAAGCGAGTAGTGGAGGCGTGGGGATGGCCTTAGCGAGGTGTTCGTCGTCATCGATGACATGTTGAAGGCTGCGAAGAACATGGCGTAGTTTCTCCGCTCCGGGGAAGTACTGGATGACGAAGGGTACTCTGTTGGTTGTGTCCCGTGTTTGTCTTCTGAGGAGGTCGGTGTGATTTTTCGCTGTGGCCCGTCGGAACTGTCGATCGACGAGTCGAGCGTCATATCCCGTTCTTACAAGGGCGTCTTTCAGTGTCTGTAGGTGTCCATCGTGTTCCTCCTCGTCTGAGCAGATCCTGTGTATTCGCAGGGCATGTCCATAGGGGATGGCTTCTTTAACGTGGTTAGGGTGGAAGCTGGAGAAGTGAAGCATCGTGAGGTTGTCCGTGGGCTTGCGGTAGAGTGAAGTGCTGAGGTGTCCGTCTTTGATGGAGATTCGTGTGTCCAAGAATGAAACTGATTCTGAGGAGAAGTCCATGGTGAGTTTGATGGTGGGATGGAACTCGTTGATGTTATCGTGTAGTCTTTTCAGTGATTCTTCGCCGTGGGTCCATAGGAAGAAAATGTCGTCGATGTATCTGGTGTATAGCGTTGGTTGGAGATCCTGTGCAGCGAAGAAGTCTTGCTCGAACTTGTGCATGAAGATGTTTGCGTATTGGGGTGCGAATTTGGTCCCCATGGCTGTTCCGTGTGTTTGGGTAAAGAACTGGTTGTCGAAGGTGAAGACATTGTGGTCAAGGATGAAGCGGATGAGTTGTGGGATGGCGTCTGGAGATTGGCTGTTGTTGGTGTTGAGTACTGTACCAGTATCCCCCACAATGACGGCATCGCTGCGACAGCCTCAGTACTCAACACCAACAACAGCCAATCTCCAGACGCCATCGTACAACTCATCTGCTTCATCCTTGACCATAATGTCTTCACCTTCGACAATCAGTTCTTTACCCAAACACACGGAACAGCCATGGGGACCAAATTCGCACCCCAATATGCAAACATCTTCATGCACAAGTTCGAGCAAGACTTCTTCGCTGCACAGGATCTCCAACCAACGCTATACACCAGATACATAGATACATAGATACATAGAAGATAGGAGCAGGAGTAGGCCATTCGGCCCTTCGTGCCTGCTCCGCCATTTAATGAGATCATGGCTGATCCTTTAATTCAGTATCCCGTCCCCGCCTTCTCTCCGTAACCCTTAACCCCTTTTGCCCGTAGAAATATATCTAATTCCCTCTTAAATATATTTAATGAGCTGGCGTACACTGCCCTCTGTGGCAATGAGTTCCACAGGTTCACCACTCTCTGAGTGAAGAAATTCCCCCTCATCTCTGCCCTAAATGGTTTAGCCCTTATCCTTAAATTATGTCCTCTAGTTCTGTTTTCACCCGCCAAGGGAAACATTCCTTCTGCATCCAGTCTGTCTAGACCTGTCAGAATTTTATACACTTCTATGAGGTCCCCTCTCAATCTTCTAAACTCCAGTGTGTACATCCCTAAACTACATAGTCTCTCCTCATAGGTCATTCCCGCCATTCCTGGTATCAGCCTGGTGAATCGCCGCTGCACCCCCTCCATGGCAAGAACATCCTTCCTCAGATGAGGCGACCAAAACTGTACACAGTACTCGAGGTGTGGTCTCACCAGTGCCCTGTACAGCTGCAGCAAGGTATCCCTGTTCCTGTATTCTAACCCTTTTGCTATGAAGGCCAGCATACCGTTTGCCTTCTTGACCGCCTGTTGCACCTGCATGCTCGCCTTCAGTGACTGGTGTACAAGAACACCCAGGTCTCTCTGTACTTCCCCCTCTCCCAATCTATTGCCATTTAAATAATAATTTGCCCTCCCGTTCCTGCACCCAAGGTGGATAACTTCGCACTTGTCCACATTATAGTGCATCTGCCATTTATCCGCCCAATCGCCCAGTCTGTCCAAATCGCTCTGGAGCTTCCTGGTCTCTTCCTCTGAGCCCACCCCACCTCCTAGTTTAGTGTCGTCTGCAAATTTGGAAATGCTGCATCCGACTCCCTGATCCAGGTCATTAATGTAAATTGTGAACAGCTGGGGGCCCAGGACAGATCCCTGTGGTACCCCACTTGTTACTGCCTGCCATTCAGAAAATGAGCCGTTTATTCCAACTCTCTGTTTTCTATCTGACAGCCAGTTCCCTATCCACGCCAAAACTTTCCCCTTTATCCCATGAGCCTCAATTTTCCATGCTAATCTTTTATGTGGGACCTTATCGAAGGCCTTTTGGAAGTCCAGGTACACCACATCTACTGGCTCTCCCCCATCTATTCTACCAGTTACTCCCTCAAAAAATTCCAATAGATTAGTCAAGCACGATTTACCCTTTGTAAATCCATGTTGACTCTGTCCTATCCTGTCCCCATTTGCTAAGTGCTCCGCTATTTCATCCTTAATGATGGACTCCAGCATTTTGCCCACAACTGATGTAAGGCTTACAGGTCTGTAATTACCTGCTTTTTCCCTACCCCCCTTTTTGAATAGTGGGGTAACGTTAGCTACCCTCCAATCCATCGGCACTGTTCCCGAGTCTAATGAATTCTGAAAAATCATCCTTAGTGCATCCGCTATCTCTAGGGCCACCTCCTTCAGTACCCTAGGATGCATGTTATCAGGCCCTGGGGATTTGTCCACCTTCAATCCCTTTAGCTTCCTTAACATACATTGATGACTTTTTCTTCCTATGGACCCACGGCGAAGAATCACTGAAAAGACTACACGATAACATCAACAAGTTCCATCCCACCATCAAACTCACCATGGACTACTCCTCAGAATCGGTTTCATTCTTGGACACATGAATCTCCATCAAAGACGGACACCTCAGCACTTCACTCTACCGCAAGCCCACGGACAACCTCACGATGCTTCACTTCTCCAGCTTCCACACTAACCACGTTAAAGAAGTCATCCCCTATGGACAAGCCCTGCGAATACACAGGATCTGCTCCGACGAGGAGGAACGCGATGGACACCTACAGACACTGAAAGACGCCCTTGTAAGAACGGGATGTGACGCTCGGCTCATCGATCGACAGTTCCGACGGGCCACAGCGAAAAATCACACCGACCTCCTCAGAAGACAAACACGGGACACAACCAACAGAGTACCCTTCGTCATCCAGTACTTCCCCGGAGCGGAGAAACTACGCCATGTTCTTCGCAGCCTTCAACATGTCATCGATGACGACGAACACCTCGCTAAGGCCATCCCCACGCCTCCACTACTCACTTTCAAACAGCCGCCTAACCTCAAACAGACCATCGTTTGCAGCAAATTACCCAGCTTTCAGGAGAACAGCGACCACGACACCACACAACCCTGCCACAGCAACCTCTGCAAGACATGCCAGATCATCAACACAGATACCATCATCACACGTGAGGACACCACCCACCAGGTACATGGTACATACTCATGCGACTCGACCAACATTGTCTACCTCATACGTTGCAGGAAAGGATGCCCCGGAGCATGGTACATCGGCGAGACCATGCAGACACTGCGACAATGGATGAACGGACACCACGCAACAATCACCAGGCAGGAGTGTTCCCTCCCAGTCGGGGAACACTTCAGCAGTCAAGGACATTCAGCCTCCGATCTTCGGGAAGCATTCTCCAAGGCGGCCTTCGAGACACACGACAATGCAAAATCGTCGAGCAGAAACTGATAGCCAAGTTCCGCACCCATGAGGACGGCCTCAACCGAAATCTTGGGTTCATGTCACGCTAGATGTAACCCCACCTGACGCAGGGTCATCCAGACTCGAGTTGACATTGGCTTGTTCTCTCTACACAGATGCGGCCGGACCTGCTGTGATTTCCAGCAAAAAAAAAAATGTTTTTTGTCTGTTTTTTTGTTTTTCATACAATATTTGACCCCTTGTGACCCCACCTCATTGTTCTTTGATGTAATGTTTTCCTGACTGACCTGTTTGGACACCATTCACACCATTGATTGCTGTGATTATCTCTCTGCCGAGGTGTGATAAATGGCAGTTGGCAAGATTACCTGTAAACATCTGACATTATTCTCTGACTATATAAACATGTGTCTTTATGCATTTCTCCACTTCACCTGGCGAAGGAGCAGCGCTCCGAAAGCTTGTGATTTCAAATAAAGCTGTTGGACTAAAACCTGGTGTTGTGTGACTTCTTACATTTGTCCACCCCAGTCCAACTCCGGCATCTCCACACTAAGGATAAGGGGTAAGCCATTTAGGACTGAAATGAGGAGGAATTTCTTCACCCAGAGAGTGATGAACCTGTGGAATTCTCTGCCACAGAGGGCGGTGGAGGCCAGTTCATTAAGTATATTCAAGAAAGAGTTAGATATATTTCTTAAGGCTAAAGTGATCAAGGGATATGGGGAGAAGGCAGGGACAGGGTACTGAGTTTGGATGACCAGCCATGATCTCATTGAATGGCAAAGCAGGCTCGAAGGGCCGAATGGCCTACTCTTGCTCCTATCTTCTATGTTTCTATGTTTCTATGTACACAATCGCTTAACTATTCAACTATGCTGCCCTCACTGTTATGCAATGACAACAACTTACAACACACAGGGAGGGCCCTTAGTATTAGGACCTCACTCCATCTTTGTGTCCTTCTAAGCATCTATGCTATGGATTATCTACACTCACTCCATCATTCTCACTCAAACTCCACTTGTGTCCCTCAATGCAGGAAAAGAGAGCCCACAATAAGAGGAAAAGGGCGAAGCCCGGAGGAGGGCCACCCTCAATAGCCCATCTCACCAATGCTGAGGTGGCGGCCCTAGAGATCCTTGGCACCGAGGAGGATGTGGAAATGGGGGACGGACAGACGGGCACATCAGAGCAAGCTGGTGACAGAATAGTTTTGCATCTCTCTCATTGACATTGCATGAGTGACTGATATGGCTTCAGATGCTCAAAAAGATTGACTTATGGTCATCTGCACTATTCCATATGCACGCTACGTTTATATCACATGTCTAACTCATGCCTTTACTCCCCCACAGGACCATCGACAGCCCCCCTCCCCACTGTCCAGGAGGAAGAGGCTGAGCCAGAAGACTCCTCAGAGGAAACTGCAACCTCTGAGGGCGCAGCGTCAGCAGAAGTAAGCGCACCCAGCACCAGCGCAGACACTCACACCTCGGTGGGACCTTCGCAAGATAGAGCAGTGTTGTCACCTGGTGTATCACAGCTCACAAGTGAGCATCAGCAGATGGTGGAGACAGGGACAGCAGTGGAGAGTCATTGTCAGAGACCGCAGGGCACTCCCAGCTCTGCTCAGCTGCATGTCAACCTTGTGCCTCCGGGTCCATCCAGAAGGAGATGAATCTCCAGGAACAGGTGCAGGAGTCTCTGGCAAGTTTTGTCTCCAGGGTCGCTGCGAGTGTGGAGCAGATGGAGGAGTCCAACGCTAATATGAGCAAAGCCTTTGTGGAGGCATTGGCGCATGAACACATCACCGCGGAAAGGATGGCAACCTCCATGGAAAGGATGGCTACAGTAGAGGAGAGGATGGCTACGGCCATGGAGGAGCTAAGTCGCCAGAGTGTGGAAAACATGGTTGTAATGAAACCTGTTTGTCTTGCCTGTATTCGTTTTGCACTCATGTATATTACCCTCCCCCACACGGTGTATAGTTTCACTTCCTCTTTCCTGACTAACCTGGAAGGTTCCAGGTCTTGGCTCTTGGCTCTGCCCCTGACTTCTCTTACTTAAAGATCCCAGGATCTGTATGACTCATTCCTGCGAGCCAGTCGGTGTGTTGCGATGTTAGCTCTGATCTTAGTGATTAAAAGCCAACTTGTTAAAGTCTATAACTTCTAGTTTTGTGGTTATTGAAGGCACATCAATGGTGAATGTTCAGAATAGACTGACATCTCTGGAGGAGCAATGGGCAGCTATTGATCAGAGAAACCAGACCTTCATGGAAGTCCACTGGAGTAGGACTGCTAGTGCAGAAACAAGTCCTCATGGCCCCCCTGATGTGCAGCAAGGTGTTGTCCAGCCACTTGCTAGCACTGAAGTGGGGCCGACCCATGAGAGAGATGTTGGTGGCAGATAACAAGGAAGTGAGGGCTCCTCTCCAAGCACTCACATTCCCATGCCATGGCAGATCCCTCGGTCAGAGCCGCACCAGAGCCCTCACCCAACTGAGATGGGCATCTCAGCCCCTGCACAGCCGCAGGAGGAGCAGACTGTTGGCGAACCCTCACAGCCTCGCAACCCCAGAGGACGCCCGCCAAAGGTGTCAAGGCAGGAGCAGCATGAGAGTGAGCAAGGGGCCTCCACATCTGCTGAACCAACAGGGGAAGCACCACGTAGGAGCATGCGTAAGAGGAAGATAAAGCACAAGTAGTCACAAGGGTAGTCACTTGGGTGTTCTGTTGTGTTTAATTGTTAAATGCCATCCTTTAGTCAATGTATTAAAATGAAGTGATGGCAAACTGTTGAAGTTCTGGACTCTGTCATTTCGGAAATGGAAGTTCCACATTGAGGGCTCAGGGTGAATTGGATTTGTCATGATGGTGGTCAGAGTGATAGGAAGCCAGAGGTTCTTGTCCATTGTCTATGGTGTGGTAAGAAGGTGCCAGGCACATGTGTTTGAATGGGCAATTTAAGCAAATCTGGCCAAGATGAGTGCATCCCTTGCATCCCAGGCAGCAATGTGCTCGCGTGCTGCTGCAGCTGGTTGATGTGCATCCGCAAGGTCTTCTTTCTTGTTCTCCTCCTCCTCTTCATCCTCCTCCTCATCTAAGGAGGCTATGCGTTGAGTCACTTGTTCCTCAGGCAGCGGCAAGCCATGATGCTATGCGATGTAGTGCAGTGCACAGCAGACCACGGCGATTCTGGAGACCCTGGCTGGTGAGTACTGCAGGGCTCCACCTGATCTGTCAAGGCTTCTGAATCGCATCTTCAGCAAGCTGATGGTTTGCTCGATGATGGATCTGGTTGGAATGTGGCTGGAGTTGTGGCGCTCCCTAGCTTCGTTCGATGGCCTCCTGAATGGTGTCATTAGCCACATCTTCAGGGGATAGCCCTTGTCTCCAAGTAGCCATCCCGAAAGTTGGCTTGGCGGATTGATGAGCAGAGGCACACTAGACTGCCGCAGGATGAACAAGTCATGGCAACTGCCAGGGTACTTGGCGCAAACATACAAAATGTCCTTCCTGTGGTTACACACCAGCTGTACGTTGAGGGAGTGGAAGCCCTTGAGGTTGACAAAAAGAGCTGGGTTGTGATGGGATGTCTTAAGGGCCACGTGTGTGCAGTCTACGACGCCCGGCACCCTTGGCAAGCCTGCCATATTTGCAAAGCCAACCGCATGCGCGGTTACACTTGCTTGATCCGTGGAGAAGTGGATGTAATTGTGCGATTTGCAAAGAGAGCATTGGTTACCTGCGTGATGCAAGTGTGGTGGAACGACTGGGAGATGCTGCGGATGTCTGCTGGCGATCCCTGGAAGGAGCCTGAAGCAAAAAATGTTGAGTGCGGTGGTGACTTTGACAGCCACTGGTAAGGGGTGTCCACCCGCTCCTCTGGGCTCCAGGTATTGGTGCAGCATTGTGCAGATGTCACCGACTACCTCTTGCAAAAGTCTCAGCCTCCTTTGGCACCGCTGCTCACTCATGTTGAGGAAGCTCAACCTGTTTTGGGGGTATCCCCTGCGGCGATGTGCTTCCCTTCACTGGCACCTTCTGCCCTTTGCACCATCAGGTGGGTGAGCAGCAGGTTGGCGCTCCTGTTGTTGCTGTTGCTGTTGTTGTTCCTGGTTCTGCTGCTGCCGCGGCTGCTCTTTGTCCGAATATGAGGTCCAGGATGAAAGGAAATAAATGATTCCCACGCTGCTGGTAGATACCTCTGTTGAGGAAGCGCTCAGTCAATGTGGGGAGAGGGTTTTCCCAGGAGGTCACAGTGGAGATGGATCTCAGCTTCACCACTTCCAAAATCAGTGGACCTGCAAAAAGTTCTCCAAGACCCGACAAAACAAAGTTATGCCACCTGAAACTGATCCTTGTTGAGAACTCCGTTTTTATGGTGGAGCTGCAGCTGTTAGGAAGCCAGCCACTTGTGAACCCAACAGGATTAGCTGGCGTGTTTCAGGAGAGACGTGCAGCACGCTGGAAATGTGGGAAAATGTGAAGGCCTCTCAAAATGGCATTATAGAGCTAGATAAGTGGTAGTTAAGTGCCTGAAGGGCCTATCCCGCCGCCTGGAGGTATGACCGAAACTGACTCTGCAAGCCTGCCTCTGGCAAAGTTGTGCGGAGGTGGGTTGACAGCGGGATTGGAACCCGCCGTCATTTTTTCAAATTTTCTCAACAGTCCCGCCTCCAAACCCACCTCCTCAGGGCTGGTAAAATCCAGCCCTATGTGACTGCTATCAGTAAAATAATATAACAGCAATAAAGTTATGCTTTAAAAATATCAAGACTATTAGAAGGTAAAATAAATTGGAACCACGCTTATAGAACATTGCATCTTGATGTATAAAAGGGGAATCCTAACTCCGGGCGGGAGGCCAGTGTGGGCTGCCACCTTGGGAGTCTCTGTGGGAGGCCCAGCTAATAGTAACTTCCAAGCCTCATTTACATTCTGCTGGCCAGCTGCCTATCTGAAATAGGCATAAAGAGGCAGTTGGCCAGTTGCCGGCTGGCAAAGGATGCCTAGCCCATATGGTGCCCATCAGCGCTCAAGCAAATCACAGGGTGGGGGGGAGTTATGGGATTCAGCGGGGGCTCGCAGGTTAGAAGATGGGGAGCCCCGATCTGCAAAGATTCAGACTTTCCTTGTGGGGCCCGGAGCAGCATTCTTGCTCTTTCTGACCCCAGATAGATAAGTTTAAAACTTATCCTTTAGGGCCTCTGCTTCTTCCCCGATATGTTTTACTGAGTAGAGTATTCATGGCTCAGTATGTCATTAAAATGCAATTGTCATCCTGTGTAGGTCACTGGAGCATGATTAACATATATTAATGCAGCTCCCGCCTGAGACAGACCTCAGCTGCTGCCAAAGCAGGGTTAAACCTGCTGTGGGTTGGGAAAAGATTGACAAATAATACCGTTTGATTTTAACTCCCATTGAATTTGGTTTCTGCAAAGCAGAGGGAATTAAAATTCCCCCTGAAGAATCAAGCTGGTACAATGGGTGGATTTTAATGCAGAAATGCGCTGAGATCGGGGCGTCTGATAGCGCATTGGAAACCCGGAAGTAAGTGCAGCACATCTGTCAGTGGCTTTTTAACTCAGCCACCTCAATACCATTTTACTTCCAGGTTTCCCATTGTGCTGTTGTGGGCTTTAAGGGCCCGGAGGGAGATATGCTTCCCCAGTGACGAGAGGAAGAAGTCTGCAGCTGAGACAAAGAAGGCGTGGTTGGAGGTTGCTGAGGTGGTCAGCAGCAGGACCACGGTGCTATGCCCCTGGATGCAATGCAGAAAGCAATTCAGTGACCTCAGCAGGACAGGAAAGGTGAGAGCAATGGCACATTGACCTACATCATGATGTGCGTATCACACTAACCCCCTCACTCTGCCTTCTCAAGCATACTCCAGCACATCACTCCTCACACCAACTTACCTTGCAGGTACACCCATCCCTCTCTGTCTATGCATTTGCTTACATCCCCATCTATCCATCCACTACTGATACTCTCACTCATCCTTATGCTATGTCATGCCTCTCCCTCACAGTCATCCTCAACAAACGCTCTCCATCCATCGGTTGAACACATCCCATTACTCTCACTCAGGTCCCTTCTTTCCGTCCTTGCAGGATAAGAGAGCACAGAACAGCTGGGAGAGGTAAAGAACCGGAAGTGGTCCTCCAGCCATCTCTCAATTAACAATAAAATAAAATGCTGGAAATACTCAGCAGGTCAGGCAGCATCTGTGGAGAGAGAAAAACAGGGTTAACAGCCAGAATCTTTACCTGAGCATCGGGGCGGGTGCGTGTGGGCCGTGTAGCGGGTTGCCATCCCGAACGTTTTAACAGCGCATTTAACTCAATTACATCAATTGGAACAGTCATGTGGGTTTCCTGGCCCAATTAAATGGAGCGAGTCTGATGATGTCATCGATGACTCGTTTTCAACCGGGTTATTTAAAGGAGCCATGGCCACATTGCATTTGAAGGTTCATCTAGGAGTGTGCAGTCACTGCACTGGAGGCTTTGATTGCTCCAAACACTTGGAGACATGACTCTCTTAGGCAATCCCTCGGAACCGAGGATGACTTGCTTCCACATTAAACATGAGTTCGCAGGTGACTGATTAGTCCAATGCGGGACCTACAGTCTCTGTCACAGGTGGGGCAGACGGTGGTTGAAGGGGCGGGTGGGTGGGGTGCTTGGGTTGACGTGCGCTCCTTGCGCTGCCTGCGCTTGGCTTCCGCTTGCTCCCGGCGAAGAGACTCGAGGTGTTCGGCGCCTTCCTGGATGCTTCTCCTTCACTTTGTGTGGTCTTGGTCCAGGGATTCCCAGGTGTCGGTGGGGATGTTACACTTTTTCAAGGAGGCTTTGAGGGTGTCCTTGAAGCGTTTCCTCTGCCCACCTGGGGCTCTCTTGCCATGCCGGAGCTCCGAGTAGAGCGCTTGTTTTGGGAGTCTCGTATCGGGCATGTGGACAATGTGACCCATCCATCGGAGCTGATTGAGCGTGGTCAGAGCTTCGATGCTGGGGATGTTAGCCTGAGCAAGAACACTGACGTTGGTGCACCTATCCTGCCAATGGATTTGCAGGATCTTGCGGAGGCAGCGTTGGTGGTACCTCTCCAGTGCTTTGAGGTGCCTGCTGTACATGGTCCATGTCTCTGAGGTATACAGCAGCACAGGTGTCACTGCTGCCCTGTACACCATGAGCTTAGTGCAGGGTTTGAGGTCCTGGTCTTCAAACACTCTCTTCCTCAGGCGACCGAAGGCTGCACTGGCACACTGAAGGCGGTGTTGGACTTCGTCGTCGACGTCTGCCCTTGTTGACAGTAGACTCCCAAGGTATGGAAAGTGGTCCACGTTGTCCAAGGCCTTGTCGTGGATTTTGATAATCGGGGGGCAGCACTGTATGGCGGGGGCAGGTTGGTAGAGGACCTTTGTCTTACGGATGTTTAGTGTAAGGCCCATGCTCTCGTATACTTCGGTGAAGGTTTTTTCGATGGTTTGGGGTTCAACCTCCGAGTGAGCGCAGACGCAAGCATCGTCTGCATACTGTAATTCGATGACAGAGAATGGGACGACCTTGGATCTGGGCTGGAGGCGACGGAGGTTGAACAGTTTCCCGTTTGTTCTGTAAATTAGCTCCACTCCAGTGGGGAGCTTACTGAGGGTGAGATGGAGCATTGCAGCAAGGAAGATTGAGAAGAGCGTTGGTGCGATGACACAGCCTTGCTTGACCCCGGTTCGTATGTGAATTGGGTCTGTGGTGGAACCATTGGTCAGGATCACGGCTTGCATGTCGTCGTGAAGCAGGCGGAGGATAGTGACAAACGTTTGAGGGCAGCCGAATTTGAGGAAGACACTCCATAATCCCTCACGGTTGACCATGTCGAAGGCCTTTGTGAGATCAAAGAAGGTCATGTACAGTGGTTGGTGCTGTTCCCTGCATTTCTCTTGTAATTGACGTGCGGTGAAGATCATGTCCATTGTGCCTCTTAGTGGGCGGAATCCGCATTGCGACTCTGGGAGGAGCTCTTCGGTCACTGGGAGAAGACGATTGAGGAGGATTCTTGCAATGACTTTCCCTGTGGCAGATAGCAGGGAAACTCCTCTGTAATTACCGCAATCGGACTTATCACCTTTCTTGAAGATGGTGACAATTACGGCATCTCTGAGATCTCCTGGCATGCTCTCCTCCTTCCAGATAAGAGAAATGAGTTCTTAAATTTGCGCCAGTAGTGCTTCTCCACCATGCTTTAGTGCCTCGGTGGGGATTCCATCCGCTCCTGAGGCCTTGTTGTTCTTCAGTTGTCGGATGGCCTTTTCAACCTCATGCCGGGCTGGGGTTGTGCTGAGATGGTGGTGGGTAGCATGCTGTGGGATGGAGTTGAGGACACTCGTGTCGAAGACAGAGTCGTGGTTAAGGAGATCTTCGAAGTGCTCCTTCCAGCGGGCACTGACTGCTTCCCTGTCCTTGATGAGCACCTCTCCGTTCTTGGCCCGCAGTGGGGAAGGACCTTGAGTACTTGGGCCGTAGATGGTCTTGACTGCGCTAAAGAATCCACGCACGTCATAGTTGTCAGCTAGCTGCTGGATCTCCCGTGCTTTCTCCACCCACCATCTGTTCTTTAGGTCGCGAGTTTTTTGTTGGACCTCGGCCTTCAGGCTTCTGTAGAGCTGCTTTCTTGCTCTCGAGTTCTGTTGCTGTTTCCAGATCAGAAATGCCCTGCGCTTGCGGCTTATTAGCTCCTGGATCTCCTGGTCATTCTTGTCGAACCAGTCTTCGTGTTTCCTGGTTGAGTGACCGAGCACCTCTTCACAGGTGCTGATTATGGAGGCCTTGAGTGCAGACCAGACGCTGTGGGCACTCTGTGTCTCTGCATCACTGGGAGTCGCCAGGTTGTTTGTGAGGCGCAGGCTGAATAGGGATTTCTTAGCGGGGTCTTTGAGTGCTCCAGCATTAATTTTCCTGCGGCATTGTTTCTGTTGCCGCCGCTGTTTTGGGGCTACATTGATGGAGATGACAGAGTGGATTAGGCGGTGGTCTGTCCAGCAGTCATCAGCTCCTGTCATGGCGCGGGTGATGCGGACGTCCTTGCAGTCCCTCACTCGGACGATGACGTAGTCCAGCAGATGCCAGTGCTTGGAGCGAGGGTGCTGCCATGAAGCCTTGCACTTGTCTCTCTGATGGAACAAGGTGTTGGTTGTGACTGCACAGAGGCAAAGGGCTGCACCCAGGTTCTCCGATGACATCCTCTAGCTTGTGGAGGGAGTCAGAGCACGCAGGGAGGTCCTCTTTCCTTTGAATGGGCGGAAGAGCCCTCCCCAGGAGACAAAACGAGCCTGGCCCGAAATTGCAGAGGAGGTGAACAGCAGGGATATCTTCAGGAGGACCTGGGTGCAGTGCCGGAAAAGTTTCAATTATCTCATTAGATCAGGAAAGGTGAGTGCAAAGCCACATTCAACTTCATCCTGCTGTGCCTCTCATCAGATCCCTGTTGAATCCGTGATTCTTAAAGTATGATGTTTTCCAATAACTACACGGAGGCTGTAACTTAACAATCAACAGGTGTTTACTGGAGGAGGGTAGTATAAAGACTGACAGTACAGAGGCATGCTCAAGGCTTATATACAGGTGTGGTCACTGCCGGTACTACAGTGTACAGGAGCTGTAAAAGTAGTTCTCTCTTAAAGGTACATACACTACAATTCCTCCCCTTTTAGATTAGCAGTATCCATAATGTTCAAATAACAATTAACACTTTAATATGCACATTAAACTGAAATAGTCCATTTATACATTCAGTCTTTGGGGCGGCTTCCTGATCCTTTCTGGATAGCGCCTTTCCTGATGTTCTTGTTCTTGGTGCGGAGTAGATTCTGGCCCCTTTTCGTCGGTTATTTCATCAGTTTCCACTGCTACTGTTTCTGAGGTAGATGCTACAGGTATGTCGGGTTCATCCCCAGGGATGCGAGACATGGGGTTGACTCGTTCCTGTGACGCTAAGATCTGGTCGACGTTGCGTCTCACAATGTTCTCCCCGACATCCACTGTGTACATTAAGGACCCCTGCTGTGTGCATATCGTTCCGGGTTGCCATTTCTCTGTTCGGTAGTCACGGGCCAAGACTGGTTGTCCTACATTGAAGCTCCTTGTCGGCTTCTCATTGATATGCTGGAATTGTTTATCCTCAACATTTCTTCGCACATTTGGTCTGAGCAAATCCAGACGAGATCTCAACCTTCGGTTAAAGAACATCATGGCCGGGGTCTGGTTGGTAACTGCATGTGTCGCATTTCTGTAGGCTAACAGGAAATTGTCCACCTTATGCTGTAGTGGAATTTCATCATCGCACATGGCCTTTATCGCCTTTTTAAAGGTTTGTACGAACCTCTCAGCTAACCCATTTGTGGCTGGATGATACGGGGCGGATGTGTAATGCCTTACCGCATTCCTTCTCATAAATTTCTGAAACTCTTCGGACAGAAACTGTGGTCCATTATCAGAGCAAATCTGCTCTGGCAAGCCGTTCCTGGCAAATATGGTCCGGAGGACTGCAATCATTTTCTCTGTAGTGGTTGAGGACATTTTTATCACCTCAGGCCATTTCGAGTGAGCATCCACTGCTATTAAGAACATTGAGTCCATGAATGGACCAGCAAAATCAATATGCACCCGTTGCCATGGAGAGGAGGGCCACTCCCATGGGTGTAGAGGGGCATGTGGTGGTGCATTTTGGACCTTCTGGCATCCTGAGCAGCTCTTGGTTAGGTCCTCGATTTGTTGATCGATCCCCGGCCACCACACATAAGCCCTAGCAAGGCTTTTCATTTTTACCCCTCCCAGATGACCTTCATGAAGCTCATTGAGCACTCTCTCCCTTAACTTGGGTGGAATTACCACTCGGGATCCACACATCACTGTCCCCTGGCATACTGACAGCTGTTCTCTTCTGGATGAGAATGCTGGCAACAGTGAGTCGCCATGTGTTGGCCATCCCCTCACCGTCAAATCATATACCCGAGACAGTGTCGGACCATTGCGGGTCTCCTTCTCTATATCCGCGTTAGTTACTGGCAATCGTTCAATTATTGATGAATAAAATATCTCGATAGGGTCCACTGCTGGTGCTTCCTCCACAGTAGGCAGTGGCAGGCGTGATAGCCCATCAGCGCTTCCATGCTGTTTTGTGCCTTTATATTCTATTTCATATTGGTTCGCCCTTGAAAAAGGGACTATCTTTGTAACCGTTGTGCAGTCATCACCGGAACGCCCTTCTTTGGATTGAAGATGGAGACAAGTGGTTGGTGGTCAGTCAGCAAGGTGAACTTCTGCCCATGCAGATAGTGGTTGAATTTTTTTACTCCCCATACTAGGCTGAGGGCCTCCCTGTCAATCTGGGCTTGGTTGCGCTCGGCTGAGGTTAGTGGCCGAGACGCAAAGGCTACTGGCCTCTCCAACCCGGCTGGGAATTTGTGCGACAGCACCGCTCCAATACCATAGGGTGATGTATCACATGCCAACCGAATTGGTAGTGCTGGGTTGAAATGGGCCAACACCTCTTTTGATGTGATCAATTCTTTGCACTTCTGGAAAGCTCGTTTACATTCGTCATTCCGCTTCCATGGTACCCCCGTTTGCAGTAGGGTGTTCAGTGGGTGTAATACTGTAGACAAATTTGGTAAGAACTTATGGTAGTAGTTTACCAGCCCGAGGAACGACCTCAGTTGTGACACATTTTCCGGTGCTGGAGCCTTGACTACTGCCTCAATCTTTTCAGGGCACTTATGTAACCCCTCTTCATCAATAACGTGGCCACAATACGAGACCTGCTTCTGGAAAAACTCGCACTTGTGGCGATTAGCTCGTAGCCCATATTCCTTTAATCTCGTGAGCACCTTCTCCAGGTTGGCGAGGTGATCACTGTCATTTTCGCCCATGACCAGGATGTCGTCCAAATAACACTGGGTCCCTGGAATCCCTTGCAGGACTTGATCCATTGCCCTTTGCCAAATAGCCGGAGCCGATGCTACCCCGAACACCAGCCGGTTGTATTGGTAGAGACCTTTATGAATGTTGATCGTGAGGTATTGTTTCGAAGCTTCTTCTACCTCCATTTGCAAGTACGCCTGGGCCAGATCAATTTTGGTGAAGTGTTTACCTCCAGATAGCGAGGTGAAAATATCCTCAATCTGCGGAAGCGGATATTGTACCGTGTGAAGGACTGGGTTCACTGTCACCTTAAAATCCCCACAGATGCGGACCTTCTTTGGTTCCCCAGGCGTATTACTCAACGACCTCTTCATTACAGGAATGATGGGTGTAGCCCACTCGCTCCAGTCTACTTTGGACAGTACTCCTGAATGTTCCAACCCTTCCAGCTCTGCTTCGACGGCTGGTCGGATCGCATAAGGCACCGGTCTGGACTTAAAAAACTTTGGGCTTGCATTTTCCTCTATTTTAATCGTTGCTGTTATGCCTTTTAGTGTTCCGAGTCCCTCCTGGAACACTTCTTGTGTGTCAGTAAGCATTTTTGACAGTCGTCCAGGTGTGATGTCGTCATCCTTTTTGGTCTCAACCTTCAGTGCCTGTATGGAATGCCAATCTAATTGTATCTTCCGGATCCATTCATGTCCTAGTAGTGGTGGTCCTCCATCTGGCAATACATATAGGTCCATTTTAGGTATTTCCTGGCCTTTGTATATCACTTTCACCCTTATTTTTCCTTTGGGGTAGACTTTTTGCCTGGTGTACGTCTTCAAGACAATCTCGATAGCTTTCAAGGGTATATGTGAAAATAGCCGCTTGTAGTCCCTTTGATTTATGACTGTTAGGGCTGATCCTGTGTCCAATTCCATTTTCACTTGGACTCCATCTATCTTGAGTATGACCCAGATAGTCTGGTGATCCTCCATTTTGGTTACCTTATGTAGTTTCAGACAACCCAGCTCCTTGCTTCCAGAGTCTGTATCACTTTTCTGTTCATCTGAACTACTGTCCATCACCTTATGTAGGTTTTTGTACTTCTCCTGTGGAGATTTCTTGCTGCTGGTTTTCTTCCCTGACCTGCAGACTCTTGCTATGTGTCCTGCTTTTCCACACTGTCTGCACACTTGGTCCTTGAACCAACAATCCTTCTGGTCATGTGTTGTTCTGCCGCAGCGATAACACTTCCCTGCTCCATATGACATTTCATTGGTGCCATATTCTTGCGGTCTCCGTTGTATCTCTGCAGCGCCCCGTGCGGCTGCTTCGTGTGATACTGCCATGCTGAAAGCCTTGTCCAGCGTAAGATCCTTTTCTGATAGAAGCCGTTTCTGGGTTCCTTCACTTTGAAGCCCACACACAAACTTGTCCCTTAACGTATCTGCTAGTCCCACTCCAAACTGGCAGTGTTTCGATAGCTTGCGCAGTTCCGTTAAGTGCTCAGCATTACTTTCGTCTTTATGCTGGTTCCTTTTGTGGAACTTAAATCTTTCTGCTATCAGCAGCGGTGTGGGGTTTAAGTGGTCCTGTAGGATTTCCACTATGTTTTCGAAATCCTTATCCACTGGCTTCTCTGAGGTTATTAGGTTTCGCAGTAAGCCATAAGTTTTTGCACCCATGGAATTTAACAAAACCAGTGCTTTCTTAGCATCTGGCACTTCATTCGCCCTGCAGTACACCTCAATGCGTTCCACATATGTCACCCAATCTTCGACTTCATTGTCGAACGCAGTGATACTGCCACTCTTCGGCATCCCTGAGTGTGATTTAACTGTCTAAAATGGCATCTCCCGCGCTCTCCCTTCTTCTCTGCTGGCACAACATGGCGTCTCCCGCGCTTTCCTTTCTTCCCGCGCTCGCCGTTCTTCTCCGCTGCGGCTTCTAAAATGGCGTCTCCCGCGCTCTCCCTTCTTCTCCGTGGCTCAATGGCATCTCCCGCGCTCTCCCTTCTTCTCCCCGCGGACGCGGTTCAGCCCTTGAGCCCTGGCTGTGCTCTGCCCGTTCTCCTGTGCGCCTTTCCCGTTGCCGTCGCTCGGTCCTTAACCCGGCTGCTGCTTTACCCTCTCTCTCTCTCTGTTTGTTTTTCCTCGACGCCGCTCGGTTTTCAACCCCCGGCCGCACCCTGTGCGCTTCACCCTCTCTCTTACCCCATCGATGCTGCTCGGCTTTTTCTATGCCGTCGGTCGGCTCCAGCCGCCGCTGTCCGGGAAGGGTCTGCGCTGTACCTGTTGCCAGTCTGTTGCTGGATCATCGTGGCTAGGGAATCAAGCCCGGCTCTCAACAGCTTCCCCTGCGATGTTCACTCTCTGCCGGATGACTGGGCGGTTGCTCGTGGTCGACGCCCGTGCTTCTGGCCTCGACTTTCTTCCACCGCCCTCCCAGAGCGAACCCTTGAAGGGAAATGCAGAGTTGCAGGTAGATTCGAATCGACCTCGTCGCCACTGTTGAATCCGTGATTCTTAAAGTATGATGTTTTCCAATAACTACACGGAGGCTGTAACTTAACAATCAACAGGTGTTTACTGGAGGAGGGTAGTATAAAGACTGACAGTACAGAGGCATGCTCAAGGCTTATATACAGGTGTGGTCACTGCCGGTACTACAGTATACAGGAGCTGTAAAAGTAGTTCTCTCTTAAAGGTACATACACTACAATCCCCATCACTCTGCCTTCTCAAACTTACTCATCCTTACACACACCAACATACCTTGCACGTCCACCCATCCCTCTCTATCTACATTATGACATCCCCATTTTACTAGCCTTCATCCTAATGCAATCATATCAACTAACAACACACAAGCAGGCCACTTGGCATTGCCTCCCCAATCCATCATAGTCTCCCTCTAAAGATATAACCCATCCATTCTTTACACTCATTCCATCATTCTCACTCAACCATCTCTTCTTTCTCTCCTTGCAGAAGAGAGCGAACAATAAGAGGGAGAGGGAGAGAACTGGAGGTGGGCCTCCATCATTTGCCACCCTCACAACAGCAGAGGAGGCTGCATTGGAAGTCTCGAGAGTGGCTGTGCAGCTGGAGGTGGGAGACGGAGAGAGGGGGACTTCTCAGCAACCTGGTGATAGAATTACATCTCATACAGCCACATGGCATGCATCAGTCACTCATATGGGAACTGATATGATCAGCCACTGACTGGTCATCATGTGCATAATGGTATCTGTATCCATTCTTCATATGACATATCTAACTCACCTCTTTACTCTCCCACAGGTCCATCAAGCCCCCCCCCCTCCCCCTCCCCCCCCCACTGTCTAGGCAGAAGAGGAAACAACACCTCAGAGGAACCTCCAGCTTCTGAGGTCGCAACATCACCAGACATGAACGCATCCAGCACCAGCGCAGAGATACACACCTCATTGGGTCCCACGTCCCAGTGTTGTCACCTGGTCTGTCACAAGTCACAAATGAGCAAGAGCAGATATTGGAGACAGGGACAGCAGTGGAAACGCCTCGCCAGTGGGTGCAGGACACTCCCAGCTCTGCTCAGCTGCATGCAGACGCTGAGCCTCGGGGGCCATCCAGAAAGAGGATGACCCTGGAGGGGCAGCAAGAAGTGCAGGAGGCTCTGACAGGTTTTGAGCCCACGATGTCTGCAAATGTTCAGAGAATGGAGGACTCCATCTCCAACATGAACACCACTGTGTTGCAGGCAATGGTGACTGTAGGCTCTTCCATGGATAGGATAGCCACCTGCATGGAGCAGCTAATGCACCACTCACAGGAGCACATGGTCTCTATGGAGAATAGAAGGCTATCTATGGAGAATAGATGGCAGAGGCTCATAGACCTCTTGTCTAGGAGGGATGTCAGCATAGACGTGGGCCCTCATGGCCCCACTGCTGTGCAGCAAAGTGCTCTCCAGCTCCTTGCTAGCAGGAAAGTGCGGGTGGTCCATGAGAGGGATGACGGTGAGAGGGGAAATGGAAGTGTGGGTTCCTCTTAAAGCACTTACACTTCTCCTCCATTGCCACCCCCTCAGTCAGAGCCCCAGATGGCTCCTCGGATTGCGATGGCCAAGTCTGCCCCTGCACAGTCACAGGAGGAGCAGACTTTGGCGGGGCCTTCACAGGCTCCAAAACCCAGAGGACTTCCGCCAAGAGTGTCTAAGCAGTGGCAGCAGGGAAGTAAGCAGGCTGCCTCTACCTCAGCTGAAGCCATAGGGGTAGCACCTCGTAGAAGTACGTGGAAGAGAGAGATGACCCACAAGTAGATTCACAAGGGCAGCCACTTGGGGGTTTTATTCAATGTTAATGTCAAGTTTCCATTAACTTGATGTCAGTCATAAAAAAAAATATTTTCACCACTTTCCGGACAAATTTGTGTGCACCTTTGGAAGTAGTTTAGTGAGTTGCAGCGAATGGTGAGACATAATGGTACCTCCCAGGCAGTAATGTGCTCGGGTGCTGGTGGTCAGTGTGAAAGGAATGGCTTGGTCATTGTAGGGATCCTTTATGGTGTTGCTGTGAGGTGGTGCCAACCTGGCGCAGCATGTGGCAGCCATATGGGTGTATTGTGTAAAGTTAAGTAAATATGGCCATAATGAGGCCATCCCTGGCCTCCCAGGCAGCAATGTGCTCGGGTGCTGGTGGGAGCTGGCCCGCAGCTTCCTCCTCCTCCTGCTCCTCCTCGTCTTCCAGCTGATGCTCCTCCTCCTGCTCCTCTGAAGAGGCTGTGTGCTCAGAGCCTTGCTCCTCATGCAGTGCTAATCCTCGTGGCTGCGCTATGTTGTGCAGGGCACAGCAGACCATTATGATTCTGGAAACCCTGGCTGGTGCATACTGAAGGGCTCCTCCAATCTGTCAAGGCATCTGAAGCCCATGGACCCATGTCAATATTACTCTAATTGAGCAATTAATACATTGAAATTGACAACCCGCCTCTCCGGAGGGGTTTGCATGCACGCAGTCTAATGTGCTGCAGTGAAATGCGGAAGTCGGTGGGATGGAGCCAGCTTCCCGGGTGCTCACATTTTTGCCGGATTTAATGTCCCACCCACACCAAACACCATGTGCTCTTCCAGGTTAAAGTTCCCCATATGGAGTGGAAAAAACAAATGATGTGAGACTTACTGAATTCTGTCTAAAGCAATTCAGTATTTCTCATATAATTTGTTTTTTCATTATTCAGCAACAAGATGTTGCATTTACAGAGCAACATTAACATAGCAACATGCCTAAAGGTGCTTTCCAAAACAGAGATACCAGATATTGAGCAGGGATTTGGGAAGAGGGATAAGGGGACCTGACCAAAGGTGCTGCCAAAGAGATAGATTTTGAGGAAGATTTTGAAAGTGGGGTGAGATGGGGAAGACATTAAGAAGGGATTCCAAAGTGCTAGGATGTGGGATAATGCCAGAGGAGAAAGAGCAGTTTATAATGTCAGAGACCATTGTGCCCTGGAGATTTAGTTAAGCGATCAGGAACTGAAGTGGGATGGAGTCAAGGAAACAAGTGATAGATCTCACAGAGGACATAACTCTGATGAAGACTAAGGGGGAAATCCAGAAACGCTACAAAATTTTGTGGGATGATCCTAGTACATAGGGCAGGGGGGGGGTTAGAGGTAATGGGGTAAGAGGCTGAAAAGACTGAGCAGATGGTCTCAATCTTAGACATGAAATCTGTGAGCTCAACACAGTTGGTGTTGGTGGTGAGGATGGAAGGTTGGAAATAAAGGAAAAATTCTGTGGTTGACAATGGGAGTTTGGGTTGTTTTTGTGACAAAAATTAAGCAATTAAGTATCATGGTTTTGGCTTCTTTCTTTTTGAGATGGTACTTATGGGGTTAAAAACCAGGCTCCCTCACAGGAAATAACCCAGCTTGTTCTGATACAATGGCCCAGAAATTCGGGTCTCCACGGGTGAGTACGCGTGGGGTACTCACGCGTGGGCCCGATAGAAGTGCCGGTTCCTTGCATGCACTGCGCATGCGCGGGAAACCGGCACTTCCGTTCCTCTGAACGAAGGGGATCAGAGGTCGAACGCGTGCGCGCGGGAGTCTGTGCGTGCGCTTTGAACTTACATTTTTTTTACAGGTTTTTCCGTGAGGTCTTTAGGTTTTAGAAATGTAAAAACCAGGCGTAAGGTCTGCATTTTAAAAGGTAAGTGGTCAATTAATTAAAATTAAAACATTTTTTCCACAGGTTTATTATTTTTAAATACTTTAAAGCAAGGTAAGTTTATTTTTAGCCCTGTTAGAATATAAAATTATTTTTTCCAAAAATTTAAATTATTGTTTAAAATAGTTATTTAATGTAATTTATAGTTTATTTAAAAAGTGTGATGATTTTTTAAAATTTATTTGAAGGTTTACTACTATTTTGGGGCCGTAGTATTTATAAGTTTTGACAGGTCTTCCTGTCACTACTTATGAATGGGCTTTTCCCTGCACCGATTGGCTGCCCATGGCCCACGTGATCCCAGGGGACGCAGCGCACTAACTACGCCCCTGGGGCACGCAAGCACTGCGCGCCGGCAGCTGAGCCAGGCCCCAGATCGGAATTCCACGGGGCCCTACAGCTCAACTTCCGGCGCGCAAGGTAAGTGCAGGTTGGGGGCTTGCACCCGCGGGAAGCCCCCGACCCGAATTTCTGGGCCAATAGCTCCAGAATAAAGATGGTTTTTTAAGCTAAGTGCCCGAGGGAGAAATCAAGCAATTCAATGCAAGAATTTTATGGGTTTTATTGATGCATATGTTTGACTGGCTCATCTTTTTGAGTTTAAGAGATAAATATCTAAATTAATTGTTTTTGCAAAGCATTTTCAAATTAAGTATTCTGTCTGAAGACATTAGGAAAACTTGGCCAGAAAGACTCCATGGATGGCGGGCAACAAGCCAACATGCAAAGGTTAAGACTTAGGCTTGTGTTTGGACTAATTTACATTTCAGTGTGGTGGAGTAAATGCAGCTATTAGGCCTGGAATTTGCGGTCAGCGGCAAAGCAAAGACGTTCACTGCTGGCTCCGAAGTAAGCTTCGCACAAAGATCTCGCGATCTCTGTGTTGAGAAGTTCAGCTTTTCCAATGTGTAATTCAAATCAACCGAGTACAGTGGGGATCCCATCGTGCGAGCTGTTGTGGCATCGTCTAAGCAGCCAATCAAAAGGCAGAATTTTCACAGACCGTGAACAAGGAAGTGAGTAAGCTCTTAAAATTCTAACTTTTTTAAAATGTTAGAGAGAGTAAAACAAAGATTGGGGCTCTCACACGGGGAAAAGGCAAACCTGAAATAAAGATGAACAAACTTTATTAAAAAATTTAAACTTTTTTTTGAGAAGTTTCTTAAAATTTTTAATTTTTATTAAAATAGATAAAATTGACACTGCACAAAATTAAAATTAGTTTTTTCAGGGCCATAACCTTTGTTTAGCAATCAATACGCTGATAAAATCCCAGTTACACCTAATCCAACAAGGTCTAACTTTTAGTGGAGAATTTAACAGTGTAATTACTGGAAAAGAACCGAAGTTTTCATCAGTTTCCCTGATTAGAAAGATTTCACTGATTGCCTGCTCTGTGGAGACGGGGAGGGGTTGCACAGCTCAGTCTGTGGGGGAGCAATGAGTGACAGACTGCTGTTGTGTCGGTACCTTTCTACCTAGACACAATTTAGGACTCAGAACTCAGAGATTCAAACATGAAGTGCTTTATTGGAAGGAAAGGAAGTTCTGGCAAGTTCCGAACAAAGAGAGCTAAACTTAACAGAGAACACCCAAACATTTATCTCCTGTGACAGCGCCACCACAGGTGGGAGGAGAACACAAAATACATAACATTTCCTCCCCTCTTAAATGGAAGGTCCACATTATTCCTCAACAGGTAAGTTACTTTCAATGCACTCAACGAACCTAGGGTAGAGGTAGACTGCCTCAACCCCTGACTTTACCCTGGGGTTTATTCTGCCCTAGTCTTGTGGGTAAGTCACTAAGCCTACAGATCCAAGCGTCTTGGAGGCCGCCGCTCTCTGACAGGATACCGGCGGTCATCGCTGGCTTCCACAGCAGTAGGTATTGACACAGGCCTGGATGGCCAAGGTGCCTGTGTCAGTCGAAAGTCAGGAGTTTGCACAGGTGGAACAGTCTCTTTGACTTCCTGTGTTGGAGAAGAGCACTGTGACAAAGGATGCTGATTTGCGGTATCATCTGGAAACAGTTCAGGCCAACCAGCCGTTGGAGCCTCTGTGGCTGTCTCTGCTCCTAGCAACAGTTGATCTGTGTGTCTTCTCCAGACGACGTCCTCAGCAGTCTCAACCGTGTAAGACACAGGGCCCGTCTGTGCAATCACCGTAGCAGGATCCCATTTCGGTCCAGTGTTGTAGTTTCGAGCTAGAATGTGCTCTCCCGGATGAAACCGTCTCTCCTTGGCTCTTTTCTCTCTCTTTTCAACTTAAGCTTGTTGTTGACGACGGACAACCTGCTCTGCCCTTGGAGGTTTGAGTAAGTCAAAACTTGTCCGCAACTGCCTCTTCATCATGAGCGAAGCGGGGGAAATTTTGGTTGTGGCATGCGGCTCGTTCCTGTAGGATAACAGGAAGCTGTTCAGACGTTGGTGGATTGAGCCCTGACCTTGCGATGCCTTCAAGATGTGCTTCAAAGTTTGCACGAACCTTTCTGCCTGGCCGTTAGTAGAGGGATGATAGGGCGCAGACCTGATGTGTTGGACACCATTCACATGCAGGAAGGTTGCAAACTCCTGTGATACAAATTGTGGACCGTTGTCACTTACGAGTTGTTCCGGTGAGCCATAACGGCTGAACATCTCACCAAGTTTCTCAATTGTTTTCTCTGCCGTGGTAGACCTCATCACAGCGACCTCTGGCCACTTGCTACGAGCGTCTACAACCACCATAAACATCTTCTCTTCGAAAGGACTGGCGAAGTCCACATGTACTCGCTGCCACACTTCTGCAGGCCAATCCCAGGGGTGTAGGGTTGCCAGCTGTGGAACATTCCGGACCCTTTGACATGGGGAACATGTTTTGGCTTTCTCCTCAATATTCCCATCGAGACCTGGCCACCAGAAGTAGCTTCTTGCCATTTCCTTCATCCGAACCATCCCACTGTGGCCTGTATGAAGTTGTTGCAGTATAGGTTCCCTCAAAGGTGGCGGAATGATGACACGGCGTCCCCAAAGAAGACAAGCTGCCTGGATGGAGAGCTCATTTCTTTTTGAAACGTAAGGTTTCAAACTAGGAGAATCTCCTATAGCTCTCCCTCGAATGACATCGTCCATTACCTCAGACAGGACTGGATCGTTGAGGGTGTACCTTCGCACCTGAACTGCAGTGACAGGTGCTCCCTCCACTTGTCTAAAGTAGAAGATGTCTATCTGACGAGGCTCTGGGGGAGTAACAGGCAAGGGTAGCCTCGAGAGACCGTCTGCGTTGCCGTGCAAGTCTGATTTGCGACATTTGATGTCGTATGTGTGTCCTGACAACAGTAAAGCCCACCTTTGCATCCTGCTTGCAGCGAGAGACAGAATTCCGGTGTGGGGCCCGAAGATTGAAGTCAATGGACGGTGGTCCGTCAGGAGTGCGAACCTTCTCCCAAACAGGTACTGATGAAATTTTCGAATTCCAAAAACGATTCCCAAGGCCTCGCGCTCGATCTGCGCATAGTTACTCTCGGCCTTGTTCAAGGTGCGTGATGCGAAGGCGATAGGTTTCTCTTCACCCGAAAGCATGATGTGGGATATGACTGCTCCCACACCATATGGTGATACATCACATGCTAGCTGCACTGGTAGCTTTGGGTCGAAGTGTGTCAGGACCTCCGATTTCAGCAATGCTCTCTTTGCTTGGGCGAAAGCTTCGTTGCACAGTTCAGTCCATTTCCATGTTTTGCCTTGACATAGCAACTGATGTAACGGCTTCAGCAATGTTGCTAAGTCTGGAATAAACTTCCCATAGTAGTTAATAGCCCCAGAAATGAACGTAACTGGCTCACATTCTGGGGTGCTGGGGCCTCCACGATCGCCTTGACCTTTGACGGCGCCTTATGCAGGCCAGTAGCGTCAATCACATGCCCCAGGTACTCAACTGAAGACTGAAAGAATTCACATTTGTCTTTACGAACTCTGAGTCCGTACTTTTTCAGTCGTTGTAGTGTCGCATTGAAGTTCAGAAGATGATCCTCCTCATTTGTCCCAGTGACAAGGATGTCGTCCAGGTATCACTGGACTCCTGGCAGTCCACTCAAAATCTGATCCATTGCCCTTTGGAATAGAGCAGGGGCCGACGTAATTCCAAACGGAAGGTGGCAGTACCTGTATAGCCCCTTGTGTGTCACAATTGTCAGCAGCTCCTTTGATTTGTCATCGATAGATTTGAAAATCAGCTCATTAGCATGTGATAATGATCGAAACGCCTGTGCTAATTATCAACCCACCTCTGACGAACAGGTTACTCGCACGCTGCCAAATGTGCCCCGTTAAACCTGAAATTGGGCCCATTGGAGACTGGTTGCGGCCACGCTTGAAATGTTTTTATTTAGACCAGTTTTCAAGTGCCAAATTCGTGCTGGGAATGATCCTTGCACCTGAGATGGAGGCCCGAAGATCACAAGAAGTTGGTCCTCAGCCTTCTCTAAATGATTGCGGTGCACCTCCAGAGGTAGCTCGCACAAGTGAAGTATTGAATTTTGGGCCGCTTGCCTTGGCGGCAACGGCCCTCGGTTAAGTTCCTGGTGGAGGACAGTGGAAGAGAGTCAATTACGGCGTTCAGCAGTTGTCAGGAGTGCTGTGGAGCTATGAGGAGCTCCTCCAGGCTCCACATCAATAAAAAATATATATAATTATACTCACCTTTAACTGCATTCATGTTTAGACTTGACACCTGCTGCCTTCAGGGCAACCCAATTTCATGCAGGGGTTCTAAAACGAGCATTAGACACCATTAGCATATGCAATGCGGGAGACCAAACGCAGATTGGGTGACCACTTTGCGGAACACCTCCATTCAGTCCGTAAGGATCACCCCGAGCTTCCGGTCGCCTGTCATTTTAATTCACCGCCCCATTCCCACTCAGGCCTCACTGTACTCGGGCTCTTGCATTGTTCCACAGAAGCTCAGCGTAAGCTCGAGGAACAGCAGCTCATCTTCCGATTAGGCACTTTACAGCCTTCTGGACTCAATATCGAGTACAACAACTTCAGATCATAACCTCGGCCCCCATTACATTTTTACTTATTTATTATCCACACCTTTGTTTTGGCCCTTTCCCCCCCCCTTTTTTTCTCTCCCACATGGCAGCTGTCTCCCATTCTGCCAGCGCATTTCACACCTAATCTAGAGCCGTCTTTTGTTTCCACTAGTCCTATCACCATCTAGTCTTGTTTTGAATGCCTCTTAATGGCTCTTCACTTCTCTTTTGTTCTCTCCCAGCCCGGCCTTTTAATCTATTTCATTTCCTGTGCTTTTCCAGTCTTGACAAAGGGTTTGACCCGAAACGTTGACTCTATTTTCTCTCCACAGATGTTGCCTGGCCTGCTGAGTTTTTCCAGCATTTTCTGTTGTTATTTCGGATTTTCAGCATCTGCAGTATTTTGCTATCGTATATGCGGCTGCACTGGATGTCTGAAAAATAGCCCGACATTTTTCAGGCATCCTTGGGATGCAGGACTTTGGTATCCAAAATTGGGACTCGTTGTACCAGAAAACAAGATCCAATTTCTACCCCATGATGTGTCAGTTTTGGCTCAGTGTTAGCACTCTCGCCTCTAAGTCAGAAGGTCATGGGTTCAAGCCCCACTCCAGAGACGTGCACGCAAAATCAAGGCTGACACTCCAGTGCAGTACTGAAGGAGTGCTGCATTGTCAAAGGTGCCTTTTGGATGAGACATTTCAGGTAGATGTAAAATATACCACAGCATTATTCAAAAAAGAGTAAGGAAGTTCTCCTGTTGTCCTGAAAACACGAATCCCTCAACCAACACCTAAAGCAGATATGGTCATTTATTTAATTGCTGTTTGTGGGACTTTCCTGTATGCAAATTGGCTGCTGCAATTCCTAATTTACAACAGTGACTACACATCAAAATTACTTCATTGGATGTTAATAGCTTTGGGACATCCTGAGGTCATTAAAGGCTCTATATAAATGCAAGTTCTTTGTTCTTGCTTCCTACAATAATTTTAAGCACCTTCATAGACGCTTATGTTGTGTCTGTGTGTTAATAGAGACACTGAAGGCAGGAGTTGGTTTCACAGGTGTTTACTGAACAAAGTCTGGAGGTGAACTAACTGATACAACACAATACACAGGCTTATATAGCCCAAGTGGCCATTACCGGCATTACAGTACACAGGGGGCTCTTAAAGGCACATACACTACAATTCCTCCCCTTTTAGCCAACCAGTACATAATATTTTAAGTAATCATTAATTACATGTTACAAGAACAATAATCTACACATTGCTGCAGTTAATCAATTATAAGTCAGTCTCTCTGGCGGCTTCCTGACTCGGTCCGGATAACGCCTCGGTGGTGTAGTAGTTTCTGGTGGTGTAGTAGGTTCTTTTGGCAAGGCTGATTCGGCTTGAATGCCAGTGTCATGTTCATCGGGTTCCAGTATCACCGGATCGGAGGTAGATACTATGGGTATCTCTACTTCATCATTAGGTGTATAGAGTTGTGGTGCAGGTTGTCCCTTTTTGGATGACTCTATGATTTGGTCAGCATGGTGCCTTATTATGCTTTCCCCAATGTCCACGGTATACATCAGCGGTCCTAGTCGTGTGCAGATAGTTCCAGGCTGCCATTTCTCGGTACGGCAGTCCCGGGCCAAAACTTGTTGACCTATCTGGAAGGTTCTAGTTGGCCTTTCATTCATGCCTTGAAATAGCCGGTTCTCCACGTCCCTTCTGATGTTTGGCTTGACCAAATCCAGCCGGCATCTTAGGCTTCTATTGAAGAACATCATGGCGGGAGTTTGGTTTGTAACCATATGTGTTGCATTCCTGTATGCAAACAAGAAGTTATCCACCTTATGCTGAAGTTTTATGTCTTCATTACCCATGGCTTTTATGGCCTTTTTGAAGGTCTGGACAAACCTTTCAGCCAATCCATTGGTGGCGGGATGGTATGGGGCGGACGTGTAGTGCTTAACCCCATTGTTTTTTAAGAACTTCCTGAATTCTTCGGACACAAATTGCGGTCCATTATCAGAACAGATCTGTTCAGGCAGCCCATTCCTGGCAAATATGGTCCTTAATACTGTGATGGTTTTTTCCGTGGTGGTGGAGGACATCTTTATTACCTCCGGCCACTTGGAGTGTGCATCAACCGCGATTAAGAACATTGAGTCCATAAATGGACAAGCAAAGTCGATGTGTACCCTTTGCCAGGGAGATGAGGGCCACTCCCATGGATGTAGAGGGGCTTGTGGTGGAGTGTTTTGGACCTTCTGGCATCCTAGGCAGCTCTTGGTCATTTCTTCGATGTCTCCATCGATACCTGGCCACCATACAAACGCCCTGGCTAGGTTCTTCATTTTCACTCCGCCCAGATGCCCCTCGTGAAGCTCCTTTAGAACTTTATCCTGGAGTTTGGGTGGAATCACCACTCTGGATCCACACATCAAGGTTCCTCGGCACACTGACAGCTGTTCTCTTCTTTGCGAGAATGCTGGCAACAGTGGTTCGCCATGTGCTGGCCATCCCTTCACTGTTAAATCGTAGACTCATGAGAGAGTCGGGTCATTTCTAGTTTCCCTTTCAATGGCAGAATTTGTTACTGGTAGGCATTCAACTATTGTAGAGTGGAAAATCTCCACTGGGTCTACGGTAGGTGCCTCTTCTACCATTGGCAACGGTAGGCGCGATAAACCGTCAGCATTCCCATGCTGTTTTGATCCTTTGTATTCTATGTTGTATTGGTGTGCCCCTAGAAAAAGGGACCACCTCTGTAGCCTTTGCGCTGTCATAGTGGGAACACCCTTTTTAGGGTTGAATATGGAGATGAGGGGTTGATGGTCAGTCAACAAGGTAAATTTTTGTCCGTGTAGGTAATGGTTGAATTTCTTCACTCCCCATACCAGGCTGAGTGCTTCCCTGTCGATTTGGGTATAGTTACGCTCAGCTGAGTTCAATGAGCGTGACGCAAAAGCTATCGGCCATTCCGAGCCATCAGGGAATCTATGCGATAATACCGCTCCTACGCCGTAAGGGGATGCATCGCACGCCAGTCTGATTGGCAGTGATGGGTTGTATTGAGCCAAAACTTCTTTGGACGTGATTAAGTCTTTGCATTTATGGAAGGCACGTTTACAGTCTTCGCTCCATTTCCAAATTACTCCTGTTTGTAGCAGTTCATTAAGAGGGTGCAGAAGAGTTGATAAGTTCGGTAAAAATTTATGATAGTAATTTATTAATCCCAGGAACGACCTTAATTGTGAAACATTTTCAGGTGCTGGGGCTTTTATGACTGCTTCAATTTTTTCAGGTGACTTATGCAACCCTTCCTTGTTAATTATGTGGCCACAATATGATATTTGATTCTGGAAAAATTTGCACTTGGGGCGATTTGCTCGTAGGCGTCGTTCTTTCAGCCTAGTGAGCACCTGCTCCAAATTGGCAAGGTGCTCGTTGTCGTTTTCTCCTGTTACAAGGATGTCGTCTAGGTAGCATTGAGTCCCCGGAATCCCTTGGAGGACTTGCTCCATAGCTCTTTGCCAGATAGCTGGAGCGGATGCTACTCCGATAACCAGTCAATTATACTGGTACAGGCCTTTGTGTGTATTTATCGTGAGATACCTTTTAGAGGCCTCTTCAACCTCCATCTGTAGATATGCCTGTGCCAAGTCAATTTTGGTGAAACGTTTCCCTCCAAATAGTGAGGTGAAAATATCTTCTATCCTCGGAAGTGGATACTGTACCGTGTGAAGGACCAGGTTTTTAGTCACCTTGAAGTCTCCACAGATGCAAATTTTTCTCTGTTCTTCAGATTTATCATTATTCAACATTTTTTTCATGACCGGGACGATGGGTGTTGCCCACTCACTCCAATCTATTTTGGATAATACGCCTGCCTTTTCCAAATTCTCCAGCTCTGCCTCGACTGCTGGACGAATTGCGTATGGCACCGGTCTTGCCTTAAAAAACTTGGGAATTGCCGCATCCTCCACTTTTATTGAGGCGGTGATGCCTTTCAAGGTTCCTAGTTTCTCTTGAAACACTTCCTTGGCGTTGGCCAAGATGTCTTTTAATCGTTCAGGTATGACGTCATCATCATTTTTTTCCTTACTGGTCACCGTCAGTGCCTGAATGGAGTGCCAGTCTAAACGTATTTTCCTGATCCATTCACGTCCCAACAGCCGTGGACCACCATCATGTAGAACGTATAAATACAACTTCTGTATTTCCTTGCCGTTGTTTACAACAGGCACCCTTATTTTTCCTTTGGGGTATACTTTCTGCCCCGTATATGTTTTCAAGATAATGGATGTGTCTTTTAAAGGTATATGCGGAAATAGCCGTTCGTAATCCCGTCGATTTATGACGGTCAGCGCTGATCCTGTATCTAGCTCCATTTTAACTGGGGACCCTGCTATCGTGAGGGTAACCCAAATGGTCTGGTAATCTTCTTTGGCAATTACATTATGTAATTTGAGACAGCTTAGTCTCTTGTTTCCGGAGTCGCTATCGCTCTTCTGGTCTTCGGAGCTACTGTCCGTTATCATTTGTACCTTTCTGTACTTTTCTTTATTGATTTTTTTTTTCCTGTCCGTGGATTTTTTTTGTCCAGATCGGCATACCCGTGCAATGTGTCCAATCTTTCCGCATTGCCTGCATGCTTTGTCCTTGAACCAGCAGTCCCTCTGGTCATGGGTGGATCTGCCGCAGCGATAACATCTCTCGAAACCCTGTGTCATTTCATGGGTGCCGAAGTACTGTGTCTTTTGTTGTATCTCTGCAGCTCCTCTTGCGGCTGCTTCGTATGATACAGCCATACTGAAAGCCTTGTCCAGTGTCAAATCTTTCTCAGAAAGCAGCCTTTTCTGTGTTCCTTCACTTCGGAGACCACAGACGAATTTGTCTCGAAGATAATCTGCTAGTCCTGCCCCGAAGTGGCAGTGCTTTGATAGCTTTCTTAATTCGGTGAGGTAATCAGCGTTACTTTCATTCTTGTGTTGATTCCTCTTGAAGAATTTGAATCATTCCGCTATCAGCAGCGGTGTTGGGTTTAAGTGCTCCTGTAGGGTATCAACAATTTGCTTAAAATTCTTGTCCTTTGGTTTGGCTGGAGTGATTAAGTTTCGTAACAGCCCGTATGTCTTTGCGCCCATTAGATTTAGAAGTACTGACGCTTTTTTATCATTTTCTATTCCATTTGCGGTGCAATATACCTCCACTCTTTCCACATATGTGGTCCAATCCTCTATATCGTTATCAAAAGCATCAATATTGCCAGCCTTAGGCATCTTGGAAAAAAAATGGTGCTTCCCGCGCTTTTCTTTCTTTTCTGCAGAAAAGATATGGCGCTTCCCGTGCTATCCCGCCGCTGCTGCCAATGACAACGCTGTTTTCCGCGGTTTTTAAAAATTTATTTATTTATTTATTTATTTACAGGTGGAGACTCATTCCCGCCGGACTCTCTCTGCTAGGTCTGAACGCCGACCTGCTTGCAGCGCCGGCCATCTCCCGAGTGCTCCCTCCCCGTCTGTTACTGCTTGCCTCCGCCTTCGCTGTTTGGCCTCGCTGCAGAGCCAGCCGATGGAGCCCCAGCCCGACGCCCAGGAAGGATTATTGCAGTACCTGCCACCAGCTTGGCTAGCTGGTGAAACCACAGCTTTTTCTTTTTCTTGCTTTTCTTCGACTTTGGACGTCTGAGGAATCGATGTCGTTGAGGTGCTGCCGAATTGCAGGTAAGTCCGTTTCCAATTCGTCGCCACTGTTGTGTCTGTGTGTTAATAGAGACACTGAAGGCAGGAGTTGGTTTCACAGGTGTTTACTGAACAAAGTCTGGAGGTGAACTAACTGATACAACACAATATACAGGCTTATATAGCCCGAGTGGCCATTACCGGCATTACAGTACACAGGGGGCTCTTAAAGGCACATACACTACAACTTATATATTGTACTCATTATTACAATGCAAAACTTGCTCCTCGGACTATCATAGCCATGCAGCTATTCAGCAAAAGGTAATTTTTATGACTCCCCTCCAGTATTGTAAGTAATGAAACCCAGAGTAAAACTGCAACTTATTCTGAAGGTTTTACATTATGTAAAGTAACTCAGGGAGATGTCCTGAATAGGGTTCCGGAGAAGTCGTGGGAAGGGGCAGAGCTGCTGCTTTAGGCTGAAGGAGAATTATTCAATTTGCTTACTGAGTGGGGGTGGGGGGGGTGGGGATGGGGTGTGGGGCAATTCCCTGCCAAAGCTGGCTAAGCCTTTACCAATCTATGCAACATTACAGGGAATAGTAAAACTGAAATAATGCAATTTACAGAACGCTACTCTAAAATTAATATATATGACTGCACAGCCCACGTTTTATAGCGTAACATTTTAAAATACAAGATTTACTAAAAGTTTTGATTTTTGAGTATTACACTACCAACTGAAAATGATTGCAACATTGAATTGAAGCAGGAAAATAAACTTTAGTAGATGTTAAAGTCCACACTCTGAAACAAGTTCCTTCATTAAAGGTACCAAGGCCCAATGTTACGAATAGTCTGGGTAAATCTAGACTTGTCTCTGTTTGCTGCGCTTTCTTAAGCCTGCAGTTCAGGAATTTGAATTGCTGAGTTCAACCATTGTAGATTTTGGCACATTCCTACATCTTTGGTCGTTAAGAGTCCAGAAAAAACAATCATGTGCCAAACTGACACTACTTCAGTGCAATCACAAAGGATTGACTTTAATTTGCAATCTCCGTCATTACTTTCGGGAAGAGGGATCAGATGAATCATCATTATGTGAAGTTATGTTATTGAATTATGATGCACAATGGAATCCCAACATCTGGATAAAGGGAGAAAATGATCCATTAGGAAGGACCAAAATTTAAGAAAGGAAATAATAACAGTTGGAGATGATCATAGAACGTGGCGGGAGGAGGATGTGAACCAAAATTTAATGTGATTTTGTGGTGGAGCCACTAAAGGACTCAGATCATTTGTATATAATTCCCTTTAACAACATGTTAGCCACAGCCTGAGTCTGTATCTTTATCTATACTGTTTACTTGTACAGAGCGTGATTACTTTAACAGCGCGGGTAAACGCGATGACGTCACGCCGTACATCACGTGATCCCCCACTGGCGGGAAGAACGTGATGGCATCATGACGTCAACCACGGGACCGCCCGAGCAGTCCTCGTGGAGCCTCCAAACTGAACAGACCTACACTCGATGTTCTCCTGCAGTTACTTGTTTAAACCTGTTAGTTTCCATTAAACTTCATTTTGTTTGAGCGCCTGAGTGGACCTCAGTCTTTGGATAGGTACTAGACATTCCTACATTGGTGACCCCAACTTTTGCGAATGGTTTTCGCAGAAGATAATCAACATGGAAACGAACGCCGTTACCTTGAAGCTACCGCAGTTCTGGGAGCAACAACCAGCCGCGTGGTTCATCCAGGCTGAAGCCCAGTTCACCATCAGGGACGTCGTTGCGGATCAGACCCGTTATTATTACGTGGTCTCCGCCCTCGACAGCGCCACAGCCTTGCGGATCGTCAGCCTATTCAGTTGTCCGCCTACTGATTGCAAGTATGACACGTTAAAGGCACGGTTGCTGCAGGTCTTCGGGCTCACGAAGTCGGAGCGCGCCCGTCGGCTGCTCGCTATGCCCAGCCTCGAGGACTCCAAGCCGTCCGAGCTCATGAGCCAGATGCTCATGCTCCTCGGTTCCGAGCCGGAATGCTTCCTCTTCAGGGAGCTATTCCTCAGCCTACTGAGCTATTCCTCAGTTCAGGCTGCCCTAGCCAGGTCCGAAGTCACAGACTGCGTGGAGCTTGCTGCCGAAGCGGACAAGATTTTCGTGGTGACACAGCAGCACTGTGCTGCCACGAGGTGCCCATCCCCCACAGACGCTGCTCCAGCTCCTCAATCAGCGGGGTTGTGCTTCTACCACGCCCGTTTTGGCATGAAAGCAAGATGCTGCCGCCCTCCCTGCAGTTTTTCGCTCAAAAAAAACATCTCCAGCCACCCTGGCGAAAGAGGACCGGGTCTAACGAGCGCCCCGCGGCTGCGATGGCCATCAGAAATTCAGGGAAGCTTCTCTTCATCACCAACTCCCTACCTGGTCGACATTTCCTTTGCGACACCGGGGCGCAGTGTAGCATCCTACCTGCGTCAAATCTTGATATACTAGCTGGGGGCCACGGCCCCTCCCTTGCGGCGGTTAATGGCGTGGCCGTTCGGACCTTCGGAAGGCGACGGGTCCAGGTGTGTTTCGGCGGCCAGCGCTTCCACTGGGAATTCATCACGGCCAAAGTCACGCAGGCCATCCTTGGGGTGGATTTTTTGTGCGCCAACGGCCTCCTGGTCGATGTCAGGCACCGCCGGTTGATCAATGCAGCCACGTTCCACTCCATCCCGTGCCACCGCGGTGACGTCGTGCCGCGCACTGTCTTCTGTGCGTTCCCACCTCCAGACGACTTCACTCGGCTCCTCGGAGAGTTCCCAGATCTGACCAGGCCCACTTTCTGCTCCTCGGCCACTAAACATGGTGTTGAACATCACATCACCACCACCGGCCCCCCGGTTTACGCACGGGCCCGACGACTCGAACCCAGCAAGCTTGCGGCTGCAAAAGCGGAGTTCGACACGATGGAGCGGCTGGGGATTATTCGCCGGTCGAATAGTCCCTGGTCTTCGCCTCTCCACATTGTTCTGAAACCCGGCAGCGGATGGCGGCCATGCGGCGACTACCGACGCCTGAATGACGCCACTACTCCTGATCGGTACCCGATCCCGCATATCCAGGATTTCTCAGCCCATTTGGCGGGAAATACCTTTTTTTCAAAAGTCGACCTCGTCCGTGGTTACCACCAGATCCCCGTACACCCGCAAGACATCCCGAAAACCGCAGTCATCACCCCATTCAGCCTGTTTGAATTTCTGCGGATGCTATTTATTTGGCTGGAAGAATGCTGCACAGGCTTTCCAGCGCTTGATGGACTCCGTACTTCGGGACCTAAAATTCCTCTTCGTCTACCTCGACGACATCCTCATCACAAGCCCTAGCAAAGAGGAGAACTTCTGCCATTTGCGCACCCTTTTCTCACACCTCAGTCAACACGGTTTGATTATCAACCCGGCCAAGTGCCAGTTCGGCCTGCAGCAGATTGATTTCTTGGGCCACCGCATCACATCAGACGGCGCAATTCCCTTACAGACGAAGGTAGAGGTGGTTACATCTTTCCCGCGCCCGCAGGCCGTCAAGGCCCTACAAGAGTTCCTCGGGATGGTCAATTTTTATCACCAGTTCGTCCCTAAGGCGGCTCTGCTTATGCAGCCCTTGTACGAGGCCCTCAAGGCCAAGTCCGGTAAGGATCCGATCAGCTGGACGGCCGAGATGGACCGGGCATTCATCGACACCAAAGGCGCCTTGGCCAACGCAACAATGCTGGCGCACCCACTTCCAGGTGCCACCATTGCCCTTACTGCCGACGTGTCGGACTACGCAATCAGCGCAGTGCAGGAACAGTGGGTGAATGGGACATGGCAACCGCTGGCGTTTTTCAGCCATCAACTACGGCGAAACGAAAGAAAGTACAGCACTTTCGACTGGGAGTTGCTGGCCCTTTTTCTAGCCATCCGCCATTTCCGGTTCTTACTAGAGGGACGTCCGTTCACGGCTTTTGTGGACCACAAGCCACTAACGTACGCTATGGCCAAGATCGCCGAACCATGGTCAGCTTGGCAACAACGTCACCTGACGTTCATTTCAGAATTCACCACGGACATTCAGCATTTGTCCAGTAAAGACAACCTGGTGGTGGATTGCCTCTCCCGCGCGATTGTGCGCACAGTCCAACTCGGAATCGACTATGCCCTCATGGCTGCGGATCAAGCCTCGGACCCAGAGGTCCAAGCATACAGGACCAGCCCCTCTAGCTTCCAAGCAGCCAACGTCAAATTCCATGCCGCAGGCACCACGCTACTTTGCGACGTCTCCATGGGAGCTCCCTGCCCTATCGTACCAGTCGCCTGGTGCCGAAAAGTGTTCGACGCCATACACGGGTTGTCACACCCTGGCATGAAGGCCTCGCAAAGGCTGATGTTGTCAAAATTCATCTGGAGGGGTATGCACATGGATGTCTGCGACTGGCCCAACACCTGCATGGTCTGCCAAAAGGCCAAGGTGCAGCGTCATGTAAAAGCTCCATTGGCCACTTTCGCTGTTCCGGAGCGTCGATTCGACCACGTGAATGTGGACCTCGTGGGGCCGCTTCCACCTTCTCAAGGTTTTACACACATCCTCACAATAGTAGACCGCACCACTAGATGGCCAGAGGCAGTTCCTTTGGTTTCCACCACTTCGGCAGACGTGGCCAGAGCTTTCATCTCCTCTTGGGTTGCTCGTTTCGGGATACCGGCGGACATCTCTTTCGATCGTGGACCACAGTTTTCCTCTGAGCTCTGGAACGCTGTGGCTCAGGGGCTCGGCGCCAAACTACATCGCACCACCGCCTATCATCCACAGGCGAATGGCTTGTGCGAGCGATTCCACAGGTCGCTCAAAGCCGCTCTGCGGGCCAGTCTTCAAGGCACGGGATGGGTGGACAGACTTCCCTGGGTCATTTTGGGTCTTCATACGGTGCCCAAAGAAGATTTGCAATCGTCCTCGGCGGAATTCGTATATGGCCAGCCAGTACGAGTTCCAGGGGATTTCCTCCCGTCTCCAACAGAGCCATGGTCCGCATCCCAGCAACTCGTCAGCCACCAGGAAGCGGCCAGATGTTTCGCTCCAGTGCCTACGTCACATCACGGTTTACAGAGCTCCCACATCCCAACTGAGCTGAAAAGCGCCGAGTACGTGTTTATCCGCCACGACGCTCACCGGGATCCGCTCAAGCCTCCTTACACTGGTCCCTTCCGCGTCATAGAGCTGGGAGACAAAACCTTTTCGGCCGATATCGGAGGTAAACCGGACCACATTTCGGTTGGCCGGTTGAAGCCGGCGCACTTAGACCTGGACCGCCCAGTTGAAATCGCTCAACCGCCAAAAAGGGGCCGACCGCCCACAGTCGCCGTGCCAGATCCACCACAACCGCCCGCCAGCTCGACCACCGTCCATCAGCTTCCACTTCAGGGTTACAGAAGTCGCTTGGACAGGCTTGTCAGGCCTCCTCGCCGTCTCACTTTTGCTGTTAAAGACAATTCTGGGGGGGCGCATGTGGCGGAGCCACTAAAGGACTCAGATCATTTGTATATAATTCCCTTTAACAACATGTTAGCCACAGCCTGAGTCTGTATCTTTATTTATACTGTTTACTTGTACAGAGCGTGATTACTTTAACAGCGCGGGTAAACGCGATGACGTCACGCCGTACATCACGTGATCCCCCACTGGCAGGAAGAACGTGATGGCGTCATGACGTCAACCACGGGACCGCCCGAGCAGTCCTCGTGGAGCCTCCAAACTGAACAGACCTACACTCGATGTTCTCCTGCAGTTACTTGTTTAAACCTGTTAGTTTCCATTAAACTTCATTTTGTTTGAGCGCCTGAGTGGACCTCAGTCTTTGGATAGGTACTAGACATTCCTACAATTTAACTTTAAAGTTGAATCATGAATGCCCAGAAAACTCTTTCGATGGAAACAATGGGGGTAACTTTAGCTTTTCTCGTGGGGCGGCGGAGGTGAAGGGAAGGTGTGATAATGAATTGGCAACTTGTTTTACACTTTGACTGATTTTTCTCTTCTATTAAAGTAAATTCACTGATTCACTATCAGCCATTTTTGACCCGGTGATTAAAGTTCAAATTACTCCTTGACAATATTACTTCATATGGTACTTCTGGGTCTCGGGGCTTATTTTTGGGGTGTCGCTATGAGAGCCTCAATAGGTACTAGCTATGAATGCCTTTTTGTAGGATATGTTGAGCATTCTTTGTTTCAGTCCTACTCAAGTCCACACCCTCACCTCATCTTCCGATATATAAATGTTGGTTCTGTTTCCTGTTCTCACCCTGAGCTGCAGAATTTCACTAATTTTGCTTCTAACTTCATCCTTCCCTTACCTTTATGTGGTCTATCTCTGACTCTTCCCTTCCCTCCCTCAACTTCTCTATCTCCAGCTTGGGACAGATTGTTCACTGATATCTACTACAAGTCCACTGACTCCCACAGCTAGCTTGATTACACTCCTTCCCACTTTGCTTCCTGTAAGGACTTCATTCCCTTCTCTCTGTTTCTTCGGCTTTGTGGCATTTGCACCGACAATGCCACCTTCTGCACCACAACTTCCGAAATATCCTTCTTTGTCCTTAGCCGAGGATTCTCCTCCACTGTGGTAAACAAGGCCCTCAACCATGTCTGTCCCATTTCTCGCACTTCCACCCTTACCCTTTCTCCTCCCTCCCAGGACCATGGTAGGGACCCCTTGTCCTCAGATTCCACCCCACCAGACTTCGGATTCGATGGATCATTTTTCACCACCTCCAATGCGATCCCACCACCAAACACATTTTCTCCTACCCTCCCCTTCCAGAATTCCGAGGGATCGTTCCTTCCATGACACCCTGAACCACTCCTCCGTCCCCACCAACACCTGCTCTCCTGACCCCCCAATCTCCATGGCACCTTCCTATAGAAGTATAGGAGATACAATACCTACCCTTTCAACTCACTTACCACTGTGTAGGGCCTCAAGCACAGTATGTGTCCTCTATATCAGGGAGACCAAATGCAGTTTGGGTGGTCACTTTGTCGTCTGTCCACAAGTGTGACTCTGTGTTTCCAGTCACTTGCCACTTTAATTCTCCGTTCCACCCTCTTTCTGACCTCTCTGTCCTTGGTCTCCTAGACTGTTCAAATGAAGCTCAACACAACCTGGAAGAACAGTATCTCATCTTCCTACTAGGCACTTTATAGCCCTCTGGCCATAACACTGATTTTAACAACTTCAGACCTTATCCACAGCTGCCATTTCCTCTCAGATAGTAGGCGCTGGTAATGTGTGATGGGTGTACCAGTGTTTACATGAATGGGGATGGTTGTGAGTTGGTGCTTGGGATGAGGATCTGCTATTGGTACATGGTCGACAGTGTGGTCTGCACTCTGATGTCCACCTGCCTTTCTCTTCCACCATATTACATGTCCGCCATGGCTCAATGGGTAGCACTCTAAGGGCTTGATTTTGCCAGGCCTGAGGAGGCGGGATTGGAGGCGTGTGAGGTGGTAAAATCGCAAAAAATGGCGGGCGGGCCCGATCCCGCCTCCACCCCGCCTCCAAGCAATATTTCAAATGCGTGTTTTCTGACCCCATTTTCATCCCGCCTCTTGCCCTTGCGGCCCTTAACAACCGGTTAAGTGCCTCTATAATCCCATTTTGAGAGGCCTTTCTGATTTTACCACTTTTCCCACATCCTGCACATCTCCTCTGGAACACGCCAGTGAATCCTGGTGGCCTCACAAGTGGACTGCTTACTAACAGCTGCAGCTCCACCATTAAAAAGGAGTTTTCAGCAATCATTATTTGCAGGTGGCAGAACTTTGTTGTTTCAGGTCTGGGGGAACTTTTAGCAGGCATACCCATTGTTGTGGAAGTTTGGGGCCTGACACCCATCTCCAGTGTGACCTCCTGGGAATCCCCTCTCGCCACCTTGACTGAGCGCTTCCTCAACTGAGGCATATACCAGAAGCATGGGAACCATGTATTTCCTTTCCTCCTGGACATCAGATTCAGACGAAGACCAGCCGTGGCAGCAGCAGAACCATGAACAACAGCACCACCAACAGCAGCAGCAACAACAGGAGCGCCAAGCTGCTGCTCACCCACCTGAAACTGCACAGGCCAGAAGGCGCCAGCGCGCGACCATATTGCTGCCTGGGATGCAAGGGACGCACTCATCTTAGCCAGATTTGCTTAGCCTGCACAATCAAACACTGTTGCCTCGCACCTTCTTATCAGACCATCGACAATGGCCAAAAACCTCTGGAGTCCTATCACTCTGACCACCATACTAACAATTGCAAGTCGCCCTAAGCCCTCAATGTGGAAGTCCCATTTGTTGTGTCTGTGTGTTGATAGAGACACTGAAGACAGGAGTTGGTTTGATAGGTGTTTACTAAACAAAGTCTGGAGGGGAACTAACGGATACAACACAATACTCAGGCTTATATAGCCCGAGTGGCCATTACCGGCATTACAGTACACATGGGGCTCTTAAAGGTACATACACTACAATTCCTCCCCTTTTAGCTAACCAGTACATAATATTTTAAGTAATTATTAATTACATGTTACAAGAAAAATAATCTATACATTGCTGCAGTTAATGAATTATAAGTCAGTCTCTCTGGAGGCTTCCTGACTCGGTCCGGATAACGCCTCGGTGGTGTAGTAGTTTCTGGTGGTGTAGTAGGTTCTTTTGGCAAGGCTGATTCGGCTTGAATGCCAGTGTCGGGTTCATCGGGTTCCAGTATCACCGGATCGGAGGTAGATATAGGTATCTCTACTTCATCGTTATGCGTATAGAGTTGTGGTGTAGGTTGTCCCTTTTCGGATGACTCTATGACTTGGTCAGCATGGCGCCTTATTATGCTTTCTCCGATGTCCACGGTATACATCAGCGGTCCTAGTCATGTGCAGATAGTTCCAGGCTGCCATTTCTCGGTACGGTAGTCCCGGGCCAAAACTTGTTGACCTATCTGGAAGGTTCTAGTTGACCTTTCATTCATGCCTTGAAATTGCCGGTTCTCCACGTCCCTTCTGATGTTGGGCTTGATCAAATCCAGCCGGCATGTTAGGCTTCTATTGAAGAACATCATGTCGGGAGTTTGGTTTGTAACCATATGTGTTGCATTCCTGTATGCGAACAAGAAGTTATCCACCTTGTGCTGAAGTTTTATGTCTTCATTACCCATGGCCTTTATGGCCTTCTTGAAGGCCTGGACAAACCTTTCAGCCAATCCATTGGTGGCGGGATGGTATGGGGCGGACGTGTAGTGCTTAACCCCATTGTTTTTTAAGAACTTCCTGAATTCTTCGGACACAAATTGCGGTCCATTATCAGAACAGATCTGTTCCGGCAGCCCTTTCCTGGCAAATATGGGGCCAGAAATTCAGTGGGCTTTGCGCCCAGTTACCGCCCAAAGAGGGCTTCTGCGCAAGTGTAAGAGGGTGCGCTGATATTCAGCGCTGCGGTAATGGCGGCGGTAGCCGGTAACGCTGTGCCGACACCGATGATGTCATCGGTGTGCGCAGTGCCCCGGTTCCGCCCCGCTTCCGGCCCAAACCCCATATTTAGTTGCGGCCACCTCTTCTGCAGCGGCCGCAAACAGCGATTGAAAAACGGGGCCGTACTGCTGCGCTACTGGGGCGCTTTAAGGTGGAGGTGCGGCCGGCCGCTTTTTCGGCAGCCGCCTGCCCGCACCTCCTTCCCCGGCCTCCTCCACCGCCCCCCCCCCCGCGGCATTGCCGGATGCTTTCCGTGAGCCCGGCACTTCTGCTTGGTGCCGGGCTCATTTGCCGGCACAATCCAGCGGCGATCTCGCTGTTGCAGGCACCTCCACCTTAAGAGAAGGAGGAGGCCTGCAGTACCGCAGCCTGCCGCACCGCATCGGGTGGCGCAGCGGCACTTAGAGCGCTGAAATTCAGTTTCAGCGCCCCAAGCGGGGGCGGGCACACCCTGGAATAGCGGCCGGTTCCGACTTGGGGCGCAAAAGCCGAATATCTGCCGGGCGCACCTGGCTCCGCGCGCAGCGCTAACTTTTGGGCGTTAGCCTGCTGGCGGGCCTTAACTGAATTTCTAGGCCACGGTCCTTAATACTGTGATGGTTTTTTCCGTGGTGGTGGAGGACATCTTGATTACCTCCGGCCACTTGGAGTGTGCATCAACCGCGATTAAGAACATTGAGTCCATAAATGGACCAGCAAAGTCGATGTGTACCCTTTTGCCAGGGAGATGAGGGCCACTCCCATGGATGTAGAGGGGCTTGGGGTGGAGCGTTTTGGACCTTCTGGCATACTAGGCAGCTCTTGGTCATTTCTTCGATGTCTCCATCGATACCTGGCCACCATACAAAAGCTCTGGCTAGGTTCTTCATTTTCACTCCACCCAGATGCCCCTCGTGAAGCTCCTTTAGAACTTTATCCTGGAGTTTGGGTGGAATCACCACTCTGGATCCACACATCAAGGTTCCTCAGCACACTGACAGCTGTTCTCTTCTTTGCGAGAATGCTGGCAACAGTGGTTCACCATGTGCTGGCCATCCCTTCACTGTTAAGTCGTAGACTCGTGAGAGAGTCGGGTCATTTCTCGTTTCCTTTTCAATGGCAGAATTTGTTACTGGTAGACATTCCACTATGGTTGAGTGGAACATCTCCACTGGGTCTACGGTCGGTGCCTCTTCTACCGTTGGCAACGGTAGGCGCGATAAACCGTCAGCATTCCCATGCTGTTTTGATCCTTTGTATTCTATGTTGTATTGGTGTGCCCCTAGAAAAAGGGACCACCTCTGTAGCCTTTGCGCTGTCATAATGGGAACACCCTTTTTAGGGTTGAATATGGAGATAAATGGACCTCCATTTGATGGTCAGTCAACAAGGCAAATTTTTGTCCGTGTAGGTAATGGTTGAATTTCTTCACTCCCCATACCAGGCTGAGTGCTTCCCTGTCGATTTGGGCATAGTTACGCTCAGCTGAGTTCAATGAGCGTGACGCAAAAGCTATCGGCCGTTCCGAGCCATCAGGGAATTTATGCGATAATACTGCTCCTATGCCGTAAGGGGATGCATTGCATGCCAGTCAGATTGGCAGTGATGGGTTGTAATGAGCCAAAACTTCTTTGGACGTGATTAAGTCTTTGCATTTATGGAAGGCACGTTTACAGTCTTCGCTCCATTTCCAAATTACTCCTGTTTGTAGCAGTTCATTAAGAGGGTGTAGAAGAGTTGATAAGTTCGGTAAAAATTTATGATAGTAATTTATTAATCCCAGGAACGACCTTAATTGTGAAACATTTTCAGGTGCTGGGCCTTTTATGACCGCTTCAATTTTTTCAGGTGACTTATGCAACCCTTCCTTATTAATTATGTGGCCACAATATGATATTTGATTTTGGAAAAATTCGCACTTGTGGCGATTTGCTCGTAGGCCCCGTTCTCTCAGCCTAGTGAGCACCTGCTCCAAATTGGCAAGGTGCTCGTTGTCGTTTTCTCCTGTTACAAGGATGTCGTCTAGGTAGCATTGAGTCCCCGGAATCCCTTTGAGGACTTGCTCCATAGCTCTTTGCCAGATAGCTGGAGCGGATGCTACTCCGAAAACCAGTCGATTGTACTGGTACAGACCTTTGTGTGTATTTATCGTGAGATATTTTTTAGAGGCCTCTTCAACCTCCATCTGTAGATATGCCTGTGCCAAGTCAATTTTGGTGAAACGTTTCCCTCCGGATAGTGAGGCGAAAATATCTTCTATCCTCGGAAGAGGATACTGTACCGTGTGAAGGACCGGGTTTACAGTCACCTTGAAGTCTCCACAGATGCGAATTTTTCTCTGTTCTTCAGATTTATCATTATTCAATGCTTTCTTCATGACTGGGACGATGGGTGTTGCCCACTCGCTCCAATCATTTTTAGATAATACGCCTGCCTTTTCCAAATTCTCCAGCTTTGCCTCGACTGCTGGACGAATTGCGTATGGCACCGGTCTTACCTTAAAAAACTTGGGAATTGCTGCATTTTCCACTTTTATTGAGGCGGTGATGCCTTTCAAGTTTCCTAGTTTCTCTTGAAACATTTCCTTGGCGTTGGCCAAGATGTCTTTTAATCGTTCATGTATGACGTCATCATCATTTTTTTCCTTACTGGTCACCGTCAGTGCCTGAATGGAGTGCCAGTCTAAACGTATTTTCCTGATCCATTCACGTCCCAACAGCGGTGGACCACCATCTTGTAGAACGTATAAATACAACTTCTGTATTTCCTTGCCGTTGTATACAACAGGCACCCTTATTTTTCCTTTGGGGTATACTTTCTGCCCCGTATATGTTTTCAAGATAATGGATGTGTCTTTTAAAGGTATATGCGGAAATAGCCACTCGTAATCCCGTCGATTTATGACGGTCAGAGCTGATCCTGTATCTAGCTCCATTTTAACTGGGGACCCTGCTATTGTGAGGGTAACCCAAATGGTCTGGTAATCTTCTTTGGCAATTACATTATGTAATTTGAGAGAGCTTAGTCTCTTGTTCCCGGAGTCGATATCGCTCTTCTGGTCTTCGGAGCTACTGTCCGTCATCATTTGTACCTTTCTGTGCTTTTCCTTATTGATTTGTTTCCTGTTAGTGGATTTTTTGTTTCCAGATCGGCATACACGTGTAATGTGTCCCATCTTTCCGCATTGCCTGCATGCTTTGTCCTTGAACCAGCAGTCCCTCTGGTCATGGGTGGATCTGCCGCAGCGATAACATCTCTCGAAACCCCATGTCATTTCATGGGTGCCAAAGTCCTGTGGCTTTTGCTGTATCTCTGCAGCTCCTCTTGCACTGAAAGCCTTGTCCAGTGTTAAATCTTTCTCAGAAAACAGCCTTTTTTGTGTTCCTACACTTAGGAGACCACAGACGAATTTGTCTCGTAGAGAACCTGCCAGTCCTGCCTCGAATTGGCAGTGTAAGGTATCAACAATCTCCTTAAAATTCTTGTCCATCGGTTCGGCTGGAGTGATTACGTTTCGTAACAGCTTGTATGTCTTTGCGCCCATTAGATTTCGAAGCACTGAAGCTTTTTTTTCATCTTCTATTCCATTTGCGGTGCAATATACCTCCACTCTTTCCACATATGTGGTACAATCCTCTATCTCGTTATCAAAAGCATCAATATTGCCAGAATTAGGCATCTTAGAAAAGATATGGCGCTTCCCGCGCTTTTCTTTCTTTTCTGCAGAAAAGATATGGCGCTTCCCGTGCTTTCCCGCCACTGCTGCTGATGACAACGCTGTTTTCTGCGGTTTCCGTTCTTTTTTATTTATTTATTTATTTACAGTTGGAGACTCATTCCCGCTGGACTCTCTCTCTAAGTCTGAACGCTGACCTGCTTGCAGCGCCGGCCGTCTCCCGAGTGCTCCCTCCCCGTCTGTTACTGCTTGCCTCCGCTTTCGCTGCTTGGCCCAGCTGTAGAGCCAGCTGCTGGAGCCCCAGCCTGATGCCCAGGAAGGATTATCGCAGTACCTGCCACCAGCTTGGCCAGCTGGTGAAACAACAGCTTCTTTCACTTCTTGATTCTTCTGGACGCCAGAGGAATCGATGTCCTTGAGGTGCTGCCGAATTGTAGGTAAGTCCGTTTCCACTTCGTCGCCACTGTTGTGTCTGTGTGTTGATAGAGACACTGAAGACAGGAGTTGGTTTGATAGGTGTTTACTAAACAAAGTCTGGAGGGGAACTAACGGATACAACACAATACTCAGGCTTATATAGCCCGAGTGGCCATTACCGGCATTACAGTACACATGGGGCTCTTAAAGGCACATACACTGCACCATTAGCAAAATGACACACGCCACAACTGCAACAGTTTGCTATCAGAATTTTTTAGGACAATAAGCAACTGATGACTTTTCAAAATTAAACACAACATTACACCCAAGTGATTACCCTTGTGACTACTTGTGCATTATCTTCCTCTTACGTGTGCTCCTACGTGGTGCTTCCCCTGTGGCTTCAGCAGATGTGGAGGCCCCTTGCTCACTTTCTTGCTGCTCCTGTCTCGACACCTTTGGCGTGCGTCCTCTGGGGTTGCAAACATGTGAGGGCTCGGCAACAGTCTGCTGCTCCTGCGGCTGTGCAGGGGTTGAGACGCCGATCTCAGTTGGGTGGGGACTCTGGTGGGGCTCTGAAAGGGCTCTACAGTGGAATGGTCATGTGAGCGCTTGGAGAGGAGCCCCCACTTCCTTGTTGTATGCCACCAACATCCTTCTCATGGGTCAGCCCCACTTCAGAGCTAGCAAGTGGCTGGACAGCACCTTGCTGCACTGCAGGGGGGCCATGGGGACCCGTTTCTGCACTGGAAGTCCTACTCCAGAGGACTTGCATGAAGGTCTGGTTTGTTTGCGCAATAGCTGACCATCGCTCCTCAAGAGATGTCAGTCTATTCTGAACAATTCCCATGTTTTCAATACCCTGGCGACTAAGCTCCTCCATGGATGTAGCCACCCTCTCCTCTACCGTAGCCATCCTCTCCTCTACAGTAGCCAGCCTTACCATGGAGGTAGCCATCCTTTTCAAGGAGGTTGCCATCCTTTCCGTGGTGATGCGTTCATGCGCCAACACCTCCACAAAGGCTCTGCTCATGTTAGCGATGGACTCCTCCATTCGCTCCACACTCGCAGCGACCCTGGAGTCAAAACTGTTAGATCCGTGATTCTGAGAGTATGATGTTTTTCAATAACCACACGGATGCTGTAACTTAACAATCAACAGGTATTTACTGGAGTAGGGTAGTCTCAAGACTGGGGGTACAGAGGCATGCTCAAGGCTTATATACAGGTGTGGTCACTGCCGGTACTACAGTATACAGGAGCTGTAAAAGTAGTTCTCTCTTAAAGGTACATACACTACAAAAACCTGCCAGAGATTCCTGCACCTGTTCCTGGAGTTCCAGCACCGCTCTCCTTCTGGATAGACCCAGAGGCACAGGGTCGACATGCAGTGAAGCCGAGCTGGGAGCGTCCTCTCCACTGCGACAAGGACTCTCCACTGCAGTCCCTGTCTCCACCATCTACTGATGCTCACTTATGAGCTGTGATACACCAGGTGACAACTCTACTCTATGTCCCGAAGGTCCCACCGAAGTGTGAGTGTCTGCGCTGGTGCAAGGTGCGCTTAAAGAATTAAAGGTTCTTTAATGGTTGCAGCATCCTCTGAGGAGTCTTGAGGCTCAGGCTCTTCCTCCTGGACAGTGGGGACGGGAGCTCTCAATGGTCCTGTGGGGGAGTAATGGCAAGAGTTAGAGATGTGACGTAAAGGTTGCATGCACATTGAATTTTGCAGATGATCATAAGTCAATCTGTTAGAGCATCAGAATCATTATCAGTCACTCGTGCAATGTCAATGAGAGAGATGCCAAACTATTCTGTCACCAGCTTGCTGTGATGCGCCCGCCTGTCCGTCCCCCACTTGGGAACCCTCTTCGATCCCATCAATTTCCAGGGCTGCCTCCTCCGAGGTGGTGAGCTGGGCTACTGAGGGTGGTCCTCCTCCTGTCCTCGCTCTTTCCCTCTTATTGTGGGCTTTCTTTTCCTGCAATGAGGGACACAAGTGGAGTTTGATTGAGAATGAAGGAGTGAGTGTAGAGAATCCATAGCATAGATGCTTAGAAGGAGACAAAGGGCCCTCCCTGTGTGTTGTAAGTTGTTGTCATTTCGTCACAGTGATAGGGATTGTGAGGGCTGCATGGTCGAATAGTTAAGTTAATGTGACCATAGAGAGAGAGGGAATGGGTGCAGGGATGTCAGTGTCAAGTGGGATGTGGAGGAAGAGGTTGGCAAAGCTGAGTGCTGGTGCGGAGAGGTGATGGGGATCAGATTGAGGGTGGTGGGAAAGTCATACTCACTTTTCCTGTGCGGAGAAGGTCATGAAACCTCTTCCTGCACTGCCACCAGGCTCTGTGGCACATAGAGATGGCATTGACCTCCTGGGCCACTTGCAGCCACACAGCTTTAGTCTGTTGTGGTGGCTTTTTTCTCCCTGAGGAAGGGAAGAGCACCTTCTTATTAGCTCTTGCTCCCTGCACCAGCGAGGTGCACACTTTTGTTTGCTGGTGGACATGGTCGGTAAATGAAGTCCTTCATACAATATCCAAAGCGTTTCCAGTGTCCAGAAGAATCAATTCTGCTTGCAGGCCTTAAATCCAGCAGCATTGATGATGTCATCGGAGGCGACTTTCTGTATGAAAAGACTCATTGGGCCAGTGGTTCCCACACGCAGGAAATCAATTGCCCAATTAGGGAAAAATCACACTTTTTCAGCACATCACTTAGGAGTCAGGGTCCTGACACGATTTCCACCTGACACACCCCAGCCCGCTCACACTGACAAAATCCAGCCCTAAGTCTCTGAGTCAGAATATTGTGCGTTCAAGTCCCACTCCAGAGACTTGAGCACAAAAATCTAGGCTGACAGTTTAGTGCAGTGCTGAGGGAATGCTGCACAGTTGGAAGTGCCGTCTTTCAGATTAGACATTAAACTGAGGCCTCATCTGCTCTCTCAGGTGGACATGAAAGATTTCATGGCACTATTTCGATGAAGGACAGGAAAGTTATCCCCGGTGTCTTGGCCAATATTTATCCCTTAATCAGCATAACAAAAACCGATTATCTGGTCATTATCATATTGCTGTTTGTGGGAGCTTGCTGTGCACAATTGGCTGCCACATTAGGAACATAGGAACAGGAGTAGGCCATTCAGCCCCTTGAGCCTGTTCTGCCATGCAGTCTGATCATGGCTGATCTGCGACCTAACTCCATATACCCGCCCATGGCCCATATCCTTTAATACCTTTGGTTAACAAAAAGCTATCAACCTTAGATTTAAAATTAACAATTGATCCAGCATCAATTGCCATTTGCGGAAGAGAGTTCCAAACTTCTACCACCCTTTGTGTGTAGAAGTGTTTCCTAATTTCACTCCTGAAAGGTCTGGCTCTAATTTTTAGACTATGCCCCTTAGTCTTAGAATCCCCAACCAGTGGAAATAGTTTCTCTCTATCTACCCTATCTGTTCCCTTTAATATCTTGAAAACTTCAATCAGCTCACCCCTTAACCTTCTAAATTCTAGGGAATACAACCCTAATTTGTATAATCTCTCCTCGTAATTTACCCCTTAGAGTCCGGGTATCATTTTGGTAAACCTACGCTGCACTCCCTCCAAGGCCAATATATCGTTCCTAAGGTGTGGTGCCCAAAACTGCTCCCAGTACTCCAGGTGTGGTCTAACCAGGGTTTTGTATAGCTGCAGCATAGCATTGCAACAGTGTCTACACTTCCAAAGTACTTCATTGGCTGTAAAGCGCTTTGGACATCCTGAGGTCGTGAAAGGTGCGATATAAATGCAAGTCTTTTACTTTTCATATCCCACAGGCCACTGGTGCTTTCTCCACTTTGTTAGATTTTCCATGCTTCCCTCTGCTATTCTGCTGCAACTATTTACATATCCTTCGGGCCTTGGATATATTTTTATTTCTCTAATTTCTCTCATTATTACCTCCTTTTGTCTTACACCATTATCACTTCTGTCATTTAATCATCCCTTGTCCTCCACCTAATCACAGACCATTCTTTTTAGTTCTCTCCCTTTTCCCTGGCTCTGTTCCTTCTTATAAGCAGTTCATCTGTAACATCTCTCGGTTCTGATGAAAGGTCATTGGCCTTTCTCCACAGGTGCTGCTGAGTGTTTTCAGAATTCTAGCAACTTCAGTTTTTAAGGTATTTGGCAAAAGAACCAGAGGGGAGATGAGGAGAATTTTTTTTTACGCAGCAAGTTATTATAATCTGGATTACACTGCCTGAAAGAGTGGTGAAAGCAGATTCAACAGTAACTTTCAAAAGGAAATTTGATAAATTTTTGAAAAGGAAACAGTTGAGGAAAGAGCATTGGATAGCTTTTTCAAAGACTGGCCCGACGAGCCGAATGGCGTCCTTTTGTGCTGTATGATTCGATGATTGTATAGTATCTTGTTTTTCACCCATAAGAGGCTGTTTTCAGTTAAAAATGGCATCAATCTCCTTTTCTCTGCTGTCGCTTCTCTCTTTGCAAACTGCTGAAAATATCCCAACAAATCTCAGGAGTTCAGTCTCACACAGAGCAACTCGCTAAATAATAGTAAAAACCAAAGTAAGGGCATTTACAGACATACTAAGAGCAATACATCAGGGGGCAGAGCATGGATTGTCTAACCTTCAGTCACTCAATAGCTTTTGAAGTAACATGGTACTCAGTAAATTTAAGGCCTATAAACAATGACATACTATTACAGTGAAGGTCTCCTGTATTTAAGGACTACAGGGTAACCATTGGCAGCAGGAGACAGATTACCCATGCACAGTAACTGGAAATTAATATCTGGTAAAAGCACATTTTCACAATAACTGCAGGAGATAAACAAGTGTTACACAAATTATTTGCCATGTCATCTCAGGGATACCTCAGTGCTTCCAGTAATAGAAACATGCAGCCTGTGCTATTTGGGTAATTGAAGATCTTTTTAATCTAAAATGTGAAAAACTCCTTTTTTTATTCCTGGTCCAATCCATCTACTGATGTTAATAATGAAAATCCCATCATGTTTTATGATGGAATTGGGGGGCGGGGGGGGCGGGGTGGGGGGAATCCAGAAGATTAAAATACTCATCTGCTCCTCATGCTTTAATTGACTTTCAGTCTCTTGTTCCAACATAAAACATGCTAGAGGAATCTTCATTGTTACCACAGTAACATCAGTCCATGGGAGTGTCATTAACTCACGGGTAACCACAGCTCCCAACTACGAGGGGAGTACAATGTGGTAACAGACAATATTTAAGTGTGTTTTATTCTGGAATAGAAGGCTGAAAGCTGATTAAAACATGAGGTGCAGTCCTTCCCATTGTCGCATTAAATATGTTGGAATGTTTACTACTGTAATACGTGATAATAGATGTCAGAGGTGCCAGCTTTCCATTGCAATGTTAACTGAGCTCCCACCTGCCCTCTCAGGTGGGCGTAAAAGATCCCTCAGCACTATTTTGAAGAAGAGCAGGGGAGTTATCCCTGGTGTCCTGGCTAATATTTATCCCTCAAACACACATAAATAAAACAGATTATCCAGTTGTTTATCTCATTGCTGTTTGTGCACAAATTGGCTGTATTGTTTCCTACATTACGACAGTGGCTGCGTTTCAAAAGTACTTCACTAACTGTAAAGCACTTTAGGACGTCTTTCTTTTTATACTAATAGTGGATACATTTCGGCCTCGCAATGTTTTGTTAAAGTCAGTTGGGGCTGAAGGGCTGCGGGCCTGAGATCCCAACTTCAGTGGAAAGGAAGATCGTCGGGGTATGTAATGGGCGGTATATAATGGACCCAGAATCTACGGCCTTTTGGGGGAAGAGAGTTCCCGATTTCCACTATCCTTTGTATGAAAAAATACTTCCTGATTTCGCTCCTAAAGGACCCAGCTCTAATTTTAAAATTGTGCCCCCTTGTTCTGGATTCTCCCATCAGAAGAAATAGCTTCTTGTATCTACCCTATTGAATCCTTTTATCACTTTAAACACCTGGATTAGATCACCCCTCAACCATCTAAACTCAATGGAATACAAATTAAGTTTATGTAACCGGCCCTCGTGATTTAACCCTTTAAGCCCCGGTATCATTCTGGTGAATCCTCACTGCACTCCCTCCAAGGCCACTATATCCTTCCTGAGGTTGTGGTGCTCAAAACTGAATGCAGTCCGCCAGGTGGGGTCTGGCCATAACTGTACAACTGAAGCATAACTTCCTTCCCTTTGTATTCCAGCTCCCTTTGAGATAAATTTTATTAGCATTTTTTATTTCTTTTTGTATGAGTCTACTAGCTTTTAATTTGTGTACTTGGAGTCCCAAATCTCTTTTTTGTCCTCTGCAGTCCCTAGTCTCTCACCATTTTGCCTCCTTCCAATGCCTTGGCCGCTTCTTCACGTGCCTTTGTAGAAGAACTTCTTCAAAAGTGCCACCAATTCTCACATGAGCCGTCTTTTACAATAACCTTTCAGTCGACTCTGTCTTACACAGGGTTCACGGCTTACCTACTGCATCCCTAGTCTTCCGCTGCAGTCTTCAGCCATTTCTTGTTACTTAAGTGCTGCACCAATAGCTTCCACCCCCACTCCTTTCAGCTACAGAAATGCCTGAGGGTATTAAATGAGCTGACCCACTGTGCCACAGCAGGTTCAACACTGGGCGATTAGTGGGTGGAGGTTCTGCCTCCCGGTGAAAATGGCCCCATGCATTTTGGAGCTGTTAGTTTTCGCTATGCACTCCACCTAGAGTGAAAAAGGCAAATAATAGCCACGAACAGTGGAAAAAGCACCTTTATTTTGTATGTAAATAGGCTGAGAGTAATCCAAATTTAAAGATATTTAAAACCATATTCTACCCTTCAGTTGAAAGTTGCTCACCTGAAGGGTATACATAGGTTTTAAGGGGGAAAAATTCGGTTGCTTAGCGCCTCCCGTTAGCGCCTCCGGGGGGCCGCTAACGGTACGCTAGGAAGTTAGTGCCTGAGCACGGAGATGTTTGCGCCGCTTGCGAAATTGACCCAACATTTTGCGGCGGCATTAAAAGACTACCGCCGCAATCTCCTGCGCCCGCAGGTCGTGATGTCAGTCGAGCATGCAACGCCCCAGTAGCGCCCCGGACTGGATATTGAGTCGTGCCCCCTTTCCACCTGCCACTAGCACTGACAGGTAGAGGGGAACGTTTTGCAGTCAGGAAGAGGCTGGGGGAGCGCTATTTAAAGGCAGCTGCTTCCTGCCATTTTTTGGCGGCGACATTTTTGCACCACGCATTCTGAGAGAGAGAGAGAGAGAGAGACTTCTGGAGAGATTCAACGCTGTGAAGGAGTTTTGGGTGCTGAGCAGCACTTTGCAGGTTCATTTTGATTTGACCTTCATTCCAGCGAATTAGAAGATACTATGGGGGCTGCACTGAATCGGGGCGTTGTCCTGCACCTGCAGAATTGGAGGCAGCAGAGATGCAGAGAGAGAGTGGCAAACATGGCCAGAGGGAGGAGGGCTAACAGGCCTCTGCACAGTAGACTGTAGTGTATGTACCCGTCTATCTTTAAGGGAACTATTGAATGTAACCGTTCACCTTTAAGGGAACTACTTTAGGTGTGGCACTATTTGTTTGGCTTCTGTATACTGTAATACCGATAGTGACCACACCAGTATATAAGTGTTGTAGCAGGATTGCTGGGGCAGATTCGCCCGGACCTTCGAATAGTAAAGACCTGTTTTGTTTGTTACTTCTGAAGTCTGTGTATTTATTAACTGCACAACCCACAGACTTTACAGTGGCGACGAGTCCGATCGTACCCTGCGGCAAGATTACCAAAGCAAGAAGAGCGTCGAAGAGAGGCAACCGCCCTCGTCGTGCTGCTGGAAGAAAACACGAGGCTGCAGCAGGAGAAAGGTGGAAGACTTTAGCAACAAAAGCTTCCGTCTGCAACAGGCACTGACTACCCTTCTACCACGGTGCGGAGTGAGCCGATCAGCAGGGAACAAGGCGGCCGAAGAGACTGTGAGTAGGGGAAGGTGTAGAGAATATCCGGAGGATAAGGGCAGAGCACTCGACCTCGGTCGAGGGGGAGCTGTGCCGGCCAAAAGTCGGGTCCAACGGCGTCGGGTGACAGCCGGACCGTGATCGGCGGGAAAAATCCGGGCAGCGACCGCAGTCACGAAGCGCTGAGCCTGCGAGTAGGCACGGGAGGAGAAACCCAGCCGCAGCCGGGGAGGGAAACACCGGTCTGCGAGAGGGCTGGGGAGGCGAACGGGAACCGTGCGGGTGAGAGCCGGGTGCGGAGAGAGAGACTGCGAGGAGCCAGTCCAGTGGCTGAGCTGTTCTCCACCAACGGGGTACTCAGAGCCGGCAAAACCGAACGTGCGGGAGTGGGTGAGAGACACAGCCGAAAACGGGGTGAGAGACTGCGCGAGAGCCAGTCCAGCGGCTGAACTGTTCTCCACCAACGGGGTACCCAGGGCCGGTAGCACCGAACGTGCGGGTGAGAGAGCGACAGAGCCGGGTACGGAGAGAGAGACTGCGCGAGAGCCAGTCCACCGGCTGAACTGTCCTCCGTTAACGGGGTGTACCCAGCGCCGGTAGAGCCGTGCGGGCGGGAGGAAAAGACATAGCCGAGTAAGGGGAGCTGTGCAGAAGCCAGCCAGCGGCTGAACCTGTCCGCTGTGGGGGAAGCGTACCCCTTCCACCGGGAAGAAACGCGGGAAGCCGCCATTAGGCAGAGAAGACGCCAGAAGCGGGAAACCGCCATTGAAGTGGGCGGGGCGAGAAAGGAAGAGCGGGAAACCGCCATTTTCGCGGGAAAACCACCATCTTGATTGACATACCGCCATTGAAGTGGGCGGGGAGAGAAGGAAAGAGCGGGAAACCGCCGATTTCGCGGGAAAACCGCCATCTTAGAAACAAACAAATAAATAAGAATACTTAAAGAAATACTGGTGCTGCCCTCAAGGGAAGAAAAATGCCTAAGCGAGGGAATATTAACGACTTTAATTCTGAAATAGAAAACTGGGCCACGTACGTGGAACGCATAGAGATCTATTGCGAAGCCAACAAAATAGAGGAAGACAACAAGGCGATAACATTGCTAAACTCGATGGGGGCAAAAACATACGGGCTCTTGAAGCATCTAATAGCACCAAATAAACCAGCGGATCAGACCTTCGAAGAGATTGTGGCTGTGCTGAAGGACCACTTGAACCCCACACCGCTGATGCTGGCTGAACGATTCAAATTCTACGCAAGAACGCAGAAGAAAGACGAAAGCAATGCAGAATACTTGGTCGAACTGCGTAGGCTAGCGAAATACTGCCAGTTCGGAGGGAATCTGACAGAAGCGCTGCGGGACAAGTTCGTATGCGGATTGTCCAAAGAAGGGACGCAGAAGCGACTACTGGAAGAGAACGACCTCACACTGGACAGGGCTGTCCTTATAGCTGCATCGCACGAAGCCGCAGCGAAAGGAACGGCGGAAATGCAACTAAAGGCGGCGGCACTCGGGGTGGACCAAATTACTTCAAGCACAACAAAATGCTACCGTTGTGGGAAGACAACGCATGACCAGAATCAATGCTGGTTTAAGAACCAAGAGTGTAGGAAATGTGGCAAACTGGGTCACATCGCGAAGGTATGCCGGTCCGGGAAAAAGACCAATAATCAAAGGAAGCCACCACAAGAAAAGTACAACAAGGTACACACGGTGGCTGAGAAGAGTTCAGACGAACAGAATTCAGACACAGACCCAAACAACCAGGAGCTGGGTAGGCTGAGAATCCACAATGTGGGTAAAGAAACGGATCTACAGGCCATCTGGGTCATACTAAAAATAGCTGGAGTCCAAGTAAGAATGGAGCTGGACACTGGATCAGCTCTATCAGTCATCAACCGAAGGGACTACCACCGGCTATTCTCTCACATACCTTTAAGAAATACCAAGTTCGTATTACAGACATACACGGGGCATAACGTATACCCCGTGGGGAAAATAAGAGTCAAGGTGAGAGATAGGGGTAAAGAACACCCAAGAATAAACTTGTACGTATTACCTGAGGGAGGACCACCACTTCTAGGACGGGAGTGGATTAAGAAAATAGACATGGAATGGCATTACCTAAAAGCCATAATGAGGGAGGACTCGGTGCAAGCTATTAGCTCAGATTCTGAAATGGATGATGATAAGACCAAGTCGAATATGGAAGACAAGGCTAAAAGGGACTTGCCGACGATGGGAAAGAAAACGAAGACATGCAGAAGGACTTATGGTACCAAGAAGAATAAAGCTGCAGAGCAGAACTCCAGGTTGACAGAGAATTCTGAGCCTGTTCAAGCAAAGGATTCATCCATGACGGAAGAACACCGAGCTCGGACGCAAACTTATGTCAAAGTACGACAACAATTAGAACAGTTGAGTGACCGTCTCGTACAAGAGATGAAAAATATGGAAAGGTTCTGGGACACCGAATGGGAGAACCTGGAAAGACTACAGAGACAGCTAGCTCAAGCAGAGAGCGACCATAGAGCCATCGTGGTCAAATACCAATCACATTCCCCTGATGCTGTTCAGGAACTAGAATATTTACAGAATGAACCAAAGGAAGAGGAATCTTCAGGGAGCCAGGATTTTATTCCAGTTCTTCTCTACGACTCCTTACAAGCAGAGTGTGAGAAGTTGAAAGAACAGTATGAACAGGCCTAGGCTACAATTCTGGAGGGGGTTAACTCGGCAGCCTCCGAAAAGCTAGTTTCAGTAGAAGCATATGAACAACTAAAGGTTGAACATGAGCAAGAAGTCCAAAGGCTGCAGGAAATTCTTGATGAGCTCAAGGCCAAGACAGACTCATCAGTAGGAGCTCCATCCATAGATGAGAAATTAGAGGTGAAATTCATGGCAGAGCATGAAAGACAGGATGTCCAAGAACTTATAAAAACATTGAAGGACACCCAAGACAAATATGAGGCGGCAATGACTGAGGTTCAACAACTTGAAGAACAGATTCAACTGGGAATCCTTTCAGTGGAAGAACAGGACACTGTAAGAATGGTCCCTGAACATGAACTAGAGAGCATCAGGGCGCAACTTTTCCGAGCGCTGAAAGCCAAAGTTCAAGAGGAACGTAAGGTGGAAGTATTGGAGAAAGAGGTGGAGGAAATGGAGAAGACTCTGATCCACCGTGTTCCCAGGGAAGAGTTAACGGTCAGCCAACTCCTTCATATGCTGAAGGACAAGACTCTGCAAGGGGAACAATCTGAACACGAGCTTCAATCTTCAGAGGGAACGAGTTCGGAGCTCTCAAAGGTCACGGAGATAGCTGAGGTGGCAACACAAATTTTACAAGGATGCCAAAAGTACGTTGAATCACGTCAAGGTGAACAGAAGAATGTGGAAACCGTTACTTCAGTAGAAGGGTTAAATAGCCTGATAACGCAATTACCGATGGAAAGGAAGGTATTGAACTCACAAATGAGGTCCGTCGTGAAGGAATGGCAGATAACCCAGGAAGAGCGGGATGAATATGAATGCATGAAGAAGACTTTTCAAGAAAGATGTTTAGGGAAGGAACCACCGTCAGCTAACATCCAGACGGGTGAGGAGGAAGAAGAAGTCTCTCTCGCTGGCCTAACTCAGGACGAACCCGAATATTACCATGACCTGTTGAGTGACACTGAATATTACGAGGATGTGGTCTGCCCAGCTTGTGATGAAAACTCTCAAAGTGCTGAAATCCGGAGGAAGCACTTAAGGTCTAAGGAACATAGAGAGTTGGTGGCGCTACAGCTGGCAGCCGAGAAAGGAGCTCCGAGAGTTTCAAAAAGGCAGAAAAGAAAAAGAAGAAGCAGAAGATAATAACTGTCTAAAATATTAGCACTTCTACCATTCCAGGCGGGACATTACGAAAGGAGCTAAATTAGTTGAAAAACTGGAAAATGTCAAGACAGCCAGTTGGTTGTAAAAGTCCGCACTGCTGGTTCAACAGGACGAAGGTTCAAGCTGTTACGTCAAGAAAAAGGCTATGGAGGAGTCACGCTAGCCAGGTAATCCGGCTACACCAAAGAAATGTTGTTCGGAACGAGTCAAGATCAGAGACTGAATCTATGAACTGTTTCCGCAGAGACTGAACCTGTGAACTGTTTCCACCGAGGTTATATTTGTAAATTGTTTTATATGACATTGACTCCACCGAGATTATATCTGTAATTTGTTTTATAGGAAGTTGAAGATATGTATGTTTAATGGGGACTCTGTAAGTAATAAGCTAAAAAGGGAGGATTGTAGTGTATGTACCCGTCTATCTTTAAGGGAACTATTGAATGTAACCGTTCACCTTTAAGGGAACTACTTTAGGTGTGGCACTATTTGTTTGGCTTCTGTATACTGTAATACCGATAGTGACCACACCAGTATATAAGTGTTGTAGCAGGATTGCTGGGGCAGATTCGCCCGGACCTTCGAATAGTAAAGACCTGTTTTGTTTGTTACTTCTGAAGTCTGTGTATTTATTAACTGCACAACCCACAGACTTTACATAGACCTTGCCCTCCCAGGGTATTCCGGGAGCAATTCTCCTACATTCATTTGTCTGAGGAACAGTGTTTGCGCAGGTGGCGCTTCAGTAGGTGGTCACTGAGCTCTGCCACCTGCTGCAGCCAGATCTGCAGCCTTAACTGAGGACCAGGATGTCTCTGTCGGTGGCAGTGAAGGTGACAGTGGTTCTGAATTTTTATGCCAGCGGCTCCTTTCAAGCTTCTACTGGGGACATCGCGAATATCTCCCAGTTCGCTGTCCATTGTTGTATCTGGGAGGTGACAAATGCCCTGTATAAAAGGAGATGCCAGTACATCTCTTTCCTCATGATCCGAGGCAAACAGCATGAATGCGCATTGGGCTTTGCTAAGATAGCGGGCTTCCCCATGGTGTAGGGCGCCATTGACTGCATGCATGTGGCATTGCGGGCACCACATGAAAATGCAGAGGTATTCCGAAACCGCAAGGGCTACCACTCCTTAAATGTGCAGTTGGTCTGTGACCACACACAACTCATACTCGCTGTCAATGCCCGCTATCCTGGCAGCAGCCACGATGCTTTCATCCTGTGCCAGGCTGGTGTGCCAGACCTTTTCCAGGCACCACATCACCCAAGTGGATGGCTCCTCAGGGGCAAGGGTTATCCACTCTGCACCTGGCTGATGACACCGCTCTGTAACCCCAACACCTCTGCTGAGCTGCGGTATAATGAGAGCCATATCGCCACCAGAAACATAATTGAGCAGACGATCGGCATGCTCAAGCAACGGTTCCGCTGTCTGGACCACTCAGGAGGAGCCCTGCAGTACTCTCCTGAGTGAGTCTCCCTGTTCATAGTTGTGTGCTGCATGCTTCACAACCTGGCAATCCTGAGGACCCAGCCAATGGCACCAGGGATTGGTGCACTACCAGAGGAGGAGGAGGAGGAAGAGGAGGAGGAGGATGAGGAGGAGGATCAGCAGCAGCACCAACGTGGGAGGGAGGTGCAGAATGTTGCCATTGCAAGGGCCGTCCGTGAATGGCTGATAAGAAGCAGCTTCTTGGCCCCTACTCTGAAGATGGCTTCTGGCATGGAGAACAACATCATGGAAAGCAACCCACACCTGCTATTGCCAGCCAAAGCTGGAATGATTGCAAAGGCCAAAAATGTAAATTTTAATTACAACAACTTTTTTCTTTAACAAACTCTGTGTGTGTCCTTTATTCAGGACAAACAATTACAAAACAAACACAACAAATCATGAACTAACAGAACTGGTTCTCACAAGATGGAGATAAACGGCAAAACAGTAAACAAATGTAATTACACGAACCTCAATCTTTACTACAAACATTCCCATCATTTATTTAGATCTCCTACTGTTTGCCCTTCGAGGGTGATCTCCATCCCCTGCGCACTTCCCCCCTTCCCACCCTACTGCTCCTCCGTAATGGGGCCCCAGTGGCTGCAGCAAGGCTGGTGGAAGGCTGCTGAATGTCAGATGCTGAGACTACAGATGCCCTTGAAGGATGGCCTCGACCAGCTCTGGGCCTGGAGGCCCCGGCTGCAAACTGCACCAACTCTGCATGGACGGCAGCAGTCTGGGCTGGCTGTGTTGCAGGCTGTGGCAAGTGCAATGGGGAAGTGACAGGGGTGGGAGCAGAAATGCTGTTACCTTGAGAGAGGACAGCACCTTCCTGCTCGACCGACACACTCGCACGCCCACGGGGCAGTACCTCAGCATCCGGAGCAATCTGCTCGAGCACAGATTGCTGGCCTGCTGTGGCACTGTGAGAGCCCCCGGGGCAATGTGGCCGACCCAGCGAGGATGGCAGCAGTCAGTGCTTGCGTTACATCAATCTGAGACTGCATGACAGCAGTCTGAGACTGGCCAGCCAATGACTGAATTGCAGCACTAAGCCGTTGCGTTGTGTCGGCCTGTGCTACCGCAGACTTCTCCACATTCCTAGCCAGTCCATTCACGCTTTTGGGCACCCTTACCATTGCACCCATGAGCTCAGTGTGCATTCTCAAGGCTTGGCTATTCATGGCTGCTATGACGCGCTCCTCCTCTGGGTCCAGTGCAGCAGGATTCGCTTGCCTACTCTCCCTCCGGGGAGATGGCCCCCGAGCTTCTCTACCCCCATGGCATTGCTGCAGCCCGCTAGGTCCCGGAGCTTCACCCTCATCAGACCCTACCACCCTGCTCCCTTCCAGGGAAGTGTGGGCATGGGCTCCATCGGGAGACGCAGGCAGTGAGGCTCCAGCTTCCTCTTCCTGCTCGCCTGGGGCGTCGCTGCCACTGGTAGGTTGAGGGACAGGCTGCTCAGCTGGTGGTTCACTATCTGAAAGCAGGGAGATACAAGAGTGGCTTTAGCGTGAGGACTGGGGGGCAGTAAGGGAGGAAGGACTGGAGACATTTAGTAAGTTGGATTGAAAGTGTAAAAGGCTGGTGTTGTGAGGGGCAAGTGGAATGAGAGAGTAGAGAAAGCTGATGAACATACCATTGCTGTCCCCAAGGGGGTCGACCTCTCCAGCGGCCATGGCACCTATGACCTGGCTGGAAACGATCCTGTGCACATGCGCCTCCAAATCGCTGAGGGTGTGTAGGTCAGCCGGTCCTCCTCCCGTGCATTGCTGCTGCCGCCTGTTATGAGAGAGCTTGGCCTGCAAGAAAAAGGACAGCATCTGAGTGAACGTGCAACCATGTGCTTGCCTGATGTGCCTCCCATAGTTGAATAGCCCTTAATGTATACAAGGTGTGGAATGTGCGTGTATGTTTCATGAGATGGCCATAGGTCTTGGATGAGTGTTGGGCATTTGGGGTTTTTAAACCCTTTAGGCACAGAGTGAAGTTGAGATGGAGGGATGTAGAGGTATTGAAAAGCAGCCACTCACCCTGACCACCCGAGTGAGGTCGTTGAACTTCTTCTGACATTGGATGTGGGTCCTCGGCACCAGGCTCCTGGAGGAGACGTGCTGAGCCAACTCCCTCCAGACTCTTCTGTATTTGCGTGGCAATGGCCTCCTGCCACTCTGTAGGTAGAGCACTGCCCTTCGCCGCTCCACAGCGCCAACCAGAGCCACCAAGGCCCGGTCGCTGAAGCACTGAGTTATTTCCCTGGGCCTATCCATTGGTGGTTCCAGCACAATTGATGTACAGGTCTCTCCAGGCCGAGATTCAAGGCTGCAATGAGCAGGGTGTGGCTGGACAGCAACGTCGACTTTCCCCTTTAAGAACTGACCGGCGCCAGTGTGTCTGTGTTCCATTGCTAGCTGACATCACCTGAGCTTCACCAGTGCTCTGAGATAGCGCCTCGCTCCTCGGCGTTAGTGCCTTAAGACAGGTGTGTAGCCTGATTTAGCGCTCAAATCACCTCCAGTGGCAATAGAGGCCAAGTTTGCAGTCGGAGGCGATAAGCCCGGCCGATAATAGCGCCCCAAACGGGGTGATACCGAATTTGTCCCCCTAAATATCTTCAATTTGTGTGTAACTTTAGACAATTGATAGAATAATAAATGACTTAAGACCTCTTCAGATTAACCTTCTAATCTTAACAATGTGGCGTACCGATCACAGAAAGGACACAATCCGCTTTTCGGTCCGTAGACTATAAATCAGGCATCATGCCTTTAAGAAGGATCACACCTTTAAGAAACTCGATCTGCAACATAGTTAAGCCCAGAGCAGGGGAGGAGGAGTCGAAGCTGTGGACTGATGAAAGGCAGTCGGACTTGGTGTAGTCTCTGACGCCATTTCTGTGTTCAACATGCAGTCTCAACAATTAAACCTTTTCTGTTGAACCTCTCCGAGTTCAGTATGTTTTGCTAGGAGTATGTAGACTCCTACATTGGTGACCCCGACGCTCAGGACGACTCCTAAGCGTAACCATGGCTGACACAAACGCAGTTTCTGTGAAGCTGCCGGAGTTCTGGGAGAACCTAGCCACCGCCTGATTCCTTCAAGCCGAATCGCAATTCCGACTCCGCGGCATCACCGCCGACGCAATGATGTACGACTACTCCTCGCCTCCCTGGGCAGCTCCACAATCACGAAAGTCTGGACAACACTACAAAATCCTTCGGAGGAAGGCAAGTACGCACATCTCAAGGCCGCGCTCCTTAAAAAATTCACAGCCTCCCAATTCTTGCGCAACTGCCACCTCCTCGACCTCCCGGGCCTCGGTGACTCCACGCCGTCAGACTTGCTCTCACACATGCTTGCTCTGACCGACGAGAAACCGCCCGGCACCCTCTTCTGCACGCTCTTTATCCGCCAACTACCTCCCAGCATCCGCCCGGCGATCGTGGCGTCCAGCCTCACGGACCTCGAGGCCCTGGCCGACGAAGCCGATAAGCTTCTGTCCGCCGGCTCCAACCACGCCGTCACCCCCGACCTGGCCTCCGCAGCGTCGGCGCGCGCTCCACCTTCTATCACGCGGCCACACAGCTCGGCCACGAGCCCCCCAGGCCCCCACGTCCCCCAAGCCCTCCGACCCAGGGCTACTGCTACTTCCATACCCAGTTCGGTGCACGGGCACACTGCTGCAGCCATCCCTGCATGTTTCCAACCGCCCCCACACTGGCCTACACGATGGCCATGGGGCAAGCAGGCGCGCTGCTGTACGTTACGGACAGCGCCTCCAGACGCCGTTTCCTATGCGACACGGGCGCGCATGCAGCATCATCCCCATGTCCGCCCTCGAGATCCAGCGAGGTGGCCACGGCCCTGCGCTGGCTGCCGCCAACGGCACCGACATCCAGACGTACGGCACCCGCACCGTCACCATCGACCTCGCAGGCCGCCGCTACCACTGGGAGTTTATCACCGCCAAGGTGCTCTCTCCGCTCCTCGGTGCGGAATTCCTGTGCGCCCACAGCCTGTTGGTCGACAAGCCTCGGCGCCGCCTCGTGGTCATGAACACCATGTCACCTATCCCGGGCGCCATGGTCCACCCCCCAACCCGCCAAAATGGCGTGGCAGTGCCGCGCCCGCTCAACGGACGACTACTCAGCACTCCTAGCTGAGTTCCCAGCCCTCACCAACCTGACCTTCGCCGCGAAAGTTGCTAAGCACGGGGTAGAACACTTCATCCCCACCACAGGCCCACCGGTGTATGCCCACGCCCGTAGGCTGGACCCTGCCAAGCTGGAGATCGCGCGGGCCGAGCTCGCCACAATGGAACAGCTCGGCATCATCCGCCGCTCCAACAGCCCCTGGGCCTCCCCACTCCACATCGTCACCAAACCCGACGGGGGATGGCACCCCTGCGGGGACTACCGGCGCCTAAACGACGCCACCACGCCGGATCGGTACCCCATACCGCACATTCAAGACTTCTTGGCTAGACTGGCCGGCCGCTCAGTCTTCTCCAAAGTCGACCTGGTGCGCGGTTACCATTAGGTGCCAGTCCACCCCACAGACGTTCCCAAGACGGCCATAATCACCCCTTTTGGGCTATTCGAGTTCCTCCGAATGCCCTTCAGCCTCAAAAACGCGGCCAGGCCTTCCAGCGGCTCATGGACTCGGTCCTCCAGGACCTGAAGTTCCTCTTTGTCTACCTGGATGACACCCTGGTAGCTAGTTCCTCCAAGCAGGAACACATCGAGCACCTCCGCACCCTGTTCCAGCGGCTCAGTGAGCACGGGCTCATCATCAGCCCAGCCAAGTGTCAATTCGGCCTCAGCAGGATCGAATTCCTTGGCGCAACCACAGCGCCTTTGACTGCGAGCTCCTCGCACTGTACCTGGCAGTCCGCCATTTTAGGTTTCTTCTGGAGGGCCGCCCCTTCACCGCGTTTGTCGACCACAAACCCCTGACATTCGCGATGGCGAAATCTGTGGACCCGTGGTCAGCCAGGCAACAACGCCAGCTCGCTGCGGTGTCCGAATTCACCACGGACATCCGGCACGTCTCCGGTCGAGACAACGTGGTGGCCGACTGCCTATCCCACCCCGCCGTCCACGGCGCCCACCTGGCAGTGGACTATGCTCAACTGGCAGCGGAGCAATGCACCGACCCCGATCTGCTCTCCGCGCCCAAAACCCTCCCAGGGCTGCGACTGACCGACGTCGCCTGCGGCCCGTCCGCCATCACAGTCAAATGCAACACGTCCTTGGTGCAACCCCGCCCCGTAGTCCCGGCGTCCTGGCGAAAATGGGTGTTCGACATCGTCCACGGCCTCTCACACCCCGGCACCCGCGCGTCAATTAGACTGGTGGCCAACCAATTTGTCTGGCGCGGCCTGCGCAAAGGTGTGCGCGTCTGGTCCAGATCCTGCATAGCTTGCCAGCGTGCCAAAATCCACCAACACATCAAAGCCCCACTCGAGGAGTTCACCGTGCCAGAAAGAAGGTTTGACCACATCCACGTCGACCTCGTCGGCCCCCTGCCGCTATCACAAGGTCACACACACCTGCTGACAATCATGGGCTGTACCACCCGCTGGCCCGAGGCCATTCCACTGACGTCCACCACCACCGCCGACATCGCGAGGGCGTTCATCGGTACCTGGGTCGCTCAGTTCGGCATCCCCTCCGACATGACGTCGGATAGAGGCCCGCAGTTCACCTCTGATCTGTGGGCTGCCATCGCCTGAAACCTCGGGGTGGCTGTTCACCGCACCACGGCTTACCACCCCCAAGCCAACGGACTGTGCGAGCGATTCCACAGGTCCATGAAGGCGTCCCTCCGCGCCAGCCTCGAGGACGAGGCTTGGATCGACCACTTCCCGTGGGTGCTACTTGGCCTACGCTCCGTGGTCAAGGAAGACCTGCAAGCCTCGGCGGCGGAACTCGTGTACGGCCAGCCGCTGCGCGTACCCGGAGAGTTCCTGCCCACCGCCACGACCCCCTGGTCGGCTGACCAGCAACGCCGCGCTTTCGCCAACCGAGCACAACAGTTCGCTTCGGTACCCACCAGCCGGCACGGCGAACCAGCAACCCGCGTACCACCTAGCCTGCACATGGCCAAATTTGTTTTCGTGCGCCATAACGCCCACCGAGGACCTCTACGGCCCCCATACAACGGACCCTACAAGGTACTCCAGACGGGGAACAAGTTCTTCCTCCTCGAAGTGGGCGGCAGAACTGACAAGGTGTCGGTCGACCGGCTCAAGCTGGTGCACCTAGAGCCCGACGAACCTGTTCAAGTGGGCCAACCCCCACCGCGGGGCAGACCGCCTAAGAGCCCGACGCGTCCGACCGCCCCGCTCCCGACACCAACCGCCAAGAGCCGTTCCAGCTGTGCCATCAAGCCGCCACGCCGGTTCGTACACTCCCTACTAGTGGATTCTGGGGGGAGCTGTGTGGCGTACCGATCACAGAAAGGACACAATCCGCTTTTCGGTCCGTAGACTATCAATCAGGCGTCATGCCTTTAAGAAGGATCACACCTTTAAGAAACTCAATCTGCAACATAGTTAAGCCCAGAGCGGGGGAGGAGGAGTCGAAGCTGTGGACTGATGAAAGGCAGTCGGACTTGGTGTAGTCTCTGACGCCATTTTTGTGTTCAACATGCAGTCTCAACAATTAAACCTTTTCTGTTGAACCTCTCCGAGTTCAGTATTTTTTGCTAGGAGTACGTAGACTCCTACAACAACACCAATTATTTTGCTGGATTGTAGCAAATAGTATTGAATTGATTCTCCCAGAAAAAAGATATAATGGAGATAAAGCAAACATTTTACAGTTATCTCTTCAATAACTCTATGACTGGGGATGAACAGAAAGCCCTTGGCCTCTATTGGCCCAGAAATTCGTGTCTCCACAGGTGAGTACGCACGGGGTACTCACCCATAGGCCCAGTGGAAGTGCCGGTTTCGTGCATGCACTGCGCATGCGTGGGAAACCGGAACTTCCGTTCCCTTAAAGGAAAGGGTTCAGAGGTCGAACGCGTACGCCGGAGAGGCAGCGCGTGTGCATGGAACTTACATTTTTTTTGCAGGTTTCTCCGGGAGGGTAAGTCTTCAGGAGTTACACGTATAAAAATCAGGCACAAGGCCTGCTTTTAACAAGGTAAGTGGTGAATTAATTAAAATTAAAACATTTTTCCACAGGTTTATTATTTTTATATACTTTAAAGCCAAGTTTATTTTTAGCCCCATTAGAAAATGTAATTAAATTTTTCAAAAATTTAAATTATTGTTTAAAATAGTTATTTTATGTAATTTATAGTTATTTAAAAATTGTGATTTTTAAAAATTTATTTGAAGTTTTAGTGATGCTTTGGGGCTTATCGTATTTATAGTTTTGAGAGCTCTTCCGGTCAATTTTATGAATGGGCATTTCCCTGCTACCATTGGCTCTCCATGGCCCACGTGATCCCAAGGGACACATCGAACTAACTGCGCCCCTGGGATATGCAAGCACTGTGCGCCGGCAGTTGGAGGAGGCCCAGGATCAGAATCCCATGCGGGCCCACAACTCAACAGCTGGCACGTTAGGTAAGTGCAGGTCGGAGGCTTGCACCCGTGGGAAGCCTCCGACCTGAATTTCTGAGCCATTATATATTAAAAATGGTGGGTTGTCATAAAATACCAAAGGTATTCCACCTGTAGATGTGAGTATTACATTATGAGAAACAACATTATGTGATTGGCTACATAGAAACATAGAAACATAGAAGATAGGAGCAGGAGTAGGCCATTCGGCCCCTCAAGCCTGCTCTGCCATTCAATGCGATCATGGCTGATTATCCAAATTCAGTACCCTGTCCCTGCTTTCTTCCCATACCTCTTGATCCTTTTAGCCTTAAGAAATATATCCAACTCCTTCTTGAATATATTTAATGAATTGGCCTCTACTGCCTTCTGTGGTAGAGAATTCCACAGGTTCACCACTGAGTGCAAGGTCAGCAGAGAGTGCTGTGAGTTTGGGTAAGTGTGAGAGTTCTTTAATTGTTATTTCTCTTTAAATCATTCTTGATAAGAATACTTAAGCAGTTTAAGTAAAGGGGAATAGTTAAGTATTTGGGATTCTGTTGGCTTAAGAAGAGTAAAACAAGGTTACACTGCAGTAGGAGTAAATTGGCACAGCGGGCAGTGAAAACCAGTTTTCTAACCAATCAGCAGGGGTGACTCATTTGGCTGTAAACAAACAAACAGTATAAAAAGACCATTGCTAGTGCGAGCAAGCACTGAGAGCGAGTCAGCAGAGAGTGCTGTGAGTTTGGTAAGTGTGAGTTAGGGTAAGTGGGGTGTTAGGTGCTCTTTTCAAACTTTAACTCTGTAGGTTGCAGTTAAAAAGGCCTTTCTGGTGCAGAGTGACTGTTGGTGAACCATTTAACTGGTGTAATTAGAGGGATTGATTTAATTTAAATCCAATAAATTAAAGGGGATACTAGCATCTATAATCGGGCAGAGGGTGTCCATAACGAACAATAAAAAATTTAATTAATTACATAGAATGGAGCAGGTGATGTGTTACTGTTGCGAGATGTGGGAGCCAGTGAACCCCATTGAGGCTCACGGTGATTACGTCTGTGACAAGTGTCTGCTGCTACAGGAACTCCAGCTCCGTGTTGATGAGCTGGAGTCTGAGCTTCAGGCACTGCGACACATCAGGGAGGGGGAGAAGTTCCTGGACTCTGTCTTTCAGGAGATGGTCACACCTATGAAGTTAATTAATTCAGATGTAGCCCATGGTCAGGGACAGGATGGTGTGACTACGAGTGAGGCAGGTACGGGGATCCAGGAGGTAGTGTTGGAGGAGCCACAGCCCTTGCTCTTGTCCAACAGGTTCGAGGTTTTTACTCCCTGTGGGGACAGGAGCAGGGACTGCAGGGAGGATGAGCAACCTGGCCACAGCACCGTGGAACAGGGGGCCATTCAAGAGGGGGGAGTGGTAGGGGACAGTATTATTAGGGGGATAGATAGAGTTCTCTACAGCCGAGAGCGAGAGTCCCGTAGGCCGTGTTGCCTACCCAGTGCCAGGGTTAAGGACATCTCCTCTGGGCTGGAAAGAAACTTGGAGTGGGAGGGGGTGGATCCAGTTGTCGTGGTCCATGTTGGTACAAACGACATAGATAGGACTAGGAAGCCGGTTCTGTTAAAGGAGTATGAGCAGCTAGGGGTCAAATTAAAAGACAGAACCTCAAGGGTAATAATCTCTGGATTATTACCTGAGCCACGAGCAAATTTGGCTAGGACAAATAAAATTAGAGAGTTAAATGCATGGCTCAAAGACCGGTGTGGGAGAAATGGGTTTTGCTTCCTGGGACACTGGCACCAGTACTGGGGCAGGAGGGAGTAGTTCCGTTGGGACAGGCTTCACTTGGCCAGTGCTGGGGCTAGAGTCCTGGCGGATCATATAACTAGGGCTGTAGAGAGGGCTTTAAACTAACTAGTGGGGGGGAGGTTCCTAGAGAGCAAATAATAAAAATAACAACAGAGAAGGTCATAGACTTAGGTAGCAGTGGGGAAATTAAAAACCAGAGCGTGTCAGGAAGGGGCAGAAGGTATGGAGTAAAAGGTAAAGTAATAAAAGGGCAAAAGTAGGAACTAAGTGTCACAAAACATCTTTGAAAGTTCTCTATCTGAATGCACGTAACATTCGTAACAAAATAGACGAGTTAATGGCACAAATAACTACATATGGGTATGATCTTGCGGCCATTACAGAAACATGGCTGCAGGGTGACAATGCCTGGGAATTAAACATACCAGGTTATTTAACGATCAGGAAGGACAGGCAGGAAGGAAGGGGAGGTGGGGTGGCTATGTTAATAAAGGAAGGAATCACTGTAATACAGAGAAATTATATTGTGTCAAAAGATCAGGATAATGAAACAGTTTGGGTGGAGATAAGGAATAATAAGGGGGAAAAAACACTAGTGGGCATAGTCTATAGGCCTCCGAACAGTTGCAACTCTTTTGAACGGAGTATCAATCAGGAAATAGTTGAGGCTTGTAATAAGGGAACATCTATAATTATGGGGGATTTTAACTATCATATTAATTGGACAAATCAAATTGGGCAGGGCTGCCTTGAGGATGAGTTCATTGAGTGTATTAGGGATGGGTTTCTTGAGCAGTATGCAACTGCACCGACCAGGGGGCAAGCAACCTTAGATCTGGTCCTGTGTAATGAGACAGGATTAATTAAAAATGTCCTAGTAAAGGATCCCCTTGGGATGAGTGACCATAACATGGTTGAATTCCATATTCAATTAGAGGGTGAGAAGGTTGGATCTCAAACAAGCATGCTAAGCTTGAATAAAGGAGACTATGAAGGTATGAGAGCGGAATTGAGTAGATCGGATTGGGAAAATAGATTAAAGGGTAAGACGATACATGATCAGTGGTGTACATTTAAGGAGTTATTTTACAACTTCCAAAAAATATATATTCCACTGAGAAGAAAAGGGTGTAAAAGAAAAGACAGCCATCCGTGGCTAAGTAAAGAAATTAAGGATAGTATTCGACTAAAAACAAGGGCATATAAGGTAGCCAAATCTAGTGGGAGGATAGAGGATTGGGAAAACTTTAAAAGACAGCAAAAAATAACAAAAAGATTAATTAAGAAAGGGAAGATAGATTATGAAAGTAAATTAGCAAAAGTATAAAAACAGATAGTAAGAGTTTTTATAGTTATATAAAAAGAAAAAGGGTGGCTAAATAAATGTTGGTTCCTTAGAGGATGAGATTTTGTATCAGTCTTTACAGTAGAGGACACTAAGAATATCCCAACACTGGACAAACAGGGGGCTATAGGGGGGGAGGAGCTAAACATGATCAAAATCACTAAGGAAGTGGTACTCGGTAAAATAATGGGACTCAAGGCGGATAAATCACCTGGACCAGATGGCTTACATCCTAGGGTCTTGAGGGAAGTGGCGGTAGGGATTGTGGATGCATTGGTAATAATTTTCCAAAACTCCCTGGACTCGGCAAAGGTCCTGGCAGACTGGAAAACTGCTAATGTAACACCCTTATTTAAAAAGGGCAGTAGACAGAAGGCTGGAAACTATAGACCGGTTAGAATAACATCTGTGGTAGGTAAAATAATGGAGTCCATTATTAAGGAGACAGTAACAGGACATTTGGATAATCATAATTTAATAGGACAAAGTCAGCATGGTTTTATGAAGGGGAAGTCATGTTTGACAAATTTGCTGGAGTTCTTTGAGGAAGTAACATATAGGGTGGATAAAGGGGAACCAGTGGACGTAGTGTATTTAGACTTCCAAAAGGCATTTGACAAGGTGCCACACAAAAGATTATTGTTTAAGATAAAAAATCATGGGATTGGGGGTAATATTCTGGCATGGATAGAGGATTGGCTATCTAACAGAAGGCAGAGAGTTGGGATAAATGGTTCATTCTCAGACTGGCAATCAGTAACTAGTGGTGTTCCGCAGGGGTCAGTGCTGGGTCCCCAACTCTTTACAATCTATATTAACGATTTGGAGGAGGGGACCGAGTGTAACATATCAAAGTTTGCAGATGATACTAAGATGGGGGGGAAAGTAGTGAGTGAGGAGGACATAAAAAACCTGCAAGGGGACATAGACAGGCTAAGTAAGTGGGCAGAGATTTGGCAGATGGAATACAATACTGGAAAGTGTGAGGTTATGCACTTTGGCAGGAAAAATCGTAGAGCAAGTTATTATCTTAATGGCAAGAAACTGGAAAGTACTGAAGTACAAAGGGATCGGGGGTCCTGGTGCACGAAACTCAAAAGGTTAGTATGCAGGTGCAGCAAGTGATTAAGAAGGCCAATGGAATGTTGGCTTTCATTGCTAGGGGGACAGAATATAAAAATAGGGAGGTATTGCTTCAGTTGTACAAGGTATTGGTGAGACCGCACCTGGAATACTGCATACAGTTTTGGTGTCCATACTTAAGGAAGGACATACTTGCTCTCGAGTCAGTACAAAGAAGGTTCACTCGGTTAATCCCGGGGATGAGGGGATGGACATATGAGGAGAGGTTGAGTAGATTGGGACTCTACTCATTGGAGTTCAGAAGAATGAGAGGCGATCTTATTGAAACATATAAGATTGTGAAGGGTGGATGCGGGGAGGATGTTCCCGATGATGGGTGAAACTAGAACTAGGGGGCATAGTCTTAGAATAAGGGGCTGCTCTTTCAAAACTGAGATGAGGAGGAACTACTTCACTCAGAGGGTGGTAGGTCCATGGAATATGCTGCCCCAAAAAGCTGTAGAAGCTACATCATTACATAAATTTAAAACAGATGTAGACAGTTTCCTAGAAGTAAAGGGAATTAAGGGTTATGGGGAGCGGGCAGGAATTTGGACATGAGACTAGGTTCGGATCGGTCATGGCCCTGTGGGTAGCGGAGCAGGCCCAGGGGCCGTGTAGCCCGATCCTGCTCCTATTTCATGTGTCTAATTCTGTTAGATTCAGGAGATGGTTCTGTGATAGTAGATTGGCGGTTAGGATCAGATCAGCCATGATCTTATTGAATGGCGGAGCAGGCTCGAGGGGCTGATTGGCCTACTCCTGCTCCTATTTCTTATGTTCTTATGTTCTTATGTTCTCTGGGTGAAGAAATTCCTCCTCATTTCTGTCCTAAATAGCTTACCCCTTATCCTTAGACTGTGACCCCTGGTTCTGGACTCCCCGACGATCAGGAACATCCTTCCTGCATCTAGTCTGTCCAGTCCTGTCAGAATTTTATAAGTTTCAATGAGATCCCCTCTCATTCTTCTAAACTCCAGCGAGTATAAGCCCAATCGACCCAATCTTTCCTCATACGTCATTCCTGCCATCCCAGGTATCAGCCTGGTGTATCTTCGCTGAACTCCTTCCATGGCAAGAACATCCTTCCTCAGATAAGGCGACCAAAACTGCACACAATACTCAAGATGTGGTCTCACCAAGGCCCTGTACAACTGCAGCAAGACACTCTTGTTCCTGTACTCAAACCCTCTCGCTACGAAGGCCAATATAACATTTGCCTTCTTAACTGCTTGCTGCACCTGCATGCTTGCCTTCAGCGACTGGTGCAAAGGACACCCAGGTCTTGTTGCACTTCCCCTTCTCCCAATCTATTGCCAGTCAGATAATAATCTGCCTTACTGTTTATGCCACCAAAGTGGATAACCTCGCATTTATCCATGTTATATTGCATCTGCCATGCTTCTGCCCAATCACCCAACCTGTCCAAATCATCCTGGAGTTTCTCGGCATCCTCCTCACAGCACACATGCCCATCCAGCTTTGTGTCATCTGCAAACTTGGAGATATTACATCCAGTTCCCTTGTCTAAATCATTAATATATATTGTGAATAGCTGGTGTCCAAGGACCGATCCCTGCGGTACCCCGCTAGTCACTGCCTGCCACTCGGAAAAAGACCCATTTATTTCAACTCTTTGCTTCCTGTCTGCCAACCAGTTCTCTATCCAAGTCAATACCTTGCCCCCAATCCCATGCGCCTTAACTTTACACGTTAATCTCTTATATGGGACCTTATCGAAAGCCTTCTGAAAGTCCAAATACACCACATCCGCTGGTTCTCCCTTATCTATTTTACCAGTTACATCCTCAAAAAATTCCAGTAGATTAGTCAAGCACGATTTACCTTTTGTAAATCCATGTTGACTTTGTCCGATCCTGTCACTGTTTTCCAAGTGCTCTGTTATTACATCTTTTATAATGGACTCTAACATTTTCCCCACTACCGATGTCAGGCTTACCGGTCTGTAATTCCCCGTTTTCTCTCTACCACCTTTTTTGAATAGTGAGGTAGCATTAGCTACCCTCCAATCCATGGGTACTGTTCCAGATTCCATTGAATGTTGGAAGATGATCAGCAATGCATCTACTATTTCTAGGGCCACTTCCTTAAGTACCCTAGGATGTAGATTATCAGGCCCTGGGGATTTATCGGCTTTCAATCCTGTCAATTTCCCTAACACCATTTCCCTACAAATACTGATTTCTTTCAGTTCCTCCCTTTCATCAGACCCTATGTTCCCCGACATCTCTGGGAGGTTATTTGTGTCCTCCTTTGTGAAGACAGAACCAAAGTATGTATTTAATTGGTCTGCCATTTCTTTGTTCCCCATTATAAATTCCCCTGATCCTGACTGCAAGGGACCTACGCTTGACTTCACCAATCTTTTTCTCTTCACATATCTATAAAAGCTTTTACAGTCAGTTTTTATGTTCCCTGCAAGCTTACTCTCATATTCTATTTCCCCCTTCTTAATTAATCCCTTTGTCCTCCTTTGTTGAATCTTAAACTGCTCCCAATCCTCAGGTTTACTGCTTTTTCTGGCCAATTTATATGTCCTCTCCTTGGATCTTATGCTATCCCTAATTTCCCTTGTTAGCCACGGTTGAGTCACCTTTTTTGTTTTATTTTTATACCAAACCAGGATGAACAAATTCTGTAGTTCATCCATGCGGTCTTTGAATGTTTGCCATTGCCTATCCACCGTCAACCCTTTGAGTGACATTCCCCAATTAATCCTACCCAACTGGCGCCTCAAAGCATCGTAGTTTACTTTATTTAAATTCAGGACCCTAGTCTCTGAGTCAACTATTTCATTCTCCATCTTAATGAAGAATTCTATCATATTATGATCGCTCCAACCCAAGGGGCCTCGTACAACAAGATTGCTAATTAATCCTTTCTCATTACATAATACCCAGTCTAAGATGGCCTGATCTCTGGTTGGTTCCTCAACATATTGGTCCAGGAAACCATCCCGTAAACACTCCAGGAATTCCTCCTCCACAGTATTGTTACTAATTTGGTTAGCCCAATCTATATGTAGATTAAAGTCACACATGATGACTGCTGTGCCCTTATTGCACGCTTCTCTAATTTCCCTTTTTATGCCATCCCCAACCTCCGCATTATTGTTTGGTGGTCTATATACCACTCCCACTGATGTTTTCTGCCCCTTGGTATTTCTCAGTTCTACCCATACAGATTCCACATCATCAGAGCTAATATCCTTCCTTACAATTGTGTTAATCCCTTCTTTAACCAGCAATGCTACCCCACCTCCCTTTCCTTTTTGCCTATCTTTCCTGAATATTGAATACCCCTGAATGTTGAGTTCCCAGCCTTGGCCACCCTGGAGCCATGTTTCCGTAATCCCAATCAAATCTACCTAAAGCAAAAGTGAATAATCCACCATTGAAATCTTGCAATGAAAACAAAAAATGCTGGAAATACTCAGCAGGTCAGACAGCACCTGCGGAGAGAGGAACAGAGTTAACTTTTCTAGTTCTGACAAAAGCTCATCAACCTGAAACGTTAACTCTGTTCCTCTCTCCACAGATGCTGCCTGACCTGCTGAGTATTTCCAGCATTTTGTTTTTATTTCAGATTTCCAGCATCCGCAGTACTTTGCTGTTGTATTGAAATCTTGCATGAAGGAGAAATAAAAATTAAGGATGCAACCTAAAAAAAATCAATAAGATGCTTGACATCAAAAATGTTAGTTAGCAATGTCAATCACAGCCAGCCGCGGCCTCCAAAAAGATGGCTCAATGAACTCCTCAGCTACCGATGGAAGTACCAATTGGGACTGCTGAAATAACCTCCGTGGAAGCAGATTCTCCTTTGTAGCCTGCACCCTGAAATTGGTTGAATCGTGAGGCCACAGCTGGTAAATGAAAAAACGCACACCTGTGCAACGAAGGCAACAGGCAACCACACACTGATTAAGACCACCTTCCCCATTGGCAACCCACCCCCAAATTAAAAATCTCCTGCATGTCCCCTCACAGACTGACCAAACCCTGCAGAAATTGCCCCCATCCCTTCCAACCCATGTGCCAAATAAAAAAAACACACAACTCCCCCAACTAACTAGAAAAATCACCATTGGTACCTACCCCCACTCCCATGTCCAAGGCAACAGTAATGCTCTGGAAACCCCCTCCCCCACTGAGGCAATATTCACCCACTCCTATCCACATACCCCCACCCCCCATCCTTTTGAAGAAAAATCACCAACCAGTTATTGCCCTTCATTGAATGAAGAAGCCTCCACTATCATGTCCCCTCACTTATTAAAAAGAAATATACTGGCAGCCACCCTTCCTTTACTGTTCCCTCTCCCTTCACTCTTCCCCCACCCTCCACTCCTTTTCCTCTCCTATCCCACTCCCCTCCCTCTCCTCCTTCGCTCCTCTTCCCATACCCTGCTCTCCTCTCCCCCACCCTCTCCCCTCTCTTCCCTTCCTCTCCTCCCTGTCCCCCTTACCTCTTCCCCTTCTCTTCCTCTCTCTGCATTCATCCTATCCTTGCCCTTGTCCCATCTTCTCCTCTACCCCCTCCTCTCCTCTCTCCCTTCACCCCTCCTCTACTCCCTCTTCCTCTACCCTCTTCTCTTCTTCGCTCCTTAATTATATTCCTGCCCTCTAAGCCTGCCTGACCTTAAAAGTGCTCTTGGTCTTGCCCCCGTGTGCAACATCATGGAAGGACAACTAGTTGTATTAAATGTGTTATGACCAGCACACATTTTATTTGCAATTATATAAGTACCTGTAGTATCTGTTACTCCTGTAGTGTAATTATGTTAGGCCTTTTCACTGTTAATTGTGTCATGTTGTGTGACGCACAATAGCTGCTATTTTATAGTGCGAATATATTGCCCTGTGATTGTGTATTTTGGCTACTGGTTTCCCACATATTGCTCAAAATGCTTTCTGAAAATGTATTTCACTGTCACGTTTTTCCTCAGTAATTAAAATTTCTAATGTCTGAAATAAGGGTTTAATCATAATTTTAAAAAATCATGTTTCACAATGACATGATCACATTTATCTACTGATTTTTTTGGTATCTTTTGATGCCTTCATTAAAGATTTGCTTGAAGGCCTCAGCCTCTTCCTAAAACCTAGACTTGATCTTCTTATTTTTGTCCAGAGCTATGCCTGTGTAAGCTGAATTTGAATTGTTCAACTGAGCATGTGCAGTGTACCTAATTTCCTAGGATCAGTACTGTTCAGTCAACTGTACTGATGGAATATTTTTCTTTAGATTCTGAAACCTTCTACTAAGTCACATTGGTTTAAATGATTTTGAAAAACAAGAGGACAAATTTCAAAAGCTTTGATTTAAAATTTATACTGGCTGCTTTTTTAAAAACAGAAAGGAAGTGTGTGTGAAAGAGATGGATAACTGTTCTGATTGCACACATGTTGTAGCTTTTGTTTTGGGTTCTATTTAGAAAGTGTATTAATCTGAGAGGGTGAAAGAGGGAGACAGGCTGACAGAGAGAATTTATGTTAGTTCAATTAATAAAAATACCAGCTTATTTTTGAAGCTAAATCATTAGTACATCTTGTTGAGAGTTAAAAAGCTAATTGCTAATGATTGTTTACACTGTGTGTGAGAGACAGACAGACAGACAGACAGACTGGGGTCAGAGAGATTGAGAGAGTGAGGGTAAGAGAATGAACATGTCTTTCTTCATTTTAAATAGAACTTAATTTCTTAATTAAAAAATAAAAGAAGTTTGCAAGTTCCCATATTTACAATTCTATACTCTCTCATTTCTTCCTCTCTCGCCTAATCTTATTTCACCCCTTTCCATGTTATTCTACCCTTCAGCATTATTCTTTCTCACATATTCTGTCCCTCTTTCACAATACCTTTATCTCATTATTTGTCATTTCCTCTCTTTCATAATCCATTTTCCCAGTTTCTAACTTATTGCCTTGTCCCTCTCTGCTGCTCTCTTTCTCCCTTTCCTCATTCTGTCTTTCTACCATGCTTTTTGTGCTTCTTGTGGTGTATGTAACCTGTTCCACCTTAAGAGAACTTAAGCCTGTTCCACCTTAAGAGATGTACTACTTTCTCTGGCTGCTGTATACGTAATACCGGTGGTGACCACACCGGTATATAAGCACTGTGTAGTAATATTGTATTCAGTATAGTCCCTACCTCCAACCAGTAAAGACCTGTTGAATTTACTCTTGTAGCCTGTGTAGTAATTATCACTATAACACACAGACTTAACAGTGGCGACGAGTCCGATTCTTACCCTGCGGCAGTTATTTCCACGGCGGCTTCGTCCACAGACAGGACGTCGAAGAGAGGTTTCCACCCTCATCACCCTACTGGAAGACACGTAGAGCGGCAGGCATCGAGAAACCGGAGTGCAGAAGACATCCTGACCTTGAAGCCTCCATCAGTGACTGTCAGCTTCTTCTTTCTACCTCGGTGGTGGGTAAGCCGGGCAGCGACGCGACAGAAAGTCAACCGCGTTGGCTGTACAGACGGGGCTGGGAAGACGGAGGAATAAGGGTGGTGAGATCGATCGCGACCGGAGATAAGGGCCGGGCCGCTTTCGAGCGAGAGGCGCAGCGCGGGGACATCGATCGCGACCGGAGATAAGGGCCGCATTCGGGCTAAAAGGCGCAGCGTCTGGGGAAACTGAAGGCGTGAGAGCCGCGGTGAAGCGGAGACAGCGTCGGGGGACGGTTGAAGACCACCAAGCGCGGGAAAACCGCCATTTTGTGGGCGGAGGACGACGACAAGAGCGGGAAGCCGCCATCTTGGATAACATAAAAATACAATAAATTGCAACGATGCCTAAACATGGGAACATTAATACCTTTGATAGTGACATCGAAGATTGGGCCATGTATGTAGAACGCATACAAAGTTATTGTAAGGCAAATGAAATTCCTGATGCAGATAAAGCACTAACATTATTAAATTTAATGGGTGCGAAGACATACGGGCAATTGAAACACCTTGTATCACCAGATGAACCGGCGGATAAGACGTTCGAGGAGATTGTTACTGTCCTGAAAAATCATCTAAACCCCACGCCGCTGATGCTAGCGGAACAATTTAAATTTTACGAAAGAAGGCAGCTGCAGAATGAAAGCAATGCTGAATATTTGATGGAATGACGTAAGCTAGCAAAATATTGTCCGTTTGGAACGGGACTGACAGAGGCACTACGAGATAAATTTGTGTGTGGTTTATTTAAACAGGATACACAAAAGCGACTGCTCGAGGAGAATGAGCTGACGCTTGAGAAGGCGGTCACTATGGCAGCAGCACACGAAGCCGCAGCGAGAGGCACGGCAGTAATGCAGCTACGGTCACCGGAACTCGGTACAAACAAATTGGGTTTGAGTTCTGTCAAATGTTATCGTTGTGGAAAGACAACGCACGATCAGAACCAGTGTTGGTTTAAAAACCAAGAATGCAGAACGTGTGGCAGGCTTGGCCACATAGCTAAAGTATGCCGGTCAGGAAAGAAGACCAGCAACAAAAAGTCACCGCAAGGAAAATACGCAAAGGTACACAAGGTGACAAAGAACAGTTTGACCGAACAGAAGTCAGATTCAGACGCTAGCAGTAATGAACTGGATAGCTTAAGAGTACACAACGTTGGTAAGGATGCAGATCTCCAGACAATTTGGGTCACTCTTCAGATAGCAGGAGTCCAAGTAAAAATGGAATTGGACACTGGATCGGCATTGACGGTCATGAATAAGAAAGATTACAGAAGGTTATTCCAACATATTCCCCTACAGGATACGGAGATTATATTGAAAACATACACGGGGCAAAGAGTGTATCCCATCGGAAAAATAGAGGTAGAAGTGGTCCACAAGGGCGAAGAAAGCCAAGTAATGGACATATATGTGCTACCTGAAGGAGGTGCACCACTACTAGGACGGGAGTGGATTAGGAAAATGAATATGGACTGGCACTCCTTGAAGGCACTAACGGTAGATTCCGGGGAAACAGATGTCAAACCTAAACGATTTTCCAGAATATTGGATGATGCTAAAGAGGTGTTCCAGCAGGGACTGGGAACACTGAGAGGAATTACGGCAAACATCAAGATTGATGAACATGCACAACCAAAATTTTTTAAAGCCAGACCGGTACCCTATGCAATACGACCTACTGTTGAAGTGGAACTGGAAGCACTAGAACGTTCAGGTGTACTGTCTAAGGTAGATTGGAGTGAGTGGGCTACGCCCATTGTTCCCGTTATGAAACGTCCTGCGAGCAACAAGCCAGGAGATCCAGGGAAGGTTCGCATCTGTGGAGATTTCAAAATCACCGTTAATCCGGTGCTTCACACGGTGCAGTATCCGCTTCCACGGATTGAGGATATTTTCGCTTCATTATCTGGCGGGAAACACTTCACCAAGATAGACCTGGCGCAGGCATACTTGCAGATGGAGGTTGAGGAAGAGTCACGCCAATACCTCACGATCAACACGCATCGAGGGTTGTACCGGTACAATAGGCTGGTTTTTGGAGTGGCATCGGCTCCAGCAATTTGGCAGAGGGCCATGGAGCAGGTATTACAGGGAATTCCAGGCACACAATGTTACCTGGACGATATTCTGATCACAGGTGATGGTGATGAACAACATCTCGCAAACTTGGAACTGGTGCTCAACAAACTGAAAGAGTATGGACTTAGAGTAAATCGGCAGAAATGTGAGTTCTTCCAGAAGCGGATCTCGTACTGTGGCCATGTCATTGACCGGGAGGGGCTTCATAAGTCTCCTGACAAGATTGAGGAAGTTGTAAAGGCTCCCGCTCCGGAGAATGTCTCTCAGTTGAGGTCGTTTCTAGGATTAATTAACTATTACCATAAATTTCTGCCAAATCTATCCACAGTACTGCACCCATTAAACACTCTTTTACAGAAAGGGGTACCATGGGAATGGGGCGAAAACTGTAAGAAGGCATTTCGCAAAAGCAAAGAATTGATCACCTCAGAGGAAGTGTTGGCTCACTTCAACCCGACACTGCCTATTCGGTTGGCTTGTGATGCTTCTCCATATGGTATTGGGGCAGTACTCTCACACAAGTTGCCAAATGGCACGGAAAGGCCAGTCGCGTTTGCATCCAGATCATTGACCTCCGCTGAGCGCAACTATGCGCAGATCGATAGGGAGGCTCTTAGCCTTGTATGGGGAGTGAAGAAGTTTAATCATTACCTGCAGGGCCAAAAATTCACACTTCTGACAGACCATCAACCGTTGGTATCCATTTTTAACCCTAAGAAGGGTGTTTCGGTGATGACAGTGCAGCGTCTCCAGAGATGGTCTCTTTTCCTAGGGGCACATCAATATCAAATAGAATTCAAAGGTACGAAGCAGCATGGCAATGCTGATGGGCTGTCGTGCCTGCCACTACCTGAAGAAGAAGACACGATGAAAGTTGACCCTGTTGAGTTATTTCATTCGACCATCATCGAGTGTTTACCAGTCACCAATGCAAGTATTGAAAGAGAAACCAGGAACGACCCGACACTGTCCAGAGTCTACGAGGTGACAGTGAAAGGATGGCCAACACGGGGTGATCCTCTGTTACCGGCATTTTCGGCAAGGCGAGACCAGCTGTCCGTCTGCCATGGTACCTTGATGTACGGGACAAGAGTGATTATTCCTCCCAAGTTAAGGGAAAGAGTTTTAAACGAACTGCATGAAGGTCATCTGGGGGGAGTTAAAATGAAAAGTCTTGCTAGGGCTTATGTATGGTGGCCGGGTATTGACCAACAGATTGAGGAGTTAACGAAAAGCTGCACTGGGTGCCAAAAAGTGCAAAATGCACCTCCGATAGCACAGCTACACCCATGGGAATGGCCTTCAGCCCCATGGCAACGTGTACACATTGACTTTGCTGGTCCATTCATGGACTCCATGTTCCTAATCGCGGTGGACGCACATTCCAAATGGCCAGAAGTCATCAAGATGAATACCACTACTTCAGAAAAGACAATTGCGGTGTTAAGAACAATATTCGCAAGGAACGGATTGCCAGAACAGATCTGTTTGGACAACGGACCACAGTTTGTATCGGAAGAATTCCGACAATTCTTAAAGAAGAATGGAGTAAAACATTATACCTCTGCCCCATATCACCCGGCGACAAACGGGTTGGCTGAAAGATTTGTCCAGACATTCAAAAAGGCAATTAAGGCCACGAACGATGATCAGATTCCGCTGCAACACAAGGTCGACAAGTTCCTGATGTCATATCGAAACGCCGATCATGCAGTGACTAACCAAAGTCCTGCCATTATGTTTTATAACAGGAGGTTGCGGTCCAAGTTGGACTTGTTAAAACCAAATGTGCGGAGGGAAGTGGAAAACAAACAGTTTCGGCATATTAACAACAAGACCACTCGAACTTTCGACGTAGGACAACCAGTGTTGGCAAGGGGCTATGGAAACGAAAAATGGCAGTCCGGAACAATTCGGGCCAGACAAGGACCTCTGATGTACACAGTAGATATTGGTCATAATGTGATAAGGCGTTATGCGGATCAACTGGTAGAGTCGAGAGCAAGGGTTGAACCCATGGTTGTGACAGAGACAACTGTGGAAGACGTTAATGAACCTGAAGCATCTACCTCGGCAGGGAATGTACTTGATGATGATGACACCCAATACATTGGAAACCAAATAGAGGAGGCACCTCAACAACAAGAATCAGAGACTACTGAGAGGCGTTATCCAAGCCGCATCAGAAAGCCTCCTGAGAGACTGAACCTTTGAACTGTTATACCTGAAGTTATATATGTATATATGTTATTATGTTATGTTAAATGGGGATATGACTGTTAAGCTAAAAAAGGGGGATTGTGGTGTATGTAACCTGTTCCACCTTAAGAGAACTTAAGCCTGTTCCACCTTAAGAGATGTACTACTTTCTCTGGCTGCTGTATACGTAATACCGGTGGTGACCACACCGGTATATAAGCACAGTGTAGTAATATTGTATTCAGTATAGTCCCTACCTCCAACCAGTAAAGACCTGTTGAATTTACTCTTGTAGTCTGTGTAGTAATTATCACTATAACACACAGACCAAAGTCTGTCCCTCTTCCTCCTTTTTTGCAATCCCTTCTTATTTATCATTCGTATTACCTCTTTCTTGTTCTGTCACTTTCTTTACCTCCCTCTTTCTCTCATTCCCTCTCTTTTCTTTCATCCAACTTCTTCCCCTATCATTGCCTCTCTCCTTCTCTCTGTCTCTCAATCTTTCTTCCAGATCCCACCCATTATTTCCCTCTTACACAATTATCATCTGGAACTTCAGTCCAGCTGCCGTCTTTTTTGCTTCAGAAGCTGCTCCACACTGAAAGCTTGTACTTGTGGTGGTAGCTTTGGTGTTGCTCCCAGTTTGCATCTTTGCAGGACTAGACCGTTAAATATTTAAGTATGGGCTGAGCATGGTAAATCCCATTTGAATGCAGTGGCTCATTCAGGCTAAAATGGATTATATTATATTAGAATTAATTCAAAATATATAGGTTAGCTGTGTCAAAATGGAAGGAACATTGCCTGTTCTGTTGTGGATTCTGCGCCTCTTACATCAGGATCGAGTGCGTGGACAGCCAGTAAAGAAAGCATTCAAAGGGCTGGGCTTCAGCTACAGCATGTCCACATACAGCTTCTAAGACACCAGTTGGGCATCCCTGCTGGAGGTGATATTGAAGTAGAGAATGTTATGTTACCAACATGTGGAGCAGGGTTGCACTTGTTGCAGCTGTCCATCCATTCAGGTTGTAGTTTGAGCTCGGTCTTCTTATCTTGTGACTGTAATATGTAATTAACTGGTGTAATTTTCTGACAGTTATGGTTTTATTGTATTACTCAAAATTATGTCAACTAAATAAATGTCTGTATAATTTATATTGAAATGTGTGCATTGCAGTTAAACATGAGTCTTGTGACACAGCTCTCAGTTGTACAGCAACAAAGATTTCTGGTTCTGGGACATTGCTCAGTGTTCAATTTATTATTTTTTGTCATAATATTAATATTTTGGATAAATTGGATAAATACTTGAAAAGGAAAAATTTGCAGGGTTTTGGGAAAAAGCAGAGGAGTGGGACTAATTGGGTAACTCTTTCAAAGAGCTGACACAGGCACAAGATGCCAAATGGCCTCCTTCTATGCTGTATGGTTCTATGATTCTATTTTCTAAAGTTTTCTTTTAATTATCTCTCCTTTTCCCCTCTCTCTCCTAATGTTAGTGACTCATGCTGGGATATAGCACCACAGCCACTGGCAACCCTCTAGTACTACACTCAAGTAGCCATTCTTCTTTTGTCAGTCTAGGTCTAAGTAGCAGGAACTCTGCTGGGGATAATCACAGCACAGCCAGATTATGTTCTCACTCGAAATCTATGCATGCACACATTTGGCCAGTGATCAGGAGCAGTAATCCTGCCTGACTTCTCTGCTTCATCATCCAGAGTACTGAGTCCAGTTGTAGTAACATCTTCGCTGTGCCAGCTGAGATAAGCTAACTCAGCAGACCAGGAATCAAACCTGGAACCGTCTTGGCCTGTGCAGCTTAGTTCTACATCAAGCAGTGCGTTTACTTTCAGTTGTTCAGGCACTTCTCTCATAATGTGAATTTTTAATAAAATTCCTTCATTTCTTTTTCCCCTCACTTTTATATTCTACCATATCTCCCCTCTTTTCTCCATTCCTGTGTTTTTAGAGTTTAATACTTATTTTCCTTTTAATATATCTCACCTAATTTTACATTCATTAGATGTTTCCTTTACTGTAAGGAGTCTCCCCTTATTTACACCCAACTGCTGACTCCCTCTTTGTTAGTGACATTTTTGGCCGTAAGTCTTGATTTTATTTGAACGACAGTAACAGTTGAAAGGGCAGCAGCCAGCGCGGAGTCACAACAGGATATTGTGTGGATTACTCTGTGTAGTGTATGTGCTTTAAGTCAGAACTACTTTTCACAGCTCCTGTATACTGTAGTACCGGCAGTAACCACACCGGTATATAAGCTGTGCGCATGCCTTTGTACCCCAGTCTAGAGATGACCCTCCTCCAGTAAAGACCTGTTGTTTGTTTATGTACAGCATCGGTGTGATTATTTATCCACTGAACCATGGATCTAACAGTGGCGACGAGTGTTGATGCGAATCTACCTGCAAAATAAAATAAAAAAAATAGTCGAGTCCAGGAACACGGGCGTTGACCGCGAGCAACCGCCCAGTAGTCAGGCAGAGATCCAATTTCACTGGGGAGGCTGTGGAGAGCTGGGCTTGGTTCCCCAGCCACAACGAGCAGTAAGAGACCGACGACAGGTCCAGAGCAGACCCTTCCTGAGCAGCGGCGGCTGGAGCCGACCGACGGCAGAGAGAGAGAGCCGGGCAGCATCGACGGGGTAAGAAAGAGGGTGAAGAGAGCAGGGCACAGCCGGGGATTGATCACCGAGCGGCGTCGAGGAAAAAAATACTACAAATCAGAGAGAGAGAGGGTAAGAAACAGCCGGGTTCTAGACCGAGCGGCGTCGACAAATATCAAGAGAAGAACGTGCAGAGCACAGCCAGGGATCACGGGCTGATCAGGGTCCGTGGGGCGAAGCAAGGGGAGACGCCATTGATCCGCAGAGAAGCAGGGAGAGCGCGGGAGGCGCCATTGAGCCGCGGAGAAGAAGGAAGAGCGCGGGAGACGCCATTTTGTGAAACCGCAGCGGAGAAGATGGGCAAGCGCGGGAAGGAAGGAAGGAGACACCATTTTGTGCCAGCGGAGAAGAAGGGGAAGCGCGGGAGGCGCCATTGGTGATAGTTAACGCACAACCAAGGATGCCGAAGAGTGGCGGTATCTCTACGTTCGACAATGAAGTCGAAGATTGGGCGACATACGTGAAACATATTGAGGTGTACTGCAGGGCGAATGAAGTGCCAGATGCTAATAAAGCACTGGTTCTGTTAAATTCCATGGGTGCAAAAACTTATGGGTTACTGCGAAATCTAATAACCCCAGAGAAGCCGGTAAACAAGGATTTTGGAAGCATAGTAGAAATCCTACAGGACCACTTAAGCCCCACACCACTGCTGATAGCAGAACGATTTAAGTTCCATAAAAGGAACCAACACAAAGACGAAAGCAATGCTGAGTACCTAACGGAACTGCGCAAGCTATCGAAACACTGCCAGTTTGGAGCGGGACTAGCAGACACATTAAGGGACAAGTTTGTGTGTGGGCTACAAAGTGAAGGAACCCAGAAATGGCTTATATCATAAAAGGACCTTACGCTGGACAAAGCTTTCAATATGGCAGTATCACACGAAGCAGCCGCAAGGGGCGCTGCGGAGATACAACGGAGACTGCAAGAATACGGCACCAACAAAATGACCTATGGAACAGGGAAGTGCTATCGCTGCGGCAGAACAACACATGACCAGAAAGATTGTTGGTTCAAGGACCAAGTGTGCAGACAGTGTGGGAAAGCAGGACACATAGCAAGAGTCTGCAGGTCTGGGAAGAAAACCAACAGTAAGGAATTTCCACAGGAGAAGTACCAAAAAGTACACCAGGTGATGGACAGTGGTTCAGACGAACAGAAAAGTGACACAGACTCCGGAAGCAAGGGGCTGGTTTGTCTGAAACCACATAATGTAACCGAAATAGAGGATCACCAGACTATCTGGGTTACACTCAAGGTAGACGGAGTCCAAGTGGAAATGGAATTGGACACAGGGTCAGCTCTAACAGTCATAAATCAAAGACACTACAAGCGGCTATTTTCACACATACCCTTGAAAGCTACAGAGATTGTCTTGAAGACGTATACGTGGCAAAAAGTCTACCCCAAAGGAAAAATAAGGGTGAAGTGACATATAAAGGTCAGGAAATACCTAAAATGGATATATATGTATTGCCAAATGGAGGACCACCACTGCTAGGATGTGAGTGGATCCGGAAGATACAATTAGATTGGCATTCCATACAGGCACTGAAGGTGGAGGCCAAAAAGGATGACGACGTCACACCTGGTCGACTGTCAAAAATGCTAACTGACGCAAAAGAAGTGTTCCAGGAGGGACTAGGAACACTAAAAGGAATAACAGCAACAATTAAAATAGAGGATAATGCAAGCCCAAAGTTTCTGAAGGCCAGACCAGTGCCTTATGCGATCAGACCAGCGGTTGAAGCAGAGCTGGAAGGGTTGGATCGTTCAGGAGTACTGTCCAAAGTGGACTGGAGCGAGTGGGCTACACCCATCGTCCCTGTAATGAAGAGGTCGTTGAGTAATACGCCTGGGGAACCAAAGAAGGTCCGCATCTGTGGGGATTTTAAGGTGACAGTGAACCCAGTCCTTCACACGGTGCAATATCCGCTTCCACGAATTGAGGATATTTTCGCCTCGCTATCTGGTGGTAAACGCTTCACCAAAATTGATCTAGCCCAGGCGTACTTGCAAATGGAGGTAGAAGAAGCTTCGAAACATTACCTTACGATCAACACCCAAAAAAGTCTCTATCACTACAACCGGCTGGTGTTTGGAGTAGCCTCAGCTCCGGCTATCTGGCAAAGGGCGATGGATCAGGGCCTGCAAGGGATTCCAGGGACCCAGTGTTATTTGGACGACCTCTTGGTCACGGGCAAAAATGACGGGGGTCACCTCGGTAACTTGGAGAAGGTGCTCGCCAGATTAAAGGAATATGGGCTACGAGCTAATCGCCACAAGTGCGAGTTTTTCCAGAAACAGATCTCGTATTGCGGCCACGTCATCGATGAAGAGGGGTTACATAAGTCCCCTGTCAAGATTGAGGCAGTAGTCAAGGCTCCAGCACCGGAAAATGTGTCACAACTGAGGTCGTTCCTCGGGCTGGTAAACTATTACCACAAGTTCTTACCAAATTTGTCTACAGTACTACACCCGCTGAACACCCTACTGCAAACAGGGGTACTGTGGAAGTGGGATGACGAACGTAGACGAGCTTTCCAGAAGTGTAAAGAATTGATCACATCAAAAGAGGTGTTGGCCCATTTCAACCCAGCACTACCAATTCGGTTGGCATGTGATGCATCACCCTACGGCATTGGAGAGGCCAGTGGCCTTTGCGTCTCGGTCACTAACCTCAGCCGAGCGCAACTACGCCCAGATTGACAGGGAGGCCCTCAGCCTAGTATGGGGAGTAAAAAAATTCAACCATTATCTGCATGGGCAGAAGTTCACCGTGCTGACTGACCACCAACCACTTGTCTCCATCTTTAATCCTAAGAAGGGCGTGCCAGTAATGACTGCACAGCGGTTACAAAGATGGTCCCTGTTTCTAAGGGCGAATCAATATGAAATAGAATATAAAGGCACGAAACAGCATGGGAACGCTGATGGGCTATCGCGCCTGCCACTGCCTACAGTGGAGGAAGCACCAGCAGTGGACCCTATCGAGATATTTTATTCGTCGATAATTGAACGATTGCCAGTAACAAACGCGGATATAGAGAAGGAGACCCGCAATGATCCGACGCTGTCACGGGTATATGAATTGACGGTGAGGGGATGGCCAACACATGGCGACTCACTGTTGCCAGCATTCTCACCCAGAAGAGAACAACTTTCAGTATGCCAGGGGACAGTGATGTGTGGATCCAGAGTGGTGATTCCACCCAAGTTAAGGGAGAGAGTGCTCAAGGAGCTACATTAAGGTCATCTGGGGGGAGTGAAAATGAAAAGCCTTGCTAGGGCTTATGTGTGGTGGCCGGGAATCGATCAACAAATCAAAGACCTAACTAAGAGCTGCTTAGGATGCCAGAAGGTCCAAAATGCACCACCACATGCCCCTCTACACCCATGGGAGTGGCCCTCCTCTCCATGGCAATGGGTGCACATTGATTTTGCTGGTCCATTCATGGTCTCAATGTTCTTAATAGCAGTGGATGCTCATTCAAAGTGGCCTGATGTGATAAAGATGTCTTCAACCACTGCAGAGAAAACGATTGCAATCCTACGGACCATATTTTCCAGAAACGGTTTGCCAGAGCAGATCTGCTCTGATAATGGGTCACAGTTTGTGTCCGACGAGTTCCAAAAATTCATGAAAAGGAATGGGGTAAGGCATTACACATCCGCCCCGTATCATCCAGCCACCAATGGATTGGCTGAGAGGTTCGTACAAATCTTTAAAAAGGCGATAAAGGCCATGTGCGATGAGGAAATTCCACTACAGCATAAGATGGACAATTTCTTATTAGCCTACCGAAACGCGACACATGCCGTTACCAACCAGACCCCGGCCATGATGTTCTTTAACCGAAGGTTGAGATCTCGTCTGGACTTGCTCAGACCAAATGTGCGAAGAAATGTTGAGGACAGACAATTCCAGCACATCAACGAAAAGCCGACAAGGAGCTTCAATGTAGGGCAACCAGCCTTGGCCCGTGACTATCGAACAGAGAAGTGGTAACCCAGAACGATATGTACAAGGCAGGGGCCATTAATGTACACAGTGGATGTCGGGGAGAACATTGTGAGACACCACGTCGATCAGATCTTAGCGTCACAGGAAGGCGTCAACCCCATGTCTCGAGTACCTGGGGATGAACCCGACATACCGATAGCATCTACTTCAGACCCAGTAGCAGTGGCACCCGATGAACTACCCGATGAAAAGGGGTCAGAATCGCCTCTGCACCAAGAACAAGAACCTCCGGAAAGGCGCTATCTCGAAAGGATCAGGAAGCCGCCCCAAAGACTGAATCTATAAATGGACTTTTGTTATTAAATGTACATGTAAAAATGTAATTGTTATTTGAATATTAAGTGGGTATTATTAATCTAAAAAGGGAGGAATTGTACTGTATGTGCTTTAAGTCAGAACTACTTTTTACAGCTCCTGTATAATGTAGTACCGGCAGTAACCACACCGGTATATAAGCTGTGCGCATGCCTCTGTACTCCAGTCTAGAGATTGCCCTCCTCCAGTAAAGACCTGTTGTTTGTTTATGTACAGCATCCGTGTAATTATTTATCCACTGAACCACGGATCTAACACTCTGGAGAACATGTGGCTGTCACTCACAGCTAAAGTTGGACAGTGCCAGTTGTGGTCAGTATTAAACATTCCTGGAAGAAGGCATAGGGCTGGGTTTGCTGGAAGTGAAAGAGGAAAGTGTAAGCTGTATTCACATGGAAAGGATGAAAGAGAAACTCGTCCTGATTTTAAAAGAGCTTACATTTTAATAGTTTATCACCGAGGTCATTTTCAGCCTTTGTGCCTCTATCCGGGAGCCTCAGCCATCAGCAGTGCCATTTGGAAATTTGGACTTACATCAGTTTCCAACCATTTAGATGAAAAGTCAGACATTTTTTAAAAATTCGTTCATGGGATCTGGACGTTGCTGGCAAGGCCAGCATTTATTGCCTATCCCTAATTGCCCTTGAGAAGGTGGTGGTGAACCGCTGCAGTCCGTGTGGTGAAGGTACTCCCACAGTGCTGTTAAGGAGGGAGTTCCAGGATTTTGACCCAGCGACAATGAAGGATCGGCGATATACTTCCAAGTCAGGGTGGTGTGTGACTTGGAGGGGAACTTGGAGGTGGTGGTGTTCCCATGCGCCTGCTGTCCTTGTCCTTCTAGGTGGTAGAGGTCGCAGGTTTGGGAGGTGCTGCTGAAGGAGCCTTGGCGAGTTGCTGCAGTGCATCTTGTAGATGGTACACACTGCAGCCACGGTACGTCGGTGGTAGAGGGAGTGAATGTTTAAGGTGGTGGATGGAGTGCCAATCAAGTGGGCTGCTTTGTCCTGGACAGTTTCAAGCTTCTTGAGTGTTGTTGGAGCTGTACTCATCCAGGCAATTGGAGAGTATTCCATCACACTCCTTAGATGGTGAAAAGGCTTTGGGGAGTCAGGAGGTGAGACACTTGCCGCAGAATACCCAGCCTCTGACCTGTCCTTGTTGCCACAGTATTTATGTGCAATAATTGTGTGCAGTATGTGCGAATTTTCAATCTGCGCTCCCGGTGGGCAAAGCTCCATACTGGAAGCGCAAAGCTGGAAAATCACCCCTACAGACTCTTCTGGCTAGTGCTTTGAACTGTGCATAAAATCGTGTTCGTGACACTGGGTATTTTCACCAGATGGGTAATGACATTTTGACTTCTCTCATGTTATGCATGGTCTTCATTGTTGATAGCTTCCAAGTAAAAGAGGTCCCAGGTGGGTTACATTCTCAGGAGTACTGGTTTCCAAAGCAGTACTGCAAACAAGTGGTTCACAAAACATGCCACACCTGTGATTATTTTTAATGGACAGCCAGGTCACAATTATGTCATCAGCTAAGGAAAACTAAGACCAAACATTGTTGCCCAGCATGTGATAAGGTGCTTTGATAATGCAAGGTTTTAATTTCTCTCTAAAAAGGAGGCAGAAAGACACTTTTAAAAACCAAAGAAAAAATTGACATATTAGAAGATGTTAACAGGCACACTGCTGTTGGGAATGTCTCCTGAACAGTAGCACTTACTCAAACTGTAACTCATTGCCAGTAAATTCCACAAATTGCCTGGGTACAATTAAACTTATTTTGCTTGTATTTATATAAGAATTAAAGTAACATCTTCTGTGTGCTTCAGATTCTAAAGACCAGTTGGACTGAGATTTAAATTTGAACCAATTACATAAACTGGTTGTAAGAGACAACTCCATTGTTACACATTGAGCTCCATTACATCTATAGTCTGCCAGAATTGCAACCTGTGGACAAGATTTGTTTCTTTCCACGGTTCCATCAAAGCTTGTGGAAATCTACAAGCAAATTTAAAATTGGAAGAGCTCATAAGTGTTATTACAGCTGAACATGTTTGTTTTGCCTGGAAGGATTTAATCTTCAATTACAAATCCTATTTGATTGTTCGCTATCTAGTGAAACGTGTTGAACTGCAACAATTTGTCACAATCCACCAAGAGTTGCTAGCCTGCCACACAAAACTGAATTTTCTCAGAAAATACTCATCACTGAAGCAGGGCAGGATTAAAGATTGTGGTTTGTGGTTTGTGGGATCCCGGCTGTTTGATATGTGACTTGGAGAATGATTGTACACATACAACAGTATGGCATACTACTGTAACTATGTCAAGCAACTACTGTAATACAAGGCTACATTATGGAAATCTTCCTTTATAACAAATATCAGTAAGCATCCAGTGGCAATCATCTCATTCCAACCAGCTAACACAAGAGTTAGGACAGCTCCAAATTTCCCCAGAGGGGATGTTAATGGATTCATTATTAAGTGCCTATGGAGCCAGCTTCTGGAACATGAGGAAAAGTGACAACTTCCCAGACATGTCTTTTTGTTTTGGATGGCTTCACTTTTATGAGCTTAAGTTGGTGGAAGTTTTTTTAAAAATTCATTTATGGGATGTGGGCGTCGCTGGCAAGGCCACCTTTATTGCCCATCCCTAATTGCCCTTGAGAAGGTTGTGGTGAGCCACCTTCTTGAATCACTGCAGTCCATGTGGTGAAGGTACTCCCACAGTGCTGTTAGGGAGGGAGTTCCAGGATTTTGACCCAGCAATGATGAAAGAACGGCGATATGTTTCCAAGTCAGGATTGTAGGGGGTGGTGTGGGGTTGGCGCGTGCGCCCAGTCAGTTATGCCCCTGACTGTTTGTGAGCGGTTCGAATCGCTCCCACGCCCCTGGGTTCTAGACACCAGACTTAGGTACAGGCGGCGATACAGAAAAGACTCGGGTAGACAGGTGGTTTGGATGTAAGAAAACCATGATTTTATTAAAATAGAAATTAACACAGTCTTACAAGAATTCACTAGTATAAAATTACAGGCAAATACAAATAACTATACTTATACAGGGAATGGGGAACACACGGCACATCGAGGGAAAACAAACTATCTTAACAATCCCCTTATCCTTATCCCACCCCTTATACCTAACTAGATTAAGCTATGAGGGGCCAGAGTTCATGCTCACCAATCCAAAGATAAAAGCCAACTGTTAACGAGTGCGAGTTTTGAAGTCTGGTTTCTGGTCCTTCTAGGTACCCCGTCGCCACATGGTCTTCAGGGGTGCAGTACTGGGTCGGCTACTGCGACACACCTTCTCCCCTTCGCTGCCGTCATCGTCTCGTCGCAATGGGTTCTCCTCTTCTTCTCCCTCGGGCGGTCGTCGGCGGCACTGTTGTGCCTACAGAGCAGTTGGCAGTTTTAACTGCCTAGATTTTCCTACCCAAGCTTAAGAACGCCAGTCTATTCGTCATGGCATGGCCACCTGCGTTTTCGCAGTGTTCAACGAGATACTTGTCTTCCCAAGCGCCAGCTTATAACTAGGTGCTTGGTTTACTTATCGCTACGTTTTTCGCTGCCCTGCTCTGCCCTTATCGCGTTATTATCATCTTCTTCGTCTCCACTCGTCTCGTCTCGTCGGACTACTATACAAGTCCTGGGCTACCTGCTCGACTTCGTCTCGCCCCTTTCTGCGGCCTGGGCATCCTGGATGGTTATGGACTTGGGCCTCGTTCCCCTTCCTTGCAGTTGGTATGGTGTAAATGGCTACTGAAAATCTGCTCCAGGGAGAGAACCCGCCATGAGGCCAGGGCACGAGTACGAGCGGCAGCCCACGAGGCCGGAGCCACAAGAGCAGAGAGCAGAGTCAAGAGCAAGAGAGAGTGATTGCTACCCGAGGGCTTCAGTTATACTCCTTACAAAAACCCTTATCTGCGCGCAAATCAGGTTAGTTCATTGTTCCAATCTTGGCGGGCTAGTTTAAATAATTGTAGCAATCTAAACTAACTGTTTTTAGATGGCCGGTGATCGCACCTACTGGCCTGATTATCGAGTTGTTTTGTTATTAATGCATCTTAATCGGCCTGCCCAGCTTCAATGGCTTCCTTAAGCTGTTTCCGATTATTTATGCAAACAACTTGATGGCCTCAAGTATAGGCCTAACTAGTTTTGGTCTGTCTACGATTTGGCTTAATGCATAATTCAGAGTCCTGCTGTCTGCTTTTCAAAATACAAAAGTCCTTCTTCACAGAAACTGCAGCTTAGGTTTTGATTTCCCCAAAAGCTGCTTGTGCCACAGAGTCCAAGCTTTAAAATCTTGCATGGTTTGGCCACGAGGTGCAGATGCCATCTTTGGGTACCCTTTTTAAAATGTCCATGCAGGGTCCCTTTTATTAATAATAACCTTGGGGAAATGTGGAAATTTTGCAAATCTTACACTCCCCCCTGTGATACTAAAACTTGTTTGAAGTATCATTCTTACAAGGTGAGCAAAATTTTTCTGACCCTCCATAGTCAACCTTCCCCTGTAATTACTTATCTAATACACCCATGACACATGCACTTCTCATTCCGCGAAAATGTAGTGTACATCAGCATACAGAGAGTAAATTACAGACTTTACACACATCCAAGCATGGAGGGGGTCCAACACCCCTGCACCACTTGGTACACATACATCTTTATTAACCGCGTCGCAAAAAAAAACAACAGAAAAACTTTTATTAGAAATAACAAACACAAAAAAACAATCTTGAATCAGAATACAAGGAAAAAGACTTAAACAGGCGTATCTCCCTCCACCTTTACATAATGTTCCTTCCAGACCTTCTGGTTTCGGAATTCTAACAACTGTCCTTTTCCCTTACATTGAATGCAAACTAGATACAACACTATCCCTAGCTGGCAAAGCACGAGAATGTGGGAAGCTAGTCTGGTCCACGAAGGGACCTCTATGTTATTGAAAATGTCCCACCAGGGTGGAATCACAATATTCAATATCTTAGTCCCTATCTCTACTATTTTCTGCTCAAGAGTGTAAAAATGTTTCTGCGAAACTATAACGGTTTGGAGTATTTTAGTAAGGTGTTCAGGGAGAGGGGGAATTTCGTAGCCAAAGTGCGCTACGTACTTTTGCAAATTGGTAAAATTCTCCTTCACAGTGAGGTGAACAGTGGAGGGTTCAGGAATGGGGACAATTCACTCCTGGGCCACTTGAACTTCTGCCTCGGGTTTAAAACAGAAACTGCTGTCACTGACCGGACACCAGCTATGCTGTCCATGCTGGTAGTGGGACGTGCCGGTGGTGACACAATATGTCCCACCTCCTATATATGCTGCCTGCGGGGGAACATGGCCTTGTGCCATTGCCTCCATGGTACAATTTATAGGTTTCGCGCCAGCAACTCTGAACCCACACTGCGGTTTTGAATAGGCATTCAAGTGCTGGGGACACAGGATTATGTGTGCTCCCTGGCTCTGGCACCCTGAGACATCAATATCTGTCATAGCGTGCTCCCACTTTATGACGTAAGGCGGGACCGCTGTGAAACGAATGTGTGCACCCCCTTGAATGGCTCCAATGTTCTCAACCCTGTATACCGGTGCGGGTCGGGCTGTCCTACCCATGACCGGCATCCTAATTACTACTCCCATGATTGTGTGGTTGGACCACCCACAATCCACGGGGACTGGGTAGGCCTCAGAAGCTAGCCGGAGTTGGCACGGGCTTAATGCATTCTCAAACGGGTGGAGGGCTGCGAGGTGTTTATTGCTAATCCAGGAGGGGACTAAACCCTGTTTTAAATCCTCCAGATTACTGCGGCCCTCACCCAGTAACCACGCCCCATATAGCACGCACACCTCATTCTGCGCAGCCTGGTCAGAAGCATTTCTGTCCTCCCTTATGAGAGCATTTACCATCTTTGCGTGCTTTTCCAACTCGGCTATGATTTCCTTTAAATGGACCATCATGGCCTGGTCCCCATGCAACTCCGAGCCCGCTACCTTGTTCTCATCCAGTAATATCTTCTTTAACTGTGTTTTTAAACCATTTATCTGGGTCTGCAGCACTATGTCATCTAAACTGTTGATGACAGAGGACCCAGTATTAAACGCAGTAAAAATATCTTTCCAAACACCCCTTCTTTGCCTCCCTGCATTACACAAAACTCTCGGTGTGTGGTGTACAGTTCGGTTTTGTCCACGTGGGCGAAATCGAACTCATAAAACTTCTTGAACATGTCCTTTAACAGGGCCTGGTATAGCTGCTCTGTTTCTTTGGGACACCACTCCGGCAAATGTACCTCGGTGAGATTTAAAATCACGGAGGTTACCGCGTAGTGTACCCTCTGGTGCAGCACCTGATCGGTAGGGACTAGTACCAACCCATTCCCTGGTCCCTTGGTGGTGGTGGGGCAACCTTCCCTGTATAACCTCACTGCCTGCGCTGTGGGCGGGGCACAAGCTCAGTGGCATTGACTGGGATCGGGGAGAATGGGACTGCGCACATCTTCTGGCTGGCATCCCACCTCATCCCCTTCCCGGTGTCGTGCCACTGCCGGTGGAAAACGATGGATATGCCTGCGGGGCAGACCTCCTCTGACCCCCACATACAGATATAAATCCCTTGGTCCGGTTCCCACCACTTGTCCCAACACACACTTAATCCACCATGAGTCCCTGTAATCGTTCGGTGGGTATTGTTCCCCAACCGTTCCCACTCGACTTCGGGGTTTCTCATATCTTTGCTCAGCTTTCTGAGCCACCACCACCTATCCACAGGAATGCGTCCTTTACACGTTAAACATATACGCTTTCCAACGGTGACGCTGACCCTCGTGGTAATGACCCGTACCCTGGGGCACAGGAGGGAGGTCTCCCCGTACGTGAATCCGGTTTGGCTGGAGTACTGAGACGAATTGGACCCCAGCCATCCTGGCCACCTTCCCTCGTGGACGTAGATGGTGGTTTCCTCCGCATCCCATTCACCGCTTCCATCGGTCGCTATAGGCGCCTTGTCTCCCGAGCATCCGTAGATGTGGGAATCTTCTACGTCGCCTCACCTCCCGACGCCCATCCCAATCAGGGCAAGTAGGATCACGATCCCCTCCATCTTGAAAGTCTTTCTGCAAAAAGATACAAAACATGCAGCCAGGTCCCCAAGAGATTCTCTGGCTTGGTGAAGCATGGTCGGGTCCCGCGACCTCGACCCAAATATACACACTCTTAGCAGATTACTTACTTAAAACTACCCATCACCTTATTTAACTTAAACTAAAACACCCAAACTTAAGCTAAATAATTAAACTGCTAAATACCTAACTAAACAATAACCAAAACTTAAACTACCTAAACTATATACATCCGCCGCCCATCTTCGGGCGGCCAGGCTAATCCCTGGTTGGACTGCGGCTCACCGCTACCCCCGGTGTGACCGCATCGTCCTTCACTCTTGGTCCCTCGCAGCCCGTGGCTGCTGGCTGAGGACCTCTGTCCTTGAACCTCTCCCTGACTCGAGGGGCGGCCCCTTGTAACTGGAGGGCTGGTGACCATGGCTTTCTCGGCTGGGGTGTCCGTGGGGACCTTCTAGGGACTTTGGCAGGTGGGGCTTTCTTGGCCGCTGGGCCTTTAACCTGAACCGCTGCTCCCTCAGGCTTGACCTCTCCCGAACCTGGGCTAGGGGCAGGTAACTCTTCACAGCCTGCTGCTGCGAGCTGAGAGTCTCCGCCCCCAGGTCCCATGGCTGGGTCCGGGGCGGGGTTTTCGACCTCAGGTCCCTCCCTCTCTACACCTGGATTAGGGGTGGGGTTTTCACCCTCAGGTCCCTCCCCCTCGTCTGGATCCCAGAAGAGCGGGGGAGTGTCCCAATCGATGGGCGGGATGGGCCCTCACGTCATGCAAGCCACAGCGCCTGCCTGTGCAGTCTGTGAACTCGCTCCTGCTGCAGGCTGAGGATCTTTATCCTCAGACCTTTCCCCAACTGGCTGTTTTCCCCTTTCAGGGGTAAACAGCTTACACTGGTTGATATGAAACCATTTTGTACGCCGGGGCATCTTCACAGCGTATACCATGGGGCTGGCTTTATCTACAAAGCTGTAGGGCCCCATGTACAATGGCTCCAAACTTCCTACCCGGCCATGGTTTCTTACCATGACCTGATCTCCTACCTCCCACTCGTAGTGCTTTCTTGGTTCGAGCTGCAATCGGTTACTCCGATGCTGCCTTCCCATGTTCCCAGCCGCCTGCTCGTGGACCTGCTTCAGGTGTTCAAAGAGGTTTTGGGCGAGCCTGTCCCAGTTTACCTCCCTGAGCTGACCCGCCATGAGCACCGGGGCTAGCATATGGGTGGGGGTCTGCATGACCCTGCCAGTCATTAGCTCGTACGGGGAGTACCCCGTGCTTTTAGACTGGTTGGCCCGGATCCCCATCAGAACCAACGGTAGGACCTCGGCCCATTTACGGGGTGATTCCACCGTTTCCTTCCTCAACCGTTCCTTCAGGGTCCTGTTCATACGTTCCACAATCCCTGATGACTGCGGGTTGTGGGCCACGTGCCATTTCCCCTCGATGCCTAACAGCATAAGGGTGTTCTGCATCACCTGTCCGGTGAAGTGACTCCCTTGGTCGGACTCCACATACTGTGGTAGTCCCCACCTCGAGAACACTTCCTGGACCAGGATCCTGGCAGTACCCAGAGCTGTGGCTGTTCTGCAGGGAAAGGCCTCTACCCATTTGGTAAACACGTCCACCAGGACTAGGCAGTACTTATAGCCTCCCTGGGCGGTGGGCTGGGGCCCAATGTAGTCGACCTGTATCGACTGCCATGGTCCCTCTACCCTCCTGATGTGTCCCATAGGTACCTTCCTTTTGTGGGGGTCGGGGTTATTTGCAGCGCACACAAGACAGCCTGCACAGAAGTCGCGGACATCGTCCCTGAGTCCCAGCCAGCATCCCGTCTGATCCACCCGCTGCCAGGTGGTCTCAGGCCCGGGGTGTCCCGCTCCTGGACCCTCATGGACCACTTGAAGGAATTCCCCCTGGTGCTGCTGCAGCACAACCCACTGTTCCCCCCGGAACAGCATGCCCTCTTTAATGGAGTGGGTCGCTGTGCCGTACGGAACTTCTACTCCCTTTCCCTCAACTACAGCGCTGAGGACTGCTTTGAAGACGGGGTCTTGGGCTTGGACCGTCTTAAGATCCGGGGGTAACGCTACCCCTACACTCCCTTGGGTCCCATCCCTACCTCTGACCGCCGCCATGGTTCTGGACCCAAATGGGTCCCAGAAAGTGCCTGTGTGGGCACCCTCCTTGGCGAGCAAGTCAGCCTGCTGGTTGCCTTGGCCGCGGGGTTCTGTGGAGGAATGGGTTTTCACCTTGTGGATGAAAACCTCCCCTTGCTCCCCCACTGCTGCCAGGATCTTTTCCAGCAGGGGATTTACTGTGAGAGGTCTCCCATCGGTGGAGATGTATCCGTGGCGGGACCAGATAGCCAGGTACTCCGTACACGAATTGCACGTGAACATGCTGTCCGAGCAAATCATGTAGGGGGTGGGGAAGATTTCGGGGTGTGTAACAACGTACACCACCACGGGCAGTTCAGCCTGCTGGGCGCTCATGGTGCTGGGGAGCTTAATCGCCAGGGCAATGTTTGCCGCTGGGTCGTAAACTCCACACCCCGTGAGACGCTCGCCAGCAGATACCGTGCTGGAACCGTCTACATAGATCTCGCGGCCTGTGGGATGTATCCCGGCCCTTAAACCTATGTTTACTTCCCAATCCCCTTCGATGGAACACCGGTGGGCTGTTCCAGGATATACCAGGTTGGCTGCGAGCTTTGGCTCACAGAGACCCTTCACCATCAGATCCATCTGTGAGAGGAGCAAGGTCCAGCGGGCAATGCGGGCACTGCTCACTGTTCCATCCTTGATCCTCCTGTCCAGAAGCATCTGGGTGGGTGTGTGATGGGTGAGGAGGGTGATGGGAGAGGTGCCTGAGAAGTTCAATTATCTTTTCACAGCCCAATGTGTGGCCAAAAGGTGCCGCTCACAGTTGGAATAGCTCCTTTCCACATCAGTGAGTATCCTGGAGGAGTAGACCACCGGCCGCAGCCGGCCGTGCCACTCTTGGAGCAGCACAGCACTCAGGCTGTCCCCGCTGGCTGCTACTGCCAGGAAAAACCCTTTCCCCCCATCTACAGCCCCTAGAGCTGGTGCGGTCTGCAAGTCTTTCTTGAGCCTGACAAATGCTGCCTGGCAACCCTCATCCCAAAGCCACTCCACTCCCTTGTGTAGGAGTCGGAGCAGAGGGGCTGCGGTGGCTGCATAGTCCTCAATAAAGTCTCTGCAGTACCCGGTTAGCCCTAGAAACGACCACACACCCGTTAATGTGTTAGGGACCGGTAGTTCTTCTACCGCCTCCCTCCTAGCCTTACCTATGGCCCTTTCTCTAGCGTGCACGGTCAGGCCGAGGAATTTCACCTCCTGCTGGCCGATCTGCGTTTTCTTGGGGTTTACCTTGAAACCCTTCTGCCCCAGCATCTCCAGCAGTTCGGCCAATAGCGGGCCATGCTCCTCTTTCGAATCAGTGAACAGGAGCAGGTCATCCACATATTGGACCAACTGTCTGGGCTGGCTAAAATCCTTCAAACTGTTGGCCATGCACTGATGGAAAATGCTGGGGCTGTTGCGGAAGCCCTGCGGCAAACAGTTCCACATGTACTGTTGCCATTTAAACGTAAAGGCAAACTTGTACTGATCCTCCCTCCTTACAGGGATGGACCAAAACCCATTGGAAATATCCAGCACCGTGAAAGTGGTTGCGGATGCTGGAATATTCCCTATGAGGTCGGCAACTGCTGCTACTGTGGGTGCACAGGCTGAGATGTTACTATTGAGCACTCGGTAGTCCACCGTGGCCCTCCAAGAATTGTCTGGCTTTCTGACCGGCCACAATGGAGAATTCACGTGGGAAGCTATCTGTAGTGTATGTGCATTTAAGTCAGAACTACTTTTTACAGCTCCTGTACACTGTAGTACCGGCAGTGACCACACCGGTATGTAAGCTGTGCGCATGCCTCTGTACCCCAGTCTAGAGATTAACCTCCTCCAGTAAAGACCTGTTATTTGTTACTGTACAGCATCCGTGTGATTATTTATCCACTGAACCACGGATCTAACAGTGGCGACGAGTGTCGATTCGAATCTACCTGCAGCATAAAAAAAAATAAAAAAATAGTCGAGTCCAGGAACACGGGCGTCGACCGCGAGCAACTGCCCAGCAGTCAGGCAGAGATCCAACTTCGCTGGGGAGGCTGTGGAGAGCCGGGCTTGGTTCCCCAGCCACAACGAGCAGTAAGAGACCGACGAAAGGTCCAGAGCAGACCCTTCCCGAGCAACGGTGGCTGTAGCCGACCGACGGCAGAGAGAGAGCCGAGCAGCGTCGACGGGGTAAGAAAGAGGGTGAAGAGAGCAGGGCACAGCCGGGGGTTGATCACCGAGCGGTGTCGAGGAAAAATACTGCAAACCGGAGAGAGAGAGGGTAAGAAACAGCCGGGTTCCAGACTGAGCGGCGTCGACAAAAATCAAGAGAAGAACGCGCAGAGCACAGCCAGGGATCACGGGCTGATCAGGGTCCGCGGGGCGAAGCAAGGGGAGACGCCATTGAGCCGCTGAGAAGCAGGGAGAGCGGGGGAGACGCCATTGAGCCGTGGAGAAGCAGGGAGAGCACGGGAGGTGCCATTGAGCCGCGGAGAAGAAGGAAGAGCACGGGAGACGCCATTTTGCGAAGCCGCAGCGGAGAAGACGGGCGAGCGCGGGAAGGAAGGAAAGCACGGGAGACGCCATTTTGTGCCAGCGGAGAAGAAGGGGAAGCACGGGAGGCGCCATTAGTGATAGTTAACGCACAACCAAGGATGCCGAAGAGTGGCAGTATCTCTACGTTCGACAATGAAGTCGAAGATTGGGTGACATATTTGGAACGTATTGAGGTGTACTGCCGGGCGAATGAAGTGCCACATGCTAATAAAGCACTGGTTCTGTTAAATTCCATGGGTGCAAAAACTTATGGGTTACTGCAAAATTTAATAACCCCAGAGAAGCCAGTAAACAAGAATTTTGAAAGCATAGTAGAAATCCTACAGGACCACTTAAACCCCACACCGCTGCTGATAGCAGAACGATTTAAGTTCCATAAAAGGAACCAACACAAAGACGAAAGCAATGCTGAGTACCTAACGGAACTGCGCAAGCTATCGAAATACTGCCAGTTTGGAGCGGGACTAGCAGACACGTTAAGGGACAAGTTTGTGTGTGGGCTACAAAGTGAAGGAACCCAGAAATGGCTTCTATCAGAAAAGGACCTTACGCTGGACAAAGCTTTCAGTATGGCAGTATCACATGAAGCAGCCGCAAGGGGCGCTGCAGAGATACAACGGAGACCGCAAGAATATGGCACTAACGAAATGACCTATGGAACAGGGAAGTGCTATCACTGCGGCAGAACAACACATGACCAGAAAGATTGTTGGTTCAAGGACCAAGTGTGCAGACAGTGTGGGAAAGCAGGACACATAGCAAGAGTCTGCAGGTCTGGGAAGAAAACCAACAGTAAGAAATCTCCACAGGAGAAGTACCAAAAGGTACACCAGGTGATGGACAGTGGTTCAGACGAACAAAAAAGTGACACAGACTCCGGAAGTAAGGAGCTGGGTTGTCTGAAACTACATAATGTAACCGAAATGAAGGATCACCAGACTATCTGGGTTACACTCAAGATAGACGGAGTCCAAGTGGAAATGGAATTGGACACAGGGTCAGCTCTAACAGTCATAAATCAAAGAGACTACAAGCGGCTATTTTCACACAAACTCTTGAAAGCTACAGAAATTGTCTTGAAGACATATACGGGGCAAAAAGTCTACCCCAAAGTGAAAATAAGGGTGAAAGTGACATATAAAGGTCAGGAAATACCTAAAATGGATAAATATGTATTGCCAAATGGAGGACCACCACTGCTAGGACGTGAATGGATCCGGAAGATACAATTAGATTGGCATTCCATACAGGCACTGAAGGTTGAGGCCAAAAGGGTTGACGACATCACACCTGGACGACCATCAAAAATGCTAACTGCCGCAAAAGAAGTGTTCCAGGAGGGACTAGGAACACTAAAAGGAATAACAGCAACAATAAAAATAGAGGAAAATGCAAGCCCGAAGTTTCTGAAGGCCAGACCAGTGCCTTATACGATCAGACAAGCGGTTGAAGCAGAGCTGGAAGGGTTGGAACGTTCAGGAGTACTGTCCAAAGAGGACTGGAGCGAATGGATTACACCCATCGTTCCTGTAATGAAGAGGTCATTGAGTAATACGCCTGGGGAACCAAAGAAGGTCCGCATCTGTGGGGATTTTAAGGTGACAGTGAACCCAGTCCTTCACACGGTGCAATATCCGCTTCCACGAATTGAGGATATTTTCGCCTCACTATCTGGTGGTAAACACATCACCAAAATTGATCTAGCCCAGGCGTACTTGCAAATGGAGGTAGAAGAAGCTTTGAAACATTACCTTACGATCAACACCCATAAAGGTCGCTATCAATACAACCGGCTGGTGTTTGGAGTAGCCTCGGCTCCGGCTATCTGGCCACGGGCGATGGATCAGGTCCTGCAAGGGATTCCAGGGACCCAGTGTTATTTGGACGACATCTTGGTCACAGGCCAAAATGACGGTGATCACCTCGGTAACTTGGAGAAGGTGCTCGCCAGATTAAAGGAATATGGGGTACGAGCTAATCGCCACAAGTGCGAGTTTTTCCAGAAACAGATCTCGTATTGCGGCCACGTCATCAATGAAGAGGGGTTACATAAGTCCCCTGACAAGGTTGAGGCAGTAGTCAAGGCTCCAGCACCGGAAAATGTGTCACAACTGAGGTCGTTCCTCGGGCTGGTAAACTATTACCACAAGTTCTTACCAAATTTGTCTACGGTATTACACCCGCTGAACACCCTACTGCAAACAGGGGTACCATGGAAGTGGGATGACGAACGTAGACAAGCTTTCCAGAAGTGTAAAGAATTGATCACATCAAAAGAGGGGTTGGCCCATTTCAACCCAGCACTACCAATTCGGTTGGCATGTGATGCATCACCCTACGGCATTGGAGCAGTGCTGTCGCACAAATTCCCAGACGGGTTGGAGAGGCCAGTAGCCTTTGCGTCTCGATCACTAACCTCAGCCGAGCGCAACTACGCCCAGATTGACAGGGAGGCCCTCAGCCTAGTATGGGGAGTAAAAAAATTCAACCACTATCTGCATGGGCAGAAGTTCACCTTGCTGACTGACCACCAATCACTTGTCTCCATCTTTAATCCTAAGAAGGGCGTACCAGTAATGACTGCACAGTGGTTACAAAGATGGTCCCTGTTTCTAGGGTCGAATCAATATGAAATAGAATATAAAGGCACGAAACAGCATGGGAACGCTGATGGGCTATCGCGCCTGCCACTGCCTACGGTGGAGGAAGCACCAGCAGTGGACCCTATCGAGATATTTTATTCGTCGATAATTGAACGATTGCCAGTAACAAACGCGGATATAGAGAAGGAGGCCCGCAATGATCCGACGCTATCACGGGTATATGAAATGACGGTGAGGGGATGGCCAACACATGGCGACTCACTGTTGCCAGCATTCTCATCCAGAAGAGAACAGCTGTCAGTATGCCAGGGGACAGTGATGTGTGGATCCAGAGTAGTGATTCCACCCAAGTTAAGGGAGAGAGTGTTGAATGAGCTACATGAAGGTCATCTGGGGGGAGTGAAAATGAAAACCCTTACTAGGGCTTATGTGTGGTGGCCGGGAATCGATCAACAAATCGAAGACCTAACGAAGAGCTGCTTAGGATGCCAGAAGGTCCAAAATGCATCACCACATGCCCCTCTGCACCCATGGGAGTGGCCCTCCTCTCCATGGCAACGGGTGCACATTGATTTCGCTGGTCCATCCATGTACTCAATGTTCTTAATAGCAGTGGATGCTCATTCAAAGTGGCCTGAGGTGATAAAGATGTCTTCAACCACTACAGAGAAAACGATTGCAGTCCTACGGACCATATTTGCCAGAAACAGGTTGCGAGAGCAGATCTGCTCTGATATTGGACCACAGTTTGTGTCCGACGAGTTCCAAAAATTCATGAAAATGAATGGGGTAAAGCATTACACATCCGCCCCGTATCATCCAGCCACCAATGGATTGGCTGAGAGGTTCGTACAAACCTTTAAGAAGGCGATAAAGGCCATGTGCGACGAGGAAATTCCACTACAGCATAAGCTGGACAATTTCTTATTAGCCTACCGAAACGCGACACATGCAGTTACCAACCAGACCCCGGCCATGATGTTCTTTAACCGAAGGTTGAGATCTCGTCTGGACTTGCTCAGACCAAATGTGCGAAGAAATGTTGAGGACAAACAATTCCAGCACATCAACGAGAAGCCGACAAGGAGCTTCAATGTAGGGCAACCAGTCTTGGCCCGGGACTATCGAACAGAGAAGTGGTAACCCGGAACGATATGTACAAGGCAAGGGCCATTAATGTACACAGTGGATGTTGGGGAGAACATTGTGAGATGCCATGTCGATCAGATCTTAGCACCACAGGAATGCGTCAACCCCATGTCTCGAGTACCTGGGGATGAACCCGACATACCGGTAGCATTTACTTCAGACCCAGTAGCAGTGGCACCCGATGAACTACCCGATAAAAAGGGGTCAGAATCGCCTCTGCACCAAGCACAAGAACCTCCGGAAAGGCGCTATCCCGAAAGGGTCAGGAAGCCGCCCCAAAGACTGAATCTATAAATGGACTTTTGTTATTGAATGTACATGTTAAAATGTAATTGTTATTTGAATATTAAGGGGGTATTATTAATCTAAAAAGGGAGGAATTGTAGTGTATGTGCCTTTAAGTCAGAACTACTTTTTACAGCTCCTGTATACTGTAGTACCGGCAGTGACCACATCGGTATATAAGCTGCGCACATGCCTCTGTACCCCAGTCTAGAGATTACCCTCCTCCAGTAAAGATCTGTTATTTGTTAATGTACAGCATCCGTGTGATTATTTATCCACTGAACCACGGATCTAACACTATCAGTCTCAGAACTCCCTGCTGTACTAAAGAGGACATGGCTGCTTCCATGTCCGGCTCTGCTTCCCTGGGGAAGTTATACTGTTTCTGTGGTCGGACCATGGTGTCCCCGTCTACGCTGACCTCAAACCCTGTGACCCTCCCGCAGTCGTGTTTGTGAGTGGCAAATGTGGCCAGGTGGGCCTGCACAAATGCCTGGAACTCTGGTGGGGTGTTGCTGACCATGAGCCCGAGGCTATAATCCTCTTTGGGCTTCATGGTGCAGAGGGTCCCCTTCCCTTCCTTTCCCGGGATTACTACTACCTCACCGTTCTTTACTTTACCTGCCCCCCAAAGGCAGTGATTCCTTAAATCCACTAGGATCCCGTGGCCCACAATAAAGTCGGCCCCCGGGACCCCTCTTCCACCCTCCACTTCCCATTTCATCAGGACACAGGTCCACTTGGAGCGGAGCGGTCCTAACCGAATGGCGAGCGGGATGGAAAACGAGCCAGCCTGTTCCCTACCCGTGAACCCCGATAGGCTGTATGGGACCCCATTAGAGAGAGGCGAGGTGGTGGGGTTAGCTGAGTAGACCACGGTGCATGATGCCCCCGTGTCTAACAGATAGGTCCCCATCACCTTTTCTACCTCCATCTCCAAAAGGGGCCTTTTCCAGTCATCATACCGGAGAGAACACAGGTAAACAGGCTGCGCTGGCTCTAGTCATGGCTGTGGGTTGGATGGGGCTGATGGGGTCAGAGCACCGGTGGCGGCTGCTACTCTCCCCTGGCCAGTCAATAAGGACCTCATGGTGTCCAAATGTGACTCAACCTCTGCGGAAGGGATCCCTTGTTATCCTTCCAAGGGTTTATGCACTCCTTCCGCCAGTGACCATCCTTCCCACACCCGTAACAATTGGTCTTTGTGTTGGGGGGGTTACTCCCTTCCTGGTGCCACTCTTTCCTACCCGGTCCGGGTTTTACCTCATGCACCTTTCCCTTGGGTGGGTGTGCATCGGTTCCCCTACCGTTTTTGTAGGCCAGAGTTGGCCGCCTAATTACCGTAAGTTAGGTGGTCTGAGGATTTTTGGGGTCGAGCCAGGCTTCTGCCTTGGCCCAGACCTGTGGCAAGCTGTTCGCCACCAGACAACGGAGCCAATGGTCCAGGAGGTCCCCGTTCAGGAACACTCGGTCCAGCATCCCCGGACAGGCCCTCCGGTACACCGGCCACAGCCGGTCCGCAAAAGCCTGCGGGGTTTCCCCTGGGAGCTGGATCGTCTTCTCCACACAGGAGAAAGGACTTCCTTCATTCATCCCCATGGCCTCCAGAACTGCATCTCTAAGCTCCTCGTACCCGCTCTGCCCCCCGTTAGACTTGTCAGAGAGGGATTGGAGGAGACTACTCTCCAGGGAGAATAGCAGCATCTTGGCCTTCTCAGTGTCATCGCAGTCGTTGACGCTGGCTGCCTGCTCTACTTCCCTGAAGTGGATCGAGGGGTCTCTCTTTTTGGAGAGCCTCGGGATATGGTTGACCATAGCCCTAAGCTGTTGGGTGTTAAAGGGTAATAAGAACTGGTTTTGGAGGGGTCCCTCATTGTCGCCATTGGCGGGTGGGCCGAAACTCCGATGCTGTGCTGGGCACATCGGTCCCGGCTCCGACCTCTCTGGCGGGGGCTGCTCCACCTCCGCCTCCACCTCTGGCTCCACCCCCACTTGTTGCCAAAACTTGCCGTGGGGTCTCCTCTCTCTCAACCGGGTCATCCCTAGGGACTACTGGTGACGTTGGAACTGTCCTCCCCTCGTTTCCCATAAAATCTGCCTGGCCTGCCTTTGGGCTTATGAGGCATACCATGCCTTTTGCCTTCCGGAGGGCCCGGCTCAGATTTTCTATCCTCTCTTTACAGGGGCCGTGGTCTGCCTCCTCAAACCCCTGCTCGCTCGTTAGCTTATACGCTGCTTTTATCTCCTGTACTTTCTCTTCCTGTTCCCTCATCTGCCTTGCCAAGCGGGCGTTCTTCTCCCGCAACCTTAACTCATTTCACTTGGCCTCGGTGATTTGGCACCGTAGGTATTCCAACTGGCCCTTGAGTTCTCCCATTAAATGCACTCTCTCCTGATTCAGGGCCTGCAAAGCCACTAATAACTTCTCCCCTGCAAGAGCCTTATCCTGGATCTCCAGGTCTGACTCCCTTAACTCGGCTGCCTGTGCTGCAACGAGCCTGTCCAAAAGCTGGACCTGCTTTTTAAAACACATCAGCCAAACTGCCTTCTCTAAGGATTTCTTGTGTTCCTTTCCCTCTGTACACTTAGCTGCTGCATCTACCGGACGCCCAGCTTTTAACAGAGTGGTGATCCGCTTCTTAGTGATATTCACCTTGCTAAACACATAATCAGAAATCCTTTCCTCCATCATGGTTTGCTCATCCGAACCATTGTCTACTGTATCGCAACCCTGTTGCCGGTGTCCTACCGTGGTCGCCATTTCCTGTAGGGGGTGGTGTGGGGTTGGCGCGTGCGCCCAGTCAGTTATGTCCCTGACTGTTGGTGAGCGGTTCGAATCGCTCCCACGCCCCTGGGTTCTAGACACCGGACTTAGGTACAGGCGGCGATACAGAAAAGACTCGGGTAGACAGGTGGTTTGGATGTAAGAAAACCAAGATTTTATTAAAATAGAAATTAACACAGTCTTACAAGAATTCACTAGTATAAAATTACAGGCAAATACAAATAACTATATACTTATACAGGGAATGGGGAACACACGGCACATCGAGGGAAAACAAACTATCTTAACAATCCCCTTATCCTTATCCCACCCCTTATACCTAACTAGATCAAGCTATGAGGGGCCAAAATTCATGCTCACCAATCCAAAGATAAAAGCCAACTGTTAACGAGTGCGAGTTTTGAAGTCTGGTTTCTGGTCCATCTAGATACCCCGTCACCACGTGGTCTTCAGGGGCACGGTGCTGGGTCTGCTACTGCGACACACCTTCTTCCCTCCGCTGCCGTCGTCGTCTCGTCGCGATGGGTTCTCCTCTTCTTCTCCCTCGGGCGGCCGTCGGTGGCACTGTTGTGCCTACAGAGCAGTTGGCCCTTTTAACTGCCTAGATTTTCCGACCCAAGCTTAAGAACGCCAGTCTATTCATCGTGGCGTGGCCACCTGCGTTTTCGCAGTGTTCAACGAGATACTTGTCTTTATTATGTCCGTGTATGATTGAGACACGGACAGCAGGAGTTGAACAAAACAAGTCTTTACTGAAAGGAGTCAATCGGGAAACTGAAACTACAGAGGCTTACTAGCGCCTTTTATACAGGGGTGGTCACTGCCGGTACTGCAGTCTGAGACCAGTTATTCTCTTAAAGGTACATACACAACAATTCCTCCCCTTTTAGATAAACAGTACATAACATTCATTTAACAACTAAATGATAACTAATTACAATTACAATTACGGTTGCTAGATACATTGGTTAAGTTTAAGCAATTATAAGTTCAGTCTTTGAGGAGGCTTCTTGATTCTGTCTGGATAACGCCTCTTTGGGGTATCAGGTTCCTCTGGCAAGGTTGAGTCTGGATCAATGTCGTTGTTTGGTTCATCTGCTTCCAATATCACCGATTCTGCGGTAGCTGCAATTGGTACGTCGATTTCATTACCAGGTGTATCAGATCGTGGTGTGGAGTTGACGTTTTCCAGTGACTCTAGAATCTGGTCAGCATGGCATCTTACAATGCTCTCTCCAACGTCCATGGTATACATGAGAGGTCCTTGCCGTGTACAAATCGTTCCTGGCTGCCATTTCTCAGTGCGGTAGTCCCGGGCCAAAACTGGTTGACCTATCTTAAAACTCCTGGTCGGCCTTTCATTCATATTCTGAAACTGTCTGTTCTCCACATCTCTTCGGACGTTTGGCTTAACCAAATCCAAGCGGCATTGTAGTCTTCGATTGAAGAACATCATGGCTGGAGTTTGGTTGGTAACCGCATGTGTCGCATTCCGTTAGGCAAACAAGAAGTTGTCCACCTTGTGTTGTAGAGGTATATCTTCATTACACATTGCCTTGATAGCCTTCTTGAATGTTTGAACAAACCTCTCGGCCAATCCATTAGTGGCTGGATGATATGGGGCGGATGTGTAATGCTTAACACCATTGTTCTTTAAGAACCTCCGGAACTCTTCAGACACAAACTGTGGTCCATTGTCAGAGCAAATCTGTTCAGGCAGCACATTCCTGGCGAATATGGTTCGTAAAACTGTGATCGTTTTTTCCGTGGTGGTTGAGGACATTTTTATTACCTCTGGCCACTTTGAATGTGCATCCACTGCAATTAAAAACATCGAGTCCATGAAGGGACCAGCAAAATCAATGTGCACCCTTTGCCATGGAGATGAGGGCCACTCCCATGGATGTAGAGGAGCTTGTGGTGGGGCGTTTTGGACCTTCTGGCATCCTGCACAGTTCTTGGTCATCTCTTCGATTTCTCTATCGATTCCCAGCCACCACACAAACGCTCTGGCTAAGTTCTTCATTTTTACCCTACCCAGATGACCCTCATGAGCATTCTATCCGTCAACTTAGGTGGAATTACTACTCTGGATCCACACATCAAGGTTCCTCTGCACACTGGCAGCTGTTCTCTTCTCGGCGAGAATGCTGGCAGCAGTGGTTCGCCATGTGCTGGCCATCCCTTCACCGTTAAATCATAGACCCGTGATAGTGTCGGGTCATTCCGTGTTTCCTTTTCTATGTTTGTATTCGTCACAGGGAGACATTCGACTATGGTCGAGTGGAATAACTCCATTGGATCCACTGCAAGGTCTTCTTCTTCCACCGTCGGCAACGGTAGGCGTGACAATCCATCAGCATTCCCATGCTGTTTAGTTCCTTTGTACTCAATGTCATATTGGTGTGCCCCTAGGAAAAGGGACCGCTTCTGCAGCCGTTGCGCTGTCATTATCGGTACGCCCTTCTGAGGGTTGAAAATGGAGACAAGAGGTTGATGATCGGTTAGTAGAGTAAATTTTTGACCGTGCAGGTAGTGATTGAACTTCTTCACCCCCCACACTAGGCTGAGGGCGTCTCTGTCAATCTGGGCGTAGTTACGCTCGGCAGAAGTTAACGAGCGTGACGCAAAAGCTATCGGCCTCTCTAAACCATCAAGGAATTTATGTGACAGTACTGCCCCAATGCCGTATGGAGACGCATCACACGCCAGCCTGATCAGCATGTGCTGGGTTGTAGTGAGCCAATACTTCTCTTGAAGTGATTAAGTCCTTACTCTTCTGAAAGGCCCGCTTACAGTCATTGCTCCATTTCCATGCTACTCCCATTCATAGCAGGGCATTCAGTGGGTGCAGGATTGTCGACAAATTCGGCAAAAACGTATGGTAGTAATTCACCAATCCGAGGAATGACCTCAGTTGCGACACATTTTCAGGTGCTGGGGCCTTAACAACCGCTTCAATTTTGTCAGGGGACTTATGTAACCCCTCTTCATCAATCACGTGGCCACAATACGATATCTGTTTCTTAAAAAACTCGCACTTGGGGCGGTTGGCTCATAGCCCATGTTCCCGTAGTCTAGTGAGCACCTGCTCTAGGTTGTCAAGGTGTTCACTGTCATCTTCACCTGTCACAAGGATGTCGTCCAAGTAACACTGAGTCCTCGGAATCCCTTGCAGGACTTGTTCCATCGCTCTTTGCCATATCGCCGGAGCCGATGCTACTCCGAATACCAATCGATGATACTGGTAAAGACCTTTGTGAGTGTTTATCATGAGATACTTCAGAGAGGATTCTTCAACCTCCATCTGCAAATATGCTTGTGCTAGGTCAATTTTTGTAAAACGCTTCCCTCCAGACAGTGAGGCAAAGATGTCTTCTATCCTTGGAAGAGGATATTGTACTGTGTGAAGGATTGGGTTCACCGTCACCTTGAAATCCCCACAGATGCGAACCTTCCTTGGCTCCTCAGACTTATTGCTTAACGTTTTCTTCATGACAGGAACGATGGGTGTCGCCCACTCGCTCCAGTCGACCTTAGACAACACGCCTGCCTTCTCCAGATTCTCCAGCTCTGCCTCGACGGCTGGGCGAATTACATATGGTACCGGTCTTGCTTTGAAAAACTTGGGAATTGCATTCTCCTCTATTTTTATCGAGGCGGTTACGCCTTTAAGAGTGCCCAGTTCTTGTTGAAATACCTCTTTGGCATTAGCTAAGATTGTTGACAATCGTCCAGGAGTGACGTCTTCATCTTTTTTACCGTCCACCATCATTGCATGAATGGAGTGCCAATCTAAGCTTATCTTCCTGATTCATTCACGTCCCAATAACAGTGGTCCACCATTTTGCAGTATGTAGAGATACAATTTCCGTATTTTCTTGCCGTTGTATTCGACAGGCACCCTTATTTTTCCTCTGGGGTATACTTTTTGCCCCGTATACGTCGTCAAGACGATGGATGTCTCTCTCAAGGGTATGTGTGAGAATAGCCGCTCGTAGTCTCGTCGATTCATGACGGTTGCGCTGATCCTGTATCCAATTCCATTTTAACTTGGGACCCTGCTATCGTGAGGGTGACCCAAATGGTTCGGTGATCCTCTTTTGCGATTACATTGTGAAGTTTGAGACAGCTTAGTCTCCTGTTCCCGGATTCGCTATCGCTCATCTGGTCTTCGGAACTACTGTCCGTCATCTATTGTACTTTCTTGTACGGTTCCTTAGAAGCCTTTTTGTTGTCGCTGGTCTTCTTCCCAGACCTGCAAACTCGTGCAATGTGTCCCATCTTTCCGCATTGCCTGCATATTTTGTCCTTGGACCAGCAGTCCTTCTGGTCATGGTTAGTTCTGCCGCAGCGATAACATTTTGCAAATCCCCGTGTCATTTCGTGGGTGCCGTATTCCTGTGGCTTTTGTTGAATTTCCGCAGCTCCCCTGGCTGCTGCTTCGTACGATACTGCCACGCTGAAAGCCTTATCTAGCGTCAGCTCTTTCTCTGAGAGTAACTTCTTCTGTGTTCCTTCACTCAGGAGTCCACAGGCAAATTTGTCCCGTAGTGTATCTGCCAGTCCTGCTCCAAACTGGCAGTGCTTTGATAGCTTGCGTAGTTCCATAAGGCACTCAGCATTGCTCTCATCTTTATGCTGAGTTCTCCTGTGGAATTTAAATCTTTCGGCTATCAACAGCGGTGCAGGGTTTAGGTGTTCCTGTAGGACAGCAACAATTTCGTTAAAACTCTTCGCCTTCGGTTTGGCTGGAGTAATCAGGTCCCGCAATAGGCCGTACGTTCTAGCGCCCATTAAGTTTAGCAATACCGATGCCTTTTTCTCATCGGCTATTTCGTTTGCCTCGCAATATACCTCGACTCTTTCCACATACGTGGTCCAGTCCTCTATTGTATTATCAAAGGCATTGATACAGCCAGTCTTCGGCATCTTGATAATCTAAAATGGTGCCTCCCGCGCTTTGCCTTCTTCCCCGCTGTTGCTGGCGCTGCTTTCCACGGTTTCTGTTGCAACCTGCAGCTCCTCGCGTTTTCCTGCGCATTTAATATTTCTTTTTTTTATTATTTTCCCATCGTGGAACAACCCTGTGGGACTCTTGCCTCCCTCTTCTTGGGTCTATACGCAGCCCGGCTTCGTAGCACCGGCCACGCCCTGTGTGCTCCACCCTCTCTCTCTCCTCTTCCCGACAACGCTGCTCGGCCCCGTTGCAAGCCACCCACTCGAGTTCGCGATCGCCGCAGCCCAGGAAGGATCAGTGTACTACCTGCCACCAGCCCGATTAGCTGACGCACCGTCGACAGGAACCAGGCCCCGCTTTCGACAGCTTCTCCAGCAATCTTCAACTCCGCTAACACAGGGGCGGATGCCCACGGTCGACGCCCGTTTCTACTGCTTCTTTCTTCCTTCTGGCTTCGACCTCTGCTCACTTCGCTGCAGGAATGGATCCCAGGAGGTGGTGCAGACTGTAGGTAAATTCGTATCTGCTCGTCGCCAGTATTATGTCCGCGTATGATTGAGACACGGACAGCAGGAGTTGAACAAAACAAGTCTTTACTGAAAGGAGTCAATCGGGAAACTGAAACTACAGAGGCTTACTAGCGCCTTTTATACAGGGGTGGTCACTGCTGGTACTGCAGTCTGAGACCAGTTATTCTCTTAAAGGTACATACACAACAGTCTTCCCAAGCGCCAGCTTATAACTAGGTGCTTGGTTTACTTATTGATACGTTTTTCGCTGTCCTGCTCTGCCGTTATCGAGTTATTATCGTCTTCTTCATCTCCACTCGTCTCGCCCCTGTCTGCGGCCTGGGCGTCCTGGATGGCTATGGGCTTGGGCCTCGTTCCCCTTCCTTGCAGTTGGTATGGTGTAAATGCCTACTGAAAACCTGCTCCGGGGAGAGAACCCGCCACGAGGCCAGGGCACGTGTACGAGCGGCAGCCCACGAGGCCGGAGCCACGAGAGCAGAGAGCAGATTCAAGAGCAAGAGAGAGAGATTGCTACCCAAGGGCTTCAGTTATACTCCTTACAATAACCCTTATCTGCGCGCCAAATCAGGTTAGTTCATTGTTCCAATCTTGGCGGGCTAATTTAAATAATTGTAGCAATCTAAACTAACTGTTTTTAGATGGCCGATGATCGCACCTACTGGCCTGATTATCGAGTTGTTTTGTTATTAATGCATCTTAATCGGCCTGCCCAGCTTCGATGGCTTCCTTAAGCTGTTTCCGATTATTTATGCAAACAACTTGATGGCCTCAAGTATAGGCCTAACTAGTTTTGGTCTGTCTACGATTTGGCTTAATGCATAATTCAGAGTCCTGCTGTCTGCTTTTCAAAATACAAAAGTCCTTCTTCACAGAAACTGCAGCTTAGGTTTCGATTTCCCCAAAAGCTGCTTGTGCCACAGAGTCCAAGCTTTTAAAATCTTGCAGGCTTTTGGCCACGAGGTGCGGACGCCATCTTTGGGTACCCTTTTTAAAATGTCCATGCAGGGTCCCTTTTATTAATAATAACCTTTGGGGAAATGTGGAAATTTTGTGAATCTTACAGGATGGTGCGTGACTTGGAGGGGTACTTGGAGGCAGCGGTGTTCTCATGTGCCTGCTGCCTTCTAGGTGGTACAGGACATGGTTTTGGGAGGTGCTGTCGAAGAAGTCTTGGCGAGTTGCTGCAGTACATCTTGTAGATGGTGCACACGCAGCCACGGTGCGCCAGTGGTGGAGGGGGTGAATGTTTAAGGTGGTGGATGGGGTGCCAATCAAGCGAGCAGCTTTGTTCTGGTTGGTGTTGAGCTTCTTAAGAACATAAGAACATAAAAATTAGGAGCAGAAGTAGGCCATACGGCCCTTTGAGCCTGCATCTCCATTCAATCAGATCATGGCTGATCTTCGACCTCAACTCCACTTTCCCACCCGATCCCCATATCCTTTGATTCCCCATGAGTCCAAAAATCTATCTATCTCAGGCTTGAATATGCTCAACAACTCGTCATCCACAGCCCTTTAGAGTAGAGAATTCCAAAGATTCACAACCTGCTGAGTGAAGAAATTCCTCCTCATCTCAGTCTTAAAATGCCGACTCCTTATCCTGAGACTGTGCCCCCTAGTTCTAGACACTCCAGCCAGGGGAAACAACCTCTCAGCCTCTGCCCTGTCAATTCCCTTCAGAATCTTATATGTTTCACTGAGGTCACCTCTCATTCTTCTAAACTCCAGACAATATAGGCCTATTCTACTCAATCTCTCCTCATAGGACAACCCTCTCATCCCAGGGATCAATCTAGTGAGCCTTCGTTGCACTGCCTCTAAGGAAAGTATACCCTTCCTCAGATAAGGAGACCAAAACTGTGCACAGTACTCCAGGTGTGGTCTCACCAAAGCCCTATACAATTGTAGTAAGACTTCCTTACGCTTATACACCAACCCCCTTGCAATAAAAGCCTACATGCCATTTGCCTTCCTAATTGCTTGCTGTACCTGCATGATAACTCTCTGTGTTTCCTGTACAAGGACACCGAAATCTCTCTCAACGCCAACATTTAATAGTTTCTCACCATTTAAAAAATAATCTGTTTTTCTATTCTTCCTACCAAAGTGAATAACCTCTCATTTCCCCACATTATACTCCATCTGCCACCTTATTGTCCACTCACTTAACCTGTCTATATCCCTTTGCAGGTTCTTGAGTGTTGTTGGAGCTGCACTCATCCAGGCAAGTGGAGAGTATTCCATCACACTCCTGACTTGTGCCATGTAGATGGTGGAAAGGCTTTGGGGAGTCAGGAGGTGAGACACTTGCCGCAGAATACCTAGCCTCTGACCTGCTCTTGGAGCCACAGTATTTATGTGGCTGGTCCAGTTAAGTTTCTGGTCAATGGTGACACCCAGGATGTTGATGATGGGGGATTCGGCGATGGTAATGCTGTTGAATGTTAAGGGGAGGAGGTTAGTATTATGTCCGTGTATAATTGAGGCACGGACTGCAGGAGTTGATTATAACAAGTCTTTACTGAATGGAGACAACCTGGAAACTGAAACTACAGAAGCCTGCTAGGGCCTTTTATACAGGGGTGGTCACTGCCAGTACTGCAGTCTGAGACCAGTTATTCCCTTAAAGGTACATACACAACAATTCCTCCCCTTTTAGATAAACAGTACATAACATTCATTTAACAACTAAATAATAACTAATTACAATTACAATTACGGTTGCTAGATACATTGGTTGAAGTTAAGCAATTATAAGTTCAGTCTTTGAAGAGGCTTCCTGATTCTGTCTGGATAACGCCTCTTTGGGATATCAGGTTTTTCTGGCAAGGTTGAGTCGGGATCAATGTTGTTGTTTGGTTCGTCTGCTTCCAATATCACCGATTCTGCGGTAGATGCAATTGGTACTTCGGTTTCATCGTCAGGTGTATCAGATCGTGGTGTGGAGTTGACGTTTTCCAGTGACTCTAGAATCTGGTCAGCATGGCGTCTTATAATGCTCTCCCCAACGTCCATGGTATACATTAGAGGTCCTTGCCGTGTACAGATCGTTCCTGGCTGCCATTTCTCTGTGCGGTAGTCCCGGGCCAAAACTGGTTGACCTATCTTAAAACTCCTGGTCGGCCTTTCATTCATATTCTGAAACTGCCTGTTCTCCACATCTCTTCTGACGTTTGGCTTAACCAAATCCAAGCGGCATCGTAGTCTTCGATTGAAGAACATCATGGCTGGAGTTTGGTTGCTAACCGCATGTGTCGCATTCCGGAAGGCAAACAAGAAGTTGTCCACCTTGTGTTGTAGGGGTATATCTTCATTACACATTGCCTTGATAGCCTTCTTGAATGTTTGAACAAACCTCTCGGCCAATCCATTAGTGGCTGGATGATATGGGGCGGATGTGTAATGCTTAACACCATTGTTCTTTAAGAACCTCCGGAACTCTTCAGACACAAACTGTGGTCCATTGTCAGAGCAAATCTGTTCAGGCAGCCCATTCCTGGCGAATATGGTTCGTAAGACTGTGATAGTTTTTTCTGTGGTGGTTGAGGACATTTTTATTACCTCTGGCCACTTTGAATGTGCATCCACCACAATTAAAAACATCGAGTCCATAAAGGGACCAGCAAAATCAATGTGCACCCTTTGCCATGGAGATGAGGGCCACTCCCATGGATGTAGAAGGGCTTGTGGTGGGGCGTTTTGGACCTTCTGGCATCCTGTACAACTCTTGGTCATCTCTTTGATTTCTCTATCGATTCCCGGCCACCACACAAACGCTCTGGCTAAGCTCTTCATTTTTATCCCTCCCAGATGACTCTCATGAAGCTCATTGAGCACTCTATCCTTCAATTTGGGTGGAATTACTACTCTGGATCCACACATCAAGGTTCCTCTGCACACTGACAGCTGTTCTCTTCTCGGCAAGAATGCTGGCAGCAGTGGTTCGCCATGTGCTGGCCATCCCTTCACCATTAAATCATAGACCCAGGAGAGTGTCGGGTCATTTCGTGTTTCCTTTTCTATGTTTGCATTCGTCACAGGGAGACATTCGACTATAGTCGAGTGGAATAACTCCACTGGATCCACTGCCAGTTCTTCTTCCACCGTCGGCAACGGTAGGTGCGACAATCCATCAGCATTCCCATGCTGTTTAGTTCCTTTGTACTCGATGTCATATTGGTGAGCCCCTAGGAAAAGGGACCACCTCTGTAGCCGTTGTGCCGTCATTATTGGTACGCCCTTCTGAGGGTTGAAAATGGAGACGAGAGGTTGATGATCAGTTAGTGGAGTAAATTTCTGACCGTGCAGGTAGTGATTGAACTTCTTCACCCCCCACACCAGGCTGAGGGCCTCTCTGTCAATCTGGGCGTAGTTACGCTTGGCTGAAGTTAACGAGCGTGACGCAAAAGCTATCGGCCTCTCTGAACCATCAAGGAATTTATGTGACAGTACCGCCCCAATGCCGTAGGGAGACGCATCACACGCCAGTCTTATCGGTAGTGATGGGTTGTAGTGAGCCAATACTTCTCTTGAAGTGATTAGGTCCTTAATCTTCTGAAAGGCCTGCTTGCATTCATCGCTCCATTTCCATGCTACTCCCGTTCGTAGTAGGGCATTCAGCGGATGCAGAATTGTGGACAAATTCGGCAAAAACTTATGGTAGTAATTCACCAATCCGAGGAATGGCCTCAGTTGCGACACATTTTCAGGCGCTGGAGCCTTAACTACCGCTTCAATTTTGTCAGGGGACTTATGCAACCCCTCTTCATCAATCATGTGGCCACAATATGATATCTGTTTCTTAAAAAACTCGCACTTGGGGCGATTGGCTCGTAGCCCATGTTCACGTAGTCTAGTGAGCACCTGCTCTAGGTTGGCAAGGTGTTCACTGTCATCTTCACCTGTCACTAGGGTGTCGTCCAAGTAACACTGAGTCCCCGGAATCCCTTGCAGGACTTGTTCCATTGCTCTTTGCCATATCGCCGGAGCTGATGCTACTCCGAATAGCAGTCGATTATACTGGTAAAGACCTTTGTGAGTGTTTATCGTGAGATACTTCCTAGAGGATTCTTCAACCTCCATCTGCAAATATGCTTGTGCTTGGTCAATTTTTGTAAAACGCTTCCCTCCAGATAGTGAGGCGAAGATATCTTCTATCCTTGGAAGAGGATATTGTACTGTGTGAAGGACTGGGGTCACCGTCACCTTGAAGTCCCCACAGATGCGAACCTTCCTTGGCTCCTCAGACTTATTGTTTAACGTTTTCTTCATGACAGGAACGATGGGTGTCGCCCACTCGCTCCAGTCTACCTTAGATAACACGCCTGCATTCTCCAGATTCTCCAGCTCTGCCTCGACGGCTGGGCGAATTGCATATGGTACCGGTCTTGCTTTGAAAAACTTGGGAATTGCATTCTCCTCTATTTTTATCGAGGCGGTTACGCCTTTAAGAGTGCCCAGTTCTTGTTGAAATACCTCTTTGGCGTCAGCTAAGATTGTTGACAATCGTCCAGGAGTGATGTCATCATCCTTTTTACCAGCCACCGTCAGTGCCTGAATGGAGTGCCAGTCTAAACTTATCTTTCTGATCCATTCACGTCCCAATAATGGTGGTCCACCATCTTGCAGAATGTAGAGATACAATTTCCGTATTTTCTTGCCGTTGTATTCGACAGGCACCCTTATTTTTCCTCTGGGGTATACTTTTTGCCCCGTATACGTCCTCAAGACAATGGATGTCTCTCTCAAGGGTATGTGTGAGAATAGCCGCTCGTAGTCTCGTCGATTCATGATGGTTAGAGCTGATCCTGTATCCAATTCCATTTTGACTTGGGACCCTGCGGGTGACCCAAATGATTCGGTGACCCTCTTTTGCGATTACATTGTGAAGTTTGAGACAGCTTCGTCTCTTGTTCCCGGATTCACTATCGCTCATCTGGTCTTCGGAACTACTGTCCGTCATCTTTTGTACTTTCCTGTATGGTTCCTTAGTAGCCTTTTTGTTGTCGTTGGTCTTCTTCCCAGACCTGCAAACTCGTGCAATGTGTCCCATCTTTCCGCATTGCCTGCATATTTTGTCCTTGGACCAGCAGTCCTTCTGGTCATGGTTAGTTCTGCCGCAGCGATAACATTTTGCAAATCCCCGTGTCATTTCGTGGGTGCCGTATTCCTGTGGCTTTTGTTGTATTTCCGCAGCTCCCCTTGCTGCTGCTTCGTATGATACTGCCACGCTGAAAGCCTTATCTAGCGTCAGCTCTTTCTCTGAGAGTAACCTCTTCTGGGTTCCTTCACTCAGGAGTCCACAGACAAATTTGTCCCGTAAGGTATCTGCCAGTCCTGCTCCGAACTGGCAGTGCTTTGATAGCTTGCGTAGTTCCGTAAGGTATTCCGCATTGCTCTCATTTTTATGCTGATTTCTCCTGTGGAATTTAAATCTTTCTGCTATCAGCAGCGGTGTAGGATTTATGTGTTCCTCTAGGATAGCAACAATTTTGTTAAAACTCTTCACCTTTGGTTTGGCTGGAGTAATCAGGTCCCGCAATAGGTCGTACGTTCTTGCGTCCAATAAATTTAGCAATACCGATGCCTTTTTCTCATTGGCTATTTCGTTTGCCACGCAATATACCTCGACTCTTTCCACATACGTGGTCCAGTCTTCTATTGCATTATCGAAGGCAGTGATATCGCCAGTCTTTGGCATCTAGAAAATCTAAGATGGCGCCTCCCGCGCTTTTCCTTCTTCCCCGCCGAGTTAAGATGGTGCCTCCCGCGCTTTCCCGCCGCTGCCACTGCTGCCATCGCTGTTGCTGGCGATTATATTTAATTTAATATCCTGTAATGGCGACGCCCTATGGTCTTCACGCCTCCCCGATCGCTGCTGCCAACGCCGCTCTCCGCGGTATTTTTATTTTTCTATCATGCTTCAATATTTGCTCCGTTAATTGGAGAACCATTCCTGTCGTGGAGCGGACCCTCTGGGACACTTCCCTCCCTCTTCTTAGGTCCGAACGCTGCCCGGCTTCGAAGCACCGGCCGCGCCCTGAGTTCTCCACCCTCTCTCTCTCTCTTTGCTTCCTGACTCGCTGCCCGGCCCCGTTGCAGAGCCACCCGATCGAGCTCTAGCCCGCCGCAGCCCAGGAAGGATCAGTGCACTACCTGCCACCAGCCCGATTAGGTGGGAAACCACAGACTGGAGAACCAAGCCTGGCTCTCGACAGTCTCTCCTGCAATTTTTCAATTCGATGTTTTGGAGGGCGGTTGCCCATGGTCGACGCCCGTTTCTTGAGTTTCTTTGGATTATTTTTTTTTTTTTTCTTTCTTCTGGCTCCAACCTTCAATAACGTCGTCTGAGGTGCTGCCGAGTTGCAGGTAAGTTCGTTTCTTACTCATCGCCAGTATTATGTCCGTGTATAATTGAGACACGGACTGCAGGAGTTGATTATAACAAGTCTTTACTGAATGGAGACAACCTGAAAACTGAAACGACAGAAGCCTGCTAGGGCCTTTTATACAGGGGTGGTCACTGCCAGTACTGCAGTCTGAGACCAGTTATTCCCTTAAAGGTACATACACAACAGTTAGACTCATCCTTTTTGGAGCTGGTCATTGCCTGGCACTTGTATGAAAGAAAGAAAAAGAAAGAAAGAAAGAGTGTGGCACGAATGCTACTTGTCACTTATCAGTCCAAGTCTGAATGTTGTTCAGGTCTTGCTGCATGCGGGCACGGACTGCTTCATTACCTGAGGAGTTGCAAACACTGGAACTGAAGTTTAATTCAACATGTTGGGGGTGAATTTCTATGGGGTTTCTTCCACTCGTCCACCATAACTTCAATAGAAGAGCCATGGAAACCATGGCCTAAATGGCGTTAACATGTTTTTCAGGAAATTCTCCAGCTCTTCTGTCAAAGTTATGATAGATGAGCTAGAGAAACCCCCAGAAAATTAACCTATGTCTCCCACAGCCCAAATGCACACACAAGCATTTGCTCCCTCTATGTATTTTATCATAGTTCTTTTGTTTCAATATCTTCCTCAGACAACCTTGTGTTAGGTAGACACCTTAACCTCCTCCAAGTTCACAAAAATATGCTCTTCTTCATGTCCTGCAGATGAAGATGTGGGTTACTAACTGTGAAGAGGAAAACAACGTCGTGTTTAATTTATGCATAGTTAAAAATAGATTGAAGGACTATATGACAGTTTAATTGAATCATAGCGCACAGAAGGAGGTGTAAGATTCGCAAAATTCCCACATTCCCCCAAGGTTATTAATAAAAGGGACCCTGCATGGACATTTTAAAAAAGGTACCCAAAAGATGGCGTCCGCACCTCGTGACTGAAAGCCTGCAAGATTTTTAAAAGCTTGGACTCTGTAGCAGCACAAGCAGCTTTTGGGAAATTGAAACCTAAAATGCAGTTTCTGTGAAAAAGGACTTTGTGTTTTGGAAGCCAGACAAACATTGAATATGCATTACGCCAGATCGTAGACCGATCAAAACCAGTTAGGCCTATACTTGAGGCCATTGAGTTGTCCGCATAAATAATCGGAAACAGCTTATGGGAGCTGTCAAGGCTGGACAGCCCAATTAGGATGCATTAATGATAATACAGCCCGGACATCAGGCCATTAGGTGCAGTAAACGGCCATCTAAATCCAGTTAGCTTAGATTGCTATAATCATTTAAAACAGCCCGCCAAAATTGGAACAATGAACTAACCTGATTTGGTGCGCAGACAAGGGCCATTCGAAAGGAGTATAACTGTAGGCCCTCAGTAGCAATCGCCCTCTTGACTCTTGCGCTCTTGACTCTGACCTCTCGTCTGGTCTTGGGCTGCCGCCGCTCGTACTCGTGCCCTGGCCTCGTGGCGGGTTCTCTCCTCGCTCCCCGTAGCAGAGTTTCAGCAACTAAGGACACCATACCAATTGCAGGGGAGGGGAACAAGACCCGAGTCCATAGTCATCCAGGACGTCCAGTCCGCAAAAAGGGGCGAGACTAAAGTGAGTAGGCAGTCCAGGACTTGTATAGTAACCGAACGAGATGAGACAAAAGGAGATGAAGAAGAAGGTGACAACTCGATAAGAGCAGAGCAGGGCAGCAAAAAATGTATTGATGAGACCAAGCATCTAGTTATAAGCTGGCGCGTGGTGAGACGAACATTCTGTTGAGCACTGTGAAAACACAGGTGTCCACGCCACAACGAATATACTGGCGTTTTAACGCTTGGTTAGGAAAATCTAGGCAGTAAAAACTGCCAACTGCCCTATAGGCACAACGTTACCGCCCACGACCACCCGAGGGAGAAGAAGAAGAGAACACATCGCGACGAGACGATGACGGTAGTGGAGGAGAAGAAGGTGTGTCGCAGCAGCAGCTCCAGCACCGCGCCCCTGAAGACCACGTGGCGACAGGGTACCTAAGAGGACAGAAGACCAAACCTCAAAAATGTGCATCCGCTGAACAGTTGGCTTTGCTTTGGATTGGTGAGCAAGAAATCTGGCCCCTCATAGCTTAATCTAGTTAGGTATAGGGGGTGGGATAAGGATAAGGTGATTGTTAATGTAGTATGTTTTCCCTCGATGTGCTCTGTGTTCCCCATTCCCTGTATAAGTATAGTTATTTTGTATTTGCCTGTATTTTATACTAGTGACTTCTCATAAGACTGTTTTATTTTCTGTTTTAATAAAATCTTGGTTTTCTTACATCCAAACCACTTGTCTACTCGAGTTTTCTGTATCGCCGTCTGTACCTAAGTCCGGTGTCTAGAACCCAGGGGCGTGGGAGCGAATCGAACCGCTCACCAACAGTCAGGGGCATAACTGACTGGGCGCACGCGCCACACCTGCCACCCCTACAGAAAATGGCGACCGCGGCAGGACACCGGCAACAGGGTTGCTATACAGTAGACAATGGTTCGGATGAGCAAACCATGATGGAGGAAAGGATTTCTGATTATGTGTTTAGCAAGGTGAATATCACAAAGAAGTGGATCACCACTCTGTTAAGAGCTGGGCGTCCGGTAGATGCAGCAGCTAAGTGGACAGAGGGAAAGAAACACAAGAGGTCCTTAGAGAAGGCAGTTTGGCTGATGTGTTTCATAAAGCAGGTCCAGCTTTTGGACACGCTCGTTGCAACACAGGTAGTCGAACTGAGCGAGTCAGCCCTGGAGGTCCAGGATAAGGCTCTAGCAGGGGAAAAGTTATTAGTAGCTTTGCAGGCCTTGAATCAGGAGAGAGTGCATTTAATGGGAGAACACAAGGCCCAGTTGGAATAGCTACGGTGCCAAGTCACCGAGGCCAAGGGAAATGAGTTAAGGTTGTGGGAGAAGAACGCCCGCTTGGCAAGGCAGATTAGGGAACAGGAAGAGAAAGTACAGGAGGTAAAGGCAGCTTACAAGCTGACGAGCGAACAGGGGTTTGAGGAGGCAGACCACGGTCCCTGTAAAGAGCGGATAGAAAATCTGAGCCGGCCCTCCAGAAGGCAAACGGCATGGTATGCCTCATAAGCCCAAAGGCAGGTCAGGCGGATTTTATGGGGAATGAGGGGAGGACAGTTCCAACATCACCGGTAGTGCCAAGGGACGACCCGGTTGAGAGAGAGGAGATCTCATGACCACCACCCATATCGCCAAGTTTCAGCGAGGTTTGGCAGCAAGGGGGGTTGGAGCCAGGGGTGGAACCAAAGGTGGAGGCGGAGGTGGAGCAACCCCCGCCAGTGAAGTCGGAGCCGGGACCGATGTGCCCAGCACAGCATCGGAGGCTCGGCCCACCCGTCGATGGCGACGATGAGGGACCCCTCCAAAACCAGTATGTATTACCCTTTAACACCCAATAGCTTAGGGCTATGGTCAACCATATCCCGAAGCTCTCCGAAAAGGGAGACCCCTCGATCCACTTCAGGGACATAGAGCAGGCAGCCAGCGTCAATGACTGCGATGGCGCTGAGCAGGCCAAGATGCTGCTATTCTCCCTGGAGAGTAGTCTCCTCCAATCCCTCTCTGATGAGTGTAAAAGGGGGCAGAGCGGGTACGAGGAGCTTAGAGATGCGGTTCTGGAGGCCATGGGGATGAATGAGGGAAGTCTAGTTCGACCCCAAAACCCCCCAGACCACCGAACTTACAGTGATTAGGCAGCTAACTCTAGCCTATAAAAACGGTAGGGGAGACGATGCACACCCACCTAAGGGAAAGGTGCATGAGGTAAAACCCGGACCGGGTAGGAAAGAGTGGCACTAGGAAGGGAACAACCCCCCCAACACAAAGGCGAATTGTTACGGGTGTGGGAAGGATGGTTACTGGCGGAAGGAGTGCAAAATCCCTTAGAAAGATAACAAGGGAAAGAATTCCACAGTCCCAGCCCAAAAGGCGGGGACAGAAATCCCTCCCGCAGAGGTCGAGTCACTTTTGGACACCATGAGGTCCTTATTGACTGGCATGGGGAAAGTAGCAGCCGCCACCGGTGCTCTGACCCCATCAGCCCCATCCAACCCACAGCCCTGACTAGAGCCAGCGCAGCCTGTTTACCTGTGTTCCCTCCGATACGATGAGTGGAAGAGACCCCTCTTGGAGATGGAGGTAGAAAAGGTGACGGGGACCTATCTGTTAGACACGGGAGCATCATGCACCATGGTCTACTCAGCTAACTCCACCACCTCGCCTCTATCTAACGGGGTCCCATATAGTCTGTCGGGGTTCACAGGCAAAGAACAGGCTGGCTCGTTTTCCATCCCACTCGCCATTCGGTTAGGACCGCTCCGCTCTAAGTGGACCTGTGTCCTGATGATTTGAGGAATCATTGCTTATGGGGGGCAGGTAAAGTAAAGAACGGTGAGATCGTAGTGATCCCAGGAAAAGAAGGGAAGGGAACCCTGTGCACCATGAAGCCCAAAGAGGATTATAACCTCGAGCTTATGGTCAGTAACACCCCACAAGAGTTCCAGGCATTTGTGCAGGCCCACCTGGCCACATTTGCCACCAACAAACATGACTGCGGGAGGGTCAACGGGTTTGAGGTCAGAGTAGGCGGTGACCCCATGGCCCGACCACAGAAACAGTATAACTTCCCCAGGGAAGCAGAGCCAGACATGGAAGCAGCCATGTCGTCGTTAGTGCAGCAAGGAGTTCTGAGACCGATAGTTACCCACGTGAATTCTCCAATATGGCCAGTCAGAAAACCAGACAATTCATGGAGTGCTCAATAGTAACATCCCAGCCTGTGCACCCACAGTAGCAGCAGTTGCCGACCTGATAGGAAGTATTCCAGCATCCGCGACCACTTTCATAGTGCTGGATATTTCCAACAGGTTTTGGTCCATCCCTTTAAGCAGGGGGGATCAGTACAAATTTGCCTTTACGTTTAAAGGGCAACAGTACACGTGGAACTGCTTGCCTCAGGGCTTCCACAGCAGCCCCAGCATTTTCCATCAGTGCATGGCAAACAGTTTAAAGGATTTTAGCCAGCCCAGACAGTTGGTCCAATATGTGGATGACCTGCTCCTGTTCACTGATTCGAAAGAGGAGCATGGCCCACTATTGGCCGAACTGCTGGAGCTGCTAGGGCAGAAGGGTTTCAAGGTAAACCCCAAGAAAGCACAGATCGGCCAGCAGGAGGTGAAGTTCCTCGGCCTGACCGTGCGCGCTGGAGAGAGGGCCATAGAGAAGGCTAGGAGAGAAGCGTTACAAGAGTTACCGGTCCCTAACACAGTAATGGTGTGAGGTCGTTTCTAGGGCTAACCAGGTACTGCAGAGACTTTATTGAGGACTATGCAGCCACCGCAGCCCCTCTACTCCGACTCCTACACAAGGGAGTGGAGTGGCATTGGGATAAGGGTTGCCAGGCAGCATTTGTCAGGCTCAAGAAAGACTTGCAGACCGCACCAGCTCTAGGGGCTATAGATGGGGGGAAAGAGTTTTTCCTGGAGGTAGCAGCCAGTGGGGACAGCCTGAGTGCTGTGCTGCTCCAAGCGCGGCACGGCTGGATGCGGCCGGTGGTCTACTCCTCCAGGATACTCACAGATGTGTAAAGGAGCTATTCCCACTGTGAGCTGCTCCTCTTGGCCACACATTGGGCTGTGAAAAGATCACTGATCTTCACAGGCACCTCTCCCATCACCCTCCTCACCCATCACACACCCACCCAGATGCTTCTGGCTTGGAGGATCAAGGATGAGACAGTAAGCAGTGCCCGCATTGCCCGCTGGACCTTGCTCCTCTCACAGATGGATCTTAGAGAGAAGGGTCTCTGCGAGCCAAAGCTCGCAGCCAACCTGGTATATCCTGGAACAGCCCACCGGTGTTCCATTGAAGGGGTTTGGGAAGAAAACATAGCTTTACGGGCCGGGATACATCCCACAGGCCGCGAGATCTATGTAGATGGTTCCAGCACGGTATCTGCTGGCGAGCGTCTCATGGGGTGTGGAGTTTATGACCCAGTGGCAAACATTGCCCTGGCGATTAAGCTCCCCAGCACCATGAGCACCCAGCAGGCTGAACTGTCCGCGGTGGTGTATGTTGTTACACACCCCGAAATCTTCCCCACCCCCTACACGATTTGCTCGGACAACATGTTCACGTGCAATTCGTGTAGGGAGTACCTGGCCATCTGGTCCTGCCGCTGATACACCTCCACCGACGGGAGACCCCTCACAGTAAAACCCCTGCTGGAAAAGATCCTGGCAGCAGTGGGGGAGGAAGGGGAGGTTTTCATCCATAAGCTGAAAGCCCATTCCTCCACAGAACCCCGCGGCCAAGGCAACCAGCAGGCTGACTTGCTCGCCAAGGAGGATGCCCGCAGAGGCACTTTCTGGGACCCATTTGGGTCCAGACCCATGGTGGCGGTCAGAGGTAGGGACGGGACCCAAGGGAGAGCAGGGGTAGCGTTAGCCCCGGACCTTAAGACGGTCCAAGCCCAAGACCCCATCCTCAAAGCAGTCCTCAGCGCAGTAACTGAGGGAAAAGGGGTAGAGGGTCCATACGGCACAGCAACCCTCTCCGTCAAAGAGAGCATGCTGTTCCAGGGGGAACAGTGGGTTGTGCCGCAGCAGCACCGGAGGGAATTCCTTCAACTGGCCCATGAGGGTCCAGGAGCGGGACACCCCGGGCCTGAGACCACCTGGCAGCGGGTGGAACAGGCGGGATGGTGGCTGGGACTCAGGGACAATGTCCGCGAGTTCTGCGCAGGCTGTCTTGTGTGCGCTGCAAATAACCCCAACCCCCACAAAAGGAAGGTACCTATGGGACATATCAGGAGGGTAGAGGGACCATGGCAGTCGATACAAGTCGACTACATCGGGCCCCTGCCCCACCGCCCAGGGAGGCTATAAGTACTGCCTAGTCCTGGTGGACGTGTTCACCAAATGGGTAGAGGCCTTCCCCTGCAGAACAGCCACAGCTCTGGGTACTGCCAGGATCCTGGTCCGGGAAGTGTTCTCACGGTGGGGACTACCACAGTAAGTGGAGTCCGACCAAGGGAGTCACTTCACCGGAGAGGTGATGCAGAACACCCTTATGCTGTTAGGCATTGAGGGGAAATGGCACGTGGCCCACAGCCCCCAGTCATCAGGGATTGTGGAACGCATGAATAGGACCCTCAAGGAAAGGTTGAGGAAGGAGACGGGGAACTCGCCCCGTAAATGGGCCGAGGTCCTACCATTGGTTTTGATGGGGATCCGGGCCAGCCAGTCTAAAAGCATGGGGTACTCCCCGTACGAGCTAATGACTGGCAGGGTTATGCAGACCCCCACCCATGTACTAGCCCCGGTGCTCATGGAGGGTCAGCTCAGAGAGGTAAACTGGGACAGGTTTGCCCAAAACCTTTTTGAGCACCTGAAGGAGGTCCACGAGCGGGCGGCTGGGAACATGGGAAGGCAGCATCGGAATAACCGATTGCTGCTCGAACCGAGAAAGCACCATGAGTGGGAGGTAGGAAATCAGGTCATGGTAAGAAACTATGGCTGAGTAGGAAGTTTGGAGCCATTGTACATGGGGCCCTACAGCATTGTAGATAAAGCCAGCCCCATGGTATACGCCGTTAAGATGCCCCGGTGTACCAAATGGTTTCATATTAACTAGTGGAAGCTGTTTAAGCCTGAAAGGGGAAAACAGCCAGTTGGGGTAAGGTCTGAGGATAAAGATCCTCAGCCTGCAGCAGGAGCTAGTTCACAGATTGCACAGGCAGGCGCTGTGGCTTGCTTAAAGGGAGGGGCCATCCCGCCCATCGATTGGGACACTCCCCCGCTTTTCTGGGATCCAGACGAGGGGGAGGGACCTGAGGGCGAAAACCCCGCCCCTAACCCAGGTGTAGAAGGGGAGGGACCTGAAGTTGAAAACCCCACCCCGGACCCAGCCATGGGACCTGGGGGCGGAGACTCTCAGCTCGCAGCAGCAGGCTGCGAAGAGTTACCTGCCCCTAGCCCAGGTTCGGGAGAGGTCAAGCCTGAGGGAGCAGCGGTTCGGGTTAAAGGCGCATCGACCAAGAAATCCCCACCCGCCAAGGCCCCCAGAAGGTCTCCACGGATGCTCCAGCTGAGTAAGCCATGGTTACCAGCTCTCCAGTTACCAAGGGCCGCCCCTCGAGTTAGGGGGAGGTCCAAGGACAGAGGTCCTCAGCCAGCAGCCACGGGCTGTGAGGGACCAACAGGGAAGGATGGTGCAGTCACGCCGGAGGTAGCGGTGAGCCGCAGTCCAACCAGGAATTAGCCTGGCCGCCCGGAGACGGGCAGCGGATGTACATAGTTTAGGTAGTTTAAGTTTTGGTTATTGTTAAGCTTAAGTATTTAGCTTATGTTTGGGTGTTTTAGCTTAAGTTAAAGAAGGTGATGGGTAGTTTTAATTAAGCAAGTAATCTGCTAAGAGTGTGTGTATTTGAGTCGAGGCCGCAAGGCCCAACTATGCTTCACCCAAGCCAGAGAATCTCTTGGGGACCTGGCTGCATGTTTTTGTATCTGTTGCAGAAAAACTTTCAGGATGAAGGGGATTGTAATCCTACTCACCCTGATGGGACTTAGCCTGGAAAAGCGGAGCGATGTAGAAGACTCCCACATCTACGGGTGCTCGGGAGATAGAGCACCCATAGCGACCGACGGAAGCGGTGAACGGGAGATGGAGGAGACCGCCGTCTACGTCCACGAGGGAAGGTGGCCAGGATGGCTGGGGTCCAATTCGTCTCAGTACTCCAGTCAGACCGGGTTCACATACTGTGCCCCAAGGTAAGGGTCATTACCACAAGGGTCAGCATCACCGTAGGGAAGCGTATATGTTTAATGTGCAAGGGACACATTCCTCTGGACAAGTGGTGGTGGCTCAGAAAGCTGAGCAAAGATATGAGGAACCCCGCAGTCGAGTGGGAAGGGTTGGGGAACAATACCCACCGGACGATTACAGGGACTCACGGGGGATTAAGTGTGTGTTGGGACAAGTGGTGGGAACCAGATCAAGGGATTTACATCTGTATGTGTGGGTCAGAGAGTCTGCCCCACAGGCATATCCATTGTTTTCCACCGGCAGTGGCACGACACCGGGGAGGGGATGAAGTGGGATACCAGCCGGAAGGTGTGCGCAGTCCCATTCTCCCCAATCCCAGTCAATGCCATTGAGCTTGTAACCCACCCCCGTAAGGCCCGCCCACTGTGCAGGCAGCGAGGATACACAGGGAAGGGTGCCCCACCACCACCAAGGGACCAGGGAATGGGTTGGTACTAGCACCTACCGATCAGGTGCTGTACTAGGGGGTACACTACGTGGTAGCCTCTGTGATTTTAAATCTCACCGAGGTACATTTACCGGAGTGGTGCCCCAAAGAAACAGAGCAGCTATACCAGGCCCTATTGAAGGACATGTCCAGGAAGTTTTATGAGTTCGATTTCGCCAATGTCGACAAAACCGAACTGTACACCACACACCGCGAGTTTTTGGGTAATGCAGGGAGGCAAAGAAGGGGAGTATGGAATGATGTTTTTACTGCATTTAATACTGGGTCCTCTGTCATCAACAGTCTGGATGACGTAGAGCTGCAGACCCAGATAAACGGTTTAAAAACACAGTTGAAGAAGATATTAATGGATGAGAACAAGGTAGTGGGCTCGTTGCACAAGTACCAGGCCATGACAGTCCATTGAAAGGAGATTATAGCGGAGTTGGAGAAGCATGCAAAGATGGTAAATGTCCTCATAAGAGAGGACAGAAATGCTTCTGACCAGGCTGCGCAGAATGAGGTGTGCATGCTGTATGGGGCGTGGTTGCTGGGCGAAGGCCGCAGTAATCTGGAGGATTTAAAACAGGGTTTAGTCCCCTCCTGGATCAGCAACAAGCACCTCGCAGCCCTCCACCTGTTTGAGAATGCATTAAGCCCGTGCCAACTCCGGCTAGCTTCTGAAGCCTACCCAGTCCCAGTGGACTGTGGACGGTCCAACCACATGATCATGGGAGTAGTAGTTAGGATGCTGGTCATGGCTAGGACAGCCCGACCCGCACCGGTATATAGGGTTGAGAACATTGGAGTCATTCAAGGGGGTGCACACATTCGTTTCACAGCGGTTCCACCTTACGTCATAAAGTGGGAGCACGCTATGACAGGTACTGACCTCTAAGGGTGCCGGAGCCGGGGAGCACACATAATCCTGTGTCCCCAGCACTTGAATGCCTATTCAAAACCGCAGTGTGGGTTCAGAGATGCTGGCGTGAAACCTATAAATTGTACCATGGAGGCAATGGCACAAGGCCATGTTCCCCCACAGGTAGCATATATAGGAGGTGGGACATATTGTGTCACCACCGGCACATCCCACTACCAGCATGGACAGCATAGCTGGTGTCCGGTTAGTGACAGCCATTTCTGTTTCAAACCCGAGGCAGAAGTTCAAGTGGCCCAGGAGCGAATTGTCCCCATTCCTGAACCCTCCACTGTTCACCTCACTGTGAAGTAGAATTTTACCAATTTGCAAAAGTACGTAGCGCACTTTGCCTACGAAACCCCCCCTCTCCCTGAACACCTTACCAAAATACTCAAAGCCGTTATAGTTTCGCAGAAACATTTTTACACCCTAGAGCAGAAAACAGTAGAGATAGGGGCTAAGATATTGGAGATTGTGATTTCACCCTGGTGGGACATTTTCAATAATATAGAGGTCCCTTTGTGGATCAGACTGGCTTCCCACATTCTCGTGGTTTGCCAGTTAGGGATAGTGTTGTATCTAGTTTGCATTCAATGTAAGCGAAAAGGTCAGTTGTTAGAATTCCGAAACCAGAAGATCTGGAAGGAACATTATGTGAAGGTGGAGGGAGATATGACTGTTTGAGTCTTTTCCTTGTATTTTGATTAAAGATGATGGTTTTTTTTGTGTTTGTTGTTGTTAATAAAGTTTTATTTGTTTTTTTGCGACGCGGTTAATAAAGATGTATGTGTACCAAGTGGTGCAGGGGTATCGGACCCCCTCCATGCTTGGATGTGTGTAAAAGTCTATAGTTTATCCTATGTATGCTTGTGTACACTACATTTTCGCGGAATGGGAAGTGTATGTGTCGTGGGTGTATTAGATAGGTAAATATAGGGGAAGGTTGACTATGGAAGGTCAGAAAATTTTGCTCCCCTTGTAAGGATGATACTTCAAGCAAGTTTTAGTATCACAGTGGTGAGTGTAAGATTCACAAAATTCCCACATTCCCCCAAGGTTATTAATAAAAGGGACCCTGCATGGACATTTTAAAAAAGGTACCCAAAAGATGGCATCCACACCTCGTGACCGAAAGCCTGCAAGATATTTAAAAGCTTGGACTCTGTAGCAGCACAAGCAGCTTTTGGGAAATCGAAACCTAAAATGCAGTTTCTGTGAAAAAGGACTTTGTGTTTTGGAAGCCAGACAGCAAACATTGAATATGCATTACGCCAGATCATAGACCAATCAAAACCAGTTAGGCCTATACTTGAGGCCATTGAGTTGTCCACATAAATAATCGGAAACAGCTTATGGGAGCCGTCAAGGCTGGACAGGCCAATTAGGATGCATTAATAACAATACAGCTCGGACATCAGGCCATTAGGTGCGGTAAACGGCCATCTAAATCCAGTTAGCTTAGATTGCTATAATCATTTAAAACAGCCCGCCAAAATTGGAACAATGAACTAACCTGATTTGGCGCACAGATAAGGGCCATTCGAAAGGAGTATAACTGTAGGCCCTCAGTAGCAATCGCCCTCTTGACCCTTGCGCTCTTGACTCTGACCTCACGTCTGGTCTTGGGCTGCCGCCGCTCGTACTCGTGCCCTGGCCTCGTGGCGGGTTCTCTCCTCGCTCCCCGTAGCAGAGTTTCAACAACTAAGGACACATACCAATTGCAGGGGAGGGGAACGAGACCCAAGTCCATAGTCACCCAGGACGCCCAGGCCGCAAAAAGGGGCGAGACGAAAGTGAGTAGGCAGTCCAGGACTTGTATAGTAACCGAACGAGACGAGACGAAAGGAGATGAAGAAGAAGGTAACAACTCGATTAGAGCAGAGCAGGGCAGCGAAAAACGTATTGATGAGGCCAAGCGTCTAGTTAAACGCTGGCGCTTGGTGAGACGAACTTTCTGTTGAGCACTGCAAAAACGCAGGTGTCCACGCCACAACAAATATAATGGTGTTTTAACGCTTGGTTAGGAAAATCTAGGCAGTAAAAACTGCCAACTGCCCTATAGGCACAACGTTACCACCGACGACCGCCCGAGGGAGGAGAAGAAGAGAACCCATCGCGACGTGACGACGACGGTAGCGGAGGAGAAGAAGGTGTGTCGCAGCAGCAGCTCCAGCACGCGCCCCTGAAGACCACGTGGTGACGGGGTACCTAAGAGGACAGAAGACCAAACCTCAAAAATGTGCATCCGTTGAACTGTTGGCTTTGCTTTGGATTGGTGAGCATGAATTCTGGCCCCTCATAGCTTAATCTAGTTAGGTATAGGGGGTGGGATAAGGATAAGAGGATTGTTAATGTAGTATGTTTTCCCTCGATGTGCCGTGCGTTCCCCATTCCCTGGAAAAGTATTGTTATTTTGTATTTGCCTGTATTTTATACTAGTGACTTCTCATAAGACTGTTTTATTTTCTGTTTTGATAAAATCTTGGTTTTCTTACATCCAAACCACTTGTCTACTCGAGTTTTCTGTATCGCCGCCTGTACCTAAGTCCGGTGTCTAGAACCCAGGGGCGTGGGAGCGATTCGAACCGCTCACCAACAGTCAGGGACATAACTGACTGGGCGCACGCGCCACACCCGCCACCCCCGCCACCCCCTACAGAGGCCATTCAGCTTATCGTGGCGGCTCTTTAAAAGAGCTATCCAATTAGTTCCACTCCCCTGCTCTTTCCCCTGCAAATATTTCCTTTTCAAGTATATATCCAATTCCTTTTTGAAAGTTACTATTGAATCTGCAACTACCACCTTTTCAGGCAGTGCATTCCAGATCATAACAATTCTCAAATTTATAAATAATTTTAAAGTCAAAGAGGACTGGCTTGAATTTATGAAAGATGCAATTGATCATGAACTAAAAATACTTACATATATTTTAATCATGCGCTATGTCATAGCAATAATGACTGTAATGCCAAAATGAAGTCTTTCAAAAGGGAATTGACATATACATGGAAAGAAAATATTTGTAGGGCTGTGGGGAAAGAGCAGGGGACTTACTGGATAGCTCTTTCAAAGAGCCAACACAGGCATAATGGGCCAAATGGCCTCCTTCTGTGCTGTATGATTCTATGAAGTCAAGTCCTTATTCCACAAAGTCAAAGGTATGTTTTCCAACTTGGCCAAATATATATTTTTTGTAGTCAAGATTATTCATTGAACCGAATCTTGTGTCCAGCCAATCACTGTAAATGATTGTACTTCCAGCCGTTTTCTGATATTCTTGTAACTTTAGACAATTTCCTGATCTTTGGTCACAACGGGCTAAAAATTGAGTCGCGTCCCCTTTGGGGCACTAACTTCGCTGGGGCGCTACTTTTAGCGTCCCGGAAAAATTACCACCCCCGCGACGGAAATTGAGTGGTAGCACCCCAAGAGGGAAGCAGGGTGCTGCGACGGAATATCACAGCACAACGTGTCGCGGTATTGCAGATCTTCCTCCACTTCTTAAAGGGGATGGGCCTTGTGCAGCGAGACCCGGGGCCCAGCTGCGCTCCCGGGGATCGGGAGTGCCGGCAAAAGAGCCCGGCACTCAAGAGAAGTGCCGGGCTCTTGGAGCACACTCCACGGGGGGGCAGGTAAGGAGGCCAGGGACATAGCGTCCGGCAGTAAGTCAGGGGGTGTTATGCACGGTGATGACGTCATTGTCGGCGGCGCAGCTCCGCTGGGCACCACCAGTTACCGCCACCACTAACCTCCCGCTGAATTTCGCGGGAGGTGTTGGTGGCACCGCGCCAGGTGCTAGTTGCTTTGCGCCCCGTTAGCGCCCTCTTAGGGCACGAACGAGGCGCAAAGCAACTGAATTTTCCCCCCAATGTCTCAACCTTTCACCATCTCCTTTTACCTCGCACAAGCAACCCTTTTGTCTTGAAATCTCTCCTGCCTTCCACCCTATCCCAGACCTTCCCTTTTGTTCTTTTCTCCATTTGCCCCCTTTCCCTTGCTTAAATTTTCAGTTCTGATGAAAGGTCATCAACCTTTCTTTTTTATTCATTCATGGGATGTGGGCATCGCTGGCAAGGCCAGCATTTATTGCCCATCCCTAATTGCCCTTGAGAAGATGGTGGTGAGCCGCCTTCTTGAACTGCTGCTGGCCGTGTGGTGAAGGTACTCCCACAGTGCTGTTAGGGAGGGAATTCCAGGATTTTGATTCAGCGACGATGAAGGAACAGCGATATACTTCCAAGTCAGGATGGTGTGTGACTTGGAGGGGAACTTGGAGGTGGTGGTGTTGCCATGCGCCTGCTGCCCTTGTTCTTCTAGGTGGTAGAGGTCGCGGGTTTGTGAGGTGCTGCAATGCATCTTATAGAAGGAGCACACTGCAGCTACGGTGCGCCAGTGGTGGAGGGAGCTGCACTCATCCAGGCAAGTGGAGAGTATTCATCACACTCCTTACTTGTGCCTTGTAGATGGTGGAAAGGCTTTGGGGAGTCAGGAGGTGAGACACCCGCCATAGAATATCTAGCCTCTGACCTGCTCTTGTTGCCACAGTATTTATATGGCTGGTCCAGTTTAGTTTCTGGTCAATGGTGCCTCCCAGGATATTGATGGTAGAGGTTTTGACGATGGTAATGCAGTTGAATATCATGGGGCGGTAGTTAGACGCTCGCTTTTTGGAGATAGCGATTGCCTGGCACTTGTGTGGTGCGTATGTTACCTGCCACTTATCAGCCCAAACCTGAATGTTGTCCAGGTCTTGTTGCATGTGGGCATGGACTGCTTCATTTTTTAAGGAGTTGCAAATGGCACTGAACACTGTGCAGTCATCAGCGAACATCCCCACTTCTGACCTTATGATGGAGGGAAGGTCATTGATGAAACAGCTGAAGATGGTTGGGTCTAGGACAGTGCCCTGAGGAACTCCTGCAGTGATGTCCTGGGGCTGTGATGATTGCTCTCCAACCATCACAACCATCTTCCTTTGAGCTAGGTATGACTCCAGCCAGTGGCGAGTTTCCCCCCCGATTACCATGAACTTCAGTTTTACTAGGGCTCTTTGATGCCACACTTGGTCAAATGCTGCCTTGATGTCAAGGGCAGTCACTCTCACCTCACCTCTGGAATTCAGCTCTTTTGTCCATGTTTGGACCTAGGCTGTAATGCGGTCTGGAGCCGAGTGGTCCTGGCGGAACCCAAATTAGGCATCAGTGAGCAGGTTATTGGTGAGTAAGTGCTGCTTGACAACACTGTCGACGACACCTTGCATCACTTTGCTGATGATTGAGAGTAGACTGATGGGGCAGTAATTAGCTGGATTGGATTTGTCCTGCTTTTTGTGGACAGAACATACCTGGGCAGTTTTCCACATTGTCAGATAGATGCTAGTTTTATAGCTGTACTGGAACAGCTTGGCTAGAGGCTTGGCTAGAGGCGCGGCTAGTTCTGGAGCACAAGCCTTCAGTATGACAGCCGGACTGTTGTCGGGGGCCCAGAGCCTTTGCTGTATCTAGTGCGCTCAGCCGTTTCTTGATATCATGTGGAGTGAATCGAATTGGCTGAAGACTGGCTTCTGTGGTGGTGGGGACCTCGGGAGGAGACCAATATGGATCATCCACTCGGCACTTCTGGCTGAAGATGGTGGCAAATGCTTCAGCTTCGTCCTTTGCACTCACGTGCTGTGCTCCACCATCATTGAGGATGGGGATATTCATGGAGCCTCCTCCTCCCATTAGTTGTTTAATGGTTCACCACCATTCACAACTGGATGTGGCAGGACTGCAAAGCTTTGATCTGATCCGTTGGTTGTGGGATCGCTTAGCTCTCTCTATAGTATGCTGCTTCCACTTTTTAGTATGCATGTAGTCCTGCGTTGCAGCTTCCCCAGGTTGGCACCGCATTTTCAGGTACGCCTGATGCTGCTCCTGGCATGCTCTTCTACACTCCTCATTGAACCAGGGTTGGTCCCCCGGCTTGATGGTAATGGTAGAGTGAGGGATATGCCGGGCCATGAGGTTACAGATTAAACATTAACTCTGAAACATTAACTCTGTTTCTCTCTTCCCAGATGTTGTCTGACCTCCTGAGTATTTCCAGCATTTTCTATTTTTTCTTAGCCTTTTGATAGCTTTCATTCCTAGATATGTAGATTTCAAAAATCATTTGATTTTGATAAAGGAGTAATTTGTATTTCATGTGTTGTCTTGCAACCTTAAGTTTCTTATTGTGTATCTTCACTCAACACCATGACATAATTTTCCACTCTTTATCACTTGTTGGAGTGAAATGCAAGACTTGGGAAAGATCAAGTGGCTCACTTCCAATTCAATTCAATTTTATTTGCCATATGTAACCAGTACCAGTACTAGTACAATGGAATGCTTACTCCCCGTAGGGACACGTCAGCTATTTTTACAGCGCCGTGTTCAGAAAGTCAATTCTTTGGCATCCAGTGGCAGTGGGAGCACGATGTCCCTCAGCCGCTCCGTCCTCCTCGTCACCGCGGCCTCCTCTTCACTTTTGCCGGCTCAGCTCCATGTGTGGTGGCCTGCTTCTCCCGCTCACCCTCTGGCCACCATTCCCGGCTCCCCTCCTCCCAGTCGGACTGCGAGTCGGCGTGGCTGCTGCTGCGTCCCGATGCGCTGTGCTGCCTCCATTATTGGTGAATTCTGATCAGATCTCTCTTATTTTTCCAGTAATACTGCTGGTGGAATCTTCTTGTGCTGGATACTACACCTGATGAGAGATTAAAAAAAAAAATTGGTCCAAAGCCTTCTCACAGTATCTTTCCAGCCACAATCGTTACCCCGAAGGATAAGTTTCCAACAAAGTATGCTGAACGAGTGGAAATGGAGCAGAATGGGATTTGTGCCTGTTAGAGCAGATGATGCCTAACTAATCTAAATCTTCACTGGTCAGGCCTATTTAAATACTTGTAGTTCACCGTTGTCCATTGCGCTTAACATTGAGGTTGCTAAGTTGGGGGGGTGGGTAGGTGGAAAGGATATAATAAATTGCATCGCCAGCTGCTGCTAAAATGTAGAGGAATTCAGCTACAAAGATAAGGAGGTAAAATTTCCACGGGTCTTTTCCCGATCTCCCTCTGTAACTTCAGCAGAAGATCAGAAAAAATCCTGGAGAAATAATGTCCATTTTGTATATTCTTCTATGAAATGCTTTGGGATTTTTTCTATGTAAAGGCACTATATAAATGGATGTTGTTGTTGCTGTTGTTAAAAGAAACAGCAGTAAGAAGGTACTAGAAAAAGAACGAAAAATCATTAAAAATGATTCTGTTCCTTTAAGCACCCCCTTCGGCATGGAGCTTCACTTTTCACCCACTGCATGGGCTGAATGCAAAGCAGGATCCCATCATAAATGATAAGAAATCGTAACCACTCACATTGACATTTTTTAACTATTGAAATGTTTACATTAAGCTCTTGCTCAAAACATCAGCCAGAAAATTTCCTCCAAAGTCTTTTACTAATTATTTTATTGAAACAATTTATAAATGATGAATATCTTTTTACTTAAGGTGCTTAGAGGCAGGAGCAAAGGGCTGCTAATATGCAATATTAAGAATTCAGAAGTCCTTTGCTATGACAACCAACCCACTTTAGTAAGATTAGGTTGGCAAGGTAACACCTTCCTCTTTAAATGAATAGTGTCCCTTTAGTTGGAAAGCTTTAATAACACAGCTCAAACATTTCCTTCTACAACTAATATTTGTATAGTACTACTTACATTACAGAAACAGAGCACTTCAATATAAATCATAATTGTAGCAGGGGTTTCACATGTAACACATTCTTGTGAATACTGTTTGGGTTTCTATATCTTTTGTTTAAATAATAAAAATGTTACAAACCTTTAGATTCAAATAAAAACAAAACATCCTGAAAATACACAATGGGTCCATTAGAATACGTAAAGAAAAAGATAGATTTTAGTGTTTTGGGTGTAAATCTTTGTCTTAATGTTCTGTTGATGGGTCTTCATCTGAAGTGTTATCCCATCTTTTTTTTCTTTACAATTGCTGATGGATCATCTGTGTATTTCCAGAATGTTTTGCTTTTTATTTCAGATTCAACATTGTAATTATATAATTCAAGCAAAAAAAACAAATTGCAAGAAAGCATTTTGTTGCTTGGATTTGATATCATTGTGGTGAAATAACAAATAGCTCTTCTGTCTATGCTTCCTCTGTAAAATAGCAATAATCTCCCTTTAAAGGAAATAAATAAGAATAAAAAGAAAGAAAGACTTGCCTTTCACAATCACCAGATGTCTCAAAGCACTTTACAGCCAATGAAGTACTTTTGGAGTGTAGTCACTGTTGTAATGTGGGAAACACGGCAGCCAATTTGCACACAGCAATCTCCCACAAAGAGCAATGTGATAATGACCAGATAATCTTTTTTTTTGTTATGTTGATTGAGGGATAAATAACTCCCCTACTCTCCCCTACAAGACAGTAACTCCCCTACTCTTCTTCGAAATAGTGCCATGGGATCGTTTACGTCCACCTGAGAGAGCAGACAGGGCCTCATCCGAAAGATGGCACCGCTGACAGGCAGCACGCCCTCAGCACTGCACTGGAGTGTCAGCCTAGATTTATGTGCTCAAGTCTCTGGAGTGGGACTTGAACCCACAACCTTCTGACTCAGAGGCAAGAGTGCTACCCACTGAGCCACAGCTTAAGAATTATTTTAATACATGCTCGAGGACTATTTTGGGATCCAATAAACAAAGAGCTTTTAGGTGTCTGGATATTCTAGCCCTGGAGACTATTCAGTTTAATTTCTATTTTAGATACTTTACATGTAAAGTCTGTTCAATTTTAATAATAAATCAGCCAGACTTATTTTCAATTTAACTGCTGCTTGTAAATTATTTAAATTATTACGCCAATTTTTTTTCTAATTTTATCAAAAATGTTAATGAATGACAAGGCTTGGTATGGAGGAAAAAGAGGAGGAGGATTCATTAAATCAGTATTAGCATATCAAGGAGAGACTAAGGGAAGATGGACTAACATAATTATGTGTGCAGCAATAATGATCACTAACTAATGGGCTAATGTAGAAAAATGAAATTCATTTGGACTCTAAATACAGTAACATTCCATCAGGAACAAATACATCATTCATAGCAAGAAGGTATAATATTTGAAAATGGAAGCGCAATATCTCGTTATTTTAGTCATCAAGCTTTGTAATAGATCAGGGCCTAGAAATCCGAAAAGGCCCAAAACGGGCAGTGTCACCTCTGGGCAAGGTTTGCTCGCGCCTGTAAAAAGATCGCAGGCAGCACCATTATTTTGGCACAGTCTGCTGATTTGAATGATTGGAGCACACAGCCTCGCAAGGAACGTGTTACTTCAGGCTGTGCACTCAGCAGGAGGCCCAATGTAGCGTGGCAGCAGCTTCCCTGGAGCCTTTTCTTAAAGCACCACTGTCATTTTAGAAAGCAGTCTTGAGCCCTTAAAGGGGAACTGCCTTCTAAAAAAAATCATTTAAAAATAGGTAGTCTCTAATCCTTAGAGCACAACTGCCTTCTGAAAAAAACCCATTAAAAATCATTCCAAAATGGCAGTCTGCACGTAAAAAATGGTAAAAGTGATTCAGCACTAATGCAAATGGCTCAACAGGCCAGGGAAGGGGCACCCAGGGTCTCGCACACAGCACTCCAGCTTTGTGCAGGGGTCAACACTGCAAGAGAGGTCCTCTACCCACAGGGGGCAGGAAGCCTTCCAGAAAGAAGGATTTGGGAGCAGATCACCGAGGCCATCACTGCCAGCAGTGTCACCCCCAGGACCTGTCTCCAGTACCCAAAGAAGCTTCATGACCTCAGACCAGTGGTCAAGGTCAGTGAATGCATCTTCAAAAGCCATCTCCTACCAACTGCACCACTAGCCTCACACACTGCTCAATGCACGACTCACTCCCCCCCCAACCCCATCACTTACATACCAGCAATCTCTACCAAACATGAGCCACACCTCACATTCCCAGCTTCACCCCACCCCCTTGGAGGAGATGGTGCTGGCCATTTCTGGTAGGGGCATGGCTGAGCCCTTGGTCAGTGGTGGGGCTAAAAGAATACAAGATGTTGGTGTCCTCATACGTTATTCTCCTTCTCTCATCCCACTTCCCCCTCATTCCACAATATCTTCTGATGTACAAGTTGCGCATGGTGTGAACATGCAGCTCCTGCTGTCCTGCCCTCCCCTCACCACAACCTTACCCTTGCACCTTCCTCTTTTCAGTCATCCATGAAATGCAGCCTGCCCAGCCAGTGGTTGACCAAGAAGAGGGAGAGGAGAGTGAAGAAGAAGAAGGAGAAGAAACACCGTCACTCGATTTGACACTCCCAGCCACCAGCTCCTGAAGGTCATCCTCCAAGGCCATCACTGAAAGTCAGCAGCCTTCCACCAGCTATGCTGCAGCCACTGGGGTAGCACTGCATGGCATCAGTAGGATAGGCAAAGGCACACACAAGACTGTCACTAAGGGAATGCACAACAGCGATTAGTTGATTTTTTAATGTCATATTGGATGCATATATGGACCAAGTTCTCTCTTAATTTTTGGGGTCACGGCCCCTTTAAGTGGCTTTATTTCATTGTGGCCAAGAGGACACTCTGATGGTCAGTAACAGAGGGAAGGTAAGATGTGGGACTAATGCTGAAAGGGGAATTGGGGTTGTGTGGTTATTGGTACCACAGGCGGATGATTCTATCCCGGATATCCCGGCCAGAAAGGGGCTGTCTGGAATGCATCCGACCTTCCGCTTCCTCTTCTGTGTCTCCCTCTTCCCTCTGTGAGCAGCTTGTCCCCTTTGCTGCCTCTGCTTCATCTCCATGTGCCCCCCAGGACTGTGAGCAAATGGTCTTCTCAGAGGCAAAATACTGCGGATGCTGGAAATCTGAAATAAAAAAAGAAAATGCTGGAAATGCTCAGCAGGTCAGGCAGCATCTCGCCCTGTAACGGTAACTCTGTTTCTCTCTCCACCGATGCTACCTGACCTACTGAGTATTTCCAGCATTTTCTGTCTTCTCAGAGGCCTCTTTTACTATTCAAAGCCTTGCAAGCATCCAGTAGCACTCCCTGCATACTTTAACAACTTTTTACATGTATTGCACCAAGCCACTACTCATATAAAATATTTTTTTAAATCCGAAAAGCTGAAATCCAAACTTACCTGAAACATATGTGAGTCCCTTTAAGAAGCGCTGACAGCATCCCTGCAGTGCTGCTACACGTACGTTCTTCCCTGCAAGGTTTGGGAAGAGCGTTATGGTGTACGGTGACGTCGAAAATAGCAGTTGTGTGTCAAATCATGCGTTTCACACCACTTGATGTCACGAACTGCTCATTTGAATTTGAGAGGCCAGCGCTGGCAACGGTAACGCTATGGACTTCACCAAAATGGCGGCCGCCATGTCCCACGCCGGAAGCGAGGCAGGTGTCAATTTGTGCAGAAATATGGCGCTAACGGTCGGTGGTAAGGTAGGGAATTTCTAGGCCTAAGTGTTTTAACATTGAGATTGCATATGGATTGTGCGGCTGGTAATTCTTACCAAGGACTTGAGCACATAAAGCTAGGCTGACACTCCAGTGCAGTGCTGAGGGAGTGCTGCACTGTCGGAGGTGCCGTCTTTTGGATGAGATGTTAAACCGAGGCCCCATCTGCTCCCTCAGGTGGACGTAAAAGATCCCATGGCACTATTTCAAAGCAGAGCAGGGGAGTTATCCCCGGTGTCCTGGCCAATATTTATCCCTCAACCAACATGACAAAAACAGATTATCTGGTCATTATCACATTGCTATTTGTGGGAGCTTGCTGTGCGCAAATTGGCTGCCGCATGTCCCACATTACAACAGTGACTACACTCCAAAAGTACTTAATCGTCTGTAAAGTGCTTTGAGACATCCGGTGGTCGTGAAAGGCGCTATATAAATGCAATTCTTTCTTTTATGACATTAATCTATGGTGCAGCATGGATAAGTTCTGAGCCTAACCAGTCAAAATATCTGATACAAAACAGCCACAGTTGTCCTGTTTCCTGGCTGTACACTGAATAGTTTAATTAAGTATCACTTCTAGCTTATGCTTAACCCTCGCTACTCCGGAAAGCTGTCTCAACTGGGACTGCAGCAGATCAATAACGGCTCCCTTTGTTCTGCATATAGTTCATAAAAGATATTCCACCAATGATAGACTGGTGCATGAGTTATTCTCAAACGTAGATGCCCGTAATTTGAGAGTCCCACACACGTCTGTGTGTTAGAATGGTCTTTCCTAGTACCAAACAATCCCTTGAAACGTATGAGCAACAGTACAATATTCTATTTATTCTGTAATAGTCCAGAAAGCTGCAGAACTTGTATGATAAAAGACATCAAAAGATCTAGCAATATGTTCTTTATATATATAAACCCCTATACATAGACATATAATATATAATGGTTACAGGTGGTAAATTATTTACCAGGAAGCAATTCAGTATTAACATTATAATCCACCACTAGGGTTGCAGGATTTTTGTGTAGGATTAGTGTAGTGTATGTGCCTTTAAGTCAGAACTACTTTTACAGCTCCTGTATACTGTAGTACCGGCAGTGACCACACCTGTATATAAGCTTTGCGCATGCCTCTGTACCCCCAGTCTTGAGACTAACCTCCTCCAGTAAAGACCTGTTTATTGTTAATGTACAGCATCCGTGTGATTATTTAATAACAGCATATCCACTGAACCACGGATCCAACAGTGGCGACGAGTGTCGATACGAATCTACCTGCAACATAAAAAAAAAAATAGTCGAGGCCAGGAACACGGGCGTCAACCACGAGCAACCGCCCAGCAGGCAGGCAGAGATTGAACTTCGCAGGGGAGGCTGTGGAGAGCCGGGCTTGGTTCCCCAGCCACGACGAGCAGCAAGAGACCGACGACAGGTCCAGCGCAGACCCTTCCCGAGCAGCAGCGGCTGGAGCCGACCGACGGCGGAGAGAAAGCCGAGCAGCGTCGACAGGGTAAGACAGAGGGTGAAGAGCGCAGGGCGCAGCCGGGGGTTGAACACCGAGTGGTGTCGAGAAAAAGAAAACCAACCGGAAAGAGAGAGGGTAGAGAAACAGCCGGGTTCTAGACTGAGCAGCGTCGAAAAATATAAAAAGAAGAACGTGCAGAGCACAGCCAGGGCTCACGGGCTGAACAGGGTCCGCGGGGCGAAGAAAGGGGAGTGCGGGAGATGCCATTGAGCCGCGGAGAAGAAGAAAGAGCGCGGGAGACGCCATTTTTAGAAGCCGCAGCGGAGAAGACGGGCGAGCGCGGGAAGGAAGGAAAGAGCGGGAGACGCCATTTTGTGCCAGCGGAGAAGAAGGGGAAGCGCGGGAGGCGCCATTTTTGACAGTTAACTCACACCCAAGGATGCCGAAGAGTGGCAGTATCTCTATGTTCGACAATGAAGTCGAAGATTGGGCGACATATGTGGAACGTATTGAGGTGTACTGCAGGGTGAATGAAGTGCCAGATGCTAATAAAGCACTGGTTCTGTTAAATTCCTTGGGTGCAAAAACTTATGGGTTACTGCGAAATCTAATAACCCCAGAGAAGCCGGTAAACAAGAATTTTGAAAGCATAGTAGAAATCCTACAGGACCACTTAAACCCCACAAGGAACCAACACAAAGACGAAAGCAATGCTGAGTACCTAACGGAACTGCGCAAGCCATCGAAACACTGCCAGTTTGGAGCGGGACTAGCAGATACGTTAAGGGACAAGTTTGTGTGTGGGCTACAAAGTGAAGGAACCCAGAAACGGCTTCTATCAGAAAAGGACCTTACGCTGGACAAAGCTTTCAGTATGGCAGTATCACACGAAGCAGCCGCAAGGGGCGCTGCAGAGATACAACGGAGACTGCAAGAATATGGCACCAATGAAATGACCTATGGAACAGGGAAGTGCTATCGCTGCGGCACAACAACACATGACCAGAAAGATTGTTGGTTCAAGGACCAAGTGTGCAGACAGTGTGGGAAAGCAGGACACATAGCAAGAGTCTGCAGGTCTGGGAAGAAAACCAACAGTAAGAAATCTCCACAAGAGAAGTACAAAAAGGTACACCAGGTGATGGACAGTGGTTCAGACGAACAGAAAAGTGACACAGACTCCGGAATCAAGGAGCTGGGTTGTCTGAAGCTACATAAGGTAACAGAAATGGAGGATCACCAGACTATCTGGGTTACACTCAAGATAGACGGAGTCCAAGTGAAAATGGAATTGGACACAGGGTCAGCGCTAACAGTCATAAATCAAAGAGACTACAAGCGGCTATTTTCACACATACCCTTGAAAGCTACAGAGATTGTCTTGAAGACGTATACAAGGCAAAAAGTCTACCCCAAAGGAAAAATAAGGGTGAAAGTGACATATAAAGGCCAGGAAATACCTAAAATGGATATATATGTATTGCCAGACGGAGGACCACCACTGCTAGGACGTGAATGGATCTGGAAGATACAATTAGATTGGCATTCCATACAGGCACTGAAGGTTGAGGCCAAAAAGGATGACGATATCACACCTGGACGACTGGCAAAAATGCTAACTGACGCAAAAGAAGTGTTCCAGGAAGGACTAGGAACACTAAAAGGAATAACAGCAACGATTAAAATAGAGGAAAATGCAAGCCCAAAGTTTCTGAAGGCCAGACCAGTGCCTTGTAAGAACATAAGAACATAAGAAATAGGAGCAGGAGTAGGCCAATCGGCCCCTCGAGCCTGCTCCGCCATTCAATAAGATCATTGCTGATCTGATCCTATCTGCCAATCCACTATCACAGAACCATCTCCTGAATCTAACAGAATTAGACACACGAAATAGGAGCAGGATCAGGCTACACGGCCCCTGGGCCCGCTCCGCTACCCACAGGGCCATGACCGATCCGAACCTAGGCTCATGTCCAAATTCCTGCCCACTCCCCGTAACCCTTAATTCCCTTTACTTCTAGGAAACTGTCTATTTCTGTTTTAAATTTATGTAATGATGTAGCTTCTACAGCTTTTTGGGGCAGCATGTTCCATGGACCTACCACCCTCTGAGTGAAGTAGTTCCTCCTCATCTCAGTTTTGAAAGAGCAGCCCCTTATTCTAAGACTATGCCCCCTAGTTCTAGTTTCACCCATCATCGGGAACATCCTCCCCGCATCCACCTGATCCAACCCCTTCACAATCTTATATGTTTCAATAAGATCGCCTCTCATTCTTCTGAACTCCAATGAGTAGAATCCCAATCTACTCAACCTCTCCTCATATGTCTATCCCCTCATCCCCGGGATTAACCGAGTGAACCTTCTTTGTACTGACTCGAGAGCAAGTATGTCTCTTCTTAAGTATGGACACCAAAACTGTATGCAGTATTCCAGGTGCGGTCTCACCAGTACCTTGTACAACTGAAGCAATACCTCCCTATTTTTATATTCTATCCCCCTAGCAATGAAAGCCAACATTCCATTGGCCTTCTTAATCACTTGCTGCACCTGCATACTAACCTTTTGAGTTTCGTGCACCAGGACCCCCGATCCCTTTGTACTTCAGTACTTTCCAGTTTCTTGCCATTAAGATAATAACTTGCTCTACGATTTTTCCTGCCAAAGTGCATAACCTCACGCTTTCCAGTATTGTATTCCATCTGCCAAATCTCTGCCCACTTACTTAGCCTGTCTATGTCCCCTTGCAGGTTTTTTATGTCCTCCTCACTCACTACTTTCCCCCCCATCTTAGTATCATCTGCAAACTTTGATATGTTACACTCGGTCCCCTCCTCCAAATCGTTAATATAGATTTTAAAGAGTTGGGGACCCAGCACTGACCCCTGCGGAACACCAATATTTACTGATTGCCAGTCTGAGAATGAACCATTTATCCCAGCTCTCTGTCTTCTGTTAGATAGCCAATCCTCTATCCATGCCAGAATATTACCCCCAATCCCGTGATTTTTTATCTTAAGCAATAATCTTTTGTGTGGCACCTTGTCAAATGCCTTTTGGAAGTCTAAATACACTACGTCCACTGGTTCCCCTTTATCCACCCTATATGTTACTTCCTCAAAGAACTCCAGCAAATTTGTCAAACATGACTTCCCCTTCATAAAAAGTGCTGACTTTGTCCAATGAAATTATGATTATCCAAATGTCCTGTTACTGTCTCCTTAATAATGGACTCCAAAATTTTACCTACCACAGATGCTAGGCTAACCGGTCTATAGTTTCCAGCCTTCTGTCTACTGCCCTTTTTAAATAAGGGTGTTACATTAGCAGTTTTCCAGTCTGCCGGGACCTTTGCCGAGTCCAGGGAGTTTTGGAAAATTATTACCAATGCATCCACAATCCCTACCGCCACTTCCCTCAAGACCCTAGGATGTAAGCCATCAGGTCCAGGTGATTTATCCGCCTTGAGTCCCATTATTTTACCAAGTACCACTTCCTTCGTGATTTTGATCATGTTCAGCTCCTCCCCCCCTTTAGCCCCCTGTTTGTCCAGTGTTGGGATATTCTTAGTGTCTTCTACTGTAAAGACTGATGTAAAATATTCATTCAGTGTTTTTGCCATCTCCATATTTCCCACCATTAATTTCCTGGTCTCATCCTCTAAGGGACCAACATTTACTTTAGCCACCCTTTTTCTTTTTATATAACTATAAAAACTCTTACTATCTGTTTTTATATTTTTTGCTAATTTACTTTCATAATCTACCTTCCCTTTCTTAATCAATCTTTTTGTTATTTTTTGCTGTCTTTTAAAGTTTTCCCAATCCTCTATCCTCCCACTAGATTTGGCTACCTTATATGCCCTTGTTTTTAGTCGAATACTATCCTTAATTTCTTTACTTAGCCACGGATGGCTGTCTTTTCTTTTACACCCTTTTCTTCTCAGTGGAATATATTTTTTTGGAAGTTGTAAAATAACTCCTTAAATGTACACCACTGATCATGTATCATCTTACCCTTTAATCTATTTTCCCAATCCACTCTACTCAATTCCGCTCTCATACCTTCATAGTCTCCTTTATTCAAGCTTAGCACGCTTGTTTGAGATCCAACCTTCTCACCCTCTAATTGAATATGGAATTCAACCATGTTATGGTCACTCATTCCAAGGGGATCCTTTACTAGGACATTTTTAATTAATCCTGTCTCGTTACACAGGACCAGATCTAAGGTTGCATGCCCCCTGGTCGGTTCAGTTACATACTGCTCAAGAAACCCATCCCTAATACACTCAATGAACTCATCTTCAAGGCAGCCCTGCCCAATTTGAATTGTCCAATTAATATGATAGTTAAAATCCCCCATAATTATAGATGTTCCCTTATTACAAGCCTCAACTATTTCCTGATTGATACTCCATCCAACAGAGTTGCCACTGTTCGGAGGCCTATAGACTATGCCCACTAGTGTTCTTTTCCCCTTATTATTCTTTACCTCCACCCAAACTGTTTCATTATCTTGATCTTTTGACCCAATATCATTTCTCTTTATTACAGTGATTCCTTCCTTTATTAACATAGCCACCCCACCTCCCCTTCCTTCCTGCCTGTCCTTCCTGATCGTTAAATAAGCTGGTATGTTTAATTCCCAGGCATTGTCACCCTGCAGCCATGTTTCTGTAATGGCCACAAGATCATACCCATATGTAGTTATTTGTGCCATTAACTCATCTATTTTGTTACGAATGCTACGTGCATTCAGATAGAGAACTTTCAAAGATGTTTTGTGACATTTAGTTCCTGCTTTTGCCCTTTTTATTACTTTACATTTTACTCCATACCTTCTGCCCCTTCCTGACACGCTCTGGTTTTTAATTTCCCCACTGCTACCTAAGTCTATGACCTTCTCTGTTGTCATTTTTATTATTTGCTGTCTAGGAACCTCCCCCCCACTAGTTAGTTTAAAGCCCTCTCTACAGCCCTAGTTATATGATCCGCCAGGACTCTAGTCCCAGCACTGGCCAAGTGAAGCCCGTCCCAAGGGAACAGCTCCCTCCTGCCCCAGTACTGGTGCCAGTGTCCCAGGAAGCAAAACCCATTTCTCCCACACCAGTCTTTGAGCCACGCATTTAACTCTCTAATTTTATTTGTCCTAGCCAAATTCGCTTGTGGCTCAGGTTATTACCCTTGTGGTTCTGCTTTTTAATTTGGCCCCTAGCTGCTCAAACTCCCTCAGCAGAACCTCCTTCCTTGTCCTATCTATGTCATTGGTACCAACATGGACCACAACAACTGGATCCTCCCCCTCCCACTCCAAGTTTCGCTCCAGTCCAGAGGAGATGTCCTTAACCCTGGCACCGGGCAGGCAACACAGCCTTCGGGACTCTCGCTTTCGGCTGCAAAGAACTCTATCTATTCCCCTAACGATACTATCCCCTACCACTACAACATTTCTTTTAACTCCCCCCACTTGAATGGCCCCCCGCTCCACGGTGCTCTGGCCAGGTTGCTCATCCTCCCCGCAGTCCCTGTTCCCATCCTCACAGGGTGTAAGAGCCTCGAACCTGTTGGACAAGTGCAAGGGCTGCGGCTCCTCCAACACTACCTCCTGGATTCCCGTACCTGTCTCACTTCTAGTCATACCATCCTGACCCTGGCCACGGACTACATCTGAATTAATTAATCTAATTGGTGTGAATACCTCGTGATACACAGAGTCCAGGTAACTCTCCCCCTCCCTGTTTGAAGCTCGGAATCCAGCTCTTCAACACGGAGCCGGAATTCCTCGAGCAGCCAACACTTACTGCAAATGTGATCACCGTGTGCATCAATGGTGTCCACCAGCTCCCACATATTGCAGCAGCAACACATCACCTGATCTCCCATTCTATGTAATTAATTAAATTTATTAATATTATTCTTAAATACCCTCTGCCCCGATTCTAGATGGTGAATATCACACCTTAGAAACTATAAACCAAAGAGATTTAAGCTTAAAAAGGGAGAAATACTTACCAACCAATCACTTACCCGCTTTCTGGTGACATCACACTTGGATTACTTTTTACCTCTCTCCTTCCCTCTGAGTTCCAAGATTGGAGATTGGTCTCTGGAGCCTTTATACAGCCGCTCAGCCCGCGATTCCCGCCGATTCTTGCACTGAGGCCTTACCTGGTCTCTGGAGCCTTTATACAGCCGCTCAGCCCGCGATTCCCGACGATTCTCGCACTGAGACCTTACCTGGTATCTGGAGCCTTTATACAGCCGCTCAGCCCACGATTCCCGCCGATTCTTGCACTGAGGCCTTACCTGGTCTCTGGAGCCTTTATACAGCCGCTCAGCCCGCGATTCCCGCCGATTCTCGCACTGAGGCCTTACCTGGTCTCTGGAGCCTTTATACAGCCGCTCAGCCCGCGATTCCCGCCGATTCTCGCACTGAGGCCTTACCTGGGTCTCTGGGGCCTTTATACAGCCGCTCAGCCCGCGATTCCTGCCGATTCTCGCACTGAGGCCTTACCTGGTCTCTGGAGCATTTATACAGCCGCTCAGCCCGCGATTCCTGCCGATTCTCGCACTGAGGCCTTACCTGGTCTCTGGAGCATTTATACAGCCGCTCAGCCCGCGATTCCCGCCGATTCTCGCACTGAGGCCTTACCTGGTATCTGGAGCCTTTATACAGCCGCTCAGCCCGCGATTCCCGCCGATTCTCGCACTGAGGCCTTACCTGGTCTCTGGAGCCTTTATACAGCCGCTCAGCCCGCGATTCCTGCCGATTCTCACACTGAGGCCTTACCTGGTATCTGGAGCCTTTATACAGCCGCTCAGCCCGCGATTCCCGCCGATTCTCGCACTGAGGCCTTACCTGGTATCTGGAGCCTTTATACAGCCGCTCAGCCCGCGATTCTCACCGATTCTTGCACTGAGGCCTTACCTGGTCTCTGGAGCCTTTATACAGCCGCTCAGCCCGCGATTCCCGCCGATTCTCGCACTGAGGCCTTACCTGGTCTCTGGAGCCTTTATCCAGCCGCTCAGCCCGCAATTCCCGCCGATCAGACCAGCTGTTGAAGCAGAGCTGGAAGGGTTGGAACGTTCAGGAGTACTGTCCAAAGTGGACTGGAGTGAGTGGGCTACACCCATTGTTCCTGTAATGAAGAGGTCATTGAGTAATACGCCTGGGGAACCAAAGAAGCTCCGCATCTGTGGGGATTTTAAGGTGACAGTGAACCCAGTCCTTCACACGGTACAATATCTGCTTCCACGAATTGAGGATATTTTCGCCTCGCTATCTGGTGGTAAACGCTTCACCAAAATTGATCTAGCCCAGGCGTACTTGCAAATGGAGGTAGAAGAAGCTTCGAAACAATACCTTACGATCAACACTCAAAGGTCTCTATCAATACAACCGGCTGGTGTTTGGAGTAGCCTCAGCTCCGGTTATCTGGCAAAGGGCGATGGATCAGGTCCTGCAAGGGATTCCAGGGACCCAGTGTTATTTGGACGACATCTTGGTCATGGGCGAAAATGACGGTGATCACCTCGCCAACTTGGAGAAGGTGCTCACCAGATTAAAGGAGTATGGGCTATGAGCTAATCGCCACAAGTGCGAGTTTTTCCAGAAACAGATCTCGTATTGTGGCCACGTCATCGATGAAGAGGGGTTACATAAGTCCCCTGACAAGATTGAGGCAGTAGTCAAGGCTCCAGCACCGGAAAATGTGTCACAACTGAGGTCGTTCCTCGGGCTGGTAAACTACTACCACAAGTTCTTACCAAATTTGTCTACGGTATTACACCCACTGAACACCCTACTGCAAACAGGGGTACCATGGAAGTGGGATGACGAACGTAGATGAGCTTTCCAGAAGTGTAAAGAATTGATCACATCAAAAGAGGTGTTGGCCCATTTCAACCCAGCACTACCAATTCGTTTGGCATGTGATGCATCACCCTATGGTATTGGAGCGGTGCTGTCGCATAAATTCCCTGACGGGTTGGAGAGGCCAGTAGCCTTTGCGTCTCGGTCACTAACCTCAGCCGAGCGCAACTACGCCCAGATTGACAGGGAGGCCCTCAGCCTAGTATGGGGAGTAAAAAAATTCAACCACTATCTGTATGGGCAGAAGTTCACCTTGCTGACTGACCACCAACCACTTGTCTCCATCTTTAATCCTAAGAAGGGCGTTCTAGTGATGACTGCACAGCGGTTACAAAGATGGTCCCTGTTTCTAGGGGCGAATCAATATGAAATAGAATATAAAGGCACAAAACAGCATGGGAACGCTGGTGGGCTATCGCGCCTGCCACTGCCTACTGTGGAGGAAGCACCAGCAGTGGACCCTATCGAGATATTTTATTCGTCAATAATTGAATGATTGCCAGTAACGAACGCGGATATAGCGAAGGAGACCCGCAATGATCCGACGCTGTCTCGGGTATATGAATTAACGGTGAGGGGATGGCCAACTCATGGCGACTCACTGTTGCCAGCATTCTCATCCAGAAGAGAACAGCTGTCAGTATGCCAGGGGACAGTGATGTGTGGATCCAGAGTGGTGATTCCACCCAAGTTAAATGAGAGAGTGCTAAATGAGCTACATGAAGGTCATCTGGGGGGAGTGAAAATGAAAAGCCTTGCTAGGGCTTATGTGTGGTGGCCGGGAATCGATCAACAAATCGAAGACCTAACTAAGAGCTGCTTAGGATGCCAGAAGGTCCAAAATGCACCACCACATGCCCCACTACACCCATGGGAGCGGCCCTCCTCTCCATGGCAACGGGTGCATATTGATTTCGCTGGTCCATTCAGGGACTCAATGTTCTTAATAGCAGTGGATGCTCATTCAAAGTGGTCTGAGGTGATAAAAATGTCTTCAACCACTACAGAGAAAACGATTGCAGTCCTACGGACCATATTTGCCAGAAATGGTTTGCCAGAGCAGATTTGCTCTGATAATGGACCACAGTTTGTGTCCGACGAGTTCCAAAAATTTATGAGAAGGAATGGGGTAAGGCATTACACATCCGTCCCGTATCATCCAGCCACAAATGGATTGGCTGAGAGGTTCGTACAAACCTTTAAGAAGGCGATAAAGGCCGCCATGTGCGATGATGAAATTCCACTACAGCATAAGATGGACAATTTCTTATTAGCCTACCGAAACGCGACACATGCAGTTACCAACCAGACCCCGGCCATGATGTTCTTTAACCGAAGGTTGAGATCTCGTCTGGACTTCCTCAGACCAAATGTGCAAAGGAATGTTGAGGACAAACAATTCCAGCACATCAATGAGAAGCCGACAAGGAGCTTCAATGTAGGGCAACCAGTCTTGGCCCGTGACTATCGAACAGAGAAATGGCAACCCGAAACGATATGTACAAGGCAGGGGCCATTAATGTACACAGTGGATGTAGGGGAGAACATTGTGAGATGCCACGTCGATCAGATCTTAGCGTCACAGGAACGCGTCAACCCCATGTCTCGAGTACCTGGGGATGAACCCGACATACCGGTAGCATCTACCTCAGACCCAGTAGCAGTGGAACCCGATGAACTACCCGATGAAAAGGGAGAATCGCCTCTGCACCAAGAACAAGAACCTCCGGAAAGGCGCTAACCCGAAAGGGTCAGGAAGCCGCCCCAAAGACCGGGGCCTAGAAATTCAGTGGTGTTAGCACCCACTTAGCGCCTAAAGAGGTCTTTTGCGCCGGCGCTGTTGGTAGCCTGGAATTCAGTGTAGCGCAAATGGTGGCGTTAGCCGGTAGCGCTGCGCCGGCACCGATGACGTCATCGGTGTGCGCAGCACCCCGGTTCCAACGCGATGCCGGCCCGACGCCCAAATTCAGTTGCGCCCGCCTCTCCCGTAGCGGGCGCAAAGAGCGTTTGTAAAACGGGGCCTTGCAGCTCCGAGAGGCCGGGGCGTAAAGGTGGAGGTGCGGCAGGCCGCTTTCCCGGCTGCCGCTTGGCCGCACCTTCCTCCCCGGACTCCCACACCACCCCCCCCCGCAGCATTGGTCTCTGACCCCCGCGAGCCCGGCACTTCTCCGTGGTGCCGGGCTCATTTGCCGGGGGAATCCAGCGGCGACCTCACGGCTGCAGGCAGCTCCTCCTTAAGAGAAGGAGGAGGCCTGCAGTACCCCAGCCTGCCGCACCGCATCGCGTGGCGCTGCGGCAGCTGGACGCCTGAAATTGACTTTCAGCGCCCCAAACGGAGGCGGCCAAACCCTGCAATAGCGCCCGCCTCCGTCTTGGGGCGCTGCAACTGAATTTCAGGCGGGCGCTACGGGAATCCGGGCGTGCGCTAACTTTCGGGCGCTAAAGACCTGGCGCGGCGATAGCGAATTTCTAGGTCCGAATCTATAAATGGACTTTTGTTGTTTAATGTACATGTTGAAATGTTAATTGTTATTTGAATGTTAGGGGTACTACTAATCTAAAAGGGGAGGAATTGTAGATTATGTGCCTTTAAGTCAGAACTACTTTTACAGCTCCTGTATACTGTAGTACCGGTAGTGACCACACCTGTATATAAGCTTTGCGCATGCCTCTGTACCCCCAGTCTTGAGACTACCCTCCTCCAGTAAAGACCTGTTTATTGTTAATGTACAGCATCCGTGTGATTATTTAATAACAGCATATCCACTGAACCACGGATCCAACAATTAGTACCTCTGGTCCTTTGGCTGTTGTACCTTTGACTAAGTATTGGGATTTCTCAGACATTGGTCTCCACACTACACTCAACTTTCATTTTGAAACTGTTAGTGCATGGCAGTGGCCTGCCAACCACTTTGAATTGAGACAGCAATAAAAATTCATTTGAACGAGGGGGATGGAAGATGGTTTGGAGGAAACAGGTTCCCAGATGAGACATATCGTAAGGTGGTAAAGGCAGCCAACACCTAAGCATTGGCACAAAGGGGGGCATTTTAACCACCAAAAACTGGTGGGTTTGGGTCGAGTGGGAAGTAAAAATATTAAAAATCTCAAACCCGAACCAAACCTGCCTCGAACCCGCTCACTTCTGGTTTTAATGAGGTTGCGTGCCTTAGATTTTTCAAGCTTTACACTGGCTGGGCCTCGGAAATTCTGACTGCTAAAGGAAGGCGAGGACTGCTGTATGGAAGTGGTAAGAGCTTTTCCAGTACTGCTTGTGGGCCAGGAGGAGCAGGAGTGCTTCCCCTCAGCCTACCAAGGAAACCTGCTAACCTCCCCTGCAATCGTACGCCCCCCATGATTACCGACCCCCCTGTGCTCACCGACTCTCTCCCTCCAATCTCTCCCCGACCCCATCCCTCCCTCCAATCTCTCCCCCACCCCATCCCTCCCTCCAATCTCTCCCCCACCCCATCCCTCCCTCCAATCTCTCCCCCACCCCATCCCTCCCTCCAATCTCTCCCCCACCCCATCCCTCCCTCCAATCTCTCCCCCACCCCATCCCTCCCTCCAATCTCTCCCCCACCCCATCCCTCCCTCCAATCTCTCCCCCACCCCATCCCTCCCTCCCTCCGATCTCTCCCCGAACCCCCTCCCTCCCTCCCTCCGATCTCTCCCCGACTCCCCTCCCTCCCTCCGATCTGTCCCCGACCCCCCTCCGTCTCTCCAATCTCTCCCCGATCCCCCTCCCTCCCTCTGATCTCTCCCCGACCCCCATCCCTCCCTCCGATCTCTCCCCCACCCCATCCCTCTCTCCGATCACTCCCCCACCCCATCCCTCCCTCCGATCACTCCCCGACCCCATCCCTCCCTCCGATCACTCCCCGACCCCATTTGTCCCTCCGATCTCTCCGCGACCCCATCCCTCCCTCCGATCTCTCCCTGACCCCATCCCTCCCTCCGATCTCTCCCCAACCCCATCCCTCCCTCTGATCTCTCCCTGACCCCATCCCTCCCTCCGATCTCTCCCTGACCCCATCCCTCCCTCCAATCTCTCCCCAACCCCATCCCTCCCTCCGATCTCTCCCCGACCCCATCCCTCCCTCCGATCTCTCCCCGACCCCATCCCTCCCTCCGATCACTCCCCGACCCCATTTGTCCCTCCGATCTCTCCCTGACCCCATCCCTCCCTCCGATCTCTCCCTGACCCCATCCCTCCCTCCGATCTCTCCCCGACCCCATCCCTCCCTCCGATCACTCCCCGACCCCATCCCTCCCTCCGATCTCTCCCCGACCCCATCCCTCCCTCCGATCTCTCCCCGACCCCATCCCTCCCTCCGATCACTCCCCGACCCCATCCCTCCCTCCGATCTCTCCCCGACCCCATCCCTCCCTCCGATCTCTCCCCGACCCCATCCCTCCCTCCGATCTCTCCCCGACCCCATCCCTCCCTCCGATCTCTCCCCGACCCCATCCCTCCCTCCGATCTCTCCCCGACCCCATCCCTCCCTCCGATCTCTCCCCGACCCCATCCCTCCCTCCGATCTCTCCCCGACCCCATCCCTCCCTCCGATCACTCCCCGACCCCATCCCTCCCTCCGATCTCTCCCCGACCCCATCCCTCCCTCCGATCTCTCCCCGACCCCATCCCTCCCTCCGATCACTCCCCGACCCCATCCCTCCCTCCGATCTCTCCCCCACCCCATTTCTCCCTCCAATCTCTCCCCGACCCCATCCCTCCCTCTGATCTCTCCCCGACCCCATCCCTCCCTCCGATCTCTCCCCCACCCCATTTCTCCCTCCGATCTCTCCCTGACCCCATCCCTCCCTCCGATCTCTCCCCGACCCATCCCTCCCTCCGATCTCTCCCCGACCCATCCCTCCCTCTGATCTCTCCCCCACCCCATTTCTCCCTCCGATCTCTCCCCGACCCCATCCCTCCCTCCGATCACTCCCCGACCCCATCCCTCCCTCCGATCTCTCCCCGACCCCATCCCTCCCTCCGATCTCTCCCCGACCCCATCCCTCCCTCCGATCTCTCCCCGACCCCATCCCTCCCTCCGATCTCTCCCCGACCCCATCCCTCCCTCCGATCTCTCCCCCACCCCCATTTCTCCCTCCGATCTCCAACCCTCCCTCCGATCTCTCCCCTACCTCCATCTCTCCCTCCGATCTCTCCCCGACCCCCCTCTGATCTCTCTTCGACCCCCCTCTGATCACTGCCCTCGGTCTGAATGCCCATTAGCTTGTCAAGTTCAGTAAAGTGCGAGCCCTACTCACTATCCACCTGGATAGGTACTCCCCACCTGCAGATCAGTTCACTCAATAACATTTGCAGTGATGGCAGTAAACCAGTTTGTGCATGGCAAGAAATAAACTGATCATTTATCTCTTGACTATTTTAGGATCCTGCCATGCACAAACTGCTTGCAGTGTTTACCTGTACTTACTCACCTTCAAAATAATGAAAGTTTGAATGGTTTTAAGTAATTTCGAAGAGATGTGATAAGGCATCATATAAACTGAGGTCTTTGTTTGCTTTCACACATGCATGTTCCAGCAGAGGTTACGGGGCAGCAATCAGGAGTGAGAACCATGGTTAATTTTGTTTCTCCCCAGGCCCTTTGCAGCATCCTGATGCCCCACTTGAGAAAAGGCTAATTTATTACAGAGCAGGAATTGACCCTGTCGTCTAAGTGGTTTACCACTGCATCGAGCATGCAGGAAGGAGCTAGTTTTATCATTGAATCATCAGGAAAACCTACTACAAAGCTCAACTTAATCAACAAGATTAGAGAGGCTCTAATTGAGTGTTAGCCACATCAGGTTGGATGTTGCAACTTCTCACCTGTTGGTAGATGTTTGCTGAAATAGCGGGCTGGGAAACTACCCCAGAACTCTTTAATTGTGTAAAGAAGGAAAGACAAGCTGTAATGAAAATTTACAGTTTCAACTTATTAGAATTCCATGGTTAGCGTTTGGATGTGCTATGTAAAGTGGGGAACAAGTGATAATTAAGTGCAGTTAAACATCACTGTTATTTTCACTACAGAAACTGTCAAGTCTCTGGGCAGTGAAATGCCACTAACACTCATAGAATAGTCATATACTCACTGCTAGACGCAATTCAGGTCGAGAAAGAACAGATTTCTTTTGCTCAACTGAGTATGATATGCAGTGACCCATTACCATGCTTAAGAAAGGCCTAATCAAACTACTGAGAAATCCACACAAGTGCAGATTTTTCTCCCAATAGCGACACACCTTACTTATAATTCTAGAGGACCCTGGATCTTCATTCAGTGGCCATTATACTCAGCTGCCACAAGCATTGTGCTGAGGATGAAAAATCTGCCCGAGCATTAATTGCGGCTGGTCAGATAGCCTTCAAGTAAAATCTTTCTCACCATTCACACTGAGTGTGATCTGAATTCAAAGCTGATGATCTGCCCCAATGCGGAGATTATTCCAGTGTATCTCATAGAGACAGGCTCATTTTTTCCCCATAGTTATGTATTGATAAGACACCCTCAAGCTGGATTTATCTCTGGTCACCTTCTGAGACTGGTCAATTAGGTGATGGGTCAGTAGTTCTGCCTAATTGCCTCTATTACCCTATCTACACTTTATGGTAGTTCAGGTACTGTTGGAAGTAGAAGGGAACAGCTAAAATCTGCTGGTAACCCCATTCTGGCTTACCAACAAAATGGAAGCTTCCATGATCTTGTTACTTCAAGGCTTATTTACAAGACTATTTTTGTTGGAATACCAATTATTTCTGGTGATGATATCATAACCTAAGTGGGGATTTCATTCATTCTCTTATGACATTGTTACTTGCAGAGATCAAAAATTACATGAGGAGTGGAATAAGGGGGTAATAGAAGTATTGCTAATGAAAATCCTGTCACTAGATAGGTACAGATGAGGAAGTCTATTCAGCGCAGCTTAGCTCATTCAGCTAGAAAAAAAACCTATAATTCCATGTTATGGTTGGCAATGATTTCTTACATGATTCGGAGATTTCTGCCTCCACTACCCTACTTGGAGTCTATTCCATGTGTTAAAATAATCTCTCTGCTATTGCACTGTGAAATAACACTGTTTCAGTGCTTGTTCTCTTCTTTCCCCTGCCTCGCCCCAGGGAGCGAGGGAGAGGGAGGGGGAGGAGAGAGAAAACAGATTACAGGAGGAAGGGGAAGGATAGAGAGATAAAGGGAGAGGTGGAATGGAAGAGAGTGCGAGAAAGGGAAGAGGAGGAGGAGGAACCCCGATGCACACAGACACAAGTACAGTAAAATGCAAAGTCATGGCTAACCTTAATTAGCATGAAACATAAAACTACAAACGCAATGCATATTGAATTTCAAACAACTCATGCATTGTGGATTAGAATGCATCACTTACCAGCTGTGCAATAAATCACATTTGATGTATTGACTGCTTTGTTGCTTCATATTTATGGAAATCTATTAAATTCATGAACAGTGTTGACGCTGGGGTTGATCTGGGATGAATTAAACCCGAAAGGAAATGGACAGCTGGGACTGGAATAAAAATATTGCTGACATTTTTTCCCACCCATTACTTAAAATGGAGTTGTAAAACACTAGCCATACCAAACTATTAGTAAAGCTGATTCTGGGTCATAGTTTAATCGTCTGATGAGACTGCACTGATTCTGATTATTTAAAAAGACTAATACTGTTTCTTTCTTTTTAAACAATTGTTGAAAAATAGGATTTACAATAAATCTCAAGCCAACTGGAAGTTACTGGGAATAATTGTTTATTGTAAAGTGGTGCCCTGAAACAATAAGTAAAGTGACTGGAATACAAATTTAATCTGGCACCTGGCCTCTCATGAAAACATTTTGACTAATTCCATTGTTCGCTTTGGTTTATTTTAAAATGAATCACAAACATAATACCGGGGTGGAAATTGCAGTCAGAGGCTTCCTGTGGGCAAACGCCTTTGAACCGCAAGAAAACTCTGCACCTACCTGGTGCCTCCGCACCTTCGGAGACTCGCGCTCCTGGGCCTGCAGGCGTATGCCTGCGTAAAGGCCCACATATCCCAGGGGCGCAGGCGGTTCACAAACCTCCCTGGGATCACATGGGCCACCCAACCACTGACAAAGGGGGATTCCCATTATGCTTATGGGGATTCCATTTACGTTCAGAATCTCCATAAGAATGTTAGAAATCACATAAAAAATACATGTTCACAACACTGAAATAAGAATAAATTATCACAGGTTCAAAAGTAATTAAAATACCTATTAATTAAACATTTAAAACATAAATTTAAACATTCTTAAACGGGACAAAAATAACCTAAACTAATTTTAAATGTAAGGGAATGTTTAAATGATTTTAAAAATGTATTTTAACATTTATTTTAATTCTTACGCCTTACACTTGCTTTTACCTAGCACAAGATTTTGGTGGGTATTTGCTGGGCAGTAGTTGGGCCCAACCCTGCACCAACGAATGTCCATTTCCTGAGGATGCAAACGATCTGTCAAGCAGAAACTTGACTGATCACAAGTTCCGGGTTTTCGTACATTGCACGCGGAAACCCAGAACTTGCAGGGCACTTACCTGGGAATGGTAGCATAGTGGTAATGTCACTGGGCTAGTAATCCAGAGTGCTGGACGAATGATTCATGAGACATGAATTCAAATCCCACCACGGCAGCTGGGGAATTTAAATTCAGTTAATTAAATAAATCTGGACTAAAAAGCTAGTATCAGTAATGGTGATCATGAAACTATCAGATTGTTGTAAAAATCCATCTGGTTCACTAATGCCCTTTAGGGAAATAAATCTGCTGTCCTTACCTGGTCTGGCCTATTTGTGACTCCAGACCCACAGCAATGTGGTTAACTCTTAACTGGCCTAGCAAGCCACTCAGTTGTAACAAACTGCTACGAAACACAATAAAGGCCCATATTTCCCATGTGCTGAAAACCAGCAATTTCTGATCTGTCTTGACTGATTGGATGCCTGCCCTGGAGAAAGGCCTCTGCGGGTGGAGAGTTCCGCTTTCTGCAGAACCTCCGCCCACTGAAAATCCTTAAAAATCTTACGCCTGGTAAAAGCGTAAGGCCTGCTTTTACCAGCATGAGAGTTTAAAAAATAATTATTTTTACAATCATTTATAATTTTTAAATATTTTTTAAAAAGGTAAGTTTATTTTTAGCCCTGTAAAAAACTTTAATTTCTTTTTCAAATAATTACATTTTTGTTTAAAATATTTATTTCAATGTCATTTTATCTAAATTTAAAAACGTGATTTTCATTTTGAATTTATTTAATGTTTTGATGTCTTTTTGGAGTGATCTACTGTACATTCATACTTTTGACAAGTCTAAGCTGAGGACCGCATGCGCTCCTGGGATACGTGGGCCCTGCGCATTTCGTAGTGGAGAGGCCCAGGCGTGGAAATGGCCGGACCTCAAGTAAGGGTGTAGATTTTTTCCAGATCAGAGGCCTCCGTAGGCAGGAAGCCTCCGATCGGAAAATACGGGCTAATATGAATGAGACGGACCACCCAGCATCGGCACCGGCTACGGACACGGCAACGGCACACCCAGCCCAGTCAACCCTGCAAAGTCCTCCTCGCCAACATCTGGGGACTTGTGCCAAAATTGGGAGAACTGTCTCACAGACTAGTCAAGCAACAGCCTGACATAGTCATACTCACAGAAACATACCTTTCAGCCAATGTCCCAAACTCCTCCTTCACCATCCCTGGGTATGTCCTATCCCACCGGCTGGACAGACCCACCAGAGGTGGCGGCATAATGATATACAGTCGGGAAGGAGTGACCCTGGGAGTCCTCAACATTGATTCCGGACCCCATGAAATCTCATGGTTTCAGGTCATGCATGGACAAGGAAACATCCTGCTGATTACCACCTACACTCCCTCAGCTGATGAATCAGTACTCCTCCATGTTGAACACCACTTGGAAGAAGCACTGAGAGTAGCAAGGGCACAGAATGTACTCTGGGTGGGGGACTTCAATATCGATCGCCAAGAGTTGCTCGGTAGCACCACAGCTGGCCGAATCCTGAAGGACATAGCTGCCAGTCTGGGCCTGCGACAGGCCATAGAGTCATAATGGCACAGAAGGAGGCGATTCAGCCCATCGAGTCTGTGCCGGCTCTCTATAGAGCAATCCAGTCAGTCCCATTCCCCCGCTCTATCCCCGTAGCCCTGCAAGTGAAGTGTATGTACCCGTCTACCTTTAAGAAAACTATTGTATGTAACCGTCCACCTTTAAGAGAACTACTTTAGGTGTTGCACTACTTTGTTGGCTTCTGTATACTGTAATACCGACGGTGACCACACCGGTATATAAGTGCTGTGTCAGGATTCATTGGGCAGATTCGCCCTGACCTTCAAATAGTAAAGTCCTGTTTTAAGTTACTCTTGGAGTCTGTGTATTAATTAACTAAACAACCCACAGACTTTACAGTGGCGATGAGTCCGATCGTACCCTGCGGCAACAATACTTCCGAAGCAGTTAACGAGCGTCGAGAAGAGGCAACCGCCCTCGTCATTCTGCTGGGAGAAAACTCGAGGCTGCAGAACTAGAAAGGAGGAAGAATTTAGAGACAAAGACTTCCATCAGCAACAGACACTGACTGTCCCTTCTGCCACGGTGAGGAGTGAGCCGATCAGCACGAGAAGCAAGGCGGCCACGGTGACTGTGAGTAAGGGAAAGTAAAAAGAATAACCGGAGGAGAAGGGCGGTGCACTCGACCACGGTCGAGGGGGAAAGGAGCCGGACAGAAGTCGGGTCCAGAGGCGCTGAGACTGGGGCAGCGTGGAGCAAGGAAGCCGCGGTACAGACAGGCTGGGGGACGCAATGGCGTCGTGAGACAGCTAGACCACGACCGGCGAAAAAGGCCGGGCAGCGACCGAAGCCACGAAGCGCTGCGACCGGGAACGTAGGCGCGGGAAGAGATAAACTCAGCCGCAGCCGGGGAGGGAAGCACCGGACTGCGAGAGGGCTGGGAGGCGCGATTGGGAGCCAAGCGAGCGGGAGAGGCAGAGCCGACCAAGGGAGACTGAGCGAGAGCCAGTCCAGCGGCTGAAACTGTTCTCCGTCAACGGGGTGTACCCAGCGCCGGTAGAGCCGAGCGAGCGGGAGAGAGACAGAGCCGGAGCAAGGGGAACCGAGCGAGAGCCAGCCCAGCGGCTGAAACTGTTCACCGTCAACGGGGTGTACCCAGCGCCGGTTGCCCTGCCGAGAAAAGGGAAAGCCCTGAAGCCGACGCGCAGGCTGTGAACCTGAAAGCCAGCGGCCGTTGCCCGTGGGGAAAGTGTACCCCTCCCGCTAGGGAAGAAACGCGGGAAGCCGCCATTAGGCGGGGAAGAAGACAGAAGCGGGAAACCGCCATTGAAGTGGGCGGGGAGAGAAGATAAGCGCGGGAAACCGCCATTTTCGCGGGAACCGCCATCTTGGAAAAAAAAAGAAAAGAAAATTTAAAGAAATAATTCATGGTGTTATCAGGAAGAGAGGAAGATGCCTAAGCGTGGTAACATCAACGATTTTAATTCCGAGGTAGAAGACTGGGCCACGTATGTGGAACACATTGAGATCTATTGTGAGGCCAATAAAATAGAAGAAGATGACAAAGCTATAACCTTGCTAAACTCGATGGGCGCGAAGACATACGGGCTCTTGAAGCATCTACTAGCACCAGCTAAACCGGCGGATCAGACTTTCGATGATATTGTGACTGTTCTGAAGGATCACTTGAACCCCACACCGTTGATGTTGGCGGAACGATTCAAATTCTATGCGAGAACGCAAAGGAAAGACGAAAGCAACGCAGAATACTTGGTCGAACTGCGTAGACTAGCGAAACACTGCCAGTTTGGAGGGAATCTGACAGAGGCATTGCGAGACAAGTTCGTGTGCGGGTTGTCAAAGGAAGGAACGCAAAAGCGACTACTCGAAGAGAACGACCTTACACTTGACAGGGCTGTCCTTATTGCAGCATTGCACGAAGCCGCAGTGAAGGGAACTGCGGAAATGCAGCTAAAGGCAGCGGCACTCAGTGTGGATCAAATTACCTCGACAACAACAAAATGCTATCGTTGTGGGAAGACAACACACGACCAGAACCAATGCTGGTTTAAGAACCAGGAATGTAGGAAATGTGGCAAACTGGGTCACATAGCTAAGGTATGCCGGTCAGGGAAGAAGACCAACAACCAAAGGACCAACAGCCAAAGGAAGCCATCACAGGAAAAGTACAAGGTACACAAGGTGGCTGAGAAGAGTTCAGACGAACAGAATTCGGACTCAGACCCAAAATGCCAGGAGCTGGGTAGTCTGAGAATTCACAATGTGAGTAAGAAAGCTGACCTACAAATTATCTGGGTCATGCTAAAAATAGCTGGAGTCCAAGTGAAAATGGAGTTGGACACTGGATCAGCTCTATCAGTCATTAATCGAAGGGATTACCACCGGCTATTCTCACATATACCCTTAAGAGATACCAAGTTCGTATTGCAGACATACACGGGGCATAAAGTATACCCCATGGGAAAGATAAGAGTCAAGGTGAGAGATAGGGGTAAAGAACACCCAAGAATGAACTTATACGTACTACCTGAGGGAGGACCACCGCTTCTAGGACGGGAGTGGATCAAGAAAATAGACATGGAATGGCACTATCTAAAAGCCATAACGAGTGAGGACTCGGTGCAGACAATCAGCTCAGATTCTGAATCGGATGACGATAAGACCAACCCAAATGTGAAAGACAAGGCTAAAATGGACTTGCCGACTAAGGTTGGAAAAACGAAGGCATGCAGAAAGGCTTATGCTCCAGAGAAGAACAAAGTTTCAGAACAGATCTCCACTGAACAACGACAACATAGTTTGACAAGAATTCTGAGTCTGTTCAGTTTAAGGACATATCCATGACGGAAGAACACCGAGCTCGGACTCAACTTTATTTCAAATTACGACAACAATTAGAACAATTGAGTTACCGTCTCGTACAAGAGATGAAAACAATGAAAAAGTTCTATGACACCGAATGGGAGAATCTGGAAAGACAACAGAAGCAGCTAGCTCAAGCAGAGAGTGACCATAGAGCCATCGTGACCAATCACCGATCACATCTCCCTTATGATGTTCAGGAGTTAGAATATTTGCAGAAAGAAGCAAATGAAGAGGAATCTTCAGGAAGCCAGGATTTTATTCCAGTTCTTCTCTACGACTCCTTACAAGCAGATTTTGAGAAGTTGAAGGAACAGTATGAACAGGCCCAGGCTACAATCCTGGAGGGGGTTAACTCGGCAACCTCCGAAAAGCTAGTTTCAGTGGAAGCATATGAGCAACTAAAGGTTGAACATGAGCAAGAAGTCCAAAGGCTGCAGGAAATTCTTGATGAGCTCAAGGCCAAGACAGACTCATCGGTAGAAGTTCCATCCATAGATGAGATTTTAGAGGTGAAAGACATGGCAGAACATGAAAGTCAAGATGTCCAAGAACTCATAAAAATATTGAAGGAAACCCAAGACAAATATGAGGCGGCAATGACCGAGGTTCAACAACTTGAAGAACAGATTCAACTGGGAATCCTTTCAGTGAAAGAAAAGGCAACTGTAAGAAACACAGAGACTAAGAATGGCCCCTGAACATGAGCTAGAGAGCAGCAAGGCGCAACTTCTCCGAGCGCTTAACGCCAAAGTACAAGAGGAAAAAAAGGTGAAAGCATTGGAGGAAAAGGTGGATGCACACTCCAAGTGGCCGGAGGTAATAAAGATGTCCACCACCACCACGGAAAAAACCATCACAGTGTTAAGGACCATGTTTGCTAGGAATGGGCTGCCGGAACAGATCTGTTCTGATAATGGACCGCAATTTGTGTCCGAAGAATTCAAGAAATTCTTAAAGAGCAATGGGGTTAAGCACTACACGTCAGCCCCATACCATCCCGCCTCCAATGGATTGGCTGAAAGGTTTGTCCAGACCTTCAAGAAGGCCATAAAGGCCATGGGTAATGAAGCCATTAACTTACAACATAAGGTGGATAGTTTCTTGTTGGCGTACAGGAATGCAACACATGCGGTCACAAATCAAACTCCCGCCATGGTGTTTTTTAATAGACGACTAAGATGCCGGCTGGATTTGCTTAAGCCAAACGTCAGAAGGGACGTAGAGAACCGGCAATTCCAGGGCATGAATGAAAGGCCAACTAGATCTTTTCAGATAGGTCAACAAGTTTTGGCCCGGGACTACCGTGCCGAGAAATGGCAGCCTGGAACTATTGGAAAAAGGCTAGGGCCGTTGATGTATATGGTGGACATTGGGGACAGTATAATAAGGCGCCATGTTGACCAGATCATAGGGTCAGCCACAAATGGCCAACCTACTCCACCACCTTACACGGTTAATGTTGAGACAGAGATACCCAGAACACCTACCTCCGATCTGGTAATACTGGAATCAGATGAACCTGACACTGTCCTTCAAGCCGAATCGACCTTGCCAGAAGCACCTACTACCCCGCCGGGTGTTACGACACCACCGAGGCGTTATCCGGACAGAGTCCGGAAACCTCCAGAGAGACTGAATCTGTGAACTGTCTTGCATAAAGTTGTATATATGTTATAATGTATGTTTAATGGGGAATCAGTATGTTGTAAGCTAAAAAGGGAGGATTGTAGTGTATGTACCCGTCTACCTTTAAGAGAACTATTGTATGTAACCATCCACCTTTAAGAGAACTACTTTAGGTGTTGCACTACTTTGTTGGCTTCTGTATACTGTAATACCGACGGTGACCACACCGGTATATAAGTGCTGTGTCAGGATTTATTGGGCAGATTCGCCCTGACCTTCGAATAGTAAAGTCCTGTTTTAAGTTACTCTTGGAGTCTGTGTATTAATTAACTAAACAACCCACAGACTTTACAGCAAGTTTATTTCCCTCAAGTGCCTATCCAGTCTTCCCTTGAAAACGTTTGAGTGTCTCCGCTTCTACCACTTCCTTCGGCAGCGAGTTCCAGATCCTCACCACTCGCAGTGTAAATTTTTTTTTCCTCACTTCCCCCCTGTATCTCTTGCCCAAAACCTTAAATCTGTGTCCCCTAGTCCTTGTACCATCAAGTAGTGGGAACAGCCTTTCCCCGTCTAGCCTATCCAAACCTGTCAAAATCTTGTACACCGCTATCAAATCATCCCTCAACCTCCTTTGCTCTAATGAAAACAAATCCAGCTTCTCCAACCTGTCCTTGTAACTAAGACCCCCCATCCCCAGAATCATTCTGGTAAATCTCCTCTGCACCCTCTCAAGGGTCTTCACATCCTTCCTAAAATGTGGACGCAATACTCCAGTTGTGGCCTAACCAGTGCTTTATAAAGGTTCAGCATAACTTCTCTACATTTGTACTCAATACCTCTATTTCTGAAGCCCAAGATCCCATATGCTTTGTTAACCACTCTCTCAATATGTCCTGCCACCTTCAGAGATCTATGCACATTAACTCCCAGGTCCCTCTGTCCCTGCACACTCTTTAAAACTATGCCACTAAGCGTATATTGCCGCTCCCTGTTCCTTCTGCCAAAATGCATCACCTCACACTTCTCTGTATTAAATTCCATCTGCCACTTGTCTGCCCATTCTACTAGCTTTCTTTCTATGTCCTGTTGCAGTCGATTGGTATCATTCTCACTGATTGTAACACCCCCAAGTTTGGTGTCATCGCCAAATTTAGAAATTCTACTCTGTATTCCAATATCCTGGTCATTTATATATGTCAAAAAAAGCAGTGGTCCCAGCACTGACCCTTGGGGAACATCACTGTCTACCATCCTCCAGTCTGAAAAACAGCCATTTACCACAACTTGCTGTTTTCAGTCCTTAAGCCAATTCCTTATCCAAACTGCCACTGACCCACCTATTCCATGAGCCTCAGTTTGTTAACCAGCCTTCTATGTGCTCCTTTGTCAAATGCTTTCCTAAAATCCATGTAGACAACATCCATCGCATTCCCTTCATCAATCCTCTCTGTTACTTCATCAAAAAATTTGATGAAAAGGTGGTGAGAGAACCAACACAAGGGAAAAACCTACTTCCCCTCGTCCTCACCAATCTACCTGTCACAGCTGCATCTGTCCATGACAGTATTGGTAGAAGTGACCACCAAACACCACACAGTCATTCTGGAGATGAAGTCCCATTTTCACACTGAGGGCACCCTCCATCGTGTTATGTGGCACTACCATCGTGCTAAATGGGATAGATTCAGAACAGATCTAGCAGCTAAAAACTGGGCATCCATGAGGTAATGTGGGCCACCAGCAGCAGCAGAATTGTATTCCACCGCAATCTGTAACCTCATGGCTCATCATATCCCTCACTCTACCATTACCATCAAGCAGGGGACCAACACTGGTTCAATAAGGAGTGTAGAAGAGTATGCCAAGAACAGCACCAGGCGTACCTAAAAATGAGGTGCCAACCTGGGGAAGCTGCAACACAGGACTATATGCATGCTAAACAGCGGAAGCAGCATGCTGTAGACAGAGCTAAGTGATCCCACAATCAACGGATCAGATCAAAGCTCGGCAGTCCTGCCACATCCAGTCATGAATGGTGGTGGATCATTAAACAACTAATGGGAGGAGGAGGCTCCATAAATATCCCCATCCTCAATGATGGTGGAGCCCAGCATGTGAGTGCAGAAGACAAGGCTGAAGCGTTTGCAACCATCTTCAGCCAGAAGTGCCGAGTGGATGATCCATGTCGGCCTACTCCCAAGGTCCCCACCACCACAGAAGCCAGTCTTCAGCCAATTCGATTCACTCCACGCGATATTAAGAAACAGCTGAGTGCTCTGGATACAGCAAAGGCTATGGGCCCCGACAACATCCCAGCTATCGTGCTGAAGACTTGGGCTCCAGAACTAGCCACACCTCTAGTCAACCTGTTGCAGTACAGCTACAACACTGGCATCTATCCGACAATGTGGAAAACTGCCCAGGTATCAATGGGAATCGGGGGGGGGGGGGGCGGTGGAGAAAATCTCTACTGGCTGGAGTCATACCTAGCACAAAGGAAGATGGTTGTGGTGGTTGAAGGTCAATCATCACAGCCCCAGGACATCGCTGCAGGATTTCCTCAGGGCAGGCCCAACCATCTTCAGCTGCTTCATCAATGACCTTCCTTCCAACATAAGGTCAGAAATGGGGATGTTCGCTTATGACTGCACAGTGTTTAGTGTCATTCACAACTCCTCAGATAATGAAGCAGTCCATGCCCGCATGCAACAAGACCTGGACAACTTTCAGGCTTGGGCTGATAAGTGACAGGTAACATTCGCACCACAGAAGTTGACTACCTCCAACAAGCGAGAGTCTAATCACCGCCCCTTGACATTCAATGGCATTACCATCACCAAATCCCCCACCATCAACATCCTGGTGGTCACCATTGACCAGAAACTTAACTGGACCAGCCACATAAATACTGTGGCAACAAGAGCGGGTCAGAGGCTGGGTATTTACCTCCTGACTCCCCAAAGCCTTTCCACCATCTACAAGGCACAAGTCAGGAGTGTGATGGAATACTCTCCACTTGCCTGGATGAGTGCAGCTCGAACAACACTCAAGAAACTCGACACCATGCAGGACAAAGCAGCCCGCTTGATTGGCACCCCATCCCCCACCTCAAACATTCACTCCCACCACCGACGCACTGTGGCTGCAGTGTGTACCATCTACAAGATGCACTGCAGCAACTCGCCAAGGCTTCTTCGGCAGCAGCTCCCAAACCCGTGACCTCTTCCACCTAGAAGGACAAGGGCAGCAAGCGCACGGGAACACCATCACCTCCAAGTTCCCCTCCAAGTCACACACCATCCTGACTTGGAAATATATCGCCGCTCCTTCATCGTCGCTGGGTCAAAATCCTGGAACTCCCTACCTAACAGCACTGTGGGAGTACCATCACCACACGGACTGCAGCGGTTCAAGGCGGCGGCTCAGCACCACCTTCTCAAGGGCAATTAGGGATGGGCAATAAATGCTGGCCTTGCCTGCAACGCCCACATCCCATAAACAATTTTTTTAAAAACTTACGCTGTCACAGGCCCCATAAAATCCAGACCATTATTTATGCAGTCATGTTCCTCCCTCAGGAACATGTCAACCAGTTCTGCACGTTTTTTGGTATTTTTCTGTAGTTCAGCCCTCCCCTGAATTTGTGAATGATTGGCAAGAGTAGCACAGATCACAAAGCTTTATATTTTATCAAAAAAGCAAAATAAAGGGTTAAACCAGTAAGAAGGGCCAAGGCCGATACAGCAAGACGTCACCAAGGTTGAAAAGAGCAAAAGAGAAGACAAAGTAAATCAGGAGGCAGTGATTAGGTGTCAGCAAGATAGGGTTTTAAAATATTCATCAGATCATATAAATCTTTAACCTTCTGCTCTTATATAAAAACCTGAAGATTGTAGGAACAAGGAAAAACTGAGAGAGATAAAGGGGAAGATAATGCAGGATAAAGGGGCAGATTATTCTGTTCATGTACCTGGGTGCAGTGCATGGAGAAAAATTGAATGGGGAGGGGTGCACGCACATAAGGAAGCTGACCCAATTTGCAGTCTATTAATTTAAATTGTTGGAAAATCTGATCAGCCCTATTAGGGACAAGCTCTCCTCCTGTATCAGTTCCCTCCATGAGCTGCACCCAGGCTCAGACAGGAAAATCGGCCCCGTTCTGTTCAATGAGAGGTTTCCCCATAATATGTGTTTTTGCTACCTAATTCTAATTACCATCGGATCAGCATTTCTTTCACAGCCTATTATCCTCTACTGTCTTGTCATGATCCAGTAACATTCTTTTAAGGTTTTAACAATCTCATTTTTGATCTGTCTTGTTCCCTCCCCTTACAGTGCTCTCAGTATTTCCCACAACTGCTTTCTGTCGGCCTTTCTGACCTCTGCTCAACCATCATGGATTATGCTAACTATAAAATGCCTCTTGCTGAAATTATATCAGCAGTCACCGTGTGGTGAGATGATGTCACAAAAGGGGAGAGGAATTGATTAAATACGGTCTAAGGGGACAGAATTGGTTAAATACGGTCTAAGGGGGCAAGCATTGGTTAAATTCAGTCTAAGGAGACAGAATTGGTTAAATTCAGTCTAAGGGGACAGGAATTGGTTAAATACGGTCTAAGGGGACAGAATTGGTTAAATACGGTCTAAGGGGACGGAATTGGTTAAATTCAGTCTAAGGAGACAGGAATTGGTTAAATACAGTCTAAGGGGACAGAATTGGTTAAATTCAGTCAAAGGGGACAGGAATTGGTTAAATACGGTCTAAGGGGACGGAATTGGTTAAATTCAGTCTAAGGAGACAGGAATTGGTTAAATACGGTCTAAGGGGACAGAATTGGTTAAATTCAGTCGAAGGGGACAGGAATTGGTTAAATACGGTCTAAGGGGACGGAATTGGTTAAATTCAGTCTAAGGAGACAGGAATTGGTTAAATACGGTCTAAGGGGACAGAATTGGTTAAATTCAGTCTAAGGGGACAGGAATTGGTTAAATACGGTCTAAGGGGACGGAATTGGTTAAATACGGTCTAAGGGGACAGGAATTGGTTAAATACGGTCTAAGGGGACAGAATTGGTTAAATTCAGTCTAAGGAGACAGGAATTGGTTAAATACGGTCTAAGGGGACAGGAATTGGTTAAATTCAGTCTAAGGGGACAGGAATTGGTTAAATACGGTCTAAGGGGACAGGAATTGGTTAAATACAGTCTAAGGGGGCAGGAATTGGTTAAATTCAGTCTAGGGGACAGGAATTGGTTAAATACGGTCTAAGGGGGCAGGAATTGGTTAAATTCAGTCTAAGGGGACAGGAATTGGTTAAATACGGTCTAAGGGGACAGGAATTGGTTAAATACGGTCTAAGGGGACAGGAATTGGTTAAATACGGTCTAAGGGGACAGGAATTGGTTAAATACGGCCTAAGGGGACAGAATTGATTAAATTCAGTCTAAGGGGACAGGAATTGGTTAAATACGGTCTAAGGGGACAGGAATTGGTTAAATTCAGTCTAAGGGGACAGGAATTGGTTAAATACGGTCTAAGGGGACAGAATTGATTAAATACGGTCTAAGGGGACAGGAATTGGTTAAATACGGTCTAAGGGGACAGGAATTGGTTAAATACGGTCTAAGGGGACAGAATTGATTAAATTCAGTCTAAGGGGACAGGAATTGGTTAAATACGGTCTAAGGGGACAGAATTGATTAAATTCAGTCTAAGGGGACAGGAATTGGTTAAATACGGTCTAAGGGGACAGAATTGGTTAAATTCAGTCTAAGGGGACAGGAATTGGTTAAATACGGTCTAAGGGGACAGGAATTGGTTAAATACGGTCTAAGGGGACAGGAATTGTTTAAATACGGTCTAAGGAGGCAGGAATTGGTTAAATACGGTCTAAGGGGACAGGAATTGTTTAAATACGGTCTAAGGAGACAGGAATTGTTTAAATATGGTCTAAGGGGACAGGAATTGGTTAAATTCAGTCTAAGGAGACAGGAATTGGTTAAATACGGTCTATTGGGATAGGAAGTGGTTAAATACGGTCTATTGGGACAGGAATTGGTTAAATACGGTCTATTGGGACAGGAATTGGTTAAATACGGTCTAAGGGGACAGGAATTGGTTAAATACGGTCTAAGGAGACAGGAATTGGTTAAATACGGTCTAAGGGGACAGGAATTGGTTAAATACGGTCTAAGGGGACAGGAATTGGTTAAATACGGTCTATTGGGACAGGAATTGGTTAAATACGGTCTAAGGAGACAGGAATTGGTTAAATACGGTCTAAGGGGACAGGAATTGGTTAAATACGGTCTAAGGGGACAGGAATTGGTTAAATACGGTCTAAGGAGACAGGAATTGGTTAAATACGGTCTAAGGGGACAGGAATTGGTTAAATACGGTCTAAGGAGACAGGAATTGGTTAAATTCAGTCTAAGGGGACAGGAATTGGTTAAATACGGTCTAAGGGGACAGGAATTGTTTAAATACGGTCTAAGGGGACAGGAATTGGTTAAATACGGTCTAAGGAGACAGGAATTGGTTAAATACGGTCTAAGGGGACAGGAATTGTTTAAATACGGTCTAAGGGGACAGAATTGATTAAATTCAGTCTAAGGGGACAGGAATTGGTTAAATACGGTCTAAGGGGACAGAATTGATTAAATTCAGTCTAAGGGGACAGGAATTGGTTAAATACGGTCTAAGGGGACAGAATTGGTTAAATTCAGTCTAAGGGGACAGGAATTGGTTAAATACGGTCTAAGGGGACCGGAATTGGTTAAATACGGTCTAAGGGGACAGGAATTGTTTAAATACGGTCGAAGGAGACAGGAATTGGTTAAATACGGTCTAAGGGGACAGGAATTGTTTAAATACGGTCTAAGGAGACAGGAATTGTTTAAATACGGTCTAAGGGGACAGGAATTGGTTAAATTCAGTCTAAGGAGACAGGAATTGGTTAAATACGGTCTATTGGGACAGGAATTGGTTAAATACGGTCTATTGGGACAGGAATTGGTTAAATACGGTCTATTGGGACAGGAATTGGTTAAATACGGTCTAAGGGGACAGGAATTGGTTAAATACGGTCTAAGGAGACAGGAATTGGTTAAATACGGTCTAAGGGGACAGGAATTGGTTAAATACGGTCTAAGGGGACAGGAATTGGTTAAATACGGTCTATTGGGACAGGAATTGGTTAAATACGGTCTAAGGAGACAGGAATTGGTTAAATACGGTCTAAGGGGACAGGAATTGGTTAAATACGGTCTAAGGAGACAGGAATTGGTTAAATTCAGTCTAAGGGGACAGGAATTGGTTAAATACGGTCTAAGGGGACAGGAATTGTTTAAATACGGTCTAAGGGGACGGAATTGGTTAAATACGGTCTAAGGGGACGGAATTGGTTAAATACGGTCTAAGGGGACGGAATTGTTTAAATACGGTCTAAGGGGACGGAATTGGTTAAATACGGTCTAAGGGGACAGGAATTGGTTAAATACGGTCTATTGGGGCAGGAATTGGTTAAATACGGTCTAAGGGGACAGGAATTGGTTAAATACGGTCTAAGGGGACGGAATTGGTTAAATACGGTCTAAGGGGACAGGAATTGGTTAAATACGGTCTATTGGGGCAGGAATTGGTTAAATACGGTCTAAGGGGACAGGAATTGGTTAAATACGGTCTAAGGGGACGGAATTGGTTAAATACGGTCTAAGGGGACGGAATTGTTTAAATACGGTCTAAGGGGACAGGAATTGTTTAAATACGGTCTAAGGGGACAGGAATTGTTTAAATATGGTCTACTGGGACAGGAATTGGTTAAATTCAGTCTAAGGGGACAGGAATTGGTTAAATACGGTCTAAGGGGACAGGAATTGGTTAAATACGGTCTAAGGGGACAGGAATTGGTTAAATACGGTCTATTGGGACAGGAATTGGTTAAATACGGTCTAAGGGGACGGAATTGGTTAAATACGGTCTAAGGGGACAGGAATTGGTTAAATACGGTCTAAGGGGACGGAACTGGTTAAATACGGTCTAAGGGGACAGGAATTGGTTAAATACGGTCTATTGGGACAGGAATTGGTTAAATACGGTCTAAGGGGACGGAATTGGTTAAATACGGTCTAAGGGGACAGGAATTGGTTAAATACGGTCTATTGGGACAGGAATTGGTTAAATACGGTCTAAGGGGACGGAATTGGTTAAATACGGTCTAAGGGGACGGAATTGGTTAAATACGGTCTAAGGGGACAGGAATTGGTTAAATACGGTCTATTGGGACAGGAATTGGTTAAATACGGTCTAAGGGGACGGAATTGGTTAAATACGGTCTAAGGGGACAGGAATTGGTTAAATACGGTCTATTGGGACAGGAATTGGTTAAATACGGTCTAAGGGGACGGAATTGGTTAAATACGGTCTAAGGGGACAGGAATTGGTTAAATACGGTCTAAGGGGGCAGGAATTGGTTAAATACGGTCTAAGGGGGCAGGAATTGGTTAAATACGGTCTATTGGGACAGGAATTGTTTAAATATGGTCTATTGGGACGGGATTGGTTAAATACAGTCTAAGGGGACAGGAATTGGTTAAATACAGTCTAAGGAGACAGGAATTGGTTAAATACGGTCTAAGGGGGCAGGCATTGGTTAAATACGGTCTAAGGGGACAGGAATTGGTTAAATACGGTCTATTGGGACAGGCATTGGTTAAATACGGTCTAAGGGGACGGAATTGGTTAAATACAGTCTAAGGGGACAGGAATTGGTTAAATAAGGTCTATTGGGGCAGGAATTGGTTAAATACGGTCTAAGGGGAGAGGAATTGGTTAAATACGGTCTAAGGGGGCAGGAATTGGTTAAATACGGTCTAAGGGGGCAGGAATTGGTTAAATACGGTCTAAGGGGGCAGGAATTGGTTAAACACGGTCTAAGGGGACAGGAATTGGTTAAATACGGTCTACGGGGACAGGAATTGGTTAAATACGGTCTACGGGGACAGGAATTGGTTAAATACGGTCTACGGGGACAGGAATTGGTTAAATACGGTCTACGGGGACAGGAATTGGTTAAATACGGTCTAAGGGGACAGGAATTGGTTAAATACGGTCTATTGGGACAGGAATTGGTTAAATACGGCCTATTGGGACAGGAATTGGTTAAATACGGTCTAAGGGGACAGGAATTGGTTAAATACGGTCTAAGGGGACAGGAATTGGTTAAATACGGTCTAAGGGGACAGGAATTGGTTAAATACGGTCTAAGGGGACAGGAATTGGTTAAATACGGTCTAAGGGGACGGGAATTGGTTAAATACGGTCTAAGGGGGCAGGAATTGGTTAAATACGGTCTAAGGGGACAGGAATTGGTTAAATACAGTCTAAGGGGACAGGAATTGGTTAAATACGGTCTAAGGGGACAGGAATTGGTTAAATACAGTCTAAGGGGACAGGAATTGGTTAAATACGGTCTAAGGGGACAGGAATTGGTTAAATACGGTCGAAGGGGACGGACTTGTTTAAATACGGTCTAAGGGGACAGGAATTGGTTAAATACGGTCTATTGGGACAGGAATTGGTTAAATACGGTCTAAGGGGACAGGAATTGGTTAAATACGGTCTAAGGGGACAGGAATTGTTTAAATATGGTCTATTGGGACAGGAATTGGTTAAATTCAGTCTAAGGGGACAGGAATTGGTTAAATACGGTCTAAGGAGATAGGAATTGGTTAAATACGGTCTAAGTAGACAGGAATTGGTTAAATACGGTCCAAGGGGACAGGAATTGGTTAAATACGGTCTAAGGAGACAGGAATTGTTTAAATACGGTCTATTGGGACAGGAATTGGTTAAATACGGTCTAAGGGGACGGAATTGGTTAAATACGGTCCAAGGGGACAGGAATTGTTTAAATACGGTCTATTGGGACAGGAATTGGTTAAATACGGTCTATTGGGACAGGAATTGGTTAAATACGGTCTAAGGGGACGGAATTGGTTAAATACGGTCTAAGGGGACAGGAATTGGTTAAAATCGGTCTAAGGGGGCAGGAATTGGTTAAATACGATCTAAGGGGGCAGGCATTGGTTAAATACGGTCTAAGGAGACAGGAATTGGTTAAATACGGTCTAAGGGGACAGGAATTGGTTAAATACGGTCTAAGGGGACAGGAATTGGTTAAATTCGGTCTAAGGGGACAGGAATTGGTTAAATACGGTCTAAGGGGACAGGAATTGGTTAAATACGGTCTAAGGGGACAGGAATTGGTTAAATACGGTCTAAGGGGGCAGGAATTGGTTAAATACGGTCTATTGGGACAGGAATTGGTTAAATACGGTCTAAGGGGGCAGGAATTGGTTAAATACGGTCTAAGGGGGCAGGCATTGGTTAAATACGGTCTATTGGGACAGGAATTGGTTAATTATGGTCTAAGGGGACAGGAATTAGTTAAATACAGTCTAAGGAGACAGGAATTGGTTAAATACGGTCTAAGGGGGCAGGAATTGGTTAAATACGGTCTAAGGGGGCAGGAATTGGTTAAATACGGTCTATTGGGACAGGAATTGGTTAAATACAGTCTAAGGAGACAGGAATTGGTTAAATACGGTCTAAGGGGGCAGGCATTGGTTAAATACGGTCTATTGGGACAGGAATTGGTTAAATACGGTCTATGGGGACAGGAATTGGTTAAGTACGGTCTAAGGGGGCAGGCATTGGTTAAATACGGTCTATTGGGACAGGAATTGGTTAAATACGGTCTAAGGGGACAAGAATTGGTTAAATACGGTCTAAGGGGGCAGGAATTGGTTAAATACGGTCTAAGGGGCCAGGAATTGGTTAAATACAGTCTAAGGGGACAGGAATTGGTTAAATACGGTCTAAGGAGGCAGGCATTGGTTAAATACGGTCTAAGGGGACAGGAATTGGTTAAATATGGTCTAAGGAGACAGGAATTGGTTAAATACGGTCTAAGGGGGCAGGCATTGGTTAAATACGGTCTAAGGGGACAGGAATTGGTTAAATACGGTCTAAGGAGACAGGAATTGGTTAAATACGGTCTATTGGGACGGGATTGGTTAAATACAGTCTAAGGGGACAGGAATTGGTTAAATACAGTCTAAGGAGACAGGAATTGGTTAAATACGGTCTAAGGGGGCAGGCATTGGTTAAATACGGTCTAAGGGGACAGGAATTGGTTAAATACGGTCTATTGGGACAGGCATTGGTTAAATACGGTCTAAGGGGACGGAATTGGTTAAATACAGTCTAAGGGGAGAGGAATTGGTTAAATACGGTCTATTGGGGCAGGAATTGGTTAAATACGGTCTAAGGGGAGAGGAATTGGTTAAATACGGTCTAAGGGGGCAGGAATTGGTTAAATACGGTCTAAGGGGGCAGGAATTGGTTAAATACGGTCTAAGGGGGCAGGAATTGGTTAAACACGGTCTAAGGGGACAGGAATTGGTTAAATACGGTCTACGGGGACAGGAATTGGTTAAATACGGTCTACGGGGACAGGAATTGGTTAAATACGGTCTACGGGGACAGGAATTGGTTAAATACGGTCTACGGGGACAGGAATTGGTTAAATACGGTCTAAGGGGACAGGAATTGGTTAAATACGGTCTATTGGGACAGGAATTGGTTAAATACGGTCTATTGGGACAGGAATTGGTTAAATACGGTCTAAGGGGACAGGAATTGGTTAAATACGGTCTAAGGGGACAGGAATTGGTTAAATACGGTCTAAGGGGACAGGAATTGGTTAAATACGGTCTAAGGGGACAGGAATTGGTTAAATACGGTCTAAGGGGACGGGAATTGGTTAAATACGGTCTAAGGGGGCAGGAATTGGTTAAATACGGTCTAAGGGGACAGGAATTGGTTAAATACAGTCTAAGGGGACAGGAATTGGTTAAATACGGTCTAAGGGGACAGGAATTGGTTAAATACGGTCGAAGGGGACGGACTTGTTTAAATACGGTCTAAGGGGACAGGAATTGGTTAAATACGGTCTATTGGGACAGGAATTGGTTAAATACGGTCTAAGGGGACAGGAATTGGTTAAATACGGTCTAAGGGGACAGGAATTGTTTAAATACGGTCTAAGGAGATAGGAATTGGTTAAATACGGTCTATTGGGACAGGAATTGGTTAAATTCAGTCTAAGGGGACAGGAATTGGTTAAATACAGTCTAAGGAGATAGGAATTGGTTAAATACGGTCTAAGGAGACAGGAATTGGTTAAATACGGTCCAAGGGGACAGGAATTGGTTAAATACGGTCTAAGGAGACAGGAATTGGTTAAATACGGTCCAAGGGGACAGGAATTGTTTAAATACGGTCTATTGGGACAGGAATTGGTTAAATACGGTCCAAGGGGACAGGAATTGTTTAAATACGGTCTATTGGGACAGGAATTGGTTAAATACGGTCTATTGGGACAGGAATTGGTTAAATACGGTCTAAGGGGACGGAATTGGTTAAATACGGTCTAAGGGGACAGGAATTGGTTAAATACGGTCTAAGGGGGCAGGAATTGGTTAAATACGGTCTAAGGGGGTAGGCATTGGTTAAATACGGTCTAAGGAGACAGGAATTGGTTAAATACGGTCTAAGGGGACAGGAATTGGTTAAATACGGTCTAAGGGGACAGGAATTGGTTAAATTCGGTCTAAGGGGACAGGAATTGGTTAAATACGGTCTAAGGGGACAGGAATTGGTTAAATACGGTCTAAGGGGACAGGAATTGGTTAAATACGGTCTAAGGGGGCAGGAATTGGTTAAATAAGGTCTATTGGGACAGGAATTGGTTAAATACGGTCTAAGGGGGCAGGAATTGGTTAAATACGGTCTAAGGGGGCAGGCATTGGTTAAATACGGTCTATTGGGACAGGAATTGGTTAATTATGGTCTAAGGGGACAGGAATTAGTTAAATACAGTCTAAGGAGACAGGAATTGGTTAAATACGGTCTAAGGGGGCAGGAATTGGTTAAATACGGTCTAAGGGGGCAGGAATTGGTTAAATACGGTCTATTGGGACAGGAATTGGTTAAATACAGTCTAAGGAGACAGGAATTGGTTAAATACGGTCTAAGGGGGCAGGCATTGGTTAAATACGGTCTATTGGGACAGGAATTGGTTAAATACGGTCTATGGGGACAGGAATTGGTTAAATACGGTCTAAGGGGGCAGGCATTGGTTAAATACGGTCTATTGGGACAGGAATTGGTTAAATACGGTCTAAGGGGACAGGAATTGGTTAAATACGGTCTAAGGGGGCAGGAATTGGTTAAATACGGTCTAAGGGGACAGGAATTGGTTAAATACGGTCTAAGGGGACAGGAATTGGTTAAATACGGTCTAAGGGGGCAGGCATTGGTTAAATACGGTCTAAGGGACAGGAATTGGTTAAATACGGTCTAAGGAGACAGGAATTGGTTAAATACGGTCTAAGGGGGCAGGCATTGGTTAAATACGGTCTAAGGGGACAGGAATTGGTTAAATACGGTCTAAGGAGACAGGAATTGGTTAAATACGGTCTAAGGGGGCAGGCATTGGTTAAATATGGTCTATTGGGACAGGAATTGGTTAAATACGGTCTAAGGGGACGGAATTGGTTAAATACGGTCTAAGGGGACAGGAATTGGTTAAATACGGTCTAAGGGGGCAGGAATTGGTTAAATACGGTCTAAGGGGACAGGAATTGGTTAAATACGGTCTAAGGGGACAGGAATTGGTTAAATACGGTCTATTGGGACGGAATTGGTTAAATACAGTCTAAGGAGACAGGAATTGGTTAAATACGGTCTATTGGGACAGGAATTGGTTAAATACAGTCTATTGGGACAGGAATTGGTTAAATACGGTCTAAGGGGAGAGGAATTGGTTAAATACGGTCTAAGGGGGCAGGAATTGGTTAAATACGGTCTAAGGGGGCAGGAATTGGTTAAATACGGTCTAAGGGGACAGGAATTGGTTAAATACGGTCTACGGGGACAGGAATTGGTTAAATACGGTCTACGGGGACATGAATTGGTTAAATACGGTCTAAGGGGGCAGGAATTGGTTAAATACGGTCTACGGGGACAGGAATTGGTTAAATACGGTCTAAGGGGACAGGAATTGGTTAAATACGGTCTATTGGGACAGGAATTGGTTAAATATGGTCTAAGGGGACAGGAATTGGTTAAATACGGTCTAAGGGGACAGGAATTGGTTAAATACGGTCTAAGGGGACAGGAATTGGTTAAATACGGTCTATTGGGACAGGAATTGGTTAAATATGGTCTAAGGGGACAGGAATTGGTTAAATACGGTCTAAGGAGACAGGAATTGGTTAAATACGGTCTAAGGGGACAGGAATTGGTTAAATACGGTCTATTGGGACAGGAATTGGTTAAATACGGTCTAAGGGGGCAGGAATTGGTTAAATACGGTCTAAGGGGGCAGGAATTGGTTAAATACGGTCTAAGGGGACAGGAATTGGTTAAATACGGTCTAAGGGGACAGGAATTGGTTAAATACGGTCTAAGGGGACAGGAATTGGTTAAATACGGTCTAAGGGGACAGGAATTGGTTAAATACGGTCTAAGGGGACTGGAATTGGTTAAATACGGTCTAAGGGGACAGGAATTGGTTAAATACGGTCTAAGGGGACGGAATTGTTTAAATACGGTCTAAGGGGACAGGAATTGGTTAAATATGGTCTAAGGGGACAGGAATTGGTTAAATACGGTCTAAGGGGACGGAATTGTTTAAATACGGTCTAAGGGGACAGGAATTGGTTAAATACGGTCTATTGGGACAGGAATTGGTTAAATACGGTCTAAGGGGACAGGAATTGGGTAAATACGGTCTAAGGGGACAGGAATTGGTTAAATACGGTCTATTGGGACAGGAATTGGTTAAATTCAGTCTAAGGGGACAGGAATTGGTTAAATACGGTCTAAGGGGACAGGAATTGTTTAAATACGGTCTAAGGGGGCAGGAATTGGTTAAATACGGTCTATTGGGACAGGAATTGGTTAAATACGGTCTAAGGGGGCAGGAATTGGTTAAATACGGTCTATTGGGACAGGAATTGGTTAAATACGGTCTAAGGGGACAGGAATTGGTTAAATATGGTCTAAGGGGACAGGAATTGTTTAAATACGGTCTAAGGGGACAGGAATTGTTTAAATACGGTCTAAGGGGACAGGAATTGGTTAAATACGGTCTAACGGGGCAGGAATTGGTTAAATACGGTCTAAATGGGCAGGAATTGGTTAAATACAGTCTACGGGGACAGGAATTGGTTAAATACGGTCTATTGGGGCAGGAATTGATTAAATACGGTCTATTGGGACGGAATTGGTTAAATACAGTCTAAGGAGACAGGAATTGTTTAAAAACGGTCTATTGGGACAGGAATTGTTTAAATACGGTCTAAGGGGGCAGGAATTGGTTAAATACGGTCTAAGGGGACAGGAATTGTTTAAATACGGTCTATTGGGACGGAATTGGTTAAATACGGTCTAAGGGGACAGGAATTGGTTAAATACGGTCGATTGGGACAGGAATTGTTTAAATACGGTCTATTGGGACAGGAATTGGTTAAATACGGTCTAAGGGGGCAGGAATTGGTTAAATACGGTCTAAGGGGACAGGAATTGTTTAAATACGGTCTATTGGGACGGAATTGGTTAAATACAGTCTAAGGGGAGAGGAATTGGTTAAATACAGTCTAAGGGGACAGGAATTGGTTAAATACGGTCTATTGGGACGGAATTGGGTAAATACAGTCGAAGGGGGCAGGAATTGGTTAAATACAGTCTAAGGGGAGAGGAATTGGTTAAATACGGTCTATTGGGGCAGGAATTGGTTAAATACGGTCTAAGGGGACAGGAATTGGGTAAATACGGTCTAAGGGGACAGGAATTGGTTAAATACGGTCTATTGGGACAGGAATTGGTTAAATTCAGTCTAAGGGGACAGGAATTGGTTAAATACGGTCTAAGGGGACAGGAATTGTTTAAATACGGTCTAAGGGGGCAGGAATTGGTTAAATACGGTCTATTGGGACAGGAATTGGTTAAATACGGTCTAAGGGGGCAGGAATTGGTTAAATACGGTCTATTGGGACAGGAATTGGTTAAATACGGTCTAAGGGGACAGGAATTGGTTAAATATGGTCTAAGGGGACAGGAATTGTTTAAATACGGTCTAAGGGGACAGGAATTGTTTAAATACGGTCTAAGGGGACAGGAATTGGTTAAATACGGTCTAACGGGGCAGGAATTGGTTAAATACGGTCTAAATGGGCAGGAATTGGTTAAATACAGTCTACGGGGACAGGAATTGGTTAAATACGGTCTATTGGGGCAGGAATTGATTAAATACGGTCTATTGGGACGGAATTGGTTAAATACTGTCTAAGGAGACAGGAATTGGTTAAAAACGGTCTATTGGGACAGGAATTGTTTAAATACGGTCTAAGGGGGCAGGAATTGGTTAAATACGGTCTAAGGGGACAGGAATTGTTTAAATACGGTCTATTGGGACGGAATTGGTTAAATACGGTCTAAGGGGACAGGAATTGGTTAAATACGGTCTAAGGGGACAGGAATTGTTTAAATACGGTCTATTGGGACGGAATTGGTTAAATACAGTCTAAGGGGAGAGGAATTGGTTAAATACAGTCTAAGGGGACAGGAATTGGTTAAATACGGTCTATTGGGACGGAATTGGTTAAATACAGTCGAAGGGGGCAGGAATTGGTTAAATACAGTCTAAGGGGAGAGGAATTGGTTAAATACGGTCTATTGGGGCAGGAATTGGTTAAATACGGTCTAAGGGGAGAGGAATTGGTTAAATACAGTCTAAGGGGGCAGGAATTGGTTAAATACGGTCTAAGGGGAGAGGAATTGGTTAAATACGGTCTACGGGGACAGGAATTGGTTAAATACGGTCTACGGGGACAGGAATTGGTTAAATACGGTCTACGGGGACAGGAATTGGTTAAATATGGTCTAAGGGGACAGGAATTGGTTAAATACGGTCTAAGGGGACAGGAATTGGTTAAATACGGTCTAAGGGGACAGGAATTGGTTAAATACGGTCTAAGGGGACAGGAATTGGTTAAATACGGTCTAAGGGGACAGGAATTGGTTAAATACGGTCTACGGGGACAGGAATTGGTTAAATACGGTGTAAGGGGACAGGAATTGGTTAAATATGGTATAAGGGGAGAGGAATTGGTTAAATGCGGTCTAAGGGGACAGGAATTGGTTAAATACGGTGTAAGGGGACAGGAATTGGTTAAATACGGTCTACGGGGACAGGAATTGGTTAAATACGGTGTAAGGGGACAGGAATTGGTTAAATATGATCTAAGGGGACAGGAATTGGTTAAATACGGTCTAAGGGGACAGGAATTGGTTAAATACGGTCTAAGGGGACAGGAATTGGTTAAATACGGTCTAAGGGGACAGGAATTGGTTAAATATGGTATAAGGGGACAAAAATTGGTTAAATACAGCTTTGAGTTGGCAAGAAATACAGTTCTGTGAACACAGTTTTAATATGATGCAATATTGTTTTCTTCAATATCATCCTACTGCATCCTGCATTACCTGTCAGTAAACCTGATCATGAAACCTGCTGTTGCTCCTTCCACTGAGAGTAACATGTCAACTCAGCTCTTAATTTAACTCCTCTTTCCTTTTTCCTCCTCTATGAGCTTCGTGAACTGGAAGAAGCAGAGAAAAACAGGAGAAGTAGCCCTCTCCCCGCCTATAGCCCAGTCACTAGCTCATAGACATCCACACGGGAAATTACACAGTGAGGCAGAGAGGAATGCACAAGGCGATGCAAACAGCACGAGAAGGTTAAGAGCGGAAGATGAGGCGGAAGATGCTGTTGACTGGAGGGTTGGGAGCTGTCACTCCTCGGCTGCATTTAAAAGAGGGAGGCTGGTAGATCACCAAACTCATTTGGAGGAACTTGAGATAATCTCCAAGAATGTGCAGCAGACGGTGGTTTAATTGAAGGAGTCCACTAACCTCATCTATAGCACCATAATGGATGGCTTTGAAGCACTGCAATCCACCTAAAGCAGGTGGAAGCTCCAGACCGATCTGTAGCAGAGGCCCCCATGACAGAGGCCCTAAGGACAGCCATAGTTTCTGATGTGGATGCTCAGGCTACTTTCAAAGAGGTCTTGAGTATCCAAGTGCAGAAAGCTGTTTTTTCAACTTCCAACAACCTTGGAGATAGGTTACAGACAACCAGCTTTTAGGACTTTATTGATATGTTTGGTGTCATTAGGCCTTCTTTTCTGCACTTCAGTTGCCATGCAGAACCAGTGCCCAGTACAAGTGGCATGACAGGAATGCACTTGCAATGCTGCTGTGTCTCATGATAGCAGCACATTTGGGCCCTCCCATAAGCTCTATTAGGTGCCTGCACATGTGGCAGGTAGGAGGCAGGGCCAGGCTGTCCACTGAGCAGTCTGCAGCAGGTTCATCTCAGGACCTAGCTGCTATTAAATGAGGATCATTTCAGTCCCAAGAGGTTCATCTGGACAAACAGTAACTAGCCACCTCATGCATTTCTGCAACTGAAGTAATACTGAGGAGGTGCACTCAATCAGAGTGTGTGGTGTATGTAACCTGTTCCACCTTAAGAGAACTTAAGCCTGTTCCACCTTAAGAGATGTACTACTTTCTCTGGCTGCTGTATACGTAATACCGGTGGTGACCACCGGTATATAAGTACTGTGTAGTGATATTGTATTTAGTATAGTCCTGACCTCCAACTAGTAAAGACCTGTTGAACTTTATTCTTGTAGTCTGTGTCAGTAATTAATCTTAATACAACTGGAACACACAGACTTAACAGAGTGAAGCATTCACACTTCACCCACTGAAGCCAAGAGGAAATGAGGTGGTAGAGACACTAGGTGCATTAACACTGGATTATAAATTAAATATGGTTGCAGAAGGTAGCCTTGATTTCCTAGGAGACACCAGCATATTTACCTTCCTGCCATAAAATTAAACATCGTGGTAACTTGAAAAAAATTAATTTACAGGATGTGGGCGTCGCTGGCAAGGCCAGCATTTATTGCCCATCCCTAATTGCCCGTGAGAAGGTGGTGGTGAGCCACTTTGAACGGCTGCAGTCCGTGTGGTGAAGGTTCTCCCACAGTGCCGTTAGGGAGGGAGTTCCAGGATTTTGACTCAGTGACGATGAAGGAACGGTGATATATTTCCAAGTCAGGATAGTGACTTGGAGGGAACTTGGAGGTAGTGGTGTTCCCATGCGCCTGCTGCCCTTGTCCTTCTAGGTGGAAGAGGTCGCGGGTTTTGGAGATGCTGCCGAAGAAGCCTTGGCGAGTAGTTGCAGTGGATCTTGTAGATGATACACACTGCAGCCACGGTGCGCTGGTGGTGGAGGGAGTGAATGTTTAAGGTGGTGGATGAGGTGTTGATCAAGCGGGCTGCTTTGTCCTTGATGGTGTCGAGCTTCTTGAGTTCTGCACTCATCCAGGCAAGTGGATAGTATTCCATCTTACGCCTGACTTGTGCCTTGTAGATGGTGGAAAGGCTTTGGGGAGTTAGGAGGTGAGTCACTCGCCATAGAATATCCAGCCTCTGACCTGCTCTTGTAACCACAGTAGTTATGTGCTGGTCCAGTTAAGTTTCTGGTCAATGAAGCACAAGTCTGCAACACTACAGCCGGGATGTTGTCGGAGTCCATAGCCTTTGCTGTATCCAGTGCGCTTAGCCGTTTCTTGATATCACGTGGAGTGAATCAAATTGGCTGAAGGCTGGCTTCTGTGATAGTGGGGACCTCAGGAGGAGGCAGAGATGGATCATCCACTCTGCACTTCTGGCTCTGCCATCATTGAGAATTGAGCCTCCATTAGTTGTTAGTTGTTTAATTGTCCACCGCCATTCACGACTGGATGTGGCAGGACTGCAGAGCTTTGATCTGATCAATTGGTTGTGGGATCTTGCATGATATTCTGCTACTGATCACAAAGGAGCTGGTTATTGAGAGAGTTGTGATGAAGGTGATGATTGATGGGCACGTAGATTTAATTTCTGACTCTTGGAACCTTGGGGAATCCTGCCACTCTGTAAAACTGCATTGTCCTGTTGTGCTGCTGCCAGTTGTCCTCGGGGAAGTGGATGAATTGGCTATCTGAAGCAAATGATGCCTCTGTGGCTTGCCTTATACAGCTGTGCAGAGCTGATTAGTTAATGTTACTGATGGCTGCCTGGAATGACCCCATAGCATAACAGTTCAGGGTGTCTGTGACCTTTATGGCCACTGGCAAAGCAGTAGCTGTGTAGGTCAGGCTGCAGCATGTGGGATAATTCATTAATGGCACAGATTCAGCAAGCATTGCTCCTATGTCAAGCGCAGGTTGGAATCCCTTGGTCTGTATATTCTTACATGGGGGTACCTGCAGGTGGGGGTCATGCACTCTGTGCTGCCTGACTAGCCTGTCCTGCCTCCATTGCTCCGCCCCTTCTTTCTCCTAAAAAGCAAGATAGAAGAGTAATTTCACTGGGAAATCCAAATGAGGGGACGGTGGAATGGTGGGTGGGGGGGGGGGGCCACAGCAGATGGCACAACTGTAGATGGCAAAGCAGTTTTCAGCAGCGTAAATAAAAATTATGATAATCAGCTGTGAATTAAGCTTTCAATAACTATTTTTAAAAGTACCTGCTGGGTCATTTAAATCAACTTCTGCCTTTTCATCACTGCCTAGCAAATCTAGACACCTGATTTATATGGCCGTGCTTTACATTCTGCATTAATGAGGTGGTAATGACAGAAAAAGGACGTATGATGTCACTACATTATTACTGCCCTACTTAAATACACCCGCCGATTTTAGGCCAGCTGCTTCTGGCATTGTGCAGAAGTGACAAAAAAAACTTGATCTCTTGTCCATGCATGCCCAAGTATTGCCTAAAGTTGGGTGGGGGGATAACACTTGGAAAATCTTACCAAATCACTCGACCCCCACTGTGTGACTCATCTCTGTCTGAGGCAACACTTTGAATGTATGTATATTGCAATGATTCAGCATCAGGTGTACAGGAGCACTATTCTTTATTACAGCCATACAGATAATGAAAGGATATGACATAAGGTTTTGGTATATTACAGGAGGCATGCATTGATAATCATTAGTTCACAGAACACTGAGTGATAAGGAAGAGGGATATAAAGTATCATTAATTACCAAGTTACGCAGCCCATGTGAATACACCTCAGTAATAGAAAAAAACCTTTAATGATGAAGCAGACTGGTAGCATTGCTAAACATATTTAAACCACAAGTCTGATGAGCGTAATCACTGCTCAGCTAGGTCAGACAGCTTGACAAGGCGGAGTCTCTGACCTTGGAGAAAGGATCTCAGCCTGTTGGAAGCTTACCTTCTGCCAGTTGTGTAAGGAACTGTACTGGTGTCAGGGTTCACCGGGGAAGCGACTGCACTTTCTGCTGACTTGCTCAGCTAAAGGAAGGTATATGGACGCAGGACCTGGGGAACCTTTAACCCGCTACCTCCTTGAATACTTTTATGACGTTCATTGGAATTCTTTGCCTTATATCATATAAAACCTAGTAAAATGACTTTTGCAAATCTCTAATATTGAATCTTAACAAAGAGATTTTAGAAAATAATTGATTTACTAGGATGTCAGAGAAATATACTGAAATGAATATACTTTTGCTCTTCCCAGCACAAAGATAATTCTTCAGCATAAAACACACACACATACACACCACAGAATGGTCTTAAATTAAGTAGCTAAAAATATCCTATGAAATGAATTGAGTCCAGCATGTGTGCTGTGAACATGATGCAAACACTACATCATGTTCACAGCACACATGCTGGACTCAATAGTGTAAACACTATTGTACAGAACGTCTCCTGAAGACCACATCTCATCCCCAAAAATTTTCCCTTGCTTTTATCAAAATTGAAAAGGTTTTAAACTTTTAAAAAGCTTTTGGCTCCTTAAAGAAAGAAAGATCTCCTATTCTTTAGTTCTTCCTGCACCTCATTTGGCTCACTGGTGACAAGGCCCCAGGCTTCAGTCAGTGCGGCCCTTGAGCCAAATCACTGAGAGTTGTGCAAAGGTTTTCCGGAGTGATCAACCTCCAAAGTTTTCCTTCTTCCCTACTTGGCCGATACAGTTCAGGAACCACAGGTGCAATCACATGTCCTGCCACTCCATAACATAGCGATTGATACACAAATGCACTGTGTGCCACCTGAATCACAAAACATTTCTTAACTCTGCTCCTTCATTGAGCTAAGAGGACATTCCTTATTTTAAAATATTTGCTGTCAAAATGGCTTAAAAACCACACACGGGATAGTGCCCTCATCGGTTTTATATACATATCACTAACCACTTTAAGATTATTTCTATATGAAACTTCATAAGCATTTTTAATAACCTTCTGTGAATATCTTACTGCCCCATTGTGAGCCGTCAATTTCTTACAGTTACCTAGAGAATGGACTAAAAGTGCCAGCTCGAAAACAATGGCAAAATAGATTTTATATATGAAGGGAAACACAAAGATGATGTCGGCTGGGCTGTCTAGAAGAGGTATGTTCCCAAAGGGAAGGCAAACTGAAGGATGAGTCAACCTGCTACTGCTGCACAGCTCCTTATGTCCGATTCCAGAGGGATTTCCCTTTTATTCCTCCTGATTGGAACACTTGTTGATTATCCGGTGCAGTGGGCTCCTGCTATTGCTGCCTTCTCTTTGCTAGCTGAAAACATGACAGTGAGCAACAACGGTTCACATGGCCATGAGGCTTTATACCTGAATCTGAAAAAGTGTTGCATATTGCAAAAAGGTGGACTAATTGACGGAGGTGCTTCATCTTTCCAGATCATTTAATTGTGGTGTTTTATTCTATTGGCAAATCTTTTATTGGCAAGAGTTTTATCACCAAGTGTATTTGTTGACAAATCAGGGGTCACTGAATTATGGGGAGATTTTCAAAAAATGTTTATTTTAAAAAGTTTTTGTACAAAAATAAAGTGGTAACTTATGCAGGTAGAAAAAAAATGCTGATCATTACAAATAAACAACTTAAAAATCCAAACAAGAATGTCAAACTTTTTGGAAATTTGTATTCACAGTTCAAATTTTTCAGTATCAGTCATCAAGATATCTCTTGGATCATTATGGGGTCATTTTCTGACTGTGCTAACCAGCTCCCCCAGATCCAAAAAGGAACCTCATGTTGGAGGTTGCACGTTGCCATCCTTACACTAGAGGATCACAATTCTCTGCCTATGCACTTCAGTGGTTAAAGCTCTTTGCAGGTCCATTGGAAGCCCTACTACTGTAGTGTATGTACCCGTCCACCTTTAAGAGAACTATTGTATGTAACCGTCCACCTTTAAGAGAACTACTTTAGGTGTTGCACTACTTTGTTGGCTTCTGTATACTGTAATACCGACGGTGGCCACACCGGTATATAAGTGCTGTGTCAGGATTTATTGGGCAGATTCGCCCTGACCTTCGAATAGTAAAGTCCTGTTTTAAGTTACTCTGGTAGTCTGTGTATTAATTAACTAAACAACCCACAGACTTTACAGTGGCGACGAGTCCGATCGTACCCTGCGGCAACAATACTTCTGAAGCAGTTAACGAGCGTCGAGAAGAGGCAACCGCCCTCGTCGTTCTGCTGGGAGAAAACTCGAGGCTGCAGAACTAGAAAGGAAGAAGAAGTTAGAGACAAAGACTTCCATCAGCAACAGGCACTGACTGTCCCTTCTGCCATGGTGAGGAGTGAGCCGATCAGCACGAGAAGCAAGCCGGCCACGGTGACTGTGAGTAAGGGAAAAGTAAAAAGAATAACCGGAGGATAAGGGCGGTGCACTCGACCACGGTCGAGGGGGAAAGGAGCCGGACAGAAGTCGGGCCCAGAGGCGCTGAGGCTGGGGCAGCATGGAGCAAGGAAGCCACGGTACAGACAGGCTGGGGACGCAACGGCGTCGTGAGACAGCTAGACCGCGACCGGCGAAAAAGGCTGGGCAGCGACCGAAGCCACGAAGCGCTGTGACCGGGAACGTAGGCGTGGGAAGAGATAAACTCAGCCGCAGCCGGGGAGGGAAGCACCGGACTGCGAGAGGGCTGGGAGGCGCGATTGGGAGCCGAGCGAGCGGGAGAGGCAGAGCCGACCAAGGGAGACTGAGCGAGAGCCAGTCCAGCGGCTGAAACTGTTCTCCGTCAACGGGGTGTACCCAGCGCCGGTAGAGCCGAGCGAGCGGGAGAGAGACAGAGCCCGAGCAAGGGGAACTGAGCGAGAGCCAGCCCAGCGGCTGAAACTGTTCGCTGTCAACGGGGTGTACCCAGCGCTGGTTGCCCTGCCGAGAAAAGGGAAAGCACTGAAGCCGACGTGCAGGCTGTGAACCTGAAAGCCAGCGGCTGCCGCCCGTGGGGAAAGTGTACCCCTCCCGCCAGGGAAGAAACGCGGGAAGCCGCCATTAGGCGGGGAAGAAGACAGAAGCGGGAAACCGCCATTGAAGTGGGCGGGGAGAGAAGATAAGCGTGGGAAACCGCCAATTTCGCGGGAACCGCCATCTTGGAAAAAGAAAAAAAAATTTAAAGAAATAATTTGTGGTGTTTATCAGGAAGAGAGGAAGATGCCCAAGCGTGGTAACATCAACGATTTTAATTCCGAGGTAGAAGACTGGGCCACGTATGTGGAACGCATTGAGATCTATTGTGAGGCCAATAAAATAGAAGAAGATGACAAAGCTATAACCTTGCTAAACTCGATGGGCGCGAAGACATACGGGCTCTTGAAGCATCTACTATCACCAGCTAAACCGGCGGATCAGACTTTCGATGATATTGTGGCTGTTCTGAAGGATCACTTGAACCCCACACCGTTGATGTTGGCGGAACGATTCAAATTCTATGCGAGAACGCAAAGGGAAGACGAAAGCAACGCAGAATACTTGGTCGAACTGCGTAGACTAGCGAAACACTGCCAGTTTGGAGGGAATCTGACAGAGGCATTGCGAGACAAATTCGTGTGCGGAATGTCGAAGGAAGAAACACAAAAACGACTGCTCGAAGAGAACGATCTTACACTTGACAGGGCTGTCCTTATTGCTGCATCGAACGAAGCCGCAGCGAAAGGAACGGCGGAAATGCAGCTAAAGGCAGCGGCACTCAGGGTGCAGCAAATTACTTCGGGTACAACGAAATGCTATCGTTGTGGGAAGACAACACACGACCAGAACCAATGCTGGTTTAAAAACCAGGAATGTAGGAAATGTGGCAAGCTCGGTCACATAGCTAAGGTATGCCGGTCAGGAAAGAAGACCAACAATAATGAGTCACCACAAAAGAGTTACAGAAAGGTACATGAGGTGACTAGGAAGAGTCCGGAAGAACAGAATTCGGACTCACGCTCCAACTGCAAGGAACTGGATAGTCTGAGAATTCACAATGTGAGTAATGAAGCTGACTGACAAGCTATCTGGATCACACTACAGATTGCAAAAGTCCAAGTGAAAATGGAAGTGGACACCGGATTGGCGTTGACGGTCATGAATAAGCATGATTATAAAAAGTTATTCAAGCATATTCCCCTACGGGATACGGAACTAGTATTGAAGACATACACGGGGCACAAAGTATACCCCATCGGAAAGATAGAAGTCAAGGTGAGTTACAAGGACAAAGAGCACCAAAGGATGGACCTGTATGTGTTGCCTGAGGGAGGTCCACCACTTCTGGGATGGGAGTGGATCAGGAAAATAAAGATAGACTGGCATTCACTAAACACCATGACGGTAGATTCCGGAAAGGAAGATGTCAAACCTGAACGGTTGTCCAGAATATTAGACGAAGCTAAAGAGGTATTCCAGCAAGGACTGGGAACACTGCGAGGAATTAAAGCAAAGGTTAAGATTGCAGAACATGCAAGCCCAAAATTTTTCAAAGCCAGATACGACCTTACGCGATACGACCTGCTGTGGAGGCAGAACTGGAAGAACTTGAACGATCAGGGGTACTGTCAAAAGTGGACTGGAGTGAGTGGGCCACGCCCATTGTTCCCGTCATGAAGTCTTCACCAAGTAACAAGCCAGGGGGACCGGGGAAGGTCCGCATCTGCGGAGACTTCAAGATCACAGTGAATCCGGTGCTTCACACGGTACAATACCCGCTTCCGCGGATTGAAGATATCTTTGCTTCGTTGGCTGGAGGGAAACACTTCACCAAGATAGACCTGGCACAGGCATACTTACAAATGGAAGTCGAGGAAGAGTCGCGTCAGTACCTCACCATCAACACACACAGAGGCTTGTATCGTTATAATAGACTGGTTTTTGGGGTAGCTTCGGCTCCAGCAATTTGGCAGAGGGCCATGGAGCAGGTATTACAAGGAATTCCAAGCACGCAGTGTTACTTAGACGATATCCTGATTACGGGAGAAGACGAGGAAGAACACCTCACAAATTTGAAACTGGTGCTCACTAGGTTGAAGGAATATGGCCTTCGAGTTAATCGCAAGAAATGTGAGTTCTTCCAAAAACGGATCTCGTACTGCGGTCATGTCATTGACCGAGAGGGGCTGCACAAGTCACCTGACAAGATAGAAGCTGTCGTGAAGGCCCCCGCTCCGGAAAACGTATCACAGTTAAGATCATTCTTGGGGTTGATTAATTATTATCACAAGTTTCTGCCGAATCTATCCACGGTGCTGCATCCGCTGAATGCTCTGTTGCGGAAAGAAGTACCATGGAAGTGGAGTGAGGAATGTAAAAAGGCCTTTCGCAGAAGCAAGGCGTTGATTACCTCTGAAGAAGTGTTGGCTCATTTCAACCCAACGTTACCTCTTCGTCTAGCTTGTGATGCTTCCCCCTATGGAATTGGAGCAGTACTTTCACACAAGTTACCAAATGGCTCGGAAAGGCCAGTGGCATTCGCGTCCCGATCATTGACCTCCGCGGAGCGAAATTATGCTCAAATAGATAGGGAGGCCCTCAGCCTTGTGTGGGGCGTAAAGAAATTCAATCATTACCTGCAGGGCAAGAAGTTCACATTACTGACAGACCACCAGCCGTTGGTGTCCATATTCAACCCTAACAAGGCCGTTTCCACCATGACAGCGCAAAGGTTACAGAGGTGGTCCGTGTTACTTGGGGCACACCAATATGACATCGAATACAAAAGGTCCAAACAGCATGGAAATGCTGATGGGTTATCGCGCTTGCCATTGCCGATAGTAGAAGAAGCGACTACAGTGGACCCGGTAGAGATGTTCCACTCATCCATAGTGGAATGTCTACCAGTAACAAATTCGATGATCGAAAACGAAACGAGAAATGACCCGACTCTCTCATGAGTCTATGATTTAACGGTGGAGGGATGGCCAGCACAGGGCGAACCAACGCTGCCAGCATTTTCGCAGAGAAAAGAACAGCTGTCAGTGTGTCGAGGAACCCTGATGTGTGGATCTAGAGTGGTGATTCCACCCAAACTTCAACAGAAGGTGTTAAAGGAGCTGCACGAGGGACATCTGGGTGGAGTGAAAATGAAGAACCTAGCAAGTGCGTTTTTGTGGTGGCCAGGCATTGATGGGGACATCGAAGAAATCACTAAGAGCTGTCTAGGATGCCAGAAGGTCCAAAACGCGCCACCACAGGCTCCTCTGCATCCATGGGAGTGGCCCTCATCTCCTTGGCAAAGGGTACACATCGACTTTGCTGGTCCATTTATGGACTCAATGTTTCTAATAGCGGTGGATGCACACTCCAAGTGGCCGGAGGTAATAAAGATGTCCACCACCACCACGGAAAAAACCATCACAGTGTTAAGGACCATGTTTGCTGGGAATGGGCTGCTGGAACAGATCTGTTCTGATAATGGACCGCAATTTGTGTCCGAAGAATTCAAGAAATTCTTAAAGAGCAATGGGGTTAAGCACTACACGTCAGCCCCATACCATCCCGCCTCCAATGGATTGGCTGAAAGGTTTGTCTAGACCTTCAAGAAGGCCATAAAGGCCATGGGTAATGAAGCCATTAACTTACAACATAAGGTGGCTAGCTTCTTGTTGGCGTACAGGAATGCAACACATGCGGTCACAAATCAAACTCCCGCCATGATGTTTTTTAATAGACGACTAAGATGCCGGCTGGATTTGCTTAAGCCAAACGTCAAAAGGGACGTAGAGAACCGGCAATTCCAGGGCATGAATGAAAGGCCAACTAGATCTTTTCAGATAGGTCAACAAGTTTTGGCCCGGGACTACCGTACCGAGAAATGGCAGCCTGGAACTATTGGAAAAAGGCTAGGGCCGTTGATGTATACGGTGGACATTGGGGACAGTATAATAAGGCGCCATGTTGACCAGATCATAGGGTCAGCCACAAATGGCCAACCTACTCCACCACCTTACATGGTTAATGTTGAGACAGAGATACCCAGAACACCTACCTCCGATCTGGTAATACTGGAATCAGATGAACCTGACACTGTCCTTCAAGCTGAATCGACCTTGCCAGAAGCACCTACTACCCCGCCGGGTGTTACGACACCACCGAGGCGTTATCCGGACAGAGTCCGGAAACCTCCAGAGAGACTGAATCTGTGAACTGTCTTGCATAAAGTTGTATATATGTTATAATGTATGTTTAATGGGCAATCAGTATGTTGTAAGCTAAAAAGGTAGGATTGTAGTGTATGTACCCGTCTACCTTTAAGAGAACTATTGTGTGTAACCGTCCACCTTTAAGAGAACTACTTTAGGTGTTGCATTACTTTGTTGGCTTCTGTATACTGTAATACCGACGGTGACCACACCAGTATATAAGTGCTGTGTCAGGATTTATTGGGCAGATTCGCCCTGACCTTCGAATAATAAAGTCCTGTTTTAAGTTACTCTGGTAGTCTGTGTATTAATTAACTAAACAACCCACAGACTTTACACCTACTGTCTGCAGTGCATATTTATAAAACACCTCCTGTGCAAGTGCTGGAGCGCCCTGCAGCACAGGCAATGTATCCATGGAAACTCAGGCAGAGGTAGAGATACCAGAGTGATAGAGGAGCATGAAGTGCTCCTGTGATTGAGCAAAAGTTGTAGGGAGTACATAATACTGTTGCTGTCACATTGCAACAAGGCAGCAGTGTCAGTGGCTCTGTAGATGCTTGAAATTGGGTTTGAGGTCATGAATATGGAGAAAAAGAACGGGCTGCTCTGCTTCTCACCATATGTATTTAATGGAGATGAGGTAGCTCGGGCTGCCTGAATCAATCAAATCTAGGCCTCAACACTGATAGAAATAGGGAAGTACAGTGGTATGAAAAAACAGCAGCAACAAAAAGCAATATAAAACTAAGAAATAGTTTGAGGATAATAGGTGCCATATGGAAAAAAAACACCTGAGCTGGCACAGGATTAGAATCACAGAAAGATACCTTGTAAAAGCAGACGATTCTAAGACAAGTAAGAAATGGGGATGCTTTTAAGGAGAAGCTAGATAAGCACATGAGGGAGAAAGGAATAGAGAGATATGCTGATAGTGTTAGATGAAGAGGGGTGGGACGAGGCTTGTTTGGAGCATAAATGCCAGCATAGACCTGTTGGGCCAAATGGCCTGTTTCTGTGTTGTAGACTCAATGTAACCCGATGACTCAGTGGTCCAGTGAATGCAGTCCTGTGTCCCGACGCTGCAACAAAATGGAAAATAATCGGCCCTGGCGGACACTGGGTTCTAGGATTTCCCCCCCAAGTGCAAGACTTATTTGTGAAACTCAGGAAGTGTGGGGAAGTCACATCCTACCATTCTGTAGCACATTAACATACTATAAAACAGGGACACACTGCCGGGAGTCTTTTAATAAGACATTAGTAACAAAAATATTCAGTTAAAATAATGCTCTTATGGTGTACAGTAATCATCACACAGCATAATGACTGATGCCAACATTGGCTGCAAATCTACTGATACGTTTTTTAAATTACAGATTGTAATCATTAACACATCCTAAACCAGGCACAATGAACAGAATTCACATTGTGCATGGTTTTCCTGTTGTTCTATAATTTCCACAAAGGGTTTGTATTACTGGATTATAATTTTTACATTACAAATTCTCAGGTTTGTCTTATATAATACAGCATTAACTACAACTTAATACCACAATAGTTTTTCCCATCCAGATAAAGCAGATGGAAATTGAAGAACAGACATGGCAGATAATGGACAAGAAGTACAATTAATCTGATGCAATTGAAAATGGTATCTGTAAAATGCAGGTTAATTCTTAATGCAAGATACCAGTTTAACCCTTAATCTAGCTGCACCAGGCTAGTTATTTAAAAAGCCATCATTTTCTGAATTATTCTACTTTCCCTTCAGTAATAGATCTTAATTTCTTTCCTTTCAAAACTAATAAATAGATGTCCCACATTTTGACTTTTATTTCTTTTTTAAACAGATCAACCGCTGAACCAAGCATCATTTTATACCATGAGAGCTTTATTATTAATTCACAGTTCAAAATAAATGCAAAAATACTTTTTAAAATTCAGTTGCTTATACATGTGGATCTGCAATTTACTCTGTCCTTGTCATTGTTACAGCCAGTCATTTTCAGTGATAGAACAGGCCAGTCACATCTTCAGTTACATCACTTTTAGCAGTATCAGTTCAAGGTCAGGATATTCAACAATATGTTCCAGCAATACTTTCAGCTCATCGCCCACTTTACTCAGTAAATGCGCACAAGACAACAAGCAATGTTCTTTCCATACAATGCACTTGGGACATTGTATATTGTCAGCAAAAGACCTTGGAAACAGAATCATGTAAGGTGTTCTCAAGAGCAACTAGGGATAGGCAGTAAATGCTGGCCTTGTCAGCATCCCATGAACAAATGAAAGATGTTAGAAAAATCACCAAACTCATTTGCTCATACCTGAACGCCACCTTCCTTTTCAGAGGCAAATGTATTTTAATTTATCTTGTATACCTGAAGTTTAGATACACCCACTGCCTCACATACAGAAAATATGCTGAAATCAGAGATTTGTAGGCCAGTTATACAACTGAGAGGCAGTGATATAATTCATGAGAGTAAAGCTTGATTAGTTTGTACCTTAGGCCCGAAATTGTTGACTGCCTCTAACTTTAACATACTGTTTTTCCTCATAAGCAATTGTGATTTTTATTTGTTGAAGCCATGGATTTTTTTCGTTCACTTGCTGATCAGTGGAGTAAGAATATAAGAACATAAGAATTAGGAGCAGGAGTAGGCCACATGGCACCTTGAGCCTGCTCCACCATTCAGTAAGATCATGGCTGATCTTTGACCTCAACTCCACTTTCCCGCGCTATCCCCATATCCCTTGATTCCCCTCGAGTTCAAAAATCTATCTATCTCAGCCTTGAATATACTCAAAGACTCAGCATTCACAGCCCTTTGGGATAGATAATTCCAAAGATTCACAACCCTCTGAGTGATGAAATTCCTCCTCATCTCGGCCAGCCCCTTATCCTGAGACTATGCCCCCTAGACCTAGACTCTCCAGCCAGAGGAAACAACCTCTCAGCCTCTACCCTGTCAATCCCCCTCAGAATCTTATATGTTTCAATGAGATCACCTCTCATTCTTCTAAACTCCAGAGAATATAGGCCCAATCTACTCAATCTCTCCTCATAGGACAACCCTCTCATCCCAGGGATCAATCTAGTAAACCTTTGTTGCACTGCCTCCAAGACAAGTATATGCTTCCTTAGATATGGAGACCAAAGCTGTGCACATTACTGTAGGTGCGGTCTCACCAAAGACCTATTCAATTGTAATAAGGCTTCCTTACTCTTGTACTCCAACCCCCTTGCAATAAAGGACTACATGCCATTTGCCTTCCTAATTGCTTGCTGTACCTGCATGTTAACTTTCTGGCCGGAATTTTACCTACCTCGGCGGGTCTGGTGTGGGCGGTGTCCGTGGGGGGTCGCAAACCCGCTGCTTGCTCAATCCCACTGTTGAAAATGAACTTACCTTAATAGGGCCTATTAAGCCCGCACTTTACCCCGTCCAATTAGATGGATCGAGTCTGGTGACGTAATTCATGATGTATTTTTCAGCCGGGATTTTTAAGGGGACCATGGCCACATTAGATTTGAAGTTTAATCTAACATAGTGTTGTCAGTGCACTTACATCAGTGGAGTGCTGCAAACACTGACAATACACAGAGGAAGAGGGTGTTAAGTCTGTGTGTTATATTGCGAATTACTACACAGACCACAAGAGTAAACTTTAACAGGACTTTACTGGCTGAAGGTCAGGGCGGAACTGCCCAATAAATCCTTACACAGCACTTATATACCGGTGTGGTCACCACCGGTATTACAGTATACAGCAGCCAAGATAAAGTAGTGCAACCCTTAAAATAGTTCTCTTAAAGGTGGAACGTTACATACACTACAATCCTCCCTTTTTAGGTTAACAGTGTATATTCCCATTAAACATAACATCATAACATATATACACAACTTCATGTAAAAACAGTTCACAGATTCAGTCTCTCTGGAGGCTTCCTGACTCGGTCCGGATAACGCCTCGGTGGTGTAGTAGTTTTCGGTGGTGTAGTAGGTTCTTCTGGCAAGATCGATTCGGCTTGAATGCCAGTGTCAGGTTCATCTGATTCCAGTATTACCGGATCGGAGGTAGATACTATGGGTATCTCTGCTTCAACATTAGGCGTATAGAGTTGTGGAGTAGGTTGGCCCTTTTCGGATGACTCTATGATCTGGTCAACATGGTGCCTTATTATGCTTTCACCAATGTCCACGGTATACATCAGCGGTCCTAGTCGTTTGCAAATAGTTCCAGGCTGCCATTTCTCGGTACGGTAGTCCCGGGCCAAAACTTGTTGACCTATCTGGAAGGTTCTAGTTGGCCTTTCATTCATGCCTTGAAATTGCCGGTTCTCTACGTCCCTTCTGATGTTTGGCTTGATCAAATCCAGCCGGCATCTTAGTCTTCTATTGAAAAACATCATGGCGGGAGTTTGGTTTGTGACCGCATGTGTTGCATTCCTGTACGCCAACAAGAAGTTATCTACCTTATGTTGTAGGTTTATGTCTTCATTACCCATGGCCTTTATGGCCTTCTTGAAGGTCTGGACAAACCTTTCAGCTAATCCATTGGTGGCGGGATGGTATGGGGCGGACGTGTAGTGCTTAACCCCATTGTTTTTTAAGAACTTCCTGAATTCTTCGGACACAAATTGCGGTCCATTATCAGAACAGATCTGTTCTGGCAGCCCATTCCTGGCAAATATGGTCCTTAATACTGTGATGGTTTTTTCCGTGGTGGTGGTGGACATCTTTATTACCTCCGGCCACTTGGAGTGTGCATCCACCGCGATTAAGAACATTGAGTCCATAAATGGACCAGCAAAGTCGATATGTACCCTTTGCCATGGAGATGAGGGCCACTCCCATGGATGCAGAGGAGCTTGTGGTGGGGCGTTTTGGACCTTCTGGCATCCTAGACAGCTCTTGGTCATTTCTTCGATGTCTCCATCGATACCTGGCCACCACACAAACGCTCTGGCTAGGTTCTTCATTTTCACTCCACCCAGATGCCCCTCGTGAAGCTCCTTTAGCACTTTATGCTGGAGTTTGGGTGGAATCACCACTCTGGATCCACACATCAAAGTTCCTCGGCACACTGACAGCTGTTCTCTTCTTTGCGAAAATGCTGGCAACATTGGTTCGCCATGTGCTGACCATCCCTTCACCGTTAAATCGTAGACTCGTGAGAGAGTCGGGTCATTTCTTGTTTCCTTTTCGATCGTAGAATTTGTTACTGGTAGACATTCCACTGTGGTTGAGTGGAACATCTCCACGGGGTCCACTGTAGGCGCCTCTTCTACCGTTGGCAATGGTAGGCGCGATAAACCGTCAGCATTCCCATGCTGTTTTGATCCTTTGTATTCGATGTCATATTGGTGTGCCCCTAGGAAAATGGACCACCTCTGTAGCCTTTGCGCTGTCATAATGGAAACGCCCTTTTTAGGGTTGAATATGGATACCAACGGCTGGTGGTCTGTCAGCAGTGTAAACTTCTTGCCCTGCAGGTAATGATTGAATTTCTTTACTCCCCACACAAGGCTGAGAGCCTCCCTATCTATCTGAGCATAGTTGCGCTCAGCAGAGGTCAATGATCTGGATGCAAATGCGACTGGCCTTTCCGAGCCATTTGGCAACTTGTGTGAGAGTACTGCTCCAATACCATAAGGGGAAGCATCACAAGCTAGACGAATAGGTAGCGTTGGGTTGAAGTGAGCCAACACTTCCTCTGAGGTGATCAATGCCTTGCTTTTGCGAAAGGCCTTCTTACAGTCCTCGCTCCACTTCCATGGTACTTCTTTCCGCAACAGAGCATTCAGCGGGTGCAGCACCGTGGATAGATTCGGCAGAAACTTATGGTAATAGTTAATCAACCCTAGGAACGACCTCAACTGGGATACATTTTCCGGAGCGGGGGCCTTCACAACAGCTTCGATCTTGTCAGGTGACTTGTGCAGCCCCTCCTGGTCAATGACATGACCACAGTACGAGATCTGTTTCTGAAAGAACTCACATTTCTGGCGATTAACTCGAAGGCCATATTCCTTCAACCTGGTGAGCACCAGTTTCAAATTTGCGAGGTGTTCCTTCTCGTCCTCTCCTGTAATCAGGATATCGTCCAAGTAACACTGAGTGCTTGGAATTCCCTGTAAGACCTGCTCCATGGCCCTCTGCCAAATTGCTGGAGCCGAAGCCACTCCAAAAACCAACCTATTATATCGATACAAGCCTCTGTGCGTGTTGATTGTGAGATACTGGCGCGACTCTTCCTCAACTTCCATCTGTAAGTACGCTTGCGCCAGGTCTATCTTGGTGAAGTGTTTCCCGCCAGACAATGAAGCAAAGATATCCTCAATCCGCGGAAGCGGATATTGCACCGTGTGAAGCACCGGATTAACTGTGATCTTGAAGTCTCCACAGATGCGGACCTTCCCCGGTTCCCCTGGCTTGTTACTCGATGAATGCTTCATGACGGGAACAATGGGCGTGGCCCACTCACTCCAGTCCACCTTAGACAGTACCCCTGAACGTTCAAGCCCTTCCAGTTCAGCCTCCACAGCAGGTCGTATCGCATAAGGTACCGGTCTGGCTTTGAAAAATTTTGGGTTTGCATGTTCTGCAATCTTGATTTTTGCCTTAATTCCTCTCAGTGTTCCCAGTCCCTGTTGGAATACCTCTTTAGCCTCATCCAATATTCTGGACAATCGTTCAGGTTTGACATCTTTCTTTCCGGGATCTACCGTTATTGCGTTTAGGGAGTGCCAGTCCATATTTATTTTCCTGATCCACTCCCGTCCCAGAAGTGGTGGACCTCCCTCAGGTAGTACATATAAGTCCATTCCTTGGTGTTCTTTGCCCTTGTGTATCACCTTGACTTTTATCTTTCCGATGGGGTATACTTTTTGCCCCGTGTATGTCTGCAATACTATCTTCGTATCCCGTAGGGGAATATGTTTGAATAACTTTTTGTAATCTTGCTTATTCATGACCGTCAACGCCGATCCGGTGTCCAATTCCATCTTCACTTGGACTTCTGCAATCTGCAGTGTGACCCAGATAGTTTGTCGGTCAGTTTCCTTACTCACATTGTGAATTCTCAGACTACCCAGTTCCTTGCTGTTGGAGTCTGAATCCGAATTCTGTTCATCCGAACTCTTCACAGCCACCTTATGTACCTTTCTGTACTTTTTCTGCGGAGCCTTTTTGTTGCTGGTTTTCTTTCCTGACCGGCATACTTTAGCTATGTGACCAAACTTGCCACATTTTCTACATTCCTGGTTTTTAAACCAGCATTGGTTCTGATCGTGTGTTGTCTTCCCACAACGATAACATTTCGTTGTACCCGAAGCCATTTGATCTACGCTGAGTACCGTTGCCTTCAGCTGCATTTCCGCAGTGCCTCTCGCTGCGGTTTCGTGCGATGCTGCAATAGTGACAGCCTTATCAAATGTAAGATCATTCTCTTCGAGCAGTCGCTTTTGTGTTCCTTCCTTCGACAACCCACACACGAACTTATCTCTCAGTGCCTCTGTCAGATTTTCCCCAAACTGACAGTATTGCGCTAGCCTACGCAGTTCAACCAAGTACTCCGCGTTGCTTTCCTCTTTCAGTTGCGCTCTCGCATAAAATTTAAATTGTTCCGCTAACATCAGCGGTGTGGGGTTCAAATGATCCTTCAGGACAGCAACAATATTAGCGAAAGTCTGATCCGCCGGTTTAGCTGGTGATAGAAGATGCTTCAATAGCCCGTATGTCTTCGCACCCATTGAGTTTAGTAAGGTTAGTGCTTTATCATCATTTGATATTTTATTTGCCTTACAATATATCTCTATGCGTTCTACATACGTGGCCCAATCTTCCACCTCAGGATCGAAATCGTTGATGTTACCACGCTTAGGCATCTTCGCAATCTTTTTGAGAAACAACAACGAAATTTTTCTTTAACTTTCTTTTTTTTTTCAAAAATGGTGGTTTCCCGCGCTTGTCTTCTTCCCCGCCTCTGAAAATGGCGGTTTCCTGCGCTTGTCTTCTTCCCCGCCTCCGAAAATGGCGGTTTCCCGCGCTCGCACGGTCTCCCTTGCTCGCTCGGTCTCGTTCTCCCTCGCTCGCTCGGTCTCTTCTCTCTCCCGCTCGCTCAGTCTCTGTCTCTCCCGCTGGCTGTAACGGCGATTGCCGTATTGCTGCGTTCGCCCTCCCCAGCGGTTTTCAATCACGCCTCCCAGCCCCTCTTGCAGTCCGGTCCTTTCCCCCCCGGCTGCGGCTGAGTTCTCCGCCGTTTTTTTATTTTTTATTTTCTCCCGCGCAAGCGGTTCTCGGCCGCTGCGCCTCGCGGCCTCGGTAGCTGCCCGGCCTCTTTTTTTTTTTTTACCGGTCGCGGTCGAGCTTGCTCTCGACACTGCTGCGTCTCCCAGCCCGCTTGCAGCCCAGTCTCTCACACCGGCTGCGTTTGCCTGCACCGCGGCTTCCCTGCCTTACGCTGCCCAGTCTCAGCGCCTCTGGCCCCGACTTCTGTCCGGCTCTTTTCCCCCGGCCGTGGTCGAGTTCTCCGCCCTTATATCCTCCATTTTTCCCTCCCCTACTTCACAGTCAACGTGACCGACTCGCTGTTCGTCGCTGATCGGCTTACCCACCACCGTGATAGAAGGGATGATCCTGCCTGTTGCTGATGGAAGGCTTCGTGTTAGAATTCTTCCGTTGCTCTGCAGACCCGAGTCTTCTCTCAGCAGAATGACGAGGGCGGATGCCTCCCCTCGACGCCCGTTAAACTGCCTTGGATAGTCTCTGCCGCAGGGTAAGATCGTCTTCGTTGCCACTGTTAAGTCTGTGTGTTATATTGCGAATTACTAAACAGACCACAAGAGTAAACTTTAACAGGACTTTACTGGTTGAAGGTCAGGGCGGAACTGCCCAATAAATCCTTACACAACACTTATATACCGGTGTGGTCACCACCGGTATTACAGTATACAGCAGCCAAGATAAAGTAGTGCAACCCTTAAAATAGTTCTCTTAAAGGTGGAACGTTACATACACTACAGAGGGCTGCACCCAGTTTCTCCGAAGACTCCCTCCATATGCTTATGGAGGGAGTCAGAGCACACAGGGAGGTCCTCTTCCCTTCCGATGGGCAGAAGAAACCTCTCCAGGAGACCAAGACAGCCTGGTTGCAGATTGCAGAGGAGGTCACAAGTAGGGATGTGTTCAGGAATGCCGCAAACATTTCAATGATCTCATTAGATCAGGAAACGTTAGTACAAAGCCACACTCAACTTCATCTTGCTGTGCCTCTCATCACATCCCCATCAATCTGCCTTCCCTAACCAACTCCTGCACATCCTTACTCACACCAACTTACCTGGCACTTCCACTCATCCCTCTCTCTCGATCTACATTATCACATCCCCATCTCACTAGCCACCCCACACACTCACCCTCATCCTAGTCCAGTCATACCAACTAACAACACACAAGAGTAGCCACTTGGGTGTTTTATCCAATGTTTATGTAAAGTTTCTGTTAATATGGTGTCAAACATAAAAATCTTTATTTTCAGCACTTTCCGGCCTTGGACAGATGTGTGTGCACCTTTGGAAGTGGCTTAGTGAGTTGCAGTGAATGGTGAGTCAAACCGGTACCCCACGCAATGGTGATGAGTGTGAAAGGAATGGCTTGGTCATTGTAGGGATGTTTTATGGTGTTGGTGCAGGGTGGTGCCAACCTGGCGCATCATGTGGCAGCCAGGGTGTACAGTGTAAAGTTAACTAAATCTGGCCATGATGAGGCCATCCCTGGCCTCCCAGGCAGCAATGTGCTCGGGCGCTGATGCCCTCTGTCCTGTGCAGCATCAGGTGGTTGCGGAGAAGGTTGGTGCTACTTGTGCTGGTGCTGCTGGTATTGGGGCTCATCGTGGTATGAGATAGTATAAACAGCATCCATTTTGATGGAATAGATGACAGGTGAAGTATAGATAACAGAAGCATTCTGTCAGTGGTGAGAGAGTTCTTCCAGTGAGGTGAGACTGGAAGGAGATTTTGCTGGAAACACTTGCAGCCTGCAGAATCTGTGCTGGAAATGTACTGAGCAACAGCTTCTGCTTGAGGAAAGTGATCATCTGTCAGGTGGGAACTTTCACTGAACATTTGATGCCGTCAAGTAATCAGCTGGAACAATGGCCATGGAACTCCCGCCTCAGGTTGACAGACGTGGTTCCCGAGCTGCGTGAATCCCGTGGCCATGTAGGGAAATTTAAAAAGTAAATGGAAAAAGGCTCTTAAGTGCTGTAAATAACCTGATAATGATTTCAAATTGGGTCGCCTGCCGCTGCTGGTCGTGTCGGCTCCGCAATGACAGACGAGGAAAGGTGCACGGAGGCAGGATGACAGCGGGTTTCCGGCTGTCAAAAGTAACAACTTTCCCACTTGACCCACCACCGATCATGCCCGCTACCACCCCGGAAAATTCCGCCTCTGTGTTCCCTGTACGAGGACACCTAAATCTCTCTGAACACCAACATTTAATAGTTTCTCACCATTTAAAAATTATTCTGTTTTTCTATTCGTCCTACCAAAGTGAATAACCTCACATTTCCCCACATTATCCTCCATCTGCCACCTTATTGCCCACTCACTTAACCTGCCTATATCCCTTTGCAGGCTCTTTGTGTCCTTCTCACAGCTTACTTTCCCTGTAACATCATTTAATACATATTGCATGTTTTTATGACACATGTAAGTGCATTATATTGATGACATCCCTAGTTAAGGGCAATAATGAATTATTTTTTACTTCTTTTCTTACTGTGAGATGATACTTCCTTCTTCATTAGAATTAATTGTTGCCTCTCATAGCTACTTTCCCCTGCTTTCAGAGTATGTTTCCAAAATTATCTGCTTCAGTCTAGAACTCTGAGGCATTTTTTATACATCACAACAGAAGATCCGAAAGAAACAAATATTCTCTGAGTGCCCGCACTTCAGGCACCTCTCTGCTGGTTGAATGCCTCCTGAAGACTGGAATGGATATCTTTGGTTTTGGATCAGGAGCATTTCAATGATTTTTAAATAATATAAACCTAGAAATTATTGCTAGTGATATTAACAGATAAATGCTTAATATTCTTTAAAGTAAATGGATTAAGGCCGCATAAGCAGTGTGATGGAATATTCTCCACTTGCCTGGATGAGTGCAGCTCCAAAACACTCAAGAAGTTCGACACCATCCAGGACAAAGCAGCCCGCTTGATTGGCACCCCAGCCACCACCTTAAACATTCACTCCCTCCACCACCGGCATACCGTGGCTGCAGTGTGTACCATCTACAAGATGCACTGCAGCAACTCACCAAGGCTTCTTCGGCAGCACCTCCCAAACCCGTGAACTCTACCACCTAGAAGGACAAGGGCAGCAGGCGCATGGGAACACCACCACTTCCAAGTTCCCCTCCAAGTCACACACCATCCTGACTTGGAATTATATCACCGTTCCTTCATTGTCGCTGGGTCAAAATGCTTGAACTCTCTACCTAACAGCACTGTGGGAGTACCTTCACCACACGGACTGCAATGTTTTAAGAAAGTGGCTCACCACCACCTTCTCAAGGGCAATTAGGGATGGGCAATAAATGCTGGCCTTGCCAGCGATGCCCAGATCCCATAAACAAATTTAAAATAATTAAAATATGAGGCAGAAAAGAGTGATGAAAGCGTGTTAATTGTCCATTAATATTGCTAGCAGCAATTTCTGGGTTTATGTGCACTATAACCTATTTCTCTAGTGATTTTTAATATATTATTTTCATATGCTGCATACATTTTCAAACAATCTCTCCCAGAGATTTCTTCCCATCTCCACAAAGTGGTTCACAAAAACACGAAATGCCATGTTTATATTATTAACCAGTTAGATTAGATTTTTTGCATGCATAGAAGTAGAATGGATTTTTATATGCATGCACCTGCAACATGGTTCAGATCTCCTGGCATTTACATCCATTATATTTATTTATTCATTCATTCTTATTGGGTGATATAGTAACAGTAAGCTGCTGACAGACAGCATTTCTGTTGCATTACTGCTTTCTTAGAAACCATCTTTTTTCAGTTAAAAATGTCAGATTCCGATATACATTAATTGTGCCAAGATTGACCCAATATAATCAACAGCCAGATGTCTTGTGAGAGATAAGAACTCACTAATTGGAAAAATTTGTGAGTTGAAATCATGCTGTGTGATATTAGCACAAATATACCAATGTGTTCCTATGAATTTTTTTAGCCCACTATGTTAACGATGGCATTAACCTATTTATTTCAAATAACTAATTTGTTAAAATAGCAAACAGAGGAATTCCATTGAGTAGGTTATGCAGGTACAGGAGGGACTAATTGAATTGTGTTATTTGCAAGGTTTGCAAAATTTCAGAAAATTTCGACAGCCCCCGAAGATTATTTGATTAAAGAAAACCTGGTTGGAATGTACCTTAAAAACCCAGGGCATCAAGGATGGCTGCCAGGCCTCATGGCAAAAGAGAAAGACAGCCTGTCTGAACATCTCCCATCACTGGCTGAAGTACTTGAGGTACTTAAACTGTCAATCAACTGCGGTTTAGGAAGTTCAACATCGAACAAAGGATTGTTTGTTTACAAGCTCTCAACAGTGTTGACTCAAGGGCTTAAGCACTTGAAGCTGTCAATCAATTGCGGTTGGAATGTAACCGCAGGGCAAAGGACTGTTTGCTAAACACTTAAGGATTTGTTTGTCCAGCACTTGAGAAATCAGCGGGACATTTTAAACTGAGCACAAACCAGTTAAATGAATGGGAAATGCATTCAAACCCATTATGGTCAATGGGGACAGATCGGTGTACCCCTTTTGTGTACCCCAGATACGTCCAGATTTGGGCATGAAGATAAGGGCTCCCAAATGGGGTATAAAGATAGCTCCTCAGGAAGCCATTTTCTCTCTCTCTACCACCTCACCTCCAGTGCCCTGCTTACCAGAGGAACAGCTCAGCAGCCCGCCCAAAGAAGTGGAATACCAGCAGTTACTTTTGAATTACTGGGGTATCTATACTTCGGGGCAGTGAAGAATTCAAGGCAGGTCGCAGGGGCACGGAGCAGGCATTTACTGGTGAGCATAAACTTTCTGGCCCATTACAAGGCAACCTAGATAGGTATAAGGGGTGGGAATTATAGGGGAATTTTGTTAAATTGTCATTTTTAGTCAATTTTCCCTCGATGTGTCCGTTTTCTCTCCTTCCCGTTAAGTAAAGTGTGCAATTGTGCTGTATTCATAATTATTTTCACTGTATAGCAATTTATTCTTTATTTTTAATAAACGTTGGTCTTCTTTGCACCCAACCACAAGTCTCGTTTTGTCTATATCGCTACTGAAATAAGTCCGGCGGTCAGAACCAGAAAGGGAAGTGATTCAAAACCGCACAGGGCCTGGAGCAGCTCAGATATGCCTGACTGGCCAGACAATAATCCCAAAACCAAATACCCCTCCCCTTTCTACAAAATGGTGACTGCGGCAGGACCGTCGGCAACAGTATGCGATGTAGCAGACGGTGGTCTGGGTCTGGAGAGAGCAGCAGTTATTGGTTTTCTTTTTATCACACCCCTGATATGTCTGTGGTTAGGTACCCGCAGGCTTAGGGAAGTTAAAGCAGAGAGTTGGGATAAGGAAATGGAGATTGAAGAATACTAGGCCAAGATAGAGCGCCTGGTGGACCAGTTTAGTGAGGGCAAAAGCCACACGTGGTATGAGTTAGAGTACCTGAAGTGCCTAGTTGCAGAGGCCAAGAGCAATGAGGTGAGGGTGCGGGAGGAGAACGCCCGCCTCATACAAGAAGTAAGAGAGCAGGAGGAAAAGGTTAGGGAGGTAAAGGCAGCGTATAAGCTGGCCTGCGACCAAGGGTTTGAGGAAGCAGATCATGACCCCTGTAGGGAAGAGATAGAAAGCTTGAATATGGCTTTAAAGAGGGCAAAGGGGATGATATGTCTTATCAGCCCGAAGACAGGTCAGTCGGACTTTACCGGCAACCCAAATAGAACCGTCCCACAGGCAACACCCAGAACGAAGTTGGTTAGGGAATCAGAGGTCCCACGACCGCCACCCACAGCTCTGAGCTTTCAGGAGCTCTGGCAGCAAGGGGGGGTGGAGGATGACATGGTAGAGGAAGCATGGCAGGCCCCGCTAGATAGGCCGGGACCAGGACCAGTGTACCCCCTCCGACAATGGAGGTACGGTCTGCCCATTGATGAAGATGACGCAGGGGCCATCCAGAATCAGTTTGTGGTGCCGTATGGCACCCACCAGCTCAGGGACATGGTTAGCCACATCCCCAAGCTCACTAAAAAGGGAGACCCCTCACTGCACTTCAGGGAGATAGAACAAGCAGCTTGTGTTAATGACTGCGATGACGCAGAGCAAGCAAAAATGCTGCTGTTTTCCCTGGGAGGTGATCTCCTCCAGGCCCTATCTGGCGAGTGCAAAAGGGGGCAGAAGGATTATGAGGATCTGAGGAATGAGATATTGGAGGCCATGGGACTCAATGATGGTAGTCCGTTCGCCCGGGTAGAAAGAATGGTGCAGCCCCCAGGGGACTCCCCGCAGGCGTTTGCAGACAGGCTGTGGCCAGTCTACCGGAGCGCATGCCCGGGAATGCCAGGGCGGGCAGCACTGAACCCAGTCCAATTGACTCACTGGCTCCATTGTCTTATGACAAACAGCCTACCCCAGATCCAAGCCCATGTCGCGGCTTGGTTTGACCTCCGAAACTCCCAGATCACCGAAGAAGCGGTGATCCGCCGGCTCACAGTAGCATTTAGAAACATGGGTTGGGGCACCTTGATACACCTCAAGGGAAAAATCCATGAGGTTAAACCTGGAAGCCAGAGTAAGAAAGAGTGGCACCAGGAGGGGAACCATCCCTCCCAGGCTAAGTTAAATTGTTATGGGTGCGGGAAAGACGGTCACTGGAGAAAAGACTGTAAGAATCCCATGAAAGATAACAAGGGAAAGGATCCCACAGCCCCAGCCCAAAAGGCAGGGCCAGATATCCCTCCCGCTGCGATTGAGTCATTTTTACACTCCCTACGGTCTCTTCTGACTGGCCTGGGGAGAGTAGCAGCCACCATTGGTGCTTTGACCCTGTCTGCCCCATCCCACTCCCAGCAATGACTAGAGCCAGCGCAGCCTGTCGACCTGTGTCCCTGCAAAAATGCTGAGGGGAGCAGGCCCTATGATAAGATGAGGGTGAAGATGGTGCAGTGGAGATATTCAGTGGACACTGGAGCTTCCAACACGGTGGTCCATTCGGAAGACCTGACCAATTCACCCCGGTCTAACAAGGTCTCATTTAGCTTAATGGGACCCACAGGGAACGAGCAGGCTAAGGAAAGGTCTAAACCTTTGGCCATAGGTTTAGGATCCCTCCATACCATGTGGGAGGGTAACCACAAGACCAATGAGGTGGCCAAGCAGGGGGACAGGGAAGGAGTGTTCTGGGACCCCTGTAGAGCGGGTCCGGTAGCAGCAATCCAGGACAAGGGAGGCACACAGGGGATAGTTTTGGCCCCGGACCAAAAGCAGGTCCAAGCCGAAGATTCTGCCTTTAAGGCCGCCCTGGTGAGGAGAAAGAACTTAGTACAGGGTTACTGGCAGGCTGCTAGTAATATTAATCAATGCAAATTGTTTAAGCTGGAGGCAGGGAAACAGGCAGCTGGGATTGAACCTGAGATTAGAAATCCTCAGCCTGCAGCGCGTACACTCATACAGACTGCACACGCAGGCGCAGTCACGTGCGTGAAGGGAGAAGTTCCCCAGCACTTGGCCCGAGCGATTCCCCCTCTCTTATGGGACTCCGGGGAGGAGCTTGAACCAGGTTTTAGATCTGTAGGGGAAGACTCTCAGCCACCGGCAGCCGGTGGCAAGGGATTGCCCATCCCCAGTCCAGGTTTGGGAAGGGAGGGACCCAAGGGAGAAGGTCCCCAGCCAGCAAGGACTGTGACCCGAGCTAAGGGTCCACCCGCCAGGGTAGCCCCACCAGCGACACTCCCTAGGAGGTCTCATCGGGTACCCCAGCCCAAGAAAGTATGGTCACCCACTTTCCAATGGAATAGGGCGGTCTCCCGAGTCAGGGGGAAGCCAAAAGACAGAAGTCCCCAACCAGCAGCCATAAGCTGCGAGGGACCAGAAGTTGGAATCAGTCCAGCTTCGCTGCAGGCAGTAGCCTGCAACAGTCCAAACAGGGATTAGGCTGGCTGCCCGGAGACGGGCGGCACTTGTATATAGCTTTGTTCAAGTAATGTGTACAGAGGATTAAGTTAGAATGTGTTAATTTTAATTTTATATTGCAATTCGGTAGTGTTAAGTATTAGAGTATAAGTTTCAAGTATGGTACCATTCCAGAGTGTTGTCTATAGAGTCATAGAGTCATAGAGTTATACAGCATGGATAGAGGCCCTTCGGCCCATCGTGTCCGCGCCGGCCATCAAGCCCTGTCTAATCTAATCCCATATTCCAGCATTTGGTCCGTAGCCTTGTATGCTGTGGCATTTCAACTGCTCGTCCAAATGCTTCTTAAATGTTGTGAGGGTTCCTGCCTCCACAACCCTTTCAGGCAGTGAGTTCCAGACTCCAACCACCCTCTGGGTGAAAAAGTTCTTTCTCAAATCCCCTCTAAACCTCCCGCCCTTTACCTTGAATCTATGCCCCCTAGTTATTGACCCCTCTACTAAGGGAAAAAGCTCCTCAGCATCCATCCTATCTATGCCCCTCATAATTTTGTACACCTCAATCAGGTCCCCCCTCAGCCTCCTCTGCTCCAAGGAAAACAAACCCAATCTGCCCAGTCTCTCTTCATAGCTGAAGCGCTCCAGCCCTGGTAACATCCTGGTGAACCTCCTCTGCACCCTCTCCAAAGCTATCACATCCTTCCTGTAGTGTGGCGACCAGAACTGCACACAGTATTCCAGCTGTGGCCTAACCAGTGTTTTATACAGCTCCATCATAACCTCCTTGCTCTTATGTTCAATGCCTCGGCTAATGAAGGCAAGTATCCCATATGCCTTTTTTACCACCTTATCCACCTGTTCCGCCGCCTTCAGGGATCTGTGTACTTGCACACCCAGATCCCTCTGACCCTCCGTCTTGCCTAGGGTCTTACCATTCATTGTGTATTCCCTTGCCTTGTTAGTCCCCCCAAAGTGCATCACCTCGCACTTTTCCGGGTTAAATTCCATTTGCCACTGTTCCGCCCATCTGACCAACCCATCTATATCATCCTGCAGACTGAGGCTACCTTCCTCGCTATTTACCACCCTACCAATTTTTGTATCATCCGCGAACTTACTGATCATACCTTTTACATTCATATCCAAGTCATTAATGTAGACCACAAACAGCAAGGGACCCAGCACCGATCCCTGTGGTACCCCACTGGCCACAGGCTTTCAGTCACAAAAACAACCTTCGACCATCACCCTCTGCCTTCTGCCACTAAGCCAGTTTTGTATCCAATGTGCCAAGGCACCCTGGATTCCATGGGCTCTTACCTTCTTGACCAGTCTCCTGTGCGGGACTTTATCGAAGGCCTTACTGAAATCCATGTATACCACATCCACTGCGTTACCCTCATCCACACACCTAGTCACCCCCTCAAAAAATTCAATCAAATTAGTCAGACATGATCTTCCCTTGACAAAGCCATGTTGACTATCCCTGATTAATCCTTGCCTCTCCAAGTGGAGACAAATTTTGTCCCTCAGAATTTTTTCCAATAATTTTCCTACCACTGATGTTAGGCTCACTGGCCTGTAGTTCCCCGGTTTTTCCCTACTTCCCTTCTTGAATAATGGTACTACATTAGCGGTTCTCCAGTCCTCTGGCACATCCCCTGTGGCCAGAGAGGTCCTGAATATATGTGTTAGAGCCCCCGCAATCTCTTCCTTTGCCTCACCCAGCAGCCTGGGATACATTTCATCCGGGCCTGGGGATTTATCCATTTTTAGGCCAGCTAAAACCGCCAATACCTCCTCCCTCTCGCTGTTAATATGTTCGAGCATATCACAGTCCCCCCGCCCTATTTCTATGTCTACATCGTCCTTCTCCGTCGTGAAAACAGATGCAAAAAATTCATTTAGAACCCCTCCTACATCTTCCGGCTCCACACACAGATTGCCACTTTTGTCCCTAATGGGCCCTATTTTTTCCCTAGTTATCCTCTTACCCTTAATATACTTATAAAACATCTTAGGATTTTCCTTTATTTTGCTCGCCAGTGCTATTTCATGGCACCTCCTTGATCTCCTAATTTCTTTTTTAAGTATCCCCCTGCACTTTTTGTACTCCTCTAGGGCTTCCTCCGTCTTTAGCCTTTTGTATCTGCCAAAAGCCCTCCTTTTTTTCCTAATCCATTCTCGTATATCCCCTGACATCCAAGGTTCCCTGTGGCTTTTGGAACCACCCTTGACCTTTACGGGAACATGTTGCCATTGTATGATCTCAATCTCCCTTCTGAAAGCCTCCCATTGCTCCGATGCGGATTTTCCTACAAGTAGCTGATCCCAGTCCATTTTGGCCAGATCCTGCCTTATCCTATGAAAATCGGCCTTCCCCCAATTTAGAACCTTTATTTCCGGCCCATCCATGTCCTTTTCCATGACCACCTTAAATCTTACCATATTATGGTCACTGTCACCAAAGTGCTCACCTACTAGCACTTTTTACACTTGGCCAGCCACATTCCCTAGAATTAGGTCCAGTACCGCCCCCTCTCTTATAGGACTTTCTACATGCTGGCTCAAAAAGCTCTCCTGGATGCACTTTAAGAATTCTACACCCTCTGAGCCTTTCACACTCTGACTATCCCAGTTAATATTGGGGAAGTTGAAATCCCCCATTATTATTACCCTATTATTTGCACATTTCTCTGAGATTTGCCTACATATCTGTTCCTCTATCTCCCCCTGACTGTTTGGAGGCCTATAGTACACTCCCAGCAAAGTGCTTGCCCCCTTTTTGTTTTTAAGCTCCACCCATATGGCCTCATTAGAGGAACCTGCTAATATATCATCCCTCCTTACTGCAGTAATTGACTCCTTAATTAATATTGTGACACCCCCTCCTCTTATACCTCCCCCTCTGTCTTGCCTGAAGATTCTGTACCCCGGAATATTGAGCTGACAGTCTTGCCCCTCCCTCAACCATGTCTCCGTGATAGCAACAATATCATACTCCCATGTGTTTATCAACACCTTCAGTTCATCCACCTTATTTGCAAGACTCCTTGCATTAAAATAGATGCCATCCAGCCTTGCCCTTATATGTTTGCCCTGTCTACCAAGCTGACTTGTTTTTTTCTCTATAATTGGCAGCACATCACCCCCTATTTCAGCTCCCCTCTGTATCCCATCCCCCTGCCAAGTTAGTTTAAACCCCCCCCCCCCAACAGTGCTAGCAAACCTCCCCGCAAGGATATTTGTCCCGCTCTGGTTCAGGTGCAACCCGTCCGACTTGTACAAGTCCCACCTTTCCCAGAAGCAGGCCCAGTGATCCAGGAAAGTAAAACCCTCCCCCCTACACCAACTCTTTAGCCACGCATTCATCTGTTCTATCCTCCCATTCCTATACTCACTAGCACGTGGCACTGGGAGTAATCCAGAGATTACAACCTTTGAGGTCCTGCTCTTTAATCTGTTACCTAGCTCCCTAAATTCTTGATGCAGGACCTCATCCCCCTTCCTTCCTATATCGTTGGTCCCAATGTGGACCACGACCTCTGCCTACTCACCCTCCCCCTTAAGAATGCCCTGCAGCCGTTCAGTGACATCCCTGACCCTGGCCCCAGGGAGGCAACAAACCATCCTGGAGTCACGTTTGCGGCCACAGAAACGCCTATCTGTTCCCCTTACGATAGAATCCCCTACCACTATTGCTCTCCCACTCTTTTTCCTCCCTTCCTGAGCAGCAGAAGCCTCCCTGGTGCCAGGAAGTTGGCTGCTGCTGCCTTCCCCTGGTAAGTCATCACCCTCAACAGTATCCAACTTGGTATACTTGTTTGAAAGGGGGATGTCCGCAGGGGTTCCCTGCACTACCTGCCTGCCTTTGTTGCTCCGCCTGATGGTCACTCCCTGTGCAGCCCTACCCTATGTGAGCCGAGGTCGCGGGACCCGGTCACATTCCCCATAGCCAGGGAACCTGGCTAGATGTTTTTTAAAGTCTTTTTCAGAGTTTCAGAAGGTGCAGAGGACCATCGTGTCTTCGGACACTCAGGGAAGGGAAAACCCCTAGCCGACGAAGGGAGGGGTCTGCAGGAGGCAGATACCCACGAGGGGAGCTGGCCAGGATGACTGGGATCCAAGGCAACCCAGTATTCCAGTGAGACCGGTTTCACGTATGGGGAGGCCTCCCTCCAGTGCCCGAGGATACGAACCATCACCCCAAGAAAAGATGTTTCAGGAATTCTGTAAATTTGACTTTATGGAGGTCAATAAGACCGAAATGTAACTAATCATGGGTGATGGCAGACGCTATCCGTGAAAAGTAATTTCCATTTTCTATTCAGTTTCACACACTAGAACACATTGATTGACGTGTAGAATGTGTAACAATACTTGGCACTTTATTGTTCACAGCAATTAAACTGTTATTAGAAATCCAGATTAAGATTAAGAGTTAAATAAGGTGTGAATTTAGTTCCTAACTGTGAGATTGTACTACTTGTTTAGAGTCAATTGAACAAATTGCATATGCCTGTGGATTGTTGTGTTTGTAGATTGTGGAAGTTTGAAATACATTTATGGCTGAAGAACAGTGACATTTATTAAAGTGTCAGCAAATTGCATTACAAAAAAAGGGAAACTTGTTTCTTCGGTTTGCATTTTTAACAGATATGTTTTGGCTTGGTGGTAATCTCATTAAAGATGTTGTATCATGTTAAAACTATGTCACAAGTGGCGCAGGGGCATTGGACCCCCTCCATGCTTGAATTATTGTAAATACTCAGCGGTGCAGGGGCATTGAACCCCCTCCTTGCTTGAATTATTGTAAATACTCAGCGGTGCAGGGGCATTGGACCCCCTCCTTGCTTGAATTATTGTAAATATTCAGCGGCGCAGGGGCATTGGACCCCCTCCATGCTTGAATTATTGTAAATACTCAGCGGCGCAGGGGCATTGGACCCCCTCCATGCTTGAATTATTGTAAATACTCTGCGGTGCAGGGGTATTGGACCCCCTCCTTGCTTGAATTATTGTAAATACTCTGCGGTGCAGGGGCATTGGACCCCCTCCTTGCTTGAATTATTGTAAATACTCAGCGGTGCAGGGGCATTGGACCCCCTCCATGCTTGAATTATTGTAAATACTCAGCGGTGCAGGGGCATTGGACCCCCTCCATGCTTGAACTATTGTAAATACTCAGCGGTGCAGGGGCCTTGGACCCCCTCCATGCTTGAATTATTGTAAATACTCAGCAGTGCAGGGGCATTGGACCCCTCCTTGCTTGAATTATTGTAAATACTCAGCGGTGCAGGGGCATTGGACCCCCTCCTTGCTTGAATTATTGTAAATACTCAGCGGTGCAGGGGCATTGGACCCCCTCCTTGCTTGAATTATTGTAAATACTCAGCGGTGCAGGGGCATTGGACCCCCTCCATGCTTGAATTATTGTAAATACTCAGCGGTGCAGGGGCCTTGGACCCCCTCCATGCTTGAATTATTGTAAATACTCAGCGGTGCAGGGGCATTGGACCCCCTCCTTGCTTGAATTATTGTAAATACTCAGCGGTGCAGGGGCATTGGACCCCCTCCATGCTTGAATTATTGTAAATACTCAGCGGTGCAGGGGCATTGGACCACCTCCTTGCTTGAATTATTGTAAATACTCAGCGGCGCAGAGGCATTGGACCCCCTCCTTGCATGAATTATTGTAAATACTCAGCAGCGCAGGGGCATTGGACCCCCTCCATGCTTGAATTATTGTAAATACTCAGCGGCGCAGGGGCATTGGACCCCCTCCATGCTTGAATTATTGTAAATACTCAGCGGCGCAGGGGCATTGGACCCCCTCTTTGCTTGAATTATTGTAAATACTCAGCGGCGCAGGGGCATTGGACCCCCTCCATGCTTGAATTATTGTAAATGCTCAGCGGCGCAGGGGCATTGGACCCCCTCCTTGCTTGAATTATTGTAAATACTCAGCGGCGCAGGGGCATTGGACACCCTCCTTGCTTGAATTATTGTAAATACTCAGCGGCGCAGGGGCATTGGACCCCCTCCATGCTTGAATTATTGTAAATACTCAGCGGCGCAGGGGCATTGGACCCCCTCCTTGCTTGAATTATTGTAAATACTCAGCGGCGCAGGGGCATTGGACCCCTTCCTTGCTTGAATTATTGTAAATATTCAGCGGCGCAGGGGCATTGGACCCCCTCCTTGCTTGAATTATTGTAAATACTCAGCGGCGCAGGGGCATTGGACCCCCTCCTTGCTTGAATTATTGTAAATACTCAGCGGCGCAGGGGCATTGGACCCCCTCCTTGCTTGAATTATTGTAAATACTCAGCGGCGCAGGGGCATTGGACCCACTCCATGCTTGAATTATTGTAAATACTCAGCGGCGCAGGGGCATTGGACCCCCTCCATGCTTGAATTATTGTAAATACTCAGTGGCGCAGGGGCATTGGACCCCCTCCATGCTTGAATTATTGTAAATACTCAGCGGCGCAGGGGCATTGGACCCCCTCCATGCTTGAATTATTGTAAATACTCAGCGGCGCAGGGGCATTGGACACACTCCTTGCTTGAATTATTGTAAATACTCAGCGGCGCAGGGGCATTGGACCCCCTCCATGCTTGAATTATTGTAAATACTCAGCGGCGCAGGGGCATTGGACCCCCTCCATGCTTGAATTATTGTAAATACTCAGCGGCGCAGGGGCATTGGACCCCCTCCATGCTTGAATTATTGTAAATACTCAGCGGCGCAGGGGCATTGGACCCCCTCCATGCTTGAATTATTGTAAATACTCAGCGGCGCAGGGGCATTGGACCCCCTCCACGCTTGAATTATTGTAAATACTCAGCGGCGCAGGGGCATTGGACCCCCTCCATGCTTGAATTATTGTAAATACTCAGCGGCGCAGGGGCATTGGACCCCCTCCATGCTTGAATTATTGTAAATACTCAGCGGCGCAGGGGCATTGGACCCCCTCCTTGCTTGAATTATTGTAAATACTCAGCGGCGCAGGGGCATTGGACCCCCTGCTTGCTTGAATTATTGTAAATACTCAGCGGCGCCGGGGCATTGGACCCCCTCCATGCTTGAATTATTGTAAATACTCAGCGGCACAGGGGCATTGGACCCCCTCCTTGCTTGAATTATTGTAAATACTCAGCGGCGCAGGGGCATTGGACACCCTCCATGCTTGAATTATTGTAAATACTCAGCGGCGCAGGGGCATTGGACCCCCTCCATGCTTGAATTATTGTAAATACTCAGCGGCGCAGGGGCATTGGACCCCCTCCATGCTTGAATTATTGTAAATACTCAGCGGCGCAGGGGCATTGGACCCCCTCCATGCTTGAATTATTGTAAATACTCAGCGGCGCAGGGGCATTGGACCCCCTCCATGCTTGAATTATTGTAAATACTCAGCGGCGCATGGGCATTGGACCCCCTCCATGCTTGAATTATTGTAAATACTCAGTGGCGCAGGGGCATTGGACCCCCTCCATGCTTGAATTATTGTAAATACTCAGCGGCGCAGGGGCATTTGACCCCCTCCATGCTTGAATTATTGTAAATACTCAGCGGCGCAGGGGCATTGGACCCCCTCCATGCTTGAATTAATGTAAATACTCAGCGGCGCAGGGGCATTGGACCCCCTCCTTGCTTGAGTTATTGTAAATACTCAGCGGCGCAGGGGCATTGGACCCCCTGCATGCTTGAATTATTGTAAATACTCAGCGGCGCAGGGGCATTGGACCCCCTCCATGCTTGAATTATTGTAAATACTCAGCGGCGCAGGGGCATTGGACCCCCTCCTTGCTTGAATTATTGTAAATACTCAGCGGCGCAGGGGCATTGGACCCCCTCCTTGCTTGAATTATTGTAAATAGTCAGCGGCGCAGGGGCATTGGACCCCCTCCTTGCTTGAATTATTGTAAATACTCAGCGGCGCAGGGGCATTGGACCCCCTCCATGCTTGAATTAATGTAAATACTCAGCGGTGCAGGGGCATTGGACCCCCTCCATGCTTGAATTATTGTAGATACTCAGCAGCGCAGGGGCATTGGACCCCCTCCATGCTTGAATTATTGTAAATACTCAGCGGCGCAGGGGCATTGGACCCCCTCCATGCTTGAATTATTGTAAATACTCAGCGGCGCAGGGGCATTGGACCCCCTCCTTGCTTGAATTCTTGTAAATACTCAGCAGCGCAGGGGCATTGAACCCCCTCCTTGCTTGAATTATTGTAACTAATCATGTTCTTTCTATTGCTGGATGCCGACCGTGCACTGCAATGCTCTCTGAGGAAGAGGGATGGAGGTGTTAAGGGATCAGAGATAGATATAGATAAGTATAAGGGAAGGTTGTTTGTGGGGGGGGTTAGAAATTCTTGCTCACCTTTAAACAGGATACTGCAAGCAAGTTTTAGTATCCCCAGGGGACTGTGAGGTTTGCAAAATTTCGGAAAATTTCAACAACCCCCGAAGATTATTAGATTAAAGAAAACCTGGTTGGAATGTACCTTAAAATCCCAGGGCATCAAAGATGGCTGCCAGGCCTCGTGGCAAAAGAGAAAGACAGCCTGTCTGAACATCTCCCATCACTGGCTGAAGTACTTGAGGTACTTAAACTGTCAATCAACTGCGGTTTAGGAAGTTCAACATCGAACAAAGGATTCTTTGTTTACAAGCTCTCAACAGTGTTGACTCAAGGGCTTAAGCACTTGAAGCTGTCAATCAATTGCGGTTGGAATGTAACCGCAGGGCAAAGGACTGTTTACTGAACACTTAAGGATTTGTTTGTCCAGCACTTGAGAAATCAGCGGGACATTTTAAACTGAGCACAAACCAGTTAAACAAATGGGAAATGCATTCAAACCCGTTACGGTCAATGGGGACAGATCGGTCCCTTTTGTGCACCCCGGATACGTCCAGATTTGGGCGCGAAGATAAGGGCTCCCAAATGGGGTATAAAGATAGCCCCTCAGGAAGCCATTTTCTCTCTCTCTACCGCCTCGCCTCCAGTGCCCTGCTTACCAGAGGAACAGCTCAGCAGCCCGCCCAAAGAAGTGGAATACCAGCAGTTACTTTTGAATTACTGGGGTATCTCTACTTCAGGGCGGTGAAGAATTCAAGGCAGGTCGCAGGGGCATGGAGCAGGTGTTTACTGGTGAGCATAAACTTTCTGGCCCATTACAAGGCAACCTAGATAGGTATAAGGGGTGGGAATTGTAGGGGAATTTTGTTAAATTGTCATTTTTAGTCAATTTTCCCTCGATGTATCCGTTTTCTCTCCTCCCCGGAAGTAAAGTGTGCAAGTGTGCTGTATTCATAATTATTTTCACTGTATAGCAATTTATTCTTTATTTTTAATAAACGTTGGTCTTCTTTGCACCCAATCACGAGTCTCGTTTTGTCTATATCACTACTGAAATAAGTCCGGCGGTCAGAACCAGAAAGGGAAGCGATTCGAAACCGCACGGGGCCTGGAGCAGCTCAGATACGCCTGACTGGCCAGACAATAACCCCAAAACCAAATACTCCCTTTCTACAATTTGACAGATTTGTTCATAATTCATCACAAACCTACTCAATTCCTAAAAGTGGATAACCTTCCATAAGTCTAATAATTGAACCAAGGCAGCAGATCTGAACCATTGCTTCTTATACATGGAACATTGTAACTAAACTAAAAAAACACATATTGCTCGAAGATGTATACTGTAATGTCCATTGCGTTTAAATTTATATGTATTCTGTCCACTATTTTATGTCAATCAATTATTTAAGGGTGGTACAGGTTACATTCAATTCATCCCCTTGTCTTACACAGGGATGCGCATAAGGATGTACCATACATAAAATCCCTCAGCTTTAATGCAATAGTTGCCTGATAATATTCATTCTAAAACAGTATTACAATTGTAAATTTGTTCTTCAACCGGGGACATAAAATCAAATAGTATTGACTCTCAGTACTCGGTTAACCTAAAGCAGACCAGACACAATACATGGTCCTTCTCATAATTAACAAAGTAGCTCAGCTTATACACAGTATAACCCAGTTAATGCATAGATTAAAATGTTCAGTCTGCAGTACTTTAAAAGAAAGTGGTAGTCAAATACTTGCTAATAATTGTCACTTTGAGAGAAGATGATTAAATGGTTTAACAAAAAGCGACTTTCTTAAACGGACTGAGGCAACATAAATTATATGCTGAACTACACATACCTTTGAATCTGGATAACTTGGATATAGATGCTTCATTCTCCAGTTGAAGGTAAAGAGTCAGTCTTAAGAATAGCTTAATTAAATGTCAGAGCTTCACTTTTTAACTTTATTAATACAGAGAATTTAGATGGCAGTGTTAGCATAAATTTAGATGCAGCTTAGCAATAACCTTTGAGTAGGTCATTTCTTAAAGTTATTTACAAGAGAGACTAATCCTCTGACATCGCTGCAGCTGTGATTCCTGCGACCTCCAATGAGGACTCTCCTCTGCTGTCGCTGTCTCCACCATCTGCTGATGCTCACTTGGGAGGTGTGATATACCAGGTGACAACACTACTCTATGTCGCAAAGGCCCCACCGAGGTGTGCGTTGCTGCGCTGGTGCTGGGTGCGCCGAGTCCTGGTGATGTTGCTCCCTCTGAGGTTCCAGGTTCCTCTGAGGAGTCGTCTGGCTGTTCATCCTGGATCGTGGGGAGGGGGGCGCTCGATGGTCCTGTGGGAGAGTAAAGGCATGAGTTAGACATCTGATATTGATGTAGCCGACACATCCTTTTGTGCAGATGATACAAAGCATTCTCTATGAACATCATGTGCCACTGCAGTCAATCATTAAATGTCAATGAGAGGGATAAAACTCTATTCTGTCACCAGCTTCATCTGGTATGCCCGTCTCTCCATCGCCCACTTCCAGATCCTCGCCATCTCCGACAATTTTGTGCACAGCCTCCTCAGCACTTGTCAATGATGCAAGGGTGAGTGTGCTTCCTCCTGTCTGTGCTCTCTCCCACTCATTGTGGGCTATCTTTTCCTGCAAGGAGGGACACAAGCGGAGTTTCAACCACAGTGATGGAGTGAGTGTGAAGAATCCCTACCATAGAAGCTTTGAGGGAGACTAAGATGGAGTGAGGTGCCAAGAGGCAGCTAGCTCCCTGTGCATTGTTAGTTGTTGTCAATGCATAACAGTGAGCACGAGTCTAAGAGGTACATAGGTAGGATGGTGAAGTGATTCAGTACAGAGACAGAGATGGATAGGTAAGGGTGCAAGGGAAGTAAGGGTAAGGTGGGATGTGGAGGAGCAGGCTTACAACGCAGAGTGCTGGTGATGAGAAGAGAAGGGAAGCAGATTAAAGGCAAGTGTGATGGGATACTCACTTTTGATGATCGCACAAGATCATTAAACCGTTTCCTGCACTGGATCCATGTGCGTGAATACACGGACCTTGCGCTGACCTCTTCAGCAATGCACAGCCAGGTTGCCTTGGTCTGCTGAGGAGGCTTCCTCCGGCCATCTGGAGGGAAGAGAATCTCCCTGCTTCCTCTTACAGCATCAACAAGAGCATAGAGGGACTCATCATTAAAGCGTGGAGCTGCCTTGCCTCTGGAAGCACTCATTGTAGCTCTCACAAATGCACACACCATCAGAATCAAGAACCCAAAGGCTGAGGCTGAATGGGACCATTAAAAGCATCTGCAATTATGATGTCATCAGAGGCGGCTAACAGACCCGATTGCTCTCATTGGACCGGCCAGCGCACCCCAATGAAGTTAACAAGGTCATTGAATTAAAATTGGAAAACCACAGCGGATCCCTTTTGCAAGGAAATCACATAGAAGTAGATTAGGTGCTACATGTCTGTAGCACAGTACAAGCCACAAGGGCAGCACAGTGCCAATTCAAACCAGCAATATTCACACACTGCACAATGCAGGAAATAAATGACTACACTTGATTTGAATATTGTGCTGAGTATTTATCTGTCGTTGTTTACAATATAGAAGCAGCCCAGCAGAAGAAGGCAATTGATGATATTTGAAGAATTGGGCCATCAAAATAGAGGATAAAAGGGTTTAGGCACACTTACTTTGCAGCTGTGGTTGGCCTTTTAAGAAATGGTGCAGCTGTGGCACTCCTTGGAAGATATCTGGAATTAATGCCTGGCGCACCAGTCTTCCCTGCTGCATTTCTGGCAGCACTGCTGACTCTTCGCTGGCACTTTCACCCTTGTTTTTATCATCGGGGTCATTGAGCTACACATTGAGGCCTCTTTTTAGAGTGAAGTTACTGATCATGCAGTAGCTGACAATTATACTAGAAACTTGAGGGGGTGGGATGCTCTGTAAGGCTGCCCTGATTAGTCTAGATATGAGAAACATTGCTTTAAAATCCCAAGGTATTTTTGATAATAATTCTGGAAGTAGCTTGTGCATCTTTGTGCTTGTACTTTGTTTCCAGCTGCGTGTAGCATACGGGTTCTATGAACCATGGCTACATAGATTAAGCTTGATTTTTCTTGAAGCCATCCTCCTATCATTTGTTCCCCTTCAAATAATAGTGGCCCACATTATTACCTTAAATTGTAAATATGGTGAGAGCATGTGAGGAAGCAGGCATTGACTGGTGGTTGCCGACAATGTGCACACTGAGATTTATTAACTCCTTATATCATTCATAAATCATTGAAATGCTCCTGACCCAAAGCAAAAATATCCATTCCAGTTTTCAGAAAACATTCAACCAGCAGAGAAGTGCCTGAAATGTGTGCACTCAATCAGAATATTTGGTTCCTTAGCATCTTCTATTGTGATTTATTCTAGTTCTAGAGAGTGGCAGAGGATCTTGTAAACATGCAGGGGAAAGTAGCTCAGAGTACCAACATAAAATTCTAATGAAGATTATAATCACAGTAAGAGAAGTAAAAAAAATAAGGCCCTTAACCAGTACAGATCCCACCGCTTACACCGTCCACGCTCATCACAGACAGTTGCTATATCCAGCAAATAGCGCTCACCATTCCCCATTATCACAGGCGTCAGTTACAAAGATGCCGCTTATAACCTATTATTTCAAGTAGTTCGATAAGTTCTTCGCACCTTGGTAATCCGTTGTATTTACCAAATTAAAAATCTGTGCTGATTGCAGGCAAAGTCTGGTCCTCAAGCAGCTGTTCACATCTTGAAGTTTGATTACTTCAGCGATGTGTCTGTAAATCGTGACCATAGGTTTTTGTCCTTTCATGATTTTTGCAATTGGATCAGGCCACGCCATCCCACCAATCCCCCTGCCCTGCCATTCTGTCACCCATTCCTGATTGAACCTAAGCCTCCTTCTCTGTTATTACAAGGTAGGAGTGTCTGGTATTGTAGACCCACTGTCTATCAGAACCGTGGGACTTGATAGCACTTAGCACCTGATATCACTGGCAGCACTTTCCTACTCTTGCTGGTCCTCCTGTGCCAAGTCCAATGCTTGGGGAGCACTGAATGCAATTGCTAGAATGCAAAAAAAAAATTTGAATGTGGAAATTAAATTTGTAGCAGTTCACCTTTAACTGAAGACTGCAGCTTTCACGCTGCAGGTTCTCCAGTAATGCCTGTTCTATTTGAGTGAGGTGAATGCATCTAACGAGTGATGTGACTGTACTGTAATATGGGCGCTACACTATCGACTACCTAATCTCCTGGTTTCAACTAGATCAAAAGGCATATCACACATCTCAAATAAAAAATGTTAGACAGCAATTTTGTAACAGGTGAGAAATAGTCAGTAAAGCAAACACTACAATAAAAACAAAAAATGTTGGAAATACTCAGCAGGTCAGGCAGCATCTGTGGAGAGAGAAACAAAGTTAATGTTTCAGGTCGATGACCTTTCATCAGAACTGGTAAAAGTTGGAATTTAAGTAACTGGTTTTAAGCAAGTACAGAAGCAGGGAAAGGGGGGTGGGGGGAGGAATGAACAAATAGAAAGGCCTGCGATAGGGTGAGATTAAATGACAAAATGGATGATGGTGCAAGGCAAAAGGGAATAGTAATGGGACAAGTAAAAAATGGGTTTAGAGGAGGTGTAAATGGGAATAGCAGAATCATTACCAACAGCTGCTATCCAAAAAATGGGGGCAGTAGTTATGATCTGAAAATATTGGGCTTGTTGAGATACCGCGGCAAACGTGGGAGTCAAGACCAGAGCTAGTAAAACACAACTGCTTTATTCAACCCCATGGCAAAGAGGAACTGGAAAAGCCCGCGCATCCACTTAAATACTCCCCAGACAGGAAGTGCTCCCGGCAGCCTGTCCCTGCGGGAAACAAGTTGCTGGAGGAAAGGGCCCCTGGCTGGGGGCGTCTGCTTAAACTGTCCATGCCGCCGTGAGCGGATTATGTCCAGTGGTGGCGTGTCACCACAGAGCTCCCCCCAGAATCCGCTTAGGAGGAGTGGACAAGTCGTGACGGTGGTCTGATGGTTCTGCCGCAGCGGCTCTGAATGGTCGCCGGTCTAGTTGGTGGGGTCGGGCGGTTCGCCGCCGGCTGTGCTGGCTTGCTGGTGGGACAGCCTCTAGTTGGAGGCCGGGCCACGGGGACCTGTTCCCCTGGTTCTGTGTGTGCTGGTTTGAGCCGGTCGATGGAGACTGTGTCGACCCTGTCGCCGAGTCGCAGCTTGAAGACCTTGTCCCCAGTTTGTAGTACCTCGTACGGTCCGTCGTACGGGGGTCGCCGGTGCGTGTCGTGTTGCACGAAGACGAAGCGCGCCTGCTGTAAATTTGGCGGGACGTGAGGTGCGAGCTCGCCGTGTCGGTTGACTGGAAGTGGGGCGAACTGCTGAGTGGAAGAGAAAGAGTTGAGCCGCTGCTGTTCAGCCGACCAAGGCGTGGTAGCCTCCGGAAGGAATTCGCCTGGGACGCGCAGCGGTTGTCCATAGACTAACTCCGCTGAGGACGGGAGGTCTTCCTTGACCGCGGTGCGTAGGCCTAGTAGCACCCACGGTAGGCGGTCAGTCCAGGCACTGTCCTGCAGGCCGGCGCGGAGTGAGGCCTTGAGTGACCTGTGGAAGCGTTCACACAGCCCATTGGCCTGCGGGTGGTACACCGTGGTTCGGTGGATTGTCACCCCGAGGTTGCGTGCTGTGGCTGTCCAGAGTTTAGAGGTGAACTGGGCGCCTCTGTCGGAGGTTATGTCGGCTGGTACGCCGAACCTTGCGACCCAGGTGTTAACAAACGCCCTGGCGATGTTGGCTGTAGTGGTGGAGGGCAGCGGCACTGCCTCAGGCCAGCGTGTGTAGCGGTCGACCATCGTGAGGAGATAAGTTTGGCCTTGCGATGGCGGCAGAGGACCGACGATGTCGACGTGTACGTGGTCGAAGCGGCGGCTGGGTACCTCGAAGTCTCCCAGGGGTGCTTTTGTGTGTAGCTGTACCTTAGCCCATTGGCAGGCGAGGCAGGAGGTGGCCCAAGTCCGAACATCTTTGCTGAGGCCGCGCCAGACGAAACGCTGTGAGAGGAGTTTGACGGATGCGCGGGCAGCCGGATGGGAGAGCGCGTGTAGCGCGTCGAAGGTGCGGCGGCGCCAGGTTGCAGGGGTGACCGGCCTGGGTTGGCCGAGTGAGACGTCGCAAGTGACTGCCGTGGCTTCGGGCCCGTGCGCGACCTTGGTTAGGCGTAGCCCTGGCAGGCTGGTCGCCGCCGAGAGGAGGTCTGGGTCCGTGAGCTGGGCCGCTGCTAGTTGTGCGTAGTCGACCGCGAGGTGATTCGCGCAGATGGCGGGACGGGAAAGGCGGTCGGCGACAACGTTGTCTCTACCGGAGACGTGCTGGATGTCCGTAGTAAACTCGGACACGGCCGCGAGCTGGCGTTGCTGCCTAGCGGACCAGGGTTCGGTGTGCTTGGCCATCGCGTATGTGAGCGGCTTGTGGTCCACGTACGCGGTGAAGGGGCGACCTTCCAGGAGGAACCTGAAATGGCGGACCGACAGGTGGAGCGCGAGAAGCTCGCGGTCGAAAGTGTAGTATTTGACCTCCGGGGGGCGCAGTTGGCGGCTGTAGAAGGCAAGCGGCTGCCACGCATCATTGACCCACTGCTCGAACACGGCTCCGACCGCGTGGTCGGAGGCGTCGGTGGTGAGCGCGATCCGGGCATCGGCCCTCGGGTGCGCGAGCAGGGTGGCATCGGCGAGCACGTTTTTGGTGGCGAAGGCGGCTGACATGTCAGTGGTCCAGGCTACGTCCATCTTGCCGGATTTACCTCGGAGGGAGTCGTATAGGGGCTTCATGAGGGCTGCAGCTCTGGGGATGAACCTGTTGTAGAAGTTCACCATCCCGAGGAACTCCTGGAGGCCCTTGATGGTTTTGGGGCAGGGGAATTGCTGGACGGCCTGCACCTTGTTGGGCAGGGGAACGGCCCCAGCAGGAGTGATGTGGTGACCGAGAAAATCGATCTCGGTTAGGCCGAATTGGCACTTCGCCGGGCTGAGGATGAGCCCGTGTTGGGCTAGGCGCCCGAACAGGATGCGAAGGTGTTCGAGGTGTTCCTGTTTGGAGGAGCTGGCCACGAGAATGTCGTCTAGATAGATGAATAGGAAGTTCAGGTCCCGGAGGACTGAGTCCATAAGGTGCTGGAAAGCCTGGGCTGCATTCTTGAGGCCGAAGGGCATCCTCAGGAACTCGAACAGGCCGAATGGGGTGATGACGGCCGTTTTGGGGATGTCCGCGGGGTGTACGGGGACTTGGTGGTAACCGCGCACCAGGTTGACCTTGGAAAAGACGGTTCGTCCGGCCAGTCGGGCCGAGAAGTCCTGGATGTGTGGCACCGGGTATCGGTCGGGGTTGGTGGCGTCGTTGAGGCGGCGGTAGTCCCCGCAAGGGCGCCAGCCTCCGCCGGGCTTGGGGGCGATGTGGAGGGGCGAGGCCCAAGGGCTGCTGGAGCGGCGGATGATGCCGAGTTGTTCCATGGTGGTGAACTCGGCCCGCGCGATTTCCAGCTTGGCCGGGTTGAGTCTGCGGGCGTGGGCAGAAACTGGGGGGCCGGTGGTGGGGATATAGTGCTCCACACCGTGTTTGGCGGCTTTGGCCAAAAAGGTCGGGTTAGTGAGGGCAGGAAACTCGGCTAGGAGTGCCGAGTAGTCGTCCATGGCTCTGGCGAGGCAGTAGCTCGTCAGGCCGGCCGAACGGGCTGGGGTGAATGCGCCGGGGATGGGGGCCATAGTGTTGATGTCGACGAGGCGGTGCCTCGGAATGTCGACAAGGAGGCCGTGGGCACATAGGAAGTCGGCGCCGATGAGTGGGCAGAGGACCTTGGCTGTGAGGAACTCCCAGCGGTAGCGGCAGCCTGCGAGGTCGAGCGTGACCATGCGGGTGCCATATGTGTGGATGTCAGAGCCATTGGCTGCGGCCAGCGTGATACCCCGTGTGCCGCGTTGGATTTCGAGGGCGGAGGCGGGGGTGATGCTGTGCTGGGCCCCTGTGTCGCACAGAAATCGACGGTTGGTTCTGTCGTCGGTGACGTACAGTAGAGGCCCCTTTTGCCCCACGGCCATCGCGGGGGCCGGTGCGGGGGGGGGGGGTTTGAAAGTGCACGGTGGCGTGCAGCGCTGGGCCCTAGTGCCAAAATGGGTGTGGTAGTAGCAGTGAGCCGGAGTGGTAGGGCGGTCGGGCCTAGTGGGCTGGGAAGACCGCGTGGTCGTTGCCGTGAGGTCGGGCGCGACGTCGCGAGCGGACTGTGCAGAGAGCAGCCGGTCGGCCTTTTCGGCTATGTCATTCAGGTCCGTGGAGCCAGACTCCACAATGAGCGGGCGGATGCTGGCGGGGAGCTGCCGAATGAAAAGCGTGTGAAAGAGGGCGCCGGTGTTTTTGTCGTCCGAGAGGGACAGCATGTGGGAAAGCAGATCCGAGGGTAAAGCGTCACCAAGGCCGGGGAGGTCAAGGAGTTGGCAGTTGCGCTGGTAAGAGAACGTTTGAAATTTTTTAAGGAGCGCAGCCTTCAGATGTTCGTACTTGCCTTCCACTGGTGGATCCTGCAGCACTGCCCAAACCTTGGGGAGTGTGGCGTAGGTGAGAGAGGAGATGAGGTAGTCGTACTTTGTGGCATCGACTGTAATGTGTTTCAGCCGGAATCTGGACTCAGCTTGAACAAACCAGGCTTCGGCCAGGTTCTCCCAAACGTCCGGTAGTTTAACCGTGACTGCGTTTGTATCCGCCATGCTAGCTTAGGATTCGTCCTGAGCGTCGGGGTCACCAGTGTTGAGATACCACGGCAAACGTGGGAGTCGAGACCAGAGCTAGTAAAACACAACTGCTTTATTCAACCTCATGGCAAAGAGGAACTGGAAAAGCCCGCGCATCCACTTAAATACTCCCCAGACAGGAAGTGCTCCCGGCAGCCTGTTCCTGCGGGAAACAAGTTGCTGGAGGAAAGGGCCCCCGGCTGGGGGCGTCTGCTTAAACTGTCCATGCCGCCGTGAGAGGATTATGTCCAGTGGTGGCGTGTCGCCACAGGCTAAAAATTCAGGGGTTTAATGCCATGCGTTACCGGCAAAGTGTTGCATTAAAAGGGCAGCCGTCGCTCTTTCACCTGCTCGTGGTGGGTCTCGTGGCACCCTCCATTTTCCAAGGCCCTATACCACTGTAACATCCATCGCCCGGCAAATTAAAATGAGGGAGCGGTGACATCAGTTGCTGTGCAACGCCGACTTAACGTTACCACGACAAACTTGGACCTTTGCGCAGAGTTCAGCACTGGGTCCTAAGCTTGCCATGTAAACCTAGCGTGCAGCAGACTGACAGAGGCACTGTCAACACCTCTTAAAGGGATACACACATCTTTCAGGTAAGTTTGCATTTAAGCTTTTGGACTGGGTTTTTAAAAATTTTATTGAAGTAGTGGCTTGCTCCAATTGATGTTAAAAGTTTTTTAAAAAGTGCGTAGGGATTTCTGCTGGATGTTTGCAAGGCCTCGGATGATAAAGGAAGACCTCTGAGAAGACAGAAAATGCTGCAAATACTCAGCAGGTCAGGCAACATCCATGGAGAGAGAAACAAAGTTCACATCTCAGGTCAAGATGCTGCCTGACCTGCTGAGTATTTTTTCCAGTTTATGCTGTCATTTCAGATATACAGTATCCGCTCACAGAGGTAAGAGAAAGAAGCCAAAGAGGAGGAAACAGAAGAGGAGGAAGCCGAAGGAAGGATGCAACACAGACAGCCCCTTTCTGGCTGGGTATTCTGGGATGGAATCATCTGCCTGCAGTACCAATGATCACAGCCCCGATTCCCCTTTCAACATTTATCCTACACCTTACCTCCCCTCTGTTACTGACCATCACGGCATCCTCTTGGACACAATGCTGAAATATAAACCACAACATAGCAAAGATTCCAATCCAACTTTATACATCCATCCGTCCAATATGCTATCAAGAAATCAACTCATCATCCTTATGCATTCCCTTAGTGACTGTCTTTTGTGAACCTTTGCCTATCCTACTGATGTCATGCAGTGCTACCCCAGTAACTGCAGTATGGTTGGTGGAAGGCTGCTGACTTTCAGTGGGGGACACTGTAAATGGCCTTGCTGGTCAACCTTGAGGAGCTGGTGGCTTGGAGTGTGAAATCAATTGACAGTTTTTCTTCTTCTTCACTCTTCTCTCCCTCACTTTCCTCTCCCTCTTGGCCAACCACTGGCTGGGCAGGCTGCATTTCCTGGGTCTGTGAAATGAGGAAGGCACAAAGGGTGGAGTTGTGGTTAGGGGAGGGCTGGAATGAAAGAAGTGAATGCGAGAAGGAGGATAATGTATGAGAATACCAGCATCTTTTATCCTTTCAGCCCTGCTGCTGGCCAAGGGCTCAGCCATGCCCCTGCCAAGAATGGCCAGCACTATCTCCTCCAAGGGGGTGAGGTGAGGCTAGGAATGGGAGATGTTCCTTGTGATTGGTACAGATTGTTGATAGGTGAGTAATTGGTGGTGGTGGGGGGGGGGGTCGGTAGTCATGCATTGAGCAGCGTGTGAGGCTAGTGATGCAGTTGGTAGGAGACGGCTTTTGAAGATGCATTCACTGACCTTGACCAGTGGTCTGAAGTCATGAAGCTTCTTTGGACATTGGAGCCAGGTGGTGGGGGGCGACACTACTGGCAGTGATGGCCTCGGTGATGTGGTCCCACATCATTCTTTCTGGAGGGCCTCCTGGCCCCTGTGGGTTGAGGACCTCTCGCAGTGTTGATCCCCTGCACAAAGTTGGAGTGCTGTGCATGAGACCTTGGGTGCCCCTTCCCTGGCTTGCTGAGCCATTTTTGTTAGTGCTGAAGCACTTCTCCCATTTTTTGAGGTTCAGAAGGGAATTCAGCTTTAAGAGTTGAAAACTCCCATTTGGGACTTATTTTTAATGTTAATTTTTTTTAAGGCAGTAAGGGTTGAAAACTGCATTTTTTCACTTCATTTTTATTTTTATTAGTTCAGAAGGCATTGCCCTTTTAATCTCACACAATGCCTAGCATTACATGGTAAGATAATGCTGGGCTAAAATCCTTTAGCTCGCAGCACAAATTTTTCTCTGGGAGCGCGTCATCCATTTACGCGGCCATCAACCCAAGGTTGCGGTGATGCCGGCAACTCTCATGGCAGCCACAAATTTTTAGTCCGTTGAGTCCAGAAGGCTTTAAGGTGCCAAATTGAAAAATGAGGTGCTATTCCTCGAGCTTCATTGGAACAGTGTAGGAGGTTGAGGTCAGAGTGGGAGAGGGGTGGAGAATTTAAATGACAGGTGACAAGAACTTGGGGTCGTATTTGCAGACTGAACAGAGGTGTTCCGCAAAGCGGTCACCCAATCTGCGTTTGGTCTCCCCAATGTAGAAGAGACTGCATCGTGAACAGTGAATACAGTATACTAACTTTAAAAAAAATGTTTATTCATTGATGGGATGTGGGCGTCGTTGGCTAGGCCTGCATTTAGTGCCCATCCCTAATTGCCCTTGAGAAGATGGTGGTGAGCCGCCTTCTTGAACCGCTGCAGTCCATATGGTGTAGGTACACCCACAATGCTGTTAGGAAGGGAGTTCCAGGATTTTGGCCCAGCGACAGTGAAGGAACGGCGATACAGGTCCAAGTCAGGATGGTGTGTGGCTTGGAGGGGAACTTGTAGGTGGTGATGTTCCCATGCGTCTGCTGCCCTTGTCCTTCTAAGTGGTAGAGGTCGCGGGTTTCGAAGGTGCTGTTGAAGGAGCTTTGGTGAGTTGCTGCAGTGCATCTTGTAGATGGTACATACTGCAGCCACGGTGCACTGGTGGTGGAGGGAGTGAATGTTGAAGGTGGTGGATGGCGTGCCAATCAAGCGGGCTGCTTTATCCTGAATGGTGTCGAGCTTCTTGAGTGCTGTTGGAGCTGCACTCATCCAGGCAAGTGGAGAGTATTCCATCACACTCCTGACTTGTGCCTTGTAGATGGTGGAAAGGCTTTGGGGAGTCAGGAGGTGAGACACTCGCCGCAGAATTCCCAGCCTCTGGCCTGCTCTTGTAGCCACAGTATTTATATGGCTGGTCCAGTTCAGTTTCTGATCAATAGTAACCCCCAAGATGTTGATAGTGGGGGATTCAGCGATGGTAATGCCATTGAATGTCAAGGGGAGATGGTTAGAATCTCGCTTGTTGGAGATGGTCATTGCCTGGCACTTGTGTGGTGTGAATGTTACTTGCCACTTGTCAGCCCAAGTCTGAATGTTGTCCAGGTCTTGCTGCATATGGACACGGACTGCGTCAGTATCTGACGCGTCTCGAATGGTGCTGAACAGTGTGCAATCATCAGCGAACATCCCCACTTCTGACCTTATGATGGAGGGAAGGTCATTGATGAAACAGCTGAAGATGGTTGGGCCTTGGACACTGCCCTGAGGAACTCCTGCAGTGATGTCATGTGATTGAGATGAATGACCTCCAACAACCACAGCCAGCTTCCTTTGTGCTAGGTATGATTCCAACCAATGGAGAGTTTTCCCCTTGATTCCCATTGTCTTCAGTTTTGTTAGGGCTCCTTGATGCCACACTCGATCAAATGCTGCCTTGATGTCAAGGGCAGTCACTCTCACCTCACCTCTTGAGTCCAGCACTTTTGTCCATGTTTGGACCAAGGCTGTAATGAGGTCAGGAGCTGAGTGGCCCTGGCGGAACCCAAACTGGGTGTCAGTTAGCAGGTTATTGCTGAGTAAGTGCTGCTTGATAGCACTGTCGACGACACCTTCCATCACTTTGCTGATGATTGACAGTAGACTGATGGGACGGTAATTGGCTGGGTCGGAATTGTCCTGCTTTTTGTAGACAGGGCATACTTGGGCAATTTTCCACATTGCCGGGTAGATGCCAGTGTTGTAGCTGTACTGGAACAGCTTGGCTAGGGGTGCAGCTAGTTCTGGAGCACAAGTCTTCAGTACTATTGCCGGAATGTTGTCAGGGCCCATTCTTGAAAGAAGTACAAGTAAATCGCTGTTTCATCTGGAAGGAGTGTTTGGGGTCCTGGATGGTGGGACAGCAGGAGGTAAAAGGGCAGGTGTTGCGCTTGCACAGGAAGGTGCCGTGGGAAGTGTTAGATCCGTGGTTCAGTGGATAAAGAATTACACGGATACTGTACATAAACAAACAACAGGTCTTTACTGGAGAAGGGTCATCTCTAGACTGGAGTACAGAGGCATGCGCACAGCTTATATACCGGTGTGGTTACTGCCGGTACTACAGTATACAGGAGCTGTAAAAAGTAGTTCTGACTTAAAGGCACATACACCACAATTCCTCCCTTTTTAGATTAATACTCCCTTAATATTCAAATAACAATTACATTTTTACATGTACATTCAATAACAAAAAGTCCATTTATAGATTCAGTCTTTGGGGCGGCTTCCTGACCCTTTCGGGATAGCGCCTTTCCGGAGGTTCTTGTTCTTGGTGCAGAGGCGATTCTGACCCCTTTTCATCGGGTAGTTCATCGGGTTCCACTGCTACTGGGTCTGAAGTAGATGCTACCGGTATGTCGGGTTCATCCCCAGGTACTCGAGACATGGGGTTGACGCCTTCCTGTGACACTAAGATCTGATCGACGTGGCGTCTCACAATGTTCTCCCCGACATCCAGTGTGTACATTAATGGCCCCTGCCTTGTACATATCGTTCCGGGTTGCCACTTCTCTGTTCGATAGTCACGAGCCAAGACTGGTTGCCCTACATTGAAGCTCCTTGTCGGCTTCTCGTTGATGTGCTGGAATTGTTTGTCCTCAACATTTCTTCGCACATTTGGCCTGAGCAAATCCAGACGCGATCTCAACCTTCTGTTAAAGAAGATCATGGCCGGGGTCTGGTTAGTAACTGCATGTGTTGCGTTTCAGTAGGCTAATAAGAAATTGTCCATCTTATGCTGTAGTGGAATTTCCTCGTCGCACATGGCCTTTATCGCCTTCTTAAAGGTTTGTACGAACCTCTCAGCAAATCCATTGGTGGCTGGATGATACGGGGCGGATGTGTAATGCCTTACCCCATTCCTTTTCATGAATTTTTGGAATTCGTCGGACACAAACTGTGGTCCATTATCAGAGCAGATCTGCTCTGGCAAACCGTTTCTGGCAAATATGGTCCGTAGGACTGCAATCGTTTTCTCTGTAGTGGTTGAAGACATCTTTATCACCTCAGGCCACTTTGAATGAGCATCCACTGCTATTAAGAACATTAAGTCCATGAATGGACCAGCGAAATCAATGTGCACCAGTTGCCATGGAGAGGAGGGCCACTCCCATGGGTGTAGAGGGGCATGTGGTGGTGCATTTTGGACCTTCTGGCATCCTAAGCAGCTCTTAGTTAGGTCTTCGAGTTGTTGATCGATTCCCGGCCACCACACAGAAGCCCTAGCAAGGGTTTTCATTTTCACTCCCCCCAGATGACCTTCATGTAGCTCCTTTAGCACTCTCTCCCTTAACTTGGGTGGAATCACCACTCTGGATCCACACATCACTGTCCCCTGGCATACTGACAGCTGTTCTCTTCTGGATGAGAATGCTGGCAACAGTGAGTCGCCATGTGTTGGCCATCCCCTCACCGTCAATTCATATACCCGTGACAGCGTCGGATCATTGCGGGTCTCCTTCTCTATATCCGCGTTTGTTACTGGCAATCGTTCAATTATCGACGAATAAAATATCTCGATAGGGTCCACTGCTGGTGCTTCCTCCACCGTAGGCAGTGGCAGGCACGATAGCCCATCAGCGTTCCCATGCGGTTTCGTGCCTTTATATTCTATTTCATATTGATTCGCCCCTAGAAACAGGGACCATATTTGTAACTGCTGTGCAGTCATTACTGGCACGCCCTTCTTAGGATTAAAGATGGAGCCAAGTGGTTGGTGGTCAGTCAGCAAGGTGAACTTCTGCCCATGCAGATAATGGTTGAATTTTTTTACTCCCCATACTAGGCTGAGGGCCTCCCTGTCAATCTGGGCGTAGTTGCGCTCGGCTGAGGTTAGTGACCGAGACGCAAAGGCCACTGGCCTCTCCAACCCGTCTGGGAATTTGTGCGACAGCACCGCTCCAATGCTGTAGGGTGATACATCACATGCCAACCGAATTGGTAGTGCTGGGTTGAAATGGGCCAACACCTTTTTTGATGTGATCAATTCTTTACACTTCTGGAAAGCTCATCTACGTTCGTCATCCCACTTCCATGGTACCCCTGTTTGCAGTAGGGTGTTCAGCGGGTGTAGTACCGTAGACAAATTTGGTAAGAACTTGTGGTAATAGTTTACCAGCCCGAGGAACGACCTCAGTTGTGACACATTTTCCGGTGCTGGAGCCTTGACTACTGCCTCAATCTTGTCAGGGGACTTATGTAACCCCTCTTCATCGATGACGTGGCCGCAATACAAGATCTGTTTCTGGAAAAACTCACTTGTGGCGATTAGCTCGTAGCCCATATTCCTTTAATCTGGCGAGCACCTTCTCCAAGTTAGCGAGGTGATCACTGTCATTTTCGCCTGTGACCAAGATGTCGTCCAAATAACACTGGGTTCCTGGAATCCCTTGCAGCACCTGATCCATCGCCCTTTGCTAGATAGCCGGAGCCAAGGCTACTCCAAACACCAGCCGGTTGTATTGATAGAGACCTTTATGGGTGTTGATCGTAAGGTAATGTTTCGAAGCTTCTTCTACCTCCATTTGCAAGTACGTCTGGGCTAGATCAATTTTGGTGAAGCGTTTACCACCAGATAGCGAGGCGAAAATATCCTCAATTCGTGGAAGCGGATATTGCACTGTGTGAAGGACTGGGTTCACTGTCACCTTAAAATCCCCACAGATGCGGATCTTCTTTGGTTCCCCAGGCGTATTACTCAACGACCTCTTCAATACAGGAACGATGGGTGTAGCCCACTTGCTCCAGGCCACTTTGGACAGTACTCCTGAACGTTCCAACCCTTCCAGCTCTGCTTCAACCGCTGGTCTGATCGCATAAGGCACTGGTCTGGCCTTCAGAAACTTTGGGCTTGCATTGTCCTCTGTTTTAATTGTTGCTGTTATTCCTTTTAGTGTTCCTAGTCCCTCCTGGAACACCTCTTTTGCGTCAGTTAACATTTTTGACAGTCGACCAGGTGTGACGTCGTCATCCTTTTTGGCCTCCACCTTCAGTGCCTGTATGGAATGCCAATCTAAATGTATCTTCCGGATCCACTCACGTCCTAGCAGTGGTGGTCCTCCATTTGGTAATACATATATATCCATTTTAGGTATTTCCTGACCTTTATATGTCACTTTCACCCTTATTTTTCCTTTGGGGTAGACTTTTTGCCCCGTATACGTCTTCAAGACAATCTCTGTAGCTTTCAAGGGTATGTGTGAAAATAGCCGCTTGTAGTCTCTTTGATTTATGACTGTTAGAGCTGACCCTGTGTCCAATTCCATTTCCACTTGGACTCCGTCTATCTTGAGTGTAACCCAGATAATCTGGTGATCCTCTATTTTGGTTACATTATGTAGTTTCAGACAACCCAGCTCCTTGCTTCCGGAGTCTGTGTCACTTTTCTGTTCGTCTGAACAACTGTCCATCACCTGGTGTACCTTTTTGTACTTCTCCTGTGGAGATTTCTTACTGTTGGTTTTCTTCCCAGACCTGCAGACTCTTGCTATGTGTCCTGCTTTCCCACACTGTCTGCACACTTGGTCCTTGAACCAACAATCTTTCTGGTCATGTGTTGTTCTGCCGCAGCAATAGCACTTCCCTGTTCCATAGGTCATTTCGTTGGTGCCGTATTCTTGCGGTCTCTGTTGTATCTCTGCAGCGCCCCTTGCGGCGGCTGCTTCATGTGATACTGCCATATTGAAAGCTTTGTCTAGCGTAAGGTCCTTTTCTGATAGAAGCCATTTCTGGGTTCCTTCACTTTGTAGCCCACACACAAACTTGTCCCTTAACGTGTCTGCTAGTCCCGCTCCAAACTGGCAGTATTTCGATAGCTTGCGCAGTTCCGTTAGGTACTCAGCATTGCTTTCGTCTTTGCGTTGGTTCCTTTTATGGAACTTAAATCGTTCTGCTATCAGCAGCGGTGTGGGGCTTAAGTGGTCCTGTAGGATTTCTACTATGCTTCCAAAATCCTTGTTTACCGGCTTCTCTGGGGTTATTAGATTTCGCAGTAACCCATAAGTTTTTGCACCCATGGAATTTAACAGAACCAGTGCTTTACTAGCATCTGGCACTTCATTCACCCTGCAGTACACCTCAATACGTTCCACATATGTCGCCCAATCTTCGACTTCATTGTCGAACGTAGAGATACTGCCACTCTTCGGCATCCTTGGTTGTGCGTTAACTATCCCCAATGGCGCCTCCCGTGCTTCCCCGTCTTCTCCGCTGGCACAAAATGGTGTCTCCCGCGCTTTCCTTCCTTCCCGCGCTCGCCCGTCTTCTCCGCTGCGGCTTCGCAAAATGGCGTCTCCCACGCTCTTCCTTCTTCTCCGCGGCTCAATGGCGCCTCCCGCGCTCTCCCTGCTTCTCCGCGGCTCAATGGCGCTTCCCCTTGCTTTGCCCCGCAGACCCTGATCAGCCCGTGATCCCTGGCTGTGCTCTGCGCGTTCTTCTCTTGATATTTGTCGACGCCGCTCAGTCTAGAACCCGGCTGTTTCTTATGCTCTCTCTCTCTCCGGTTTGCAGTATTTTCCCTCGACGCCGCTCGGTGATCAATCCCTGGCTGCGCCTTGCTCTCTTCACCCTCTTTCTTACCCCGTCGACGCTGCCCGGCTCTCTCTCTCTGCCGTCGGTCGGCTCCAGCCGCCGCTGCTCGGGAAGGGTCTGCTCAGGACCTGTCGTCGGTCTCTTACTGCTCGTTGTGGCTGGGGAACCAAGCCCGGCTCTCCACAGCCTCCCCAGCGAAGTTGGATCTCTGCCTAACTGCTGGGCGGTTGCTCGCGGTTGACGCCCGTGTTCCTGGACTTGACTTTTTTTTTTGTTTTTTTTTGTTTAATGTTGCAGGTAGATTCGCATCAACACTCGTCGCCACTGTTAGATCCGTGGTTCAGTGGATAAAGAATTACACGGATGCTGTACATAAACAAACAACAGGTCTTTACTGGAAGAGGGTCACCTCTAGACTGGAGTACAGAGGCATGCGCACAGCTTATATACCGGTGTGGTTACTGCCGGTACTACAGTATACAGGAGCTGTAAAAAGTAGTTCTGACTTAAAGCACATACACTACAGGAAGGGGAGAGGGTGTTGAGGGTGATTGAAGGGAGGACCAGGGTGTCACGGAGGAAACGGTCCCTTCGGAATGCTGAAAGTGGAGGGGAGGGGAAGATGTGTACGGTGGTGGAATCAGGTTGGAGGTGGCAGAAATGGAGGATGATCTGTTGAATCAGGCTGGTGGGTGGAAGGTAACCCTAGCCTAACCTAGGAAACTCAATCGTGGTAGGGTGGGGAACAGGCGAGAACAGAAATATGGGCAATGGGGCAGACACGGTTGAGAGCCATGTCAACCACGGACCACCAATTTGTAACCTGTTTAATTCAATATAACTTCCTTCATTGAAGGACTAGTGAGCATATTTAGAAAGCTTGTAGTTCATAACCAGCCTAATAGCTGTATGCTAAAACCAAACTGTGATCAAAACGAGGAAACAAAAGATGCCAGGAAGCACATTCATTTCAGAGTAATTTGCTGCTAAGTAAAATAGGATAGTTAGAATAATTATGTAGCAATAAGTAGGTGAGAACTGAATCAAATCAAGACGAAATTAATTGTATGGTGACTAATTTCCATCTAAGAAGCTCTATTTCGACAGTAGTTGTACCTCGCCTGCTTTTAAATTGGCCTTAGAGGGGAGTTAGTGCCAATGACTCCCAACACGCAGGTTTTGTACAGCTTGTGTCAACTGGCTGCTTTTATATTGGCGTCAGTGGGATGTTTGTGCCATCAGTTCCTGAAGTGCAGGTCTTGTGGAACTGACAGCAACACCAATTGTTGAATTTGAAAAGGCTACAATCTAGGAAAACCAGCAAAAGATTGTTTCCGTTTATTTCACACTTACCAGTCTAAATCGTAGAGAATATTGGCCCCATTTATTTGAAGTTATATAGTGACAAAGGCTGCCTGCTAAGTTTTCTTATTTATATTCTTTAGATTGGTTGGCCCATTGTTGGCTCTACTGCAAAATTAAAACTGTACCACTTTGGTATTAGTTATAGTTTTACTCAATTAAATAAAATGCAATTAATTGGATTATCAATGAAATGCTGAACGCTAGAATGCACCAAGGACAAGTAACTCTGCAGTAGGATAGTGGAAAATAATTGAACTCAATACAACAACCTTTAGTTCATGCCGAGAATCCAGGGCTTGGTTGTTCTTGCTGTTATATTGCTTGGACATGTGAAAGTCAAATGCTTGCTTACAGTTTAATTGACTGTGTGACATAAGAGTTAAGAAAGAAATCTCACTCCCAATGTTGAAATAAATGCAAAAGGAACATGGGTAAGGTTCAGTGTAGTTTAAGGGTTTATTTATTGCTGACAGGTTTGTGTCACACTACATGATGATGGAATTTAAAAGCGTTACATTGATAACCTGTGATAGCACACTACTTTAAATGGGATTAAAATAAGGGATTTTAGACAAACAAACAGTTTAGATCGTTGCAATTTAAATAGTTGTTGCTGGACCATACCCAGTGAAGTCAGGAGGAACATTTTCACCCAAAAGATAAGAGCTACTAAGTCACTATGGACAGCCATTGGCATGAATAGTATAAATCGTTTCAAAAAGCAACTAGCCATGCTTCTGGAGAAAGCCAGGATCAAAAATAGATAGGCTTGTAGGGCCAAATATATTGAAAAATGAAACCACATTTGTAACTTGAATATATATACATTTCCTTTGCAGTCTGTAATCATACTGGTGGTGGAACACAACATTTATTCCATGTGAGGTAACCTTGCAACCAGAAGTACTCCAGCACCTCAAATTACAGACAGAAGCCAAAACTTTAAAGTATAGTGACTGCAAGTGTTCTGAGAGTACCTTTGTCATCACGCTGACATAAAATACATGCACACGTACAACTCCTATCTCCTGGACATAACTGCGAAGTCATGAATACCACAGGAAGAAAAAGCTGTCTGCATTTGGAGTCAGCAACTATCGCAGTAGTGACGAGTTCAATTAAAAAGAAAAAATACTGCAAATACCAGTAATTGGAAATTTAAATGGAAAATGCCGGAAATACACAGTAGTTCATCAGCATTTGAGAAGAGAAATAATGGCCCGGATTTTGCGGTCAGTGGCGAATGGACGATACTTACCGCTGACCTCGAAAAAAGCTGCCCACAAAAATTTAGCAGGCTCGAGAGCGTCAATTTGCTCTATTGCTGTGTGACTTTGAATCTGGCGCCATCTATAGGGGATTTATAGCATCCAGCAACAGTGAAGTCATCAAGTAGGCTGATCAGCCAATCAGATTGAAGAATTCTCACGCAGCAAACCAGGAAGTAAAAAGCACAGACTATAATTCACTTTTTAATGATTCTACAGAAAGCGAAATAAAGATTGTGACATACACATGGGATTAAGCTAGAAGCTGAAATATCAAACAAACTTTAACAAAATAAAATAAAAATAATTTTCTATTATTTTAAAAATCATTGAATTTTTAAATGGTATTCTGAGGGGACGCCATGCCACACTTATGAAATTAGTTTTTCAGGGCCAGAGTGGTTGTTCAGCAGCAATTATGTCTTAATACACTGTTAAAAACTTAGTTACACGTCATTCAACAAGGCTCAACATTTTCATGGTTTTTACAGTGAGAATAGTGTGTAAAAAGTTGAAGTTCATATCAAATCACTGATTCTGTGTTAATTGCATCTGCGAAGACTGCAACAGTGCACCCTGTGGAGGAGCACAACCCAACGACACATTGGGGTCCTTAAACAACTCTGGACTGCTCTGGAGGTGCCCTGCAGTACTTGCCAGAGCCCATCTCTAGATTCATCATGGTCTGCTGCATGCTCCACAACATCGCCATCATGAGGGCACAGCTCATGCCACCAGATATATGGTGAAGAGCTGAGGAGGAGAAGGAAGAGGTGGTGGAGGAGGAGGAAGGAGGAGGAGGGAGGAGACAACCAAGACAGCCCCTTTCTGGCTGGGCTGCCCATGATCAACTGATCCAACTGCGGTACCAGTGAACGCGATCCCAATTCCCCATGCACAGACTGTCTTACACCTTATCTTCCCTCTGTTATGGACCATCACAGCGTCCTCCTGACCACAATGCTATAATAAAAGCCACCACAAAACAAACATTCCAAACCAGCTTTATACATAAATCCATCCAATATTACATAACAAAGTCAACTACTCACCCTTGTTCATCCCCTTAGTGCCCGTCTTGCATATGCCTTTGCCCGTCCTAGTGCTGCTATGCAGTGCTACCCCAGTGGCTGCAGCATGGCTGGTGGAAGGCTGCTGACTTTCAGTGGGGGAGACTGCAGATGGCCTTGCAGGAGAACCTCAAGCAGCTCTGGGCCTAGAAGGCCCGGATTTAGACTGCACCACCTTGGCATGGGCAGCAACAGTCTGGGCTGGCGGGTTGGCAGGCAACAGCAAGGGCACTGGTGGAGTGGCAATGGTGGGAGGACAAATTCTGTCATCCTGAAGGAGGACAGCAGGTTTGTGCTCCACGAAGCCCACTGCCACTCCCCCAGGGCAGCACCTCAGCAATCCTAGTAACCTCTTGGAGGACAGATTGCTGGACTGCAGTGACACCCGGCTATCTACGCTCCTCATAATTTTATACGTCTCAATCAAGTCTCCTCTCAGACTCCTCTGTTCCAAAGAAAACAACCCCAAGGGGCATAGATTTAAAGTAATTGGTAGAAGGATTGGAGGGGTGTTAAGGAGAATTTTTTCACCGTAACAGATGGAAGGTAATGTGTGGGACTGTCAGTGAATGGGGAATTGGGGTTGCATTCATTGGTAGCGCAGTTGGGTCAGTTGATCATGGGCAGCCCAACCAGCAAATTGATTAAATTTTTTGAGGAGGTAACAAGGAGGGTCAATGAGTGTAGTGCTTTTGATGTAGTCTACATGGATTTTAGCAAGGCTTTTGGCAAGGTCCCCCATGGCAGACTGGTCAGCAAAGTAAACACTGATTATTTGCACAAACACCTTTGCAGCCTTCTGCGCATGCACGCGGTATACTGGAGCCATGCATGCACAGGGCCCAACTGTTGCAGCCTGCACTGTGGGGCACGCTTTCCTCGGCTCCGTGCAGAGAAAGTCAGCAGATCCATTGGTGGCCGGGGGCAGGGCCGGGAGGAGGAAGAGAGAGGATCGAAAGGTGGGGGTGGGGGGGAAAGAGAGAGAGAGAGAGAGAAAGAGAGAGCGAGCGCCGAGATCGGGGAGAGAGAGCGAGCGCGGAGATCGGGGAGAGAGAGCGAGCGCGGAGGTCGGGGAGAGAGAGCGAGAGCGGAGGTCGGGGAGAGAGAGCGAGCGCGGAGGTCGGGGAGAGAGAGCGAGCGCGGAGGTCGGGGAGAGAGAGCGAGCGCGGAGGTCGGGGAGAGAGAGCGAGCGCGGAGGTCGGGGAGAGAGAGCGAGCGCGGAGGTCGGGGAGAGAGAGCGAGCGCGGAGGTCGGGGAGAGGGAGCGAGCGCGGAGGTCGGGGAGAGGGAGCGAGCGCGGAGGTCGGCGAGAGGGAGCGGAGGTCGGCGAGAGGGAGCGGAGGTCGGCGAGAGGGAGCGGAGGTCGGCGAGAGGGAGCGGAGGTCGGCGAGAGGGAGCGGAGGTCGGCGAGAGGGAGCGGAGGTCGGCGAGAGGGAGCGGAGGTCGGCGAGAGGGAGCGGAGGTCGGCGAGAGGGAGCGGAGGTCGGCGAGAGGGAGCGGAGGTCGGCGAGAGGGAGCGGAGGTCGGCGAGAGGGAGCGGAGGTCGGCGAGAGGGAGCGGAGGTCGGCGAGAGGGAGCGGAGGTCGGCGAGAGGGAGCGGAGGTCGGCGAGAGGGAGCGGAGGTCGGCGAGAGGGAGCGGAGGTCGGCGAGAGGGAGCGGAGGTCGGCGAGAGGGAGCGGAGGTCGGCGAGAGGGAGCGGAGGTCGGCGAGAGGGAGCGGAGGTCGGCGAGAGGGAGCGGAGGTTGGAGCGGAGGTCGGAGAGAGGGAGCGGAGGTCGGAGAGGAGGTCGGAGAGAGGGAGCGGAGGTCGGAGAGAGGGAGCGGAGGTCGGAGAGAGGGAGCGGAGGTCGGAGAGAGGGAGCGGAGGTCGGAGAGAGGGAGCGGAGGTCGGCGAGAGGGAGCGGAGATCGGCGAGAGGGAGCGGAGATCGGAGAGAGAGAGCAGAGAGAAAGATCAGAGAGCGAGATCAGAGAGAGTGAGTGGAAAGAGAGATCGGAGAGAGAGCAGAGATCAGAAAGAGAGCGCAGAGATCGGAGCGAGAGAGAGCGCGGAGATCGGAGAGAGAGCGCGGAGATCGGAGAGAGAGCGCGGAGATCGGAGAGAGAGCGCGGAGATCGGAGAGAGAGCGCGGAGATCGGAGAGAGAGCGCGGAGATCGGAGAGAGAGCGCGGAGATCGGAGAGAGAGCGCGGAGATCGGAGAGAGAGCGCGGAGATCGGAGAGAGAGAGCGGAGAAAGAGCGGAGATCAGAAAGAGAGAGAGCGCGGAGATCGGAGAGAGAGAGAGAGAGCGCGGAGATCGGAGAGAGAGAGAGAGAGCGCGGATATCGGAGAGAGAGAGAGAGAGAGAGCGGAGATCGGAGAGAGAGAGCGGAGGTCGGAGAGAGAGAGCGGAGGTCGGAGAGAGAGAGCGGAGATCGGGGAGAGAGAGCGGAGATCGGGGAGAGAGAGCGGAGATCGGGGTGAGAGAGCGGAAATCGGAGAGAGCGGAAATCGGAGAGAGCGGAAATCGGAGAGAGCGGAAATCGGAGAGAGGGAGCGGAGATCGGAGAGAGAGAGCGGAGATCGGAGAGAGAGAGCGGAGATCGGAGAGAGAGAGCGGAGATCGGGGAGAGAGAGCGGAGATCGGGGAGAGAGAGCGGAGATCGGGGAGAGAGCGCGGAGATCGGAGAGAGAGAGCGCGGAGATCGGAGAGAGAGAGCGCGGAGATCGGAGAGAGAGAGCGCGGAGATCGGAGAGAGAGAGCGCGGAGATCGGAGAGAGAGAGCGCGGAAATCGGAGAGAGAGAGCGCGGAGATCGGAAAGAGAGAGCGCGGAGATCGGAGAGAGAGCGCGGAGATCGGAGAGAGAGCGCGGAGATCGGAGAGAGAGCGCGGAGATCGGAGAGAGAGAGCGGAGAAAGAGCGGAGATCAGAAAGAGAGAGAGCGCGGAGATCGGAGAGAGAGAGAGAGAGCGCGGATATCGGAGAGAGAGAGAGAGAGAGAGCGGAGATCGGAGAGAGAGAGCGGAGGTCGGAGAGAGAGAGCGGAGGTCGGAGAGAGAGAGCGGAGATCGGGGAGAGAGAGCGGAGATCGGGGAGAGAGAGCGGAGATCGGGGTGAGAGAGCGGAAATCGGAGAGAGCGGAAATCGGAGAGAGGGAGCGGAGATCGGAGAGAGAGAGCGGAGATCGGAGAGAGAGAGCGGAGATCGGAGAGAGAGAGCGGAGATCGGGGAGAGAGAGCGGAGATCGGGGAGAGAGCGCGGAGATCGGGGAGAGAGCGCGGAGATCGGAGAGAGAGAGCGCGGAGATCGGAGAGAGAGAGCGCGGAGATCGGAGAGAGAGAGCGCGGAGATCGGAGAGAGAGAGCGCGGAGATCGGAAAGAGAGAGCGCGGAGATCGGAAAGAGAGAGCGCGGAGATCGGAAAGAGAGAGCGCGGAGATCGGAAAGAGAGAGCGCGGAGATCGGAAAGAGAGAGCGCGGAGATCGGAAAGAGAGAGCGCGGAGATCGGAAAGAGAGAGCGCGGAGATCGGAAAGAGAGAGCGCGGAGATCGGAGAGAGCGCGGAGATCGGAAAGAGAGAGCGCGGAGATCGGAAAGAGAGAGCGCGGAGATCGGAAAGAGAGAGCGCGGAGATCGGAAAGAGAGCGCGGAGATCGGAAAGAGAGAGCGCGGAGATCGGAAAGAGAGAGCGCGGAGATCGGAAAGAGAGAGCGCGGAGATCGGAAAGAGAGAGCGCGGAGATCGGAAAGAGAGAGCGCGGAGATCGGAAAGAGAGAGCGCGGAGATCGGAAAGAGAGAGCGCGGAGATCGGAAAGAGAGAGCGCGGAGATCGGAAAGAGAGAGCGCGGAGATCGGAAAGAGAGAGCGCGGAGATCGGAAAGAGAGAGCGCGGAGATCGGAAAGAGAGAGCGCGGAGATCGGAAAGAGAGAGCGCGGAGATCGGAAAGAGAGAGCGCGGAGATCGGAAAGAGAGAGCGCGGAGATCGGAAAGAGAGCGCGCGGAGATCGGAAAGAGAGAGCGCGGAGATCGGAAAGAGAGAGCGCGGAGATCGGAAAGAGAGAGCGCGGAGATCGGAAAGAGAGAGCGCGGAGATCGGAAAGAGAGAGCGCGGAGATCGGAAAGAGAGAGCGCGGAGATCGGAAAGAGAGAGCGCGGAGATCGGAAAGAGAGAGCGCGGAGATCGGAAAGAGAGAGCGCGGAGATCGGAAAGAGAGAGCGCGGAGATCGGAAAGAGAGCGCGCGGAGATCGGAAAGAGAGAGCGCGGAGATCGGAAAGAGAGAGCGCGGAGATCGGAAAGAGAGAGCGCGGAGATCGGAAAGAGAGAGCGCGGAGATCGGAAAGAGAGAGCGCGGAGATCGGAAAGAGAGAGCGCGGAGATCGGAAAGAGAGAGCGCGGAGATCGGAAAGAGAGAGCGCGGAGATCGGAAAGAGAGAGCGCGGAGATCGGAAAGAGAGAGCGCGGAGATCGGAGAGAGGGAGCGCGGAGATCGGAGAGAGGGAGCGCGGAGATCGGAAAGAGGGAGCGCGGAGATCGGAAAGAGGGAGCGCGCGGAGATCGGAGAGAAAGCGGAGAGTGGAGAGAGAGCGGAGATTGGAGAGAGGGAGCGGAGATCGGAGAGAGAGAGAGCAGAGATCGGAGAGAGCAGAGATCGGAGAGAGAGAGCAGAGATCGGAGAGAGAGAGAGCAGAGATCGGAGAGGGAGAGCGGAGATCGGAGAGAGGGAGAGCAGAGATCGGAGAGAGAGAGAGCAGAGATCGGAGAGAGAGAGCAGAGATCGGAGAGAGAGAGAGCAGAGATCGGAGAGGGAGAGCGGAGATCGGAGAGAGATCAGAGAGAGCGCGGAGATTGGGGCGAGAGAGAGCGGAGGTGTGTGACCTTGCCCTCCGGGTAGTTGGCACCAGCGCTACACTTTCCCCTTGCTCTGGCTGCAGCCCACTCATGCCCGGTGACTCACCTGGTGCAGAACCTACCCCCTATGCTACCCTCTAATGTACGTGCATTGCCAGTATCTGAGCTGATGGCTGCGACTGCGCGATTGAGTGACGGTGTTCCTTTTTCATCAGTGTCTTCTTCCTCTTTCACCACTGCCTGTCCAGGTTGGAGTTCTTGGGTGTCTGAAATGAGAAAGGCACAAGGGTAGGGTTGCGGTAAGGTGGGGGGGTGGGGGTGGAGGAAGCAAGAAGTGCCTGCTTACACCATGTGCAGCTTGTAAATCAGAAGAAATTGTGGGATGAGGGGGAAGTGAGATGTGAGGAGGATTAGGTATGAGCAAACCATCATCGTTAATGGATTGAGCCCCACCGCTGGCCATGGGCTCAGTAACGGCCGCTCCAATACAGCCAAGCACCGTCTCCTCCATCGGGGTTAGGATATGCAGGTGCGCCTGCCCTCCTCCAGTGAGCTGCTGCTGCCTGCAGTTCTGCGTCACCTTCACCTGTGTAGGGGGTGGCGCGTGTCGTGGTGTTGTTTGGCGCGTACGTACCATCAGTTATGCCCCTGACTGTTTAGTGAGCGGTTCGAATCGCTCCCACGCCCCTGGGTTCCAGACACCGGACTTAGGTACAAGGCGGCAGTACAGAGAAGACTCGAGTAGACAGGTGGTTGGATGTAAACAAAAACCAAGATTTTATTGAAGAGGAAAAACTTGACACAATCTCATGGTAAAAATTACTAGCGTACACTTCTACAGGCAAAAATACAAATGCAAAAGAATAATAATAATATACTTATACAGGGAATGGGGAACACACGGCACATCGAGGGAAAACAACTATCTTAACAATCCCCTTATCCTTATCCCACCCCCTATACCTAACTAGATTAAGCTATGAGGGGTCAGAACTTCATGCTCACCAATCAAAAGGTTTGTTAGACTCAAGAACAGCGGTTGGGTTCGGGGTTTGCTCTTGGTGCTCCCTGGAGCTTGTCGTCGTCACGTGGCCTCCAGGCGCTGCAAGGGCATTGTCCAGGTTCGAGTACCCCAAAGCTAAAGTCTCTGTTTGGGTACTTTACCTTGCAGGGATGATTCTTCGTTGACAGCCGCCAGATTCAGTTGGTGTTCAGTTACTTGAAGGTCGGCCGAGGCTGAAGGCCCGATAAATCGAAGCCTCCCCTCAGCTCGTCTCCTCAGTTGGTCTTCCTCCGGTGGTCTTCCCTCCTCCCCTCGTCGCGTCCCGCCTCGCCTGGCCTGAATTGTCCGTGTCCGCCCGACCCGGTGCCGGGGCTAGGTCCAGATGGTGTGGGAAAAGGGCACGGGCAAAGGCCAGGGGGTAAGCACGGGACGGGGGAAGAGCGGCAGCCACGAGGGTGAGGGGCCGAAGAGCAGCACCAGCACACCAACCAACACGAACACCCGACTGAAAACTTGAACTACGAACTGAACCGAACTCCTTGCTACCCAAGGGGGCCTTCAATTATACTTTCGTGAAAAACCCTTATCTGAGCGCCAAATCAGGTTAGTTCTTTGTTTTAATCTTGGCGGGCTATTTTAAATAATGGTAGCAATCCATACTAACTGGTTTTGGATGGCCGGTAATCGCATCTAGTGGCCCGATAATTGACTTGTATTGTCCTGAAAGTTCCTTGATGGGCCTTGTCTGGCCTCGATGGCACGGTTAATCTGTTTCCGATAATATATGCAGACTGCTAGATGGCCTTAACTATAGGCCTAAACTGAATTTAGATTTGCCTCCAATTCGGTCTAATGCATAATTCAGAGTCCTGTCTGGTTCCAAAATACAAAGTCTCTCTTCACAGAAGCCTGCAGCTTGGTTTCGATTTCTCCAAGCTGTCTGCGTTGCAGAGTCCATTTTAAAATCTCACAGGCTTGCTACCACGAGGCACGGACGCCATTTTGGGTACCCTTTTTGATTTTAAACAGTCCACGCAGGGTCCAGTTTATTAATAACAGCCTTCGGGGAAATACAGAAATTTTGCAAATCTTACACCTGCAAGAGAGAGGGAAGTGTGTCAGTGAGTGTCGTGCAATGTGTTTGATGTGGCTGTCATGGTTGAATAGCTGGCAGTGTGTGCAAGCTGAGAGCTGTGGGCGTGAGTCTTCCAGCAGTGGTACGTGTGTGAGGGTGAGGTGAAACTATGCATGTGCGGTATAAATCGTGATTGCTAGAGATTGTTGGTAGGTGAATGATGGGGGTGCAGTTGGTGGAATATGGCAACTGAAGATGCATTCATCGACCTTGAACACTCGTGCGAGGTCATTGATCTTCTTTCGGCACTGCATCTAAGTCCTCGGGGCAACACTGCTGGCCTTTACCTCCATGGCTATCTGGTCCCGCTGCCTTCGCAGTGTCTGTCTGGAGGGCCTCCTGGCTCCCTGTGGATACAGGACCTCTCTCCCCCTGTCCACCTCCTGCAGTAAGACCTCCAAGTGCTGTGTCGGAGAACCTTGGGGGCCCTCTCTCTGGCATGTTGTGCCATTCCTGTTCCTTTTCCAGGTCAAACTTGCTTCTGGAATGACTTCCAGCACCTGCTCTCGTCAAACTGCATCTGCCTTTTAAGAGGTGCTAGCCTCGCACAAACCTGGGCTCCCTGCGAAGCGTGCAGCCACCTAGCAGTGCATTCAACGCTGGGTTGCACGCTGTAATCATGTAAATTACCAAGCAGCACGAAGTTTGTGTGCTGCCTGCATTGGAATCAACAGGCGTGGGGTTTTTAGCTCATATAATTTTGTTAAAAGAAAATTTGTGATGTATATAAATTGTTATCGAGTTTCAGAGAAACTGTTCATTAATGGACTGCAGCGATTCAAGAAGGCTCACCTTCTTCTCCCTTCTTAGGCAGTCCCTCGGAACCGAGGATGACTTGCTTCCACATTAAAAATTAGTTCTTAGGTGACTGATGAGTCCAATGTGGGACCTAGTCTCTGTCACAGGTGGGGCAGACAGTGGTTGAAGGGGCGGGTGGGTGGAGTGCTTGGGTTGACGTGCGCTCCTTCCGCTGTTTGCGCATGGCTTCCGCTTGCTCTCGGTGAAGAGACTCGAGGTGTTCGGCGCCTTCCCGGATGCTTCTCCTCCACTTTGTGCGGTCCTGGGTCAGGGATTCCCAGGTGTCGATGGGGATGTTACACTTTTTCAAGGAGGCTTTGAGGGTGCCCTTGAAGCGTTTCCTCTGCCCACCTGGGGCTCTCTTGCCGTGCGGGCATGCGGACAATGTGACCCGTCCATCGGAGCTGATTGAGCATAGTCAAAGCTTCGATGCTGGGGATGTTGACCTGAGCAAGAGTCGAAGGCTCACCACCACATTTACAAGGGCAGTTAGGGATGGGCAATAAATGCTGGCCTTGCTAGCGATGCCCCTATACCCAGAATGAATAATAATTACTGTATTTGCAATTATGTGCAAATCTTTTATAAATAATACATTTTGTCCCTCAGCCTTACATAACAAGATTTCAGTGCCATTCTCTGCCAGACTTTGACATATGACATGCAACCAATAGACTATAATATCTTATTAAAAAGCTTATGCAGTAATACTTCTTTACGCTTATACCACGGCAACTGGATCCACCCCCTCCCACTCCAAGTTCTCCAGCCACGAGGAGATATCCTTAACCCCGACAGGCAACATAACCTTCAGAACTACCGCTCGCAGCTGCAGAGAACTGTATCCATCTCCCTGACTATACTCTCCCCTATCACTACAACATTCCTTTCCACTCCCCCACTTGAATGGCCTCCTGTACTGTGCTCAGTTTGCTCATCCACCCTGCAAACTTTGCCCTCATCCACACAGGCATCAAGAGTCATGTATCTGTTGGATAAAGGCAAAGGCTGAGGCTCCTCCAGCACTGCACCCGAGTCCTCTTATCTGCCTGACTTGCAGTCACACCCTCTTGTCTCTAACCACTAACCAGACCTGTACCACTACCTAACCTAAGGGGTCTGTCTGCCTCCTGGATCAAAGTGTCCAAGTAACTCTCCCCTCCCTGATGCCCCGCAATGTCTGCACCTTGGATTCCAGCTCAACAACTCTGAGCTGAAGTTCCTCGAGATGCAGACTCTTACTGCAGACGTGGTTGTCTGGCATCGTGCTGCGGTTGTGGCATACCTCCTGTACGGACATCCCTATCTAACCTTGTTTTGTTTTATTTAATTAATTAAAGTTTATGTATTTAATCATATTAGTTTATAGTTTTTTTTTAAATTAATTACTTTATCTAGTTTAAGTCATACGTAGATTAAATAAAAATATTTACCTGCAACACAAACCCCGACACGTATTGGAGGCAAAAAGCACCACCTCTTTCCCCCTCTGCACCAAATTCCCAAGTTTAACACTCTGGTTATGATGCACTTCATTTATGACCAACTCTGTGCGACCACTTATAAACGTCCCAATTATAAATCAGCGTCCCCTTCAACACACCATGAGCAATGTTCCCTCTAATTTTTTTTCGTGCGTAGTCCCTTTAAATTTGGTATCTCTTCCAGCTTGTGAGAGGCCTGCGCAGGATTTCCCCATTGAAGCGCGGTTGCGCACCTTCGGAGAACATTGGCTATGAGTAATGCCATAGGAGATCAGAGATGGCTAGATGTATATTTTATTTGTAACATGTAACATGATTCTTTGTCTGTATTAAGCAACCTGAAAGGCTATACTCTACACTAGGCAATCAGAACAGAGGCTTAAACTGCTCATACTGTTAGTAATGCATCTATAGAAATAAAAATTAACAGCATACCTTTCTATCTCAGTGCCATGAGCCAGTATAGCTGAATGCAAAGTGCTGTAGTTGAATGCTGCAGTGATAGTACCCCTTTATTTGCAAATGATCACCAAAAAAAAGTATTAAAATGCAGTCATATGCAATTAAAAATTGAGATCCTCAGTAAAATGAATTGATTGACACTGGTTGACTAGATTGGATTTGTGTTTAGGTGACAGCTGCATATAGGTAAGTTGCTTTAAAAGCTTATTTAGTTCTATCCAGTCTTCATTAGGTGCTGTCATCTTAAAACACTAGAATTAAGCTCGACTGGATGAACTTAGATGATATTCTAAAATGTTGTAAATCCTATGGGAACTGTAATAGCAAAATCCCATCATAAAATCAGATCACACATACTGAATTATAGATTTTTGTGTGTGTGCGCACCAAGTTTCAGACCTGACTGACAACTCTTTCTGTACCTTTTACATTCATTGTCAAACAATACTTACTAAACTAGGTGAAAATAAAATGGGAATTAATTACTGTTTATTATGAAATAGGCATAAACCATACCATCTATAATTACTGTTAAGTCTGACATTTGCACATATTTCCTGTCAAGCAACACTTGAATACTTCTTGTCGTACCTATTTCCATCACCTACACATCATGAATAAACTTGCGCATTCATTTTACTTACATCAAAGTCAGTCCTCCAAGCTTCATCTCCAAGATCAGTCTCCCAGTTGGACCTCCAAGATAAATGGTGTTGTTCTCCACCAAACCACATGGCATGCTGTACACTTCCACTCCATTGCTGCTGCCAACTCCCACCGTGATCCAATGTAATCTTGAGCCTCCCTAAACACCCAGCTGTGTTCCCACTGTGGAAATCCTACCGTCCCACTGTTATGCTCAGGCCTCAAGCCCCTACTTCACGGCAAGCTCTGGTTGCAGCAGGAGGGGAGGGTGGGGATACCTGTATTACTTAATGTAGTAAGTCACACAACACCAGGTTATAGTCCAACAGCTTTATTTGAAATCACAAGCTTTCGGAGCGCTGCTCCTTCTTCAGGTGAAGAAGGAGCAGCGCTCCGAAAGCTTGTGATTTCAAATAAAGCTGTTGGACTATAACCTGGTGTTGTGTGACTTACTACATTTGTCCACCCCAGTCCAACTCCGGCATCTCCACACCATGTATTACTTAAAGTACTCAGCAGTATTTAATAAAAAAAAACTCAAAAAATGCCTATGTCACCTTAAAAACTGCACAAGAAAAAATATTCAAATTTGTTTATCTTGATTACTTGGTACTGTCAAACTATGTATTGAACAGTAATGCCAAATGAACTGAAGAGAAATATTAAGCTGCCGATGAGATCTGGTGAAGCTGAATAAGTTGAAGCACTCGGACGCGCCCCTTGTTTTATTAAATATTTGCTTCATCACACAGTGCCATCTTGTGAATGGGCATGTTTAGGAGAAGGGATCTTTCATGTAAAATACACCAGACATCATTTCTGGTACGGTGGCTGGGTAGGCAACCTACTCCTGGACCCACAGAAATCACAGAAACCCCACAGTGCAGATAGAGGCCATTTCGGCCCATCGAGCCTGCACCGACACATATCCCACCCGATCCCTGTAACCCCTACACCAACACATATCCCACCCTATCCCTGTAACCCCACGTATTTAATCCCCCTAACACTAAGGGTCAATTTATCATAGCCAATCAACCTAACCCGCACATCTTTGGACCCCAGCCAATGTTACCTCAGGTGGACACATGAAGGTGTGCAAAACCTACTCTTGTGGATTTCTACTGCGTGTTTATCGGTGTGGATAGGCTCCATCCACACACAACACTGTAGCGCCTTGGAACGTTTTACTATGTTAAATGTGCTATATAAATGCAGGTTGTTGATGAAGAGAGAGCCCTGCTTTAGCACAAGACCTCGCCTGGATAGCTTAGCAAAGCATGGCAAATGGCTATCAGGGCATGAAACCTATGGATTTATATTTTAAAATAGCATGTCATTGACATTCTTTTCTGTTGCAACTTACTTTCCATTTCATTTCTGACCTCTGCATTAGAATACTGCTCACAAAAACAAAACAAGAAATGTGATTCGATATTTTACTTTAATATAAAAAGTGTTGCACATGAAAATTCCAGAAGAATTTGTATAAAAAATTTTTAAAAATCAGAAGTGTTATACATATTTTTACATAACCCAAAACCTACATTGCACCTGTGACTTTATACATAATAAACATTCCCAAATGGAACAAAAATATTCAGAAACAATGTTTCATTTAATTACAAGCATTCACAGAAAAAACCCCACTGTTTTTCACTATGAATAATCATATGTACATAACTATAACCTCTGCGAATCCAGGGACCTGGGGGGACTCAACAAAATATCTACATTGTTATTTTTCGTATAAATTTGGACTTGCTTATCCAACAGCTTAAAAACAAATATAGCTGAATCATCAGAGCACACAGGCACAAACAATACAGCATTAAACAATGTGTGGTCTGAGGTGAAATGGGGCAATTTTTAAATGGTTACTTTGCATTTGGAAGTAAATCTGTGGTCAGATGAACTCCAGCCAAATAATTTTTTAAATCGCAAGTTCCATATTTTTATTATTACTGTACCATACAAGTGCCTGGTATTTGTAAGTGCAGTATAAATAGAAATACCACTTGGAATGATGGGATACTGGGAAATAATTTAACTTGTGATATGAGGAAGAACATAACCCACTCTCTCCCATTAGGCCTGCCCACAATATCTTCACAATGCCACACAGTGGACTAATGTGGGCATCTCCCAATTCCCAGCTAGCAATTCTGTACAAAATCCACATCAGAGAGCGTGATTGATTCACAGGGCTGACACTAAAGATGTACTAACATTTTCATTGATTGAACACACAGCTAGAAACACAGACGGATGGTGGTAAAGGACAGTGCTAAGGAACAAAAATATGAAAAGCATCATGGTACTTTGTTAGAAGCTCACAAAGGCTGATAAAAGTACCAATTTCTGTTCCCGCCCCCTTTTTTCCTCTGCCAATTTTCTCCCCTTTCTTCAAAGGCAGTGGCTGATGAGATATATTTCTATAAGCATGGATAGTCCTCTGGTACCTTACACAAGTGGCTGTTCTCCCTCGTGAGTCTAGACATTGAGTATTGGCCATGCGTGAATACATTTTAGCTAAAGTCACTGAACATTGATCAGCAACAGGTGAGAGACATTGAGGCCAATAGCTCCCTTTGTTGAAATTAATAAAGCAATTCCAGACAAGACAGCAAGCTTGGAACAAAGTCTGACTTTGTCATGACTACTGCTGACAGCAGAAGAAATTAATATTTTGAGTCTACTATTTTAACCTGGCCAGCGATTACTGTACACATCCTGAAATCATTCCCAGGAAAGTCTGATGGCATTAAACAATTTCCAGGACTGAAAAAGCAAATAACACTATGTGGTTTGTCTAATGGGGTCAACATATAGTAAAACAAACTGTTTGCTATTATAAAGGTTTGCCTCATCACAGGCAATGTGGGTTCAAATATCCAAAAATAGCATCTGCTGCAACAAACTTTTGGAATCTAGTTAATCAATTTTGATTTTAACTTTAAATCAAACTATGATACTACATGCAATGATGGTCGCCTAGTTCCCGTCTGTATACAAAATGGTTGATTATTTTGGGAGCACATGGTAAAGTACACTTCAGCAACAGTAAGGCAACAATACTGCCTTAACTCCCAATAAATTTTCGTACCCTCAATCACCCTTTCTCGTTTCCTCTCCGGAGGGATCTGACTCGTGTAGGATTGCAGTGCCTCAGGTATCAGTAGCCCTCAAATATCTTGCCCAGTGGCCATTCTGATGACACACACTTTTCAGCAGGGAGTCACTAGATGGCATTCAGGTGCAAAATCCCATGCTGATATTTTTTTCCCTTTTCTAGCATAAAAGATGCGATGGCCGGCTATGGTGACCTGTCACTATTCAAGCCTTTGACTAGAGTGAAAGGGGAGAAAAAAAACTGCCAGAATGGGAATGAGTTATAATAGAGTTTAAAATTATTTCCCTGTATGAAGAAAACCATATCCATTGGTTATTATTCAATAGTAATCTCTCTCTCTCTCTTCATTTACCCAAATTATTTTCTAGTCTTGTAATTTTGGTTGAAGACTGTACTCCTTACCCCACTTTTTCTGCATTTGGTAGCTTTCACATTTGATTTTTTTTTGGCATCGGTGTTAATGGTTATGGGGAGAAAGCAGGGGAGTGGGACTAATTGAATAGCTCTTTTCAAAATGCCAGCATGGTCACGTTGGGCCGAATGGCCTCCTTTTGTGCTGTAAGATTCCATGATTCTATGGATGTTTAGATCATGTTGGGGAAGATTATATAATCAACATGAAATACGGGATTAGCTAGATTGAAAGGGCAGCAGTGTGTGCTGCTGCAACCCACCAGACCCAGGTGGTTAGAACTGTACTTTTTCAAAGATGGAAAGTGAACAACGTGATTTTGTGCAGCACTGCCCTCACCTTTGCTGTTCTGCCAGATAATGACCAGTTTTCAATAATACATATTCTGGTCATACTCAGCTTGCATTGTTTATGTTGCAAAAAAAGTGGGGGAAATTACTAAGATTAAGAAAGATTGCAAATGCTGGCTACCTGAAATAAAAATGGGGAATGCTAGAAATATACAGCAGGTCCCTCAGCATCTGAAAAATACCTGTTCATGTACAAGCATCGACAGTTTTTTATTTCAGGAACAGGATTACAGTTTCATTAAGGTTTACTTTGGAATCCTGGCTTTCAGCATTTTTGATTGGAGTCGAGAAGCACTCGACTTTGTGATTAGCTATTTAAATTTTTTTTTAAAACACAATCTAGTGTTTGCACACATCTATCAAAAAAATGTTGCGCTCCCTGTAAATTAAAAATTTATTGCAACAAGCTGAACTTTTCATAGAAATAGAAATGTTTAATTATAATAAGCAAGGCCTGATCTTTTTTGTTTTAGGCACTGAATTAAAAAAAAATCTGAAGAAAAAGTGGGGTATAGCAAGTTTAACACAAAAAATGGTCTTTTAACTATCCTGACAAATTATACTGAAATGCATATTCAGGTAAATCACAGCATCACAGTTCCAGGATGCATCAAAACTTACTTCCCATCTCTGCAAAAAGTGTTTTTTTTGGGTGGGGGGGGGGGGTGGGTCTTCTCAATACTAATGCCATATTCAGAATTGTTAATACAGACATTGGTTTAATTATCAGATATTTTATGGAGCAATTCAGGTAATCACCTGCAAGTGAAAAGCTGGACATAATTCTTATGGTTTCGTTATTTCGGAGTTTAATCTTTCACACAGAGTCTCCAGTTCCATTAAACAGTTGCTTGCCACAGAAGGGATTGGTTCAGTGACTGATGCATTCCATACATGTAGGGCCTCCAGGGCTCCCTTTGGATTACTAGGGGCCAGGTCGTAAACTGCATAAACTGCCGATAATTGTACAGGCCACGGGACACCTGAAAATGTTGCAAATCAGAAAACATGATCACCAACTGCACAATATATAATATGCAACGTATAGTCAGTTCAAAACATCAGATACAATACATATTTTCTTCTATTCACAATCAGTAGTAGTGACTTTGGACTAGATCATTTTCCTACAATTCGCACTGTGGGTATCAAGAAATCAAGACCTGTTAAAGAATGTCCAATACATACAGCCTAAAGATGCCCATATACTCCATCAGTTGTGGAATAGATTTTCCCTTTATACCAAATGTTGGCTCCATCACTCTTCAGCCTCACACTCTTTATTCAGTTAAACTTAAGTTCTAGGAGGCAAAAGGATATTCCCTAAACCACCCAGCTTTCCACTCACTATTTGACAGCTTAAAAACAGGCAAGAAAGTTGCATGTTGCAATGAACAGGTCATACAAATAAAGACATAACATACTGATGAAACATGAATAATCAACAAAGGAACATTTAAGTTATTTAGAATATTTTTTTTCATTAATACATAAAATTTACAACACAAGACTGCCTGCGTCTCCTATAATTGAAAATATATATTTTACAGTTGTATATATATTTTTGCTGCCCAAAGTCATACATGTAGAATTTTTAAATTTAATTTCCCAAGGTAATCAAGTTAGTGATCACAGACACATAGAAAACGTGCTGTAAATGATTGAGGAAAAGGGACATCTACTTTCCATTCTCCAAGGAGAGGGCATAGGCAGCATTAATGAGATGTATGAGACGCTGCTACTGGAGTGCCTTATAATGCCACAATCACATTGGTGTAAACTAGTCTACATAGGAGAGAAGTCAAAATTATTAGGTGTCCGTTTGGCTCAGTTGGTAGCACGTTTGACTCAGGCTGAGAAGGTTGTAGCTTCAGGACCCACTCCAAGACTTAAACCGATAATCTCGGCTGACACTCCATGAAGTAATGCATTGTTGGAGGTGCTGTTCTTGGAATGAGATGTTAAGTCAAGGCTCCAATTGCCTGTTCATATGATTAGGAACATAGGAACAGGAGTAGGTCATTCAGCCCCTCGAGCCTGTTCAGCCATTCAATTAGATAAGGACTGATCTGTACCCTTGCCTAACAAAAATCTATCAATCTCAGTTTTGAAATTTTCAATTGACCTAGCCTCAGGTTTAGGTGAACTTTAGAAAATAGCATGGCACTATTCAAAGAATAGCAGGGTCTCTTGCTATAAACCTGCCCAATAGTTCTTCCCCCACCAAAAGCAGATTAACTATTCATTGCCGTTTTGTGAGATCTTGCTGTGTTCAAAATGGCCTCAATATTTACCTCCATTACAAGCCACTGCTCTTCAAATAATTTTATATGAAGTACTTGGAGATATTTGACAGACATAAATGCAACACTTGTATAAATGCAAGTCTTTATTTCTTTTATAGATATAAAATTAAATGTACTCTGACTTGCTCTTAACTTAGTGCCTTTATTCTTTTAAAAGGTATTGCTCCTCCATTGTGAAGTTAAAACAAGTTTTGTATTTAAAAAAAAGATAAAAACAGAATCTGATTATCGTTTTAAAAAATTCAGTCTTGGGATGTGGGCATTGTTGGCAAGGCCAGTATTTATTGCCTATTCCCAGTTTTCCTCGAGAAGGTGGCAATGAGCTTTTTCCGTGAACCACCGTACCCCACGTGATGAAGGTGCTCCCACAATGCTGCTCGGGGAGTTCCAGGATTTTGACCCAGCGACCATGAAGGAACAGCAATACATGTCCCAGTAGGGATGGTGTGTGACTTGCCTGGTCCTTTTAGGTGATGGAAGTCACGGGTTTGGGAGGAGCTGTTGAAGAAGTCTTGGCGGGCTGCTATAGTGCATCCTTAAAATTTATGAATATGATTAAAATTTTGCACAATGCCTGGATAAAATTAATTTGCTCCTTTCTGTTGTGCATAGGGCTTCGTTTTAGGCAGTGTATATATTCCTTTGACTAAAAGAGGGAACACAGAGCTCCAAAGTAAAGGCAAAAGCACTTAAACATCTGCAGTAAACGATAAAACAACCCCAAGGTGTACCAGCTCAGAAAGAGAAAAGGTGTTTCCTCATTCAATGAGCAAAGAGAAATTCTACTGTGACTGTGTGCTACAGGTAACTTGTACTGTATTTGCCACACACAGCGCTGTAGGGAACTCAGGATTCAGAAGCACAATTTTCAGAAGACATCCTATTATTTCAGTGACCATGTCACCATGCATATTTGTGTGCAAACAAAACTGCAACAGAAGTGTAGACTTTGAGTATTTTAATACTGATTTACATCACCACAGTGCCAAAAAAACAGATCTTGAAGAGTCTGCAGCATTTTGTGAAGATTATTTTGAATATCATAAGGGCAGGCACTGAAACAATTCTACTGGAACAGATCCCCTAAATAAGGGAATTTTACCTTTGAAGACCAAAAGATGCTAGCACCGCTACTAAATGACCCCGAAATGAAGCTCTATATGCTTTTTCTACACTCAGATTACAACATTTCACAACTTAATCTTCCTAATGTATAGCACGCCACTGATTTTTAAGTCCATGACTGCATTACTGATATCAGGAGACAGCATATGCTGAGGCTAGAGCAACCAACTGTTCTCCATGGATCGACTCTGCTATTAGATGTTCTTTACAGTGATCCTCAAATCCAGATTTAAATTAATGACTTTCTATCAGATTCCAGATGATTATTCATACTTCAAAGTTGTCCCAACTATTTTTGTCTTCCTGTAGGATATGTAGAACATGCGTTCCAATTATACTCAGTCCCTCTCCCTAATCTCTTCTGCCATTAAACTGATGAATGTATTGGTGGCACTTTCTGATCTCACTCTGATCTTGAGAATTTTATTGATTATGCTTCCAATGTACATCTATTTTTTGCCTTTACATGGTCCATCTTGGGCATTTACTTTTTATTGCTGGGCCAATCTCTCTCTCCATCTCTGGCAATGGGTTTGCCACAGACATGTAAAACAAGCTCACAGACTCCTACAGCTACCCAAATTATGCTTCTTTCCATTTACTTCTTGTAAAGACTCTGGCTGATTTTTTCTAGTTTCTCGGTCTTCAACCCATTTGCTCTGATGTTTTGGCACCAGGCCTTCTGAAATGTCCTTTTTTTTTTTCCTCAGCCAAAGATGTTGGCCTTTCTTTCCTCTTTTTGGGCAGTCTGCTGCATTATGTCTTCTGATTTCCAGTATTGTAATTACCTCTCAATAGCTGGTTTCATGCCCTTTTACCCTCTAATGTCTTTTCACTTTTCCTCCACCAGATTTAACCCCTTTCTATGGAACCCTCAATCCATCATTATCTTACTTTACCCCAACCATTTCTTTCCTTCCATCCTATTATAAAGCTCACTTGTCTTCCAGTTTTCATTACTGGCCAAGGGTCCCATCCAAGACATTAACTTGTTTTTTTCTCTTTACTAATCTAATTTAATTTTTTGATGAAGTAACAAGGAGGATTGATGAAGGGAATGCAATGGATATTGTCTACATGGATTTTAGGAAGACGTTTAGCAAAGTACCACATAGAAGGATGATTAACAAAATTGAGGCTCATGGAATAGGTGGGTCAGTGACAGCTTGGATAAGGAATTGGCTTAAGGACAGAAAACAGCAAGTTGTAGTAAATGGCTGTTTTTCAGACTGGAGGATGGTAGACAGTGGTGTTCCCCAAGGGTCAGTGCTGGGGCCACTGCTTTTTTTGATATATATCTAAATGACCTGGATATTGGAATACAGAGTAGAATTTCTAAATTTGCCGATGACACCAAACTTGCAGGTGCGGCAAACAGTGAGGATGATACCAATCGACTGCAACAGGACATAGAAAGGCTAGCAGAATGGGCAGACAAGTGGCAGATGGAATTTAATACAGAGAAGTGTGAGGTGATGCATTTTGGCAGAAGGAACAGGGAGAGGCAATATACACTTAATGGCACAGTTTTAAAGAGTGTGCAGGGACAGAGGGACCTGGGAGTTAATGTGCAAAGGTCCCTGAAGGTGGCAGGACATATTGAGAGTGTGGTTAGCAAAGCATATGGATCTTGGGATTCATAAATACAGCTACTGAGTACAAAAGTAGATAAGTTATGCTGAACCTTTATAAAGCGCTGGTTAGGCCACAACTGGGAGTATTGCGTCCAGTTCTGGTCACCACACTTTAGGAAGGATGTGAAGGCCCTTGAGAGGGTGCAGAGGAGATTTACCAGAATGGTTCCGGGGATGGAGGATCTTAGCTACAAGGACAAGTTGGAGAAGCTGAATTTGTTTTCATTAGAGCAAAGGAGGTTGAGGGGTGATTTGATAGAGGTGTTCAAGATTTTGACGGGTTTGGATAGGCTAGACGGGGAAAGGCTGTTCCCACTAGTTGGTAGTACAAGGACTAGGGGACACAGATTTAAGGTTTTGGGCAAGAGATACAGGGGGGATGTAAGGAAAAACTTTTTTACGCAGCGAGTGGTGAGGACCTGAAACTCGCTACCGACGGAAGTGGTGGAAGCGGAGACACTCATTGTTTTCAAGGGGAGACTGGATAGCCACTTGAGGAAAATAAACTTGCAGGGCTACGGGGATAGAGCGGGGGAATGGGACTGACTGGATTACTCTACAGAGAGCTGGCATGGACTCGATAGACCGAATGGCCTCCTTCTGTACCGTTATGACTTTATGACTACTGACACAGACAGGCCTACAGTGCATTCCAGCATTTTCTGTTTTTATTTCATACTCGACACCAGGCTCTGGATGCTTTTTACTAGGAAGGAAAAAATATTTCCTAGTCTGCTCTAGAGTATATATAATGCATATTTTCTCAGAAAGATAAGATACTTTTACAAACTATAGTGACGGATTACATAAGATTGGAATTCAACACAAATACAATCGCCTTCTGACAGGCCTGTACCAATTTCACCAGAAAATGTGAATTCATTGGAGGAGGAGTCCATCGAAAAGCAAGTGCTGGATCAGCCTGAGGATATATCAGATAGCATTACACACCATGGCAAATTGAGAGTATATTTCTGCTTCGGATCTACAGCCAAGGAAAGACAAAAGTTTTTCTTGCTGAATAAAATGTGTAATTTTATCTGACTTTGGCATATAGCAACATTGGCCCAGAAAGAACATTGAGCAACAATTCAGAAAACAAGACCGAATGATCAATGGGGTTTAACATGTTTGACTGATCATACCGATTTAAGCTTAGCTTCTAACAGAGAAGAGCTGTTACCAGTTTATTCTATTGATGATTTAGTAAACAGGGCTTCTGTGCAGAATACAAGCAATTCTTGAAGTCACATGATCAAGTGTTTAATAGTCTTCAAAATTTAAGCAAGAAAGCTTTTTCAGAAATCAGAGTGAAATATACAGGGACACTTACCCTCTTGAAAAGCCTGTTGGAGGAATTTGTTTATCACTGTAGCAATGTTTTTTACAGCTATTGCAGATCCCTTCTTCAGTCCTTGCTGACCCAAGCGTCCTGGCAATTAAATAAAACCCAGTTCAACATAAATGAGTGTAGCAACACAATTCTGACCAGCACTGATTTGTAAAGAAAGACAGACTTGCATTTCTATAGTGCCTTTCACGACCACCGGATGTCTCAAAGCACTTTACAGTCAATGAAGTACTTTTTGAAGTGGAGTCACTGTTGTAATGTGGGAAATGCAGCAGCCAATTTGTGCACAGCAAGCTCCCACAAACGGCAATGTGATAATGACCAGATAATCTTTTTTGTTATAGTTGGTTGAGGGATAAATATTGGCCAGGACACCGGGGATAACTTCCCTGCTCTTCTTCAAAATGTCTTAAAGGCGGCCCATAATATTGAATTATTTTACAGATTGATACAGGATTGCCAATTTTACATTGTCACTTCCCCTTCCCAAAGAAAATCTTGAAAAAATAGTTCCTATTTCTGATGTCAAAATCAGGCAAGTGCATCAGCAGCTCGCAATTCCTCTCAGCAAAGAAGATATCCAGCAATCAGTCTGAGCATAGACCAACAGAAATATAGTAGTGACAGGCCCACACCTTTAGTGATGAAATCAAATGAAACAGAGCAAAGTTTTCACACAGAACCATCACTCATTATAATAAACTGCCAGGGCCATCCTCAAGCCAGCTCTAAATGTACACTACCTATTTCACTGCAATAGCATATGCTGTATGCTGCAATGCAAGGCCTGTAGTACACTATAACAGGAAAATAATTACAATAAAAGTTAATATTAAAAAATCTGCTCTCAGCTATCCAGACTGAAAAGGACAAATACATGTCAACAATGGCAGTTATACTGACTTTTCACTCAATGTAACCATGCATGCATGAGGGGGCATCATGTTATCTTCAAATGCACCATAATTACTGTTCAAATAGCAAGAAAGCAGAGTCAAATGTTGATCTCAGGGCAAAAGTGTTGAAAATAAAGGTTTCAATGTTTGACAGCACATTATCAGAAACTTCACATGAACATTGGCTAAACCACCCAAGTGCCTACCCTTGTGTGTTGTTAGTTGGTATGCTTGCTGTGGGATGAGGGTGAATGTGAGGGGTGGCTAGTGAGATGGGGATGTGATAATGTAGATAGAGAGGGATGGGTGGAGGTGCAAGGTAAGTTGGTGCGAGTAAAGATGTGCAGGAGTAGGGTAGGGAAGGCAGAGTGATGGGGATGTGATGAGTGGCACAGCTGGATGAGGTTGCGTGTGGCTTTGCAGTAACGTTTCGTGATCTACTGAGATCATTGAAAGGTTTGCGCCACTGCAGCCTGGTCCTCCTGACGACATCCCTACTCGTGCTTTCCTGTGTAATGTGTAATCAGGCTGCGTTGATCTCTTGGGGAGGTCTCTTCCGCCCACGGGAAGGGAAGAGAACCTCCCTGCGTGCTGTGACCCCCTCCATAAACATATGGAGGGAGTCATGGGAGAGTCTGGGTGCAGCCGTGCACCTCTGTGCAGTGCTCGTCAGTGTTTGCAGCACCTCAAGGCTGTAGAACACGGACAGCACAAATGTCAAAATCAATGTGGACATGGTCCCTTTAAGGAAACCAGCTGATGATGCGTCATCAAATGACATAATCAGACCTGCTTCCTTTTAATTGGCCGGGAACCTTGCAGGGCGGGCTTAACAAGACTTATCAACGGAAAATTCTTCTCAGCGCGGGATGGAGCCGGGAGCAGGGTTGCAACCCGCCACCTACCTCGGCTGCACTGAGCCCGCCCCTATATGTGGCAAAATTTGTAGTACTTCATGATTAGCAGGATCTTCAGCTAATGCAAATACAGTTAGCAATCAAGTTAATTACCAATAAGTCTCATGACGCCTGCAACCGTGGCATCCTGAATGTGAAGAACATTTTTATGTCCTTTTCTGCGTTTCATCCACTTATCCATTATAGGCCATACCTCCTTCCTAAAAAAAAATATAAAACCATAGCACCAATTAACCACTATCAAGAAAGGAAAATGCACACTATAAACTTTCCAGTGAAAAGGTGAACAGCATTGTACAGGGAAATACTATCAAAGAGAAGCACTTAACTTCTTACATGTCTGACATTTCATTGAACTGGAAGCAAAGTGGATGTACTTAGTTATATCATGCAAAGGGATATTTTACAACAGTGTGCCCACTAGCTGCTGTTAATTTCCTTATGGTCGTTTTAGAGGCTGGCTGTTAGCCATATATTTCAATTGAACATCCATTTAAAATGTTAAGTATGAACAATTATTAAAACAAAATTGTCATAGCTTCTGGAGGACTCTGTAGAGCAATGGATTTCCAGGTTGATAGCAAGGCAATGTTCTGAGTGGATTTCAGATAACATGGCTCTTAAGTTGATGCTTCTGTGTAATTGCAACCTTGAAAATGCTGCAAAAACATTCAAGTTATTAATTAAACTGGCTTGTGCTGGGTACAGCTCCAGAGACCTTTGAAGCCCTCGACGCTCACCCAAGTGACCACCAGACATCCAAATGTATGTACATTCCAGCAAGTGTCACTGAATAGCAATCATGAGTGTGAACCCTGCCTGATTTTTATCCTGTTCTAGCTTGGGGTACTGAGGCTAATTGTAGCACCTAATTGAGATTAGTTAACTGTATGGTTCAGTTCCATATGGCTGTTATAAACTAAACCATGAAGCGAGTGGTACCATGTAGTCTTTGCCTTTTCATGGTAGTGGGTGTCGTGGCAGAAGCTGATGGGTTGTACGCTGATGCATGGTGGCATCCACTTGAAAAAAATGATTACTATGTAATCACTGACTTTTTCAAGTAAGTTGATCACCAGAAAATAAGGCCGGATTGTTCGGGGAGGTGGGGGGTTCGCAGGCCCTGCTGATTTTACTGGCAGGGCCTAATTTGAATGTGAGGCCTCAGATTCCTGCCTGCAGCCAGCCAGCTTGAGAGGCTGGCTGGCTGCAGGCGGGTAGGCCTCAGTTGCGAGATCGGTGGGAGTGAGGAGTGGTGAAGAGAGGATTGAGGGGTTTGCAGGATTGGCAGGCGATGGGGGGGGGGGGTGGTCGGGGATCGGCAGGCAAGTGGGGAACGGTGGGGGGGGGGCAGGGTGGTAAATCGGGGATCGCGGGAGGAATCGGCAGGGGAGCCGAAGGATCGGGGCCGACCTCAACATCATCGTTGGTGGTGGTTGGGGGAGGCCTGGGAATGCGATCGGAGGCCTCATCGGGGGGGGGTCTCCGATTGCGGGGGGTGGGTTAGGCAGGGACCCTGGATCCAGGAAGTAGGTATAAATCCACTTACCTCCTGGATGCAGCAGTCCCCGCCTCTGTTTAAGTGCCGGGTTTCATGAATTGTGAGAAACCTGTCCCCAGGCAGTGAAATTCAAAATGGAGGGGAAAATAGAGGCTTCCAGCCTCGTAACAATATTTAAATTGAGATAACGCTCCCTGGGAGCAGGTTGGTCGCCTGCCCCCGGGAAAACTGGAAGTGGGCGGATTGGAGGTGGGATCAGGCCAGGATTCACATTTTTAACAATTTAACTGCCCCCATGCTCCAAACCCACCCAAGCTTTATGGGAAAATTCCGGCCTAAGAGTCAGCGTATGTTAGAATTAATTAAAAGTTATATGGTTATTTGAAATCAATAGTATTTTGTTAGTTTTCCATGTCTTGGAGCTCATTAGTCACAGCATATTGGTGAAGTACCTTATGAAACAGTCATGTGTCCATGTCCACTGCTGTTGGGAACACAACAGATCGATGGCGTAAATCAGCTCCCACATATCACCGTTGAAATCCATTCCGTATTCATTACTGGTTTGGAATCTTACTTTAGGACTCTGCTGCATTGCTATAAGGAAACTCGAAACCAAGCAACTTACATCCAGAGGTGGATTCTAGAAATCAAACATTTAAATACAAAAAATTAAACATTTCCAGTATTTTGAATATATAGCTTCATTCATATACGGAAATTGTGTGTTGTAGTGGACTAGCTCACTATCCTTTTACCTCTGGAACTTGGGATTGAAATCAGATAAACAGGTTGGGTAAAATTTTCCCTCTCTGATGCGATGATGCCCAAAAGCCATTTGTGGCTTTCCTCTGCTTCAATTATCCCAATAAAGACTGGGATACTAACAGTGTAAAGGGCAAAGAGGGGAAGGAATTCTGGAAATGTGTATATGAGGACTTCCTTGATCAACGTGTTTCCAGCCCAACGAGGAAGGAGGCAGTGCTGGATATAGTTCTGGGGAATGAAGTGGGGCAAGTGGAGCATGTTTCAGTGGGAGAACATTTGGGGAACAGTGATCATAATATCAGGTTTAGAATAGTTATGGAAAAGGACAAGGTACAATCAAACTTAAAAATACTTAACTGGAGGAGAGCCAACTTCAGTGAGTTGAAAAGGGCTCTGGCCTAGGTGGATTGGAATCAAAAATTGGTAGGCATATCAGTAATTGAACAACGGGGGGCCTTCAAGAGGAGATGATTCAGGTACAGAATAGACACATTCCTATGAGGGGAAAGGAAGGGCATCCAAAGCTCGAGCTCCCTGGATGACCAAGGGGCAGAATTTGTGTTGGTATGATGGCACACTCGGAGTACACAGTCATACCACCTTTGAGATGGACAGCACGTTCGTGTATTTCGGCATGTGCCTGCGCATGAGTAAAATTCTGAACTTGTGACCTATCAAGTTCCGACTAGACAGATCTTCCGCTCCGACTGTGAAATCCTTATTGCTGGCGCAGTGTTGGGCTAATTGCCCACCAATTGCGCAGTAAAATTTGATGGCTGGTGCAAACAGGTGCAGGAGCGCAAGGGGAGGGGGATATGCAGCAGCTTGAAATATACACCTCTCATGATAAAAAAATCTTCAAAATAAATATCTATATCCAGCGACCTAGCTCCTGATCCCAACACAACTCTACCAAGAATGAGAGACTAATTGATTTATTAATTTACCAGGGTGAGTGAGACTAAAAATTCATGAATGGGCATCGGATATTTCTGTTTCCTGATTGGAGCACCGTCCCACGTGATCCCAGGTACACTTATGCACACGGTGCACCCATGGTATCTGTGGGCCACTTCACTGCACTAGACTCCGCAGCGAAACAATGCAAGTTTTCGAAAGAGGCCTCGCACCAGGTAAATGCGGATTTCTTTCGGAGGTCAGCGGCGTACTCCTTAGTTATGCCGACGACCGCAATTTCAGGGCCATAGATTTTAAAATGAGACAGAAAAAGGAGGCTTATGAAAATTGTACGGTTCATAATAAAATAGAGAACCAAGCTGAACACAGAAAGTACAGAGGAGATCTAAAAAAGGGAATAAAAAGGGGCAAAGAGAGAGTATGAGGATAGATTAGCGGCTAACAGAAATGGAGACCCAAAAGTCTTTTATAAACACAAATAGTAAAATGGTAGTCAAAGGAAGGGTGGGGCTGATTAGGGACCAAAAAGGAGATCTTCTTGTGGAGGCACAGAGCATGTCTGAGGTACGAAATGAGTATTTTTCATCTGTCTTCACTAGAAAAGAGGGTTCTGCCAATGTAGCAATAAATAGGAGGCAGCAGTGATTTTGGACAGGATAAAAATAAAGGAGGTACTTAGAAGGTTGGCAGTCCGCAAAGTGGAAAAGTCACCTGGTCTGGATGGGATGCATCCTAGGTTACGGAGAGAAGTAAAGGTGGAAATCGTGGAGGTTCTGGCCACAACCTACCAATCCTCCTTGGATATGGGGGTGGTGCCAGAGGAGGATTACAAATGTTGCACTGTGAGGGAATAAGCCATGTTTCAGAAAGATACACAATATGAACAGAATACTGATATTATTAATACACGATATATATACTGGCTTAAAAAACTAAAGCCTCAGAGACACAAGCTGTAAAGCCTCGGAGACATAGGCCTAGAAATTGTGCATAGCCCAGCTTGAGGCGTTAGAACTGGCGCTGCGCAAAGTTTATAGCCAGACGAAACTTATCGCTGCCTGGCGCGATATTGGGTTGCATCGCCCCTAAAGGTGATTGAGGCGCGAATTCAGGCGTTACACGGGATTCCTAAGGCGCTAAACCTCCGGCGCAACTCAATATCGGAGCGGACGGGCTCAGCGCAGGTGCTCTCAATTACCGATGACCACGAGACTTCCAGGCGCCGGCTAGCTGGGTCATTCTACAGAAATGGTGGCATTCCTGTCTCTCACCTTTGTAGCAAGCAAAATACTTTAAATGAACTTAATGATCACATGTAATATATATTTTTGATAAATATACACTGTTCTTTTAATAATAAAACATATTTGAGTCATGTAATGAGCAATGCTTGTTTTTTTATAATTTATATAAAATACCAAATGCAAGCAATTTGCTTGTCACTCAGACCATGTATGGAAGTTTAGAGACATATTCTGAGTTTAAAAATATATTTTTCTCCTACTTTAAATGTCATTAAGTAAACACAAATGTCACATTTATGGAATGGAAACCTAAAAAAACTAAAATACCAACTAAATATTATAAATAATATAACGGCAATAGCGGTAACCCCATGTTATGTCATTGGTGTTACTGCTTCACAAAACACACTATTTTGAAAAAATGCAATGACTTTTGGAAGTACTTCCTGGTTCAAGTGGTCATTGGAGGAACTGCGATCAACAGAGGCACATGGTGAGTCTGCTGTCTCTCTTCATTTGTTCTAAATTTGATGATTTATTTGATAATTTTATGCGAGGCTTTTAAGTATGTCATTGGTGTTAGTCATTTCATAGGAAGGGAAATGAGAAATTGATCATAGAAATTGATTAAATTAGATATCTGAATGATTTTAATATGATTGAAGACATGTGGTCTGAGGTACTGTGGTGTCCATTTTGTAAAAAACATTTTTTCTGCAAATTGTCATTGGTGTTACCGTCATTGGTGTTACTACTCCTCCTGGACACCAATGACAATCAGTAATACCGGTGACGTTTTTGTGTGAATGAGCTTTTATAAAAGCTTCAACAAAAGTTATTAGGGCAAAATAGCACATTGTTTCATTTTCATAACTTCCTATTGTTATTGTTCCTTTTGTCAGGTATGGCGAAATTGAGTGCAGCTGAGAAGCAGAGGCTTTACAGAGCACAGGGATGCAGACCCTACACGTAGAGCAGAGTACTTAGAAAAAAGGCGTCAGGGTTATGCCAATGATACAGCAACAAAAAAGAAAGAAAATAAATGATCTCAGTGAAAGGGCAAAGAGAGGTCAGCGCAAGGCATGGCGAGTCAACCAGGCAAGACACAGGCAAGATATGAGAGCAGGAGAGACAGTCTTGACCCCCCCATCATCTCCAGAGAGTTCACCCAGCATCTCAAGGTAGAACTGAAGACATTGGTGTTAGTCATTTCATAGGAAGGGAAATGAGAAATTGATCATAGAAATTGATTAAATTAGATATTTGAATGATTTTAATATAATTGAAAACATGATTGGATTACTATTCTGACATATTACACCAATATATTTGACAGACAACTATGACAAGGGAGGAGAGCGTGCAGGAGAGATGCACAAAGGAGCCAGAGGAAAATTCAGAAGTTGGAAGATAAGCTTGAGGAAAGCAAACGACAGTGCAACATGTACAAGAAACGTTATTTCCGTTTGCGGGGTAGAGTTGCAAATTCCGAAAGCCCAGGAACGAAGACAAAAGAGATCCTCCAAGGTTACACAGTCCACTCTCCAGTCAAGAAAGCTCTGAAATTCCACTTTGCTCTTGTGGGAGATTTAAAGGAAATGTACAATGCAGCCAAAGAAACAAAATCCAAACAGGTTTTTGCAAACATACTGATGGGAAAGCTGATCAGAAAATACAAATTCCAGCTGCTGTGCCAGAAGTGCATTGGCTTCTCATGCAAAGCTTGGAGAAAACCAAAGATCAGCTCTCGAGAAACCACCACAAACAAGAGGAAGACTGTGAGACAGTTCTACCTAAGAGATGATGTCAGCAGACTGACCACAGGAAAGAAAAACACAATCACTCTCCAGAAGGTGAAGAAACAGAGGAGGTTACTCTGTGACTCCCTGCTCAACCTCCACAAGAGATTTGTTGCTGAGCATGGAGAACAGATTTCTTATGCCTTCTTCTGCAGGCAGAGACCCTTTTGGGTTGTGACACCAAATGAGCGGGACAGAGAAACATGTCAGTGCAAGACTCATGAAAATCTTCAGTTTATGGCAGATACACTGTACAAACTTGGGCTCTGAGTGTAAAAACCTGGATGAAATGGCTGACAGCACCGTCTGCAACAACTCAAAGTCATGTGCCTATGGTGAATGCCAAGAATGTGAACGCACCACATATCCCCTCACCGAATCAACATCAAATACACTGGTAACTTTAACCCAGTGGCGTCTGGAGAAGATTGACCATTCCAAACCAGGTGAAGAGTCTGAGAAGAGAAGAACAATCACTGTCAAGAAAGATGTGCCAATAACAGAGGATGAGCTTGCTACCCATCTTCAAGATAGGCCCTTTAAGTTCCGCAGACACATCTTCAACATCCGCTGGCAGTACAATGCTTACAGAAATCTAAGAGAGAACCTGACCTCCAAGGACTGCCTTATACACATAGATTTTAGTGAAAACTACACTTGCAAGTATGCAAATGAAATCCAGTCTGTGCACTTTGGGGGTCACATCAACAAGTGACCCTCCACACTGGTGTTCTCTATGTGCAGGACCAGCCCCCCATGCCCTTTAGTACGATCTCCCAAGTAGAAGGCACGACCCAGTCGCTATATGGGCTCATCTTGACCCCATCCTGGAGATGGTGAAAAATCAGTGCCCTGAAGTCCAGAACCTTCATTTCTTCAGCGATGGCCCTGCCACCCAATACAAGCAGAAGGGCAATTTCTACATGATTTGCTCAGAACCTCACCAGAAGAGCTTCCCCAAAACCACTTGGAACTTCTTCGAGGCAAGCCATGGGAAGGGTGCTCCGGATGGGGTGGGGGGTGCATTAAAGAGGTCAGCCGACATCTTGGTCCGTCAGGGAAGGGATATCCCAGATGCACTCTCTTTCTTCCAGGAGTTAAAGGACTCTGGAACGCAGGTGAAACTGTTCTATGTAAGCGAGGAAGATGTTGAGACTAAGGCACAGGAAATGCTGGAGGTGCCTCTTGTGGCAATAAAGGGGACCATGAAAATGCATCAAGTTTTGAGCATCACACCTGGCATCCTCAAATGCAGAGACATCAGTTGTTTCTGCCACGCAGCAGAGGGCGTGTGGGATTGCCCATGTTACAGTCTCCAAGAAATCATTGTAGGAGCTGTGCCGCCTACAGAACGTGACCACTCCGCTCCACAACAACCACACCGACCTGATGTCATTGAGACTCACCATAGCGGGCAGTGGTGTATTGTGAGGTATGATGACCAGACATACCCTGGCATTATACTGGAGGTGGAAGAGCACAACATAAAAGTCAAGTGCATGCACAGGAATGGCGTGAACAGGTATTTCTGGCCAAGCCCAAGAGATGACATAAACTGGTATGGGGACGACCAGATAATGTGTTTCATGCCAGAGCCAGTTCCTGTGAACAAGCGATCAGTTCAGGTTGACCAGAAGATCTGGACATATTTGAAGGGGCAGCTGGATGTGTGACCACAAGTCAAAAAACAGTTGCTGGAAGCCTAAAGTTGATGTAAAGACAGATTACTTTGTTTATTTGTGATCTAATGAGTATGTTTTATATCTGGCTCAATTAGGATAGAACTAGGCTACATGTTTTATGAGTTTCTATGAAAATGGTGATGTTGACTACGATGTTGATGACAATGTTCAGACACAATCATTCTTGATCTTGGTCTTAATGTGCTCTCTTTAATGTGCTCCTCTTTGGTCTTAAAGTGCTTTGGCTAAGTTTTTTTATGTTATTACTCAAATTATATGAATCTCTCAGTGCTGTAAATGAGTTAACTGAAAAAAATGGCACATTAGTTAGATGAAATGTAATAAATTCATTGAGTTGTTTGAAATAGTCTGGAGTCAAGTCATTGGTGTTGTATTGTGTCACTGGTGTTACTGCATGTTTTTTTTCAGTGATATGGTATCAAATGTGTCATTTTTGACTATATAATAATTTTGTGTTTGTTGATTGTTGCTTTATTCATGAGTTAGCAGTTTAAGGATAGTATCATTCAATTTTGATGACTGTCCTTCAGTTATTGTTGATATTATAGCAAAAACATGATGGCACAAATGAAAAAATGTCACACAATGTAACTTTACACATACCTGATTATAATAAATAAATAATCAAAACTTTTTCTTTAAATTATTATCAACCTACTCTGTCTTTCAGTATATGTGCAGATTGAATTGAGAAATAGCATTCTGATAAGCCTTTAATTTTGTTTAAGGTATAAGTAACACCAATGACAAAAAGACGGCACAAGCATTCTTTGAGTGAATGTATAAAAATAATTAAAATACATTAAGCTTTCATTTTTGTGGATTGATAAAGTTAAGAGGTTAATTAATATTGTACAATAAGCTTTGATTCTGTAAAATGAAATACATTTCAAGACATCTTGCAATTCCAAATGCCGTTTCTGTAGAATGACCCAGCTCTTAAAGGAGTGGGTCAGTCAGCTTCAGCATCCACACTCTGCGCCTTGCAGGCCTCAGAATCGGCGCAGGCCCTTCTCTGGCGATAAAAACCTGGACCAGATGGAGAAGGTGAGACAGAGAGCAGAGCGCTTCATCAATGAGGCTCTGGAGCAATTGGTGGCCGCAGTGGAGCGCCGGCGAGATGTTCTCTGCCCAGACAATGGCAGGAGGCCGAATCATAAGGACTACCGACGAGCTTGGAGGAATGTATGCCAGAGGGTCAACTCCAGCAGCATGGTGACCAGGAGCCCTGTCCAATGCAGAAAGAAATTCAACGACCTCACTCGGGTCGTGAGGGTGGGTGTTGTTCCTGCAAACTTCTGCATCCCTTCATTTGCACCTGACTTTATGGCTACAGGTTGGCCTGTGCCCCATTGGCCATCTGCCAGCAAGCACCCATGGCCCTTTCTGGGCACACACATGCACATTTGACTCAGGGCGTCATGTAAGGGCTCTTGCACCATGGGGGGCATGAGATGATCACTCAGGGCATCAGGTAACATAACTTCCCCTCCTTTCCCCTGCAGTCCATGCTGGCGAGGATTGGCAAAGACCAGCTTCGCACCGGTGGAGGACCTCCACAAGTGGTCACTCTCACGGATCTCGAGGAGAGAGTCCACCAGATTCTTGGAGGACGTCAGAGTGGTCCTGTAACCACTGCAGCTACCGACCCCATTGTCGACAGCGATGGTAAGGTCCTCACCTCTTACAACTGTCTCCTTCTACTTGTTCCCCCTGCCAGCATGCTTTCTCACTGTGGACCCATGTCATAGCCTTGCCGCAATCTGGCATCCCTTGCTGCGAAACTGTCCTTTTGCTAAAGCCACTCTTCCACCTCCCTGCTTTCAGATGCTGCATCACCAGCTCGGAGCCGGGCCCTCAAGCTGCCAGTGCCAGTGCCTCCGAAGGCTCAATGAGAAAATTACTGTCCAACAGAAGGTCAGCAACTCTCTCCAGCAACGATCAGGATGGCCAGCCCAAATGGCTGCAGCTTTTATACTAGTGCTGTCCCCTTTAAATAGCGCCCCCCGAGTCCGAGAAGGGCCTGGGAACGCTCCACCCAACTGTCACCAATTGCGCCAGGCGGAAAGGTTGCGGGCGCCACCGAATATCCGGTCGGCGCAAAAATGGCGTTGCACACTGAAATGACGTCATGATCTGCCTGCGCCCACAGGCGCACGCAAAGAGTTAGCGACAGCGCTAAAATCATACTCAATATGGGAGGCGGCGCTATATTCACAGCGCCCGCCCGAAAATTGGGTAACGCCCCAATTCTCGGGCTCTTTAGGCGCTAATCGCTGGCGCTACCAACCGAATTTCTAGGCCGCAGGCTGTAAACAGAGAACAGGCTCCTGAAATAAAGATCAGTTGATAACAAAGTTGTAAACAAGCTTTGAAATGGGAATTAGTTAAATATCTAAAACAATGAAAGATCCGTAAGGTCTATGGTTTGCAACGAACACAATGAGAAGACCCAGTTTAAAAAGTGTTAAGAGCTAACACATGAAACAGAAACACAACATTAAAAGAGGCATGTGCCTTAGAAAAGATGACATCAAGTAAAGAAACACCTGCTGGTCAAACAGTTTTTATGTTAAACTTGGATGACAGGAAACACGATTAAATATGCAACCAATTGAGATAGCTAGAAATGCATGAAACACTCTGGTCAAAGTGTCTTTAATTTAGACGTAGTAAATATGATACCAACAAGGAGACTTTGAAGATATGACTTCAATAGATGACACCAAGCAATTACATTGTGTTTGTATTAAACTTGGAGCAGCACGGAGTCACTGGCCCCGATTTTCGGCTTGTGTGGGGAATGGTCGGATTTCCCCGAATGTGGGGTTTCTGACACACATAAAAAAGTGTCAGCCAGCTCCACGCAATTTTCCCTCAATTGGCCAATTAATTCCCAGCATGTGGGAAGCCTTGCTAATTGTCCAATTCGAGTCAGAAATCCCCACACTATGATGTCATCATTCTTCTCCACCTCTGCAGGCTTCTCAGCCACTCTTGCACAATGGCAGAGGAGCCTGCACCAGCTGTGGCCAGTGCCAGACCCCGAGCTGCCTCCAAATTCGACGAGGCTTCACTGCAGGCATTATTGGATGGGGTTAGGGCCCACAGGGAAGTCCTCTTCCCTAGGTCAGGAAGGAAGAGGCCTCCCACTGAGACCAATGCTGCATGGATGCAGGTGTCAGCAGATGCCAACTCGCTAGGAGTCACCAGAAGAGCCTTGGCATTACATCTCTATCTCCTTCCTTTACTCCCCCACAGTACCATCCAGAGCCCTCGTCCACACTGTGGAGGAGGAAGAGGCTGTGCAGCCAGACTCCTCAGAGGAAGCTCCAACCTCTGAGGGCACAGCGTCAGCAGAAGTAAGCGCACCCAGCACCAGCACAGACTCACACCTCGGGGGGACCTTCGGAACATAGAGTAGTGTTGTCACCTGGTGTTTCACAGCTCACAAGTGAGCCTCAGTAGATTCTGGAGACAGGGACAGCAGTGGAGAGTCCTCGTCGGAGGGCGCAGGACTCTGCCAGCACAGCTCTGCTGCGCTGCACGTCGACCCTCTGCCTCTGGGTCCATCCGCAAGAGAAGAGGTGATGGATCTCCATGCACAGATGCAGGAGTCTCTGGCAGATTTTGTCTTCAGGGTCGCTGCGAGTGTGGAGTGAATGGAGGAGTCCATAGCGACCATGAGCAGAGCCTTTGTGGAGTCATTGGCGCATTAACGCATCACCATGCAAAGGTTGGCAACCTCCATGCAGGAACTAACTCACCAGGGTATGGAAAACATGGTGATTGCTCATAAGAGAATGACATCTCTTGAGGAGCGTTGACCATCTGTTGAACAGAGAAACCAGATCTTCATGGAAGTCCTTCTGAGTGGGACTGCCAGTGCAGAAATGGGTCCCACTGGCCCCCTAAAGCGCAGCAAGGTGCTCTCAAGCCACTTCCAAGCGCTGGCCCCTTCTGGCCTGTGCAGCTTCAGGTGAGTGTGAGCAGCAACCTGGTGCTCATCCTGCTGTTCCTGGTTCTGCTGCTGCCGCCTCTGCTGTTGGAGATCCTCTAATGCCAGGAAGGGAAGGTACCAAAGGCCTCCCATGCTTCTGGCAGATGCCTCTGTTGAGGAGGTGCTGAGTTAGGGTGGTGAGAGTGGCTTCCCAGGAGCTCACACTGGAGAAGTGTGTGAGGCTCCAACTTTCTACAGCTGCTCCTAAGGCTTCAAAAAGTTCCCCCAAGCCTTGATCAACAAGGTCCTGCAGCCTGCAAATGCTGCCTCTTTAAATCTCTTCAGCCTTCAGCGACCTGCTGCTGCAAGCAAGCAAGCCAGCTGTTTTCACGCCAGCTCTCATCGGTGGGGTTCCCCACAGGCGGGTTTCATGTGGGGAAAGCCCCAAATTCGCAACGGCCCCGGAAAATCTTCCTTAACAAGGAGATTATTGGTGATTAGTGCTCCGACGAGCAGTCCCGCCAGTGGCGGCCGGGACTGAAGCGGGGTGCGGGGAAATGGCGGTCCGAAAGTCGGACGGGGCGGGGAATCGGGGGGGGGGGGTCCCGACCCGCTTTTCGCCGATTTTCGGCCCCCAGCCGCATGAAAAGCCGCCCAACGGCGGCCAGAAAATTGGGGCCACAATGTTTGCTAAAAACTAGTAAAGCCAATATTAAGAACTGAATGAAGAATCCTCGATAAGAATGGCATCAAACAGAAACCATTGCTGTCATTGTTTTTAGAACACCTAAAAGGTAGAGAAATAATTATGCATGCAATAGTTGAATTAACAGTAAGATAGAAAGCATTCAAAAGAGGTATCAATAAAGACAATTAGCTGACATCAGAGAACATCAAAGAAGAAACCACTGCCAAAAGAGTGTAAAACATAGACCTTGTCAACAGAAAGGCAGAACTTGCTGAACGGGCAAAGCGTTTCTCAACTCTTCAGAGGCATCTCTGTAAGTCTTTAACTATGAGTCTCGGGAAGTCAAACTAATTGATTTTGGTGGATGTTCTGGAATTAGAAATAAGTAAGAAATAAGAAATGTAACGAAGTAAAGATTTGAGAATAAGGATCTCTGAGAAATAAGAAATGTAAGCTATCTGTATTTTGAATTGTTAATGTTGCGACTGACTCAGCAGTTGTTAAATGAAAGTCAGCTCTTAAATAAAACTATATGGCCTAGAAATTGGGTTGGTAGCGCCGGCGCTGAGCGCCTAAAGAGACCTAGAATTGGGGCGAAGCGCTATGTTGGGGCGGACGCTATGAAGATAGCGCCAACTCAGATATTGACTATACATTTAGCGCCTGCGCTAAGTGTTTGCGCGCGCCCGCGAGCGCAAGCAGCTCATGACGTCATTTCAGTGTGCAACGCCTTTTAGGAGCACCTGAGCGTATATTGGGTGGCGCCCGGAGCCTTAGCGCCCAGCGCTATTAGTGACAGTTCGAGGGAGGGCTAACAGGCCCTTCTCGGAGTAGGGGGGCGCTATTTAAAGGGGACAGCTCTACTGCAGAATCTTCTGCCACTTGGCCTGCTCATTGCGATCGCTGCTAAAGAGAGTTGGCGAGCTAATGTGGAGCGGAGTTCTGGGAATTTAGCTTTACAGTACTTGGGACCTTCAACCCTGTCCGAAGCACTTGCAGCACTACACCTAAAAGCCTTTTGACCAACTGGCATCGGAATGGGAGCTTGTTTGGAGGGAGACGGCCTCATCGCCCAACACTGTGAAGGGGCAGAGAGACGGCGGGAGAGGGGGCCGGGATTGGTCAGAAGGAGGAGGGGCAATGGAGGTCGGCCAATGCGACGGGATGCTGCGAGGGTCTTTAGGCAGCAGGTGACAAGCCTCGACATGTCGGAGGAGCAGTGTTTGGAAAGGATCCGAATCTGGAGGGACATTGTTACTGATCTGTGCCACCTGCTTGGTCAGGATCTGCAGCCGCGTGAACGCTGCAGAACCTCTCTGTCCGTGATGGCTAAACTGACTGATGGCCTCCATGTTTATGCCAACGGATCCTTTCAGTCAGCCACTGGGGACAATGCGACTGTCACTCAGGCTGCAGTCCACTGTTGCATCCGGCAAGTGACAGATGCCCTTTATAGGCGAACGCGTCATTTCATTACCTTCCCTCGGACCCTGCACAAGCAGGCGGAGGAGTAGGAGGAGGAGGAAGAGCAGGCGGAGGAGGAGGAGGAAGATGGAAGAGCTGCTGAAAGTGGAAGGTCCATACGTCAGAGGCTTCTCTGCACTCGTGTCGAGGCCCCTGTGGCGGAATGATGAGAGTCTTAATTCATGCGCACTTTGGATGTTTGAGGGCCTCTGAATGCCGGCATCACTGAAAGTAGTCACATGCACCATGCCACATTGAAACTTCTGTTTATTGGCACAAGTGTCTTTCATTACAGCTAAACAACGTAATGTCGGCAGAAACCATAACTTTCAAAATAACTGAACTGTTCGGCAAAGCCGCAAAACTCAACAAACCTTCTGCAAATATAACAGCATGTGAGGGTGTCCTTGAATTTGGACAAACAAACGTCTCAGCACCTCCCTCTACAACTGGCCCCTTGAGGGAGAACGACTTCTCTTTCACGCCCGGCTCCTTCCCTCCCTGCTGCTCCTACGTAATTGGACCCCAGTGGCGGGCTCAAGGCTGGGGGATGCCTCCTGACTGTCTGGAAGCGCAGAAGCCCGAGGGACGGGCTGGCCGACCTCTGGGCTTGGAGGGTGCGGACGCAGGATGCTTGCTGTGACCATGGCTGGAAGCAGTGTGGCCTGCAGGTGGTGGCAGCTGCAATGCAGGCGTCCCAGCGCTGGCATGTGCAATGGTCTCCTGCCGAGAGAGGACACCTGCACCATGGTCGGACGACACACTGGCTATCTGAGGGGAGCGGCTCGGCTCATCCACCACAATCGCATGCTCCACTGATTCCTGGCCTTGTACGGGAATGGAAGGGCCCGGGGTGATCCTGTCTGATGCAGAGAGGGTGCCTGCAGTGAGAGATTGCATTGCGTCAATCTGGCTGTGGAGGAGCCCAGCAAGTGACTGCGTGGCAACAGTGAGGACCTGTGTGCCAGGTGCCAGTGCTTCAGAGAAGGCCTGGACAGTTCTTCCCATTGCTTCGGACAAGGCAGGTGCCGACCGCTCCACTGCCTCGGACAAGCCCTGCACAGACCTTTCCAGGGATTGTCCGAAGCCCTGAACAATCCTTTCCATAGCCGACTCAAAGCCGTGGACAGTCCTCTCCATTGTTGGGCTGAAGCCCTGGATAGTCCTGTCCATTGTTTCCCCGAACACCTGGAGAGACCTGTCCATTGTTGCCCCAAAGCCCTGCAGAGTCCTCTCCATTGTTGCCCCGAAGTCCAACATACTCCTAGCCAATGAATCTATTGACTCAGGCATCTTCTCCACTGCAGCCATCAGCTCCATGTGTCTGAGCCGGGCCTGTTTGCTCATCTCAGCCAGGCAACGGACCTCATCTGCACTCTGTGCAGCAGTCATGACGACCTGCCTTGCCCTGCGGGGAGACGGTGGCCGCACTTGCCTATCCCCCGTGCGTGGCTGCGTGCCGCTTGGTCCAGCAACTGGTTCATCCTCAGAGCCCCCCCCCCTCCCCTCCAGGGGACTACTATCCCCAGTCTGTAGATGTGTCAGCTCCCCGGATTCTGCAACGGCTGGTCCGGATTCCTCCTGCTCCTCGCCTCTGGTGGCACTGGCACCTTCAGCGTGTTGAGCCCGAGTTGGTGCTGCTTCATCTGAAAGTGGGAGGTGGAAGAGTGGCTTTAGCAAAAGGACAGCTTTGCTGAAAGGCATGCCAGATTGCGGCAAGGCTGTGACATGGCTGCACACTGAGGATGCATGCTGGCGGGGGGACCAAGTGGAAGGCAACAGGTGAAAAAGGTGAGTCTTACCCTCGCTGTCGGTAATGGGGTCGGCAGATGCAGTGGTCACAGGACCAGACAGACGTCCTCCAAGTATCTGGTGCACTCTCTCCTCCAGATCCGTGAGAGTGACCACTTGTGGAGGTCCGCCACCGGTTCGACGCTGCTCCTTTCGAATCATCGCCAGCTTGGACTGCAGGGGAAGGGGAAGTTCTGGAACATGATGCCTTGAGATCTCATCGCATGCCCCCCATGGTGCAAGAGCCCTTATATGATGCCTTGAGATCTCATCGCATACCCCTCATGGTGCAAGAGCCCTTACATGAGGCCTTGAGACATCTGTCCATGTGTGTGGCCAGAAAGGGCCATGGGTGCTTGCTGACAGATGGCCATTGGGGCATCATGGCAACAGGGTGCCCGAAGTCAGCTGCAGATGGAGGGAAGCACAAGTTTGGTAAACCATCACTCACCCTAACGATCCGTGTGAGGTCGTTGAATTTCTTCCTGCACTGAACAGGGGTCCTGGTCGCCATGCTGCTGGAGTTGACCCTCACAGCAACCTCCCTCCAAGATCGTCGGTAAGCCTTCTGATTCGGCCTCTTGCCATTATCCGGATACAGGACCTCTCGACAGTGTTCAACTGCAGCCACCAAGTGGTCCAGAGCCTCAGCGCTGAAGCGCTCTGCTCTCTGTCTAACCTTCTCCATGATGAACAAGTTTGTACCGCCAGACAAGGGCGAGTGCCGAATCTGAGGCCTACAGGGCGTTGAAGCTCAGGCTGACTGACCCACCCCTTTAAGAGCCGGCCGGCGCCTGGAGGTCTCGTGCTTTCCCGTAATTGAGTTCACCTGCGCTGCGCCCGTCCGCGTCGATATTGAGTAGCGCCTGACCTTTTGCACTTTAAGAGCACCGTACAACGGCTGATTTAGCGCCTCAATCCCCTTTGGGGGCGATGCAACCCAATATCGCGCCAGGCGGCGATAAGTTTTGTCTGGCTATAAACTTTGCGCATCGCCAGTTCTAACGCCTCAAGCGGGGCTATACCCAATTTCTAGGCCTATATTTTTAGAATTGTCTCAAAGAGTAATTCTGTATAAACTCGTGAACCCAAATTCGGTACACTCTTTTGTAAGGAGTTCCAGAATTCTGGGGGAGTATTCCAGACCCTCATAATATCCGGAAGGTTACAGTCTAGTTCAACTTATTAAAAAGGAGGACGGTAACATCTTCAGTCGTTCCTTTCCTTTAGGGAGAGATAGCCTGAACCTTTAGACCCATTTAAGCGTCTTATGGAATTCGGCTATCTCCAATTTAAGTTGAGGGTGAACGTCTGGGGAATACGTCTGATCTGGGATAGCTCAAAAGGGCTAGGACTTGTAATTATCCCTTCAGCACCACTGTTTAAAAAAAAAGGGAGAGGCATAAGCCCAGCAACTACCGGCCAGTCAGCCTAACTTTGATGGTGAGGAAACTTTTAGAGACAATAATGTGGGACAAAATTAATTGGCATTTAGAAAAGCATGGGCTAATCCATGAAAGTCAGCATGGATTTGATAAAGGCAAATCGTGTTTGACTAACTTGATCGAGTTCTTTGAGGAAGTAACGGAAAGGGTTGATGAGGGTAGTGCAGTTGATGTTGTGTATATGGACTTTCAAAAGGCGTTTGACAAAGTACCACATAACAGGCTTGGGATTAAAGGGACAGTGGCAGCATGGATACAACATTGGCTAAGGATCAGAAAGCAGTGAATGGTTGTTTCTCAGGCTAGGGGGGGGGCATACAGTAGTGTTCCCCAGTGGTCGGTATTAGGACCATAGCTCTTTTTGATATATATTAATGAACAGGACTTGGGTATACAGGGCATAATTACAAGCTTGCAGATATACAAAGCTCAGAAATGTAGTAAACAATGAGATGCAGAGAAGTGTGAAGTGATACTTTTTGGTAGGAAGAATGAGAGGTAATATGAACTAAATGATACAATTTTAAAGGGGGTGCAGGAACTGAGACACCTGGGGTGTATGTACACAAACCTTTGAAGGCAGCAGGACAAGTTGAGGAGGCTGTTAAAAAAAACATATGGGATCCTTGGCTTTATTAATAGAGGAGGAGAGTAAAAAAGGCAAGGAAGTTATGCTAAACCTTTATAAAACACTGGATAGGCCTCAGCTGGAGTATTGTGTTCAATTCTGGGCACCACACTTTAGGAAGGATGTCAAGGGCTTGGAGAGGGTGCAGAAGAGATTTACTAGAATGGTACCAGGGATGAGGGACTTCAGTTATGTGGAGATTGGAGAAGCTGGGGTTGTTCTCCTTAGAGCAGAGAAGGTTAAGAGGAGATCTGATAGAAGTGTTCAAAATTATGAATGGTTTATATAGAGTAAAGAAGGAGAAACTGTTTCTAGTGGCAGAAGTGTCGGAAACCAGAGGACACAGATTTAAGGTGATTGGCAAAAGAACCAAAGGTAACATGAGGAAACTTTTTAAACGCAGCGAGTTGCTGTGATCTGGAATGCACTACCTGAAAGGGTGGTGCAAGCAAATTCAATAGCAACATTCAAAAGAGAATTGGATAAATACTTGAAGGGAAAGAAATTACAGGAAACATGAGGAAAGAGCAGGGGAGTGAGGTTAATTGGTTAGCTCTATGAAAGAGTCGGCACTGTCAAAATGGGCCAAATGGCCTCCTTCTGTGCTGTATCATTTTATGATCCACCTGCAGCCCTTGGGAGGTTTGCTGCTATATGTGCTTCTGGGCAAACATTCTTGGCCTGCCCAACTGTTGGATGTTAACCAAGGTGGGATTATGGCCCTCAATAAAACGTCAGCAACACTGATTGCTGCAACAGCCATACATAAAATAAATGTGACCAGTCTCAACATAGTTTCCAGTTCATAATACCTACAGCATAAAACTACCCAGAATGTAGTGTCAATTAGGACTCAACCACACTGTAACTCTCATACCCCTCCCTATAATGGTCACAGAAGAGAATGTTCCTGCACAGAATCACATTCAGCTCTCCAACCTTAACTCATCTTTCCTGACCGTCGCCAAAATTATTTGAGCACTACACCCTTGCTGACTGACTCCTGAAACTTTCCAGGAATGCAGATATTCAACGAGAAAATCATATCTCTATCCTTCCAATGAAATACACCTGATGTTATACAAGCCAAACCAGTCATTCTAAACTTACCTACCATGTCCCCAACCCTCACAGACTGTAATGTAGACCTGAATATTTCCTTCTCCCCCATCATGTTGATAGCAGAACATGCCAACATGTTTGTCATCCTTACACCTAAACAGAGTTTCCTCCATGTGACCTGTATAACTCCTTGTTAGATCGAATTGTGCCCACCCAAATTGAAATTAGGCCCTGACCCGCCAACCTTTCACCCCATCGAGATTGAAATCCAGCCCCAAGTAGTACCTCCTTCCCCAGCCAAACTGACAACAAATTTCATCCCCAACAAATTAGTTCCCCTTCGTGAAATAGCTATCCTGCCCATAATTACTCCTTCCTGCAATGTAATTTGGCCTGACACCTTAGACCACACTATTCACACCCCTCTCAATACTGGCACAAAAATGCAACCTGGACTCAAACCGCACAACCTCCCCAACCCTCTCCACCGGCCCAGTTTTTCCGTCCTTCTCTTCTCACTTTGCTCTATCTTCTCCCTCCCCCAACCATCCCCACAGCGTTAAAGCTTTCTCCATAATCTCTTCCAGCCACCAGTGTCACAGCCCTTCAGTAATAACCTGTCTTTAACCCAACTTGACTTGAGGAGGACACTTAATCTCGATTCCCTGTGTGCAATGACAACCCTGGCAACATGGTAGTTTTATACTGCTGAAAGCAAATCTATACTATAAAAAGTCTCGCATCTAGCGCACGTCTGTCACACTTCAAAGTGTTTCAATTTGTCACAGATGAGAAACAATTGTTTTTTGAACAGAAAAAGGGAAAACACCAACCATTACATAATAGAATCTTCTCACCTGAAGCCAGAAATTTATAAGCAGTTACAACTGCTGTCTGATTGACCTCAGGAAGTAACAAGAAGCTACAATTACTGAGATTTGTCTACATATGCCCCTTCTCCCAGGGAACACTTGAGTAGGTCAGTATTTTTGTATTCGTTTTTTTATGGGATGTGGGCATTGCTGGCAAGGCCAGCATTTATTTCCCATCCCTAATTGCTCTCGAGAAGGTGGTGCTAAGTCGCCTTCTTGAACCACTGCAGTCCGTGTGGTGAAGGTACTCCCACAATGCTGTTAGGTAGGGAGTTTCAGGATTTTGACCCAGCGACGATGAAAGATCAGCGATATACTTCTAAATCAGGATGGTGTGTGACTTGGAGGGGAACTTGGATGCGGTGGTGTTCCCTTGCGCCTGCTGCCTTGTCCTTCTAGGTGGAAGAGGTGGCGGGTTTGGGAGTTGCTGCAGTGTATCTTGTAGATGGTACACACTGCAGCCACGGTACGCCGGCGGTGGAGGGAGTGAATGTTTAAGGTGGTGGATGGAGTGCCAATTAAGCAGGCTGCTTTGTCCTGGATGGTGTCGAGCTTCTTGAGTGCTGCTGGAGCTACACTCATCCAGGCAAAGAGAGAGTATTCCATCACACTCCTTACTTGTGCCTTGTAGGTTGCTGAAAGGCTTTGGGGAGTCAGGAGGTGAGACACTCGCCGCAGAATACCTAGCCTCTGCCCTGCTCTTGCTGCCAGAGTATTTATGTGGCTGGTCCAGTTAAGTTTCTGGTCAATGGTGACCCCCAGGATGTTGATGGTGGGGGTTTTGGTGATGGTAATGCCATTGAATGTCAAGGGGAGGTGATTAGACTCTTGCTTGTTGGAGATAGTCATTGCCTGGCACTTCTGTGGCGCGAATTTTACCTGCCACAAGCCCATACGTCGTCCAGGTCTTGTTGCACGTGGGCATGGACTGCTTCAATATCTGAGGAGTTGTGAATGGCGCTGAACACTGTGCAGTCATCAGTGAATATCCCCATTTCTGACCTTATGTTGGAAGAAAGGTCATTGATGAAGCAGCTGGAGATGGTTGGGCATAGGACACTGCCCTGAGGAACTCCTGCAGCGATGTCCTGGGGCTGTGATGATTAATCTTCAACCACCACAACCATCTTCCTTTGTGCTAGGTATGACTCTAGCCAGTGGCGCGTTACCCCCCGATTCCCATTGACTTCAGTTTTACTAGGGCTCCTTGATGCCACACTCGGTCAAATTCTGCCTTGGTGTCGAGGGCAGTCACTCTCACCTCACCTCTGGAATTCAACTCCTTTGTCCATGTTTGCACCAAGGCTGTAATGAGGTCGGCAGCCGCGTGGTCTTGGCGGAACCCAAACTGGGCATCAGTGAGCAGGTTATTGGCGAGTAAGTGCCGCTTGATAGCACTGTCGACAACACCGTCCATCACTTTGCTGATGATTGAGAGTAGATTGATGGGGAGATAATTGGCCAGGTTAGATTTGTCCTGCTTTTTGTGGACAGGACATACCTGGGCAGTTTTCCACATTATCGGATAAATGCCAGTGTTGTAGCTGTACTGGAACAGCTTGGCTAGAGACGCGGCTAGGTCTGGAGCACAAGCCTTCAGCACGATAGCCGGGATGTTGTCGGGGCCCAAAGCCTTTCCAGTGCGCTCAGCCGTTTCTTGATATCATGTGGAGTGAGTCGAATTGGCTGAAGACTGGCTGCTGTGATGGTGGGGACCTCAGGAGGAGGCCGATATGGATCATCCACTCGGCACTTCTGGCTGAAGATGGTTGCAAACGCATCAGCCTTGTCTTTTGCCCTCACGTGCTGGGCTCCACCGTCACTGAGAATGGGGATATTCATAGAGCCTTCTCCTCCAGTTAGTTATTTAATGGTCCACCAGCATTCACGACTGGATGTGCAAGGCTGCCGAGCTTTGATCTGATCCGTTGATTGTGGGATCGCTGTCTATAGCATGCTGCTTCTGCTTTTTAGCATGCATGTAGTCCTGTGTTGCAACTTCCCCAGGTTGACACCTTTTTAGGTACGCCTGCTGCTGCTCCTGGCATGTTCTTCTACAGGTTGGTCCCCTGGCTTGATGGTAATGGTAGAGTGAGGGATATGCCGGGCCATGAGATTACAGATTGTGGTGGAATACAATTCTGCTGTTGCATATGGCCCACAGCGCCTCATGGGTGCCCAGTTTTGAGCTGCTAGATCTGTTCTGAATCTATCCCATTTAGCATGGTAGTAGTGCCAAACAACATGATGGAGGGTATCCTCAATGTGAAGACGGGACTTCATCTTTGCAATGACTGTGCGGTGGTCACAGCTACCAATACTGTGATGGACAGATGCATCTGCGACAGATAGATTGGTGAGGACGAGGTCAAGTAGGTTTTTCCCCTCCTGTTGGTTCTCACACCACCTGTCGCAGGCCCAGATTGGCAGTTACGTCCTTCAGGACTCGGTCAGCAGTGGTGCTACCGAGCCACTCTTGGTGATGGACATTGAAGTCCCCCACCTAGAGTACATTCTGTGCCCTTGCTACTCTCAGTGCTTCTTCCAAGTGGTGTTCAACATGGAGGAGTACTGATTCATCAGCTGAGGGAGGGCGGTAGGTGGTAATCAGCAGGAGGTTTCCTTGCCCATGTTTGACCTGAAGCCATGAGATTCATGAGGTCCGGAATCAATGTTGAGGACTCCCAGGGCCATTCCTTCCCGACTGTATACCACTGTGCCACCACCCTTGGTGGGTCTGTCCTGACGGTGGGACAGGACATACCCAGGGATGGTGGTGGAAGAGTTTGGGACATTGGCTGAAGGGTATGTTTCTGTGAGTATGACTATATCAGGCTGTTGCTTGACTAGTCTGTGAGACAGCTCTCCCAATTTTGGCACAAGTCCCCAGATGTTGGTGAGGAGGACTTTGCACGGTCGACTGGGCTGGGTGTGCCATTGCAGTGGTCTATCCGGTTTCATTCTTATTATTGTGTTGTGAAGGAATAAGCCATATAACCTATTCAGAAAAATACACCATTCTATGAAAGAATTCTGGCCTTATTAAAACATGACAAACTTGGTCTGGAAATCTAGAAACCTAACTATGAAAAAGCTGTGATAGCATTCTGGCGATAGAGATAAGATAGTTGTTGACACTGAATCAATAACCTTATTGAAACAGAAGGTTAAAGGCTCCGGTAGGCTGAACCTTTTGGAATGAGTCAATGGTTCACCCTCGTTAAGGTGTTCTAACTTACACTTTGTAAAGAGGCACATAAAAGAAACATCGGCCTTCATAAAAATGGCATCAAGTAAAACACACCTGCCATTACACCGTTTTTTATGGTAAACTTAGAACACCTAGAGAATGCTACCAGCTGAGGTGACTGTAAGAACTGCAGGGGTCAGCAGAAAAATGACTAGAGATAATTAGCTTACATCAGCAGAAAACCTTAAAGGAAATACCACTGGAAAAGGGTATAAATATTGAACTCTCAAATGGGATAGTAGACTCGCTTTAAAGGGGCAAAGCGATTCTCGGCTTCAGAGGCGGCTCTGTAAGTCTCCAACTCTTTGTACCTCGGGGATCAAAAGGTATTTGATTTTGGTGGATATCCTGTAGAACACTAAGAACTGTAAAACTGCAGCGAAGTTAAGATTTGAGAGTAAGGTTCTCTGATAATAGAATTGTAAGCTCTCTCTTTTTGGAACAGTTAATGCTGCGATTGACTCACCAACTGTAAATTACATGTTGGTTCTTTAATAAATCTATATATTCTTAGAATCGTCTCACATAAAACTTCTGTATCAAACTTGCAAACTCAATCTCTGTATACTCTTTGGGGAGAAGTTGCAGAATTCTGGGGGAGTTTTCTGGGCCTTCATAATATCTGGAACGTTACAGTCTAGCTAAACTTATTGAAAGTGCTATCTGGAGGACAATAACATTTTCAGGTTGTTCCTTTCCTTTAGGGAGAGATAGTCCAGACCTTTAGACCCAATTTAGCGTCTTTAGGATTCGGCTACCTCAAACTTTAGTTGAAAGTGAACATCTGAGGAATACGCCTGATCCGGGGTAGGACTAACTTCAGTGTTTCGCAGCGGTTAGTTACAACAGAGTGACTTGCTAGGCCATTTCAGAGGGCAGTTAAGAGTCAATCACATTGCTGTGGGTCTGGAGTCACATATAGGCCAGACCAGGTAAGGACAGAAGATTTCCTTCCCTAAAGGGCATTAGTGAACCAGATGGGATTTTACGACAATCCGATAGTTCCATAGTTACCATTACTAGCTTTTTATTCCAGATTTATTTAATTAACTGAATTTAAATTCCCTGGTGGGATTTGAACTCACGTCTCTGGATCATTAGTCCAGGCCTCTGGATTACTAGCCCAGTGAGATTACTACTATGCTATCGTTCTCTAGCGGCTAAATGTGCTGCAGACCCCAGGCTACAAATGAGGGAGGTCTATCATTTTTCTTCTGCATTTTTAATTATCATACTGTTGGGGACCAATTTAGAATATTTGTTATTCTGCCTTTGACAATATCTTAGCAAAGGACATTACTCCTTTAAATAGAGTGGAATTCTGTTACGCAGTAGGTCAGGATACACTAAAGGAAGTTGCACATGATAATTATATCACTGCTGACATTGAAAGCAGCAAAGCTATGGCTTAACAACAGCCTGCAGCTAATGTGATATTACCTTTTAGTTTCCTACATCAAAACTACAAATGAGATATGTGTCTACTTATCTGACTGATAAATTCATTGGTAAACATGTTTTCTCATGTTAAAAACACAGAAGGAAAGTATGACTGTAAAATGTGGAAGATTCTGGCTACTACTAGCAAACCAAAGAAAGATTTTCACAATGCAATATCAGACTGAAAAAGAGACAGTACCTTCTCCCAGTTGAGGTACGCGCTCAAACAATTCAGAACGTCTCCTTTGGCACGTTGCTTGACAACAGCTTGCATAGCTTTATTAACTGGTCCTTGCATAGAAAATATATTCTGCCAAACACTTATGATGAGCAACAACAGTTTGCTTGAATCTGGAAAGTCTGGAAAAAACAGTATTACCAAACAGTAAGGTTGGTGTGTGCTGTAAGCAGGACAGTATAAATCGATGACCTGCACGCTTACACGACATGTGGAATTGCAATAAAAAAAATTCAGATGAGATGAAACAAAACTGAACTACGCACCAAGCAGAATTCAGTGTTGTAAGACATTCAGAAAAGCAGAATTTTAGACATCTACTTCATACCTTACGAAAGAGTAATTCCAGTTGAATAAAAACATTGTATGTTTCTTCCTTTCAAATTGTTTCTGATAGTGTTTGAAATACACCGGAGTCTCAATATATCAAAGTCTGAGGTACTTGGCAAAAACTTCAAAATATCAAAAATTTTCACTTCTGGTCTAGACTCACTCATCATTTTGGTCCCTAAACAGCCCCACTCCTTCTCTTACTACCCGTTTACTATTTATATGCCTATAGAAGACTTTTGGATTCCCTCATACCTCTGTTCAGTCCGTAAACATGACCCCGAGCTTCCGGTCGCCTGTCACTTTAATTCTCCGCTCCACTCCCACTCTGACCTCTCCGTCCTCGGCCTCTTGCACTGTTCCAACGAAGCTCAACGTAAGGTTGAGGTAAGGTCGAGGAACATTAGGCACTTTACAGCCTTCTGGACTCAACATCGAGTTCAACAATTTCAGACCATAACCTCTGCCCCTACATTTTTTTCCACATGGCAGCTGTTGATGATTATACCATTCCCATTTACACCTCATCTAGACTCATCTTTTGTTTCTTTACTTGTCCTATTACCATCTCCCTTTGCCTTGCACCATCACCCCTGTTGTTATTTAATCACTCCTGCCTTCCACCCTATCGCAGATCTTCCCTTTTGTTCTTTCCTCCCCTCCCCCTGCACTTGCACAAAAATCTGGTACATCTCTAACTTTTTCCAGTTCTGACGAAGGGTCATCGACCTGAAGCATTAACTCTGTTTCTCTCTCCACAGATGATGTCTGACCTGCTGAGTATTTTCAGCATTTCATGTTTTTATTTTAGATTTTCCAGCATCCGCAGTATTTTGCTTTTTGCTTTATAAAACACTACTTCGGCCTCAACTGGAGTATTGTGTCCAATTCTGGGCACCGCACTTTAGGAAGGATGTGAAGGCCATAGAGAGGGTGCAGAAAAGATTTACAAGAATGCTTCCAGGGATCAGGGACTTCAGTTACACGGCTAGGCTGGAGAAGCTGGGGTTGTTCTCCTTAAAACAGAGAAGGTTGAGAGGAGATTGGATAGAGGTGTTCAAAATCATGTGGGGTCTAGACAGAGTAGATAGAGAGTAACTGTTCCCATTGGTGGAAGGCTCGAGAACCAGAGGACACAGATTTAAGGTGATTGGCAGAAGAACCAAAGGCGACATGAGGAAAAACTTTTTTACGCAGCTAGTGGTTATGATCTGGAATGCACTCCCGGAAAGGGTGGTGAAGGCAGACTCAATTGCGGCTTTCAAAAGGGAATAGGATAAGTACCTGAAAGAATTTTTTTTGCAGGGCTACAGGGAAAGGGCGGGGGAGTGGGACTAGCTGAAGTGCTCGTGCAGAGAACCGGCACGGGCTCAACGGGCCAAATGGCCTCCTTCTGTGCTGTACCATTCTATGATTCTATCTGCACTCGTAGGTTGCTTGTATTTGCTACAGGGAAAGGTATTTAGTATTCATGAATCTCACCTAACATCAATGTTGTCGCAGCGTCGTACTCTGACTTCAGTCTCTTGCTCTCCATTCTCCGACTCCTGGTCAGCGTACAATATGCCATCCTCCCCTGTCTGACTCTACGCAGCATAGGAAGAGTCAGTGTGATACTGGGAGTTTGAACAGTTAGTGCTATGCTATCCTGCTGGGTTTGCACTAGATTCATCTGTTTGAATTTGCAGGGGCCCAGTAACGTAGGAAACATCTGCTCTCAACGTTGCTTCTTCACAAGTGGATTTTAGAACACATGCTGACCAGCAAAGAGGGAAGATCAGCAGACCGGCACTGGAGTAGACTTCGGACTAGGTTTAGGGCTATAGTTATTGTACTAAGCTTTCAGGCAGTCCGAGAAAGTGGGACACAACGCCACAGTAGAGAGGTGAGGGGAAATACTGGAGTAAACTTCAAAACAATTTAATCATAGGGACCAGAACACGCCAAAAACTTCGATATATGAAGACATTGATATATTAAAGACTCCAATATAAGACATGTCCTGCAATGTGACTGGTGGTTATAAACTAAGGCAATGAAAAAAACAATCCTACTTCAGTTTGCTAAAAGAGTATCCTGAAGTTCTGCACTTCACTTTAAAAAAAAAAATCAATAAAAAGCATTTCTAAGCAGATTCTACCACTTTTAAAATCTTTTCTTTCCCCCAACACACATTCAAGTAATGTAAATAATGTAAAGGGAGGAGGCGGAGAGTGACCATATGCATCCCTGTGGAGGGATGCAAAGAGAAAATTTGCAGATTTATGGTCTTTGCAGATTGACTGCAGCCTTTCCTCTCTTTCCACCAGATGATAAAAGTTTCTGTAAATACTAAATGGTGGAGGGGAGGGTATAAAGGGAGGGCCACGATTATGAAACTCTTGCAATCCCCTGCCCTATTTTACCTGGAATACAGAGCTATGAATTTTCCCTAATCTCCAATACAAATTAGAATTATATTCAAAATAGCCCTAATAACCCTAGTTAATAGGAATAGGGTTAATGGGCTCAAACTGAAATGTATTTAATAAGGAATGATTTTACTTACTGAGGGGGGGATCTGATTAATGCCACCAATTATAATTTCACTAGGGCATCCAAAATAACATATTCCATTAGTTCATTTTGCATCAGTGTCATTATGCAATTCAGATGGTTCAGCTTCTTACCTTCCTTTAAGATACTGTAGGAAAGGAGACGAGCTCTTTCAAGATCTCCTTGTTGTCGGCAGATTGCAACATAAACTCGAGAAAGTGCCTGAAGACAGTTACCATCAAGGGTTGTTTTCTCAGCCTTCAGCTTCTTGATGACAGCCATCAGTAAAGCTTCTGTTAAAACCTGCCATTAAAGAAACAAGTGAAAAGATTACTGCATCAACAGCTATGACATTTTACGTAGAACCTACACCACAGAAATAGGTCATTCGGCCCAACTGGTCTATGCCGTTGTTTATACTGCACAAGAGCCTCCTCTCACTCTAATTAACACTGGGTCAGAATCAAAACCATGCAATCTAACCCAGCAATAGGACAATAAGCAAGTATGATCAAATCATGGCATCTCTCCCACCTAAAATGAAAATCTAGCCTTGACCACCCCAAAACAGGAGATTTGGAACCTCTACCACTCCCACGGAATAAAATTGGACCTGCTTCCCTCCACACTACAAATAATTGTGACCCACTGCTCCTCCCACCCCAACCAACCTGCAAGAAAACTTGTGCTGTAATCACCACAGAAAAAACAACCCGACCTTGAACCACCCCTCTGTGTGCACATCTTTTGAGCCCACCCAAATAAAAAAATCTTCTGGCTTGCTACCGCCTCCAGCACAGAAGAAAATTAAGACTAATGCTCTTCTAACAAGAACTTTATTGGGCTTGGACTATTATTTCGTCCCCCCAACATGTGCATAATAATGGTTTCCATTACCAACCGTCCCAATAGGAAAATCATCCCCGTGGATAGAAGGGCTAGCTCACCCGCCTTTGATTTTCCCCTCCCCATTCCCCATCCGCCTCCTCCTCCTATCCCCACTTATCCTGCGCCCACACCCACCTGCCTCACCTCCCCATCCTCATTTACCCACCTGTTTTCTTCCTCTTCTCGGTCCACCTCCCACACCCCTCCTCTTACCCTCTGTTCTCCTCCTTCGCCCATATGCCTCCTCACCCATCTCCTTCCCCGGTCCAGTTACTCCATCTAGCCTCTAACCACGCTTGCCTTGAATACTGCACTTGGTCTTGACCAGTGTGCAATGCCATGGTAGTTCAACTAGTAGCTCAATAATTTTTGTCACATAATTTAAGAATGGTTGAAGTGGATTTGCCAAACAAATGTGTTAACTTAACCCACACCATTTTAATCTACGTCAAAGGCACCCGTTATCTCCCTCCCCGAAGATGTGGAGTCAGCGGTATGTTCCAAAGGTGATGCTTGCCTTCTGGTAATTTATTCAAGTGACACATATTCATGTGAGCAGTAGCAGACTTTTCAACTACAACCTGCTGTCCACACACATTTAGACCAGGAATTGCTGGGAATAGAAATCTGGAGCTTCCAACAGGATACTACGAAAAGCAGTCTTTCTTCGGATTTATTTTCCAACCTTTGAACCAGGGAATTTTTTTTGCCAGGTTCCAGCATGTTGTCCCTATGCCATCCAGAGATTGGTACAAGACCCACCTCAGCAGTAATGTAGCCAATCTTAATATATGCACTCATTTCCTTCACAAGAGTCCACATGGCCAATCATTGCAATATTAACATGGATTTTCTCTTTGTCCTTAGGGGCAATGCTCAGGTAAACTAAAATAAAGAAGCATGAAATGGATGCAATGCTACAATATAAATATCCAGCACAGCCCTATTGACGAGAATGGGATTTCAACCCTTGTGAGAACAGCATCATGGATTAGTAACCTATCTTCTTAAACACTGGTATGTTCATTCCTACTCCTTCTCACATCCCACTTCCCCCTCACTACAAAAAGGAACTATCCAGCACTACCCCAATGATGATTTGCTCCGAAACTGGACTATGCGCATATTATTTTTAAGAGAACATGGGGTAGTAATTCATTATAGCCAAGAAATGGGCAGTGTTTAGACTAAAATTGGTTAAGTAGCACCACCTGAAAATCGTCTAGAATGCACGCAAAATTCCTGCACACTCATTAAAATGATTGCAGTCATGTTTCTAGTCTAAAAACCCAAGCTCATTGGCGTTACATGGAAAAGTTGGACCAATATTGGGGGCAGTCTAATTGAAAGTCAAGGTTGCCACAGGCTTTTTTCACTACTTAAAGGGGAGGTCCATTGATGCTGCAGCACCTCATTCTCAGCATTGTTGGGTGTGCAGCTGCCCCAACAATCCTAAGAAGAAGCAAAAGGATGAGTTACTAACAAATCGTGATGGCAGATCGTCGCCCCAGGGAGGCTTTGGTTTTCGCGGTCGAGAGAAGGCGGGCGGTCCTGTACCTGACAACTGGCATGAGGCCCCCGCCACAAGTCTGCCGGACTATGTGGAGAGAGGTGGCACAACACGTGACGGGCAGCACTGTGGTTCCCAGGACCCACACACAGTGCAGGAAGTGGTTTAATGACCTCACATGGATGGTCAGGGTGAGTGAAGGCTTCAACAAATGCTACATATCACCATCTGTACCACAAGCTTCACACACTGCTCAATGCACCACACACCCACCAACAATCTCTACTTAGCAATACTTACACCCACATCTCACACCTTGCACACAATGACAGCTATTCAACTATGGCAGGCATATCACTCAAACACATTGCACCACACTCACTCACACACTTTCCTTTCTCTTGCAGGCCAAGGTGGCTCACAACCGGAGGGAGCAGGAGTGGACAGGCGGGGGCCAAGCCCACACTGAACAGCTGAGACAGCTGGAGAGTAGAGTGCTGGACATCATTGGGCGTCAGGTTGTGGGCACCATGGCCACTGGTGACGTTGACCCCTTGGGGACAACAATGGTATGTTCATTCCTACTCCTTCTCACATCCCACTTCCCCCTCAGCCCACAATCTTTTCTCACTTTCAAGCTACTCATGCAGTATGCATGCATTTTTGCCTTCCTGCCCCCCTCCCCTCACCATAACCCGATTCTTGTGCCTTTCTACTTTGATAATCAGCAAGCACCTGAGCAGCCTGTCCCTGAGGACACCACAGAGAGTGAGTGAGGAGAAGAGGAGGAGGAAGAAGACACCGCATCACTGCATCCGTCACTCGCAGACACCAGCTCAGATACTGGCACTACTCGTTCTTTAGATGTTAGTGTAGTGGCAGGAGGATCTGCACAGGGTGAGGCACCGGGCACGAGTGGGCTGCAGCAAGGCCAGGGGAAAAGGGTAGCTCGGGGCCAGCTCCCCAGAGGGCGAGTTCACAGATGAGTTCTGCTCTACAGGACTCGGATGAGGACCTCGATAGGGAAGATTTTAGAAGAAAGATGATGGGCATGCACACGGAGAGGATAGGTGCAATGGCAAGGCTGCCAGAGAGCTTCTCAGCAATGGCAAGGAGCATGGAGGAGTCCGCCTCCAACATTGCACAAGGCTCTGTGCTGAGCGTGCAGCCCATCAGTTCCAGTCTGTAAATGATGGTACAGTCCCAGAGAGACTGTGGCGACCCAGACGTGATGGTGCGCATGATGAGCGATGTCGCAGCTTCCATTGCAGCACAGGCGGAAGCGACACAGCGTCTTAGTGCTGCAGCAGAAGCTCAAACTGCTCTTATGCAGTCTCCGCATGATGCCACCCAAGCTCTGACTGCTGCGATTGGGGCTTTCACGGTATCACAGCAGGCCAGAAATCTGTGCTCCAACAGATTGCTAGGAATGCTGAGGTGCCGCCCCGGGAGAGTGGCAGTGGGTCAGTGGAGCAGGAACCTGCTGCCCTCTCTCATCACAGCCACTCAGCCATTGCCCTCGTCGCTGCCTGTCATCCAGGCAGCCCAGACGGCTGACGCACATGCCGAGGTGGTGCAGTCTACAGCCGGGCCTTCTAGGTCCAGAGCTGGTCGAAGTCTCCCGCACGGAAACTCAGCAGCCTTCCACCAGCCGTGCTGCAGCCACTGGGGGCGCACTGCAGAGGAGCTCTAGAGTAGGAAAAGGCACGCAAACGATAGGCACTAAGGGATTGCACAAGGGTGATTAGTTAATAGTGTTGATGTAATATGTGTGATATGTGTACAGATAAATTTATTAATTATGTTTGGAATCTTTTGTGATTTCTCTCATTTCAGCTTTGCATCCAGGAGGACGCTGTGCTATGGCCTGTAACAGGGATGTTATGATGGGGATGTGGTGAGCAATGGGGATCTGGGGTTTCATTCATTCGAATTAGAGTCTGATGAGCTGGTCACGGACTGCCCATCTGGAAGGCCGATTGTCTGGTTGCATCCTCCCTCCCTCCTGTGTCTCTCGCTCCTCCTCATCCTCCTCCTCTTCCTGAGGCGGTCCTGCAATCCCTGGTGGCAAGGGCTGGGCCCTCATGATGGCCAAGTTGTGGAACATGCAGCAGACCATGAAATGAGACATCCGCTCTGGCGAATACTGGAAGGCTCCTCCCGAGCGGGCAAGGCAGCGGAACCGTTGCTTCAGTAGGCCGATGGTCTGCTCGATGATGTTCCTGGTGGCTCTAATTATATGGGTGCTCGGCAGGAGCGCTGGGGGTGTGGAGGGGAGTCATGCGCCAGGTGGAGAGCGGATAGCCCTCGTCTCCGAGCATCCACCCTTGAGCTAGACGTGGTGGTTGCAAGAGTGCTGGCACACTGGTCTGGCGCAGGATGATGGCATCGTGGCTGCTGCCAGGCTAGCGGGCATTGACATGGAAGATTCGCTGTGTGTTGTCGCATACCAACTGCACATTAAGTGAGTGGTAGCCTTTGCGGTTACGGAAGATCTCAGGATTGTTATGTGGTGCCCGCAAAGCCATATGGGTGCAGTCGATGACGCCCTGCACCATGGGGAAGCTATCCTGGCAAAGCCACATTAACGCTCGTCCTGCTGCTCTCGGGTGATCGGAAAGCCAATGTAGTCCCTGTTCCGGGTGTAGAGAGCCTCCGTGACTTCCCGGATGCAGCGATGGATGGTGAACTGTGAGATGTTAGCTATATCTCCTGCTGCAGACTGGAAGGAGCCACTGGTGAAAAAAATTGAGGGCCACAGTGACCTTGACTGCCAGTGGGAGAGCCGTGGTCACCCTGGTCTGAGGTTGGAGGTCTGGTTGCAGGAGGTGGCAGTTCTATGACCACCTCCTTGAAGTGAATACACTGCTCCTTGCTTAATTGAAGGTAGGATAAGTGCTGTCGGAAGACCCTTGGAGGGTAAGGCCTCTTGTCGAGAGCCCTGATGGCCTCCCTCCTCCTCCCTCTGGGCACATGTTCCCATCTTTCTCATTGCCTTCACTCTCCGTCGTAGATCCTGGAGGGTGAGGTCGACTGCCAGTACAGCCCCCATGACTTTTAGCGAGTGTATGTAGTTTGAAACGTTTCAAAAATGAGGGAGTTTTGTACTTCCCAGAACACTCCGATACCAAATAACCTCGAAATGACTAAAGAATACTCTTGCAGTAGCAGGCATTAGTACACAACCACTCAAACTTCAAAACCCGGTCAGGTGCGAGTGACTGGTGCTGATCCCTTTAAATAGCGTCGCTGGACCCGGCTTCCTGCTGCTGCACATCACGCAAAGCTGTTGCTGCTTTCTGCAGCCGGTAAATTCAATGGCCAAAACGAAGTTGGGAGATCGGGTGTCAAGTGAGTGATGCACACTCACTGACGTCATGATCGCGATGTCCCTGGTGATCGAGTTTACTGGCAGCGCTACCGGCAAAACGGATCTATCAGCTGGCAGTGGAGCTCTGAACGGCGTTTTAACGCCATCACGTGGCACTAACCACACAAATTTCTCTACCCATATTTAAATCCTGGAAGATCCATGCCAGCTACAGGAATTGTATCTCATCTCATCTTTTTCCTGGGATTTCTGTAGCCTTATGGTCTGAACACTGACTTCAACAACTTCAGACCATAGCTATCTTTTTCATTTTCTTGGAGGCAGGGACGCACAGTAGGCCCATCATCAGGGAGTAGAGGAGGCAGACTGCAGGTATGAACACTCCTCAGAACGCAATTTCTTTGTTTTAAATCTGTGGCTGATTTACAGCATTATTTAATTGTCACTTTGATTTCCTTTGTGCCAGTTTCAAATTTCAAAGTGGTTGGGGGAGTTATAATCTCACTTTTGTTCCTTTAATGTCTATTTATTCTATTAGGAACTTCATACTTCCTATACCAATTTTCACCTCTTTCCAGCTTCTCCATAAAAACTATCAATGTTATTTCTCTTATGTCCCATCCCAAATCCTCATTTTGTTCTGTTCTGTGAAGGAGCTTGCCGGAGAGTTTTCAGTTTTGATGAAGGGTACACAGCTAAAATGCCTTTCCTCTTCAGATGCCAATTCATCTACTTTGTTTTTCCAGCACCTTCTCTTTCTAACTTGTACGTTTTTTTATACTTCTGTCATCCAAACCCTTTGAATACATGAAAATCTTATGCACACTTCTAGCCACTGAAAATATCCAATTTTTCTGACCTAATCCATTTACCATTGCTGCCCTAAATCTATTATCACTGATAACAGTTTTGAGAAAAACTTGAACTCCTATCTTCCTAATGATAGAAACAGAAGCATTATAAGATAATGACATTAGACTAGGGATTATAATGTTAACTGTTGAGAAGAGCGAGTATTATGGAAAAAAAAAACAATACTCAGTTTACATAGCTCGAACAATCTTGTTTATCAAATTAATTTTTTACAGGTATTTTCAAAGAATTATGACTTATCTAAGTTGCAACTACATTTAGCTAAATCTGTTGTTTACTTTTTATAAACACCCTGTGCTGCCTGTGAAGTCCAGGGCATCAAATGAAACATTATACTGTGGCGGAACCACTAGAGGATGACGGACAATTGTATATAATTACTTTTACAGCAATGTAGTACAGCTGGGGGCTGCACCTTTAATGTATCTGTTAACTGTACTAGGGCTTCTTTCCTGTACTCCGCGTGATGACGTCATGACGTCAGAGCTCGGAACCTGCTAGCAGTTGAGCTCGGAACCTGCTAGCAGTTCCAGGGAGGCTTTCAAGCAGACCAGACCTATTTGCATTGTATCCTACAGTTTCCTGTACAGCTTCGTTTGTTCATTAAATTTTATTGTTTTTGATTTTCTGAGTCGATCTCAATTCTTCGGCTAGGAACCCCAGTTCCTACATTGGTGACCCCAATTTCTTCGAACAATTTTCGTTGAAGTTACATCATGGACACGAACGCCATCACCCTCAAACTGCCGCAATTTTGGGAGCAACAACCAGCCGCGTGGTTTTTCCAGGCGGAAGCCCAATTTGCAATCCGGGGAGTAGCAGCGGATTCGACCCGTTATTATTACGTGGTCTCCGCCCTCGACAGCGCCACGGCCTCGCAGGTCGTCAGCCTCCTCAAGAATTCTCCGAACGATGGCAAGTACGAAGCTTTAAAAGCACGTTTACTGCAGATTTTCGGTCTGTCCAAGTCGGAGCACGCTCGCAGACTTATCTCCATGCCCGGCCTCGGGGACTCAAAACCCTCAGAGCTCATGAGCCAAATGCTCACGCTTTTGGGCTTGGAATCGCAATGTTTTCTGTTCCGCGAGCTGTTTCTCTGTCAACTACCAGAGCCAGTACAGACGGCCTTGGCCAATTCCGAGATCACGGATTGTGCTGAACTCGCCACGGAAGTGGATAAAATATTCACCATCTCACAACAATCTTGTGCAGCCACGAGGCGCCCATCCCCCACAAGAGCGAATCCGACGACTCCTCCTGCAGGCTGGTGTGCATTCCACGCTCGTTTCGGTGCGAAGGCCAGAAATTGCCATCCGCCCTGCAGTTTCTCACCCCAAAAAAACCCTACCTCAAACCAGCGGTTTCTGAGAAGATCAATAAGGCCTAAGGGACGCGCCGGAGTTGCGATGACCGTCGGGTCCGCAGGGAAACTCCTATACATTACAGAATCCCTGTCAGGGCGACGTTTTCTCTGTGATACTGGCTCCGAGTGCAGTATCCTACCAGCGTCGAAGCTAGATCTTCAATCCGGCGGTCAAGGTTCCCCCCTCGAGGCAGCCAATGGTGCGGCCATTCGCACGTTCGGAAAGCGTAGGGTCCAGTTGAGTTTTGGCGGCCAACGTTTTGTTTGGGAGTTAATCACGGCGAAAGTCTCACAGGCCATCCTGGGGGCAGATTTCTTCTGCGCAAACGGGTTTCTCGTCGACGTCCGACACTGCCGGCTAATCAGTGCCTCCACTTTTCACTCGGTCCCCTGCCACCAAAACACCGCGATGCCTTGGTCAGTTGCCTGTGCAGTCCCATCTCCAAATGAGTTCTCTCATCTTCTGAGTTCCCGGAGCTCACCAGGCCCACATTTTCTTCTTCAGTCGCGAGGCACGGTGTGGCGCACCACATTACCATGACAGGATCCCCCGTTTATGCGAGAGCTCGAAGGCTGGGACCCAGTAAACTCGCGGCCGCCAAGGCGGAGTTCCATATAATGGAACGCCTGGGTATTATTCGACGTTCAAATAGTCCTTGGTCCTCGCCATTACACATTGTTCCTAAGCCGGGTAGCGGATGGCGACCATGCGGCGACTACAGACGCCTGAATGAGGCTACCACACCGGATCGGTACCCAATTCCTCACATTCAGGATTTTTCGGCCCATCTGGCAGGGAATTCCATCTTTTCCAAAGTAAACCTCGTCCGAGGCTATCATCAAGTGCCCGTGCATCCTCAGGACGTCCCCAAAACTGCCGTCATCACACCTTTCGGGCTCTTTGAGTTCCTTCGTATGCCGTTTGGGCTGAAGAATGCAGCACAAGCCTTCCAACGTCACATGGATTCCGTGTTGCGCGATCTGCCGTTCATCTTAGTCTACCTAGACGACATCCTTATTGCCAGTAACAGCACGAAAGAACACATTACGCACCCTTTTTTCTCATCTCAGCCAACATGGCCTTATTATCAACGCGGCGAAGTGCCAGTTTGGGATGCACAGCATTGATTTTCTGGGACACAGAATCACCTCAGAAGGCGCCGTCCCGCTGGCCACGAAGGTGGAAGCTGTCACCTCGTTCCCTCTTCCTCAGACTGTCAGGGCCCTCCAGGAATTTCTGGGAATGGTCAATTTTTATCATCGGTTCGTCCCCAAGGCGGCATTGTTGATGCAACTTTTATACGAGGCCCTCAAAGGTAAATTGGGCAAAGACCCGATCGATTGGACACCCCAGATGGACCAGGCTTTCCTCAACGCTAAGAACGCTTTGGCTGCTGCGACCATGTTGGCACATCCCCTTCTGGGCGCAACCATTGCCCTTGCCACCGACGCATCTGATTATGCCATCGGGGCAGTACAGGAGCAGTGGGTCAACGGCACAGGGCAACCACTGGCTTTCTTCAGCCGTCAATTGCGGAAGAACGAACGCAAGTATAGCACTGTTGATAGGGAGTTGTTGGCATTGTTTCTGGCCATCCGCCATTTTCGCTTCCTACTGGAAGGATGCCCATTCACGGCTTTTGTAGACCACAAGCCACTTACTTTTGCGATGGCCAAGACAGCAGAACCATGGTCGGCACGGCAACAACGTCATCTTATGTACATATCTGAATTTACAACCGACATACAACATGTCTCGGGCAAAGACAACCTGGTGGCAGATTGTCTCTCCCGCGCCCAGCTCCACGCAGTACACCTGGGAGTCGACTATGTTGGTTTGGCAAAAGAACAGAAGGCAGACCCTGAAGTGCAGGCATACCAGACCGCACCTTCCAGCTTACAAGTGGCTGATGTCAGTTTCCAGGCCGCAGGGACCACACTCCTGTGTGACATCTCGATGGGCGTCCCACGTCCAATTGTTCCAGTCGAATGACGCAGGAGAATTTTCGACACTATCCACGGGTTGTCACACCTTGGCATGAGAGCGTCACAACGACTCATGGCAAAGAAATTCGTCTGCAAGAGCATGCATCTCGACGTCCGTGACTGGACCAATACCTGCGTGAGTTGCCAGAAGTCCAAGATACAACGCCATGTTAAGGCCCCAGTCGCCACTTTTCCGGTTCCGGAGCATCGATTCGACCATGTGCACGTGGACCTGGTTGGTCCTCTCCCTTCCTCTCGCGGGTACACTCACCTCCTCACCGTGGTAGACCGCACCACCAGGTGGCCAGAGGCAATTTCTTTGGTTGCCACCACAGCGGCAGACGTCTCCAGAGCCTTCATCTCGTCGTGGGTAGCTCGGTTCGGGGTACCAGCTGACATCTCCTCCAACCGGGGGCCTCAATTTACCTCTGAGCTTTGGAACGCCGTAGCTCAAGGTTTGGGCACCAAGCTTCATCGTACCACCGCCTACCATCCACAGGCGAACGGTCTGTGTGAAAGATTCCACAGGTCCCTTAAAGCCGCACTGCGTGCTAGTCTCCGTGGGCCTAGTTGGGTGGACAGGCTCCCTTGGGTGCTGCTAGGTCTTCGCACGGCGCCCAAGGACGACCTGCATTCTTCTTCAGCAGAGCTGGTTTACGGCCAACCACTCAGAGTGCCTGGCGATTTTCTTCCTCCTCACACGGAACCCTGGTCCCCAGCTCAGCAGCTCGTCAGCCACCAGGAAGCGGCTAGGAATTTCATCCCAGTGCCTACGTCGCATCATGACCTGCAGCGCTCCCATGTCCCGGTGGATCTTAAGAGCGCAGAATACGTGTTCATTCGGCAGGATGCTCGCAAAAACCCGCTCAAACCGCCTTACACAGGTCCGTTCCGCGTCATCTCGTCAGGTGACAAGTCCTTCACAGTCGACGTCGGCGGTAAGCCTGACCACATCTCCATCGACCGGTTGAAACCGGCGCATCTGGATCTGAGCGAACCAGTCGTCACCGCTCAGCTGCCTCGTCATGGTCGTCCACCGCCGGTCCAGTACAGCCACAGTCATCTGCGGAGTCGCCAGTGCCCGCCTCACCGGGTCGACCACAGCCGGCCTCCTCTTCTCCTCCGCCTGCGGCATCATCCCAACCACAGCCAACGGCCAGTTCGTCTTCTAGCGCTCTGTTCCAGCTGCCGGGGTATCACAGTCGGTCGGACAGACTCGTCAGACCCCCTTCTCACTTTACCTTCTCTGTTAAAAGCAATTCTGGGGGGGGCGCATGTGGCGGAACCACCAGAGGATTACGGACAATTGTATATAATTCCTTTTACAGCAATGTAGTACAGCTGGGGGCTGCACCTTTAATGTATCTGTTAACTGTACCAGGGCTTCTTTCCTGTACTTCGCGTGATGACGTCATGCCGTCCGTCACGTGATCTCTCAACAGCGGGAAGAACGTGATGACGTCAGAGCTTGGAACCTGCTAGCAGTTCCAGGGAGGCTTTCAAGCAGACCAGACCTATTTGCATTGTATCCTACAGTTTCCTGTACAGATTCGTTTGTTCATTAAATTTTATTGTTTTTGATTTTCTGAGTCGATCTCAATTCTTCGGCTAGGAACCCCAGTTCCTACAATACCTACTTTTTATCTCCAGTGTGTTAGGTTTTTTGTTTCAGAATTCCAGCATTTGCAGTTTTTTTTCTATTGGAAAATTGTACCCATCAGCTGAACTTCAAGCAATCTTTAGCCTAGCTGCCATCTGCTGGAGCAATTTTGAACTAGATATTGAGGTATCTATGTTGTAGTTTCATTATCAGTAGTTATTATACAGAAAGATGTTATTTTAATTGAAAATTATTAAAAATTTGCTTTTGCGCTAGATTTTCTTCCCTATCCTCCTGTCTTCAAGGAGTTATTTCTCACTGGAGTTTGACCAGTCGCCTTCAGGTATCTCCTGTGACCATAATTCATATGCAACACAGCATCGGCGGCAGTTCAAACCTGTGGCAGTGAGTCAGGAGCAGCCCGACTAGAGCGGGCCTGTGTGGGAACACGGCATCGGCGGCAGTTCAAACCGGTGGCAGTGAGTCAGGAGCAGCCCGACTAGAGCGGGCCTGTGTGGGAACACGGCATCGGCAGCAGTTCAAACCGGTGGCAGTGAGTCAGGAGCAGCCTGACTAGAGCGGGCCTGTGTGGGAACACAGCATCGGCGGCAGTTCAAACCGGTGGCAGTGAGTCAGGAGCAGCCTGACTAGAGCGGGCCTGTGTGGGAACACGGCATCGGCGGCAGTTCAAACCGGTGGCAGTGAGTCAGGAGCAGTCCGACTAGAGCGGGCCTGTGTGGGAACACGGCTTCGGCGTCAGTTCAAACCGGTGGCAGTGAGTCAGGAGCAGCCCGACTAGAGCGGGCCTGTGTGGGAACACGGCATCGGCAGCAGTTCAAACCGGTGGCAGTGAGTCAGGAGCAGCCCGACTAGAGCCGGCCTGTGTGGGAACACAGCATCGGCGGCAGTTCAAACCGGTGGCAGTGAGTCAGGAGCAGCCTGACTAGAGCGGGCCTGTGTGGGAACACGGCATCGGCGGCAGTTCAAACCGGTGGCAGTGAGTCAGGAGCAGCCCGACTAGAGCGGGCCTGTGTGGGAACACAGCATCGGCGGCAGTTCAAACCGGTGGCAGCGAGTCAGGAGCAGCGTACCAGTTCAACAGCAGGGGAGAGAGGTAAAAAGTAATCAAAGTGTGACGTCACCAGGAAGCAGGTAAGTGATTGGTTGGTGAGTATTTGGTTGGTGAGTAGTTCTCTTTTTTTTTAAACTTTAACTCTGGTTTATAGTTTCTAAGGTCTCTCTGGTGTAGCAGGGACTGTTGGTAAACCAGTTAACTGTAGTGTAATTAGTGGGATTGATTGATTTAATTTAAATTCAATTAATTAAAGGGTAAGTCATGGCAGGACAGCCGGGCCCCGTGATCTGCTCCTCCTGCAATATGTGGGAACTCATGGACACTTCCTGTGTCCCTGACAACTACATGTGCAGGAAGTGCATCCAGCTGCAGCTACTGATAGACCGCATTGCGGCGCTGGAGCTGTGATTGGACACATATTGGAGCGTTCACGATGCTCAGGACAACGTGAATAGCACATTTACAGAGTTGGACACACCACAGGTAGAGGTTGGACAGGAAGAAAGGGAATGGGTGACCAACAGGCAGAGTACAAGGCGCAGGCAGGTAGTGCAGGGGTCCCCTGTGGCCATCCCCCTCTCCAACAGATACACCACTTTGAGTACTGTTGGGGGGGATGGCTTATCAGAGGAAGGCAGCAGCAGCCTACTTCCTGGCACCAGGGGTGGCTCTGCTGCACAGAATGGGAGGAAAAAGAGGGGTAGAGCTATAGTAATAGGGGATTCAATTGTAAGGGGAATAGATAGGCATTTCTGCGGCCGCAAACGAGACTCCAGGATGGTGTGTTGCCTCCCTGGTGCAAGGGTCAAGGATGTCTCTGAGCGACTCCAGAACATCTTGGAAGGGGAGGGTGAACAGCCAGTTGTCGTGGTGCATATAGGCACCAACGATATAGGTAAAAAGCGGGATGAGATCCTAAAAGCGGAGTATAGGGAGTTAGGAGATAAATTAAAAAACAGGACTTCAAAAGGTAGTAATCTCAGGATTGCTACCAGTGCCACATGCTAGTCAGAGTAGAAATAGGATACTTCAGATGAATACGTGGCTAGAGGAATGCTGCCAGGGGGAGGGATTAAAGTTGCTGGGACATTGGAACCTGTTCTGGGGGAGGCGGGACCAGTTCAAACCGGACGGTTTGCATCTGGGCAGGGCTGGAACCAATGTCCTAATGGGAGTGTTTGCTAGTGCTGTGGGGGAGGGTTTAAACTAAAATGGCAGGGGGTTGGGAACCTGAGTAGGGAGACAGAGGAAAGGGAAACAAGGATAAAAGCAAAAGATAGGAAGGAGAAAAACAAAAGTGGCAGTCAGAGAAATCAACAGTTTAAATCAAACATGGCCACAGTAAATAATAATTCTAATAGGTCTAAGAGCGTTAAAAAAACAAGCCTGAAGGCTTTGTGTCTTAATGCGAGGAGCATTTGTAATAAGGTGGATGAATTGGCTGCGCAAATAGAAGTAAACAAATACGATTTGGTTGGGATTACGGAAACGTGGCTCAAGGAAGGCCAGGACTGGGAACTAACATCCAGGGGTATTCGATATTCAGGAAAGATAGGCAAAAAGGAAAGGGAGGTGGGGTAGCATTACTGGTTAAAGAAGGGATTAACACAATTGTAATGAAGGATATTAGCTCTGATGAGGTGGAATCTGTATGGGTAGAATTGAGAAATACTAAGGGGAAAAAAACATTAGTGGGAGTGGTTTATAGACCTCCAAACAGTAAGGCGGAGGTTGGGGATGGCATTAAAAGAGAAATTAAAGCGTGCAATAAGAGCACAGCAGTCATCATGGGTGACTTTAATCTACATATAGATTGGGCCAACCAAATTAGTAACAATACTGTGGAGGAGGAATTCCTGGAGTGTTTACGGGATGGTTTCCTGGACCAATATGTCGAGGAACCAACCAGAGATCAGGCCATCTTAGACTGAGTATTATGTAACGAGAAAGGATTAATTAGCAATCTTGTTGTAAGAGGCCCCTTGGGTCGGAGCGATCATAATATGATCGAATTCTTCATTAAGATGGAGAATGAAGTAGTTGACTCGGAGACTAGGGTCCTCAATTTAAATAAAGGAAACTATGATGGTCTGAGGAGCGAGTTGGGTAGGATTGATTGGGGAATGGCACTCAAAGGGTTGACTGTGGATAGGCAATGGCAAACATTCAAAGACCGAATGGATGAACTACAGAATTTGTTCATCCCAGTTTGGCATAAAAATAAAACAAAAAAGGTAACCCAACCGTGGCTAGCAAGGGACATTAGGGATAGCATAAGGTCCAAGGGGAGGGCATATAAATTGGCCAGAAAAAGCAATAATCCTGAGGATTGGGAGCAGTTTAGGATTCAACAAAGGAGGACAAAGGGATTAATTAAGAAAGGGAAAATAGAATATGAGAGTAAGCTTGCAGAGAACATAAAAACTGACTGTAAAAGCTTTTATAGATATGTGAAGAGAAAAAGATTGGTGAAGTCAAGCGTAGGTCCTTTGCAGTCAGAATCAGGGGAATTTATAATGGGGAACAAAGAAATGGCAGACCAACTAAATACATATTTTGGTTCTGTCTTCACAAAGGAGGACACAAATAACCTCCCAGAGATGCCGGGGAACATAGGGTCTGATGAAAGGGTGGAACTGAAAGAAATCAGTATTTGTAGGGAAATGGTGTTAGGAAAATTGATGGGACTGAAGGCCGATAAATCCCCAGGGCCTGATAATCTACATCCAAGGTTACTTAAGGAAATGGCCCTAGAAATAGTAGATGCATTGCTGCTCATCTTCCAGAACTCAATAGACTCTGGAACGGTACCCATGGATTGGCGGGTAGCTAATGTTACCCCACTATTCAAAAAAGGTGGTAGAGAAAAGGCGGGGAATTATAGACCGGTAAGCTTGACATCGGTAGTGGGGGAAATGCTAGAGTCCATTATAAAAGATGTAATAGCAGAGCACTTGGAAAGCAGTGACTGGATCGGACAAAGTCAACATGGATTTACAAAAGGTAAACCATGCTTGACTAATCTACTGGAATTTTTTGAGGATGTAACTGGTAAAATAGATAAGGGAGAACCCGTGGATGTGGTGTATTTGGACTTTCAGAAGGCTTTCGATAAGGTCCCGCATAAGAGATTAGCGTGCAAAATTAAGGCACATGGGATTGGGGGCAAGGTATTGACTTGGATAGAGAACTGGTTGGCGGACAGAAAGCAAAGAGTTGGTGTTGTATCCGTGTATTAATGGAGACACGGAATGCAGGAGTTGGTTTAACAGGTGTTTACTGAACAAAGTCTGGAAGTGAACTAAAAGATAAAAGACACTATACAGGCTTATATACCCGAGTGGTCACTACCGGTATTACAGTACACAGGGGCTCTTAAAGGTACATACACTACAATTCCTCCCCTTTTAGATAATTAGTACATAACATTTTAAGTAATCATTAATTAACATGTTTACAAGAACAATAATCTACACATTTGCTGCAGTTAATCAATTATAAGTCAGTCTCTCTGGAGGCTTCCTGACTCGGTCCGGATAACACCTCGGTGGTGTAGTAGTTTTCGATGGTGTAGTAGGTTCTTTTGGCAAGGTCGATTCGGCTTGAATGCCAGTGTCGGGTTCATCTGGTTCCAGTATCACCGGATCGGATGTAGATACTATGGGTATCTCTGCTTCATCATTAGGCGTATAGAGTTGTGGTGTAGGTTGTCCCTTTTCGGATGACTATGATCTGGTCAGCATGGCGCCTTATTATGCTTTCTCCAATGTCCACGGTATACATCAGCGGTCCTAGTCGTGTGCAAATAGTTCCAGGCTGCCATTTCTCGGTACGGTAGTCCCGGGCCAAAACTTGTTGACCTATCTGGAAGGTTCTAGTTGGCCTTTCATTCATGCCTTGAAATTGCCGGTTCTCTACATCCCTTCTGATGTTTGGCTTGATCAAATCCAGCCGGCATCTTAGTCTTCTATTGAAAAACATCATGGCGGGAGTTTGGTTTGTAACCACGTGTTGAATTCCTGTTCGCAAACAAGAAGTTATCTACCTTATGTTGTAGATTTATGTCTTCATTACCCATGGCCTTTATGGCCTTCTTGAAGGTCTGGACAAACCTTTCAGCTAATCCATTGGTGGCGGGATGGTATGGGGCAGACGTGTAGTGCTTAACCCCATTGTTTTTAAGAACTTCCTGAATTCTTCGGACACAAATTGCGGTCCATTATCAGAACAGATCTGTTCAGGCAGCCCATTCCTGGCAAATATGGTCCTTAATACTGTGATGGTTTTTTCCGTGGTGGTGGAGGACATCTTTATTACCTCCGGCCACTTGGAGTGTGCATCAACCGCGATTAAGAACATTGAGTCCATAAATGGACCAGCAAAGTCGATATGTACCCTTTGCCATGGAGATGAGGGCCACTCCCATGGATGTAGCGGGGCATGTGGTGGGGCGTTTTGGACCTTCTGGCATCTGAGACAGCTCTTGGTCATTTCTTCGATGTCTCCATCGATACCTGGCCACCACACAAACGCTCCGGCTAGGTTCTTCATTTTCACTCCACTCAGATGCCCCTCGTGAAGCTCCTTTAGCACTTTATCCTGGAGTTTGCGTGGAATCACCACTCTGGATCCACACATCAAGGTTCCTCGACACACTGACAGCTGTTCTCTTCTTTGCGAGAATGCTGGCAACAGTGGTTTGCCATGTGCTGGCCATCCCTTCACCGTTAAATCGTAGACTCGTGAGAGAGTCAGGTCATTTCTCGTTTCCTTTTCAATGGTAGAATTTGTTACTGGTAGACATTCCACTATGGTTGAGTGGAACATCTCCACTGGGTCCACTGTAGGCGCCTCTTCTACCGTTGGCAACGGTAGGCGCGATAAACCATAAGCATTCCCATGCTGTTTTGATCCTTTGTATTCTATGTCATATTGGTGTGCCCCTAGGAAAAGGGACCACCTCTGTAGCCTTTGCGCTGTCATAATGGGAACACCCTTTTTAGGGTTGAATATGGAGACGAGGGGTTGATGGTCAGTCAACAAGGTAAATTTTTGTCCGTGTAGGTAATGGTTGAATTTCTTCACTCCCCACACCAGGCTGAGTGCTTCCCTGTCGATCTGGGCGTAGTTACGCTCAGCTGAGTTCAATGAGCGTGACGCAAAAGCAATCGGCCGCTCCGAGCCATCAGGGAATCTATGCGATAATACCGCTCCTACGCCGTAAGGGGATGCATCGCACGCCAGTCTGATTGGCAGTGATGGGTTGTAATGAGGCAACACTTCCTTGGACGTGATCAAGCCTTTGCATTTACTCCCGTTTGTAGCAGTGCGTTAAGAGGGTGCAGAACAGTTGACAAGTTCGGTAAAAATTTATGATAGCAATTTATCAATCCCAGGAATGACCTAAATTGTGAGACATTTTCAGGTGCTGGGGCTTTTATGACACCTTCAATTTTTTCAGGTGACTTATGCAACCCTTCTTCGTTAATTATATGGCCACAATATGATATTTGTTTCTGGAAAAATTCGCACTTGGGGCGATTTGCTCGTAGGCCCCGTTCTCTCAGTCTAGTGAGCACCTGCTCCAAATTGGCAAGGTGCTCGTTGTTGTTTTCTCCTGTTACAAGGATGTCGTCTAGGTAGCATTGAGTCCCCGGAATCCCTTGGAGGACTTGCTCCATAGCTCTTTGCCAGATAGCTGGAGCTGATGCTACTCCGAAAACCAGTCGATTGTACTGGTACAGGCCTTTGTGTGTGTTTATCGTGAGATACTTTTTAGAGGCCTCCTCAACCTCCATCTGAAGATATGCCTGTGCCAAGTCAATTTTGGTGAAACGTTTCCCTCTGGATAGTGAGGCGAAAATATCTTCTATCCTCAGAAGAGGATACTGTACCGTGTGAAGGACCGGGTTTACAGTCACCTTGAAGTCCCCACAGATGCGAATTTTTCTCTGTTCTTCAGATTTATCATTATTCAACGTTTTCTTCATGACCAGGACGATGGGTGTTGCCCACTCGCTCCAATCTACCTTGGATAACACGCCTGCCTTTTCCAAATTCTCCAGCTCTGCCTCGACCGCTGGATGAATTGCGTATGGCACCGGCCTTGCCTTAAAAAAACTTGGGAATTGCCGCATCTTCCACTTTTATTGAGGCGGTGACACCTTTCAAGGTTCCTAGTTCCTGTTCAAACACTTCTTTGGCGTTGGCCAAGATGTCTTTTAATCGTTCAGGTATGACGTCATCATCATTTTTTTTCTTACTGGTCACCGTCAGTGCCTGAATGGAGTGCCAGTCTAAACGTATCTTCCTGATCCATTCACGTCCCAACAGCGGTGGACCACCATCTTGCAGAACGTATAAATACAACTTCTGTATTTCCTTGCCGTTGTATACAACAGGCACCCTTATTTTCCCTCTGGGGTATACTTTCTGCCCCGTATATGTTTTCAAGATAATGGATGTGTCTTTCAAAGGTATATGCGGAAATAGTCGCTCGTAATCCCGTCAACTTATGACGGTCAGAGCTGATCCTGTATCTAGCTCCATTTTAACTAGGGACCCCGCTATCGTGAGGGTAACCCAAATGGTCTGGTAATCTTCTTTGGCAATTACATTATGTAATTTGAGACAGCTTAGTCTCGTTTCCGGAGTCGCTATCGCTCTTCTGGTCTTCGGAGCTACTGTCCGTCATCATTTGTACCTTTCTGTACTTTTCCTCATTGATTTTTTTTCTGTCAGGGGATTTTTTGTTTCCCGATCGGCATACACGTGCAATGTGTCCCATCTTTCCGCATTGCCTGCATGCTTTGTCCTTGAACCAGCAGTCCCTCTGGTCATGGGTGGATCTGCCGCAGCGATAACATCTCTCGAAACCCCGTGTCATTTCATGGGTGCCGCAGTCCTGTGGCTTTTGCTGTATCTCTGCAGCTCCTCTTGCTGCTGCTTCGTATGATACAGCCACACTGAAAGCCTTGTCCAGTGTCAAATCTTTCTCAGAAAGTAGCCTTTTCTGTGTTCCTTCACTTAGGAGACCGCAGACGAATTTGTCTCGTAGGGAATCTGCCAGTCCTGCCCCGAATTGGCAGTGCTTTGACAGCTTTCTTAATTCGGTGAGGTAATCAGCGTTACTTTCATTCTTGTGCTGATTCCTCCTGAAGAATTTGAATCGTTCCGCTATCAGCAGCGGTGTTGGGTTTAAGTGCTCCTGTAGGGTATCAACAATCTCCTTAAAATTCTTGTCCATCGGTTTGGCTGGAGTGATTAAGTTTCGTAACAGCCCGTATGTCCTTGTGCCCATCAGATTTAGAAGTACCGATGCCTTTTTATCATCCTCTACTTCATTCGCTGTGCAATATACCTCCACTCTTTCCACATGTGGTCCAATCCTCTATATTACTATCGCAAGCAGTAATATTGCCAGTCTTAGGCATCCTGAAAGTCAAAAATGGCGCCTCCCTCGCTTTCCTTTCTTCCCTGCCGAGAAAAAATGGCGCCTCCCGTGCTTTCCCGCCGCTGCCGCTGCTGACAACGCTGTTCTCCGCGGTTTTTATTTACACAGATATTTTTAATAGTTGGAGACTCGTGCCCGCCGGACTCTCTGGGATTTTTCCCTCCCTCTGCTTGGTCCGAACGCCGACCTGCTTTGCAGCGCCGGCCGTCTCCCGAGTGCTCCACCCTCCGTCTGTTTGCCTCCGCCTTCCGACTCGCTGCTCAGCCCCGCTGCAGAGCCACCTGATCGAGCCCCAGCCCGCCGCCCAGGAAGGATTAGTGCAGTACCTGCCACCAGCCCGGCTAGCTGGTGAAACCACAGTTTTTTTTCTTTTTTTTTTTCTTCGACCTTCGTCTGAGGAATCGATCGCCTTGAGGTGCTGCCGAATTGCAGGTAAGTCCGTTTCCAATTCGTCGCCACTGTTGTATCCGTGTATTAATGGAGACACGGAAGGCAGGAGTTGGTTTGACAGGTGTTTACTGAACAAAGTCTGGAGGTGAACTAAAAGATACAAGACACTATACAGGCTTATATACCCGAGTGGTCACTACCGGTATTACAGCACACAGGGGCTCTTAAAGGTACATACACTACAGTTGGAATAAACGGGTCGTTTTCCGAGTGGCAGGCAGTGACTAGTGGAGTACCGCAAGGATCGGTCCTAGGACCCCAGCTGTTCACAATATATATTAATGATCTGGACGAGGGAATTGGATGTAATATCTCCAAATTTGCAGACGACACAAAGCTGGGGGGGAGGGTATGCTGTGAGGAGGATGTCGTGAAACTCCAGCACGATTTGGACAGGTTGGGTGATTGGGCAGAAACATGGCCAATGCACTATAATGTGGATAAATGTGAGGTTATCCACTTTGGTGGCAAAAACAGGAAGGCACATTATTTGAATGGTAATAGATTGGGAGATGGGGAAGTGCAAAGAGACCTGTGTGTTCTTGTACACCAGTCGCTGAAGGTAAGCATGCAGGTGCAGCAGGCGGTTAAGAAGGCAAATGGTATGTTGGCCTTCGTAGCAAGAGGGTTCGAGTACAAGAACAAGGATGTCTTGCTGCAGTTGTACAGGGCCTTGGTGAGACCACACCTTGAGTATTGTGTGCAGTTTTGGTCGCCTTACCTGAGGAAGGACGTTCTTGCCATGGAAGGAGTGCAGCGAAGATTCACCAGGCTGATACCTGGGATGGCAGGAATGACGTATGAGGAGAGATTGTGTCGATTGGGCTTATACTCACTGGAGTTTAGAAGACTGAGAGGGGATCTCATCGAAACCTATAAAATTCTGTCAGGCCTGGACAGACTAGATGCAGGAAGGGTGTTTCTGATGGCCGGGGAGTCCAGAACCAGGGGTCATAGTCTAAGGATAAGGGGTAAGCCATTTAGGACTGAAATGAGGAGGAATTTCTTCACCCAGAGAGTGGTGAACCTGTGGAATTCTCTGCCACAGAGGGCGGTGGAGGCCAGTTCATTAAGTATATTCAAGAAAGAGTTGGATATATTTCTTAAGGCTAAAGGGATCAAGGGATATGGGGAGAAGGCAGGGACCGGGTACTGAATTTGGATGATCAGCCATGATCTCATTGAATGGCGGAGCAGGCTCGAAGGGCCGAATGGCCTGCTCCTATCTTCTATGTATCTATGCAAGCCTTGACATTGACTATCGGCAGGCTGGAATCTTTTGGTTTGTATGACTCAAATACTCACTACATAAGTATAGGTAATGGAAGCCAATCGGCCCATCTAGCTCATCCTTCCACAGAAACCTACAGGAAATCCCAGCAGAATATCTAACTCTCTCTTAAGTTAATATCTTAGAAACTTCTATAAGGTCCTCTCCCATTTGTTTCCTTTCAAAACTGAAGAGTCTGAGCTTTTCTAACCTTTCCTCCCAACACATCCCTCTCCAACATTGAGGATCAGCTATGTGTCATTACTCTGCATCAATTCCAGGGCTTAGATGTTTCCCATGTGCCTCAGTGACCAGGACTGAATACAGTATGATAATCTAGTGCAACAAGTATTAAAGGTGCAGTTTGACGAGAGCAGTGTGCAACTTCAGCATGACGGTTTCAGAATTATACTCTACTGATTTGGCAATAAAGCATTCTGTTTGTTTTATTGATTATTACTCCTATAATGACTGGACATGGTAAGTGTTGAGCCCATTATTACTTCCATATCGGCCTCTCCTCGAACAAGTTCAGTAACATGCATGGACTAGCTCCCCTATTTTATGACCATTAATTGTATGAGTAGTGTGATGTCTTTAGAAGAGTTTTATATTTACCTATCCTTATTTAATTACACTTATACTCTGGCAATGTAAAAAAAATTGTTGCCTCAGACTTCTTAAGTGCAGTTTCTGTCTACAATTGGAGGGGAAAAAAATCAACTAGCCTGGACCTCCTTCCTGGAACCCTATTCAATGGGTCCTCTCTCAAAACACCCCTACACAGAGGGAAAGACCGGCTGATGCCAGTGTGAGCAGAGAGCACCAATGGTCCACAACTATGCAGAAAGAAAGACTCAACCCATAAACACCCAAAGAAATGTTTATACCTGATCATTAGTTTGTTAATTTTCCTGTTTCAATTTGTAACCTTTTGCTTCTAGTGTTTGGTTTCTTGAAATAAAATGATCACAATAAAAATTAAGGATTTCTTTTTTATACCTACTGCACTAGCTTATCATGTAATTTTAAATTTGGGAATAGCTGAGAATTGGAATTCCATGTTATTTGTGACAGATTAGTATTAATACTTTTTAAAATGAGGAACATACATGTAAATACAAGAGTCTGACACACTGGACTAAGAAAAGTGATTTGCAATCACAGTAACTATTCAGTCTTACAACAGAATCATTACTGTATTAGATGAAGGTACAATGAGCAAAAGGACAATATTTTGTTTTGCATACATTAACTAAGCACTGTCTTTTTTGAGGCGTTTTCATTGGAGAGTTTAATTTTAGAAAGAGAGGGAGAAGGAATGAAAGCAAAATAAATTATAATTGTATGAAAGAAAAAACCTGCATTTGTAGATCACCTAATTACATACTCATGACAGACCAAAGCACTTCACAAACAGCAAATTACTTTTGAAATGTAATTGCTGCTGTTATGTAGGCAAGAGCTTCAGCCAGTTTGTGCACAACAAGATCCCACAAACAGCAAGTAAAATGAATTACCAGTCAATTGTTTTTTGGCAATAATATATGGCACTTTATCACTTCACACATACCCAATGAATTACTTCTGAAGTGTAGTTAGTTATTACCACACAGCACAACAAACCCAGCCCTCAGTGGGACTTTTATATGTCCTTATCTTCCTCCATTATCAGCAGTTACCCAACAACTTTAATTTTTGAACATTTACAATATATTAATTATTACTACCATGAGACTAGTTTGACCAAAACAATTGAATGGCAAGAGCACCTTCTACTGTAGTATAGTAATAGAACTGGTTGCATATGCTTACCTTATTGCCACTCAATTCACAAATCACTTCCTTCTCTTCATCGCGCAATACTGGGATCTGAGGTATATTCCCAACAAAGACATGGCTGCGAATAACAGGAAGTAGGTCAAAACAGGATTTAGTAATTTTCATTAAGGCACTGGTTACAGCCTCTTCACTTGAATTAACAGGTTCAAGAGGCTGGCAGAAAAGTTCAAGTCCAGCTTTACTTCCAGTTTTCTGTTCTACTAGACCATTGTAAAGTGGTTTGGTTGTGTCTACAACATTTACAGTCGAGGACTCTTTTGGGGTGATTAAATCAGCAGTATTATCTCCATGCTGAAAATTGTTTTCAGTTTTCAGTCTTTTAGTATTTTCTGCTCCATCGTCTTCTGCAGTTCTTTTGGCAGCCATTTGGTCTCGTTTGGGTCTATCCATGGTATTCGAAGTGACAGCAACAACTGGCTGCTGCTGCTGCTCCAAATCTTTTGCATGTCCATCGGTTTTTGTGCCTTCAGACCTGGAATTGCTTCCTGCTTTCACAAATGCAGTTGCAGTTGAATTGATTGCTTTGAACCCCATGATTTGATTCACAGCCCCGGCTTGGTTCTCACCATCTGCAGGGCCACGCATGCTGAGCTGAACATTTCCACGGAGAATATTTAAAGTTCTTGCACGGGCAGAGAGGTTAGGATACATGGCATCCAGAATCTTTACAGAGTTCTCCTGAGGTAAAGTTGAACCTGCAGTTGCTGATGCAGACTGAGGTAGTCTCCCAGGCACAGGAACAGCATGTTTTGGGGTTGCAGTGCAAAACTGTAATGGAGAGGACTGGATTCTCTCATTTCTTGCAAATTCTAATGGGGATGGTGAGTGTATTGATGGAGACTTTTGTTGAATATGATCAAACTGAGGTGAAACTGAAGCAGCGTTTGAGGTCTCCTTTGAAGGGGAAGCCAAATCATCTGCAGGGGACCACAAGGAGGCTACACTAGATGTTGTAATAAGAGGGGATATCGGTCTTGTAGCTCTTGCAGTTCTTGGAGGTGTGGCTACAAGTGGTGGCAGCAGAGGTGGCAGAGGTTGTCCCATTTCTAACATCACTTGATGGATTTCTTGTGTGCACAACGCTGGAGCAGAAGTGTCAGCATTGGCTAGTACAGGTGGATTGTTCGGATTTGAACCTCTGCTCCTTAAAACTACACGACTTTTGTAGGCGGATTGTGTTTTTGACTTTTGTAAACTGCTATCTTGCTGCACATCTCCATGTCCTTCACTCAAAGCACGTGGTAAACGTCTATACACTTGTATTTTTCTGCTTTTTGAATTCTTTCTGGAGGTCTGCTCACATTCTGAAGTTCCAAATGACTCCATATTCACTGAATTGCCAACTGCACTTTCAAATAATACCTCTTTTCCACACAATGCCACGGAGTGAACGGGTCTCCGAAGGTCTGAAGGAAGTGATGTGTTCCCAGATAGTCTCTTTGCCTTTGGCATTCCTACTTTATCTTTTTCAACAATGTCCATCTGAGAAACAGACTCAGGAGCAGCTAATAGATCATTGCTAGTGTAAAGCATAGTTTGTGAACCATCATATATTAATTCAGTTTGTGTTGAAATGTCGACTTTTTGTACAAGAGGTATGTAATTGAAGGTTCCCTCTAGAGTAGTATTTGTAGAATTATTCACTTTTTTTACACTTGCGATGCAATTGGGCATTTCCTCTGCAATTCCAATGGAATTCTTGTTTATTTGGATGCCAAAGTGCTCTTTTGTACAAGTGTTACTGTCTTGATTGGAACAGACTTCAGGAGAGCTTTCCAATTTCTCCACAACTTCTGGATCATTTTGCAGACAATTATTTCCCACCAAATGTTTATTTTCTATTTGCGTACATCCTAACAACAGGTCATCGTTAGGGCTCGATTCTGAAAGAGGCTCATTGTCACAAACTTTCAGCGCAGGGTTATCTGAATCCAAAGCTGAAGCTTCACATTCTACTGACATAGTATTGTCACCATTTTCACCTGCATCTTCAGAATTTATATGTGTGTCGTTGTTTGCTTCAAGCACTGGAGTTTGACAGGTGTCTTGTGAAAAACCTTCATCCAAAGTCACCAGTTCAGTTTTACTCTCTCTGCAGTCAGAATGAATAGCTATTAACTCTTCCTTAGCATATGTTATGCTTTCAATATTACAAACCGTTTCATCAGATTCCAATACACTTTTAGAATTAAAAGGCGAGCCAGCACATTGAACAGTAGCATGGCCAGTAACAGAAAGGGAGCACTGCTCAGTTTCAGTTTTGTAATTCCCAGTCTGAACTTCTAGCTCATGAGTCAGATTTTCAGGTGCGCACACTTCAGTTGCAATTTCCATTTCAACCACTTTATGATTAATGGCTTCCTGTGTTTCTCTCTCGGGAGTTAGACTCTTCCCATGCCATTGCTTTCTTTTCTTGATTTTTCTAACCAACATTGAGACTTCTGCTTCAGAGTTCTGTGGATCTTCATTCATCTCGCAAATCTGAGTTGAGGCTGACAGTTGTACCTCATTACCAGGCAGCTTTCTACTTTTCAAAGGTATGTCCTCACTTTTTTCTGAGTTTGCATTTTCTTCAGATTCCACTACATTATTATTCACAGTATCACCTATTTTGTTCTGCCCAACTTTAGCAAAGTTTTCTTGCCCAACACTATCCAGTAACACATATGGACTTGAGGATTCAGTTGAAAAAGCATTAATTTCAAACTGTGTGGCAGTCTGATCAGAAGACAAACATTCCCCCGATAGCCTTACAGTCCGGTTGTTTTTCTTTCCTATATCACTTCTTTCTTTTTCCTTGTTTTCCATTAACTTATCTTTTCCTTCATTCCACATATCAACTGGACTTTCACAAACAGTGTGTTTTACCTTTTCAGTATCTTCAGTTGATTCCGACCGTGCGCAAAGGAAACCCTGCTTTTCATATTTATCAGACATTCCTACAGTAGAAGTAAATTTCATGGATTTGTCCTCAGCAAGATCAGTTACCACAAAAGAACAGTCAGACTCAAGAAATGAAGATACTTCTTTTGTGTTGGTAATTATATCTTGCTCATTTATTGTGTACTTGGTTTGGGAATCTTCAATGGAGGACTGCACTGAAATCAATGTGCATTCAAGAAATGAGTTATTGGAACTAACTTCTTCCACCTCCTCATCTTGTGTAGAAATGCAGTCTTCGCACTGGTCCTGAATAACACCAGGTAGCACAGAACTGTCAAACTCAACAAGTGGAGAAGCCTGCTCCATTTTGTTAAGACAATCTTGACCCTTTGTTGCAGACTCTGCTTGGGCCAGGTGGGTATTGAATGGCACTAAAGTTGATATACATTTAACTTTTGGTCCGCCAAATGTAGAACCATTGGCATCTACTTCCTCTAGTTCCATATCCTTAATATGACTATAGTGCTTGAAACGGTCTTGAGTGACATCAGCTACCATAGAACAGTCAGACTCAAGCGAAGATACCTCCTCAGGTTTGTTGAGACTGTCTTTCTCCTTTATTATTAAGTCTGATTGAGTCGGTTGAATAAATTCCTGTTCTGAAGGTAACAGTTCATTGTTAGGACTGTCAAAAGTAGAACTATTGGAAGCTATGTTCTTTATCTCCATACCTCCAGTACAAACACAGTCCTTGGACCTGTCTTTAGCAACATCAGCTATGACAGAATTGTCAGTCTTGGCAAGTACAGTTGTCTCCTGCATTCTGTCAAGTCCATTTTGTTCCTTTGCTACAAACTCTTCAATATCATTGGACAGCACAGAAGTCAGTGTGCTTTTATCTTTTTGATTATCAGATATTAAACTACCAGAATTAATTTTCTCCATTTCTGTATCCTCTGTAGAAACATAGTTCTTTGACTTATCCCGAGATATGTCAGTTTCCATAGAACAGTCAAAATCAGCTCGTGGCGTTATCTCCTGCATTTTGTCAAGTCCACTATGCTCCTCCGCTACAAATTCAGTATAGGTCTGCTGAACATCAGAGGCTGGCATTGAATTCAGTGTGCATTTATCTTTTTGATGATCGGATATTGAACTACCAGAATTCATTTTCTCCATCTCTGTATACCTTGTAGAAATGCAGTTCTTGGACTTGTCTTGAGAAACACCAGTTTCCATAGAACAGTAACCCTCAGTTGGTGGTGTTATCTCCTCCATTTTGTTAAGATTTTGCTCTATCATTTCCACATCAATTAGCTGCAATGAAGTCTGTGTACATTCACCTTTTTGTCTGTTAGATGTAAAACTATTGCAATTAACTTCCTCCATCTCCATATCCACAGTAGGAATGCATTCCTTTGACTTATCCTGAGCAACACCATGTACCACTGTACTGTTAAGTTGTGAAAGTATTACTTTCTCCACTGTGTTAGTGCCAATTTGCTCCTTTGTCATGGATTCTGAATTGGTGTGCTCCATATCAGAGGGCAGCTCTGAAGTTAATGTGCATTCATCTTTTTTACTGTCACGTGTAAAACTATTACAATGAATTTCCTCCATCTCCATTTCTTCAAAAGTTGTACCTAGTTGTCCACAAGCACTGGCTTCTTGTAATACGAGCTCCTCCATGTCCACTTCTTTAACAAAAGTGCCTATCCCATATCCTTCTTTGCTGCATGGCTTTGAACTTTTAAGTTCAGGTTCCACTGTTTTAAGATTAGATATTACTGAAGCCACAGTGTCTTTCGACCCTTCTGTAATATCATCCCCCTGCATATTGTCACTGTAATTGTGTCGCAGAGATGTCAGATCCTTTTCATGAACAGCGTTGGTTGCGAGAAGAGAATCAGCGTTGCACATTTCTGGAGTTCTGGTCACATCCAAGTCCTTTACAGTTTCCTCAAATAAAGATTGAGCTTTAGCACTGTTCTCATTTCTACACTGAACATCTCCGACAATCAAACAAGGATCTGACAATTCACCCTTCACTTCAGTTTTTGTCAAACACTGCTCATTCAGGTCTTTAGTTTCTGCCTCAGTGCAATCCATTTTCTCAGCAGGTAACTCTCCAACTGTACTTTCAGAAATGCCTGCTTCCACCATGGATGATTGATCGGTTATCAGCACCTCGGTGCATCCAGAACTATCAAGTTGATCAGGCTCTGAAACATTTTCACTGCAGCTTCTTCCAGGAAGATTTCTACCTTCATCATCACTTGAATCGGTAATATCTCCAAATAAGGTTTGCTGCATAAGAGTAAAAAAATTTACAGTTATTTGACATTCAAGTTGTTTCTACCGAACAGAAAATGGTGAAGCAGCATGACATTACCCTTTTATCATTTAAAAATCAGATAAACCATGGCTCTCATGATATCCTACTTAGTAGCTAAGCCACAGAGATCAGGAAGATCCCAGGGTCATTCTTCAGCCCGTGCCGAGTTTCTAATTTCAGTCAGGGCAGTAGTTGGGATGCTACAATTCACTTAGCGTCCCTGAGTTGTTGAAGGGAAAAAAGGAGCTCCTAGGTTCTTGATTGCCATTCAGCACTGCTGTTAAAAATGCAAAAGGGTGGATGTAGATGACAACAGAATCAGACTTGTCTGTGATGGCCTGTGTGCTTGAATAGCCAGTGAACACTCATTCCTTGTCTCACACACAAATAATGATTACTCAGGCCAGGAATTGGAGGGTGCTTACTGCATTGGAACTGTACCTCAGCAAAGAGTTAACAGCTTCAGACGAGGGTAGGGGACAAAACTGACTAGGAAAAAAAAAATCTGCTCCAGTGAGCTGGAATTCCTTCGAGCTACAGGCAATTTTAAGACACAACTGACAACTTCCTTTTTCATTTTAGATCAGTTTAGGCATATTTTGTTCCTTTACCACTCCAATATGTTTTGTATTCCTCTTGGATCTCAGGTTCTATTTGAAATGTTCTTTGACAAAAGCTACCTTTTAGAAGACTTTTATGCCCTCGATGTATCAACCAGCATGACATTAACATACTGCTTCAGTTGTGCTGACATGGGGTGTTCTGCCTTCTTGTGAAGCTTGGAGCACCAATGAGCATGCAAAGGCATACAAGCACTGTGTCCTGCATTAGACCACTATAAATATTGGCTGTCAAAATATGACAAATGATATTAAGTTATAAAATTCAACTGGCCAATAATTGATCTCCCAGCTATGCCAGTATGGATAAGGGAGAGTTCTGTTTATATACACATATATACTAAAAAGACTGCTGACATCATTAGGAAAACAAATCAAATGTTATTTTTCCCTCTATCAACACATATAGGCTGAAAAATGTAACCTGAATAGGACTCATAATTCCGGTTTGTTCCAGTGTAGCTTTAAACATTTTCTTGTGCACCATCAAATCTAAAGATAATCTGGGAGTATGGGAATATCACAACACTTCCATGGCATTGCTTGTGAATAGTATGGTGTCTGGAGTACAGTTGTGATGTTTTAGGTGCTAACCTGACCTGTCCCTTTAAGTACACCCTGTAGGGAAATGGTGTAAATATACAAATGCAGGTTAATTGTAGACTGCGGAAGTCAATAAATCACTTGTAAATTTTAGGCTGCAGGTCAACCACGGGCTTTCTTTCTCTTTGTTTAATAATATTTTATATCTGTAACAAAATGTGACAGTTATCTTCCTCTCTCAAACTCTCCCTTTGTCTCTCTCAATCTCTCCCCTCTCGTAGACTGGCGAGATTCCACCAGGTAGTGGAAATCTGGAACTTTCTCCCCCAAAATGCTGCGGATGCTGGGTCAGTTGAAATTTTCAAGACTGAGATTGATAGATTTTGTTAGGCAAGGGTATCAAGAGACTATGGAGAAAAGATGGGTAAATGAAGTTGAGGTACAGATCAGCCATGATCTAATAGAATGGAGGAATAGGCTCGAGTGTCTGAATGGCCTGCTCCTGTTCCTATGCAACACACAGAGAGGAATTTATTTTTCCTGATGGTCAATTAAATTTTTTAATCAAGGTAATATTATTCATTTGTACATTTTTTGTGCTCATCAAGGAAAAAATACTAATGTTGGACCAGTTGCATAGTAAAGCTCCCTATTCTCAACTCCAGCATAACCTTAGCCTAAGAGGAGCACCCCTGACATAGCCACCACCCCTGCCGCACCCCCCATCCCACCACCCCCTCCATTTCTCATCCAACCATCTTGCTGGGCTGTGTGTGTGGTGTTACCAGAAGTCACCTTGTGCTGTAGGCCTATGCCCACCAAGAACTGGACAGAGAAAGGAAACCTTCACCCTCAGTCTGGGCTGGATTCAAGCACAGGTTTCAAGTGGCAGGAGAGTGTGCTAATGCACTGAATCACATATTATCTCAAACCACATTTATGTTTTCTAGGCCATTACGGAGAACAAACTGAGTGGTAATTCCCCGTGGTACCTCACAGCCCTGCCCAAATGACCTTGGCGTTGATTATAACAACTCCAATTAAATATTTAGTGTAATACTGTAATGTTCTGAAAATATGACAGCCCAAGGACCTGAAAGACTACGTGTTAAACCAATCATTGGAATAACTAATAGAATATTTACTAAAATGTATAAAATTAAGTTGTTCTGTAATAAATACCAAATTCTGCTTAGACCTGCCTTTTTAGTTGAAGGGGAACATGGCAGTGGAGACAGTTGTGGCGGAAGAGGTTCAGTCCAATCAAGTATCTCTTGCAGCTGTTGGCTTAAAGCATCTTGCTCATCATCATCATCACCATCAGTATCCGTACTTGAAGCACTTAGACTGTCAACAGGATCTTTCTGTTTAGTCGGTTCTACAGTTTTGTCATCATAGGAGGCACTGTCGCTATTGCTTTTCAGTCCTTCATCAGCCAAACTCTCATCCATCTCTAGGAGATCATTTTCCTCTTGGTCACACTCCAGCTGACGTGAGGGTGAGGACGTTAGCAGCTCTGAGGTTTCTCGTGGACTACTGTGACTTGGGTTAATTAAACTGCTTCCAACGATCTTACATTTCCTCCGTGGATTCCCTCTCTTGCCTACAACAGTATAGATTGTAAAAAAAAATTTAAACATGGTCAAACATTTCTAGTTTTTAAAAACAGGTTTAGACCCCCCGCCCCACAACCAACCACCATCATCATTACTTAAGCTCTTTGCTAATAAAGATGAGGAATGTTCATGCTATCCACTTCTACACCCAGTGACATGGTCAGACAATTCAAATTAGGCTCGGCATACCTGGGCTGTTAGCGCTTCCCTTGTTTGGCTTCTCTTGTACACTGGGCCTTTCAAGGCACATCCATATTTCATCCAGCAACAGTTTTACTTTATCTGTGGGTACAATCAACTGTCAATACATCACTCTGCTATTTCAGTTTCACCAATTAAGATTTAAACAATGGTGAAGAAGAAATCAAACATGCACAGGTAAATATTTGGGATAATTTTCCAAAGTTGTGCTCCCAGGGGGGAGCCTTGCCCGCCAAGAGTACATTCTGAAAATTCAGGCATGCAGATTTGGTAATTTTTCACCATTTAAAATAATAGTCGGAAAATGATGTCAGTGCATGCCTGAATTTCCAATATGTGCTCTTGGCAGGAACACAAAAATCAGGAAATTAACCAAGGTCTTTTAATTCTAAGGTAGAACTTTTGAAATGTTCAGTGTCAGTATTTCTAAAAAAAAGTTTACTTCTCAGTGAAAGGCCTGGGAAATAGAAAACTTGTATTTTTTTTAAATGTTTTATCAAATTACTGACATTTTACAAAGATAGTTTCTCGAGCATTAAGATATGAGCCTAAATCAAAATATGATGCTGTGACGTAAATTTTTATGTAATGTAGTTAATGCATTTTTAAAAATGGGGTTGTAAAAACCCGAGCTCATCACTAACATTTTTCAAACTTCTTTTAGTATAAAGGAAGCAGCCAAAATATCACTTCAGGTTTTTCTCTCCTTTTTACAAATCAACCATTTAAATACACATCCTGATCACTTCACATTTAACATGATTTGATTTATCAAAATATTCCCAAATATTATCTTTGATTATCCAGCCCAAAATATGACTATCTTCTACCTATAAGTTAAATTCAGCATGTGTAAATTATACACACCGTAGCACATTATTGATTGGTCTCAAAATTCTTCATATAAAAAAAAATCCAGTATTCACATCTGGCATACGGATGCCCATCATCAGGTTTAAACATAAGGGTAGATTTACTTTTTGCTATTTGTAGTTAAATGATAAAGTACATTCTTAATCAAAGCATATGAAGCAAAGATGCAAACTCTTCCCCAATGACTGTGCTTATACAATCCAGAAGTATGATCAACAACCCCTTTAAACTCAAAAAAACATAATGGCCCAAAATTTCGGGTCAGGGGCTTCCCGCGGGTGCAAGCCCCCGACCTTGCGCGCCGGCCGTTGAGCTGTGGGCCCCCGTGGAATTCCGATCCGGGGCCTGCTCCAGCTGCCGGCGCGCAGTGCTTGCGTATCCCAGGGGCGCAGTTAGTTTGATGCGTCCCCTGGGATCACGTGGGCTATGGGCAGCCAATCGGAGCAGATAATGCTCCATTCATAAGTCTGACAGGAAGTGCTGTCAAACTTAGAAATACTACGGGCCCCTTCTTCTTACAAAATATCACTAAATCTTCAAATAAATTTTTAAAAACATCACATTTTTTAAATAAACTATAAATTAAATGAAATAACTATTTTAAACAATAATTTAAATTTTCGAAAAAAATAATTTTATTTTCTAACAGAGCTAAAAATAAACTTACCTTGCTTTAAAGTATTTAAAAATAATGGCCCAGAAATTCGGGTCTCCACGGGTGAGTACGCATGGGGTACTCACCCATAGGCCCGATGGAAGTGCCGGTTTCCTGTATGCATTGCGCATGCGCGGGAAACCGGCACTTCCGTTCCTCTGAAGCAAGAGGTTCAGAGGTCGAACGCGTGCGCGGGGGAGGCTGCGCGTGCGCATGGAACTTCGTTTTTTTTTTTTTTAAAACAGGTTTTTCCGTGAGGGTAATTCTGCAGAATTTAGAAATATAAAAAGCAGGCGTAAGGCCTGCTTTTCACAAGGTAAGTGGTGAATTAATTAAAATTAAAACATTTTTTCCACAGGTTTATTATTTTTATACTTTAAAGCAAGGTAAGTTTATTTTTAGCCCCATTAGAATATAAAATTATTTTTTCCCAAAATTTTAATTATTGTTTAAAATAGTTATTTCATGTAATTTATAGTTTATTTAAAAAATGTGATTTAAAAAAAAAAATATTTGAAGGTTTAGTGCTATTTTGGGGCTGTAGTATTTATAAGTCTTGACAGCACTTCCTGTCAGACTTATGAATGGAGCATTATCTGCTCCGATTGGCTGCCCATGGCCCACGTGATCCCAGGGGACGCATCGAACTAACTGGGATACGCAAGCACTGCGCGCCGGCAGCTGGACCAGGCCCCAGATCGGAATTCCACGGGGCCCTACAGCTCAACGGCCGGCGCACAAGGTAAGTGCAGGTCAGGGGCTTACACCCGTGGGAAGCCCCCGACCCGAATTTCTGGGCCAATAAACCTGTGGAAAAAATGTTTTAATTTTAATTAATTCACCACTTACCTTGTAAAAAGCAGGCCTTATGCCTGCTTTTTACATTTCTAACTTCTGCAGAAGTGCATGCAGGAAACTGGCACTTCCATTGGGCCTACGGGTGAGTACCCCGTGCGTACTCACCCGTGGAGACCCGAATTTCTGGGCCAATGTACATGCAACAACAACAACTTGTATTTATAGAACACATTTAACGTAGTAAAACATCCCAAGGCACCGCACGGGAGTATTATAAGACAAAAAATTTGACACCGAGCCACAAGGATAAATTAGGGCAGGTGACCAAAAGCTTGGTCAAAGAGATAGGTTTTAAGGAGCGTCTTAAAAAAGAGGTAGCAAGGCAGAGAGGTTTAGGCAAGAAATTCCAGAGCTTAGGGCCTAGGCAACAGAAGGCACGGCCACCAATGGTTGAGCAATTATAATCAGGGATGCTCAAGAGGGCAGAATTAGAGGAGCGCAGATATCTCGGGTGGGGAGGGTTGGGGGCTGAAGGAGATTACAGAGATAGGAAGGGGCGAGGCCATGGAGGGATTTGAAAACAAGGATGATAACTTTGAAATCGAGGCGCTGCTTAACCGGGAGCCAATGTAGGTCAGCGAGCACAGGGGTGATGGGCGAACGAGACTTGGTGCGAGTTAGGACTCAGGCAGCCGAGCTTTGCATGACCTGAAGTTTACGTAGGGTAGAATGTGGGAGGCCAGCCAGGACTGTGTTGGAATAGTCAAGTCTAGAGATAACAAAGGCATGGATGAGGGTTTCAGCAGCAGATGAGCTGAGGCAAGGGTGGAGACAGGCAATGCTACGGAGGTAGAAATAGGCGGTCTTTGTTATGCTGTGGATATGTGGTCAGAAGCTTATTTCAGGGTCAAGGTTGCGAAGAGTGTGGTTCAGCCTCAGACAGAGGTCGTCGTACGTGTCTTCACACTGTTCCCTTTGGGGAACTGTATGAAGTGGTGGAAGGATTTCTGGCCGCGATTAACGCTCCTTCCGTGACCGTAACCATCTTTGTACCAGCCATTAGGGTGGTTAGTCCTATGGCGGGAGGGTTTTACGGGCTCCCACAACCCATACGAGGGGGGGGGGGGGGGGCCACCCACACCCATGGACGCAAGTATCCCGCTGGAAGTCAACCCAGAATTTAGAGCCGGAGCTCCGACTCCACTTGCCGGGACTGTCTGGAGCAGGGTTCGAAACCCTACGCCTCCTGGCCCAGCGGCGGGGATGCTACCACTACGCCAAAGGCCCACTCCCAGACAGAGGTTAGGGAGAGGGATGGAGTCAGTGGCTAGGGAATGGAGTTTGTGGCGGGGACCGAAAACAATGGCTTTGGTCTTCCCAATATTTAATTGGAGAAAATTTCCGTTAACCAGAACTGTATGTCAGACAAGCAGTCTGACAATTTAGAGACCGTGGAGGGGTCGAGAGAAGTGGTGGTGAGGTAGAGCTGGGTGTCGTCAGTGTACATGTGGAAACTGACGCTGTGTTTTTGGCTGATGTCGCCAAGGGGCAACATGTAGATGTGAAATAGGAGGGGGCCCAAGGATAGATTCCCAGGGGACACCCGAGCGGGAAGAGAAGATGTTGCAGGTGATTTTCTGGCTACGATTAGAGAGATAAGAATGGAAGTGCAGTCCCACTCAGCTGGATGACGGTGGAGAGGCATTGGTGAAGGATGGAATGGTCAACTGTGTCAAAGGCTGCAGACAAGTCAGTAAGGACAAGGCGGGATAGTTTACCTTTGTCACAGTCACAAAAGTTTGACTTTATGCTGAATTACTTACTTTTGTCAATTGCTGTTGGCATCTCCTGCGTGGCATTCTGTGTCTGTGCATCTTTCAAAACTAGAAGACATCATATTGCACAAATTTTAAAAAGATGTACTTAACACACAAATTAGTGAAAAAGTATTTCAGAATATAGATCGTGCTTTTTACCTTTTATACCATTCTTCTGCTGAACCATCAGTTTCTCCTGTTGATTTAAAAAAAGTTACCAACTTCAAAATAAAAAAGTACAAACTTTTCAGCACAAAGGAACACTATACAACTTTCAGTTCAATAGAGTCAGAGTTATACAGCACAGAAAGAGGCCCTTCGGCCCATCATGTCCACACCGGCCATCAAGCCCTGTCTATTCTAATCCCATTTTCCAGCACTTGGTCTGTAGCCTTGTATGCTATGGCGTTTCAAGTGCTCATCTAAATGCTTCTTGAATGTTGTGAGGCTTCCTGCCTCTACCACCCTTTCAGGCAGTGAGTTCCAGATTCCAACCATCCTCTGGGTGAAAAAGTTTTTCCTCAAATCCCCTCTAAACCTCCTGCCCCTTACCTTGAAACTATGCCCCCTGGTTATTGACCCCTCTAGTAAGGGGAAAAGTTCCTTTCTATCCACCCTATCTATGCCCCTCATAATTTTGTATACCTCAATCAGGTCCCCCCCTCAGCCTTCTCTGCTCTAAGGAAAACAAACCCAGCCTGTCCAGTCTCTCTTCATAGCTGAAGCGCTCCAGCCCAGGTAACATCCTGGTGAATCTCCTCTGCACCCTCTCCAATGCAATCACATCCCTCCTATAGAGTCATAGAGTTATACAGCACGGATAGAGGCCCTTCGGCCCATCGTGTCCGCGCCGGCCATCAAGCCCTGTCTAATCTAATCCCATATTCCAGCATTTGGTCCGTAGCCTTGTATGCTATGGCATTTCAAGTGCTCATCCAAATGCTTCTTGAATGTTGAGGGTTCCAGCCTCCACAACCCTTTCAGGCAGTGAGTTCCAGACTCCAACCACCCTCTGGGTGAAAAAGTTCTCTCAAATCCCCTCTAAACCTCCCGCCCTTTACCTTGAATCTATGCCCCCTAGTTATTGACCCTTCTACTAAGGGAAAAAGCTCCTTAGTATCCATCCTATCTATGCCCCTCGTAATTTTGTACACCTCAATCATGTCCCCCCTCAGCCTCCTCTGCTCCAAGGAAAACAAACCCAATCTGCCCAGTCTCTCTTCATAGCTGAAGCGCTCCAGCCCTGGTAACATCCTGGTGAATCTCCTCTGCACCTTCTCCAAAGCTATCACATCCTTCCTGTAGTGTGGCGACCAGAACTGCACACAGTATTCCAGCTGTGGCCTAACCAGTTTTTTATACAGCTCCATCATAACCTCCTTGCTCTTATATTCAATGCCTCGGCTAATGAAGGCAAGTATCCCATATGCCTTTTTTACCACCTTATCCACCTGTTCCGCCGCCTTCAGGGATCTGTGTACTTGCACACCCAGATCCCTCTGACCCTCCATCTTGCCTAGGGTCTTACCATTCATTGTGTATTCCCTTGCCTTGTTAGTCCCCCCAAAGTGCATCACCTCGCACTTTTCCGGGTTAAATTCCATTTGCCACTGTTCCGCCCATCTGACCAACCCATCTATATCGTCCTGCAGACTGAGACTACCCTCCTCGCTATTTACCACCCTACCAATTTTTGTATCATCCGCGAACTTACTGATCATACCTTTTACATTCATATCCAAGTCATTAATGTAGACCACAAACAGCAAGGGACCCAGCACCGATCCCTGTGGTACCCCACTGGCCACAGGCTTCCAGTCACAAAAACAACCTTCGACCATCACCCTCTGCCTTCTGCCACTAAGCCAGTTTTGTATCCAATGTGCCAAGGCACCCTGGATTCCATGGGCTCTTACCTTCTTGACCAGTCTCCTGTGCGGGACTTTATCGAAGGCCTTACTGAAATCCATGTATACCACATCCACTGCGTTACCCTCATCCACACACCTAGTCACCCCCTCAAAAAATTCAATCAAATTAGTCAGACATGATCTTCCCTTGACAAAGCCATGTTGACTATCCCTGATTAATCCTTGCCTCTCCAAGTGGAGACTAATTTTGTCCCTCAGAATTTTTTCCAATAATTTTCCTACCACTGATGTTAGGCTCACTGGCCTGTAGTTCCCCAGTTTTTCCCTACTCCCCTTCTTGAATAATGGTACTACATTAGCGGTTCTCCAGTCCTCTGGCACATCCCCTGTGGCCAGAGAGGTTCTGAATATATGTGTTAGAGCCCCCGCAATCTCTTCCTTTGCCTCACACAGCAGCCTGGGATACATTTCGTCCGGGCCTGGGGATTTATCCATTTTTAGGCCTGCTAAAACCGCCAATACCTCCTCCCTCTCGATGTTAATATGTTCGAGCATATCACAGTCCCCCCGCCCTATTTCTATGTCTACATCGTGCCTCTCCATAGTGAAAACAGATGCAAAAAATTCATTTAGAACCCCTCCTACATCTTCCGGCTCCACACACAGATTGTCACTTTTGTCCCTAATAGGCCCTATTTTTTCCCTAGTTATCCTCTTACCCTTAATATGCTTATAAAACATCTTAGGATTTTCCTTTATTTTGCTCGCCAGTGTTATTTCATGGCCCCTCCTTGATCTCCTTTCTTTTTTAAGTATCCCCCTGCACTTTTTGTACTCGAGGGCTTCCTCCGTCTTTAGCCTTTTGTATCTGCCAAAAGCCCTCCTTTTTTTTCTAATCCATTCTCGTATATCCCCTGACATCCAAGGTTCCCTGTGGTTTTTGGAACCACCCTTGACCTTTACGGGAACATGTTGCCATTGTATGATCTCAATCTCCCTTCTGAAAGCCTCCCATTGCTCCGATGCGGATTTTCCTACAAGTAGCTGATCCCAGTCCATTTTGGCCAGATCCTGCCTTATCCTATTAAAATCGGCCTTCCCCCAATTTAGAACCTTTATTTCCGGCCCATCCCTGTCCTTTTCCATGACCACCTTAAATCTCACCATATTATGGTCACTGTCACCAAAGTGCTCACCTACTAGCACTTCTTCCACTTGGCCGGCCACATTCCCTAGAATTAGGTCCAGTACCGCCCCCTCTCTTGTAGGACCTTCTACATGCTGGCTCAAAAAGCTCTCCTGGATGCACTTTAAGAATTCTACACCCTCTGTGCCTTTCACACTCTGACTATCCCAGTTAATATTGGGGAAGTTGAAATCCCCCATTATTATTACCCTATTATTTGCACATTTCTCTGAGATTTGCCTACATATCTGTTCCTCTATCTCCCCCTGACTGTTTGGAGGCCTATAGTACACTCCCAGCAAAGTGCTTGCCCCCTTTTTGTTTTTAAGCTCCACCCATATGGCCTCATTAGAGGAACCTGCTAATATGTCATCCCTCCTTACTGCAGTAATTGACTCCTTAATTAATATTGCGACACCCCCTCCTCTTATACCGCCCCCTCTGTCTCGCCTGAAGATTCTGTACCCCGGAATATTGAGCTGCCAGTCTTGCCCCTCCCTCAACCATGTCTCCGTGATAGCAACAATATCATAGAGTGGTGACCAGAACTGCACACAGGATTTCAGCTGTGGCCTAACTAACGTTTTGTACAGCTCCATCATAACGTCCCTGCTCTTATATTCTATGCCTCGGCTAATGAAGGCAAGTATCCCATATGCCTTTTTAACCACCTTATCTACCTGTCCTGCTGCCTTCAGGGATCTATGTACATGCACACCAAGGTCTCTCTGATCCTCTGTCCTTCCTAGGATCCTACCATTCATTGTGTATTCCCTTGCCTTGTTTGTTCTCCCAAAATGCATGACCTCACACTTTTCAGGGTTAAATTCCATTTGTCACTGTTCTGCCCATCTAACCATCCCGTCTATATCGTCCTGTAGCCTGAGGCTTCCCTCCTTGCCATTTACCACTCCACCAATTTTCGTGTCATCTGCGAACTTACTGATCATACCTCCTACATTCATATCTAAATCATTAATGTACACTACAAACAGCAAATGACCCTGCGGTACACCACTGAACACAGGCTTCCAGTCATAAAAACAACCTTCGACCATCACCCTCTGCCTCCTGCCACTAGGCCAATTTTGGATCCAATGTGCCAAATTGCCCTGGACCCCATGGGCTCTTACCTTCTTGACTAGTCTCCCATGTGGGACTTCGTCAAAAGCCTTACTGAAGTCCATGTAGACTACATCAACTGCACTACCCTCATCCACACACCTAGTCACCCCCTTGAAAAATTCAATCAAATTGGTCAGGCATGATCTCCCTCTGACAAAGCCATGCTGACTGTCTCTGATTAATCCGTGCCTCTCCAAGTGGAGACTAATTCTGTCCCTCAGAATTTTTTCCAATAATTTCCCTACCACTGATGTTAGCCTCACTGGCCTGTAATTCCCTACTACCCTTCTTGAACAATGGTACTACGTTAGCTGTTCTCCAGTCCTCTGGCACCTCCCCTGTGGCCAGAGAGGTTCTGAAAATTTGTGTCAGAGCCCCTGCAATCTCCTCCCTTGCCTCACACAACAGCCTGGGATACATCCAGTCAGGGCCTGGGGAAATTATCCACTTTTAAGCCTGCTAAAACTGCTAGTACCTCCTCCCTCTCAATACTAATTTGTTCAAGTATATCACAATCCCCTTGCCTGATTTCTATGCCTACATCACCCTTCTCCATAGTGAACACAGATGCAAAATATTTATTTAAAACCTCACCTACATCTTCCAGCTCTACACATAGATTGCCACTTTGGTCCCTAATGGGCCCTACTCTTTCCCTGGTTATCCTCTTTCCCTTAATATACTTATAAAACACCTTGGGATTTTCCTTTATTTTGCCCGCCAGTGTTTTTTCATGCCCCCTCTTCGCTCACCTAATTTCTTTAAGTACCCCCCCTGCACTTTCTATACTCCTCTAGGGCTTCCACTGTTTTTAGTCCTTTGTATCTGCCAAAAGCCTCCCTTTTTTTCCTAATACATTCTTGTATATCCCTTGACATCCAGGGTTCCCTGGGCTTGTTGGTCCCACCCTTGACCATTACGGGAACATGTTGGCATTGTACTCTATTTCCTTTCTGAAAGACTCCCATTGCTCTGATGTGGATTTTCCTACAAGTAGCTGATCCCAGTCCATTTTGGTCAGATCCTGCCTTATCATATTAAAATCGGCCTGCCCCCAATTTAGAACCTTTACTTCCGGTCCATCTTTGTCCTTTTCCATGACTACCTTAAATCTCACCGAATTATGGTCACGGTCACCAAAATGCTCTCCTACTGACATTTCTACCACTTGCCCAGCTACATTCCCTAGAATTAGGTCCAGTACCGCCCCCTCTCTTGTAGGACTTTCTACATGCTGGCTCAAAAAGCTCTCCTAGATGCACTTTAAGAATTCCACACCCTCTAAGCCTTTCACACTCTGACTATCCCAGTTAACATTGAGGAAGTTGAAATCCCCTATTATTACCTTATTATTTCTACACTTCTCTGAGATTTGCCTACATATCTGTTCCTTTATCTCCCCCTGACTGTTTGGGGGCCTATAGTACACTCCCAGCAAAGTGCTTGCCCCCTTTTTGTTTTTAAGTTCTACCCATATGGCCTCATTAGAGGAACCTGCTAAGATATCATCCCTCCTTACAGCAGTAATTGACTCCTTCAAGGTGCAATAATCTTGGCATAATACTGTAGCATCCATTATCCCCCATACTCCTGCATCATTCCCCAGCAGCTGACTGACAAATTTAATCATATTATACTATAGCACCCATGGAGTGATCTTGCTTTTTTGCTGTTACATTTATATCAATAATAGTAACTATAATCTAGATAGAAATCAGTGTTTATGGTTCAAGTTTGATTTCCATCATTTTTGGTTCTCCAGTCTCAATCCCCAAACATTGACCTCTAATCCAAAATACAATAAAAAGTCTTTTGATTTAAGTATATTGGATACAAATTGAAACTTGCAATTAAAATAAAGAAACCGGCAAGCATGTATGAGTAGCAAATACCTACAAGTACAGATGTTCTTAAAATAGGTTCAAGTTTATTCCCTGCTATGGTCACTCTAGTTCACCAAGTCACAGACCTACAATGGTTTAATGTGGGAATACACTGTTCACCTATTTATTCAGTGAAAGCTAGTGTGCAATGAAGATTGTGACTTAGGAAAGTAACAACAAAGGAGAGGACAAATCTGGGGGAGTTGGTATTATTCTTCTCTATTTTAGAGAGAAAAATAAAGTAAAAAGAACTTGGCCTAGAAATTCACTATAGCCCCGTTTGGGATGCCAGCCTCGCCAGGGCGCTAAAAGTAGCGCCCCGGAAGCAGTCGCGGCCGCCCGCCGGAAATTCAGTTTGCGCGCCCCAGAGGGAAGCGCGGTGCTACTGGAGGCGCCCCGCATCCCTCTTGGGGCGCTGCAGCTGAATATCACTGCGCAACGTGACGCAGTGCCACATGCTGCGGCATGGCACGCTGCGGTACTGCAGGCCTTCCTCCCCTTCTTAAAGGGGAGGGGCCTTGTGCAGCGTGATTGAGGATTGCGAGTGCCGGCAAAAGAGCCTGGCACCGAGGAGAAGTGCCGGGCTCTTGGAACGCAGTCGGCACTCCGCGGGGGGGGGGGGGGGGGCGGGGGCTCGGCAGCGCGGAGAGGTGCTGGCAGGCGGCCAGCAAAAAAAATGGCCGCCCCGCACCTCTCCTTTAATTAGCGCCTCTACCGCCGCAGGTAGGCCCCCCTGAACCAGTCGCAAATAGCGCCCGGCGTTAAAGCAGGGGGCGCATCTAAATATCGCAATCGGGGCGTTGCGCACACCGATGACGTCATTGGTAGCGGCGCAGCGCTAACGGTTAGCGCCACCATTAGCGTCCCGCTGAATTGAGCGGGAGGCGTGGCCAGTGGCTTCCGACCCACTTAGTGCCCTAAGGTGCTAACGGGTGGCGCAGCCCACTGAATTTCTAGGCCCTTACATTTAAACAGTGCTTCTCAAGATGTCCCAATGTGCTTCATAGCCAATAGAATGTAATCACAGTTGTAATGTAGGCAAACCCAGCAACCAATTTGTGCACAGGAAGGTCCCAGAAACAGTAATGAGATAAATGATAAACTAATCTGTTTTTGGTGGTGTTAGTTGAAGGTTAAATAATGGCCAAGACAGCAAGAGAACTGCCCTCTCCTGCTTTTCTTCAAATAGTGCCATGGGGCCATGGAATCTTTTAAGTCCATCTGAACAAGCAGACAAGGCCTCGGTTTACTGTATCATCCAAATGGGAGGTGCTCAAAGCAGCTGTACCTGAGTTTTCTTTAAATTTCTTTCCAATGTCTTCTTCTCCTTTTTCAACTGCTTTATTTCTATATTTTGTTTTGCTGTTGTTTCTTTGTTGGAAAGGAAGAAAACTTTGTTAGAATGAGATCACAGGACAGTCAAATGAGAGATTCCAAAAATTATTCCCAATGTACCGAGTTACAAGAATGCTTTTGTTGATACAATATCGTGTTATTTTATTGAATAAAAAATATAATGCTTTTTCATCAAGATGGAACTTATCCACTTGGCAAGTTCACTAGGTCTTGAAACCCTATAAAATAAATGTTTTCTGCTTTTGCTACTTGTATTTCTAGAGCTAACAAAATTTCTTCATTTGCTATCTGGGGAGAAGGGGTGGGGTGGAGTTGCAGGATCTGCTTTAATACTATGGCTGCAGGTGGGCTCCAAATATATTTAAAAAAATCAAAACAGCATATATAAATATCTACAAGAAGTTTGGAGTGAACATTTGCCAACAGAACAGAGTGCCACATGACAAAATACAGGGATCTATAACTAATTGGTCTTTCAAAGTTTGAAATGTAGCAGCCCACTAACATGTTTGCAGCCTATAGCTATCATATTACTGTAGAGTTTAGTTCCTGGATGCAAAGTGCCAGAACCAAAGAAAGTAAACTTCTGAAAATAGAATAGTGCATTGTATGATTAGTTACCTTCCAGTCTTTTTATCCGTGTTTCCAATTTCTTCTTCCTAAAACATAAGGGTAAGAAACAAAAATCAAATCTAAAACATCATGTAGGCTAAAAGAAGAAAACCAACAAACATAAAACTCTGCACTTACACAGCATCATTTCTTGTCTGTTCTTGCTGCAATTCACTGAATTCTAAATGGGTCTGCTGGTACATCTTGATGGAGCTCTACCAGAAAAATCAAGAGACAGGAAATGCATTAGATACCTAGAATTGTTTTTTTAATTGGGGAAATGGGGGGGGGGGGGGGTGGTGTTGTCAATACTTTTCAATTTGATATCATGTCAATGAGATGTGCTTTTAATTTATGTGAATTTTCAGCATATCTTTAACCTGTTGCCATAAAAGTACTCCCATTAATTTGCCAAGGGCAAAGATTTAGCACCATCTCTCAAATATCTCACAGATGTAATCAAAGAGATTTAGTAATTAACATGTACTCAAGAGAAAATAGTGCCTGCAGGCCTTTCAACTTTATGTTCACCAGTCCTTTTCATGCAAGACCATATTACCCTCTTTTCCTCCAGTTCTACCCTCATGGCATCCATTTCATCCTTGCATTTTTCCAGAGGTGCAAATTTCTGCAACAACTCATCCAGTTGACCTCGAAGTGTTTTACAATCCCTGCAGAGAAGTAACATTAAAAAAGGAACATAAATGGGAACATTTAAAAATGAGATGAAACCAGACTGCTAATTGTAAAAAATATATTTGCAAAATTACCAGGACTGGGACTTAACTACTTGTTTTATAGTCACCTCAGAATTGGAATGAAAGGATATGTTGAATGGGACAAAGCTGATCTTTCTACAAAAATTTCCACAGTTCATCTTTAAAACAGTCGTTGGGTACATTCGGTATTAATTTAAACATTTTTAGAGTATATATGCTATGGGTGTGCTCGTTAGTCACTCACTGTTCCTCAAGTTGTGACATGTTGTTACATATTGGGCACCAAGATATGGTCCGTCTCCCTCCCCCAGGACTATTCTTAATTTTGACAGGTCATCCAATTCTTTGAAATCTGGGGTTGTAAGGCTGAGCTTGTCAAAATATATGTTTCTTGTCTTGTTGAATTTTTCGCATTTTAGTTCATCTTTAAGTGTACTTTTAAAAAAAAGTAATTGTTCTATGGGTCTATGCAGTGAACAAGTGAGCCAGACAGACTAGGAACATGCCAGGTTCGATCTCAACTTAGTGCCCCAGGTTGGAAAGGGGAAGCGGAGAAATGTCAACCGTGGCTTCATTTTTGACTACTACCCAGTGACTCCTACTGGAATTGCACTTGTGTGGATATTGGGTAAGGATAGAACAGGGCTTGGCTCTGCTGTTCCCAGTCAAATAACCTGCCGAGACTCTCAGTGAAGGCTCACACATAAAAATTAACCACTTGGGGAATGTACTGTAGGGCAACTGGCATCTGTGGATCCAAACCCCAGACAGAAGTGAACTCCGAGAGAGAGGGAGAGAGAGAGAGAGAGAGAGAGAGAGAGAGAGAGACAGAAGTGAACTCCGAGAGAGAGAGAGAGAGAGAGAGAGAGAGAGAGAGAGAGAGAGAGAGAAGTGAACTCCGAGAGAGAGAGAGACAGAAGTGAACTCCGAGAGAGAGAGCGACAGAAGTGAACTCCGAGAGAGAGCGACAGAAGTGAACTCCGAGAGAGAGAGAGAGAGAGAGAGAGAGAGAGAAAGTGAACTCCGAGAGAGAGAGCGACAGAAGTGAACTCCGAGAGAGAGCGACAGAAGTGAACTCCGAGAGAGAGAGCGACAGAAGTGAACTCCGAGAGAGAGAGCGACAGAAGTGAACTCCGAGAGAGAGAGCGACAGAAGTGAACTCCGAGAGAGAGAGCGACAGAAGTGAACTCCGAGAGAGAGAGCGACAGAAGTGAACTCCGAGAGAGAGAGCGACAGAAGTGAACTCCGAGAGAGAGCGACAGAAGTGAACTCCGAGAGAGAGAGAGAGAGAGAGAGAGAGAGAAAGTGAACTCCGAGAGAGAGAGAGAGAGAGAGACAGAAGTGAACTCCGAGAGAGAGAGCGACAGAAGTGAACTCCGAGAGAGAGAGAGACAGAAGTGAACTCCGAGAGAGAGAGCGACAGAAGTGAACTCCGAGAGAGAGAGCGACAGAAGTGAACTCCGAGAGAGAGAGCGACAGAAGTGAACTCCGAGAGAGAGAGCGACAGAAGTGAACTCCGAGAGAGAGAGCGACAGAAGTGAACTCCGAGAGAGAGAGCGACAGAAGTGAACTCCGAGAGAGAGAGAGAGAGAAAGTGAACTCCGAGAGAGAGAGAGAGAGAGACAGAAGTGAACTCCGAGAGAGAGAGCGACAGAAGTGAACTCCGAGAGAGCGACAGAAGTGAACTCCGAGAGAGAGAGCGACAGAAGTGAACTCCGAGAGAGAGCGACAGAAGTGAACTCCGAGAGAGAGAGCGACAGAAGTGAACTCCGAGAGAGAGCGACAGAAGTGAACTCCGAGAGAGAGAGCGACAGAAGTGAACTCCGAGAGAGAGAGCGACAGAAGTGAACTCCGAGAGAGAGAGCGACAGAAGTGAACTCCGAGAGAGAGAGCGACAGAAGTGAACTCCGAGAGAGAGAGCGACAGAAGTGAACTCCGAGAGAGAGCGACAGAAGTGAACTCCGAGAGAGAGCGACAGAAGTGAACTCCGAGAGAGAGAGAGAGAGAGAGAGAGAGAGAGAGAGAGAGAGAGAAAGTGAACTCCGAGAGAGAGAGAGAGACAGAAGTGAACTCCGAGAGAGAGAGCGACAGAAGTGAACTCCGAGAGAGAGCGACAGAAGTGAACTCCGAGAGAGAGAGAGAGAGAGAGAGAGAAAGTGAACTCCGAGAGAGAGAGAGACAGAAGTGAACTCCGAGAGAGAGAGCGACAGAAGTGAACTCCGAGAGAGAGCGACAGAAGTGAACTCCGAGAGAGAGAGCGACAGAAGTGAACTCCGAGAGAGAGAGCGACAGAAGTGAACTCCGAGAGAGAGCGACAGAAGTGAACTCCGAGAGAGAGAGCGACAGAAGTGAACTCCGAGAGAGAGAGCGACAGAAGTGAACTCCGAGAGAGAGAGCGACAGAAGTGAACTCCGAGAGAGAGAGCGACAGAAGTGAACTCCGAGAGAGAGAGCGACAGAAGTGAACTCCGAGAGAGAGAGAGAGAGATTGGGAGTGTGAGAGAGCGAGGTCGCGAGAACCAGAGAGAACGGTGTGTGACTCTGTCAACCGGAGCACGGGGCCTGAAGCCGGAGAAAGGCCCGAGGAACCGGGCCGAGCGAGGCACCGGAGAGAGGGAGAGCGAGCGGCAGCAGGGGTCGACCCAGACCGGGAGGAGCGGCCCGAGCCAGTCAGGGAGGCGAGTGGAGAGGTAGGGGTGCCGGATCGGGTCGGGCCTGGACAGCGAGCAAGCCCGGGGCCTGAAACCCGAGAAACTCCGGGGTCGGAGAGACTCGGCCGGGCCGGGACTGCACAGCCGAGCCGAGGGGCTGGGACCAGGGCAGAGGCCCGGAGAGCGAGCAAGCCCGGGGCCTGAAAACCGAGAAACTCCGGGATCGGAGAAACTCGAACAAACACCGGGCCGGGCGGGGACTGCACAGCCGAGCCGAGGGGCTGGGACCAGGGCAGAAGCCCGGAGAGAGAGCAAGCCCGGGGCCTGAAACCCGAGAAACTCCGGGGTCGGAGAAACTCGGACAAACACCGGGCCGGGACGGGACTGCACAGCCGAGCCGAGGGGCTGGGACCAGAGCAGAAACAGCCTGAGACCGACGCGAGGAGAGAGAGGAAAACTCCGGGTCCGGAGGAAAAAAGCTATACCTAGATCTACCTAAATTTAGTTAACCTAGAAAAAGAACAACAAACCCGAAGAAAAAAAAAAAAAGGAATAGAAACCAGAGAGAAACGATAAACAACCCGAACCAGGAACCTGTGAGAGAGAGAGAGAGAAACTTTTAAGAGCAGCTATATCAAAGATGAACCCCTGAAAAACTCTCAATTTTGGACCTAAAAGTGGGATAAGGTGGAACACGACACAAAAAAGAGAAAAAAAGTTATCTACCTGAGACAAAACAAACGACTACAATGAGCAGGGAAATGAAATATCCTGAGCAATGCACAAAAAATAAAGCAAAGGAAAAACACAAGGACATAACACTAAAAAGTAACCCAGAGGTCCTCTACGTTGACTATACCACACACAAAGGGATTAAGACGAAGAACAACCTCATATTCTACACCGACTCCATTCCCTCATGGAAGGAGACTTTACAAAAATACTACGCATACGTCTCCAGCGAAGGTATTGGCAGTGGAGGCAGACTGAAAATATGTAAAGATGGAAATCTAGATAAAGATGACCCCCTGCTAACCATAAGCTACTACAACAAAAAAGGAAAGATCATGATACAGGGGAATGTAGAAAGTCTGGACTCCTTCGAAAAGGAATTCCCCCAGTTGAAAACTAAGGCAGACACAAATAGGACCAATGGACAGGAGGCAAAAGAGAATCGAACAGAGGATGATGAGAGCCAAGCGGAGGAAGAAGAAGAGAGTCCAGCAGAGACACACACCTCCCTGACCATCTCCACCCCCCCCACACCTCTCAACGCAAACAAACTGCTGAAAGAGAGTCTGTCCAAACTAGAACTCGAATTCAACGAATACAGAGAAACACAGACCAAGAACTGGACGGAGGAACTCAAACAGCTGAAAATGGAAAACGAGTCCACCATCCAAAATCTGAGAAAGACCGTAGAGGAACAAAGAAATAAGATCAAAGAACTCCATACCCAACTAAACAAAATGACGGAGGCCGTAGAAAGGCTCAGCAGGCAACACAAACCTCTTAAGGTCCAAAAAACAACACACACAAGGACACAGAACCCGTCGGATGCCACCCCACACGAGGACACACCGAAAGCCACAAACCCCGCTCCTGCCACACAGCTCACCACAGAAACCCAGCCAACAACCAGCCCTCAGTCGAGTCCTGCCCAGACTACCGCTACCCAGTCCTCACACACAGGGACGCAGAACCCGTCAGATGCCCCCCCACACGAGGACACACCGAAAGCCTCAAACCCCGCTCCTGCCACACAACATATCCCAGAAACCCAGCCAACAACCAGCCATCAGTCGAGTCCTGCCCAGACTACTGCTACCCAGTCTGAAAAACCAGCCCCTCAGGCGGTCCTGCTGACCGACTCCAACGGAAAGTTTCTGGACCCCCAGAGGCTGTTCCCAGGTCATCAAGTCCTGAAAAAATGGTGCAGCAACACAGAACATGCAATGAAGATCCTGAACAAAGAATCCCTTGGAAGCCCCAAATGGCTTGTGATCCACACAGGCACAAACGACCTACGCACCCTACGGGAAGGCACTGCTAGGGCGGTGAGCAGGATGGCGGAAAAGGCCAGCAAGGAATTCCCCGAGGCGCGGATCGTGATCTCCACACTACTGCCCAGAAAGGACACCCCAGCCTATATAATCCACAACACCAACAGGGAGATCGACACGAGATGTTCTGTCTTCCCCAACGTCTACCTGGCCCATCATCCAAACATCAACACAAGGGACCTCTATGACGAAATACATCTACTCAAACAGCGGATGTGGGTCTTTGCAAAAAACCTCATAAACACTGCCAAAAGATGCAGCCCTCCCACCCCCTCTACCATTGGGAGCCGTAACCCAAACAGGACCACCAATGTCCCCCACCCCCCTTTACAAAACCAACAACAGAACCGTGCTTTTATACCTGACCCAAGACCCCCCTCTAGACCACAGACTGTAGACCAAGAACTGAGAAAGATCATGACGATGCTGAACAGCCTGATAGAAAGCCGGAGAAATTATTAATATTGTTATTTATCATTATCATTATTGTTATCTTATCAGTATTATTACTACTATTAGATAGATATATGTGCATGCCTCATGAAATTTATACTAAATCATCATTTAGCATTATAGAAAATAGTGTTTCCACACTCATCCCACAAAATAGGTCCATTTTATTTCGTTTTATTGAACTATATAAATGCGTTCTTTCCACATAAGCTGCTGGAATATCCAGGGCCTCCGCTCCTCAACTTTTGGGATGAAGAGTACAGACCCTGAATTCCTAAAAGCTATAAAAGACATTGATATAATTGTGTTAACAGAAACATGGTGCCAAAAGGACATGCCGACCCACTGTCCCCCAATGTACCATGAAATTATTGTGCCTTCAGTAAAGAACATTAAGACACGCAAGGGCAGAACCTCCGGGGGAATCCTGGTGTGGTATAAAGGAGAACTGAACAAACACATCTCACCGATAAAACAGGGAAAATCACACGTATGGCTAAAATTAGATAAAAATATAGGAATAGCAAAAAACGATGTTTACTTATGTGCGATCTACATACCTCCAATAGAATCGCCATATTTTGAAGAGGAGATATTTGACACTCTCCACATGGAAATCAGCCATTTCCAGGCCCAAGGAAAGGTGCTACTATGTGGGGACCTAAATGCAAGGACAGGATGTGAACCTGACTTCATAGACCCACAGGGCAACAACCATGTGTTTGGCCAGACCCCTCTATATGTCACACCAGCCATCGCAAACCGAAACAACCTCGATTGTGAAATAAATAAAAGCGGTAGGGAGGTAGTGCAACTCTGCCGAGCCTTAGGCCTGTACATAGTTAACGGTAGGTTCAGAGGGGACTCCTTAGGGAGACTCACATATTCCTCAACTCTTGGGTCTAGTGTGGTGGATTATACAATCACTGACCTGGACCCCTGCGATATCAACGCATTCACTGTCAGGCAGCAATCCCCCCTCTCAGACCATAACCAAATAAATGTGTACCTTAAACTTTCTGCCCAAACTACAGACACAAAAAAGGAACCCAGTAAGCTACATAAAATAAACCAGACATACAGATGGGCCCCAGACAGTGGAGATAAATTCATCACAGCACTAAATTCACCTGATCTCACAAGTAAAATTTCAAAATTTAAAGAAAATCTATATGAGATCACCAGAGATGGGGTAAACATGGCCATAGAGGATATAAATATGATCTTTCATGAGGCAGCTGTAAAAGCCGACCTCGTGAAACAGAAGAGGAAGAGTCACAAAAGACAAAATAAAAATAAGAAATGGTTTGACCACGAATGCAAAAATGCCAGAAAAGACCTGAGAAAAATATCAAACCAAAAGCATCGCCAACCAAACAATCCGGACCTACGTACTAGATACAATGAAACCCTCAAAAGATATAAACACACCATTAGGAACAAAACACAAAACTATACCCACAAAATACTAGAAGAAATTGAAAACTCCACCAACCCAAAACAATTCTGGGAAATGTGGAATAACCTGAGTACAACACAATTGCAAGCATTACCAATCCAAGATGGCGACATCTGGAGAACACATTTTGAAAACCTCTACAAAGACATCCCAATAAACGAAACAAACCCAAGTCAACATCAGGTCACAGAAAAACTCCACACATTAGAAGCAACAATCAAAGACAACCAAAACCCTCTAGACTCCCCAATCACATGGAAAGAAATGGCCACAAAAACAAAATCTCTCCACCTAAAGAAAGCCTGTGGCCCAGACAACATCAAAAATGAAATGCTCAAGTTCAGCAATATGGAGATGCAGGGTGCGGTACTCAAATTATTCAACATCATATTACGTTCAGGCTGTTTTCCCGATATCTGGTGCCAAGGACTAATCTCCCCCATATATAAAAGCGGAAACAAATCAGACCCAAATAACTACCGCGGCATCTGTGTCAACAGTTGTCTAGGGAAGTTATTCTGCAGTATTCTAAATAGTAGATTACTTGATTTTCTTAACAAACATAATATCCTCAGAAAAAACCAAATAGGCTTTCTTCCAAAACACCGCACCGCCGACCATATCTATACCCTTCACACCCTCATTGAAAAACATATACACCAAACAAAAAATGGGAAAATATTCGCCTGTTTCATCGACTTCAAGAAAGCCTTTGACTCTATATGGCACGAAGGGCTCTATTATAAACTTCTTCAATGTGGAATAGGGGGCAAAGTCTATGACCTTATTAAATCAATGTATCTGAAAAACAAATGCGGGGTCAAAATTGGAGACAAACGCACCGATTTCTTCACCCAGAGAAGAGGCGTCCGGCAGGGCTGCAATTTGAGCCCGACCCTGTTCAACATATACATAAATGAATTAGCAGACATGCTGGAGCAAAGCGAGTCACCAGGTCTCCGTCTCCTGGATGGAGAAGTGAAATCCCTGTTCTATGCGGACGACCTGGTTCTGCTGTCTCCCACAGAACAGGGATTACAGCAACAACTAGACCTACTCGACAAATACTGCCAAAATTGGGCTCTAACAGTAAATCTAAAGAAAACCAACATCATGATTTTTCAAAAAAGGCCCAGATGTCAGGAAAACAAATACCAGTTTACCCTCAGTGATATCACTATAGGACACACTATGAGCTACACCTACCTTGGTCTAACTATTACAGCATCAGGGAGCTTCAGCATAGCAGTGAATGCACTAAAAGAAAAAGCCCGAAGAGCCCTATATGCAATAAAAAGAAAATTCTACAACATCCAAATCCCAATCAAAATCTGGCTCAAAATATTTGACAGCATAATCCTGCCCATTGCACTGTACGGTAGTGAAGTATGGGGCCCGCTAAATCACCAAAGCTACACTAAATGGGAAAAACATACAATAGAAGCCCTACATGCAGAATTCTGCCGAAGCATCCTTCGCACCCAAAGAAAAACGCCAACAAATGCATGCAGAGCCGAACTAGGCAGATACCCACTGATAATAAACATCCAAAAACGAGCACTAAACTTCCTAAATCACCTCAAATCTAGCTCCCCAGACACCCTTCATTTCAAAGCCTTTCAGACCCAAGAGCTAAACCCAGAAAAGAGTCCCCTGAGTCAGCTGCTACGGAAACTAAGTACTCAGCCGGACCCTGACCAGCCCCAGACCAACACAGCCGTCCAAACACCAATCCGAGTGAACCAAATCATTAAAAAATGCAAAGAAACCTACCTGGAACATTGGAACAAAATAACCGAAAGCCAAAGCAGATTAGAATGTTACCGGGCCCTAAAAAGAGAATATAAACTGGCAGACTACCTCACGACCATCAGAGACACAAAACAGAGACAGACCCTCACCAGGTACAGACTAAGCGACCACCAACTGGAAATTGAAAAAGGCAGATACAAGAAATCCTGGCAGCCTAGAGAGAATAGAATATGCGATCAATGTCTGGCTGGCGAGGTTGAAACAGAAATGCATTTCCTCCTAAAATGCGAAAAATTCAACACATCAAGAAACATATTATTCAACAAGCTAAGCCAAACAACCCCAGATTTCAAGGAATTGGATGATCTGTCAAAATTGAGATTAGTCCTAGGAGAAGGAGACAGACCATACCTTGGGGCCAAATATGTAACAACATGTCACAACCTGAGGACTGTTTAAAATTAAGACTGTTTAAAATTAAGACTGTTTAAAATTAATATTGAACGTACCAAATGAAGTACAAAGACTGTTTAAAATTAATATTGTTTAAAAGTAATATTGTATGTACCCAACAAATGTCAAATCGATTGACACCTACAGAATGTTGGAAAACTGTACCTTTTTGCTATGTAAGCTTTGGCAATATGGTTCTCTGTAAACTTTCATGCCAATAAAGCATTTTAATTGGAATTGGAATTGGAGAGAGAGACAGAAGTGAACTCCGAGAGAGAGAGGGACAGAAGTGAACTCCGAGAGAGAGAGACAGAAGTGAACTCCGAGAGAGAGACAGAAGTGAACTCCGAGAGAGACAGAAGTGAACTCCGAGAGAGAGAGCGACAGAAGTGAACTCCGAGAGAGAGAGCGACAGAAGTGAACTCCGAGAGAGACAGAAGTGAACTCCGAGAGAGAGAGGGACAGAAGTGAACTCCGAGAGAGAGAGACAGAAGTGAACTCCGAGAGAGAGACAGAAGTGAACTCCGAGAGAGAGAGCGACAGAAGTGAACTCCGAGAGAGAGAGCGACAGAAGTGAACTCCGAGAGAGAGAGCGACAGAAGTGAAGTCCGAGAGAGAGAGCGACAGAAGTGAACTCCGAGAGAGAGAGCGACAGAAGTGAACTCCGAGAGAGAGAGCGACAGAAGTGAACTCCGAGAGAGAGAGCGACAGAAGTGAACTCCGAGAGAGAGAGCGACAGAAGTGAACTCCGAGAGAGAGAGCGACAGAAGTGAACTCCGAGAGAGAGAGCGACAGAAGTGAACTCCGAGAGAGAGAGCGACAGAAGTGAACTCCGAGAGAGAGAGCGACAGAAGTGAACTCCGAGAGAGAGAGCGACAGAAGTGAACTCCGAGAGAGAGAGCGACAGAAGTGAACTCCGAGAGAGAGAGCGACAGAAGTGAACTCCGAGAGAGAGAGCGACAGAAGTGAACTCCGAGAGAGAGAGCGACAGAAGTGAACTCCGAGAGAGAGAGCGACAGAAGTGAACTCCGAGAGAGAGAGCGACAGAAGTGAACTCCGAGAGAGAGAGCGACAGAAGTGAACTCCGAGAGAGAGAGCGACAGAAGTGAACTCCGAGAGAGAGAGCGACAGAAGTGAACTCCGAGAGAGAGAGCGACAGAAGTGAACTCCGAGAGAGAGAGCGACAGAAGTGAACTCCGAGAGAGAGAGCGACAGAAGTGAACTCCGAGAGAGAGAGCGACAGAAGTGAACTCCGAGAGAGAGAGCGACAGAAGTGAACTCCGAGAGAGAGCGACAGAAGTGAACTCCGAGAGAGTGAGCGACAGAAGTGAACTCCGAGAGAGAGAGCGACAGAAGTGAACTCCGAGAGAGAGAGCGACAGAAGTGAACTCCGAGAGAGAGAGCGACAGAAGTGAACTCCGAGAGAGAGAGCGACAGAAGTGAACTCCGAGAGAGAGAGCGACAGAAGTGAACTCCGAGAGAGAGAGCGACAGAAGTGAACTCCGAGAGAGAGAGCGACAGAAGTGAACTCCGAGAGAGAGAGCGACAGAAGTGAACTCCGAGAGAGAGAGCGACAGAAGTGAACTCCGAGAGAGAGAGACAGAAGTGAACTCCGAGAGAGAGAGACAGAAGTGAACTCCGAGAGAGAGAGAGAGACAGAAGTGAACTCCGAGAGAGACAGAAGTGAACTCCGAGAGAGAGAGACAGAAGTGAACTCCGAGAGAGAGAGAGAGAGAGAGAGACAGAAGTGAACTCCGAGAGAGAGAGAGACAGAAGTGAACTCCGAGAGAGAGAGAGAGCAGCGCGGCGGCGCGAAGAGATACTGTGAGAAAAAATCCTGAGAGAGAAACCCCGAGAGAGAGAGAAACCCCGAGAGAGAAACCCCGAGCGGAGAGCAGGTGAGAGCCGAAAATCAGCAACAAGTCCCGGGAACGGCAACTCCCAACTTGGGCAGAGTTCGCGGCTGCTCCGAGTAACTCGGGAGAGAGAAACAGCGAGAGAAACAGCGAGAGAGAGAAACAGCGAGAAATAGCGAGAGAGAAACAGCGAGAGAGAGCGCTGAGAGAATCACAGATACACACTGAGACAGAGGCCTGAACCGCGAGACCGGAGACCGGGAGGAGCAGCCCGAACCAGGACAGTAAATAAGAGGCCTGGGGAGGGTGAACCCGAGAACGCGAGGCCCAGAGACCGCGGGATCGGAGACCGGGAGGAGCGGCCCGAACCGGGAAAACGAGTAAGAGGCCTGGGGAGGGTGAACCCGAGACCGCAAGGTCGGAGAACGGGAGGAGCGGCCCGAACCGGGAAAACGAGTAAGAGACCTGGGGAGGGTGAACCCGAGACCGCGAGGCCCAGAGACCGCGGGAACGGAGACCGGGAGACCAGGGCAGAAAACAGCCTGGTGAGTCAAAAAACCCGGGGGCCTGAGACCGACACGACGACGCGAAGAGATCTGCCCAGAGCGCGGAAAGCGAATGAGTCCGGGGCACGGAGAGTGGACGAGTTTGGAACACGGAGAGAGAGAGCGAGTCCGAGACCCGGAGAGCGAGTGAGAGAGTCGGAAGAGGAAAAAAATAAAAATAAAAAATAAAGCCGGAGAAATAAGTTTTACCTAATTCTACCTAAGTTTCATTTTAGTTAAAGTTAGTTCGGAAAAAGTTTAATTTTATTTAAATTTAGTTCGAAAAAAACCTGAAAAAAGAACAACAAACCCGCGAGGAAAAGGAATAGAAACCCGAGAGAAACGATAAACTACCCGAACCAAGAGCCTGTGAGAGAAAGAGAAAGATAAACCTTTAAGAGCAGCTATATCAAAGATGAACCCCTGAAAAACTCCCAATTTTGGACCTAAAAGTGGGCTAAGGTGGAACACGACACAAAAAAAGAGAAAAAAAAAATTATCTATCTGAGACAAAAAACAAACGACTACAATGAGCAGGGAAATGATATATCCTGAGCAATGCACAAAAAATAAAGCAAAGGAAAAATACAAGTACACAACACTAAAAAATAACCCAGAGATCCTCTACGTTGACTATACCACACACAAAGGGACTAAGCTGAAGAACAACCTCATATTCTACACCGAATACGTCACCTCCTGGAAGGAGACTTTACAAAAACACTACACATACGTCTCCAGTGAAGGTATTGGCAGTGGAGGCAGACTGAAAATATGTAAAGATGGAAACCTAGATAAAGATGACCCCCTGCTAACCATAAGCTACTACAACAAAAATAGAAAGATCATGATACAGGGGAATGTGGAAAATCTGGACTCCTTCGAAAAGGAATTCCCCCAGTTGAAAACTAAGGCAGACACAAAGAGGACCAATGGACAGGAAACAAAAGAGAGTCGAACAGAGGATGATGAGAGCCAAGTGGAGGAAGAAGAAGAGAGACCAGCAGAGGAAAACACCTCCCTGTCCATCTCCACCCCCCCCACACCTCTCAACGAAAACAAAATGATGAAAGAGAATCTGGCCAAACTAGAACTTGATTTCAACGAATACAGAGAAACACTGGCCAAGAATTTGAAGGAGGAATTCAAACAGCTAAAAACGGAACACGAGTCCACCATCCACAAACTGAGAAAGACCATAGAGGAGCAAAGAAATGAGATCAAAGAACTCCGTACTCAACAAAACAAAACGAAGGAGACCGTAGAAAGGCTCAGCAGGCAACACAAACCTCTTAAGGTCCAAAAACCTGAGGACACAAAAACACACACAAGGACACAGAACCCGCCGGATGCCACCCCACACGAAGACACACCGAAAGCCACAAACCCCGCTCCAACCAGCCCTCAGTCGAGTCATGCCCAGACTACTGCTACCCAGTCCTCACACACAGGAACACAAAAACCGACAGATACCCCCCCAAACGATGACACACCGAAAGCCCCAAACCCCGCTCCTGCCACACAACATATCCCAGAAACCCAGCCAACAACCAGCCACCAGGCGAGTCCTACCCAGACTACTGTTACCCAGTCTGAAAAACCAGCCCCTCAGGCGGTCCTGCTGACCGACTCCAACGGAAAGTTTCTGGACCCCCAGAGGCTGTTCCCAGACCATCAAGTCCTGAAAAAATGGTGCAGCAACACAGACCAAGCAATGAAGATCCTGAACAAAGAATCCCTTGGAAGCCCCAAATGGATTGTGATCCACACAGGCACGAACGACCTACGCACCCTACAGGAAGGCACTGCTAGGGCGGTGAGCAGGATGGCGGAAAAGGCCAGCAGGGAATTCCCCGAGGCGCGGATCGTGATCTCCACACTACTGCCCAGAAAGGACACCCCAGCCTATATAATCCACAACACCAACAGGGAGATCGACACGAGATGTTCTGTCCTCCCCAACGTCTCCCTGGCCCATCATCCAAACATCAACACAAGGGACCTCTATGACGAAATACATCTACTCAAACAGCGGATGTGGGTCTTCGCAAGAAACCTCATAAACACCGCCAAAAGACGCAGACCTCCCACCCCCTCTACCATTGGGAGACCAAACAGGACCACCAATGTCCCCCACCCCCCTTTACAAAACCAACAACAGAACCGTGCTTTTATACCTGACCCAAGACCCCCCTCTAGACCACAGACTGTAGACCAAGAACTGAGAAAGATCATGACGATGCTGAACAGCCTGATAGAAAGCCGGAGAAATTATTAATATTGTTATTTATCATTATCATTATTGTTATCTTATCAGTATTATTACTATTATTAGATAGATATATGTGCATGCCTCATGAAATTTATACTAAATCATCATTTAGCATTATAGAAAATAGTGTTTCCACACTCATCCCACAAAATAGGTCCATTTTATTTCGTTTTATTGAACTATATAAATGCGTTCTTTCCACATAAGCTGCTGGAATATCCAGGGCCTCCGCTCCTCAACTTTTGGGATGAAGAGTACAGACCCTGAATTCCTAAAAGCTATAAAAGACATTGATACAATTGTGTTAAGAGAAACATGGTGCCAAAAGGACGTGCCGACCCACTGTCCTCCAATGTACCATGAAATCATTGTGCCCTCAGTAAAGAACACTAAAACACGCAAGGGCAGAACCTCCGGGAGAACTGGACAAACACATCTCACCGGTAAAACAGGGAAAATCACACGTATGGCTAAAACTAGATAAAAATATAGGAATAGCAAAAAAAGATGTTTACTTATGTGCGATCGACATACCTCCAATAGAATCGCCATATTTCGAAGAGGAGTTATTTGATACTCTCCACATGGAAATCAGCCATTTCCAGGCCCAAGGAAAGGTGATAATATGTGGGGACCTAAATGCAAGGACTGGTTGTGAACCTGACTTCATAGACCCACAGGGAAACAACCATGTGTTTGGCCAGACCCCTTTAGATGTCACACCAGCCATCGCAAATCGGAACAACCTTGATCGTGAAATAAATAAAAGCGGTAGGGAGGTAGTGCAACTCTGCCGAGCCTTAGGCCTGTACATAGTTAACGGTAGGTTCAGAGGGGACTCCCTAGGGAGACTCACATACTCCTCAACTCTTGGGTCTAGTGTGGTGGACTATACAATCACTGACCTGGACCCCTGCGATATCAACGCATTCACTGTCAGGCAGCAATCCCCCCTCTCAGACCATAACCAAATAAATGTGTACCTTAAACTTTCTGCCCAAACTACAGACACAAAAAAGGAACCCAGTAAGCTACATAAAATAAACCAGACATACAGATGGGCCCCAGACAGTGGAGATAAATTCATCACAGCACTAAAGTCACCTGATCTCACAAGTAAAATATCAAAATTTAAAGAAAACCCATACGAGATCACCAGAGATGGTGTAAACATGGCCATAGAGGATATAAATATGATCTTCCATGAGGCAGCTGTAAAAGCCGACCTTGTGAAACAGAAGAGGAAGCGTCACAAAAGACAAAATAAAAATAAGAAATGGTTTGACCACGAATGCAAAAATGCCAGAAAAGACCTGAGAAAAATATCAAACCAAAAGCATCGCCAACCAAACAATCCGGACCTACGTACTAGATACAATGAAACCCTCAAAAGATATAAACACACCATTAAGAACAAAACACAAAACTATACCCACAAAATACTCGAAGAAATTGAAAACTCCACCAATCCAAAACAATTCTGGGAAATGTGGAATAACCTGAGTACAACACAATTGCAAGCATTACCAATCCAAGATGGCGACATCTGGAGAACACATTTTGAAAACCTCTACAAAGACATCCCAATAAACGAAACAAACCCAAGTCAACATCAGGTCACAGAAAAACTCCACACATTAGAAGCAACAATTAAAGACAACCAAAACCCTCTAGACTCCCCAATCACATGGAAAGAACTGGCCACAAAAACAAAATCTCTCCACCTAAAGAAAGCCTGTGGCCCAGACAACATCAAAAATGAAATGCTCAAGTTCAGCAATATGGAGATGCAGGGTGCGATACTCAAACTATTCAACATCATATTACGCTCAGGCTGTTTTCCCGATATCTGGTGCCAAGGACTAATTTCCCCCATATATAAAAGTGGAAACAAATCAGACCCAAATAACTACCGCGGCATCTGTGTCAACAGTTGTCTAGGGAAGTTATTCTGCAGTATTCTAAATAGTAGATTACTTGATTTTCTTAACAAACATAATATCCTCAGAAAAAACCAAATAGGCTTTCTTCCAAAACACCGCACAGCCGACCATATCTATACCCTTCACACCCTCATTGGAAAACATATACACCAAACAAAAAATGGGAAAATATTCGCCTGTTTCATCGACTTCAAGAAAGCCTTTGACTCTATATGGCACGAAGGGCTCTATTATAAACTTCTTCAGTGTGGAATAGGGGGCAAAGTCTATGACCTTATTAAATCAATGTATCTGAAAAACAAATGCGGGGTCAAAATTGGAGACAAACGCACCGATTTCTTCACCCAGAGAAGAAGCGTCCGGCAGGGCTGCAATGTGAGCCCGACCCTGTTCAACATATACATAAATGAATTAGCAGACATGCTGGAGCAAAGCGAGTCACCAGGTCTCCGTCTCCTGGATGGAGAAGTGAAATCCCTGTTCTATGCGGACGACCTGGTTCTGCTGTCTCCCACAGAACAGGGATTACAGCAACAACTAGACCTACTCGACAAATACTGCCAAAATTGGGCTCTAACAGTAAATCTAAAGAAAACCAACATCATGATTTTTCAAAAAAGGCCCAGATGTCAGGAAAACAAATACCAGTTTACCCTCAGTGATACCACTATAGGACACACTATGAGCTACACCTACCTTGGTCTAACTATTACAGCATCAGGGAGCTTCAGCATAGCAGTGAATGCACTAAAAGAAAAAGCCCGAAGAGCCCTATATGCAATAAAAAGAAAATTCTACAACATCCAAATCCCAATCAAAATCTGGCTCAAAATATTTGACAGCATAATCCTGCCCATTGCACTGTACGGTACGGTAGTGAAGTATGGGGCCCGCTAAATCACCAAAGCTACACTAAATGGGAAAAACACACAATAGAAGCCCTACATGCAGAATTCTGCCGAAGCATCCTTCGCACCCAAAGAAAAACGCCAACAAATGCATGCAGAGCCGAACTAGGCAGATACCCACTGATAATAAACATCCAAAAACGAGCACTAAACTTCCTAAATCACCTCAAATCTAGCTCCCCAGACACCCTTCATTTCAAAGCCTTTCAGACCCAAGAGCTAAACCCAGAAAAGAGTCCCCTGAGTCAGCTGCTACTGAAACTAAGTACTCAGCCGGACCCTGACGAGCCCCAGACCAACACAGCCGTCCAAACACCAATCCGAGTGAACCAAATCATTAAAAAATGCAAAGAAACCTACCGGGAACATTGGAACAAAATAACCGAAAGCCAAAGCAGATTAGAATGTTACCGGGCCCTAAAAAGAGAATATAAACTGGCAGACTACCTCACGACCATCAGAGACACAAAACAGAGACAGACCCTCACCAGGTACAGACTAAGCGACCACCAACTGGAAATTGAAAAAGGCAGATACAAGAAATCCTGGCAGCCTAGAGAGAATAGAATATGCGATCAATGTCTGGCCGGCGAGGTTGAAACAGAAATGCATTTCCTCCTAAAATGCGAAAAATTCAACACATCAAGAAACATATTATTCAACAAGCTAAGCCAAACAACCCCAGATTTCAAGGAATTGGATGACCTGTCAAAATTGAGATTAGTCCTGGGAGAAGGAGACAGACCATACCTTGGGGCCAAATATGTAACAACATGTCACAACCTGAGGACTGTTTAAAATTAAGACTGTTTAAAATTAATATTGAACGTACCAAATGAAGTACAAAGACTGTTTAAAATTAATATTGTTTAAAAGTAATATTGTATGTACCCAACAAATGTCAAATCGATTGACACCTACAGAATGTTTGAAAATGTACCTTTTTGCTATGTAAGCTTTGGCAATATGGTTCTCTGTAAACTTTCATGCCAATAAAGCATTTGAATTGGATTGGAATTGGAAGCGAACTCCGAGAGAGAAGTGAACTCCGAGAGAGAGAGAGAGAGAGAGAGAGAGAAGTGAACTCCGAGAGAGAGAGAGAGAGAGAGAGAGAGAGAAGTGAACTCCGAGAGAGAGAGAAGTGAACTCCGAGAGAGAGAGAGAAGTGAACTCCGAGAGAGAGAGAGAAGTGAACTCCGAGAGAGAGAGAGAAGTGAACTCCGAGAGAGAGAGAGAAGTGAACTCCGAGAGAGAGAGAGAGAAGTGAACTCCGAGAGAGAGAGAGAGAAGTGAACTCCGAGAGAGAGAGAGAGAAGTGAACTCCGAGAGAGAGAGAGAGAAGTGAACTCCGAGAGAGAGAGAGAGAAGTGAACTCCGAGAGAGAGAGAGAGAAGTGAACTCCGAGAGAGAGAGAGAAGTGAACTCCGAGAGAGAGAGAGAAGTGAACTCCGAGAGAGAGAGAAGTGAACTCCGAGAGAGAGAGAAGTGAACTCCGAGAGAGAGAGAGAGAGAGAAGTGAACTCCGAGAGAGAGAGAGAGAGGTGAACTCCAACAGAGAGAGAGAGAAGTGAACTCCGAGAGAGAGAGAGAGAGGTAGAAGTGAACTCCGAGAGAGAGAGAGAAGTGAACTCCGAGAGAGAGAGAGAGAGAGAGAGCTACACTAAATGGGAAAAACACACAATAGAAGCCCTACATGCAGAATTCTGCCGAAGCATCCTTCGCACCCAAAGAAAAACGCCAACAAATGCATGCAGAGCCGAACTAGGCAGATACCCACTGATAATAAACATCCAAAAACGAGCACTAAACTTCCTAAATCACCTCAAATCTAGCTCCCCAGACACCCTTCATTTCAAAGCCTTTCAGACCCAAGAGCTAAACCCAGAAAAGAGTCCCCTGAGTCAGCTGCTACTGAAACTAAGTACTCAGCCGGACCCTGACCAGCCCCAGACCAACACAGCCGTCCAAACACCAATCCGAGTGAACCAAATCATTAAAAAATGCAAAGAAACCTACCTGGAACACTGGAACAAAATAACCGAAAGCCAAAGCAGATTAGAATGTTACCGGGCCCTAAAAAGAGAATATAAACTGGCAGACTACCTCACGACCATCAGAGACACAAAACAGAGACAGACCCTCACCAGGTACAGACTAAGCGACCACCAACTGGAAATTGAAAAAGGCAGATACAAGAAATCCTGGCAGCCTAGAGAGAATAGAATATGCGATCAATGTCTGGCCGGCGAGGTTGAAACAGAGATGCATTTCCTCCTAAAATGCGAAAAATTCAACACATCAAGAAACATATTATTCAACAAGCTAAGCCAAACAACCCCAGATTTCAAGGAATTGGATGACCTGTCAAAATTGAGATTAGTCCTAGGAGAAGGAGACAGACCATACCTTGGGGCCAAATATGTAACAACATGTCACAACCTGAGGACTGTTTAAAATTAAGACTGTTTAAAATTAATATTGAACGTACCAAATGAAGTACAAAGACTGTTTAAAATTAATATTGTTTAAAAGTAATATTGTATGTAACCAACAAATGTCAAATCGATTGACACCTACAGAATGTTGGAAAACTGTACCTTTTTGCTATGTAAGCTTTGGCAATATGGTTCTCTGTAAACTTTCATGCCAATAAAGCATTTGAATTGGAATTGGAGAAGTGAACTCCGAGAGAGAGAGAGAGAAGTGAACTCCGAGAGAGAGGTGAACTCCGAGAGAGAGAGAGAAGTGAACTCCGAGAGAGAGAGAGAGAAGTGAACTCCGAGAGAGAGAGAGAGAAGCGAACTCCGAGAGAGAGAGAGAGAGAGAGAGATGCGAACTCCGAGAGAGAAGCGAACTCCGAGAGAGAGAGAGAAGCGAACTCCGAGAGAGAGAGAGAGAGAGAGAGAGCGCGAGAGAGAAGTGAACTCCGAGAGAGAGAGAGAAGCGAACTCCGAGAGAGAGAGAGAGAGAGAGCGCGAGAGAGAAGTGAACTCCGAGAGAGAGAGAGAGAGCGCGAGAGAGCGAGAGAGAAGTGAACTCCGAGAGAGAGAGAGAGAGAAAAGTGAACTCCGAGAGAGAGAGAAGTGAACTCCGAGAGAGAGAGAAAGTGAACTCCGAGAGAGAGAGAGAGAGAGAGAGAGAGAAGTGAACTCCGAGAGAGAGAGAGAGAGAGAGAGAGAGAGAGAGAGAGAGAGAGAAGTGAACTCCGAGAGAGAGAGAGAGAGAGAGAGAGAGAAGTGAACTCCGAGAGAGAGAGAGAGAGAGAGAGAAGTGAAATCGAGAGAGGGAGAGAGAGAGAGAAGTGAACTCCGAGAGAGAGAGAGAGAGAGAGAGAAGTGAACTCCGAGAGAGAGAGAGAAGCGAACTCCGAGAGAGAGAGAGAGAGAAGCGAACTCCGAGAGAGAGAGAGAAGCGAACTCCGAGAGAGAGAGAGAAGTGAACTCCGAGAGGGAGAGAGAGAGAGAGAAGTGAACTCCAAGAGAGAGAGAGAGAGAGAGAAGTGAACTCCGAGAGAGAGAGAGAGAGAGAGAAGTGAACTCCGAGAGAGGGAGAGAGAGAGAAGTGAACTCCGAGAGAGAGAGAGAGAGAGAGAGAAAAGTGAACTCCGAGAGAGAGAGAGAGAGAAGTGAACTCCGAGAGAGAGAGAGAGAGAGAGAGAGAGAGAAGTGAACTCCGAGAGAGAGAGAGAGGTGAACTCCGAGAGAGAGAGAAAGTGAACTCCGAGAGAGAGAGAGAGAGAGAGAGAAGTGAACTCCGAGAGAGAGAGAGAGAGAGAGAGAAGTGAACTCCGAGAGAGAGAGAGAGAGAGAGAGAGAGAGAGAGAGAGAGAGAAGTGAACTCCGAGAGAGGGAGAGAGAGAGCACTGTACGGTAGTGAAGTATGGGGCCCGCTAAATCACCAAAGCTACACTAAATGGGAAAAACACACAATAGAAGCCCTACATGCAGAATTCTGCCGAAGCATCCTTCGCACCCAAAGAAAAACGCCAACAAATGCATGCAGAGCCGAACTAGGCAGATACCCACTGATAATAAACATCCAAAAACGAGCACTAAACTTCCTAAATCACCTCAAATCTAGCTCCCCAGACACCCTTCATTTCAAAGCCTTTCAGACCCAAGAGCTAAACCCAGAAAAGAGTCCCCTGAGTCAGCTGCTACTGAAACTAAGTACTCAGCCGGACCCTGACCAGCCCCAGACCAACACAGCCGTCCAAACACCAATCCGAGTGAACCAAATCATTAAAAAATGCAAAGAAACCTACCTGGAACATTGGAACAAAATAACCGAAAGCCAAAGCAGATTAGAATGTTACCGGGCCCTAAAAAGAGAATATAAACTGGCAGACTACCTCACGACCATCAGAGACACAAAACAGAGACAGACCCTCACCAGGTACAGACTAAGCGACCACCAACTGGAAATTGAAAAAGGCAGATACAAGAAATCCTGGCAGCCTAGAGAGAATAGAATATGCGATCAATGTCTGGCTGGCGAGGTTGAAACAGAAATGCATTTCCTCCTAAAATGCGAAAAATTCAACACATCAAGAAACATATTATTCAACAAGCTAAGCCAAACAACCCCAGATTTCAAGGAATTGGATGATCTGTCAAAATTGAGATTAGTCCTAGGAGAAGGAGACAGACCATACCTTGGGGCTAAATATGTAACAACATGTCACAACCTGAGGACTGTTTAAAAGTAAGACTGTTTAAAATTAATATTGAACGTACCAAATGAAGTAGAAAGACTGTTTAAAATTAATATTGTTTAAAAGTAATATTGTATTGATGCGCCATCAATTACTCAAAAGACTGAAGTTGAGCGAGTAACAATCAGGCTTTTATTAACTAAAGAATGAAGGTCTAGTCTCGAGTGGTCGACCCGTCCAGAATACTAAGGGACTGGGAGGTAGTCACTTATATACCTGGAATAGTGGGAGGAGTCAGCCGAGGCATGTCCAGACCTGTACCTAGTGGAATACACATACAGACACAGACAGGTATGACAGTGGTTTACCACATGTATATACCCAACAAATGTCAAAGCGATTGACACCTACAGAATGTTGGAAAACTGTACCTTTTTGCTATGTAAGCTTTGGCAATATGGTTCTCTGTAAACTTTCATGCCAATAAAGCATTTGAACTGAACTGAACTGAACTGAGAAGTGAACTCCGAGAGAGAGAGAAGTGAACTCCGAGAGAGAGAGAAGCGAACTCCGAGAGAGAGAGAAGCGAACTCCGAGAGAGAGAGAGAAGTGAACTCCGAGAGAGGGAGAGAGAGAGAGAGAAGTGAACTCCGAGAGAGGGAGAGAGAGAGAAGTGAACTCCGAGAGAGAGAGAGAGAGAGAGAGAAGTGAACTCCGAGAGAGAGAGAGAGAGAGAGAGAGAGAGAGAGAGAGAGAAGTGAACTCCGAGAGAGAGAGACTGTTTAAAATTAAGACTGTTTAAAATTAATATTGAACGTACCAAATGAAGTACAAAGACTGTTTAAAATTAATATTGTTTAAAAGTAATATTGTATGTACCCAACAAATGTCAAATCGATTGACACCTACAGAATGTTGGAAAACTGTACCTTTTTGCTATGTAAGCTTTGGCAATATGGTTCTCTGTAAACTTTCATGCCAATAAAGCATTTGAATTGAATTGAATTGAATTGAATTGAATTGAATTGAGAGAGAGGGAGAGAAGCGAACTCCGAGAGAGAGAGAGAAGCGAACTCCGAGAGAGAGAGAAGCGAACTCCGAGAGAGAGAGAAGCGAACTCCGAGAGAGAGAGAGAGAGAGAGAGAAGCGAACTCCGAGAGAGAGAGAAGCGAACTCCGAGAGAGAGAGAAGCGAACTCCGAGAGAGAGAGAAGCGAACTCCGAGAGAGAGAGAAGCGAACTCCGAGAGAGAGAGAGAGAGAGAAGCGAACTCCGAGAGAGAGAGAGAGAGAGAAGCGAACTCCGAGAGAGAGAGAGAGAGAAGCGAACTCCGAGAGAGAGAGAGAAGCGAACTCCGAGAGAGAGAGAGAAGCGAACTCCGAGAGAGAGAGAGAAGCGAACTCCGAGAGAGAGAGAGAGAGAAGCGAACTCCGAGAGAGAGAAGCGAACTCCGAGAGAGAGAGAGAAGCGAACTCCGAGAGAGGGAGAGAAGCGAACTCCGAGAGAGAGAGAGAAGCGAACTCCGAGAGAGAGAGAGAAGCGAACTCCGAGAGAGAGAGAGAAGCGAACTCCGAGAGAGAGAGAGAAGCGAACTCCGAGAGAGAGAGAGAAGCGAACTCCGAGAGAGAGAGAGAAGCGAACTCCGAGAGAGAGAGAGAAGCGAACTCCGAGAGAGAGAGAGAAGCGAACTCCGAGAGAGAGAGAGAAGCGAACTCCGAGAGAGAGAGAGAGAAGCGAACTCCGAGAGAGAGAGAGAAGCGAACTCCGAGAGAGAGAGAGAAGCGAACTCCGAGAGAGAGAGAGAAGCGAACTCCGAGAGAGAGAGAGAAGCGAACTCCGAGAGAGAGAGAGAAGCGAACTCCGAGAGAGAGAGAGAAGCGAACTCCGAGAGAGAGAGAGAAGCGAACTCCGAGAGAGAGAGAGAAGCGAACTCCGAGAGAGAGAGAGAAGCGAACTCCGAGAGAGAGAGAGAAGCGAACTCCGAGAGAGAGAGAGAAGCGAACTCCGAGAGAGAGAGAGAAGCGAACTCCGAGAGAGAGAGAGAAGCGAACTCCGAGAGAGTGAGAGAAGCGAACTCCGAGAGAGAGAGAGAAGCGAACTCCGAGAGAGAGAGAGAAGCGAACTCCGAGAGAGCCCCAAATGGCTTGTGATCCACACAGGCACAAACGACCTACGCACCCTACGGGAAGGCACTGTTAGGGCGGTGAGCAGGATGGCGGAAAAGGCCAGCAGGGAATTCCCCGAGGCGCGGATCGTGATCTCCACACTACTGCCCAGAAAGGACACCCCAGCCTATATAATCCACAACACCAACAGGGAGATCGACACGAGATGTTCTGTCTTCCCCAACGTCTACCTGGCCCATCATCCAAACATCAACACAAGGGACCTCTATGACGAAATACATCTACTCAAACAGCGGATGTGGGTCTTCGCAAGAAACCTCATAAACACTGCCAAAAGACGCACCCCCTCTACCATTGGGAGCCCTAACCCAAACAGGACCACCAATGTCCCCCACCCCCCTATACAAAACCAACAACAGAACCATGCTTTTATACCTGACCCCAGACCCCCCTCTAGACCACAGACTGTAGACCAAGAACTGAGAAAGATCATGACGATGATGAGCAGCCTGATAGAAAGCCAGAGAGGAATGCACTAAATTATTAATTGTTATTTTATCATTATCATTATTGTTATCTTATCATTACTATTACTATTATTAGATAGCTATATGTGCATGCCTCAAAAAATTTATACTAAATCGTCATTTAGCATTATAGAAAATAGTGTTTCCACACTCATCCCACAAAATAGGTCCATTTTATTTCGTTTCTTGAACTATATAAATGCGTTCTTTCCACATAAGCTGCTGGAATATCCAGGGTCTCCGCTCCTCAACTTTTGGGATGAAGAGTACAGACCCTGAATTCCTAAAGGCTATAAAAGACATTGATATAATTGTGTTAACAGAAACATGGTGCCAAAAGGACATGCCGACCCACTGTCCTCCAATGTACCATGAAATCATTGTGCCCTCAGTAAAGAACACTAAGACACGCAAGGGCAGAACCTCCGGGGGAATCCTGGTGTGGTATAAAGGAGAACTGAACAAACACATCTCACCGATAAAACAGGGAAAATCACACGTATGGCTAAAATTAGATAAAAATATAGGAATAGCAAAAAACGATGTTTACTTATGTGCGATCTACATACCTCCAATAGAATCGCCATATTTTGAAGAGGAGTTATTTGATACTCTCCACATGGAAATCAGCCAATCCAGGCCCAAGGAAAGGTGCTACTATGTGGGGACCTAAATGCAAGGACCGGATGTGAACCTGACTTTATAGACCCACAGGGCAACAACCATGTGTTTGGCCAGACCCCTCTATATGTCACACCAGCCATCGCAAACCGAAACAACCTCGATTGTGAAATAAATAAAAGCGGTAGGGAGGTAGTGCAACTCTGCCGAGCCTTAGGCCTGTACATAGTTAACGGTAGGTTCAGAGGGGACTCCTTAGGGAGACTCACATATTCCTCAACTCTTGGGTCTAGTGTGGTGGATTACACAATCACTGACCTGGACCCCTGCGATATCAACGCATTCACTGTCAGGCAGCAATCCCCCCTCTCAGACCATAACCAAATAAATGTGTACCTTAAACTTTCTGCCCAAACTACAGACACAAAAAAGGAACCCATTAAGCTACATAAAATAAACCAGACATACAGATGGGCACCAGACAGTGGAGATAAATTCATCACAGCACTAAATTCACCTGATCTCACAAGTAAAATATCAAAATTTAAAGAAAATCTATATGAGATCACCAGAGATGGTGTAAACATGGCCATAGAGGATATAAATATGATCTTCCATGAGGCAGCTGTAAAAGCCGACCTTGTGAAACAGAAGAGGAAACGTTACAAAAGACAAAATAAAAATGAGAAATGGTTTGACCACGAATGCAAAAATGCCAGAAAAGACCTGAGAAAAATATCAAACCAAAAGCATCGCCAACCAAACAATCCAGACCTACGTATTAGATACAATGAGACCCTCAAAAGATATAAACACACCATTAGGAACAAAACACAAAATTATACCCACAAAATACTCGAAGAAATTGAAAACTCCACTAATCCAAATCAATTCTGGGAAATGTGGAATAACCTGAGTACAACACAATTGCAAGCATTACCAATCCAAGATGGCGACATCTGGAGAACACATTTTGAAAACCTCTACAAAGACATCCCAATAAACGAAACAAACCCAAGTCAACATCATGTCACAGAAAAACTCCACACATTAGAAGCAACAATTAAAGACAACCAAAACCCTCTAGACTCCCCAATCACATGGAAAGAACTGGCCACAAAAACAAAATCTCTCCACCTAAAGAAAGCCTGTGGTCCAGACAACATCAAAAATGAAATGCTCAAGTTCAGCAATATGGAGATGCGGGGTGCGGTACTCAAGTTATTCAACATCATATTACGTTCAGGCTGTTTTCCCGATATCTGGTGCCAAGGTCTCATCTCTCCCATATATAAAAGTGGAAACAAATCAGACCCAAATAACTACCGCGGCATCTGTGTCAACAGTTGTCTAGGGAAATTATTCTGCAGTATTCTAAATAGTAGATTACTGGATTTTCTTAACAAACATAATGGCCCAGAAATTCCAGAACGGGGCTTGCAGCGCGTGCAAGCCCCGTATTTACACTTACCCCGCGCTACTGCCGATCAGCTCCAGGGACGCCTGGAATTGGTGTTTCCAGAAGAAGAATCCCGGGCAGCGTATGACGTCACGCCGCCCAGGAGTGCAGCCAGCGCGAAGTCAGGAGCGTGCAGTGCAAGTGAGACACGCCCCTTGAGGTCTCAGTTTCACTGGACACGCCCCCAATGTTTCTGTCAAGCTGCTAACCATTTTTACATGCAAAGCAGCAGTTTAAATAGGTTTTTGGAAGTTTTTTGAAGATTTTGGTAACTTTCATAAACTTTTTAAAATGTTTACATTATTTTGAGTAATCTGAAGTAGTTTTAAACAGAATTAAAGCAATTTAAAGACTTTTAAAAGCCCTAAAAGAATTTTTTTAATTCCATTTATTTATTTAGCAATGTCGTCGTCATACGTGTCTTCACACTGTTCCCTTTGGGGAACTGTATGAAGTGGTGGAAGGATTTATGGCCATGATTAACGCTCATTCCGTGACCGTAACCATCTTTGAACCAGCCATTAGGGCGGTTAGTCCTATGGCGGGAGGGTTTTACGGGCTCCCACAAGCTATACAAGGAGGGGGGGCCACCCACACCCACGGACGCAAATATCCCACTGGATGTCAACCCAGAATTTAGAGCCGGAGCTCCGACTCCACTTGCCGGGACTGTCTGGAGCGGGGTTCGAAACCCTACCCTGATCTGGCCCAGCGGCGGGGATCCTACCGCTATGACAAAGGCCCAATCCGATTAGCAACGTGAAATGGCAGCATAGGGCTCCAGTCACGGGGAGGGAAAAGGCGCAGGAAACGTATGGGTGTCACCTTTTGTGCGGAGTGGGCCTTTTGCGTAGCAGTAAGCATCCCCGCCGCTGGGCCAGAAGGAGTAGGGTTTTGAACCCCACTCCAGACAGTCCCGGCAAGTGGAGTCGGAGTTCCAAATTTAAATTCTGGGTGGACATCCAGCGGGATACTTGCGTCCGTGGGTGTTGGTGGCCCCCCCCCCTCAGATGGGTTGTGGGAGCCCGTAAAACCCTCCCGCCATAGGACTAACCACCCTAATGGCCGGTTCAAAGATGGTTACGGTCACGGAATGAGCGTTAATCACGGCCATAAATCCTTCCACCACTTCATACAGTTCTCCAAAGGGAACAGTGTGAGGATACGTACGATGATGACCTCTTGCGCAATGCACCTCCTTGGACCCTCAGTCGCAGATGCGAGGGGGCAAGTCGTGCAATTGTTAAATTTTTCATTTTATTGACATGTAAAATGTTGGCCCAGTAATTCCCTTCCAAATGCGCGAGTACGGTCGGGGTACTTACGCATCTGGCTGGATGAAATGCCGGTTTTCAGCATGCACAGTGCATGTGGGGAAAACCGGCATTTCCTGTCCTCTGAACGAAGGGGTTCAGAGGCAGAACGCGTGCGACTGCACAGGCAGCGCTGTGCGCAGTATAATTCGCCGCTTTCATTAATGCTTTCAGTGAGGTCAAGTCATTACAACTTACACATGAAAAAAGCATGGGTACAGTTGCTACAGAGGCTGCGGAGGAAGATATTTCTTATCGTGGAGCTTCTGAAAGTATGTATGTCTGTATATATTCCTTTGCGTGTTATGTATATATTCCTTTACTTATGTGTATGAATGTATTATTTAATTATGACTTTCAGAGAAAGTAACTTATTGGAAAATCATAATTAAAAACATACATTCATGCACATTAGTAAAGGAATATAAAACATACATACATATACGTAAAGGAATATATGTGGACATACATACATAACTCATTCTCACATTCCATTCACACAGCCACAATTGCTCCTTCTACCTACCGTTCTGAAAACACGTTTAAAAAAAAAAAAAATTAAAGTTTAAAACTTACTTAAAATTTCTTAAAATAACTTCCCTCCCTTTCCCAAACCTAAATATTGCATTTCATAAGCTCCTCCATAAAATATATCTCCTTCCCCAGCCAATGAACAACTTTACACTTGCTTTTTTCACGTGTAAGTTCTAGGGACTTACCCTCACTGAATCCATCAGTGAAATCTACAAAGTTCACTGCGCAAGCGCTGCCTGTGCAGTCGCACGCGCTGTGAATAGACCTCGGGTCTGGAAATGCCGGCGTTCCCCGCATGCGCTGTTCCTGCTGAACGCCGGCATTTCCAACGGCCAGATGCGTGAGTAACCCGACCGTACTCACGCTTCTGGCCTGGAATTTCTGGCCCAAAATCCTCAGGAAAAAATCAAATAGGCTTTCTTCCAAAACGCCGCACCACCGACCATATCTATACCTTTCACACTCTCATTGAAAAACATATACACCAAACAAAAAATGGGAAAATATTTGCTTGTTTCATTGACTTCAAGAAAGCCTTTGACTCTATCTGGCACAAAGGGCTCTATTATAAACTTCTTCAGTGCGGAATAGGGGGCAAAGTCTATGACCTTATTAAATCGATGTATCTGAAAAATAAATGCGGGGTCAAAATTGGAGACAAACGCACCGGTTTCTTCACCCAGAGAAGAGGCGTCCGGCAGGGCTGCAATTTGAGCCCGACCCTGTTCAACATATACATAAATGAATTAGCAGACATGCTGGAGCAAAGCGAGTCACCGGGTCTCCGTCTCCTGGATGGAGAAGTGAAATCCCTGTTCTATGCGGACGACCTGGTTCTGCTGTCTCCCACAGAACAGGGATTACAGCAACAACTAGACCTACTCGACAAATACTGCCAAAACTGGGCTCTAACAGTAAATCTAAAGAAAACCAACATCATGATTTTTCAAAAAAGGCCCAGGTGTCAGGAAAACAAATACCAGTTTACTCTCAGTGATACCATCATAGGACACACTATGAGCTACACTTACCTTGGTCTAACCATTACAGCATCAGGGAGCTTCAGCATAGCAGTGAATGCACTAAAAAAAAAAGCCCGAAGAGCCCTATGCAATAAAAAGAAAATTCTACAACATCCAAATCCCAATCAAAATCTGGCTCAAAATATTTGACAGCATAATCCTGCCCATTGCGCTGTACGGTAGTGAAGTATGGGGCCCGCTAAATCACCATAGCTACACTAAATGGGAAAAACACACAATAGAAGCCCTACATGCAGAATTTTGCCGAAGCATCCTTCGCACCCAAAGGAAAACACCAACAAATGCATGCAGAGCCGAACTAGGCAGATACCCACTGAAAATAAACATCCAAAAACGAGCACTAAAATTCCTAAATCACCTCAAAACTAGCTCCCCAGACACCCTTCATTTTAAAGCCTTCCAGACCCAAGAGCTAAACCCAGAAAAGAGTCCCCTGAGTCAGCTGCTACTGAAACTAAGTACTCCTACTCAGCCGGACCCTGACCAGTCCCAGACCAACACTGCCGTCCAAACACCAATCCGAGTGAACCAAATCATTAAACAATGCAAAGAAACCTACCTGGAACATTGGAACAAAATAACCAAAAGCCAAAGCAGATTAGAATGTTACCGGGCCCTAAAAAGAGAATATAAACTGGCAGACTATCTCTCGACCATCAGAGACACAAAACAGAGACAGACCCTCACCAGGTACAGACTAAGCGACCACCAACTGGCAATTGAAAAAGGGAGATACAAGAAATCCTGGCAGCCTAGAGAGAATAGAATATGTGATCAATGTCTGACCGGCGAGGTTGAAACAGAAATGCATTTCCTCCTAAAATGCGAAAAATTCAACACATCAAGAAACATATTATTTAACAAGCTAAGGCAAACAACCCCAGATTTCAAGGATTTGGATGACCTGTCAAAATTAAGATTAGCCCTGGGAGAAGGAGACAGACCATACCTTGGTGCCAAATATGTAACAACATGTCACAACCTGAGGACTGTTTAAAATTAATACTGAATGTACCCAATGATGTACAAAGACTGTTTAAATTAATATTGTTTAAAAGTAATATTGTATGTACCCAACAAGGGTCAAAATTGTTTGACACCTACAGAATGTTGGAAAACTGTACTTTTTTTGGTTGTGTAAGCTTTGGCAATATGGTTCTCTGTAAACTTTCATGCCAATAAAGCATTTGAATTGAATTGAATTGAATTGAATTGAGAAGTGAACTCCGAGAGAGAGAGAGAGAGAGAGAGAAGTGAACTCCGAGAGAGAGAGAGAGAGAGAGAGAGAGAGAGAGAGAGAGAAGTGAACTCCGAGAGAGAGAGAGGGAGAGAAGTGAACTGCGAGAGAGAGAGAGAGAAGTGAACTGCGAGAGAGAGAGAGAGAGAAAGTGAACTCCGAGAGAGAGAGAGAGAGAGAGAGAGAGAGAGAGAGGTGAACTCCGAGAGAGAGAGAGAGAGAGAGAGAGAAGTGAACTCCGAGAGAGAGAGAGAGAGAGAGAGAGAGAGAGAGAGAGAGAGAGAGAGGTGAACTGCGAGAGAGAGAGAGAGAGAGAGAGAAGTGAACTCCGAGAGAGAGAGAGAGAAGTGAACTGCGAGAGAGAGAGAGAAGTGAACTGCGAGAGAGAGAGAGAAGTGAACTGCGAGAGAGAGAGAGAAGTGAACTGCGAGAGAGAGAGAGAGAGAGAGAGAGAGAGAGGTGAACTCCGAGAGAGAGAGAGAGAGAGAGAGAGAGAAGTGAACTGCGAGAGAGAGAGAGAAGTGAACTGCGAGAGAGAGAGAGAAAGTGAACTCCGAGAGAGAGAGAGAGAGAGAGAGAGAGAGAGAGAGAGAGAGAGAGGTGAACTCCGAGAGAGAGAGAGAGAGAGAAAGTGAACTCCGAGAGAGAGAAGTGAACTCCGAGAGAGAGAGAGAGAGAGAGAGAAGTGAACTCCGAGAGAGGTGAACTGCGAGAGAGAGAGAGAGGTGAACTGCGAGAGAGAGAGAAGTGAACTCCGAGAGAGAGAGAGAGTGAACTGCGAGAGAGAGAGAGAAGTGAACTGCGAGAGAGAGAGAGAGAGAGAGAGAAAAGTGAACTGCGAGAGAGAGAGAGAGAGAGAAAAGTGAACTGCGAGAGAGAGAGAGAGAGAGAGAGAGAGAAAAGTGAACTGCGAGAGAGAGAGAGGAGAGAGAGAGAGAAGTTAACTCCGAGAGAGAGAGAGAGAGAGAAGTGAACTCCGAGAGAGAGAGAGAGAGAAGTGAACTCCGAGAGAGAGAGAGAGAGAAGTGAACTCCGAGAGAGAGAGAGAGAGAAGTGAACTCCGAGAGAGAGAGAGAGAAGTGAACTCCGAGAGAGAGAGAGAGAGAAGTGAACTCCGAGAGAGAGAGAGAAGTGAACTCCGAGAGAGAGAGAGACAGAAGTGAACTCCGAGAGAGAGAGAGAGAGAAGTGAACTCCGAGAGAGAGAGAGAGAGAAGTGAACTCCGAGAGAGAGAGAGACAGAAGTGAACTCCGAGAGAGAGAGAGAGAGAGAAGTGAACTCCGAGAGAGAGAGAGAAGTGAACTCCGAGAGAGAGAGAGACAGAAGTGAACTCCGAGAGAGAGAGAGACAGAAGTGAACTCCGAGAGAGAGAGAGACAGAAGTGAACTCCGAGAGAGAGAGAGACAGAAGTGAACTCCGAGAGAGAGAGAGACAGAAGTGAACTCCGAGAGAGAGAGAGACAGAAGTGAACTCCGAGAGAGAGAGAGACAGATGTGAACTCCGAGAGAGAGACAGAAGTGAACTCCGAGAGAGAGAGAGACAGAAGTGAACTCCGAGAGAGAGAGACAGAAGTGAACTCCGAGAGAGAGAGAGACAGAAGTGAACTCCGAGAGAGAGAGAGACAGAAGTGAACTCCGAGAGAGAGAGAGACAGAAGTGAACTCCGAGAGAGAGAGAGACAGAAGTGAACTCCGAGAGAGAGAGAGACAGAAGTGAACTCCGAGAGAGAGAGAGACAGAAGTGAACTCCGAGAGAGAGAGAGACAGAAGTGAACTCCGAGAGAGAGAGAGACAGAAGTGAACTCCGAGAGAGAGAGAGACAGAAGTGAACTCCGAGAGAGAGAGAGACAGAAGTGAACTCCGAGAGAGAGAGAGACAGAAGTGAACTCCGAGAGAGAGAGAGACAGAAGTGAACTCCGAGAGAGAGAGAGACAGAAGTGGACTCCGAGAGAGAGAGAGAGAAGTGAACTCCGAGAGAGAGAGAGAAGTGAACTCCGAGAGAGAGAGAGAAGTGAACTCCGAGAGAGAGAGAGAAGTGAACTCCGAGAGAGAGAGAGAAGTGAACTCCGAGAGAGAGAGAGAAGTGAACTCCGAGAGACAGAGAGAAGTGAACTCCGAGAGAGAGAGAGAAGTGAACTCCGAGAGAGAGAGAAGTGAACTCCGAGAGAGAGAGAGAAGTGAACTCCGAGAGAGAGAGAGAAGTGAACTCCGAGAGAGAGAGATGGTGTAAACATGGCCATATTTGATCTTCCATGAGGCAGCTGTAAAAGCCGACCTTGTGAAACAGAAGAGGAAGCGTCACAAAAGACAAAATAAAAATAAGAAATGGTTTGACCACGAATGCAAAAATGCCAGAAAAGACCTGAGAAAAATATCAAACCAAAAGCATCGCCAACCAAACAATCCGGACCTACGTACTAGATACAATGAAACCCTCAAAAGATATAAACACACCATTAAGAACAAAACACAAAACTATACCCACAAAATACTCGAAGAAATTGAAAACTCCACCAATCCAAAACAATTCTGGGAAATGTGGAATAACCTGAGTACAACACAATTGCAAGCATTACCAATCCAAGATGGCGACATATGGAGAACACATTTTGAAAACCTCTACAAAGACATCCCAATAAACGAAACAAACCCAAGTCAACATCAGGTCACAGAAAAACTCCACACATTAGAAGCAACAATTAAAGACAACCAAAACCCTCTAGATTCCCCAATCACATGGAAAGAACTGGCCACAAAAACAAAATCTCTCCACCTAAAGAAAGCCTGTGGCCCAGACAACATCAAAAATGAAATGCTCAAGTTCAGCAATATGGAGATGCAGGGTGCGGTACTCAAATTATTCAACATCATATTACGTTCAGGCTGTTTTCCCGATATCTGGTGCCAAGGACTAATCTCCCCCATATATAAAAGTGGAAACAAATCAGACCCAAATAACTACCGCGGCATCTGTGTCAACAGTTGTCTAGGGAAGTTATTCTGCAGTATTCTAAATAGTAGATTACTTGATTTTCTTAACAAACATAATATCCTCAGAAAAAACCAAATAGGCTTTCTTCCAAAACACCGCACCGCCGACCATATCTATACCCTTCACACCCTCATTGAAAAACATATACACCAAACAAAAAATGGGAAAATATTCGCCTGTTTCATCGACTTCAAGAAAGCCTTTGACTCTATATGGCACGAAGGGCTCTATTATAAACTTCTTCAGTGTGGAATAGGGGGCAAAGTCTATGACCTTATTAAATCAATGTATCTGAAAAACAAATGCGGGGTCAAAATTGGAGACAAACGCACCGATTTCTTCACCCAGAGAAGAGGCGTCCGGCAGGGCTGCAATTTGAGCCCGACCCTGTTCAACATATACATAAATGAATTAGTAGACATACTGGAGCAAAGCGAGTCACCAGGTCTCCGTCTCCTGGATGGAGAAGTGAAATCCCTGTTCTATGCGGACGACCTGGTTCTGCTGTCTCCCACAGAACAGGGATTACAGCAACAACTAGACCTACTCGACAAATACTGCCAAAATTGGGCTCTAACAGTAAATCTAAAGAAAACCAACATCATGATTTTTCAAAAAAGGCCCAGATGTCAGGAAAACAAATACCAGTTTACCCTCAGTGATACCACTATAGGACACACTATGAGCTACACCTACCTTGGTCTAACTATTACAGCATCAGGGAGCTTCAGCATAGCAGTGAATGCACTAAAAGAAAAAGCCCGAAGAGCCCTATATGCAATAAAAAGAAAATTCTACAACATCCAAATCCCAATCAAAATCTGGCTCAAAATATTTGACAGCATAATCCTGCCCATTGCACTGTACGGTAGTGAAGTATGGGGCCCGCTAAATCACCAAAGCTACACTAAATGGGAAAAACACACAATAGAAGCCCTACATGCAGAATTCTGCCGAAGCATCCTTCGCACCCAAAGAAAAACGCCAACAAATGCATGCAGAGCCGAACTAGGCAGATACCCACTGATAATAAACATCCAAAAACGAGCACTAAACTTCCTAAATCACCTCAAATCTAGCTCCCCAGACACCCTTCATTTCAAAGCCTTTCAGACCCAAGAGCTAAACCCAGAAAAAAGTCCCCTGAGTCAGCTGCTACTGAAACTAAGTACTCAGCCGGACCCTGACCAGCCCCAGACCAACACAGCCGTCCAAACACCAATCCGAGTGAACCAAATCATTAAAAAATGCAAAGAAACCTACCTGGAACATTGGAACAAAATAACCGAAAGCCAAAGCAGATTAGAATGTTACCGGGCCCTAAAAAGAGAATATAAACTGGCAGACTACCTCACGACCATCAGAGACACAAAACAGAGACAGACCCTCACCAGGTACAGACTAAGCGACCACCAACTGGAAATTGAAAAAGGCAGATACAAGAAATCCTGGCAGCCTAGAGAGAATAGAATATGCGATCAATGTCTGGCCGGCGAGGTTGAAACAGAGATGCATTTCCTCCTAAAATGCGAAAAATTCAACACATCAAGAAACATATTATTCAACAAGCTAAGCCAAACAACCCCAGATTTCAAGGAATTGGATGACCTGTCAAAATTGAGATTAGTCCTAGGAGAAGGAGACAGACCATACCTAGGGGCCAAATATGTAACAACATGTCACAACCTGAGGACTGTTTAAAATTAAGACTGTTTAAAATTAATATTGAACGTACCAAATGAAGTACAAAGACTGTTTAAAATTAATATTGTTTAAAAGTAATATTGTATGTACCCAACAAATGTCAAATCGATTGACACCTACAGAATGTTGGAAAACTGTACCTTTTTGCTATGTAAGCTTTGGCAATATGGTTCTCTGTAAACTTTCATGCCAATGAAGCATTTGAACTGAACTGAACTGAACTGAGAAGTGAACTCCGAGAGAGAGAGAGAGAAGTGAACTCCGAGAGAGAGAGAGAAGTGAACTCCGAGAGAGAGAGAGAGAGAGAGAGAGAGAGAGTACATAGTTTTGTGTTGGGGATTACGTTTGCGTAATACTGTGGTGATATCTCAATAACTGACAGTGACAACCCACAGCATTCAAAACTGATTTTAAAATGAGAATGGGCAGCAGAGTAAATTTACACTATCTTTTCATGTCTGGGACTCGGGCCTTCTGTATCTGCCAGCTAAATGCCATACGTGACAGGAGTTGTCAGTCTTAATCCAGCACTGAATTTGCAATCTCACTGAGAAAGCCCATGAGGAAGCCTTCATGAGAGAAATGGAAGTGTGCACACTGGTGCAGTAGGGGGTGCTCTTCTGAGACTGGGGTAGAGTTGACTGTGCTTTGCTCTGCAACAGACGATGCTGCAGCTTACCTGAGTGCTTGAAACATTCCTCAGTTATGATATGCCTTACTTCAATAAACATAAAATTCAAAAAGGGGAAAGAGTCTAAAAACATTTCATTAGTCAGTAGAACCTCAACTTTTCCCAAATGGCTCAAATGGCAAAGGCAACCTGCAAATGTGGCACACAGACAAGAATGTCCCAGGTCTGATTCTCTTTCTGTGAGTTAGCTGATCAGATTCAGGATGGCTATAATTGACCTTAGCACCCATTAGGTAGGGAAGGGGAAATTGGACAAGATCCCCACTCCTGATGTGTATTCAGTGACCCCTATAGGCAAGTGCAAGTACGTTACCCCAGGTTAGGATCGATCAGACTTAGCGCTGATGCTGCTCATTGTCAAAGAGCCTGCCAACACTCTGTGTAGGTTAACTCAGTAATTACAACCACTTGGGTGAGGTATTGAAGGGCACTGAAACTACCAAGAGCAGTCAACACCTTCAGAAGTGGAAGAGAGAGATAAAAACGCAAAAAACATTATTTTCTGTCTAACTACTGAGATCTTTTGATACGAGTTTCTCAACCCTCAGGTCAGAGCACATGGTGCTCACTTATTTGATCATCTTCACATTCTGAAATAAAAAATTATGACATGAATACAGGCAAGTGGTATCAACTTCCTGTGGCTCCGTATCACTTCATAACTCTAATGAATGTTTTTACACAGTAATGACAGGGTGTTCAATTTGTTTATTTACACATAATTGTTAGGAGAAATAGTTTAGGTTGCATATGAAATCGAGCAGAGAATATTCATAGCATTTAAAGAAAATAACTTCAGCAATGAAAGTTAATCCCTCTTAACTCTGAAACGCCACATTAATTCGTACTCAAAAACTGGAAAAACAAAAAAAATTGTCTTACCTTTCAGTTTTTTGAAGTTGTAATAATTTGTTAAGGAAAATGCAGGTATACATTTAGTTGCAAAGGAGAATGTGAAATCTAAAATCAATGAACATTGTTATACGACATTTGCACTGTATCCACATTTCCGTCCCTTTGTTTTGCATATCATAAGATTAATACAGTAGATTTATTCTGTACTATATTTAACATTATTTTCAAGTGCGTGAATAAGGTAAAAATGGTAAACTGGGAGGAGCTCATTTCAGTGATTTAAGAAAGGACCTATCACAGATAGATTGGAAAAGGCGATTTCAGGGTAAAGCAGTAACAGAGCAATGGCGGGCATTCAGGGAAGAGATAGTTCAGGTACAAACTAGGCATATTCCTTTGAAGGGAAAAGGTAGAGCATCCAAAGCTAATGTGTTCTGGATGACAAAAAAAAAATTAAAGTTAAAATAAAAAACAGAAAAAGGAGACTTATGAGAAATATCAGGAGAGGTTACGAGAAACGATTAGCAGGCAACATTAAACTGAACCCTAAAACTTTTTATGAACATTTAGGGGGAAAAATTCAGTTGTCTGCGCCTCCCATTAGCGTCTTAAGAGGGTGCCAATTGGGGCACAAAGCAACTAGAGGCCGGGCGCGGCGATGTTAGTGCCGCTCGCGAAATTAACTAGACATTTGGCGGCGGCGCTAAACACTTCCGCCACGATCTCCTGCGCCGGCAGATTGTGACGTCATTCGAGTGCGCAACGCTCTGTTAGCGCCCCGACCGGATATTGAGTGGCGCCCCCTGCCTTACCGCCTGCTGCTAGCAACAACAGGTTGAGGGGAGCGTTTTGCTGTCAGAAAGGGACTAGGGGAGCACTATTTAAAGGCGACCGCTTCCTGCCTTTTTTTGTCGGTGACTGGGAGGTGGTTTGCAGTGGTGTTACCCAAGGGTCAGTTTTGGGTCCATTATTCTTTGCAATTTTTATAAATGACCTATACTCGGGTGTAGGGAGCAGCACTATAAAGTTTGCAGATGATACGAATCTTAGCAAAGTAATGGATTATGATACTATAAATGAAAAGTGTAAATGAGCAGAGAGATCTTGGGGTCCATATACACAAATCCTTAAGAGTGTCAGGGCAAGTTCATAAGGTGGTCAAAAAAGCATACATTTTATAAATAAAGGAATAGAATATAAAAGCAAAGAGATCATGCTAGAACTTCATAAATCACTGGTTAGGCCTCAGTTGGAGTATTGTGGACATTTCAGAAAAGATGTAAAGGCCTTAGAAAAGGTACAAAGGAGGTTTACCAGGATGTTACCAGGGATGAGGGACTTCAGTTATGAGGAGAGGTTGGAAAAGTTAGGACTGTTCTCCTTGGAACAGAGAAAGTTAGAGGTGACCTAATAGAGGTTTTCAAGATGATGTGAGGTTTTGATAAAGTAAATAAGGAAAAAATATTCCCTCTGGCGAGTGGGTCAATAACTAGAGGCCATAGATTCAAAATCATCGGAAAAAGATCTAGAGGAGAGATGAGGAGAAATCTTTTTCACTCAGAGTTGTCGGGGTCTGGAAACTCTACCTGAAAAGGTGGTGGAAGCTGATTCCACAAATAATTTTAAAACAGAGTTGTACCGGTACTTGAGGATGAGCAACTTACAGGGTTACTGACAAAAAGCGGGGGTGTGGGACTAAGCACAACTGTTATTTCAAAGAGCCAGCACAGGCACGACAGGCTGACTGGCCTTCTTCTGTGCTGTATGTACTTCACAGTGAAATCTGAAGACAAACCTAGTCAAAATACAAAATATATACTTCGGGGTAGAGTTTCCAGTTTGGACACAATTGCCAATTCCGGCGCAAATTGCACCCGTTTTGAAAAGTGATTCTTCCCCAACTCTCCCCCCCACCACGAGTTTCCGCACAAACCTATTTGCATATCATCGAACGCAAAAGCTGCCCCATGAACCAGTGCAATCGGGCAATGCTTTAAAATGTAATCTTTTTTAAAATTTTGCTTTAAAAAATTTTCCTTCACATGTTTAAGAGTGGTAACTTGGGAACGTTTGATTAAAACAGCTGAAATAGGTTAATCATAAAATAAAAGCATTTTTAATCATAGTGTAAATCTGCCACCTGAGTAACGATTTTAAATTACTGAAATTCAATTAAAAAAAATATATAAAACTATTTTCTAGTTATATAGGGGTACATTAGTCAGTTTCTTCGTAAATTAAAATCACATTTAAAATGTACCTATTAGTGTCCTTGCACCAAAAAGAACCAACTTAATTTTTGGAGCCTCCTCGAAGGCCTGCAAACGAGTGCAATTAGCAGAAACATGCCATGATGATTAATTTACCCTGAGGGTGTGACCAATTTTGTGGGCAATGGTAATTAAATTCCGCAATTTTTTGCACTAATTTTAAGTGGCGCGGACGCAAATTCCACAATCTTTCGCAACAGTTATTCTGATTCTGGCCGAATTGCACAGTAAAAAACCAGCGCAATCAAGCGGAAATTCCAGGCCTCCATATTTTCAAAACATCCGCAGCTTCTTCAAAAGTCATTTTTATTTGTTATACTACCATAGTGAATGATAATGTTACAGTAAAAGAACATACTGTACAAATAAGTTAGATTTCAAGAATTCCCAAACCAGTATCCATCACAGTAGTGGAAAAAAGATAAATAACTAGAGAGTTCAGTGCCACAGAATAGAGCATGGAACTCTTGTTCATAATCTCTTATTGAAACAGTAGTTGGTTTAGCAGGGAGGTTCTCTCACTTCAGGTTTATGGTGACCAGAACCCGGTCGCCATGGCCTAGGCTTGACTGGCAACCAACTCCAGGCATGAAGTCCAAGTTCAGCAGCAAAACTGTCAGAAGCATCCTCTTTTGGTCCCAAACAATAGCAGTTCAGAAGTAAGACATTAGAAAAAGGGAAATATTTTTGATTCCCCCCCACTACCTATGCCTGACAGTTGTTATTCGCCAATTGTGTGTCCGATTGCTACAGCACGCTCTGTAGAATCTCTCTCTCTCTCTCAAACACACAATTTTTCCACCGAAGCTACAACTTCCCAATCTTCATCTAACTGGTTGTCATGTGACAATATGTTGCTGTGCTGCACTCTGGGGGTGTAGTACTGCCACAGGAGTTACAACTCCCATGATATACATCTTTCTCATACAGAATCCATCCACCACCAGCTGGAAATCAAGCGCACCCAGGCCTAGATGAAATTTCCAAATCAAACCTCCATCCAGATAAAAGGGTAGCCTACATGGGGAGTAATTCTTGTAGGCATTTAGAATCATAGAAATTTACAACACAGAAAGAGGCCATTTGGCCTATCGTGCCTGGGCTGGCTCTTTCAAAAAGCAGTTGTACTCAGTCCCACATCCCCACTTTTTCTCCAATAACCCTGCAAGTTCCTCATCCTCAAGTACCTGTGCAACTTCCTTTTAAGATTATTTATGGAATCAGCTTCCACCATCTTTTCAGGTAGAGCGTCTAGGTTCCAACAGCTCAGTGAAAAAATTGCGCTTCACCTCCCCTCTAAATCTTTTAAATCTATGACCTCTATTGGCCCACTCGCCAGAGGAACTACTTTTCCTCTATCTACTCTATCAAAGCCTCGCATCATCTTCAAAACCTCTATTAGGTCACCTCTTAACCAGAAAACAAAGAGCAGAGGTTAAAGGTAGTTACTCAGACTGGTGGAAGGTGGCAAGTGGTGTTCCACAGGGATCGGATCAGTGCTAGAACCATTGTTGTACTTCTGATTTATGTAAATGCTGAACAATACCAAAATTTGTAGATGAATCCAAATTGGCGAGTATATTTAATATGGAGGAAGACTGCAACAAAATACAAAAAGATGTCAACAAACTTACAGAATGGGTGTGTAATTCACAAATTAATTTCAATATAGAGAAGTGTGAGGTGGTGCATTTTGGTAGAAGGATTAAGGAGACCACATACTGCTTGGAAAATAAGCATCTAAATGGGGTAGAGGTATAGAGAGATCTAGGGGTACAGATACACAAATCATTAAAAGTAACAACGCAGGTTAACAAAGCCATAAAACATGCAAACAAAGCACTGGGATTCATTTCTAGAGAATAAAACTAAAAAGCAGGGAAGTTATGGTAAACTGATATAGAACCTTGGTTTGACCACATGGAGTACTGTGCACATTTCTGGTCTCTAAATTACAAATAGGATATAGAAGCACTGGGGAAGGTACAAAAAAGATTTACAAGGATGACAACGGGAACTGAGAGGGTACAACTATCAGGAAAGACCAAACAGGCTAGGGCTCTTTTCTCTAGAAAGGAGAAGATGGAGAGGTGACCTGATGGAGGTCTTTAAGGCGGCATTTGACAGGGTAGACATAGAGAAGGTGTTTCCACTTGGGGGAGTCCAAAACTAAGGACTATAAATACAAGATAACCACTAATAAATCCAATAAAGAATACAGGAGAAACTTCGTTACTCAGTGGTGAGAATGTGGAATTTGCTGCCACATGGAGTGGTTGTGGCGAATAGCATAGGTGCATTTAAGGGGTGATATACCTATCAATTCCTCCAATAAAAGGCGAAGAGTTACGAAGGTGACTAAAGGTTTTTATTGACTAAATAACAGAGCCCACTCTCGTGGGTGATCCGATCCAAGCAGGAGGAATACCAGCCAGTCGCTCACCTTTATACCTGGCCTGGTGGGTGGAGCCAAGGCGGAGTCGGCAGTGGTCATCCCAGGTATAGCAGTGTGGCAAGAGGCGACCTCGTACCGTGATACAATAGTGGTCAGTGATACAGTTATAACGAACAGTGGTGAACAGTGCTAACTACTAACAGTGATACGATAGTGAACGTGGTTTACCACATTCACCCCTTGTTTAGAATTAAGTCCGGCGGGGTGAAGTGTACTACCAATTCTGGTAGGTCAGTCTGTCCGGAGGCTTCGTAAGCCTCTCCGATCGCCGCAGCGGTGGTGTTGCCTTATCCGGTGCTGGTGCCTTATCCGGTGTTGATGCTGGTGTTTGCGTGGTCGGCGAGGGCTCGTGGGGTTCCGGCATGCCGTCTACCTGGACTGAGGTTGGGGGGGGTGGTGGCGGTGTTTCCGGATCGGCTGAGGGTGCGAGGTCTCGTAGGGAGACAGTGTCCTCCCGCCCGTCTGGGTACGCCACGTAGGCGTACTGGGGGTTGGCGTGCAGGAGGTTCACCCTCTCGACCAGGGGGTCCGTTTTATGGGTCCTCACGTGTTTCCGCAGCCAGACCGGCCCCGGGGCGGTCAGCCAGGTTGGTAGAGTGGTTCCCGTAGTCGACTTCCTGGGGAAAACGAACATTCGTTCATGGGGGGTGGTGTTAGTGGCCGTGCAAAGTAATGACCGGATGGAGTGCAGCGCTGTCGGGAGGACTTCTTGCCAGCGGGAGGTTGGGAGGCCCTTAGACTTTAAGGCTAAGAGGACGGCCTTCCATACCGTCGCGTTCTCTCTTTCCACCTGACCGTTACCTCTGGGGTTGTAGCTGGTGGTCCTGCTTGCTGCAATACCTCTCTCTAGGAGGAATTGCCGGAGTTCCTCGCTCATGAAGGAGGAGCCCCGGTCGCTGTGTATATAGTTCGGGAACCCGAACAAGGCGAAGAGGGCATTCAGGCACTTAATGACCGTGCTACTGGTCATGTCGGGGCAGGGGAAGGCAAAGGGGAAACGGGAGTACTCATCAACGATGTTGAGGAAGTACACATTACGGTCAGAGGACGGGAGGGGCCCCTTAAAGTCGATGCTCAGGCGCTCGAAGGGGCGGGTGGCCTTGATCAGGCTTGCTCGGTCCGGCCTATAGAAGTGCGGTTTGCACTCCGCACAGGTCTGGCAGTTCCTGGTCATGGTCCTGACCTCCTCGATGGAGTAGGTCAGGTTGCGGGCCTTAATGAAATGGTAGAGTCTGGTGACTCCGGGGTGGCAGAGCTGGTCGTGGAGGGTCTGAAGCCTATCGATATGCGCGCTGGCGCATGTCATTCGTGAAAGGGCATCAGGGGATTCGTTCAGCTTGCCTGGCCGGTACAAGATCTCATAATCGTAGGTGGAGAGCTCGATTCTCCATCTCAAAATCTTGTCATTCTTGATTTTGCCCTTCAGCTTGTTATTAAACATGAAAGCCACCGAACGCTGGTCGGTGAGGAGGGTAAATCGTTTGCCTGCCAGGTAGTGCCTCCAGCGCCGTACTGCCTCCACGATCGCCTGGGCCTCTTTCTCGACCGACGAATGTCGGATCTCGGGGCCCTGTAGGGTCCTTGAGAAGAAGGCCACTGGCCTCCCCTCCTGGTTTAGGGTGGCGGCTAAGGCGAAGTCGGATGCGTCGCTCTCCACCTGAAAGGGGATGGACTCGTCCACTGCGTGCATCGTGGCCTTGGCTATGTCTCCCTTAATGAGGGAGAAGGCCGCGCACGCCTCCTCCGTGAGGGGGAAGGAAGTGGCTTTCAGGAGGGGTCTGGCTTTGTCCGCGTAATTGGGTACCCATTGGGCATAGTAGGCGAAAAGCCCCAGGGTTCTCCTAAGTGCTTTAGGGCAGTGGGGGAGGGGTAGCTCCATGAGGGGGCGCATTCTTTCTGGGTCGGGGCCGATGATTCCGTTCTCCACTACGCAGCCGAGGATGGCAAGGCGCGTGGTGTTAAACACGCATTTCTCCTTATTGTAGGTGAGGTTCAGCCGTTGGGCCGTACGGAGGAATTTCTCCAGATTCGCGTCATGTTCCTGCCGGTCGCGGCCGCAGATAGTGACGTTATCTAGGTAGGGGAATGTAGCCTGCAGTTCGTTCTGGTCAACCATCTGGTCCATCTCCCTTTGGAAGACCGAGACCCCATTAGTGACACCGAAGGGGACCCTAAGGAAGTGGTATAGGCGCCCATTCGCCTCGAAGGCGGTATACTGGCGGTCCTCAGGGTGGATAGGGAGTTGGTGGTAGGCCGACTTCAGGTCGATGGTCGAGAATACTTTATACTGTGCAATCTGATTGACCATGTCAGATATGCGGGGGAGGGGGTATGCGTCCAGCTGGGTATATCTGTTTATGGTCTGGCTGTAGTCGATGACCAGGCGGTTTTTATCGCCGGTCTTTACGACTACGACCTGGGCACGCCAGGGGCTGCTGCTCCCCTCGATAATGCCCTCTTTCAGGAGGCGCCGCACCTCAGAGCTAATGAAGGCTCTGTCCCCGGCGCTATACCGCCTGCTCTTGGTAGCGACGGGTTTGCAGTCAGGGGTAAGGTTAGCAAACAGAGAGGGTGGCGGGACCTTGAGGGTGGAGAGGCTGCAGGTGTTACGCGGTGGGCGGTTTAACGTTTGCTGGTTGTTGACTGTGAGTGGGGGGAGGGGTCCACCGTATGCTAGGGTTACGCTTTGGAGGTGGGATTGGAAGTCCAGCCCTAGTAGGACGGCAGCACAGAGATGGGGGAGGACGAGGAGTTTAAAGTTTTTATACTCCGTGCCCTTAACCGACAGGGTCACGACACAGTAGCCGCTGATGTCCGTGGCGTGGGACCTCGATGCCATCGAGATTCGGCTGCGCGTTGGTAGGACAGAGAGGGAGTAGTGGCTCACCGTGTCTGGGTGGATGAAGCTCTCCGTGCTTCCGCTGTCGAACAGGCAGGTCGTGGCGTGGCCGTTCACTTTGATGTCCATCATTGACTTGGACAGATGGTGCGGGCGGGCTTGGTCCAGGGTGACGGAAGCTAGTGTGTAGCTGAGCGAGTCGTTGTCATCTGCGGGCGAGGCGGTCGGGCGTGGTGAGTAAAATGGCGTCTCCCACGAGGTAGGGCCCCATGAGGCACTATTGGGGTCGGTTGCCTTAATCAAAGATGGCCGCCCCCATGACTCATGTGTGGGGATGCTGGCCTCAGTTGCCCTAAACAAAGATGGCCGCCCCCATGACTCATGTGTGGGGATGCTGGCCTCAGTTGCCCTAAACGAAGATGGCCGCCCCCATAGTTCGCATGCGGCACTGCTGGCCTCTGAGGATCCGCTCCTGCAGGCCTTGGAGAAGTGGCCTTTCTTCAGGCAGGTTTTACATATGGAGTTCTTGGCTGGGCAGCGCGACCTCGGGTGCTTCTCCTGGCCACAAAAAAAACAGCCGGCGGCCCGATCGCGGATGCCCGATGTCGGGGCCGGTGCCGGGGGTGGCGGGGCCGGTCGGGTCCGGGACGCCGACGCAGAGGTAGGTCCCGGGGGCGGCGCTGGGAAGGGTGCTGTGGTAGGGGTCGGGCCCGAGTCCCAGGGTCGCGAGCAGTACCTGGTGAATGCTTCCTGATCTTGGTGGGCCACTTCCAGGGAGATAGCGAGGGCTTCAGCTTTTTCCATGCTGAGGTCTTTAGCTTCCAGCAGTCTTTGCCGTGAGTACTCGGACCGTAGGCCTTTCAGGAATGCGTCGCGGATATTATCTTCAGTATTTTCGGCTGCCGACACCGATTTAAACTCACAGTTCCTGGCGAGTGCATATAGCGCCTGTGAGAATTCGGCTACTGATTCTCCTGGCTGTTGCGGCCGTGATCTTAGGAGGTGCCTAGCGTACATGTAGTTTACCGGGGTCCGGTACTTCTGTTTCAGCAGGTTGATGGCGGTCTCGTAGGTAGTCATGTCCTCGATGAGAGTGTATACTCTCGGGCTCAGTTGTGCCTGCAGGACACTTAGTTTGGATGCCTGAGGGACGCTGGATTCTCTCAGGTATGATTCGAAGCAGACCAGCCAGTGTTTAAAGTCTGCGGCTGAGTTTGCTGCTCGTGGGTTCAGGTCCAGGTACGGCGGTCTGAGGGCTCGCAGCCAAGCTGGCTGGTGTGGCTGTGCTCCTGGGAGCTGCGCTGGTGGCTCCTCCGCCGGTTGTGACTCGTTGTCGGACATCATTAAATTTAGTCAATAAAATTGATATACCTATCAATTCCTCCAATAAAAGGCGAAGAGTTACGAAGGTGACTAAAGGTTTTTATTGACTAAATAACAGAGCCCACTCTCGTGGGTGATCCGATCCAAGCAGGAGGAATACCAGCCAGTCGCTCACCTTTATACCTGGCCTGGTGGGTGGAGCCAAGGCGGAGTCGGCAGTGGTCATCCCAGGTATAGCAGTGTGGCAAGAGGCGACCTCGTACCGTGATACAATAGTGGTCAGTGATACAGTTATAACGAACAGTGGTGAACAGTGCTAACTACTAACAGTGATACGATAGTGAACGTGGTTTACCACAAGGGGAAGTTAGATAAGTACATGAGGGAGAAAAGAATAGAAGGATCTGTTGATAGGGTAAGATGAAGTAAATAGATGGGAGGCTGCTTGTGTGGAGTCTGCCTTCCCTTCCCTGTACCCCCAGGTCCTCTGCTCTGCCCAACTTGATTCTCCTCTCTCCTTTGTCCTTGAACAACATCACGGGAGATCAACTAGTAAACAATAAATTCCATCAAGCATGCAACTTTATAAGAGAGAGTGAATATGCAAAAGGGAACACAGGGAAGGTTTTAAATTTCTGAAATCAAAGAACACGTCTGAGTACACTATATTTATCTTGCATGAATAAAGGATATCATCACACTTTCTCTGGTATTCTGTGAGAACATGGCTGGAAAGAGAAAAGAAACATGGCTTTTAGATAAAATAATTCCACCAGTCTTTCAACAAGAACAACAACTTGTATTTATACAGCACCTTTTAACATAGTAAAACATCCCAAGGTGCTTCATAGGTGCGTTAACAACATTTGACACCGAGCCAGGAGGAGAGAGAGGTAGAGAGGTTTAGGGAGGGAATCCCAGAGCTCTGGGCCTAGGCAATTGAAGACATGGCCGTCAATGGTGCAGAGATTAAAATCGGAAATGCACAAGAGGCCAGAATTGGAAGAGCACAGATGATCTCGAAAGGTTATAGGGCTGGAGGAGACTACAGAGATAGGGAGGGGCAAGGCCATGGAGGGATTTGAAAATAAGGATCAGAATTTTTAAACTGACGCTTTGCCGGACCGGGAGCGCAGGGGTGGACGGGGCTTGGTGTGAGTTAGGATACAGCAACAGAGTTTTGGATGAGGCCAAGTTTATGAAGGGTGGAAGATAAGAAGCTGGCTAGGAGAGCGTTAAAATAGTCAAGTCCAGAGGTAACAAAGGCATGGATGAGGGTTTCAGCAGCAGATGAGCTGAGGTGGGGCGGAGTTGGGTGATGTTACAGAGGTAGAAGTAGACAGTCTTGGTGATGGAGTGGATGTGTGGTCGGAAGCGCATCTTAGTGTCAAGTACAACACCAAGGTTGCAAACATACTGGTTTAGCCACAGACTGTTGCCAGGGAGAGGAATGGAGTCGGTGGCTAGGGAACAGAATTTGTGGTGGGGACCGAAGACTATGACTTCCGTCTTCCCAATATTTAGTTGAAAAAAAATTCTGCTCATCCAGTACTGGATGTCGAACAAGCAGTATGACAAATTAGAGACTATGGAGGGGTCGAGAGAGGTGGTGGTGAGGTGACGCTGGGTGTCATCAGCGTATATGTGGAACCTGACTTGTTTTCGGGTGATGTCATCGAGGGGCAGCATGTTGATGAGAAATAGTGATGTGGGAGTGGGAAGAGAAGCCATTGCAGGTGATTCTCTGGCTACGACTGGATGGATAAGAATGGAGCCAGACAAATGCAGTCCCACCCAACTGAATGATGGATGAGAGGTGTTGGAGGAGGATGGTGTGGTCAACCTTGTCAAAGGCTGCAGACAGGTCGAGAAGGATAGTTTACGACGGTCACAGTCACACAGGATCAGGGCGAACAACATTCTAACTTGTGCTGTTTGTCGCAAAAATCGTCGATGTGGAAAAAAAAATTTGAAATTAGGGGACTTTTTTTTAATTGATGATATTTCTTGCCAAAAAAGTAACAGCAAAGAAATTTAACTCCGTATAAAATGAGCTATATACCGATATACTTACTCTGTGTCAATGATTTTTTGTTTCAGTGCAATTAATGCAGTTACATATTCATTTAAATTCTGAAAGGAAAAACAAAAGTTACAAGATCAAAATGCAGAAAATACAAAATGGCATTTTAACATTGCAAACATTCTTCTTTATCTGTCACATGAAAGTAATCAATCGCAACCTTGCTATAGTCTAATTTGCTTAAAAATTTCCTATTTTCTGATCAACACAACTGATACTTCACTATCTACAATCCATTCACATTGACTCAAGTGTATTGCTTTTCAGGAGCATTTTCTCAACAATAAAAAATACGCTTACACAAAATCTGTAAATCGTATTGCTGAGGTGTTACTTTATAAACTGCTCGTATCACCTCAGTACTATATATAGAATTTTAAATGATACAACTGGGAAGCACCAAGCTCAATGCCAAACTTCTATTTTTCCTCCTTGAAAATCAGCCAGGGCTCCTATTCATGACTGCTATCCAGTGAGCTCAGCTGGAAAGTGTACATGTGTGAATATTAGGTAAAGACAGCATTAGAGTTTGCTGTGTTTCACCACTCTACAGTTAAGCTGACACTCACTGCCTTGGTTCAGAAGTGAAAAATGGCCACTTCAAGGTGCTCAGCCCCTGCAGAACTGTATCCCTAGAAATACTCAACGTCTTAAGTCCAGCGAACTGTGGGGGATCGGACCTCATAAATAAAGTGCTACAAAAAGTTCTCAACATACTCTGCCACAATGTTGGCTTTTAACCTTATGCTTTCAAAATGTTTTCAGTTCAATGCCCCATCAAGCGCATTGCCCAAATTATGGGAAATATTTGAGGTACAGTTCTGTAAAATTTCAAGTAAATCAAGTAAATTTCAGGTAATCAAGCAAAACTCTAGACTAACTAACTTTACAATCTACAATATTATCATGCTGGATCTGAAGGTGCATTGACATTACAACTTTAGTGTTGGGACAAAGCACCAACACCAAAGCTGTAGTGCAAATCTGGAATCAGAGCACAACTTGATTCTGGAGGGAAGCAGCGCAAGACTCACTAGAGGAGGGATGCTGGGTCTATGGCAACTAGGGTTGTGAAGGGGTGGAAAGTTTCCGGTAAATTTCCAGAAATTTAGCTTGGGAATTTTGCCCAAAAAAGCACATGCTAGCATAATATATATTTTTTTGTATTTCTTTCATTTTTTTTCCCCCACAGGTCCTCTCTTAAAATTACTAACAGAGATGGCATTTTCTGTTGTTATTTCGGATTTCCAACATCTGCAGTATTTTGCTATCGTACTTTATGTTTATCTTCTTACTTGGCTTGTTTTAATAATTACAAGTTTTGTGTGTGACTGTGAACAAATGTGTCCTGATTGGTTGGATGAGTGGATGAGCGATTAGCTCCCTCTATTGGTGATATAGTGTCGTGCGTGCACAGGTCATGATTCCATCACATGAAACATCAGGAAAAATTTACTCACCCTGTTGCAATCGTGCTGATCGACCGCAGTTCAACACAGAGACGAATGCCCTTTATTTCTCTGCATAGAACAATGCCACATTTACCATCGGATGTGTGGAAGCATTTTACCCCAGGCATTAAAGATGGAAAGGCTGTGTACATGTGCAAACACTGTACAAAGCCATATGTAAAGAATGCCACAAAGATGCAGCAGCATTTATCCAAATGCAACAACTTCACTCAAAGCTCACAGCAGTCAGCCCAGAGTTCCTCTGCTTCCATTCAAGAAGATGATGGTTCACATTCAGCATCAGGCTCCTTATCATCAGCAACTCCTGGCCCACTTGGAAGGTTCTTTGATACAATGGATAACCATAGCCAGAAGAATGCAGATGAGTGCCTTGCTCGAGCTGTATATGCAACAGGCTCACCCCTCATGCTCACAGCCAATGTGTACTGGAAGAGATTTTTCAATGTTATTCGCCCTGCATACTGTCCTCCCACCAGACATGCTTTGTCTACTTATTTGCTGGAGGCTGAGTATAACAGAGTCCAAGGAAAGCTCAAAGAAACAATAGAGATGGCAGACTGTGTTGTAGTTATCGCAGATGGGTGGTCAAATGTACGAGGGGAGGACATCATAAACTACATCGTCTCCACTCCTCTCCGTGTTCTTCAAGAGCACAGACACGAAGGACAACAGACACACAGGCACATACATTGCTGATGAGCTGAAAGCGGTCATCAACGATCTTGGATCACAAAAGGTCTTTGTAGTAGTTACTGGCAATGCTGCGAATATGAAGGCTTCTTGGGCTCAAGTGGAGGAGGCCTACCCTCATATTACGTCTATTGGGTGCGCAGCTCATGGGCTCAACCTGCTCCTCAAGGACATCATGGGTTTGAGAACCATGGAAACACTGTACAAAAGAGCCAAGCAAGTTGTTAAGTACGTCAGGGGAAAACAGGTAGTTGCAGCAACCTACAACTCCAAGCAAACGACAAAGAACAAGAACACCACACTGAAGCTGCCCAGCAACACTAGATGGGGTGGTGTTGTCATAATGTACAACAGCCTTCTGGAGGGTAAGGAGTCACTGCAAGAAATGGCAATATCCCAGTCTGGAGATATGGAAACCACCATCAAGAAAATACTGCTGGATGATGTGTTTTGGGAGAGAGTGGTTAGCAGCCTTAAACTACTCTCACCAGTAGCATCTGCAATTGCTCAGATTGAAGGAGATGACACTGTCTTGTCTGATGTTCAGGCATTTTGCTGATTTAAAAGAACAAATCAGCATTGCCCTACCCACATCCCTGCTGCTCAAAGCAGAGGAGAAGGCAACTGTTCAATTCATACAGACGCGTCAAGAATTTTGTGTCAAGCCGATTCATGCTGCAGCATACATGCTGGACCCAAAGCATGTTGGGAGACCAATACTTTCTGGAGAACAGGTCAACAGCACTTACAATGTGATTTCTACCCTCTCACTGCCACCTCAATCTGGACATGGACAAAGTTCTGGGAAGTCTGGCAAAGTTCTCTACCAAGCAAGGTCTTTGGAATGGGGACGGGATACGGGAATCATGCAAGCATATCAGTGCACATACCTGGTGGAAGGGACTTTGTGCATCTGAGGCCCTGTCACCCATTGCATCGGTGATACTCCAAATCCCACCTTCATCAGTGGCCTCTGAATGAAACTGGTCACTTTTTGGGAATACGCATACAAAGGTGCGCAACAGGCTGACTAACAAGAGAGTGGAGAAACTGGTGGCTATCCGGGCGAACCTACAACTTACTTAGCCAGATACAGAAGTGTCCACCACACAACTAGACAGTGACAGAAGAGAAAATGGACACGTCAGAGCCAGAGTCAGAGAATCAGGAGGAGCAATGATGAGTAGAAGACTCAAAGGGACAAAATAATGACAAATTACAGGCTAAATAAGCCGACGCTCTTTTTATTTTATTTTAGATGTGTCTTTTTTGTGGGGGTTCAATAAAGTTCAAAATTATAACCTAAATAAAGTTTTGAAAGCCTGTTTTTATTTGTATGGAACAGTATGTCTATTTTGAGGACAAAGATAATAGACTACAGCTCAGCATTCAACACTATCGTCCCCAACAAGCTGGCCACCAAACTCCAAACTCTTGGCCTGAACACTTCCCTCTGCAACTGGACCCTGGACTTCCTAACAAACAGACCCCAGTCTGTCAAATTAGGTAACCACACCTCCCCCACCCTGACCCTGAACACGGGGGCCCCACAAGGATGTGTGCTGAGCCCCCTCCTCTACTCCCTCTTCACCCACGACTGTGTGGCTGTTCATGGTTCCAACACCATCATCAAGTTTGCGGATGATACCACGGTAGTAGGCCAGATCACCAACAACGATGAGTCAGCCTACAGGGAGGAGGTCCAGCATCTCGTGAAGTGGTGCGCCGATAACAACCTGGCCCTTAACATCAAGAAAACCAAAGAAATCATTGTGGACTTCAGGAAGTCTAAAGGCAGAAGTCACACCCCCATCCACATCAATGGGGCTGTGGTGGAAAGGGTGGACAGCTTTAAGTTCCTCGGAGTCCACATCACGGAAGACCTCTCCTGGTCCCTCAATACCTCCTCTCTGGTGAAGAAGGCCCAGCAGCGCCTATATTTCCTAAGGAGGCTGAAGGGATGTAATCTGTCACCCCTGATCCTCTTTAACTTTTACCGCTGCACAATAGAGAGCATCCTGACAAACTGTATCACAGTATGGTATGGCAGCTGTAGCTACTATGACCGGAAAGCCCTGCAGCGGGTAGTCAAAACTGCCCAACGCATTACCGGCACCCGGCTACCGACCATAGAGCACATATACCAGAAACGCTGTTTACGGAGGTCACGGTCCATCATCAAAGACCCTACCCACCCCAGCCACAGTCTGTTCACCCTCCTGCCATCTGGGAGACGCTACAGATGCATTCGCACCTGTACGACCAGATTTAGGAACAGCTTCTTTCCCAGGGCTGTCATCCTACTGAACGCCACAAATAAACTCTAAAGCCTGCACATCTGCCAATGCACTTTATTATGGTTATGTTGATGTTAATGTATTACAAGCCAAATGTATGTTGAATGTTTAAATGTCTTAATCTAAATGTACACTCTCTGGAGCCGCAAGCCTACATTTCGTTGTACTGCACTTGTGCACTAACAATGACAATAAAAGTTGATTTGATTTGATTTGATTTGAAATATCTACTGATTAAGGCGCTAAAAGAAGTGGCTCTGACCCTAAGATGAGGGTGCACGAACTTATGGGTGTAAGTAAACGTGAGATGATATTAGAAGGTGAATGGCTAGTACTGGATTGAGTAGGTGAATCACCATTGATCATTCAAGAGAAAAGCCTGGAAGGAAAAGAGAGCTAATGACTGGATCAACATTAGATGAGCTATAAAAATGCAAGTTGTTACAGGAAACTTTGGTTTATCCGGAGGTTAACTGTCCGGAATGCTCGAGCCACCGGCAAAATTCAGGAGTCGGTTCAGTAAGTTTTTTTTCTTTTCGTTGCTTTTTTTTTTCCACCAGTCAGGCTCTGCAAGGTCTAGCTAAAGCTGTTGCTTAGCTACAGAGACGCTTGCAAGCTACGGCCGACTGTTTAGAAGCTGTTCAACAGGTTTGTTGCTAGATACGGAGCTCAAAAGCTTCCGTATGTTTTAACATTAACGCTGGTTTGTCCGGCAGTTTTGATGGGACGGCAACAGCTCAGTCCCGTCGGTGCCGGATATCACAAAGTTTCCTGTATTTCAGGAGAACAAATGAGGTCCGAACGGTTACTCAGATAGATACTGTAATGAAGATACCAAGCTCTGGCCCTCACTGAAAGTACAGCATATAGGAGACGGTGGCAAGAAGTCAAAGAGAGAGAAGATGGTGGACCAGACTGTTGGATATAGCAAGATTGTACTTATAGCAGATTCATGGATACTCGTGTACATTACAAAAATAAAACCCATAAAGCTGTGAGTTGCATATGTGGATAAAAGAATTACTGATGAGAATAGGAGCAAGTGATGGTGTGCCTTCAAGGCCAGGAAGTCTAAGTAAGCACTGAGTGTACTCATTCAGAATGTAACCGCAATTAAGGCTACAGATCAGAACTCTGCCTTGTCTGTCTTTTAAAACGCAAATTAAGTCAATGAAGAAGCTGCAGACATTCTGACTGAGATTATCAGTTACTGGAGAGTACCCCAAATGACTGCTTCTGTTTCCTTATACTCTTTTTAAAATAAAGGTGAGATAGAAATTTAAAGTACGACACTTAAAGTGTGACAGACAAGAAACCCATGCTTGACATACCATTTTTATTAAATATGTCTAAAAAAAATAAATCTGGCAAATTGATGCAATATTAGCAATGTTACCAATGCCATAAGGGACACTGAATTTTTTTGATAAGTGTCTGTACTGTTCAGCGCTGTCAGTTTATCATACCAAAGCAAACCTCATTACAGCCTTAATCCAAACATGGACAAAGGAACTGAATTCCAGAGGTAAGGTGAGAGCGAGTGCCCTTGACATCAAAGCAGCATTTGACCGAGCGTGGCATCAAGGAGCCCTAGTAAAACTGAAGTCAATGGGAACCGGGGGAGGGGTGTTCCATCACATCAGGGCAGTGTTCTAGGCCCAACCATCTTCAGCTGCTTCACCAATGACCTTCCCTCCAATATAAGGTCAGAAATGGGGATGTTCGCTGATGACTGCAGTGTTCAGTGCCATTCACAACTCCTCAGATAATGAAGCAGTCCATACCCGCATACAACAAGACCTGGACGGCGTTCAGGCTTGGGCTGATATGTGGCAGGGAACATTCATAGAATCATAGAAAGTTACAGCACAGAAGGAGGCCATTTCGGCCCATCGTGTCCGTGGCGGGCAACAAAGAGCTATCCAGCCTAATCCCACTTCCCAGCTCTTGGTCCGTAGCCCTGCAGGTTACAGCATCCCTAGTGCACATCCAAGTACTTTTTAAATGTGGTTAGGGTTCCTGCCTCTACCACCCTTTCAGGCAGTGAGTTCCAGACTCCCACAACCCTCTGGGTGAAGAAATTTCCCTTCAAATCCCCTCTAAACCTTCCACCAATTACTTTAAATCTGTGCCCCCTGGTTTTTGACCCCTCTGCTAAGGGAAATAGGTCCTCTGTATCCACTTTATCTATGCCCCTCATAATTTTATACACCTCAATAAGGTCTCCCCTCAGCCTCCTCTGTTCGAAGGAAAACAGACCCGGCCTATCCAGTCTTCCATCATAGCTAAGATTCTCTACTCCCAGCAACATCCTTGTAAATCTCCTCTGTACCCTCTCTAGTGCAATCACATCTTTCCTGTAATGTGGTGACCAGAACTGCATGCAGTACTCTAGCTGGGGCCTAACTAATGTTTTATACAGTTGAAGCATAACCCCCCCTGCTCTTGTATTCTATGCCACGGCTAATAAAGGCAAGCATTCCGTATGCCTTCTTAACCACCTTATCTACCTGGCCTGCTACCTTCAGGGATCTGTGGACATGCACTCCAAGGTCCCTTTGTTCCTCTACAGTACTCAGTGTCCTACCATTTAATGTGTATTCCCTTTCCTTGTTAGCCCTCCCCAAATGCATTACCTCACACTTCTCCAGATTGAATTCCATTTGCCACTGTTCTGAACACACCTGACCAATTTATTGATATCTTCCTGCAGTCTACAGCTTCCTTCTTCAGTATCAACCACACAGCCGATTTTAGTATCATCTGCAAACTTCTTAATCATACCCCCTATATTCAAATCTAGATCATTGATATATACCACAAAAAGCAAGGGACCTAGTACGGAGCCTTGCGGAGCCCCACTGGAAACAGCCATCCAGTCACAAAAACACCCATCAACCATTACCCTCTGCTTCCCGTCTCCGAGCCAGTTTTGAATCCAATTTGACACTTTGCCCTGGATCCCATGGGCTTTTAACTTCGTGACCAGTCTGCCATGTGGAACCTTATCAAAAGCCTTGCTAAAGTCCATATACACTACGCCAAACGCACTACCCTCATCGACCCTCCTTGTTACCTCCTCAAAAAATTCAATCAAGTTCGTCAGACAAGACCTTCCCTTAACAAATCCATGCTGACTATCCTTGATTAATCCATGTCTTTCTAAATGAAGATTTATCCTGTCCTTCAGAATTCTTTCCAATAATTTTCCCACCACCAAGGTTAGGCTGACTGGCCCGTAATTACTCGGTCTATTCTTTTCTCCCTTTTTAAACAAGGGTACCACATTAGCAGTCCACCATTCCTCCGGCACCACACCTGAAGCCAGACTGGATTGAAAAATGATGGTCAGGGCCTCTGCTATTTCCTCTTGTGTTTCGCTTAACAACCTGGGATACATTTTATCCGGGCCTGGGGATTTATCCACTTTTAAAGCTGCAAAACCCCTTAATACTTCCTCTCTCACTATGTTTATTTCATCTAATATTTCACACTCCCGATAGCAAATTCTGTTTCGCCCCTCTCCTTTGTGAAAACAGACGCAAAGTATTCATTAAGAACCCTACCAACATCTCCCTCCTCCACACACAGATTACCCTCATGATCTCTAATAGGCCCTACCCTTTCTTTAGTTATCCTCTTACTCTTAATGTATTTATAAAACATCTTTGTGTTTTCCTTGATTTTATTTGCCAAGATTTTTCATGCTCTCTCTTTGCTTCCCTAATATCCTTTTTAATTTCACCCCCACACTTCCTGTACTCCTCTAAAGATTCTGGAGTATTTAGCCCTCGGTATCTGTCATACGCCTCCCTTTTTTTCATTATCCTAACCTGTATGTCTCTAGACATCCAGGGGGCTCTAGATTTGTTAGTCCCACCTTTTTTCTTTAAGGGCACATATTGGTCTGAACCCTCCGGATCTCCTCCATGAATGCCTCCCATAGAAACATAGAAGATAGGAGCAAGAGTAGGCCATTCGGTCCCTCGAGCCTGTTCCGCCATTTAATGTGATCATGGCCGATCACCCAAATTCAGTACCCTGTCCCTGCTTTCTCCCCATATCCCTTGATCCCTTTAGCCTTAAGAAATATATCTAACTCCTTCTTGAATATATTTAATGAATTGGCCTCAACTGCCTTCTGTGGTAGACAATTCCACAGGTTCACCACGCTCTGGGTGAAGAAATTCCTCCTCATCTCAGTCCTAAATGGCTTACCCCTTATCCTTAGACTGTGACCCCTGGTTCTGGGCTACCCCGCCATCGGGAACATCCTTCCTGCATCTAGCCTGTCTAGTCCTGTTATAATTTTATAAGTTTCAATGAGATCCCCTCTCATTCTTCTAAACTCTAGCGAATATAAGCCTAATCGACCCAATCTCTCCTCATACGTCATTCCTGCCATCCCAGGTATCAGTCTGGTGAATCTTCACTGCACTCTCTCCATGGCAAGAACATCCTTCCTCAGTTAAGGCGACCAAAACTGCACACAATACTCAATACCCACTGCCATTCGCACCACAGAAGTGCCAGGCAATGACTATCTCCAACAATCAAGAGTCTAACCACCGCCCCTTGATATTCAATCGCATTACCATCGCCGAATCCCCCACTATCAACATCCTGGGGGGTCACCATTGACCAGAAACGTAACTGCACCAGCCACATAAATACTGTGGCAACAAGAGCAGGTCAGAGGCTAGGTATTCTGTGGCGAGTGTCTCCCCTCCTGACTCCCCAAAGCCTTTCCACCATCTACAAGGCACAAGTAAGGAGTGTGATGGAATACTCTCCACTTGCCTGGATGAGTGCAGCTCCAACAACACTCAAGAAGCTCGACACCATCCCGGACAAAGCAGCCCGCTTAATTGGCACCCCATCTACCACCTTAAACATTCACTCCTTCCACCACCAGTGTACTGTGGTTACAGTGTTTACCATCTACAAGATGCACTGCAGCAACTCACCAAGGCTTCTTTGGCAGCACCTCCCAAACCCGCAACTTCTTCCACCTAGAAGGACAAGGGCAGCAGGCGCATGGGAACACCACCACCTCCAAGTTCCCCTCCAAGTCTCACACCATCCTGACTTACAAGTATATCGCCGATCCTTCATCATCGCTGGGTCAAAATCCTGGAACTCCCTCCCTAACAGCACTGTGGGAGAACCTTCACCACACGGACTGCAGCAGTTCAAGAAGGCGGCTCACCACCACCTTCTCAAGGGCAATTAGGGATGGGCAATAATTGGTGGCATTGCCAGCAACGCCCACATCCCATAAAAAAACGAATAAAAAAAAAAAGCTAAAATAGCAGTCCTATCAAAATCCATTAAAAAAAATGTTTAAATCAGCATTACCAGTAAAGAAACAAACTACCTGTGTCCAGCCTGGAGAAGTGCAAGCATTGCGGTACAAATTAAAAGCATACAACATCTACAGATGTAATTAATCATAGTCAAAATACAGGGGAAAAAAATATTTAATGGCAAACAAGTAACCAGTGTACTTTATAAATAAGAGACAGGCATCAAATTCAAGGCTGCAATCAAGCTTGAGGTAACTGGAATAAAGCACTTCAACTTCACACGAGGTTTATGACACTATGGAGCCAACTGATTTAATGGCAGTCTTGTAAACATTCCATACATATATACCAGTGCGCATACAGTACAAAAACAAAATTGCCATAAGGATTACTTTTACTGCTAACAATATTTATTTTGATTCACTCATAGAATGAAACAGCAAAGGAGGAGCCCATCTGGCCCATTGTGCCTGTGCCAGCTCAAAGAGACAAATTCCAGTTTCTCCAGTCTCTACATAACTGAAGTCTCTCATCCCTGGTACCATTCTAGTAAATCTCTACTGCACTCTCACCTAGGCCTCGACATCCTTCCTGAAGTGTGGTGCCCAGAGTGGACACAATACTCCAGCTGGGGCCTAACCAGTATTTTATGAAGGTTTAGCACAACTTCCTTGCTTTTGTACTCACTCTAACATACATATACTTATTATATAAATAAAAGGATCCGTCCGTCTGTATGTCTGTCTGTCTGTCCGCTATACACTCAAAAGTTATAGAGCGTACCTACACATATGTTATATCAAAACAAAGCTTATGATTAGGGGAGTCTCATAGGCGTATTTACTTTTTGGTCAGACAAAAATTGTTCGAACAGTATACAAAAAAAATTCAAAAATCCGCTCATTAGCGGTTGACCAATCCGACCGCTCATTAGCGTTGAGTGATGTGATGGTTGACCAATCCTACAGTTCAGTGACCTGATGGTTGACCAATCGGTGCATCACGGGGGTGCGTTTCATTCCGTGTGGGGGCGGGACCTAATCCTGCAGCCTCCCGAAACGTAGCCGCCATTTTTTTCACTGCTTTTACTCAACAGCGAGCGGGGCAGCTGCGGCGGCCCGCCAGAGCGGGAGGCGAGTTGGGCTCACTCGGGCCGGGCCGGGCCTGACAACCACTCAGCCCAAGACACAGAGCGGGGGAGCGGCAGCAGCCGGCCGTCAACCGCGCGGCCCTGTAAAATGCCGTTTTACAAAAAAGCCTAGGCAACGCCGGGCCCCCCCTCAATAAAGCCCATGATTTTGTATTTTTTTTAAAAAAAACAGCTTTATCAACTTGCCCTGTCAGCTTCAAAGATTTGTGTACGTGAATCCCCAGGTGTCTCTGTTCCTGCACCCCCTTTAAATGGTACCATTTAGTTTATATTGCCTCTCCTCATTCTTCCTTCCAAAATGTATCACTTCCAGGAACATGCTTGGCTGAAGTCCTGGGCCTAGAAATTCAGTATAGCCACTTTTGGGGCGGTAAAGTCGGGCGGCCGCTAAAGTTTGCGCCTGGCGCAAAGTCGCGCCCCCTTCGCCGATATTCAGTCGCATCGCCCCAAGAGGTTGCTGCTGCGCTAAAACAGGCGATGCACGACTATCTTTAGGCGCTAAGGCGGCGGTGCTGAGCGATACCCCAGAGGCCGGGCGCAGCGAGTTGCTGATTGACGGCAGACACTCTGGCGCCGGTCAGCTCTTAAAGGGGGAGGGTGGATTTGTTTGCCTGCCACGCCCTGCACACTGCAGCCCTCAACCTAGGCCTGACCACTTCAGCTTCACCTGCACAACGCCCAGGGCTATGGAGAAGGCCAGGGAGAGAGCGCAGCGCTTCAGCGACGGTGACCTGAGGCTGCTGGTTGGCGGAGTGGAGCGCAGGCACCATGTTCTGTTCCCAGAAGGTGGCAAGAGGCCGCTGCCCAGCGCCTACCGGAAAGCCTGGAGGGAGGTCTCAAACAGGGTGTCTTCCAACAGCGTGGTTGCCAGGACTCCTGTGCAATGCTGGAAGAAGTTCAACGACATCACTCGGGTTGTCAGGGTGAGTACCCTTTCCAGTGTCCTCCTCATCCCTGCATGTGCACCTCACTTTATGGGCAAAGGGACCTGAAAGCCCTAATGGCCAGCCCTCATCCAGCAGCTATGGGACTGGCATGAAAATCACTTGCACATTCAGCACTTTACACACTGTACAAGCTATTCGACCATGGAAGGCATTGCAGACAAGATCAGGGCTTCACACTGTACAAGCTATTCGACCATGGGAGGCAGTGCAGACAAGATCAGGGCTTCACACTGTACAAGCTATTCGACCATGGGAGGCAGTGCAGACAAGATCAGGGCTTCACACTGTACAAGCTATTCGACCATGGGAGGCAGTGCAGACAAGATCAGGGCATCACACTGTCAGGGCCAGTCCACCATGGGAGGCAGTGCAGACAAGATCAGGGCTTCACACTGTCAGGGCCAGTCCACCATGGGAGGCAGTGCAGACAAGATCAGGGCATCACACTGTCAGGGCCAGTCCACCATGGGAGGCAGTGCAGACAAGATCAGGGCTTCACACTGTCAGGGCCAGTCCACCATGGGAGGCAGTGCAGACAAGATCAGGGCTTCACACTGTCAGGGCCAGTCCACCATGGGAGGCAGTGCAGACAAGATCAGGGCTTCACACTGTACTTAGAGGCCATCCTTTCTCTTGCAGGCCAAGGTGGCGCACAACCGGCGGAAACGAATTGACACCGGGGGAGGCCGTCCTGGCGTTAAAGAGCTCTCCGACCTCGACCAGCCTGTGGAGCGCATTATGGCAGGCCGGCTGATTGGACCCGTCGCCAGTGGAGATGCCGACCCTGTTCTGGGCACCAATGGTAAGGGCATCACCTTTTTGACCTCGCTCGTTCCACTTGCGCCTCAGATCAGCATCCTTTGCCACTGTCCGACCAATGCAGTGAATGGCACCACTCATGCCTCCCTCGCTGCCGCCCTGTCCTCACTCTAAAGCTACTCTTGTGCCTTCCTGCTTTCAGATGGTGAATCGCCAGGTGAGGAGGCGGGCCCTCAAGCTGCCACTGTCAGCCCTTCGGAAGACGAGGAGGAGGAAGAGGAAGCCGGCCCATCAGTGCCACCCTCAGCCGCGCCAGCCCATGGCGATGTAGGGGACACGTCTTCCCTGGAGGGGAGCCGGGGGGGGAAGGGTCGGAGGAGAGTGAAGCTCCGGGGCCCAGCGGCCTGCAGCAACGCGGGAGGGGTGGGGAAGCTCGGCGGACTTCTCCCCAGAGGGCGAGTGCGGCCTCCAGTCCTGCGACGGTCAGCGCAGAGGAGGTGCGGCTCCTAGAGGAAATGGCCGTCCAGGCTGGGCGCAGGCACAATGAGCTCATGGCTGCAGTGGCAAGGATGCCTGACTCCATTGAGTCTTTGTCAAGGAGTGTGCAGCAATTTGGAGCAGCACAGGCCAGGAGTCTACAGGACTTCGTGGCAGCACAGGCGGCGTCGAGCCAAGTGCTCAGTCGTGCCGTCCATTCACTGGCTGTTGTCATGCGGACACAGACCAGGGCCACACGGGCACTAACTGCTGCCACCCTCGCTGGATCAGCCAGGCATCGCCAGGGCACTCGCCGCGCAGCAGCAGCCCAGCAGTCTGTTCTTCAGCTGTTTGCTGCGCATGCTGCAGTGCTGGCCCGTGCGAGTGCCAATGTCTCAGGCGACCAGCGAGCACCTGCGATCTGCCAGGTTGGCACCATTCCTGCAGCCGACACTGCCACTCCGCCATTGCAGCTGTCACGAGCCGCTGGACAGACTGCTGCCGCCCAGCCAGAGTTGGAGCAGTCAGCAGCCAGCCACTCCAAGACCAAAGCTGGTGCAGGCCGACCCCCAAGGGCGTCTGCCGTCTCGCCATCTGCCCCTCAGCAGCCTTCCCCCAGCCTTGCTGCAGCCACTGGCCTCCCATTGAGGAGGAGCTGCAGGGCGGGCAGGGGCCAGGCAAGGATGCGAAAGGCATCGCCCTCGCAGGGCAAAAAGTAGAAGGAATGCACAAATGCCTGGTGCTTTTTGTAAGGCCGAGACTGGTGCAGTTGTGTTTTTGTAAGGCCGAGACTGGTAGTTTTGTGTTTTTGGAGGGGGCATCTCCACATGAGGATGCAATGTGGGAAGGGCAGAGGTTTGCAATAAATTATTGTTGTTAAATTGCAGTGTGCATGGTTTTTTGGTTAAGTCCTGGTTGCCCTGCTCGGCTGAGGGCTTGTGGAGCGGCTACATTCATCTGCTGACATTGGCACAAGCCATTCCCTGAGAGGGGGCCTAGAACCGACGTTCAATAAGCCGGCGACGGGCGGCCGTTGCACTTTCTGCCTCCCTCCTGTGCTGGTCCTCCTCCTCCTGAGGTGGTCCTCCAATCTCTGGTGGCAGTGCCTGAGTCCTGCGGATAGCCAGGTTGTGCAGCATGCAGCAAACGACCACGAAATGGGAGACTCGCTCCGGCGAATACTGTAGGGCTCCACCGGAACGATCCAGACAGCGGAACCGTTGCTTCAGGACGCCAATTGTTTGTTCGATGATGTTCCTGGTCGCTTGATGGCTCTCATTGTATCCCTCTTCAGCAGGGGTGCTGGGCGCACTGAGCGGGGTCATCAGCCAGGTACACAAAGGATAGCCTTTGTCCCCGATAAGCCATCCTCGTGGGTGAGGCTGTGCCTGGAACATGTCTGCCACAGAAGTCTGTCGCAGGATGAAGGCATCGTGGCTGCTGCCTGGAAAGCGGGCATTGACAGCTAGGATGAGCTGCCTGTGGTCACACACCAGCTGGACGTTCAGCGAATGGTAGCCCTTCCGGTTGCGGTAATCCTCGGCATTCTCCAGAGGTGCCCGCAAAGCCACATGCGTGCAGTCAATGGCGCCCTGCACCATGGGGAAGCCTGCGAATGCTGCAAAGCCCATTGCACGCTGTTGCTGCTTGGCAAGGGCCATGGAGAAGGAGATGAACTGACGTCTCCTTTTGAATAGGGCATTGGTCACCTGGCGGATGCAGCAATGCACGGCGAACTGGGAGATGTTGGCAATGTCACCAGTAGCGGATTGGAAGGAGCCGGTGGCATAGAAGTTGAGAGCCACCGTCACCTTCACTGCCACCGACAGAGACGTCCTGCTCCTCAGCTGTGGCATCAGATCACCGCCAAGCAGGTGGCAGATCTCTGTGACCACCTCCCTTCTGAATCGCAGCCTCCGAACACACTGCTCCTCAGACATGTTGAGATAGGAGAACTGCTGGCGGTATACCCTAGGTGGGTAAGGCCTCCTTTCCCGACGCCTGTTGCCCCCTCTCCGTCTAGCCAGGGCTGCCACTCGCTCACGGCGTCTGTGAGCCCTTTGGATGTAATTGAGAAAGCCTGCGTTGACACCCATTGCAGCCCCCATAATATGCTGGCAAACAATGAGATGTCAATGAAGGCAAAGACAAGTGGAAAGCTGTGGCCTGAAGCCACAAGTACCTGTCCGAGTGTTGGGCCAAAGCTGAAAGCTCTCTACCTTGGTCTCTCTCCAAAGATCCGTTTCTCAAGAAGGAGTGCTGCGAAATGGCAGCCTTTTATAGTGCAGGAGGAGTGCCCTTTAATTTGCGGCCCCCGCGCCCCGCATCGACTGAGCACCGTTCCACTCTAACAGTCGCTAGGGGCGCCAGGCGCACAATGGGGCGTCGCAACTGAATTTCCGGTTGGGGGCGCACAAAGGGCGTTGCACGAGGAAATGACGTCATGATCTGCGTGCGCAGCTGAGCGCGCGCAAAGACTTTGCGCCGCCGCTAAATCTCTAGTGAAGTTGGGGCGAGGCGCAGATCGCGCTGCACCCGGCCGCTAGCCGCCTAGCGCCCGACATCTACTCCTCCTAAGGCGCTACCGGCTGGCGCAACCAACTGAATTTCTAGGCCCTAGAGTTCTATTATGGGTAGAACTCCATCAAAGTAACTATGTAAAATTAGAAAAGGTGAATTACACAACAGGAACACCAAACAAATTAAGCTGAATTCTGATTTTTGTAAAATAAACAGAGCTTCCTCCTACAATTTTTAAATGTCAATTTTGATCGTTCTAAAAAGTTCAAGGAAACATGAAGCAAAAAAAGTGTAGGAATATATGGCTACTGCTTAGCAAAACTGATCTTCTACAAAAAACATTAGACTATACAGTATTGCGTAGTCAATCTGGCCCACAACATAAATGACGATGCACAATATTAAATCTTTCATTTTACAACCATTACACCATGCTGAACTCCAAACTGATCCAGAAAAATTTCCACTTGGTGGATATGCTTTCAGTACTCAGCCCACTAAATACTGGTCTAATTTCACCAACATTCACACCATCAGTCTCCCTTGCAAGAAACACTTTTATCACAAGTGCTTGGTGTATACTTTTACATTTAGATTTAATGATTAAATGATCTGAAATGCAGACAATACATATGGAACATTTAAAAAACTGTACATTTAAAACCTGAAAACAAAACATTTCACTGCACATTTTTTATTGTGCATGTTCATCAAGACAAGTAGTTAGTTATTATCCCAGTCTATCTGGCAATCTATTTATCCAGCCTCTCACGCCAGGTATACAGAGCACTGTTGATGATTGACCTGCCAGCCTGGCTCATGGATGGGATCTGGGATTCTTCCCAATCAGCTCCAGATAACACTGCAAGCCAATGCTCTAACAGGTAGGGTGGTCCTAACTGAACAAGCAGCAGAAATCTTACCAGCTGATCAAACTCCTCTGTGCAGACATGGTGGTCCCTATTGCTAACATCTCTGGGCTTGGGTAAGTGTATTGTATCCCTACTGGGAGTGTGCACTCTCCACATCTGGAAACAAAAACTTGACTAAAGTGGATTTCTCAGTAATTTGTTTTGAAAAGTTGAGAGTATGGTAAAGAGGTCCCTTGTATGTCAGACACCCAACAGACGAGAGAAAAAAACTTCACGTAGCTGGATGAATACAAGAGATGACATAATATAGTTCAAAGGGTAATAAAGAGACGAACTATGTTGTGAATAGTAACCCAGGGAAATGTTAGTACAAGAACATTTATTTTTCCTTGCAAAACACGAGAAGATTTGATAACAGGTTGATTTATTTGATAACTTAAATGATTTATTGAAGCAGATTATTTCTAAAGTCATTGACTTTATTTTTGCCTCTGTACATAGAAACATAGAGCCTGCTCCGCCATTCAATGAGATCATGGCTGATCATCCAAACTCAGTACCTTGTCCCTGCCTTCTCCCATATCCCTTGATCCCATTAGCCTTAAGAAATATATCTAACTCTTTCTTGAATATATTTAATGAATTGGCCTCAGCTACCTTGTGGTAGAGAATTCCACAGATTCACCACTCTCTGGATGAAGAAATTGCTCCTCATCTCTGTCCTAAATGGCTTATCCCTTATCCTTAGACTGTGACCCCAGGTTCTGGACTCACCGACCATCGGGAACATTCCTCCTGCATCTAGTCTGTCTAGTCCTGTTAGAATGTTATAAGTTTCAATGAGATCCCCTCTCATTCTTCTAAACTCCAGCAAGTATAAGCCCAATCGACCCATTACCTCCTCATACGTCATTCCTGCCATCCCAGGTATCAGTCTGGTGAATCTTCGCTGCACCTCCTCCATGGCAATAACATCCTTCCTCAGATAAGGTGACCAAAACTGCACACAATACTCAAGGTGTGGTCTCACCAAGGCCCTGTACAACTGCAGCAAGGTATCCTTGTTCCTGTACTCGAATCCTCTCACTACGAAGGCCAGCATACCATTTGCCTTCTTAACCGCCTGCTGCACCTGCATGCTTACCTTCAGCGACTGGTGCACAAGGACACCCAAGTCTCGTTGCACTTCCCCTTCTCCCAATCTATTGCCGTTCAGATAATAATCTGCCTTCCTGTTTTTGCCACCAAAGTGGATAACCTCGCATTTATCCACATTATACTGCATCTGCCCAATCACCCAACCTGTCCAAATCATACTGGAGCTTCTCGGCATCCTCCTCACAGCATACACGCCCACCCAGCTTTGTGTCATCTGCAAACTTGGAGGTATTACATCTAGTTCCCTCGTCTAGATCATTAATATATCGTGTGAGTAGCTGGGGTCCTAGCACCGATCCCTGCGGTACCCCACTAGTCACTGCCTGCCACTCGGAAAAAGACCCGTTTATTCCAACTTTTTGCTTCCTGTCTGCCAACCAGTTCTCTATCCAAGTCAGTACCTTGCCCCCAATCCCTTGTGCTTTAATTTTACACACTAATCTCTTATGCGGGACCTTATCGAAAGCCTTCTGAAAGTCCAAATACACCACATCCACTGGTTCTCCCTTATCTATTCTACCAGTTACATCCTCAAAAAATTCCACTGGATTAGTCAAGCACGATTTACCTTTTGTAAATTCATGTTGACTTTGTCCGATCCTGTCACTGTTTTCCAAGTGCTCTGCTATTACATCTTTTATAATGGACTCTAGCAGTTTCCCCACTACTGATGTCAGGCTATAATTCCCCGTTTTCTCTCTACCACCTTTTTTGAATAATGGGGTAACATTAGCTACTCTCCAATCCATGGGAACTGTTCCAGAGTCTATAGAATTTTGGAAGATGATCAGCAATGCATCTACTATTTCTAGGGCCACTTCCTTAAGTACCCTAGGATGTAGATTATCAGGCCCTGGGGATTTATCGGCCTTCAATCCCATCAATTTCCCTAACACCATTTCCCTACAAATACTGATTTCATTCAGTTCCTCCCTCTCATTAGACCGTATGTTCCCCGACATCTCTGGGAGGTTATTTGTGTCCTCCTTTGTGAAGACAGAACCAAAGTATGTATTTAATTGGTCTGCCATTTCTTTGTTCCCCATTATAAATTCCCCCGATTCTGACTGCAAGGGACCTACGCTTGACTTCACCAATCTTTTTATAATCTTTAAATAAAGGAAACTACGATGGTCTGAGGAGCGAGTTGGGTAGGATTGATTGGGGAATGGCACTCAAAGGGTTGACGGTGGATAGGCAATGGCAAACATTCAAAGACAGAATGGATGAACTACAGAATTTGTTCATCCCAGTTTGGCATAAAAATAAAACAAAAAAGGTGACCCAACCGTGGCTAACAAGGGAAATTAGGGATAGCATAAGGTCCAAGGAGAGGGCATATAAATTGGCCAGAAAAAGCAATAATCCTGAGAATTGGGGGCAGTTTAGGATTCAACAAAGGAGGACAAAGGGATTAATTAAGAAAGGGAAAATAGAATATGAGAGTAAGCTGGCAGAGAACAGAAAAACTGACTGTAAAAGCTTTTATAGATATGTGAAGAGAAAAAGATTGGTGAAGTCAAGCGTAGGTCCCTTGCAGTCAGAATCGGGGGAATTTATAATGGGGAACAAAGAAATGGCAGGCCAACTAAATACATATTTTGGTTCTGTCTTCACAAAGGAGGACACAAATAACCTCCCAGAGATGCCGGGGAACATAGGGTCTGATGAAAGGGTGGAACTGAAAGAAATCAGTATTTGTAGGGAAATGGTGTTAGGAAAATTGATGGGACTGAAGGCCGATAAATCCCCAGGGCCTGATAATCTACATCCCAGGGTACTTAAGGAAGTGGCCCTAGAAATAGTAGATGCATTGCTGGTCATCTTCCAGAACTCGATAGACTCTGGAACGGTACCCATGGATTGGCGGGTAGCTAATGTTACCCCACTATTCAAAAAAGGTGGTAGGGAAAAGGCGGGGAATTATAGACCGGTAAGCTTGACATCGGTAGTGGGGAAAATGCTAGAGTCCATTATAAAAGATGTAATAGCAGAGCACTTGGAAAGCAGTGACTGGATCGGACAAAGTCAACATGGATTTACAAAAGGTAAATCATGCTTGACTAATCTACTGGAATTTTTTGAGGATGTAACTGGTAAAATAGATAAGGGAGAACCAGTGGATGTGGTGTATTTGGACTTTCAGGAGGCTTTCGATAAGGTCCCGCATAAGAGATTAGTGTGCAAAATTAAGGCACATGGGATTGGGGGCAAGGTATTGACTTGGATAGAGAACTGGTTGGCGGACAGAAAGCAAAGAGTTGGAATAAACGGGTCCTTTTCCGAGTGGCAGGCAGTGACTAGTGGGGTACCGCAAGGATCGGTCCTAGGACCCCAGCTGTTCACAATATATATTAATGATCTGGACGAGGGAATTGGATGTAATATCTCCAAATTTGCAGACGACACAAAGCTGGGGGGGAGGGTATGCTGTGAGGAGGATGTCGTGAAACTCCAGCACGATTTGGACAGGTTGGGTGATTGGGCAGAAACATGGCAAATGCACTATAATGTGGATAAATGTGAGGTTATCCACTTTGGTGGCAAAAACAGGAAGGCAGATTATTATTTGAATGGCAATAGATTGGGAGAAGGGGAAGTGCAAAGAGATCTGGGTGTTCTTGTACACCAGTCGCTGAAGGTAAGCATGCAGGTGCAGCAGGCGGTTAAGAAGGCAAATGGTATGTTGGCCTTCGTAGTAAGAGGGTTCGAGTACAAGAACAAGGATGTCTTGCTGCAGTTGTACAGGGCCTTGGTGAGACCACACCTTGAGTATTGTGTGCAGTTTTGGTCGCCTTACCTGAGGAAGGACGTTCTTGCCATGGAAGGAGTGCAGCGAAGATTCACCAGGCTGATACCTGGGATGGCAGGAATGACGTATGAGGAGAGATTGTGTCGATTGGGCTTATACTCACTGGAGTTTCGAAGATTGAGAGGGGATCTCATCGAAACCTATAAAATTCTGTCAGGCCTGGACAGACTAGATGCAGGACGGATGTTTCTGATGGCCGGGGAGTCCAGAACCAGGGGTCATAGTCTAAGGATAAGGGGTAAGCCATTTAGGACTGAAATGAGGAGGAACTTCTTCACCCAGAGAGTGGTGAACCTGTGGAATTCTCTGCCACAGAGGGCGGTGGAGGCCAGTTTATTAAGTATATTCAAGAACGAGTTGGATATATTTCTTAAGGCTAAAGGGATCAAGGGATATGGGGAGAAGGCAGGGACCGGGTACTGAATTTGGATGATCAGCCATGATCTCATTGAATGGCGGAGCAGGCTCGAAGGGCCGAATGGCCTGCTCCTATCTTCTATGTTTCTATGTTTCTCTTCACATATCTATATCTCTTCACATATCTATAGAAGCTTTTACAGTCAGGTTTTATGTTCCCTGCAAGCTTACTCTCTTACTCTATTTTCCCCCTCTTAATTAATCCCTTTGTCCTCCTTTGCTGAATCCTAAACTGCTCCCAATCCTCAGGTTTGCTGCTTTTTCTGGCCAATTTATATCTCCTATCCTTGGATCTTATGCTATCCCTAATTTCCCTTGTTTGCCAATGTTGAGTCACCTTTTTTGTTTTATTTTTATGCCAAACAGGGATGAACAAATTCTGTAGTTCATCCATGCAATCTTTTAATGTTTGCCATTGCCCATCCACCGTCAACCCTTTAAGTAACGTTCCCCAATCCATCCTACCCAACTCACGCCTCATACCATTGTAGTTTCCTTTATTTAAATTATTACAACATAGATATGTTTATATCCAATGATGTCAATTTCTTACGACTTTGAACAATGGACTACAGGGCTCCACAAATTGAAAGGTTCACTGATTAATTTCTCTCCCCATCTCCTCCTCCCACAGGCCTATCCTTGTGTGGACTGATAGCTTACCAACCCACAAGTGTCCAGCATTAATCAAACCACCAGCTGCATGCTACTTCCAGCTTCACAAGCACAGAGCTCAATTATCCTGCAGGCATTTCATGTAAATCAGGGTGGCAATCGTGATCACCAACTCCAGATTTCCCTTTGCAAGATCAGGAAGACCAAGTGGTCAATTACAAGCAACCCTCAAGTCATTCCAAAAATTTATTTTTTTCTTTGGAATCGTGCTTTCAATGTGGCAGGATTCCTGTTGTGTGCTTTTGCTACACCCAGGAACCTTTTCTTGGGAAAACACAACTGGCCCAAACTTACTGAGTCACATGACACCTTCATCACCAACAAGAAGTGTGATTACAGGCATAAAATGTCTGGTGTCCACTATTTTCTGCATCTTTTCTGCACAGCAGCCAACTCGCCTCTACAGTGAGCTCACCTGATCAGTATAACAAAGCATGCTGCAATGTCCTGCAATGGCAAGTCCACGTTTAATAAAAGTTACGCTCTCTTAACTGTTGAAAATAACTCAAGTAAACTGCAGATATTACCAAATGTATCACACAAACAAGATGCATAGTGGACCTTGGTGATTAACTGAAATACAAACCACTATTTGGTTGGACCTATATAACCCTCTGGGTGAAAAAAGTTCTCAACTCCTCTCTAATCCTTCTACCAATTACTTTAAATCTATGACCCCTGGTTATTGATCTCACTGCTAAGAGAAATAGGTCCTTCCTATCAATTCTTTCTAGGCCCTTCATAATTTTATACACTTCAATTAAATCTCACCTCAGCTTCCTCTGTTCCAAAGAAAGCAACCCCAACCTATCCAATCTTTCCTCATAGCTAAAATTCTCAAACACCCTTTCAGGCAGCACGGTGGCATAGTGGTTAGCACTGTTGCCTCACAGCACCAGAGACCCGGGTTCGAATCCGGCCTCGGGTGACTGTCTGTGTGGAGTTTGCACATTCTCCGTGGGTTTGCTCCGGTTTCCTCCCACAGTCCAAAGATGTGCGGGTTAGGTTGATTGGCTATGATAAATTGACCCTTAGTGTTAGGGGGATTAAATTCGTGGGGTTACAAGGATAGGGTGGGATATGTGTTGGTGTAGGGGTTACGGGGATCGGGTGGGATATGTGTCGGTGCAGGCTCGATGGGCCGAAATGTTCTCTATCTGCACTGTGGGGATTCTGTGAACTGAGACACTATTCATAGAAATTTATGGCATAGAAGGAGGCCATTCAGCCCATCCTGTCTGTGCCAGCCGAAAAAGAGCTATCCAGCCTAATCCCACTTTCCAGCTTTTGGTCCGTGGCTTGTAGGTTACAGCACTTCAAGAGCATATCCAAGTACCTGTACTTTATAAATGTGATGAGGGTTTCTGCCTCGAACACCCTTTCAGGCAGCGAGTTCCAGATCCCCACCACCCTCTGGGTGAAAAAAGTTCTCAACTCCCCTCTAATCCTTCTACCAATTACTTTAAATCTATGACCCCTGGTTATTGATCTCTCTGCTAAGAGAAATAGGTCCTTCCTATCAATTCTTTCTAGGCCCTTCATAATTTTATACACTTCAATTAAGTCTCACCTCAGCCTCCTCTGTTCCAAAGAAAGCAACCCCAACCTATCCAATCTTTCCTCATAGCTAAAATTCTCCAATTCTGTCAACATTCTCATAAATCCCCTCTGTATTCTCTCTAATGCAATCACATCTTTCCTGTAATGTGGTGGCCAGAACTGTATGCAGTACTTTAGCTGAGGCCTAACTAGTGTTTTATACAGTTCAAGCATAACCTCCCTGCTCTTATATTCTATGTCTCAGCTAATAAAGGAAAGTATCCTGTATGCCTTCTTAACCACCTTATCTACTTGTCCTGCTACCTTCAGGGATCTGTGAACATGCACTCCAAGGTACTCTGTTCCTCTACACTTCTCAGTATCCTACCATTTATTGTGTCTGCCTGCCTACAGCAGGCACCTCAAAGCACTGGAGAGGTACCACCAACGCTGCCTCCGCAAGATCCTGCAAATCCATTGGCAGGATAGACGCACCAACGTCAGTGTTCTCGCTCAGGTCAACATCCCCAGCATCGAAGCTCTGACCATGCTCAATCAGCTCCGCTCAATTGTCCGCATGCCCGATACGAGACTCCCAAAACAAGCGCTCTACTCGGAACTCCGGCACGGCAAGAGAGCCCCAGGTGGGCAGAGGAAACGCTTCAAGGACACCCTCAAAGCCTCCTTGAAAAAGTGTAACATCCCCACCGACACCTGGGAATCCCTGGCCCAAGACTGCACAAAGTGGAGGAGAAGCATCCGGGAGGGCGCCGAACACCTCGAGTCTCTTCGCCGGGAGCAAGCGGAAGCCAAGCGCAGGCAGCACATGTCAACCCAAGCACCCCACCCACCCACCCGCCCCTTCAACCACCGTCTGCCCCACCTGTGACAGAGACTGTAGGTCCCGCATTGGACTAATCAGTCACCTACGAGCTCATTTTTAATGCGGAAGCAAGTCATCCTCGGTTCCGAGGGACTGCCTAAGAAGATTTATTGTGTATTCCCTTGCCTTGTTAGCCCTCCCAAAATGTTTTACCTCACACTTCACTGGATTGAATTCCATTTGCCACTTTTCTGCCCACCTGACCAGTCCACTGATATCTTCCTGCAGTCCACAGCTTTCTTCCTCACCATCAACATGGCCAATTTTTGTACCATCTGCAAACTGCATGCCCCCTACATTGAAATCTAAATCATTGATATATACCACAAAAAGCAAGGGACCGAGTACTGAGGCCTGTGGAATCCCACTGGAAACAGCCTTCCAATCACAAAAACACCTGTCGACCATTACCCTTTGCTTCCTGCCACTGAGTCAATTTTGGATCCAAGTTGCCACTTTCCCTTGGATCCCATGGACTTTTACTTTTCTGACCAGTCTGCCATGTGGGACCTTGTCAAAAGCCCTGCTAAAATCCATGTAGACTACATCAAATGCGCAAAAGACTTCATCGATCCTCCTTGTTACCTCCTCAAAAAATTCAATCAAGTTAGTCAGACACGACCTTCCCTTTACATTTTGCATCCAATTTCCACCCCTCCTTCACCTTCACATAGTCCATCTCCGACTCTTCCCTTCCTCGACTTCTGTGTCTCCATTTCTGGGGATAGGCTATTGCCAAACATCCACTACAAGCCCACTGACTCCCACAGCTACCTGAACTATACTTCCTCCCACCCCGCTTCCTGCAAGGACTCTATTCCATTCTCCCAGTTTCTCCGTCTCATCTGCTCTGACGATGCCACCGTCCATACTAGTGCTTCCGACATGTCTTCCTTTTTCCTCAACAGAGGATTCCCTTCTACCGTGGTTGACACGGCCCTTGACCGTGTCCGTTCTATTTCCCGCACTTCTGCTTTTACCCTTCCTCTCCCTCCCGGAACCACGATAGGGTTCCCCTTGTCCTCACCTTTCATCCCACCAACCTCCACATTCAACAGATCATCCTCCGCCATCTCCAGACACATCTTCCCCTTTCAGCATTCCGTAGGGACCGCTCCCTCCGTGACACCCTGTTCCACTCCTCTATCACCAACACCCCTTCCCCTTCGCTCGGCACCTTCAGGTGCAAGCGCAGGAGATGTAACACCTGCCCTTTTACCTCCTCCCTTCCCACTGTCCAGGGCTCCAAACACTCCTTCCAGGTGAAACAGCGATTTACTTGTACTTCTTGCAATTTAGTATTCGCTGTTCACGATGCGGTCTCCTCTACATTGGGGAGACCAAATGCAGATTGGGTGACTGCTTTGCGGAACACCTCCGTTCAGTCCGTAAGGGTGACCCCCGAGCTTTCTGTCGCCTGTCACTCCACTCCACTCCCACCTCTCTGTCCTCGACCTCTTACACTGCTCTAATGAAGCTCAACGTAAGCTCGAGGAACAGCACCTCATCTTTCGATTAGGCACTTTACAGCCTTCTGGACTCAACATCGAGTTCAACAATTTCAGACCATAACCTCTGCCCCTATCATTTTTTTTCTCTCTCACTTGGCAGCTGTCGATCATTCTGCCATTGCAATTTACACTTCATCTAGAGTCATCTTAACTTGTCCCATTACCATCTCCTTTTGCCTTGCACCATCATCCCGTTTGTCTCTTAATCTCTCCTGCCTTCCATCCTATCACAGACCTTCCCTTTTGTTCTTTTCTCCCCTCCCCCCTTTCCCTGCCCCTACACTTGCTTAAAATCTGTTACATCTCCAACTTTTGCCAGTTCTGACGAAGTGTCATCAACCTGAAACGTTAACTCTGTTTCTCTCTCTGCAGATGCTGCCTGAGCTGCTGAGTATTCCTAGCATTTTCTGTTTTTATATCCATCACAGTGCAGTTCACTTTCTCCTTCATTTAGCTGTCACATTATGAAACAGCGAATTTAGTCTCGGTGTTAGTCTCACTTCTCTTATTTGTTTTCTAACTTCAATCACTTACTCTAATTAACCTCAGCACAGCTGCTCGTTACTAAAACCGCAGTCAGGCAAACAAACCCTCGTTATATGATTTTTGTACGGAAATTAAAGCTGCTGTGCTATTAAATTCAGTATGAAAATTGTACTAAGTATTAAATCTCACCAATTCTGCCATTCCACCCCTATAAAGACCCATCCAAAGTGATGGTCCAGCAGCATTATAAAGTACCGTGATAACCGCTGGAAAAAGGGCAACGTGAGCACTATTATATTCAACGAAACTGCTCTAAATGTACCTATTGGCCTAAGTTACGCCAGTCAGTGAGTCAACATATGTATGCTAAGACTTACATTTATATAGCGCCTTTCACGACCTCAAGATGTCCCAAAGCACTTTACAACCAATAAAGTATTTTTTGAAGTGTAATCATTGTTGTAATGTAGGAAACACGGCAGCCAATTTGTGCACAGCAAGCTCCCACTAACAGCAATGAGATAAATGACCAGATAATGTTTTTTTCTTTAGTGATGTCGGTTTTGGGATAAATATTGGCCAGGACACTGGGGAGAGCTCCCTTGCTCTTCTTCGAAATAGTGGAATGGGATCTTTTACATCCATCCGAGGGGGCAGATGGGGCCTCGGTTTAATGTCTCATCTGAAAGACGGCACCTCCAACAGTGCAGCACTCCCTCAGTACTGCACTGGAGTGTCAGCCTAGATTTTGTGCTCAAGTCTCTGGAGTGGGACTTGAACCCACAAACTTCTGACTCAGAGGCTAAGGTTATATTTGATATATATATATTGGCTGTCCCGATGGTTCCACACATGCCCAGACATATATATGCAATCTACTACTGATAATTCCAAGTTATTTTTTGCATTAAAAATTTGAAATATCCAATAATTTGAACCAAGCAATGTAAAATAATACAGCAAATGGGAATTTAGTGTTATAAAATTGAATCATATGATTTGAATTAAGTGACTCTAAATTAAAGGAGTAGACTGTACACCTCTTGATTTTTAATGAAACCAGGATGACTGTTGTGTTTAGTGCATAGAACGTGGGCTGTCTGAGCAAGGCCAGTTTTATTTAAGGCACCTAATTTATTATAGCCAGCTAAAGTAGCACAGTAGAAAGAGAGACAAGTAGGATAACGGAAGGCATGTTTTAAATCTCAGATCAGATGCGCATCACCATAACCAACAGTACAGATCTGTAGTTGACATTTCGGGTGTTTTGACAAAGGGTGTGCACTCGAAACGGCAACTCTTCTGTTCTTTCCACAGATGCTGCCTGACCCGCTGACTGTTTCCAGCATTTCCTCTTCTTGCTTCAGATTTTCAGCACCTGCAGGTCTTTTGCTTTTTGTTTAGTACACATCTGTATCCTGACCACAGAACATGCAAGCAATAAATGCAAAATTATTTCTCAGTTACTCTGTGTATCAACATTATAATAAATTACTCCTTCACCCATCAATGACATTGGAATATTCCAAAGTCTGATTCCACAATGAGAACTGCTTTCAGCGCAAAAACATTCAGAAAGACAATTAAAAAAAAAATATATATATATATATATATATATATATCCTATATCTGCACAAGTATCCAGTTTACAAAACCTTCTTTCCTGTTCTCAAGTTTTTGACACACTTTTCTGTTATAAATTCACACTTGCTTTATGTCTCCCAGCTCCTCAAACGATACTGCGGAGAAACACATGCTCCGACCAACTCAAACCAGCATTCTAATATGGGGTAAGATGATTATTATAAACCACTTAAGCTTGTCTCTACAATGACAGCATTCAAATCCAGAGTTCAGAATATTAACTTGGTATCTCTTATTCTCTACTTAATGCAGTAACTTTACTTGCTATGTTCATTTTTTTGCTGTTACAAGTGCATCATTATTTTTTACAAAATAACGAAACATCACAGAGAATCTCAGGCATAAATTATTCAAATATATCAAATACTTGTAGTGAGAGACACACAAAGTCTGCCAAAGTTTATAAAAGTATACATATTAAGTTGTACTGTATAGGGAAATTACAAGGCAGTTCAATAAAGCGATAATTGTTTTTACATTCTTACTTGTTTAGAGGGTCAGGTTAGACATAGTACACTCAGCTACGTATATAATCACAAACCATATAATTCAAAATGGCATTTACACTATTTTGCATATTTCAGGAAAACAACAAATCATACCCTAGTTTTTTTTGAAAATCCACTGAGAAAGATGTTCATAGTATGAAACAATCAAAACAATCCTGTCTCTATCATAACTTAATTGCATCTGTATTATAATTTAATGCCATTTGAATCATAATCGCATGCTCTGTATTATAATCTAAAATCATTGGCCCAGAAATTCGGGTTGGGGTCTTCCCGCAGGTGCAAGTCCCCAACCTGCAGTTACCTTGCTCGCCGGCAGTTGAGCTGTAGGGCCCCGTGGAATTCCGATCCAGGGCCTGCTCCAGCTGCCGGCGCGCTGTGCTTACGTATCCCAGGGGTGCAGTTAGTTCGAAGCGTCCGCTGGGATCACGTGGGCCATGGGCAGCCGGGAATGCTCCATTCATAAGTCTTGACAGGAAGAGCTGTCAAGACTTATAAATACTACGGCCCCAAAATAGCAGTAAACCTTCAAATAATTTTTTTTTTAAATCATTTTTAAATAAACTATAAATTACATTAAATAACTATTTTAAAATAATTTAAATTAAAAAAAAAAAATTATATTCTAACAGTGCTAAAAATAAACTTACCTTGCTTTGAAGTATTTAAAAATAATAAACCTGTGGAAAAAATGTTTTAATTTTAATTAATTCACCACTTACCTTGTAAAATGCAGGCCTTACACCTGCTTTTTAAATTTCTAAATTCTAAAGACTTACCCTCACGGAAAAACCTGTAAAAAAAAACGTAAGTTCAAAGCGCACGCGCAGACTCCCCCGCGCGCCCGTTCGACCTCTGAACCCCTGCTGTCAGAGGAACGGAAGTGCCGGTTTCCCGCGCATGCGCAGTGCATGCAGGAAACCGGCACTTCCATCGGGCCTACGGTTGAGTACCCCATGCGTACTCACCCGTGGAGACCCAAATTTCTGGGCCATTATGTATAATGTAATGCCTTTGTTTTATAATGTTAGGCACTGCATTACAATATGTCTATTATAATATAATGTTGATTATATTACAATGTATTGCTCTCTATTGTAGTTCATTGCTCTATTATATAAAGTAATGCTTACTCTCTATTGTAACACAGGTATTAGCCATAGCTCAGCAGCAGTAGCACTTTTGTCTCCGAGTCAGAAATTCAAGTCCCACACCAAAGGCTTGAGCACAAAGTCTAGCCTGACACTCCTGTGCAAGGGAATGCTACACTGTCACAGGTGTTGTCTTTTGGATGAGACATTAAACCAAGGCCCCATCTGCCCTCTCAGGTGAATGTGAAAGATCCCATGGCACTATTCAAAGAAGAACAGGGGAGTTCTCCCGGGCGTCCTGGTCAATATTTATTCCTCAACAACCATCACTAAAACTGATGGTCTGGTCATTATCACATTGCTATTTGTGGGACCTTGCTGTGTGCAAATTGGCTGCCACGTTTCCTACATTACAACAGTGACTACACTTCAAGTACTTCATTGGCTGTAAAGCACTTTCGGACATCATGAAAGACACTATATAATGCTCGTTTTTCTTTATGTAATATGCATTATAATCTCTGCTTCTCTCTAATTTATGAAAATGTAATCTACTTGATTATAATGCAATGCTTGCTATTATAATCCACCACTCTTCGTTGGATGGGTCTGGCTATTACATTGTACAGCTCCATCTGGGAACCCGTCGCTCTCTCTTAGCATTATAATCTGATGCTCTGTTATAATGTAGTTACCTCTATTGTCATCCACAGCCAATTATAATCAACTGCTCTATTTACAATGTATTGTTTGCAATTATAATGTATGCCCTTGCTATTATAGTCCGTTGCTATTATAGTCCTTTGCTCTTTCCAGTATAATGTTTTGGTCTGTATTATAATGTATTGCTCCCTATTTCAATCTATTGCTCTCTCATAATCTAGAACATATTGTCTTGTTACTCTCCATCAAAATCCACTGCTCTCTATCATAAGGTATTGCTCTATTTCAATCCATCACACAATCCATTAATATCTATTACCATATATCGCTCTCTATTATAAACCATTGCTCGTCATTGTGTGCTGCCCTCTGCCACGGATCTCCACTGCTCTGTTATAGATTAAGCATCATAGACATTGTGACCATTTGCCTCTTTACCTGCTGTAAGGTGTCACAGTTCACACAGGAGCCCGAGGTCACAGCATCCGCCGCCACCTCGGCCGCCTGTGCGCGGGATTCTCCGGGCATCATGTTCCCAGGGAGCGGCGCTGCTCTCGGGCTCTCACTCACAACTCCGGCCTGCCCCGCAGCGACGCCATGCCCGAGTCGCACAGCTGACGTCAAAAACACCCGCCCATACGCACTCAGGACCCCCGGCGGCGGCGGCCAGTCCACACCCACAGCTACAAAAACAGACGGCAACACGAGCAGCCGCAACAAATACAATTGCGGAGGCCGCCACCACTGCCGTATAGACACAAAAAACACAGCTAGTAACACATTTAAAGACAAAATTAACCGGCGACTGCTCGGGCAGCCTCGCGGAACCTTGTGAGGCCCCTGCTCTTCACGGAGCGACACGCGCCGCCTATTCTGAGCGTCACAATCAGCCCAAACCAGCGTCACACTCAAAAAGGGCAGGTCTGGTGGCCTCCTCGTGGGACTACTCCTGGGCCCGGCCAAGGCCAAATTGTCCATTAACTGGTCTACGCAGCAGGCAGTCGTGGGGGTCGTTTGGCCAGACTGCTGGCTTCTCTTCCGCAGCCACGTTCGTGCCCAGGTGGCCCTGGAGATGGAGCATGCGGTGTCTGCCGGCACGCTTGAGTATTTCCGTGACCAGTGGGCGCCGCGGGGACTGGAGTGCATCATGAAACCGGACAATCAAATTTTAATTTAATTTGTTTAAGTTTCATTTGAAGTTTGTTTAATTTAAAGTCAAATTTGTTTAAAGTACCCAACAAAAGAGTACACTCAAAGCGGGCAGGTCTGGTGGCCTCCTTGTAGGACTGCTCCTGGGCCTGGCCAAATTGTCCATCAACTGGTCCAAGCAGCGGGCAGTCGTGGGGGTCGTTTGGCCAGACTGCCTGCCTCTCTTCCGCGGCCACGTTCGTGACCAGGTGGCCCTGGAGATGGAGCATGCGGTGTCCGCTGGCACGCTCGAGGCCTTCCGCGAGGTGGGTGCTGCGGAGACTTGAGTGCATCATCACCCCGGCCAACGAAATTTTAATTTAATTTGTTAAGGTTCTTTAAAGTTTTAAGTTTAGTTACAGTTTATTTGGTTTAGTGGGTGTTAGATCCGTGGTTCAGTGGATAAATAATCACACGGATGCTGTACATAAACAAATAACAGGTCTTTACTGGAGGAGGGTAATCTCTAGACTGGGGTACAGAGGCATGCGCACAGCTTATATACCGGTGTGGTCACTGCCGGTACTTACAGTATACAGGAGCTGTAAAAAGTAGTTCTGACTTAAAGGCACATACACCACAATTCCTCCCTTTTTTAGATCAATAATACCCCCTTAATATTCAAATAACAATTACATTTTTACATGTATAATGTGGTAAACCACTGTTGTTAGTATTGTTGTTCACTGTTAGTACTGTTGTTCACTCTTGCATATTGTTGTACTTGTCTGTGCATGCCTCAGCTGACTCCGCCCCTGGCTCCACCCTCATGGCTGGGTATAAAGGTCGCTGCTCAGAAGCCTCCAGCCCTTTTGGATACCAGGCAACCACAAGAGGCATGCTCTGTTCTTTGGTAATAAAAGCCTGTTTATTACTTTCTCAATCTCCAGTCTTTTGTAGCAATTGATAGTGCATCAATTTTATTACCAAAGTTAAATGTTGGCTGCGGATGCTGATCAACCGATGGCGCAAAACGCTGAGCAGCAGGCGCTGCTGCGAGCCCTCAGACCAACATGCCTGGACCTAGACCCCCAAGAAGCGGGTTCGTCGACTAAATTCGCACAATGGCTGCGTTGCTTTGAGGCGTATCTGGAAGCCTCGACCGTGACTCTTGATGAAAATAAACTGAAAATCCTGGCCTCGAAGGTGAGCCACCAAGTCTATACTTTAATCCAAGATGCGACGACCTACGCGGCGGCTATCGACCTACTGAAAGGGCAGTATGCACGCCCGGTTAACACGGTCTATGCCAGGCACCTTTTAAGATCTCGCAGACAGCAGCCCGGGGAATCGGTGGAAGCCTTCCTACGGGCACTGCGGGTACTCGGACGCGGCTGCGACTGCAAGGAAGTATCGGCCGCGGCACATGCGGAGGGATTGATACGAGACGCTTTCGTTGCGGGTCTAAGGTCCGACTACTCCCGGCAGAGGCTGCTGGAGAAGGGTGAAATAGACCTGACAAAGGCAGTGTCCCTCGCGCTCTCGCTCGACGCGGCCCACAGAAATATGGACGCTTTCTCCCCTCATCGCCCCGCGCCGTGGACGCCGCAATCTTGGGCCATGGGACCTCCGACTGCTGCAGCGATGTCCAAGGCACAAAAATGCTATTTTTGTGGCCAAGCTAAACACCCTAGAGCACGCTGCCCCGCGAAGAATGCTACCTGCTCCGGCTGCGGGAAGAAAGGTCACTACGTTAGCGCCTGCAAAGGGAAGACCGCTAACGCCAGCAGCGCTGCGTGCGAACCGTGGGCGCAGCCATCTTGTCCGCCATCTTGGGCTCCCCCAGCCGCATGGGGATCGGGACCGTGGGCGCCGCCATTTTGTCCGCCATCTTGGACGCCTCCGACTTCAACCACGGGGGAGCCGGACTCAACCACCGCCTCATCTGACGACCACATCGACTCGCTCGACCATACGCTGGCCTCCGTGACGCTGGACCAATCTCTCCCTCATCAACTGTCCAGGTCCATGATGGATATTACGGTAAACGGCCGCGCCACTACCTGCCTTTTTGACAGCGGGAGCACGGAGAGCTTTATCCACCCCGACACGGTGCGCAGTTACTCTCTCCCGGTCCTGCCGACGCGCCATCGGATCTCTTTGGCTTCCAAAGCCCAGTCAGCGGACGTCGGTGGCTACTGTGTAGTGACCCTTTCAGTAAGGGGCACAGAATACAAAAATTTTAAACTTCTGGTCCTGCCCCATCTCTGCGCTGCCGTTCTACTGGGGTTGGATTTTCAGTGCCACCTTAAGAGTGTCACATTAGCGTATGACGGACCCCTCCCCCCACTCACAGTCTGCAGCCAGCAGCTTTTAAATCGCCCGCCGTGCACCATTTGCAGCCTCTCCACCCTTAAAGTCCCCCCCCCTCCTTGTTCGCTAACCTCACCCGCGACTGTAAGCCCATCGCTACCAAAAGCAGGCGTTACAGTGTTGGGGATAGGAGCTTCATTAAATCCGAGGTAGCGAGACTCCTGAAGGAAGGGATTATTGAAAGTAGCACCAGCCCATGGCGAGCACAAGTGGTGGTAGTGAAGACTGGCGAAAAACAGCGCCTAGTTATTGACTACAGCCAGACGATCAATCGCTACACCCAACTAGATGCATACCCACTCCCCCGCATATCTGACATGGTCAATCAGATAGCACAATACCGGGTGTTCTCGACGATTGATCTGAAGTCGGCATACCACCAGCTCCCCATCAGGGCTGAGGACCGCCAGTACACAGCTTTTGAAGCTGACGGTCGGCTCTATCACTTTCTCAGAGTTCCCTTCGGCGTCACCAACGGAGTTTCTGTCTTCCAACGGGAGATGGACCAGATGGTTGACCAGAACGCGCTCCAGGCCACTTTCCCATATCTAGACAACGTCACCATCTGCGGCCACGACCAGCAGGACCACGACGTTAATCTAGAGAAATTCCTCCGGACGGCCCAGCGGCTGAATCTCACATACAACAAAGACAAATGTATGTTTCGTACTACGCGCCTCGCTATTCTTGGCTGCGTAGTGGAGAACGGAGTCATCGGCCCAGACCCCGATAGAATGCGCCCCCTTATGGAGCTCCCCCTCCCCCACTGCCAGAAAGCACTGAAGAGATGCCTGGGGTTTTTCTCTTACTATGCTCAGTGGGTGCCCAACTATGCGGATAAAGCCCGACCCCTCATCAAGTCCGCCTCCTTCCCCCTGACAGCAGAGGCCTGTGCAGCCTTCACTCTCATAAAAGGAGACATTGCGAAGGCCACAATGCACGCTGTGGATGAGTCCCTTCCTTTTCAAGTGGAGAGCGACGCATCCGACTTTGCCCTAGCTGCAACCCTTAACCAGGCGGGGAGACCCGTGGCCTTTTTCTCAAGGACCCTCCAGGGCCCCGAGATTCGACACTCCTCTGTCGAAAAGGAGGCCCAGGCCATTGTGGAAGCCGTGCGACATTGGCGGCATTACCTGGCCGGAAAACGATTTACCCTGCTCACTGACCAGCGTTCAGTGGCTTTTATGTTTCATAATAAGCAGCGTGGCAAAATCAAGAATGACAAGATCTTAAGGTGGAGAATCGAACTCTCCACCTACAATTACGATATCTTGTACCGGCCCGGGAAACTCAATGAGCCCCCAGATGCCCTATCACGTGGTACGTGCGCCAACGCGCAGGTTGATAGGCTACAGACCCTCCACAATGACCTCTGCCACCCGGGGGTCACCAGGTTCTTCCATTTTATCAAATCCCGTAACCTGCCCTACTCCATCGAGGAGGTCAGGACCATGACCAGGAACTGCCAGATCTGTGCCGAGTGCAAGCCGCATTTTTATAGGCCAGACAGAGCGAGCCTGATCAAAGCCACGCGCCCCTTCGAGCGGCTGAGCATCGATTTTAAAGGGCCCCTCCCCTCCTCTGACCGCAATGTGTACTTCCTCAATATAATTGATGAGTACTCCCGTTTCCCGTTTGCCATCCCTTGCTCGGACATGACCAGTACCACGGTCATTAAATGTCTGAATGACCTCTTCGCCTTGTTCGGTTTCCCTAGCTATATCCATAGCGACAGGGGCTCATCTTTTATGAGCGACGAACTTCGGCAGTACCTGCTCGCGAGAGGCATTGCTACAAGCAGGACCACCAGCTACAACCCCCGGGGTAACGGCCAGGTGGAAAGGGAGAATGCGACAGTCTGGAAGGCAGTCCTTTTAAACTTAAAATCTAAGGGCCTTCCGACCTCCCGCTGGCAGGAGGTCCTCCCTGCGGCGCTCCATTCCATTCGGTCGCTGCTCTGTACACCCACCAATGCCACTCCTCACGAGAGAATGTTCTCCTTCCCCAGGAAGTCCACGTCGGGGATTTCGCTACCAACATGGCTGACTTCTCCAGGTCCCGTCCTACTGCGGAAGCACGTGAGGACCCATAAGGCGGACCCCCTGGTCGAGAGGGTGAGCCTCCTCCACGCCAACCCGCAGTATGCTTACGTGGTGTACCCGGACGGGCGGGAGGACACAGTCTCCATTCGAGACCTCGCACCTGCAGGTGCTCCTGAAACACCCTCTTCGCCACCCACCGCTACTCCTGCCTACCCCCAGGACACAGTCCCCGCACGAGACCTCGCACCTTCGGGTGCCTCTGAGAGACCACCATTGCTACCTCCCATTACCCATGCTCTGACCCCTGTAGACGGCATGCAGCAGCCCCAGGGTCCGCCACCTGCTACACCTCCTCTGAACGAGACACCGGGTTCACCATTGGATGCTGCACCATCACCGCCGCTGCTGCGACGCTCAGGACGGCTTACAAGGCCTCCTGATAGACTTCAGTACACGAATTTTTAGTGCACTTCACCCCGCCGGACTCAATTCTAAACAAGGGGTGAATGTGGTAAACCACTGTTGTTAGTATTGTTGTTCACTGTTAGTACTGTTGTTCACTCTTGCATATTGTTGTACTTGTCTGTGCATGCCTCAGCTGACTCCGCCCCTGGCTCCACCCTCATGGCTGGGTATAAAGGTCGCTGCTCAGAAGCCTCCAGCCCTTTTGGATACCAGGCAACCACAAGAGGCATGCTCTGTTCTTTGGTAATAAAAGCCTGTTTATTACTTTCTCAATCTCCAGTCTTTTGTAGCAATTGATAGTGCATCATATATTCAATAACAAAAGTCCATTTATAGATTCAGTCTTTGGGGCGGCTTCCTGACCCTTTCGGGATAGCGCCTTTCCAGAGCTTCTTGTTCTTGGTGCAGAGGCGATTCTGACCGCTTTTCATCGGGCAGTTCATCGGGTTCCACTGCTACTGGGTCTGAAGTAGATGCTACCGGTATGTCGGGTTCATCCCCAGGTACTCGAGACGTGGGGTTGACGCATTCCTGTGATGCTAACATCTGATCGACGTGGCGCCTCACAATGTTCTTCCTGACATCCACTGTGTACATTAATGGCCCCTGCCTTGTACATATCGTTCCGGGTTGCCACTTCTCTGTTCGATAGTCCCGGGCCAAGACTGGTTGCCCGACATTGAAGCTCCTTGTCGGCTTCTCGTTGATGTGCTGGAATTGTTTGTCCTCAACATTTCTTCGCACATTTGGTCTGAGCAAGTCCAGGCGAGATCTCAGCCTTCGGTTAAAGAACATCATAGCCGGGGTCTGGTTGGTTACTGCATATGTCGCGTTTCGGTAGGCTAATAAGAAATTGTCCAGCTTATGCTGTAGTGGAATTTCCTCATCGCACATGGCCTTTATCGCCTTCTTAAAGGTTTGTACGAACCTCTCAGCCAATCCATTGGTGGCTGGATGATACGGGGCGGATGTGTAATGCCTTACCCCATTCCTTTTCATGAATTTTTGGAACTCGTCGGACACAAACTGTGGTCCATTATCAGAGCAGATCTGCTCTGGCAAACCGTTTCTGGCAAATATGGTCCGTAGGACTGCAATCGTTTTCTCTGTAGTGGTTGAAGACATCTTTATCACCTCAGGCCACTTTGAATGAGCATCCACTGCTATTAAGAACATTGAGTCCATGAATGGACCAGCGAAATCAATGTGCACCCGTTGCCATGGAGAGGAGGGCCACTCCCATGGGTGAAGAGGGGCATGTGGTGGTGCATTTTGGACCTTCTGGCACCCTAAGCAGCTCTTAGTTAGGTCTTTGAGTTGTTGATCGATTCCCGGCCACCACACATAAGCCCTAGCAAGGGTTTTCATTTTCACTCCCCCCAGATGACCTTCACGTAGCTCCTTTAGCACTCTCTCCCTTAACTTGGGTGGAATCACCACTCTGGATCCACACATCACTGTCCACTGGCATACTGACAGCTGTTCTCTTCTGGATGGGAATGCTGGCAACAGTGAGTCGCCATGTGTTGGCCATCCCCTCACCGTCAATTCATATACCCGTGACAGCGTCGGATCATTGCGGGTCTCCTCTATATCCACGTTTGTTATTGGCAATCATTCAATTATCGACGAATAAAATATCTCGATAGGATCCACTGCTGGTGCTTCCTCCACCGTAGGCAGTGGCAGGCGCGATAGCCCATCAGCATTCCCATGCTGTTTCGTGCCTTTATATTCTATTTCATATTGATTCGCCCCTAGAAACAGGGACCATCTTTGTAACCGCTGTGCAGTCATTACTGGCACGCCCTTCTTAGGATTAAAGATGGAGACAAGTGGTTGGTGGTCACTCAGCAAGGTGAACTTCTGCCCATGCAGATAGTGGTTGAATTTTTTCACTCCCCATACTAGGCTGAGGGCCTCCCTGTCAATCTGGGCGTAGTTGCGCTCGGCTGAGGTTAGTGACCGAGACGCAAAGGCTACTGGCCTCTCCAACCCGTCTGGGAATTTGTGCGACAGCACCGCTCCAATGCTGTAGGGTGATGCATCACATGCCAAACGAATTGGTAGTGCTGGGTTGAAATGGGCCAACACCTCTTTTGATGTGATCAATTAATTGCATGTCTGGAAAGCTCGTCTACTTTCGTCATCCCACTTCCATGGTACCCCTGTTTGCAGTAGGGTGTTCAGTGGGTGTAATACCGTAGACAAATTTGGTAAGAACTTGTGGTAGTAGTTTACCAGCCCGAGGAACGACCTCAGTTGTGACACATTTTCCGGTGCTGGAGCCTTGACGACTGCCTCAATCTTGTCAGGGGACTTATGTAACCCCTCTTCATCGATGACGTGGCCGCAATACGAGATCTGTTTCTGGAAAAACTCGCACTTGTGGCGATTAGCTTGTCGCCCATATTCCTTTAATCTGGCGAGCACCTTCTCCAAGTTAGCGAGGTGATCCCCGTCATTTTCGCCCGTGACCAAGATGTCGTCCAAATAACACTGGGTCCCTGGAATCCCTTGCAGGACCTGATCCATCGCCCTTTGCCAGATAGCCGGAGCCGAGGCTACTCCAAACACCAGCCGGTTGTATTGATATAGACCTTTATGGGTGTTGATCGTAAGGTAATGTTTCGAAGCTTCTTCTACCTCCATTTGCAAGTACGCCTGGGCTAGATCAATTTTGGTGAAGCGTTTACCACCAGATAGCGAGGCGAAAATATCCTCAATTCGTGGAAGCGGATATTGCACCGTGTGAAGGACTGGGTTCACTGTCACCTTAAAATCCCCACAGATGCGGACCTTCTTTGGTTCCCCAGGCGTATTACTCAACGACCTCTTCCTTACAGGAATGATGGGTGCAGCCCACTCTCTCCAGTCCACTTTGGACAGTACTCCTGAACGTTCCAACCCTTCCAGCTCTGCTTCAACCGCTGGTCTGATCGCATAAGGCACTGGTCTGGCCTTCAGAAACTTTGGGCTTGCATTTTCCTCTATTTTAATTGTTGCTGTTATTCCTTTTAGTGTTCCTAGTCCCTCCTGGAACACTTCTTTTGCGTCAGTTAGCATTTTTGACAGTCCTCCAGGTGTGATGTCGTCATCCTTTTTGGCCTCAACCTTCAGTGCCTGTATGGAATGCCAATCTAATTGTATCTTTCGGACCCATTCACGTCCTAGCAGTGGTGGTCCTCCATTTGGCAATACATATATATCCATTTTAGGTATTTCCTGACCTTTATATGTCACTTTCACCCTTATTTTTCCTTTGGGGTAGACTTTTTGCCCCGTATACGTCTTCAAGACAATCTCTGTAGCTTTCAAGGGTATGTGTGAAAATAGCCGCTTGTAGTCTCTTTGATTTATAACTGTTAGAGCTGACCCTGTGTCCAATTCCATTTCCACTTGGACTCCGTCTATCTTGAGTGTAACCCAGACAGTCTGGTGATCCTCCATTTCTGTTACATTATGTAGTTTCAGACAACCCAGCTCCTTGCTTCCGGAGTCTGTGTCACTTTTCTGTTCGTCTGAACCACTGTCCATCACCTGGTGTACCTTTTTGTACTTCTCCTGTGGAGATTTCTTACTGTTGGTTTTCTTCCCAGACCTGCAGACTCTTGCTATGTGTTCTGCTTTCCCACACTGTCTGCACACTTGGTCCTTGAACCAACAATCTTTCTGGTCATGTGTTGTTCTGCCGCAGCGATAGCACTTCCCTGTTCCATAGGTCATTTCATTGGTGCCATATTCTTGTGGTCTCCGTTGTATCTCTGCAGCGCCCCTTGCGGCTGCTTCGTGTGATACTGCCATACTGAAAGCTTTGTCCAGCGTAAGGTCCTTTTCTGATAGAAGCCGTTTCTGGGTTCCTTCACTTTGTAGCCCACACACAAACTTGTCCCTTAACGTGTCTGCTAGTCCCGCTCCAAACTGGCAGTATTTCGATAGCTTGCGCAGTTCCGTTAGGTACTCAGCATTGCTTTCGTCTTTGTGTTGGTTCCTTTTATGGAACTTAAATCGTTCTGCTATCAGCAGCGGTGTGGGGTTTAAGTGGTCCTGTAGGATTTCTACTATGCTTTCAAAATTCTTGTTTACCGGCTTCTCTGGGGTTATTAGATTTCGCAGTAACCCATAAGTTTTTGCACCCATGGAATTTAACAGAACCAGTGCTTTATTAGTATCTGGCACTTCATTCGCCCTGCAGTACACCTCAGTACGTTCCACATATGTCGCCCAATCTTCGACTTCATTGTCGAACGTAGAGATACTGCCACTCTTCGGCATCCTTGGTTATGCGTTAAGTATCACCAATGGCACCTCCCGCGCTTCCCCTTCTTCTCTGCTGGCACAAAATGGTGTCTTCCGCGCTTTCCTTCCTTCCCGCGCTCGCCCGTCTTCTCCGCTGCGGCTTCGCTAAATGGCGTCTCCCGCACTCTTCCTTCTTCTCAATGGCGCCTGCCGCGCTCTCCCTGCTTCTCCGCGGCTCAATGGCGTCTCCCCTTGCTTCGCCCCGCGGACCCTGATCAGCCCGTGATCCCTGGCTGTGCTCTGCGCGTTCTTCTCTTGATATTTGTCGACGCCGTTCAGTCTGGAACCCGGCTGTTTCTTACCCTCTCTCCGGTTTGCAGTATTTTTCCTCGACGCCACTCGGTGATCAACCCCTGGCTGCGCCCTGCTCTCTTCACCCTCTTTCTTACCCTGTCGACGCTGCTCGGCTCTCTCTCTTCCGTCGGTCGGCTCCAGCCGCTGCTGCTCGGGAAGTGTCTGCTCTGGACCTGTCGTCGGTCTCTTACTGCTCGTTTTGGCTGGGGAAACAAGCCTGGCTCTCCACAGCCTCCCCAGCGAAGTTGGACCTCTGCCTGACTGCTGGGCGGTTGCTCGCGGTCGACGCCCGTGTTCCTGGACTCGACTATTTTTTTTAATGTTGCAGGTAGATTCGAATCGACACTCGTCGCCACTGTTAGATCCGTGGTTCAGTGGATAAATAATCACACGGATGCTGTACATTAACAAATAACAGGTCTTTACTGGAGGAGGGTAATCTCTAGACTGGGGTACAGAGGCATGCGCACAGCTTATATACCGGTGTGGTCACTGCCGGTACTACAGTATACAGGAGCTGTAAAAAGTAGTTCTGACTTAAAGGCACATACACTACAGTGTGCATCAAAAAGGGTACACTCAGTCCGAACCCCGCATCACACTCAGTCTGAACCCTGCGTCACGATTACCCCAGAATGTGCAGCTCAGTGCCAGGATCAGTCAGACTATAACACTAGGATCAGTCAGACTATAACACTAGGATCAGTCAGACTATAACACTAGGATCAGTCAGACTATAACACTAGGGACAGTCAGACTTCTTCTTCTTAGGCAGTCCCTCGGAACCGAGGATGACTTGCTTCTACATTAAAAATGAGTTCGCAGGTGACTGATGAGTCCAATGCGGGACCTACAGTCTCTGTCACAGGTGGGGCAGACGGTGGTTGAAGGGGCGGGTGGGTGGGGTGCTTGGGTTGACGTGCGCTCCTTGCGCTGACTGCGCTTGGTTCCCACTTGCTCCCGGCGAAGAGACTCGTGTTCGGCGCCTTCCCGGATGCTTCTCCTCCACTTTGTGCGGTCTTGGGCCAGGGATTCCCAGGTGTCGATGGGGATGTTGCACTTTTTCAAGGAGGCTTTGAGGGTGTCCTTGAAGCGTTTCCTCTGCCCACCTGGGGCTCTCTTGCCATGCCGGAGCTCCGAGTAGAGCGCTTGTTTTGGGAGTCTCGTATCGGGCATGCGGACAATGTGACCCATCCATCAGAGCTGATTGAGCGTGGTCAGAGCTTCGATGCTGGGGATGTTGGCCTGAGCAAGAACACTGACGTTGGTGCGCCTATCCTGCCAATGGATTTGCAGGATCTTGCGGAGGCAGCGTTAGTGGTACCTCTCCAGTGCTTTGAGGTGCCTGCTGTACATGGTCCATGTCTCTGAGGCATACAGCAGGGCAGGTATCACTGCTGCCCTGTAGACCATGAGCTTAGTGCCGGGTTTGAGGTCCTGGTCTTCAAACACTCTCTTCCTCAGGCGACCGAAGGCTGCACTGGCACACTGAAGGCGGTGTTGGACTTCATCATTGACGTCTGCCCTTGTTGACAGTAGGCTCCCGGGGTATGGAAAGTGGTCCACATTGTCCAAGGCCTTGTCGTGGATTTTGATAATCGGGGGGCAGCACTGTGTGGCGGGGGCAGGTTGGTAGAAGACCTTTGTCTTATGGATGTTTAGTGTAAGGCCCATGCTCTCGTATGCTTTGGTGAAGGTGTTTACGATGGTTTGGAGTTCGACCTCCGAGTGAGCGCAGACGCAAGCATCATCTGCATACTGTAATTCGATGTGATGGGACGACCTTAGATCTGGACTGGAGGCGACGGAGGTTGAACAGTTTCCCGTTTGTTCTGTAAATTAGCTCCACTCCAGTGGGGAGCTTACTGAGGGTGAGATGGAGCATTGCAGCAAGATTGAGAAGAGCGTTGGTGTGATGACACAGCCTTGCTTGACCCCGGTTCGTACCTGAATTGGGTCTGTGCTGGAACCGTTGGTCAGGATCACGGCTTGCATGTCGTCGTGAAGCAGGCGGAGGATAGTGACAAACTTTTGAGGGCAGCCGAATTTGAGGAGGACACTCCATAATCCCTCACAGTTGACAGTGTCGAAGGCCTTTGTGAGATCAAAGAAGGCCATGTACAGTGGTTGGTGCTGTTCCCTGCATTTCTCTTGTAATTGACGTGCGGTGAAGATCATGTCCATTGTGCCCCTTAGTGGGCGGAATCCGCCTTGCGACTCTGGGAGGAGCTCTTCGGCCACTGGGAGAATGCGATTGAGGAGGATTCTTGCGATGACTTTCCCTGTGGCAGATAGCAGGGAAACTCCTCTGTAATTACCGCAATCGGACTTGTCACCTTTCTTGAAGATGATCACAGTCAGACTATAACACTAGGATCAGTCAGACTATAACACTAGGGTCAGTCAGACAGCACCAGGATCAGTCAGACAGCACCAGGATCAGTCAGACTATTAAAGCTAGGATCAGTCAGACTATAACACCAGGATCAGTCAGACAGTACTAGGATCAGTCAGACTGTAACACCAGGATCAGTCAGACAACTAGGATCACTCAGATTGCACCAGGACTTGTCAGAGTACAGCGTACAACTCATCCTGCTCACGTCGGCTTGTCCTTCCATGGGATCTCTGACTTTGACCCTGGTCTTCCTACTATTGTCCCCAACCTATTCCCTGCTACCAGGAAATATGTATTCCATTAATTACTACAGTTAAACAGGCCTATGTAACCTGAGCTTTCCCATGTCCATTCGCGTGTGCACTTTGGCTGCCGATCTGGATCCGAGCCATTCCACTTTTTCCCATTTTCTTTTTCTCTCTATCCCTCCCTGAAAGCACTCTCCTGTCGTCGTGCCTTCTTTCATCTCTCCTCTCTTGGATACACTGCCCTCCCAAATCCCTACCCCAATCCTTCATTACTCCTCGACATTCCTACTCTCCTGCTGCCGTCCCAGGCTTCACTCCCTCTTGGGTAAGCCCACAGCTTCCCTCTGTGCCTCTCTTGGCATCTTACGAAGGGCCCATCGAGGCACTCATCGCTGCCGCCTTACGAGCAGCAACTCCAACTGTCTCATCCTACTCTCTCGCCGACCTTCCTGGGGGCAAATCTTGCCAGTCTCCTCCCCATCCAACTCATCACCCCCCAACGCTGACCCTGTGGATACTGGCAGTGGGCCAGCCATCGCCGACCCTCTCCGCATCTCCCTCCAGAATGTCCGTTCACTTGAAAACAAGGCCCTTGCCATCCATGAGCTTATCGTGGTTGACTGCATCGATATCATGGCCCTGACGGAAACTTGGTTGAGGGGTGATGACACCTTACCCTTAAATGAAGCCACCCCGCCTGGCTATACCTTCCACCACTTGCCCCGCTCAGACCGACGTGGTGGCGGTGTGGCTCTCATCACCAAACCACACCTTGGTCTGTCCCCCTATTCCTCCGGCAGTTTCTCCTCCTTTGAGTATCTCATCTTATTCCACCCCCTCACCTCTCATTTAAAATTCTCGTTCTCTACCGCCCACCCAAGTACCATAAAAAGTTTATTACTGAGATATCTTCACTGTTCTCATCTCTCAGCCTCTGCATCAAACAACTTCTTATCCTCGGTGATTTCAACCTCCATCTCAATTCATCATGCTCTCTCTCCTCTGAGTTCACTAGCCTCCTATCCTACCTTAATCTCTCCCTCCATGTAAACTCCCCAACCCATATTCACGGCCACCCCCTCGACCTTGCCATCTCTCGTGGCCTCGCTACTCCCATCGTGTCAATTGCAGATAAGGCCATCTCTGACCATTTCCTCATATCGCTCTCCACCCCCACCACCCCCCAACCCTACTTCCTTCCGTGTCCGCCCCTGAAAAAAACTCTCCCAACTTTCTTACAACTGCACTTATGAAATCCCAACTATCCAGCCTCTGCATTACATTTCTGCAGCTACCGATCTGCTCAACCACACCGTCACCACTATCTTTGATGCCCTAGCCCCTACTAAAACAATTACCCTCTCTCACCCTGGCCGTTCCCCCCCTGGTACGGCTCTCATCTTCGCTCCTTTAAGTCCAAGGGACGCAGACTCGAACAGATATGGCGGCCAACTGGTTTAGTCATTCAACGCCAGATCTGGCTAGACCACATAAAGCACTAGCGGGCCCTGCTCTCGTCTGCCAAAATTGCTCACTATTCCAGAATCATTCTGGAATGCAAAGATAAACCCCGGCTCCTATTCTCTACTGCTAACCATTTTCTTAAACCCCTCTCCCCTTTCTCTTCCACCCTTACCTCCGATAACAAACGTGCTCATGGACTTCTTTGTCTCTAAGATTGAGACCATCCGTTCTGCCATTTCTCTTCCTTCCCCTAGCCCACTGGGCCAAACTTCCTCTAAGGTTCCACCCTGCCCTAGCCCTGAACTCACATCTTTCTCCAGTTTCTCTCTGATCTCCCCTCGCGATCTCTCTGCGCTCATCTTGCCTATGAGACCCACATCCTGCTCCCTCGACCCTATTCCCACCAAACTGCTGACCACCCAACTTCCTTTTCTGGCTCCCATGTTAGCTGATATTGTTAACAGTTTCCTCAGGTACTGTCCCCCTCTCCCTCTAATCTGCCGTTATCACCAATCTCCTCAAAAAACCAAACCTTGATCCCTCCGTCCTTGCAAACTACCGCCCCATCTCCGACCTCCCTTTCCTCTCCAAAGTCCTTAAACGTGTTGTTGCCTCCCAAATCCGTGCCCATCTTTCCCGCAAATCCATGTTTGAATCCCTCCAATCAGGTTTCTGCCCTTGCCACAGTACTGAAACGGCTCTCATCAAAGTCACAATGACATCCTTTGTGACTGTGACAAAGGTAAACTGTCCCTCCTTGTCCTTCTTGACTTGTCTGCAGCCTTTGTCACGGTTGACCACTCCATCCTTCTCCAACGCCTCTCCACCATCGTCCAGCTGGGTGGGACTGCACTCGCCTGGTTCCATTCTTATCTATCTAATCGTAACCAGAGAATCACCTGCAATGGCTTCTCTTCCCGCTCTTTGCCCCTTGGCGACATCATCTGAAAACACAGTGACAGTTTCCACATGTACGCTGACGACACCCAGCTCTACCTCAATACTTCTTCTCTCGACCCCTCCATGGTGTCTAAATTGTCAGACTGCTTGTCCGACATCCAGTTCTGGATGAACAAAAAACGAAGCCATTGTTTTCAGTCCCCGCTACGAATTCTGCTCCTTAGCCACTGACTCCATCCCTCTCCCTAACATCTGTCTGAGGCTGAACCACACTGTTGGTGTCATATTTGACCCAGAAATGAGCTTTCGACCACAAATCCGCAGCATAACAATGACCGCCTACTTCCACCTCCGTAACATCACCCGTCTCCGCCCTTACCTTAGCTCATCCGCTGCCGAAACCTTCATCCGTGTTTTCAAATCCCTCCATGGCCTCGCCCCTTCCTATCTCTGTAATCACCTTCAGCCCCACAACCTCCCAAGATATCTACGCTCCTCTAATTCTGCCCTCTTGAGGATCCCTGATTATAATCGCTCAACCATTGGTGGCCGTGCCTTCTGTTGCCTAGGCCCTAAGCTCTGGAATTCACTGCCTAAACCTGTGCCTCGCGACCTCTCTTTCCTCCTTTAAGACACTCCGTAAAACCTACCTTTGACCAAGCTTTTGGTCATCTGCCCTAATTTATCCTTATGTGGATCAGTGTCAAATTTTTTGTCTTAAAATACTCCTGTGCAGCGCTTTGGGAAGTTTTGCTACATTACAGGCGCTATATAAAAAGTTGTTGTTGTTGGGATCCCTCTGATTATAACACCAGGATCAGTCAGACAACCCTAGGATCACTCAGATTACAACACCAGGATCTCTCAGACTACAGTGTAACACCAGGAGAAATCAGACTACAGTATAACACCAGGATCACGCAGACTACAGTATAACACCAGAATCAGTCAGGCAACACTAGGATCACTCAGATTACAACGCCGGGATCACTCAGACTACAGTATAACACCAGGATCACTCAGAATACAGTATAACACCAGGCTCTCTCAGACTACAGTATAACACCTGGATCACTCAGACTACAGTGTAACACCAGGATCAGTCAGACTACAGTATAACACCTGGATCACTCAGACTACAGTGTAACACCAGGATCTCTCAGACTACAGTATAACACCGGGATCTCTCAGACTACAGTATAACACCGGGATCTCTCAGACTACAGTATAACACCAGGATCACTCAGACTACAGAATAACACCAGGATCAGTCAGACTACAGTATAACACCAGGATCACTTAGACTTCAGTATAACACCAGGGTCATTTTAAAGGGTGGAAGATGCCTGTGCGGGAATTCTTTTAACGTGGGTGGCCGTTGCACACCAGCTACCACACGGGCTTGACAGAGCAAGATCTTGGTCTAATGGCAAGGGGATCCAAGACGACTGGAGACCAGGCACTGCTACCTCAGCCTAGCACGCACACACAAACATACTCCTACTGTCCCCTCTCCCTCCTTCCCGCACGTCCTCTCTGCCTGGGTTTCATAGGCTGCAGTGTGGTCCTCCTGACCCCGCTGCTGGTCCATGCTGCGCCACTCCTTGGCCTCGACCTTGCTACTAGGCTCGTCCTCGCTCCTGGGCCCCGTCCCCGCCCCTGGGCCTCGTCCTCGCTCTTCACCACCTTCCAGTGGCTGAAGAGCTCCTCCCAGAGTCGCAATGCGGATTTCGCCCACTAAGGGGCACAATGGACATGATCTTCACCGCGTGTCAACTACAAGAGAAATGCAGGTAACAGCAGCAACTGCTGTACATGGCCTTCTTTGACTTCACAAAGGCTTTCGACACTGTCAACCGTGAGGGATTATGGAGTGTCCTCCTCAAATTCAGCTGCCCTCAAAAGTTCTTTACCATCCTCTGCCTGCTTCACGATGACATGCAAGCCATGATCCTGACCAACGGTTCCACCACAGACCCAATTCACGTATGGACCGGGGTCAAGCAAGGCTGTGTCATCGCACCAACGCTCTTCTCGATTTTCCTGGCTGCAATGCTCCATCTCGCCCTCAGTAAGCTCCCCGCTGGAGTGGAGCTAATCCACAGAACAAATGGGAAACTGTTCAACCTCCATCACCTCCAGTCCAGATCCAAGTTTGTCCCATCCTCTGTCATCGAATTACAGTATGTAGACGATGCTTGCGTCTGCGCACACTCTGAGGTCGAACTCCAAACCATCATCAACACCTTCACTGAAGCATATGAGAGCATGGGCCTTACACTAAATATCCGTAAGACAAAGGTGCTCTACCAACCTGCTCCCGCCACACAGTAAGAACATAAGAACATAAGAAATAGGAGCAGGAGTAGGCCAATCGGCCCCTTGAGCCTGCTCCGCCATTCAATAAGATCATGGCTGATCTGATCCTAACCGCCAATCCACTATCACAGAACCATCTCCTGAATCTAACAGAATTAGACACACGAAATAGGAGCAGGATCAGGCTACACGGCCCCTGGGCCCGCTCCGCTACCCACAGGGCCATGACCGATCCGAACCTAGACTCATGTCCAAATTCCTGCCCACTCCCCGTAACCCTTAATTCCCTTTACTTCTAGGAAACTCTATTTCTGTTTAAATTTATGTAATGATGTAGCTTCTACAGCTTTTTGGGGCAGCATTTTCCATGGACCTACCACCCTCTGAGTGAAGTAGTTCCTCCTCATCTCAGTTTTGAAAGAGCAGCCCCTTATTCTAAGACTATGCCCCCTAGTTCTAGTTTCACCCATCATCGGCAACATCCTCCCCGCATCCACCCGATACAACCCCTTCACAATCTTATATGTTTCAATAAGATCGCCTCTCATTCTTCTGAACTCCAATGAGTAGAGTCCCAATCTACTCAACCTCTCCTCATATGTCCATCCCCTCATCCCCGGGATTAACCGAGTGAACCTTCTTTGTACTGACTCGAGAGCAAGTATGTCCTTTCTTAAGTATGGACACCAAAACTGTACGCAGTATTCCAGGTGCGGTCTCACCAATACCTTGTACAACTGAAGCAATACCTCCCTATTTTTATATTCTATCTCCGTAGCAATGAAAGCCAACATTCCATTGGCCTTCTTAATCACTTGCTGCACCTGCATACTAACCTTTTGAGTTTCGTGCACCAGAACCCCCAGATCCCTTTGTACTTCAGTACTTTCCAGTTTCTTGCCATTAAGATAATAACTTGCTCTACGATTTTTCCTGCCAAAGTGCATAACCTCACACTTTCCAGTATTGTATTCCATCTGCCAAATCTCTGCCCACATACTTAGCCTGTCGATGTCCCCTTGCAGGTTTTTTATGTCCTCCTCACTCACTACTTTCCCTCCCATCTTAGTATCATCTGCAAACTTTGATATGTTACACTCGGTCCCCTCCTCCAAATCGTTAATATAGATTGTAAAGAGTTGGGGACCCAGCACTGACCCCTGCAGAACACCACTAGTTACTGATTGCCAGTCTGAGAATGAACCATTTATCCCAGCTCTCTGTCTTCTGTTAGATAGCCAATCCTCTATCCATGCCAGAATATTACCCCCAATCCCGTGATTTTTTATCTTAAGCAATAATCTTTTGTGTGGCACCTTGTCAAATGCCTTTTGGAAGTCTAAATACACTACGTCCACTGGTTCCCCTTTATCCACCCTATATGTTACTTCCTCAAAGAACTCCAGCAAATTTGTCAAACATGACTTCCCCTTCATAAAACCATGCTGACTTTGTCCTATTAAATTATGATTATCCAAATGTCCTGTTACTGTCTCCTTAATAATGGACTCCAAAATTTTACCTACCACAGATGTTAGGCTAACCGGTCTATAGTTTCCAGCCTTCTGTCTACTGCCCTTTTTAAATAAGGGTGTTACATTAGCAGTTTTCCAGTCTGCCGGGACCTTTGCCGAGTCCAGGGAGTTTTGGAAAATTATTACCAATGCATCCACAATCCCTACCGCCACTTCCCTCAAGACCCTAGGATGTAAGCCATCAGGTCCAGGTGATTTATCCGCCTTGAGTCCCATTATTTTACCGAGTACCACTTCCTTAGTGATTTTGATCGTGTTCAGCTCCTCCCCCCCCCTTTAGCCCCCTGTTTCTCCAGTGTTGGGATATTCTTAGTGTCTTCTACTGTAAAGACTGATGTAAAATATTCATTCAGTGTTTTTGCCATCTCCATATTTCCCACCATTAATTTCCTGGTCTCATCCTCTAAGGGGACCAACATTTACTTTAGCCCCCCTTTTTCTTTTTATATAACTATAAAAACTCTTACTATATGTTTTTATATTTTTTGCTAATTTACTTTCATAATCTATCTTCCCTTTCTTAATCAATCTTTTTGTTATTTTTTGCTGTCTTTTAAAGTTTTCCCAATCCTCTATCCTCCCACTAGATTTGGCTACCTTATATGCCCTTGTTTTTAGTCAAATACTATCCTTAATTTCTTTACTTAGCCACGGATGGCTGTCTTTTCTTTTACACCCTTTTCTGCTCAGTGGAATATATATTTTTTTGGAAGTTGTAAAATAACTCCTTAAATGTACACCACTGATCATGTATCATCTTACCCTTTAACCTATTTTCCCAATCCACTCTACTCAATTCCGCTCTCATACCTTCATAGTCTCCTTTATTCAAGCTTAGCACGCTTGTTTGAGATCCAACCTTCTCACCCTCTAATTGAATATGGAATTCAACCATGTTATGGTCACTCATTCCAAGGGGATCCTTTACTAGGACATTTTTAATTAATCCTGTCTCGTTACACAGGACCAGATCTAAGGTTGCTTGCCCCCTGGTCGGTTCAGTTTCATACTGCTCAAGAAACCCATCCCTAATGCACTCAATGAACTCATCCTCAAGGCAGCCCTGCCCAATTTGATTTGTCCAATTAATACGATAGTTAAAATCCCCCATAATTATAGATGTTCCCTTATTACAAGCCTCAACTATTTCCTGATTGATACTCCGTCCAACAGAGTTGCCACTGTTCGGAGGCCTATAGACTACGCCCACTAGTGTTTTTTTCCCCTTATTATTCCTTACCTCCACCGAAACTGTTTCATTATCCTGATCTTTTGACCCAATATCATTTCTCTGTATTACAGTGATTCCTTCCTTTATTAACATGGCCACCCCACCTCCCCTTCCTTCCTGCCTGTCCTTCCTGATCGTTAAATAAGCTGGTATGTTTAATTCCCAGGCATTGTCACCCTGCAGCCATGTTTCTGTAATGGCCACAAGATCATACCCATATGTAGTTATTTGTGCCATTAACTCGTCTATTTTGTTACGAATGCTACGTGCATTCAGATAGAGAACTTTCAAATATGTTTTGTGACACTTAGTTCCTGCTTTTGCCCTTTTTATTACTTTACCTTTTACTCCGTACCTTCTGCCCCTTCCTGACATGCTCTGGTTTTTAATTTCCCCACTGCTACCTAAGTCTATGACCTTCTCTGTTGTCATTTTTATTATTTGCTCTCTTGGAACCTCCCCCCCACTAGTTAGTTTAAAGCCCTCTCTACAGCCCTAGTTATATGATCTGCCAGGACTCTAGTCCCAGCACTGGCCAAGTGAAGCCCGTCCCAACGGAACAGCTCCCTCCTGCCCCAGTACTGGTGCCAGTGTCCCAGGAAGCAAAACCCATTTCTCCCACACCAGTCTTTGAGCCACGCATTTAACTCTCTAATTTTATTTGTCCTAGCCAAATTCGCTTGTGGCTCAGGTTATTACCCTTGTGGTTCTGCTTTTTAATTTGGCCCCTAGCTGCTCAAACTCCCTCAGCAGAACCTCCTTCCTTGTCCTATCTATGTCGTTGGTACCAACATGGACCACGACAACTGGATCCTCCCCCTCCCACTCCAAGTTTCTCTCCAGTCCAGAGGAGATGTCCTTAACCCTGGCACCGGGCAAGCAACACAGCCTTCGGGACTCTCGCTCTCGGCTGCAAAGAACTCTATCTATCCCCCTAACGATACTATCCCCTACCACTACAACATTTCTTTTAACTCCCCCCACTTGAATGGCCCCCTGCTCCACGGTACTGTGGTCAGGTTGCTCATCCTCCCCGCAGTCCCTGTTCCCATCCTCACAGGGAGTAAGAGCCTTGAACCTGTTGGACAAGTGCAAGGGCTGCGGCTCCTCCAACACTACCTCCTGGATCCCCGTACCTGCCTCACTTCTAGTCACACCATCCTGACCCTGGCCACGGACTACATCTGAATTAATTAATCTAATTGGTGTGAATACCTCGTGATACACAGAGTCCAGGTAACTCTCCCCCTCCCTGATGTGTCTCAGTGTTTGAAGCTCGGACTCCAGCTCTTCAACACGGAGCCGGAGTTCCTTGAGCAGCCAACACTTACTGCAAATGTGATCACCGTGAGCATCAATGGTGTTCACCAGCTCCCACATATTGCAGCAGCAACACATCACCTGATCTCCCATTCTTTGTAATTAATTAAATTTATTAATATTATTCTTAAATACCCTCTGCCCCGATTCTAGATGGTGAATATCACACCTTAGAAACTATAAACCAAAGAGATTTAAGCTTAAAAAGGGAGAAATACTTACCAACCAATCACTTACCCGCTTTCTGGTGACGTCACACTTGGATTACTTTTTACCTCTCTCCTTCCCTCCGAGTTCCCAGACTGGAGATTGGTACGTCTTACCTGGTCTCTGGGGCCTTTTATAGCCCCGCTGCTGCCGCTGAAACACCCGCCGACGCTGTGAGGCCTTAACTGGTCTCTGGGGCCTTTTATAGCCACGCTGCTGCCGCTGAAACACCCGCCGACGCTGTGAGGTCTTACCTGGTCTCTGGGGCCTTTTATAGCCCCGCTGCTGCCGCTGAAACACCCGCCGACGCTGTGAGGTCTTACCTGGTCTCTGGGGCCTTTTATAGCCCCGCTGCTGCTGCTGAAACACCCGCCGACGCTGTGAGGTCTTACCTGGTCTCTGGGACCTTTTATAGCCCCGCTGCTGCCGCTGAAACACCCGCCGACGCTGTGAGGTCTTACCTGGTCTCTGGGGCCTTTTATAGCCCCGCTGCTGCCGCTGAAACACCCGCCGACGCTGTGAGGCCTTACCTGGTCTCTGGGGCCTTTTATAGCCCCGCTGCTGCCGCTGAAACACCCGCCGACGCTGTGAGGCCTTACCTGGTCTCTGGGGCCTTTTATAGCCCCGCTGCTGCCGCTGAAACACCCGCCGACGCTGTGAGGCCTTACCTGGTCTCTGGGGCCTTTTATAGCCCCGCTGCTGCCACTGAAACACCCGCCGACACTGTGAGGCCTTACCTGGTACTGCTCCCTGATTATCAAAATCCATGACGAGGCCTTGAACAACATGGGCCAATTTCCATACCTCAGGAGCCTACTGTCAACAAGGGCACACGTCGATGACAAAGTCCAACACCACCTTCAGTGTGCCAGTGCAGCCTTCGGTCACCTGAGGAAGAGAGTGTTTGAAGACCAGGACGTCAAACCTAGCACCAAGCTCATGGTCTACAGTGCAGTAGTGATACCCGCCTTCCTGTATGCTTCAGAGACATAGACCATGTACAGCAGGCATCTCAAAGCACTGGAGAGGTACCACCAACGCTGCCACTGCAAGATCCTGCAAATCCATTGGCAGGATAGGCGCACCAACGTCAGTGTTCTCGCTCAGGCCAACATCCCCAGCATCGAAGCTTTGACCACGCTCGGTCAGCTCCCATGGACGGGCCACATCGCATGCCCAATACGAGACTCCCAAAACAAGCGCTCTACTCGGAGCTCCGACACGGCAAGAAAGCCCCAGGTGGGCAGAGGAAATGCTTCAAGGACACCCTCAAAGCCTCCTTGAAAAAGTGCAACATCTCCACCGACACTTGGGAATCCCTGGCCCAAGACCACATAAAGTGGAGGAGAAGCATCTGGGAAGGCGCCGAACACCTCGAGTTGTGAGGGAAGAAGCCATATAACCTGTTTAGAAAAATACACCATCTTATGAAAGAATTCTGGCCTAATTAAAACATGACAAACTGGGTTTGGAAATTTAGAAACCTAACGATGAAAAAGCTTTGAAAGAATTCTGGCTATTGAGATAAGACAGTTGTCGACCCTGAATAAATAATCTTAGTGAAACAGAAGGTTCCGAGTAGCTGACTTTTAGGAACAAAAACAATGGTCCACCCTGGATTAGGTGTTTTAATTTAAACTTCGTAAAGATGGCACATAAGATAAGGAACATCTGCCCTCGTAAAGATGACACATAAAATAATGTACACCTGCCTTTCACACCATTTTATATGGTTAACCCAGAACACCTGGAGAAAGACAAGATTCTGGAATATTGCAAGCTGATGTGTGTGGGAAGTGTATCCAGCTGCAGCTACTGGCAGACCGCATTGCGGCGCTGGAGCTGCGAATGGATACATACTGGAGCATTTGTGATGCTGAGGACATCGTGGATAGCATGTTTAGGGAGTTGGTCACACTGCAGGTAAAGGCTGCACAGGCAGGAAGGGAATGGGTGACCGCCAGGCAGAGTAGTAGGCGAAGGCAGGTAGTGCAGGGGTCCCCTGTGGCCATCCCCCTCTCAAACAGATATACCGCTTTGGATATTGTTGGGTGGGATGGCTTATCGGGGGACGACAGCAGCAGCCAACTTCCTGGCACTGTGGGTGGCTCTGCTGCACAGGACAAGAGGAAAAAGAGTGGGAGAGCTATAGTAATAGGGGATTCTATTGTAAGGGGAATAGCTAGGCATTTCTGCGGCCGCAAATGAGACTCCAGGATGGTATTTTGCCTCCCTGGTGCAAGGGTCAAGGATGTCTCGGAGCGGCTGCAGAGCATTCTGGAGGGGGAGGGGGAGCAGCCAGTTGTCATGGTGCATATAGGTACCAACGATATAGGTAAAAACCGGGACGAGGTCCTAAAAGCTCAATATAGGGAGTTAGGAGGTAAATTCAAAAATAGGACCTAAAAGGTAGTAATCTCAGGATTGCTACCAGTGCCACGTGCTAGTCAGAGTAGAAATAGAAGATATTTCAGATGAATACGTGGCTAGAGGAATGGTGCAAGGGGGAGGGATTCAAATTTCTGGGACATTGGAACCAGTTCTGGGGGAGGTGGGACCAGTACAAACCGGACGGTTTGCACCTGGGCAGGACCGGGACTCATGTCCTAGAGGGAGTGTTTGCTAGTGCTGTTGGGGAGGGTTTAAACTAAAATGGGAGGGGGTTGAGAACCTGTGCAGTGAGACAGAGGAAAGGGAAACAAGGGTTGAAGCAAAAGACAGGAAGGAGAAAAGCAAAAGTGGCACGCAGAGAAGTCAAGGGTTTAAATCAAACATGGTCACAGTAAATAATAGTTCTAAAAGGTCTAAGAGTGTTAAAATAACAAGCCTGAAGGCTTTGTGTCTTAATGCGAGGAGCATTCGTAATAAGGTGGATGAATTAGCTGCGCAAATAGACGTAAATGGATATGATATGATTGGGATTACGGAGACATGGCTCCAGGTTGACCAAGGCTGGGAACTCAACATCCAGGGGTATTCAATATTCAGGAAAGACTGCCAAAAAAGAAAAGGAGGTGGGGTAGCATTGCTGGTTAAAGAGGAGATTAACACAATAGTAAGGAAGGATATTAGCTCTGATGATGCGGAATCTGTATGGGTAGAGCTGAGAAATACCAAGGGGCAGAAAACGTTAGTGGGAGTTGTATACAGACCCGCAAACAATAATGCCAAGGTTGTGGATGGCATTAAACGGGAAATTAGAGACGCATGTAATAAGGGCACAGTAGTTATCATGGGTGACTTTAATCTACATATAGATTGGGCTAACCAAATTAGTAACAATACTGTAGAGGAGGAATTCCTGGAGTGTATACGGGATGGTTTCCTGGACCAATATGTCGAGGAACCAACTAGAGATCAGGCCATCTTAGACTGAGTATTATGTAATGAGAAAGGATTCATTAGCAATCTTGTTGTGCGAGGCCCCTTGGGGCGAAGCGATCATAATATGATAGAATTCTTCATTAAGATGGAGAGTGAAGTATTTGACTCAGAGACTAAGGTCCTGAATTTAAATAAAGGAAACTACGATGGTATGATGCACGAGTTGGGTAGGATGGATTGGGGAATGTTACTTAAAGGGTTGACGGTGGATAGGCAATGGCAAACATTTAAAGACCGCATGGATGAACTACAGAATTTGTTCATCCCCGTTTGGCATAAAAATAAAACAAAAAAGGTGACTCTTCCGTGGCTAACAAGGGAAATTAGGGATAGCATAAGATCCAAGGAGAGGACATATAAATTGGCCAGAAAAAGCAGCAAACCTGAGGATTGGGAGCAGTTTAGGATTCAGCAAAGGAGGACAAAGGGATTAATTAAGAGGGGGAAAATAGAGTGAGAGAGTAAGCTGGCAGGGAACATAAAACCTGACTGTAAAAGCTTCTATAGATATGTGAAGAGAAAAAGGTTGGTGAAGTCAAGTGTAGGTCCCTTGCAGTCAGAATCAGGGGAATTTATAATGGGGAACAAAGAAATGACAGACCAACTAAATACATACTTTGGTTCTGTCTTCACAAAGGAGAACACAAATAACCTCCCAGAGATGTCGGGGAACATAGCGTATAATGAGAGGGAGGAACTGAATGAAATCAGTATTTGTAGGGAAATGGTGTCAAGGAAATTGATGGGATTGAAGGCCAATAAATTCCCAGGGCCTGATAATCTACATTCTAGGTTACTTAAGGAAGTGGCCCTAGAAATAGTAGATGCATTGCTGGTCATCTTCCAAAATTCTATAGATTGTGGAACACTTCCCATGGATTGGAGGGTAGCTAATATTACCCCACTATTCAAAAAAGGTGGTAGAGAGAAAATGGGGAATTCTTGACCGGTAAGCCTGACATCGGTAGTGGGGAAATGCTAGAGTCCATTATAAAAGATGTAATAGTAGAGCACTTGGAAAACAGTGACAGGATCGGACAAAGTCAACATGGATTTACAAAAGGTAAATCGTGCTTGACTAATCTACTGGAATTTTTTGAGGATGTAACTGGTAGAATAGATAAGGGAGAACCAGTGGATGTGGTGTATTTGGACTTTCAGAAGGCTTTTGATAAGGTCCTGCAAAAGAGATTAGCGTGTAAAGTTAAAGCACATGGGATTGGGGGCAAGGTACTTACTTGGATAGAGAACTGGCTGGCAGACAGGAAGCAAAGAGTTGGAATAAATGGGTCTTTTCCCGAGTGGAAGGCAGTGACTAGTGGGGTACCGCAGGGATCGGTGCTAGGACCCCAGCTATTCACAATATATATTAATGATCTAGACGAGGGAACTAGATGTAATATCTCCAAGTTTGCAGGCGACACAAAGCTGGGTGGGCGTGTGTGCTGTGAGGAGGATGCCGAGAAATTCCAGTATGATTTGGACAGGTTGGGTGATTGGGCAGATGTATGGCAGATGCAGTATAATGTGGATAAATGCGAGGTTATCCACTTTGGTGGCAAAAACAAGGCGGCAGATTATTATCTGAATGGCAATAGATTGGGAGAAGGGGAAGTGCAACGAGACCTGGGTGTCCGTGTGCACCAGTCGCTGAAGGTAAGCATGCAGGTGCAGCAGGCAGTTAAGAAGGCAAATGGTATGTTGGCCTTTGTAGCGAGAGGATTTGAGTACAGGAACATGGATGTCTTGCTGCAGTTGTACAGGTGAGACCACACCTTGAGTATTGTGTACAGTTTTGGTCGCCTTATCTGAGGAAGGATGTTCTTGCCATGGAGGGAGTGCAGCGAAAATTCACCAGACTGATACCTGGGATGGCAGGAATGACGTATGAGGAGAGATTGGGTCGATTGGGCTTATACTCACTGGAGTTTAGAAGAATGAGAGGGGATCTCATTGAAACTTATAAAATTCTAACAGGACTAGACAGACTAGATGCAGGAAGGATGTTCCTGATGGCAGGGGAGTCCAGAACCAGGGGTCACAGTCTAAAGATAAGGGGTAAGCCATTTAGGACAGAGATGAGGAGGAATTTCTTCACCCAGAGAGTGGTGAACCTGTGGAATTCTCTACCACAGAAGGTAGTTGAGGCCAATTCATTAAATATATTCAAGAAGGAGGTAGATATATTTCTTAAGGCTAAAGGGATCAAGGGATATGGGGCGAAGGCAGGGACAGGGTACTGAGTTTGGATGATCAGCCATGATCTCATTGAATGGCGGAGTAGGCTCGAGGGGCCGAATGGCCTACTCCTACTCCTATCTTCTATGTTTCTGATGTAGCAGTAATGAATTGCAGAGGTCAGCAGAAAGATGAATAGGGATAATTGACTTGCATCAGCAAAAACTTTAAAGGAAATACAACTGAACAGGGTATAAGTATTGAAGTTTCAAACGAGATAGCAGAGTCGCTTTAATCGGGCAAAACAATTCTCGACTACAGAGGCAGGCTCTGTGGCCTACCACTCTTTGTACCTTGGGGATCAAAGGTAATTGATATCGATGAATATACTTATAGAAAACTTTAAGAACTGTTAAACTGTAGCGAAGTTAAGATTTAAAAGTAAGATTCTCTGTTAAAAAGATCGTATTTTTTCTCTTTTTAGTACTGTTAACATTGCGATTGACTGATTCACCAACTGTAAGTTGCACGTTGGTTCTTTAATAAATCTCTATATTTTTAGAATTGTCTCACATAAGTCTTCTGTATCAATAACTCGTGAACTCAATCTCTGTACACTCTTTGGTGAAGAGTTACAGAATTCTGAAGGAGTTCTCCGGACCCTCGTAATATCCGGGAAGCTACAGTCTAGCTAAACTTATTAAAAGCGCTATGTGGAGGAGGGTAACTTTCTCGGGTTGTTCCTTTCCTTTAGGGAGAGATAGCCCGGACCTTTAAACACAGTTAAGCGTCTTTAGGATTCGGCTACCTCAAACTTTAGTTGAAAGTGAACGTCTGAGAAATATGCCTGATCCGGGATAACCCCAAAGGGGCTAGGACTAGTAAATATCCCTTCAGACTCTCTTCGCTGGGACCAAGCAGAAGCCAAGCGCAAACAGCGGAAGGAGAGCACATCAACCCAAGCACCCCTCCCACCCGCCCCTTCAACTACCACCTGTCCCACCTGTGACATAGACTGTAGGTCCCGCATTGGACTCATCAGTCACCTGAGAACTAATTTTTAGTGTGCAAGCAAGTCATCCTCGGTTCCGAGACTCTGCCAAAGAAGAGGATAACACCAGGATCACTCAGACTACAGTATAACAGCAGGATCACTCTCAGACTACAGCATCAGAATCACTGAATACTGCACCAGGATCACTCGGACTACCTGATGCCCTTGTGTGGTGTCCTGAGCCATTTTACTCATTGGTCCTTATTCAATATGGACTGCTAGCTGCTGGTACTGAACCAGTGCTCACAGGCAGCTTGTCGTTTGGTGAGGGGTGTGAAATCATGCTCCTCCTGGCCCCACAAAAATCATTAAAAGAACTTACCTTTCCAGTTTTTTTCTGAGCAGCCTGCAGCAGTCCCTTTAATGAGGCTGCTTTACGCCTATTTTATTTCTTAAGCTGTTTTGCTCATTTTGGGAAATTTGACCCGTTTGCACTGGCTGTTAAGGCCAGTTTGGAAGAAAAAATGGCGGCCACATTGCTTCCTCCCACTTCCGGTGCCGAACGCGGCGGCCACCATTTAAGTCAGGTCGGCAGTGCTGCCAATGCCTGCACTCACTGCAGATATTTGGATGAGGCAGATCGTGACGTCAATCAGTGTGCAACACTGATTTGACTTACATCCTGCCATTTTGGGCATCGCCGCTCCTTTTAACGACCTCTCCAAATCACGACCAGCTGAACATGCATTCAGCAGCAGGAAGGATCCCCCAGCAGCGCTAGTTAAAGGGATCATCAACAACTTGCAGCTGATTTGCTTTTTCATTTCTACTAGCTCTGCGTAAGGTTGTGCAACTGTTTGGAGCTTTCTAGAGTTGTTTAAAGTTGCTGAGGTGACAGGGAATGTTGCTGCAAGTGGAGAAGGCCTTCTGATTTCAAATGTTCTGTTCACACCACTTGCTCCCAGTCATGGGGGCTCTTCTTGCAGTCCCCCTCGCGTTCAATTATGATAGAGAGATGGAGCGGGGGCAGCGAAGAAGAGGACAAGATACTCGCAGTGGGAGCAGGAGAAGGGGCAGGAGGGCTCTCAGCGGGAGGACACTTAACAGGAGGCCTTACCAACCTAGGATCTTGTGAGAACACTTCTCTTACCTGCACTTAAGCCAGGAGCAGTGTATTAGGAGGCACCACTTCACCAAGGAGGTGGTCACAGCACTCTGACACCTCCTGGAACCAGACCTGTGTTAGCAGTCAACCTCCTTTCACAACAACACATTTCGAGTAAGCACGAGACTTTGTAGTGGAGTATGCGGAACAAACTTTATTGCTACACAGAAAGGTGATCGGCCTTTAACTGCATATGGAGAGTGGATATTTGATTTCTGTATCTTTCAAGATACTCTGACAGACTGTTGAAAACCATGCTCCTTTATACACCATATATATATATTTTGACTACATCAAAGGAAAATGTCAGAGATAAGCCTGTATGACGTATCTATTTCCCAAATCCTTTGAAAACAGATTATCCATGTAAAAGGTTTGCAATTGTTTACCTCAGAATGACTCACCCTACACAACACTTCCTGACGTAACATTTGATAGCATCTTTGAAGTAAAAGCTTTACCAACTGCTATCTGTATCTAATGGATCCCTACTACCCATGTTTATTAACCTAAAACTAAACCACTCATGGGTGACATCATTACTAACACTTATTCCCTTACACAAACACTTTACATCTCAGAAAACAAGCAATGTCCTTTTACGACACTTCAAAGTCATCCTTTTTATATCTTGGAAAGCCTGGAAGCCTGTTAATCCAAGATACAAAGAAGTTTGACTGTCAACCCTTAACACCCCAAGATGCCCAACATACATCTCTCCAGGGTGTCCAACATATCCACCACTTTTTATTCTAATGCATGCTCATATAATGAGGTAGACTGTTTATACTGTATAATAATTCTAGTCCATATCCACTGAATTGTGTTTTAAAGTGTCACCCACCATTCATGATTTCCAAAGGTAGATGTCCCCTTTTCAACATCAGTATTACATCATATCATATACACTGTCAGTCATTTAATGTTAGGGTTTTAAACTACAGAAGTCATGTCTAAGTTTAACTTGGGTAATATAACACATCATGATACAAACAAAATAAAACATAATGCATTGTACAGAACACTACAGTTTACCATATGATCAAATAATCATGAACTTCAAAGATTCTCCAACTCTCCTTGTATCATTATGTATCTTGTGGATAATCTTGCTAAGTATCATTTTCCACTAGCTTTCAGTTATTCCAATTTCATTGTGATCTCCACCCTAAATTTTAGAAATCAAAATTCTAGGCCCCTCTTTACTTTAATCCCTCTGATTGGTACCAGTGCGTTTAACTCTACATTGTTTCATTAAAAAGTCAGTTTCGCCAAGTTGTCTGACTTCCATGAGCCACATTAACCATTTCACATCGTGTTGTTGTCAAATAACTGAGCTTGTCTGAGACCCGTTCTTCAGTGCATCTTCACCATGCATTTCCGCATGTAGTTGCCTCATGCGCAACATATCACATTTGCACACACCCAATGGCCCAGAAATTCGGGTTGGGGGCTTCCCGCAGGTGTAAGCCCCCGACCTGCACTTATCTAGCGTGCCGGCCGTTGAGCTGTGGGCCCACGTGGGATTCCGACCCTGGGCCTGCTCCAGCTGCCGGCGCGCAGTGCTTGCATATCCCAGGGGCGCAGTTAGTTCGATGCGTCCCCTGGGATCACGTGGGCCATGGAGAGCCAATTGGAGCAGGGAATGCTCCATTCATAAGTTTGACAGGAAGACCTGTCAAAACTTATAAATACTACAGCCCCAAAACACCACTAAATCTTCAAATACATTTTTAAAAAATCACATTTTTTAAATAAATTATAAATTACATGAAATAACTATTTTAAACAATAATTTAAATTTTTGAAAAAAGTAATTTTATTTTCTAATGGGGCTAAAAATAAACTTACCTTTCTTTAAAGTATTTAAAAATAATAAACCTGTGGAAAAAATGTTTTAATTTTAATTAATTCACCACTTACCTTGTAAAAAGCAGGCCTTACGACTGCTTTTTAGATGTGTAAATTCTGCAGACTTACCCTCCCGGGAAAACCTGTTAAAAAAAAAACTAAGTTCGATGCGCACGCGCAGCCTCTCCTGCACACGCGTTCAAACTCTGAACCCCTTCGTTCAGGGGAACGGAAGTGCCGGTTTCCCGCGCATGCACAGTGCATGCAGGAAACCGGCACTTCCATTGGGCCTACGGGTGAGTACTCACCCGTGGAGACCCTAATTTCTGGGCCAATATCATACCACACTTGACATCAGATACAAGCCATTCCTGGGGTTTTAAGTTAGCTTATGAAAAGATTGGAGTTTTTTCTCATCTCTCCCTGCATGGTCCCAATGTCTAGGGTAGTGGCCAGGCTACCAAATACATTTTCCTCATTCTTCAGTATAGGCAAAGGCACAAACATTTCCAAGAGAAACCTTTCAATTAATGAGTCTCACCTACACTTTACAGAATTTACATTGGTACCAAATTGAAAATCCTTTCATGAATCATGCCCATGTGTTTTATATTACTCAGGAATGCACTTGCACATCTTTTCCTAACCCCTGTTCGAGTTCGTGAAATTCACCTATAATCACCTACGAAATGATTTTTAGAAAAATTTCCCTTATATTACCATTTCCTCTAATTCAGGAGCCCTGGAGAAACTTTACCATCCAATGCAATATGATCATTACCATTGAACAAAAGTTCCCAAATCAATCCAAGCTATAAACACACTTTTGTTCATTCTGATTAAACTCTTGTTGCTCAAAATATTGCAATTCCAGAGAGCAATTCAGTCTTCAAGATGGAGGGATGTTAGTTATCTTTAACACAGCAGTCTGTCTCCCCCCAAAAAACTTCTTTCTTAACACACAGTTTGGACGGAACCACGTAGACTGGACCTTTTCAAAAATAATTTGATTATCCCCTTCAGATAAATTTCCCTTTCCGAGTGTTTGAACGGTAACTCTTATCAATTTATCTATTCATTTTAAATTTCACAAACAAATTATGCCCAGGCTTCGTGATTTTACAAAGGAGATAAAAATAGTTGCGATCACGTTTGGATGTACGTCTTATATCTTCCCCTCGAGCAATGTGTTTTGGAAGATACCAAAGGATCCCAATAAGTTAAAGTTTTAATTCCAATTTTTCCACCACACTGCGACATTCAAGATCCATCAATGTCTGCAGATAAGAACTTAAATTCTGAACATTACTGGAGCCCCCACTGCACGTTTCCAGCAAAGTTAGAGCTCTGTAACACCTTGAAGTCATTTCATTTCAAAGAACCCCTCTTGGTAATCTTGCACCATCAACACACATATGGCCCTCTGCGTAAAAGAAAAAACAGAAAATTCATTGTGGCTTACCTGCAAGCCCAATGGATTAATTTGTCATTTGTCAATTTCTGATTCCCTTCTGTCAGTGTGAGGAAACACCCACTCAAATTAAAAAACTTAACATTTAAAAATTCCCAAAATGTTTACATTCAGTAATGCAAAAGTTGTTGCTTAGTGAATTAAAACAGAGTTAATCTGATACCAGAAAGTAACAAAAAAACACACACAGCTGCTGGTGAAAAGTGTTGACTATTTTTGCATTTCAAAAGAAGACAAACCCAGATATCATCAATTAATGTCAGCTTGTGTCACACAACTTCTCACTGTTTTCAAATAAATGTTACAAAACTTTTGGCAAAAAAAACTTACTTTTATAACTATAAGCATTTTGTGAAACAATTCCAGATTGTTATACACACAGCAATAGCATTCCCCCCTTTTTCTCTCTTCTGGTCACACATTTCAGTAATACTAAGATGATTAAATAAGCACCTCAAAGCACTGTGTACTGAAATTGGTCAGAAATTTTAAAAAATGCCAATTATTGATGTGATTGCCTCATGTCTGGAACTAGAGGCTTTCACACAATTTACAACAACCAGAATTTCATCGTGGCCACAATAAAATTCTGGTTTCACAATTTAATAGGTAAATTAACCTCAGTAACTCCAATTTAATTCAGACCAATATCTTAAACTCACTACACATTCAAGTTTGAAAAAGAGGGCAGAGCCACAGCCACAGTAACATTCACACATGCTTTGTAAAAATACCTTGACATTCACACTGAAAACAACAGAAGAAAAGAGATACAATCTTCCCTTTGCTCCTGTATTCCATCATAAACTATTTTTCATTTTCCCATTAAACCAATTTTCAATTTCTGATGTTTTCTACCAAATCCTAATCTGTACTGATTCAAAATTTCAAGCTCACAGTCCATGTCCTCACCCAAGCCTGTTACCTCCTGCACAATTCTTACACTCCTCCTATATACCAGAGAAAAGTGTTAACAACAGAGTAAAGGTTGAAGGGAATGTTAAATATTCAGTCGAGAGTCCCAATCCTTTTCTCAGTGCACACTTTGGAACCGCTATAACTGTCTCTCTCAACATTTTCAACATTCCAACTTCCATTCCGCATCCCTTTAAACCATGCTCACAACTCCCACATTTTAGCTTTTCACTGAACATCTCATCAGTTCTGAAACAGTCCATTCCTACAGAAACTTTAAGTGCTTCTAAGCAAGCTTCTCCCATTCCTTTCATCTCTAACTGTTTCTGCATCAGTTTCTTATCCACGGCTTCCTACACCGAAATAATGAGCAACTCTTCAGACTGTTCTTTCATTAGCCCAAGGCCACTATCTTTTTGTTTCTGCTTCTGTTCCAGTTTCTGTATTTGTTTCTGTTTCTGTAGGTACACTTTTTCCAGTGCCTTTTCTAACTGTAGTCTGTCCACCTCAGCTTCTAAGCTGCACTCTTTATCTTCCAATTCCTCTCTCTCATCACACATTTGCACCATAGCATCATGACTAGCCAGGAAGGAATTAGTAGCTTGCATAACGTGGACCCTGACTGCATCAAACTCCTCTATAATTTTTTCTATTTCTGCCTTCAAGACTCTATTTTCAGCCTGTGTCTAAGCATGCTTTCTCCACAAGGCGCCCATTCCCAGACAAAGCCCTTGCAATAGGTATGTTCCCTGTCTCCTTTCATTTTGTTTCTGCTGAAACAGGAACATTTTCTGTCTACTGTGGCGTACCGACCACAGAAAGGACACAATCCGCTTTTCGGTCCATAGACTATAAATCAGGTGTCATGCCTTTAAGAAGGATCACACCTTTAAGAAACTCAATCTGCAACATAGTTAAGCCCAGAGCGGGGGAGGAGCAGTCGAAGCTGTGGATTGATGAAAGGCTGTCGGACTTGGTGTAGGCTCTGACGCCATTTTGTGTTCAACATGCAGTCTCAAGAATTAAACCTTTTCTGTTGAACCTCTCCGAGTTCAGTATTTTTTGCTAGGAGTACGTAGACTCCTACATTGGTGACCCCGACGCTCAGGACGACTCCTAAGCGTAACCGTGGCTGACACAAACGCAGTTTCTGTGAAGCTGCCGGAGTTCTGGGAGAACCTAGCCACCGCCTGGTTCCTTCAAGCCGAATCGCAATTCCGACTCCGCGGCATCACCGCCGACGCAACGATGTACAACTACCTCCTCGCCTCCCTGGGCAGCTCCACAATCACGAATGTCTGGACAACACTACAAAACCCTTCGGAGGAAGGCAAGTACGCACATCTCAAGGCCGCGCTCCTTAAAAAATTCACAGCCTCCCAATTTTTGCGCAACTGCCACCTCCTCGACCTCCCGGGCCTCGGTGACTCCACGCCGTCAGACTTGCTCTCACACATGCTTGCTCTGACCGACAAGAAACCGCCCGGCTCCCTCTTCCGCATGCTCTTTATCCGCCAACTACCTCCAGCATCCGCCCGGCGATCGTGGCGTCCAGCCTCACGGACCTCGAGGTCCTGGCCGACGAAGCCGATAAGCTCCTGTCCGCCGGCTCCAACCACGCCGTCACCCCCGACCTGGCCTCCGCAGCGTCGGCGCGCGCTCCACCCTCTATCACGTGGCCACACAGCTTGGCCACGAGGCCCCCCACGTCCCCCAAGCCCTCCGACCCAGGGCTACTGCTACTTCCATACCCGGTTCGGCGCACGGGCACGCCGCTGCAGCCACCCCTGCACATTTCCAACCACCCCCACACCGGCCTACATGATGGCCGTGGGGCAAACAGGCGCGCTGCTGTACGTTACGGACAGTGCCTCCGGACGCCGTTTCCTATGCGACACGGGCACGCAGCGCAGCATCATCCCCGCGTCCGCCCTCGAGATCCAGCGAGGCAGCCGCGGCCCTGTGCTGGCTGCCGCCAACGGCACCGACATCCGGACGTACGGCACCCGCACCGTCACCATCGACCTCGCAGGCCGCCGCTACCACTAGGAGTTTATCACTGCCAAGGTGCTCTCCCCGCTCCTCGGTGCGGATTTCCTGTGCGCCCACGGCCTGTTGGTCGAAATGCCTCGGCGCCGCCTCGTGGACATGAACACCATGTCACCTATCCCGGGCGCCATGGCCCCCCCCAACCCGCCAAAATGGCGTGGCAGTGCCGCGCCCGCTCAACAGACGACTACTCAGCACTCCTGGCTGCGTTCCCAGCCCTCACCAACCCAACCTTCTCCGCGAAAGTTGCTAAGCACGGGGTAGAACACTTCATCCCCACCACAGGCCCACCGGTGTATGCCCACGCCCGCAGGCTGGACCCGGCCAAGCTGGAGATCACGCGGGCCGAGTTTGCCACAATGGAACAGCTCGGCATCATCCGCCGCTCCAACAGCCCCTGGGCCTCCCCGCTCCATATCGTCACCAAACCCGACGGGGGATGGCGCCCCTGCGGGGACTACCGGCGCCTAAACGACGCCACCACGCCGGATCGGTACCCCATACCGCACATTCAAGACTTCTCGGCTAGACTGGCCGGCCGCTCAGTCTTCTCCAAAGTCGACCTGGTGCGCGGTTACCATCAGGTGCCAGTCCACCCCACGGACGTTCCCAAGACGGCCATAATCACCCCTTTTGGGCTATTCGAGTTCCTCCGAATGCCCTTCGGCCTCAAAAACGCGGCCCAGGCCTTCCAGCGGCTCATGGAATCGGTTCTCCGGGACCTGAAGTTCCTCTTTGTCTACCTGGATGATATTCTGGTAGCTAGTTCCTCCAAGCAGGAACACATCGAGCACCTCCGCACCCTGTTCCAGCGGCTCAGTGAGCACGGGCTCATCATCAGCCCAGCCAAGTGCCAATTCGGCCTCAGCAGGATCGAATTCCTCGGCCACCACATCACGCAGGATGGAGCCATTCCCCTGCCCGTCAAGGTGCAAGCCGTCCAGCAGTTCCCCCGGCCTACCACCATCAAAGGCCTCCAGGAGTTCTTGGGGATGATCAACTTTTACAACCGCTTCATTCCCGGAGCGGCCTCCCTCATGCGGCCCCTATACGAAGCCCTCCGGGGTAAGAAAGACAGAATGGCGATCGAGTGGTCGGCGGACATGTTGACCGCTTTCGACTCGACCAAAAAGGCGCTCGCCGACGTCACCATGCTCGCTCACCCATAGCCCAATGCCAGGGTGGCCCTCACCATGGACGCCTCCGACCACGTGGTCGGCGCCGTGTACGAACAGTGGGTCGACGGGGCCTGGCAACCGCTGGCCTTTTTCAGCCGCCAACTGCGCCCCCCGGAGGCCAAATACAGCGCCTTTGACCGCGAGCTCCTCGCACTGTACCTGGCAGTCCGCCATTTTAGATTTCTTCTGGAGGGCCGCCCCTTCACCGCGTTTGTCGACCACAAACCCCTGACATTCGCGATGGCGAAATCTGCGGACCCGTGGTCAGCCAGGCAACAACGCCAGCTCGCCGCGGTGTCTGAATTCACCACGGACGTCCGGCATGTCTCCGGTCGAGACAACGTGGTGGCCGACTGCCTATCCCGCCCCGCCGTCCACGGTGCCCACCTGGCAGTGGACTATGCTCAACTGGCAGCGGAGCAACGCACCGACCCCGATCTGCTCTCCGCACCCACAACCCTCCCAGGGCTGCGACTGACCGACGTCGCCTGCGGCCCTTCCGCCATCACAGTCAAATGCGACACCTCCTTGGCGCAACCCCGCCCCATAGTCCCGGCGTCCTGGCGAAAACGGGTGTTCGACATCGTCCACGGCCTCTCACACCCCGGCACCCGCGCGTCCATTAGACTGGTGGCCAACCGATTTGTCTGGCGCGGCCTGCGCAAAGAAGTGCGCGTCTGGTCCAGATCCTGCATAGCTTGCCAGCATGCCAAAATCCACCAGCACGTCAAAGCCCCACTCGAGGAGTTCACCGTGCCAGAAAGAAGGTTTGACCACATCCACATCGACCTCGTCGGCCCCCTGCCGCCATCACAAGGTCACACGCATCTGCTGACAATCGTGGACTGTACCACCCGCTGGCCCGAGGCCATTCCACTGACGTCAACCACCACCGCCGACATCGCGAGGGCGTTCATCGGTACCTGGGTCGCTCGGTTCGGCGTCCCCTCCGACATGACGTCGGATAGAGGCCCGCAGTTCACCTCTGATCTGTGGGCCACCATCGCCCGAAACCTCGGGGTGGCCGTTCACCACACCACGGCTTACCACCCCCAAGCCAACGGACTGTGTGAGTGATTCCACAGGTCCATGAAGGCGTCCCTCCGCGCCAGCCTCGAGGACAAGGCTTGGATCGACTGCCTCCCATGGGTGCTACTTGGCCTACGCTCTGCGGTCAAGGAAGACCTGCAAGCCTCGGCAGCGGAACTCGTGTACGGCCAGCCGCTGCACGTACCTGGAGAGTTCCTGCCCACCGCCACGACCCCCTGGTCGGCTGACCAGCAATGCCGCGCTTTCGCCAACCGAGCACAACAGTTCGCTCCGGTACCCACCGGCCGGCATGGCGAACCAGCAACCCGCATACCACCTAGCCTGCACATGGCCAAATTTGTTTTCGTGCGCCATGACGCCCACCGAGGACCTCTACGGCCTCCATACGACGGACCCTACAAGGTACTCCAGACGGGGAACAAGTTCTTCCTCCTCGAAGTGGGCGGCAGAACTGACAAGGTGTCGGTCGACCGGCTCAAGCTGGCGCACCTAGAGCCCGACGAACCCATTCAAGTGGGCCAACCCCCACAGTGGGGCAGACCGCCTAAGAGCCCGACGCGTTCGACCGCCCTGCTCCCGACACCAACCGCCAAGAACCGTTCCGGCCGTGCCATCAAGCCGCCACGCCGGTTCGTACACTCCCTACTAGCGGATTCTGGGGGGAGCTGTGTGGCGTACCGACCACAGAAAGGACACAATCCGCTTTTCGGTCGGCAGACTATAAAAGAAGGATCACACCTTTAAGAAACTCGATCTGCAACATAGTTAAGCCCAGAGCGGGGGAGGAGCAGTCGAAGCTGTGGACTGATGAAAGGCAGTCGGACTTGGTGTAGGCTCTGACGCCATTTTGTGTTCAACATGCAGTCTCAAGAATAAAATCTTTTCTGTTGTACCTCTCCGAGTTCAGTATTTTTTGCTAGGAGTACGTAGACTCCTACACTACTGTCTTTTTGTCTCTGCAGACACACATTCTCCAGTGCCTGCTCAATCTCCTCCCAGCTCCTGTTTAAAATTTCTTTGGAAAAACTGTAAGGTCCCCCCTTACTTTTAATCCAGTCAGAAATTTTCAAAGGGACCAACTTGGTCAAGAAACCGACTATTTTGTCTGATTCCATCCCATTCCCTAGATTGCGATTCCCAGGAGCTAGTTATACCCACTATCGATATTAATTCATACTCACCGTTTGCACATTCGTTGGACGAGTTCATGGCACTAAATGTTAGCAGTCAACCTCCTTTCTCCTCTGGTTCACAACAACACGTTTCGAGTAAGCACAAGACTTTGTACTGGAGTATATGGAACAGACTTTATTGATACAAGTTGAGCGTCCTGAATCCGGCAACCTCGGGACTGAGGCCGAGCCGGTTTTCGTGTTTTTCCAGACTTCGGAACGTGTTTCTGATGTCCAAAGTCCGGGAATATCGTAACCTGGGCTCAGGTGTTTCTGGACTTCGGACATCAGAAACATGTTCCGAGTCCGGAAATGCCTGGGCCCAGGTTGCGATATTTCCGGTTTTTGGACGCCACCTTTAAGTTCTTCTCCTCGCAACACATGGTATGCCTCCCTCTCTTGTTTTTGCAACTCTGTAACTGTACTTAATGTGAGCCTCCTGGCCTGTATCTTTTGCTACCATCTTCAAATTTGAAAAGGAATGTACAGTACACAAAGCATGAAATATAATAAAGGTTTTTATTTGTAAAACAGTTAAGTTATTGAAATATAAAACAGTAAATGAAGGCTTTTATTTGTTAAACAGAGTACAATAAACAGGTACAGTTACAATTGGCTGGAGGCTGTGCTTGAGGTAGAGGGCTCAGCTATGATGTCTGGGGCTGATGATGGGCCAACAATAGGATTATCAAATGTGGAAATTACTGGTATAGTTGCACGCTGTAGGTCTTGGACCTTCTGTTGCGACATCTTTTGAAAGATATTTAATATTGTTGTTTATTTAAATAATTTGGGCTTTTCTTTCACTAATCTTATCCAAATTCTGTAGACCTGCAGTATTTCTTCTTCACTTACGAAGCTTCGTTGCTCTAAGACATGAATTAATTTTTGACAAAGATTGATTGCTTTGTCAATCGGCACTTTTTTGACTTGATCACAGGCATCATCATCATCCTCACTGCTTTCATCCTTTTCTTCTGGATGCAAAACCCTCTGCAGGATTTCTTCATCTGTCACTGCATGCACAATGGGAGCATCGTTGTCCATGTCCATGACTCCTGCGACATCGTCCTCAGTCAATTCCTGCACAGCTTTGCAAGTCAGCCCTCTAGCATAATCTAAAAGTTGAGCAATCATTACTTTCTCCCTGGACACACAAAAGCCCTGAAAGTCCTGAGGAGCATCATCATCAACATCGTCAGCAAACAGTTGATGGCCAGATGTTATGCCAAGCATTGACCAAGGTGTCTGCAGTTACCAAGTTCCATGCATCCACAGCTGTCCATATGGCGTCCTTGATAGAGAAAACTTTTGAGAATGCTTTTATTCCCATACCTGTGTTCACAGCATTAAGTAAACACCTCATAAACTCGCTTTTGTACAGACACTTCATCGATCTCAAAATTCCTTGGTCCATTGGCTGTATCAGTAATGTAATATTTGGAGGTAAGTAGATTCCATGGACATTGGCCTAGAAATTCAGTTGGTTGCGCCAGCCATTAGAGCCTTAGGAGGAGTAGATGTCGGGCGCTAGGCGGCTAGCGCCCGGGCGCAGCGCGATCTGCGTCTCCCCCAACTTCACTAGAGATTTAGCGGCGGCGCAAAGTCTTTGCGCGCGCTCAGCTGCGCGCGCAGATCATGACGTCATTTTCTCGTGCAACGTCCTTTGTGCGCCCCGAACTGGAACTTCAGTGGCAACGCCCCATTGTGCGCCTGGCGCCCCTAGCGACTGTTAGAGTGGAACGGTGCTCAGCCGATGCGGGGCGCGGGGGGCGCAAATTAAAGGGCACTCCTCCTGCACTATAAAAGGCTGCCATTTCGCAGCACTCCTTCTTGAGAAACGGATCTTTGGAGAGAGACCAAGGTAGATAGCTTTCTGCTTTGGCCCAACACTCGGACAGGTACTTCTGGCTTCAGGCCACAGCTTTCCACGAGTCTTTGCCTTCATTGACATCTCATTGTTTGCCAGCATATTATGGGGGCTGCAATGGGTGTCAACGCTGGCTTTCTCAATTACATCCAAAGGGCTCACAGACGCCGTGAGAGCATGGCAGCCCTGGCTAGACGGAGAGGGGGCAACAGGCGTCGGGAAAGGAGGCCTTACCCACCCAGGGTATACCGCCAGCAGTTCTCCTATCTCAACATGTCTGAGGAGCAGTGTGTTCGGAGGCTGCAATTCAGAAGGGACGTGGTCACAGAGATCTGCCAGCTGCTTGGCGGTGATCTGCAGCCACAGCTGAGGAGCAGGACGTCTCTGTCGGTGGAAGTGAAGGTGACGGTGGCTCTCAACTTTTTTGCCACCGGCTCCTTCCAGTCTGCTGCTGGGGACATTGCCAACATCTCCCAGTTCGCCGTGCATTGCTGCATCCGCCAGGTGACCAATGCCCTTTTCAAAAGGAGACGTCAGTTCATCTCCTTCTCCATGGCCCTTGCCAAGCAGCAACAGCGTGCAATGGGCTTTGCAGCATTCGCGGGCTTCCCCATGGTGCAGGGCACCATTGATTGCACGCATGTGGCTTTGCGGGCACCTCTGGAGAATGCCGAGGATTACCGCAACCGGAAGGGCTACCATTCGCTGAACGTCCAGCTGGTGTGTGACCACAGGCAGCTCATCCTAGCTGTCAATGCCCGCTTTCCAGGCAGCAGCCACGATGCCTTCATCCTGCGACAGACTTCTGTGGCAGACATGTTCCAGGCACAGCCTCACCCACGAGGATGGCTTATTGGGGACAAAGGCTATCCTTTGTGTACCTGGCTGATGACCCCGCTCCGTGCGCCCAGCACCCCTGCTGAAGAGGGATACAACGAGAGCCATCAAGCGACCAGGAACATCATCGAACAAACAATCGGCGTCCTGAAGCAACGGTTCCGCTGTCTGGATCGTTCCGGTGGAGCCCTACAGTATTCGCCGGAGCGAGTCTCCCATTTCGTGGTCGTTTGCTGCATGCTGCACAACCTGGCTATCCGCAGGACTCAGGCACTGCCACCAGAGATTGGAGGACCACCTCAGGAGGAGGAGGAGGAGGAGGAGGACCAGCACAGGAGGGAGGCAGAAAGTGCAAGGGCCGCCCGTCGCCGGCTTATTGAACGTCGGTTCTGTTTTGATTTCTTTTTGGGTTCAATAAAGACTCATTTCTGAAAGAGAATGTTGTTTAATCTAAAGTCTTGTTCAAGACTTTCTACAGCTTTTTACAGAACACACTATGCTGTGATGCATCTAGAATGAAACTGAAAGTAAAACTCCTCTGGACTGCTTGTCTCTCACATGACCTCTGCTGGTCAGGCACAAGTAATCAAAAACACAGACAAATATGCTGTAAGGCATAAGTAATCAAACACAGACAAATGTCACCACTATTTGCTGATATCATTACATCTCCCTTTCTTAAAACAAAAGTATTTTACTTTTAACTAACAACATTTAATGAACTTACATTATCATTATCATGATCAAGGTTTTTTACCCTTGCTTTGTGTGTTCACATGAAATATGTCAATACACTAGAACTTGAAGAAAGAATAAGATAACATTACTTCCTTCTTTAACAATAGTCCTTAAATTTGCTCAATGAGTCTCTCAGGAGGCGTCACGTGTCTTGAGGATTTTCTGATTGATTGTCCTTGAATCTGAGTTGTTGCCTCAGATGATTGGTTCTCAGCTGTGTGATCAGGTTGTTCAACAGTATCAGTCTCTTGACCTGCTGTGGCTGGTCCCATGAGAAGATCTCGATGATTTCTTCTCAGAACAGCACCCTCATCTGTCTGAATGGTGTATGATCTTGGTTGAACTTCACTCAGGACAGTTCCCTTCTGAGTCCATGTGTTTGTTTTGTCTTTCAACCTTACTTGGTCACCAGTGTGGAGTTCAGGTAGGTTTTGTGTTCCTCTGTCATAGTAATACTTTTGCTTTTCTTTCTGTTGTTCTTTGAACTTCCTCACTTTCTCCCCCTCTTTTGTTTTCAGGAGGTTCTCCGGGATGGGTAGGTTTGACCTTAGCCGACGTCCCATCAGAAGTTGGACTGGTGACGTACCACACTCGAGCGGCGTTGTGCGGTGTACAAGCATGCTTTGGTAGAAGTCAGTTCCCCTGTCTTTTGCCTTGTACATCAGTCTTTTCACTGTCTGGACCGATTTTTCCACTAGTCCATTGGACTGTGGATAGTGAGGACTTGACGTTGTGTGGACAAAGTCCCACTCTTTGGCAAAGTGTCGGAAATTTGCATTGTTAAACTGGGGTCCATTGTCTGTGAAGACCTCGCTTGCCACGCCATGTCTGGAGAATATGGCTTTCATACTTCTTATCACAGCTTCTGCAGTGGTGGTGTACAGTCTACAAACCTCTGGATACAGGGAGTAATAGTCTGTGACGACAAGATAGTCCTTCCCTTGACATACGAATAGGTCAGCGCCTACCTTCTGGTAAGGTCTGTCTGGTGCTGGGTGTGGCTTTAGTGGTTCTACCGGATTGCTTGCTCGATATTTCAGGCATATTGTGCAGTTTGACACCTCATTTGTCACATCTTGGTTGATTCGTGGCCAGTACATCACCTCTCGTGCTCTTTTCTTACACTTTTCGATTCCCAGATGTCCTCCATGGATCTTTTTTAGCATCTCTCTTCTCAGACTCTTTGGGATAACTATTTTACTTCCTTTGTAGATGATGTCTTCGACCACTGATAGTTCCGCCCTGCAGTTCCAGTACTCTGCTATATCAGGTGAGCAGTCTTGCTTCATGTTGGGCCATCCATCCAAGATGCTTTTTCTCAGTCGTCTCATTGTTTCATCTTTGTTTGTCTCAGTCTTTATGAGCTCCATTTTTGCATCTGCTATGGGCAGTGCACTTGTGATCATGTCCACGTAGGCGTTCACTTTTTCATCCATTGTGGTGTTTGCGGGCTCACTTGGATCAACAGCTCTGGACAACGTGTCTGCTGTATACATCAGCTTACCCGGTGTGTACGCAACATTCAGTGTATAGCGTTGCAGCCTGATCATCATTCTTTGTATTCTAAGCGGACAGCTATACAGTGGCTTTTGGAACAATGCAATCAAGGGCTTATGGTCAGTCTCTACACTGATTGCTTGTCCTGCCACAAACTGGTGAAATCTTTCACAGGCGTATGTGATGCTGAGCAGCTCCTTTTCTATTTGAGCATATCGCGTCTCCGCATCTGTCATTGAGCGCGATGCATATGTAATAGGTTGCCAGTAGTCATATTGTTGCAGAAGAACGGCACCGAGCCCACTCTGTGATGCATCTGATGATATCTTGATGGGTCTCGCTGGGTCATAAAACCTCAGAACTGGTTCCTCTGTGAGCAGTTTCTTTAGAGCGCTCCATGACTTCTCATGCTCATGATTCCATTCCCATTCTATGTTCTTTTCAGTTAGTCTTCTCAGTGGCGCTATTTTTTCTGAGAGGTTGGATATGAATTTACCCATGTAGTTGATCATTCCATTAAACCTCTGCACGTCCTTTTTGCATTGTGGCCTTGGCATATTCTCAATGGCGGACACCTTTCTGGGATCTGGTTTGATGCCCTCACTGCTAAGGATATCTCCCACGAATGTCAGTTCTGTCACCCCGAGCTGGCATTTCTCTCTATTCAGCTTCAGGTTTGTTTTCCTTGTTGCTTCCAGCACTTTTTTCAGTCTCTCGTCATGCTCAGTCCTTGTGGTTCCCCATACTATGATGTCATCCATTGATGTATCAACTCCCTCCAGGTGCTCATAGATCATATGGATAGTCTTGTGATACACTTCAGGAGCTGAGGCAATGCCAAATGGTAACCTTAGGAATCTGTATCTGCCAAATGGAGTGTTGAACGTGCACAGTCTTGAACTTGCTTCGTCCAGCTTCATCTGCCAAAATCCTGAGGACGCATCTAACTTGCTGAAATATTTTGCATTTGCAAACTGTGCCATGATTTCCTCACGTGTAGGAAGCTTGAAGTGCTCTCTCTTTATTGCTCTGTTTAGATCTCTTGGATCCAGGCAAATTCTGAGCTTTCCATTCTTTTTGTCCACTACGACGAGGGAACTCACCCACTCAGTTGGCTCATCTATCTTCTGAATCATGTTCAGGCTTTCCATCCTGTCCAACTCTGCCTTCAGTTGCTTTTGAAGAGCAAACGGAACTTTTCTGCATGGATGTCATGCTTTTATCTACTCTGATCGTGTGTTCTCCTGGAATGCAGCCTAGACCCTTAAATAGGTCTTTGTACTCTTTCATGAGTTCATCATAGACTGTCTCTCCTTCGCTTTCCACAACGAGGACTCTCTTTACCAGGTTCAGTCTCTCACAGGCTTTTAACCCTAGTATGGCTTGCACATCCTTTGGCACCACGATTAATGCTAGCGTGTGCTCTCTGTCCTTGTGTGTTACTTTGACAATGCATTTTCCTTTCACTGGTACATCAGTACCTGAGTATCCGGTCACTTTCACTTGTATTCCATGTAACTTTGGTCTGGGTCTAATTCTCTTAAAATCGGTCTCTGATGTCACATTAACTTGTGCTCCAGTATCCAATTTAAATGGAATGTGTATGTCATTCACTTTTAGTGTCAATATCCAGTCTCTTTCTTCTTTTTTGTTTTCAGACACAACATCTACATTGAATTCCTCTATCTCGCTTTCATCTACTGTATGGACCTTGCTTTGTTGCACTTGGTTCTTACAGCAACGGCCATAATGGTTGTTTTTGTTGCATCTATTGCATGTTTTACCATATGCTGGACACTTTCTTGGTGGATGCTGTGTACCGCATCGACTACATGACTTCTGATTGTCCCTTTCATTTTCGTTTGCTGGCCACGTCTCTTTTTTCACATTGGCGCTCTCTTTGCTAAACGGTTTGTATCCGTTCTTTCTCACTGCATCCACGTTGCAGCTACTGTCACTGAACAGCTCCTTTGCCTGCAACTTCACAGTCTCTGTAACCCTACACAGTGCTATGGCTTTTCCCAGGTCTAGATCTTGCTCTCTTAGCAGTCTTTCCCTTAGACCATTATCTGGAATACCACACACCAGTCTGTCTTTTATCAGCGAGTCTGTCAGTCCCCCAAATTCACACGATTTGCTTCGGTTTCTCAGTTCAGTCACATACTGATCAATAGTCTCGCCGATTTTCTGTACACATGTGAAAAATTTGTGCCTCTCAAAGGTCACGTTGCGTTTAGGTATGCAGTAGGCCTCAAACTGTTCCATTATTTTATCTAGCTTCATTTTGTCTCCATCAACAGCAAATATGAAATTATTATATACCTCCAGCGCTGCATCACCCACGACATGTAAGAACAGTGACGATTTCTGTTTATTACTTTTATCGTCAGCTCCGATTGCTGATAAATACAACCCTACACGTTGTTTGAATCTTCTCCAATTTTCAGCCACATTACCTGTCAATTGAAGCGTCGCCGGTGGGAGTAAACCTTCCATTTTTTCACTTCGTTAGCTATTCTCTAATGGTAAGCAACGATGTTCTCTTCTGGCTTGCTAGTATGTGGAGAGCTGATTTCGCTTACTTGCCACAACTGCGTTCACTGTCCCATCAAGTTGCTAACTTCAGATTTTTGCTCTTTCAGCCACTTCTGACATCATGTTTTGATTTCTTTCTGGGTTCAATAAAGACTCATTTCTGAAAGAGAATGTTGTTTAATCTAAAGTCTTGTTCAAGACTTTCTACAGCTTTTTGCAGAACACACTATGCTGTGATGCATCTGGAATGAAACTGAAAGTAAAACTCCTCTGGACTGCTTGTCTCTCACATGACCTCTGCTGGTCAGGCACAAGTAATCAAAAACACAGACAAATATGCTGTAAGGCATAAGTAATCAAACACAGACAAATGTCACCACTATTTGCTGATATCATTACAGGTTCTAGGCCCCCTCTCAGGGAATGGCTTGTGCCAATGTCAGCAGATGAATGTAGCCGCTCCACAAGCCCTCAGCCGAGCAGGGCAACCAGGACTTAACCAAAAAACCATGCACACTGCAATTTAACAACAATAATTTATTGCAAACCTCTGCCCTTCCCACATTACATCCTCATGTGGAGAAGCCCCCTCCAAAAACACAAAGCTACCAGTCTCGGCCTTACAAAAAGAAAGAAAGACACCAGTCTCGGCCTTACAAAAACACAACAGGCATTTGAGCACACCTTCTACTTTTTGGCCTGCAAGGGCGATGCCTTTCGCATCCTTGCCTGGCCCCTGCCCGCCCTGCAGCTCCTCCTCAATGGGAGCCCAGTGGCTGCAGCAAGGCTGGGGGAAGGCTGCTGAGGGGCAGATGGCGTGATGGCAGATGCCCTTGGGGGTCGGCCTGCACCAGCTCTGGCCTTGGAGTGGCCGGCTGCTGACTGCTCCAACTCTGGCTGGGCGGCAGCAGTCTGTCCAGCGGCTCGTGGCAGCTGCAATGGCGAGTGGCAGTGTCGGCTGCAGGAATGGTGCCAACCTGGCAGATCGCAGGTGCTCGCTGGTCGCCTGATACAGTGGCACTCGCACGGGCCAGCACTGCAGCATGCGCAGCAAACAGCTGAAGGACAGACTGCTGGGCTGCTGCTGCGCGGCGGGTGCCCTGGTGATGCCTGGCTGATCCAGCGAGGGTGGCAGCAGTTAGTGCCCGTGTGGCCCTGGTCTGTGTCCGCATGACACCAGCCAGTGAATGGACGGCACGACTGAGCACTTGGCTAGAAGCCGACTGTGCTGCCACGAAGTCCTGCAGACTCCTGGCCTGTGCTGCACTGAATTGTTCCAGACTCCTGGCCTGTGCTGCACTGAATTGTTGGAGACTCCTGGCCTGTGCTGCTCCGAATTGCTGCACACTCCTTGACAGAGACTCTATGGAGTCAGGCATCCTTGCCACTGCAGCCATGAGCTCAGTGTGCCTGCGCTCAGCCTGGATGGCCATTTCCTCTAGGAGGCGCACCTCCTCTGCGCTGACCGTCGCAGGACTGGAGGCCACACTCACCCTCTGGGGAGAAGTCCGCCGAGCTTCCCCACCCCTCCCGCATTGCTGCAGGCCGCTGGGCCCCGGAGCTTCACTCTCCTCCGACCCTTCCCCCCGGCTCCCCTCCAGGGAAGACGTGTCCCCTACATCGCCATGGGCTGGCGCGGCTGAGGGTGGCACTGATGGGCCGGCTTCCTCTTCCTCCTCCTCGTCTTCTGAAGGGCTGACAGTGGCAGCTTGAGGGCCCGCCTCCTCACCTGGCGATTCACCATCTGAAAGCAGGAAGGCACAAGAGTAGCTTTAGAGTGAGGACAGGGCGGCAGCGAGGGAGGCATGAGTGCTGCCATTCACCGCATTGGTCGGACAGTGGCAAAGGATGGTGATCTCATGCGCAAGTGGAACGAGAGAGGTCCAAAAGGTGATGACCTTACCATTGGTGCCCAGAACAGGGTCGGCATCTCCACTGGCGACGGGGCCAATCAGCCGGCCTGCCATAATGCGCTCCACACGCTGGTCGAGGTCGGAGAGCTCTTTGAGGTCAGGACGGCCTCCCCCGGTCTCAGTTCGGTTGCGCCGGTTGTGCGCCACCTTGGCCTGCAAGAGAAAGGACGGCCTCTAAGTACAGTGTGTAGCCCTGATCTTGTCTGCACTGCCTCCCATGGTCGAATAGCTTGTACAGTGTGTAGCCCTGATCTTGTCTGCAATGCCTCCCATGGTCGAAGAGCTTGTACAGTGTGTAAAGTGCTGAATGTGCAAGTGATTTTCATGCCAGTCCCATAGCTGCTGGATGAGGGCTGGCCATTAGGGCTTTCAGGTCCCTTTGCCCATAAAGTGAGGTGCACATGCAAGGATGAGGAGGACACTGGAAAGGGTACTCACCCTGACAACCTGAGTGAGGTCGTTGAACTTCTTCCGGCATTGCACAGGAGTCCTGGCAACCACGCTGTTGGAAGACACCCTGTTGGAGACCTCCCTCCAGGCTTTCCGGTAGGCGCTGGGCAGCGGCCTCTTGCCACCTTCTGGAAACAGAACATGGCGCCTGCGCTCCACTCCGCCAACCAGCATTCAGGTCACCGTCGCTGAAGTGCTGCGCTCTCTCCCTGGCCTTCTCCATAGCCCTGGGCGTTGTGCAGGTGAAGCTGAAGTGGTCAGGCCTAGGTTGAGGGCTGCAGTATGCAGGGCGTGGCAGGCAAACAAATCGACCCTCCCCCTTTAAGAGCGGACCGGCGCCAGAGTGTCTGCCGTCAATCAAGAACTCGCCACACCGGCGCTGCGCCCGGCCTCGGGGCTATTGCTCAGCACCGCCGGCTTAGCGCCTAAGTATAGTCGTGCATCACCTGTTTTAGCGCAGCAGCAACCTCTTGGGGCGATGCGACTGAATATCAGCGAAGGGGGCGCGACTTGGCGCCGGGCGCAAACTTTAGCCGCCGCCCGACTTTAGCACCCCAAAAGTGGCTCTACTGAATTTCTAGGCCATTATCCTTTACCAAAAGCTCAGCATTGGGATGTGCTGAGCAATTGTCTAGCAGCAAGTATATTTTGCAGTTTTCCTCGAGGCCAGCTTCCGTGCGATGAGCACATGCCTGAGGGACAAAATTCTTCTCAAACCAGTTCAGAAAGATTACCCTGGTTACCCATGCTTTCCTATTGGCATAATAATGCACTTGTAGGAACTGGGGTTCCTAGCCGAAGAATTGAGATTGACTCAGAAAATCAAAAACAATAAAATTTAATGAACAAACGAAGCTGTACAGGAAACTGTACGATACAATGCAAATAGGTCTGGTCTACTTGAAAGCCTCTCTGGAACTGCTAGAAGGTTCCGAGGTCAACTGCTAGCAGGTTCCGAGCTCTACTGCTAGAAGGTTCCAAGCTCTGACGTCATGACATCATCACGTTCTTTCCGCCGTTGAGAGATCACGCGACGGACGGCATGACGTCATCACGCGGAGTACAGGAAAGAAGCCCTAGTACAGTTAACAGATACATTAAAGGTGCAGCCCCCAGCTGTACTACATTGCTGTAAAAGGAATTATATACAATTGTCCGTAATCCTCTGGTGGTTCCGCCACACACTGGCAATACTCTCAAACCCTTGAAACATCTTGGACGCTGGCTTCTCCCAATGACCATAAGCTTACACTTATATGTCCCAGCCGCATTTGCAGCAGCAAGCACAGTCAACCTATCCTTGGCGTCTTTAATACCTGCTGGCTGCGTTTCTTCGGCTGCTGCTAATGCCTTTCGCGGTACGTAGCGCCAAAACAATGCTGTCTCATCAGCATTGTACATTTGCTCAAGTGAAAGGTTTTCATCAGCAATTAGTTTGATGAACTCATCAATATAATTTTCAGCTGCCTCATGATCTGCTGAGGCTTTCTCACCTCATACTTTCAGTTGCCTGATGCCATGATGCCTTTTAAATTTGGCTAGAAGAGTACTCGCATGGAGTTTCGATCCCCAGTTGTGCATGGAATATTTTAGCTTGTTGCACCACCATTGGGCCAGACAAAGGAACATAGAAACATAGAAGATAGGAGCAGGAGTAGGCCATTCGGCCCTTCGAGCCTGCTCTGCCATTGAATGAGATCATGGCTCATCATCCAAATTCAGTACCCGGTCCGTGCCTTCTCCCCATATCCCTTGATCCCTTTAGCATTAAGAAATATATCCAACTCTTTCTTGAATACACTTAATGAACTGGCCTCCACCGCCCTCTGTGGCAGAGAATTCCACAGGTTCACCACTCTCTGGGTGAAGAAATTCCTCCTCATTTCAGCCCTAAATGGCTTACCCCTTATCCTTAGACTATGACCCCTGGTTCTGGACTCCCCGGCCATCAGAAACATCCTTCCTGCATCTAGTCTGTCCAGGCCTGACAGAATTTTATAGGTTTCGATGAGATCCCCTCTCAATCTTCTAAACTCCAGTGAGTATAAGCCCAATCGACACAATCTCTCCTCATACGTCATTCCTGCCATCCCAGGTATCAGCCTGGTGAATCTTCGCTGCACTCCTTCCATGGCAAGAACGTCCTTCCTCAGGTAAGGCAACCAAAACTGCACACAATACTCAAGGTGTGGTCTCACCAAAGCCCTGTACAACTGCAGCAAGACATCCTTGTTCTTGTACTCGAACCCTCTTGCTACGAAGGCCAACATACCATTTGCCTTCTTAACCGCCTGCTGCACCTGCATGCTTACCTTCAGCGACTGGTGCACAAGAACACCCAGGTCTCTTTGCACTTCCCCTTCTCCCAATCTATTGCCATTCAAATAATAATCTGCCTTCCTGTTTTTGCCACCAAAGTGGATAACCTCACATTTATCCACATTATAGTGCATTTGCCATGTTTCTGCCCAATCACCCAACCTGTCCAAATCGTACTGGAGTTTCACGACATCCTCCTCACAGCATACCCTCCCACCCAGCTTTGTGTCGCCTGCAAATTTGGAGCTATTACATCCAATTCCCTTGTCCAGATCATTAATATATATTGTGAACAGCTGGGGTCCTAGGACCGATCCTTGCGGTACCCCACTAGTCACTGCCTGCCACTCGGAAAATGACCCATTTATTCCACCTCTTTGCTTTCTGTCCGCCAACCAGTTCTCTATCCAAGTCAATACCTTGCCCCCAATCCCATGTGCCTTAATTTTGCACGCTAATCTCTTATGCGGGACCTTATCGAAAGCCTTCTGAAAGTCCAAATACACCACATCCACTGGTTCTCCCTTATCTATTTTACCAGTTACATCCTCAAAAAATTCCAGTAGATTAGTCAAGCATGATTTACCTTCTGTAAATCCATGTTGACTTTGTCCGATCCTGTCACTGCTTTCCAAGTGCTCTGCTATTACATCTTTTATAATGGACTCTAGCATTTTCCCCACTACCGATGTCAAGCTTACCGGTCTATAATTCCCCACCTTTTCTCTACCACCTTTTTTGAATAGTGGGGTAACATTAGCTACCCGCCAATCCATGGGTACCTTTTCACTTTGCCTCTGTCGCCACCATTCCATCACTGCTCGATCCAAATCATCACATTTCAGCTTATGCATACTTTTTCTGTTACTCATTTCCTTATGAACATCACTTTCCGCATAAAACTTCATGAGCTTTTCTTTCTGTTTTCTAATATCATAGATGGTGGAGAGTCCAACACCATACTCCTCACTCAATCTTCTCACTGAAGCACCTCTGTCTAATCTCTGAAGTAACTCAACCTTCTTGGCAATTGAAAGTGAACTATGCTTCCTCTTTCCTTTATCTGAACCCATTGGGGTATCTGTTGGGCTTTTTGACATGTTTGCAATGACAACACAAATTCACAATATTTACCTGTGCAGATCTTTAAATCAGGAAAAACACCACAGCAATGGAGCCAGGTTGGGTGGGGTCTGATCATGGGATGTAGGTGGGTCAGCTGGGGTCTCAGCATGGGGTGTAGGTGGGTCACCTGGGGTTGAGTCTGGCCAAAGGGACTTGTGTGCTGTGCAGAGTTGATTCTGGCCGGGGACTTGCACGTGGGAGCTTGGTTGGTTCTAGCCAAAGGGACTTGTGTGCTGTGCAGGGTTGATTCTGGCCAAAGGGACTCGTGTGCTGTGCAGAGTTGATTCTGGCCAAAGGGACTCGTGTGCTGTGCAGAGTTGATTCTGGCCAAAGGGACTCGTGTGCTGTGCAGAGTTGATTCTGGCCAAAGGGACTCGTGTGCTGTGCAGAGTTGATTCTGGCCAAAGGGACTCATGTGCTGTGCAGAGTTGCTGCGGACCCAGTAGCAGCAGTGCGGTGACTGTGAAGACCTGGCCTGGAACTTGTAGGATTGGCGTTTTTATACTGTACAGTAGTTGGGTTTCATTTTTTGACTTTTCACTGGGCCTGGCTGGCGGCGGAAACGGTTTGACAGGGTGTCCAGATTCCGGAACATTTGACGGATTCCGGACGACCCTGCCACCAATCGTCCCGGAGTCCGGATTCCGGAACATTCTGGATCCGGAACTCCGGATTTTGGATGTTCAATCTGTACACAGAAAGTTGATCGGCCTTTAACTGCATATGGAGAGTGGATATTCGGTTTCTGTATCTTTTGAGTACACTCTGACAAACTGTTGAAAACCATGCTCCTTTATACTCCATATAATAATTTTGACTACATCAAAGGAAAATGTCATAGATAAGCCTGTATGACGTAACTATTTCCCAAATCCTTTGAAAACAGAATATCTATGTTATCAGTTTGCAATTGTTTACCTCAGGGTAACGGTAGCATAGTGATAATGTTACTGGACTAGTAAGCCAGAGGCCTGGACTAATGATCCAGAGAGACGTAAGTTCATAATCCCACCATGGCAGTTAGGGAATTTAAATTCAATTAAATAAATCTGGAATAAAAAGCATGAAGCTATCGATTGTCATAAAAACCATCTGGTTCACAAATGTCCTTTAGGGAAGGAAATCTGCCGTCCTTACCTGGTCTGGCCTATATGTGACTCCAGACCCACAGCAATGTGGTTGACTCTTAATTGCCGAGTCCGGAAGGACATAGCTGCCAGCCTGCGACAGGTGGTGAAAGAACCAACACAAGGGAAAAGCCTACTTGGCCTCGTCCTCATGAATCTACCTGTCGCAGATGCATCTGTCCATGACAGCATTGGTAGAAGTGACCACCGCATAGTCATTGTGGAGACGAAGTCCCATCTTCACACTGAGGACACCCTACCACTGTGCTAACTGGGATAAATTCAGAACAGATCTAGCAGCTCAGAATTGGGCATCCATGAGGCGCTGTGGGCCATCAGCAGTAGCAGAATTGTATTTCACCACAATCTATAACCTCATGGCCTGGCATATCCCTCACTCTACCATTATCATCAAGCCAGTTCAATAAGGAGTGTCTAGGAGCAGCACCAGGTGTACCTAAAATTGAGGTGCCAACCTGGGGAAGCTGCAACACAAGACTACATGCATGCTAAAAAGCGGAAGCAGCATGCTGTAGACAGGACTAAGCGATCCCAAAATTAATGGATCAGATCAAAGCTCTGCAGTCCTGCCACATCCAGTCGTGAATGGTGGTGGACCATTAAACAACTAACGGGAGGAGGAGTCTCCCATCCTTAATGATGGTGGAGCCCAGCACGTAAGTGCAAAAGACAAGGCTGAAGCGTTTGCAACCAACTTCAGCCAGAAGTGCCAAGTGGATGTTCCATATCGGCCTACTCCCGAGGTCCCCACCATCACAAAAGCCATTCTTCAGCCAATTCGATTCACTCCATGTGATATCAAGAAATGGCTGAGTGCACTGGATACAGCAAAAGCTATGGGCCCCGACAATATCCCGGCTGTCATGCTGAAGACTTGTGCTCCAGAACTAGCTGCGCCTCTAGTCAAGCTGTTCCAGTACAGTTACAACACTGGCATCTATCCGACAATGTGGAAAACTGCCCAGGTATGTCCTGTCCACAAAAAGCAGGACAAATCCAATCCAGCCAATTACTGCCCCATCAGTCTATTCTCAATGATGGGAGGTATCATCGACAGTGCTATCAAGCGCCACTGACTCACCAATAACCTGCTCACTGATGCCCAGTTTGGGTTCCGTCAGGACCACTCGGATCCAGACCTCATTACAGCCTTGGTCCAAACATGGACAAAGGAGCTGAACTCCAGAGATGAAGTGAGAGTGACTGCCCTTGACATCAAGGTAGCATTTGACTGAGTGTGGCATCAAGAAGCCACAGAAGTCAATGGGAATCGGGGGGAAAACTCTCCACTGACTGGAGCCATACCTAGCACAAAGGAAGATGGTTATAATTGTTGGAGGTCAATCATCTCAGCCCCAGGACATCGCTGCAGGAGTTCCTCCGGGCAGTGTCCTAGGCCTAACTATCTTCAGCTGCTTCATCAATGACCTTCCCTCCAACATAATTTCAGAAATGGGGATGTTTGCTGATGACTGCACAGTGTTTAGCATCATTCACAACTCCTCAGATAATGAAGCAGTCTCTGCTTGCATGCAACAAGACCTGGACAATATTCAGCCTGATAAATGGCAAGTAACATTCACGCCACACAAGTGCCAGGCAATGTCTATCTCCAACAACAAAGAGTCCAACCACAGCCTCTTGATATTCAACGGCATTACCATTGCCAAATCCCCCACCATCAACATCCTGGTCACCATTGACCAGCCACATAAATACTGTGGCAACAAGAGCAGGTCAGAGGCTAGGCATTCTGTGGCGAGTGTCTCACCTCCTTACTCCCCAAAGCCTTTCCACCATCTACAAGGCACAAGTAAGGAGTCTGATCGAATATTCTCCACTTGCCTGGATGAGCGCAGCTCCAACAATATTCAAGAAGCTCGACACCATCCAGGATAAAGCAACCCGCTTAATTGGCACCCCATCCACCAACTTAAACAGTCACTCCCTCCACCACTGGTGCACCGTGGCTGACTTGTGTACCATCTACAAGATGCACTGCAGCAACTCGCCAAAGCTTCTTCGGCAGCAGCTCCCAAACCTGCAACCTCTTCCACTTAGAAGGACAAGGGCAGCAGGTGCATGGGAACACCACCACCTCCAAGTTCCCCTCCAAGTCACACACCATCATGACTTAGAAGTATATCGCTGGTCCTTCATCGTTGCTGGGTCAAAATCCTGAAACTCCCTACCTAACAGCACTGTGGGAGTACGTTCACCACACAGACTGCAGTGGTTTAAGAAGGCGGCTCACCAACACATTCTCTATGGCAATTAGGGATGGGCAATAAATGCTAGCCTTGCCAGCAACGCCCACATCACATAAACAAATTTTAAAAAGTCCCACTTTCTCAAATTCTGTTTCTTAGAGGGAATTTTAACACTCAAATAGCACCAGGATCAGTCAGACTATAACACCAGGATCAGTCAGATAATAAAACCAAGATCAGACAGACTACAGAATAACACCAGGATCGCTCAGACTACAGTATAAAACCAGGATCATTCAGACTTCAGTATAACACCAGGATCAATCAGAATACAATGTAACACCAGGATCAGTCACAATACAGTATAAAACCAGGATCACTCAGACTAAAGTATAACACCAGGATCACTTAGATTGCAACAGCAGGATCAGTCAGACTACAGTATAACACCAGGATCTCTCAGACTACAATATAACACAAGGATCACTCAGACCACAGTATAACAGCAGGATCAGTCAAACTATAGTATAACACCAGGATCAGTCAGACTACAGTATAACACCAGGATCAGTCAAGACTACAGTATAACACCAGGATCACTCAGACTACAGTATAACACCAGGATCAGTCAGACTACAGTATAACACCAGGATCAGTCAGACTACAGTATAACACCAGGATCACTCAGACTATAGTATAACACCAGGATCAGTCAGACTACAGTATAACACCAGGATCAGTCAGACTACAGTATAACACCAGGATCACTCAGACTATAGTATAACAGCAGAATATCTCAGACTACAGTATAACACAAGGATCAGTCAGGCTACAGCATAACACCAGGATCAGTCAAATTGCATTAAAACACCAGGATCAGTCAGTCTACAGTATAACACCAAGATCACTCAGACTACAGTATAAAAACAGGATCTTTCAGACTAAATATAACACCAGGATCAGTCAAACTACAGTGTAACACCAGGCTCACTCAGACCACAGTATAACACCAGGATCACTCAGATTAGTTTTTACAGTAGAAGACACTAACAATATCCCAACACTGGACAAACAGGGGGCTATAGGGGGGGAGGAGCTAAACACAATCAAAATCACTAAGGAAGTGGTACTCGGTAAAATAATGGGACTCAAGGCGGATAAATCACCTGGACCTGATGGCTTACATCCTAGGGTCTTGAAGGAAGTGGCGGTAGGGATTGTGGATGCATTGGTAATAATTTTCCAAAACTCCCTGGACTCAGCAAAGGTCCCGGCAGACTGGAAAACTGCTAATGTAACGCCCTTATTTAAAAAGGGCAGTAGACAGAAGGCTGGAAACTATAGACCGGTTGGCCTAACATCTGTGGTAGTTAAAATATTGGAGTCCATTATTAAGGAGACAGTAACAGGACATTTGGATAATCATAATTTAATAGTTATGAAGTTATGGTTTTATGAAGGGGAAGTCATGTTTGACAAATTTGCTGGAGTTCTTTGAGGAAGTAACATATAGGGTGGGTAAAGGGGAACCAGTGGACGTAGTGTATTTAGACTTCCAAAAGGCATTTGACAAGGTGCCACACAAAAGATTATTGCTTAAGATAAAAAATCACGGGATTGGGGGTAATATTCTGGCATGGATAGAGGATTGGCTATCTAACAGAAGGCAGAGAGTTGGGATAAATGGTTCATTCTCGGACTCGCAATCAGTAACTAGTGGTGTTCCACAGGGGTCAGTGCTGGGTCCCCAACTCTTTACAATCTATATTAATGATTTGGAGGAGGGGACCGAGTGTAACATATCAAAGTTTGCAGATGATACTAAGATGGGGGGGAAAGTAGTGAGTGAGGAGGACATAAAAAACCTGCAAGGGGACATAGACAGGCTAAGTAAGTGGGCAGAGATTTGGCAGATGGAATACAATACTGGAAAGTGTGAGGTTATGCACTTTGGCAGGAAAAATCGTAGAGCAAGTTATTATCTTAATGGCAAGAAACTGGAAAGTACTGAAGTACAAAGGGATCTGGGGGCCCTTGTGTATGAAACTCAAAAGGTTAGTATGCAGGTGCAGCAAGTGATTAAGAAGGCCAATGGAATGTTGGCTTTCATTGCTAGGGGGCTAGAATATAAAAATAGGGAGGTATTGCTTCAGTTATACAAGGTATTGGTGAGACCGCATCTGGAATACTGCATACAGTTTTGGTGTCCATACTTAAGAAAAGACATACTTGCTCTCGAGTCAGTACAAAGAAGGTTCACTCGGTTAATCCCGGGGATGAGGGGATGGACATATGAGGAGAGGTTGAGTAGATTGGGACTCTACTCATTGGAGTTCAGAAGAATGAGAGGCAATCTTATTGAAACATATAAGATTGTGAAGGGGTTGGATCGGGTGGATGCGGGGAGGATGTTCCCGATGATGGGTGAAACTAGAACTAGGGGGCATAGTCTTAGAATAAGGGGCTGCTCTTTCAAAACTGAGATGAGGAGGAACTACTTCACTCAGAGGGTGGTAGGTCCATGGAATATGCTGCCCAAAAAGCTGTAGCAGCTACATCATTACATAAATTTAAAACAGAAATAGACAGTTTCCTAGAAGTAAAGGGAATAAAGGGTTATGGGGAGCGGGCAGGAATTTGGACATGAGTCTAGGTTCGGATCGGTCATGGCCCTATGGGTAGCGGAGCGGGCCCAGGGGCCGTGTAGCCTGATCCTGCTCCTATTTCATGTGTCTAATTCTGTTAGGTTCAGGAGATGGTTCTGTGATAGTAGATTGGCGGTTAGGATCAGATCAGCCATGATCTTATTGAATGGCGGAGCAGGCTCGAGGGGCCGATTGGCCTACTCCTGCTCCTATTTCTTATGTTCTTATGTTCTTATGATTACAACACCAGGATCAGACAGACTACAGTATAAAACCAGGATGACTCAGACTACAGTATAAAACCAGGATCACTCAGACTACAGTATAACACCAGGATCACTCGGATTATAACACGAGGATCACTCAGACTACAGTATAACACTAGGATCTCTCAGACTACAGTATAAACCCAGGATCAGTCAGACTACAGTATAACATCTGGATCAGTCAGACTAAAGTATAATACCAGGATTACTCAGACTACAGTATAACAGCAGGATCACTCAGACTACAGTATAACAGCAGGATTACTCAGATTATAACACCAGGATCACGCAGACGACAATATAACAGCGGGATCACTCAGACTACAGTATAACACCAGGCTCAGTTAGACTACATTATAACACCAGGGTCAGTCAGACTACACTATAACACCAGGATCAGTCAGACTACAGTGCAACACCAGGATCAGTCAGACTACAGTATAACACCAGGATCAGTCAAACTACATTAAAAACACCAAGATCACTCAGACTACAGTATAAAACCAGGATCATTCAGACTACAGTATTACAGTAGGATCACTCAGACTACAATATAACACCAGAATCAGTCAGGCTACAGTATAACACCAGTCTCAGTCAGACTACAGTATAACACCAGGATCAGTCAGACTATAGTATAACACCAGGATTACTCAGATTACAACACCAGGATCACTCAGGCTACAGTGTAACACCAGGATCAGTCAGAATACAGTATAACACCAGGATCAGACAGACTACAGTATCAAACCAGGATTACTGAGACTACAGGATAACACCAGGATCAGTCAGACTACAGTGTAACACCAGGATCACTCAGACTACAGTATAACACCAGGATCAGTCAGATTAGAGTATAACACCAGGATCACTCAGATTACAGTATGAAACCAGGATCAGGCAGACTAGAGTATAACACCAGGATTACTCAGACTACACTATAATACCAGGATCAGTCAGACTACAGTATAACAGCAGGATTACTCAGACTACAGTATAACACCAGGATCACTCAGACTACCGTATAACACCAGGATCATTCAGACTACAATATAACACCAGGATCAGTCAGACTACAGTATAACACCCGGATCAGTCAGACTACATTATAACACCAGGATCCATCAGCCTATATTATAACAGCAGGATCAGGCAGACTACAGTATAACACCAGGATCTCTCAAACTACAGTATAACACCAGAATCTCTCAGACTACAGTATAACACCTGGATCAGTCAGACTACAGGAGAACACCAGGATCAGACAGGCTACAGTATAAAACCAGGATCACTCAGAGTACAGTATAACACCAGGATCAGTCAAACTATAGTATAACACCAGGATCAGTCAAACTACATGAAAACACCAGGATCAGTCAGTCTACAGTATAACACCAAGATCACTCAGACTACAGTATAAAACCAGGATCACTCAGGCTAAAGTATAACATCAGGATCAGTCAGAGTACAGTGTAACACCAGGATCACTCAGACTACAGTATAACACCAGGATCACTCAGAATACAACACCAGGATCAGTCAGTCTACAGTATAACACCAGGATCACTCAGACTATAACACCAGGATCACTCAGATGACAGTATAACACCTGGATCTGTCAGACTACAGGAGAACACCAGGATCAGACAGGCTACAGTATAAAACCAGGATCACTCAGAGTACAGTATAACACCAGGATCAGTCAAACTATAGTATAACACCAGGATCAGTCAAACTACATGAAAACACCAGGATCAGTCAGTCTACAGTATAACACCAAGATCACTCAGACTACAGTATAAAACCAGGGTCACTCAGACTAAAGTATAACATCAGGATCAGTCAGACTACAGTGTAACTCCAGGATCACTCAGACTACAGTATAACACTAGGATCTCTCAGACTACAGTGTAAACCCAGGATCAGTCAGACTACAGTGTAACATCCGGATCAGTCAGACTAAAGTATAACACCAGGATCAGTCAGATTACACTATAACACCAGGATCATTCAGACTACAGTGTAACACCAGGATCAGTCAGACTAGAGTATAACACCAGGATCAATCAGGCTACTGTACACCTCCAAGATAAGTCAGACTACTGTATAACACCAGGATCAGTCAGACTAGACTATAACTCCAGGGTCAGTCAGAGTACATTATAACACCAGGATCAGTCAAACTGCATTATAACACCAAGATCACACAGACTACAGTAAAAAACCAGGATCATTCAGACTACAGTATAACAGCAGGATCACTCAGACTGCAGTATAACACCAGAATCAGTCAGGCTACAGTATAACACCAGGATCAGTCAGACGCCAGTATTACACCAGGATGACTCAGACTACAGTATAACACCAGAATCTCTCAGACTACAGTGTAGCACCAGGATCAGTCAGACTACAGTATAACACCAGGATCAGTCAGACTACAGTATTACACCAGGATCACACAGACTACAGTATAAAACCAGGATGACTCAGACTACAGTATTACACCAGGATCAGTCAGACTAGAGTATAACACCCGGATCAGTCAGACTACAGTTTAACACCAGGATCACTCAGACTACAGTATAACACCAGGATCACTCAGACTACAGTATAACACCAGGATCACTCAGATTATAACACCAGGATCACTCAGACGAAAGTATAACAGCTGGATCACTCAGACTACAGTGTAACACCAGGATCACTCAGACTACAATATAAACCCAGGATCAGTCAGACTACAGTATAACACCAGGACCACTCAGATTATAACACCAGGCTCTCTCAGACGAAAGTATAACAGCGGGATCACTCTGACTACAGTATAACACCAGGATCACTCAGACTACATTATAGCACCAGGATCAGTCAGGCTACATTATAACACCAGGCTCAGTCAGACTACACTATAACACCAGGATCAGTCAGAGTACAGTGTAACACCAGGATCAGTCAGACTAGAGTATAACACCAGGATCAGGGAGTGCGGAGGCATTGAGTGGAGCGAGAGTTTGGTAAGTGGTAGAAAAGTCACTTAAGTGTATTTAGTAAATTTTAGTGAGCTCCAAGACTGGTGTGGGAAAAATGGGTTTTCTTTCTTGGGACACTGGCACCAGTACTGGGACAGGAGGGAGCTGTTTCATTGGGACGGACTTCACTTGGCCAGTGCTGGGACTAGAATCCTGGTGAATCATATAACTAGGGCTGTAGAGAGGGCTTTAAACTAATTAGTGGGGGGGAGGTTTCAAGAGAGCAAGTCATAAAAATGACAACGGAGAAGGTCATAGACTTAGGTAGCAGTGGGGAATTAAAAAACAGAATGTGTCAGGAAGGGACAGAGGTATGGAGTAAAACGTAAAGTAGTAAAAGGGGAAAAAGCAGGAACTAAGTGTCACAAAACATATTTGAAAGTTCTTTATCTGAATGCACGTAGCATTCGTAACAAAATGAATGAGTTAACAGCACAAATAATTACATATGGGTATGATCTTGTGGCCATTACAGAAACTTGGCTGCAGGGTGACCATGACTGGGAATTTAACATACCAGGTTATTTAACAATCAGGAAGGACAGGCAGGAAGGAAGGGGAGGTGGGGTGGCTATGTTAATAAAGGAAGGAATCACTGTAATACAGAGAAATGATATTGGGTCAAAGGATCAGGATAGTGAAACAGTTTGGGTGGAGATAAGGAATAATAAGGGGAAAAAACCACTAGTGGGCGTAGTCTATAGGCCTCCGAACAGTTGCAACCCTGTTGGACGGAGTATTAATCAGGAAATAGTTGAGGCTTGTAATAAGGGAACAGCTATAATTATGGGGGATTTTAACTATCATATTAACTGGACAAATCAAATTGGGCAGGGCAGTCTTGAGGATGACTTCATTGAGTGTATTAGGGATGGGTTTCTTGAGCAGTATGTAACTGAACCGACCAGGGGGCAAGCAACCTTAGATTTGGTCCTGTGTAATGAGACAGGATTAATTAAAAATGTCCTAGTAAATGATCCCCTTGGAATGAGTGACCATAACATGGTTGAATTCCATATTCAATTAGAGGGTGAGAAGGTTGGATCTCAAACAAGCGTGCTGAGCTTGAGTAAAGGAGATTATGAAGGTATGAGAGCGGAATTGATTAGAGTGGACTGGGAAAATAGATTAAAGGGTAAGATGGTACATGATCAGTGGTGTATATTTAAGGAGTTATTTTACAACTTCCAAAAAATATATATTCCACTGAGGAAAAAAGTGTGTAAAAGAAAAGATAGCCATCCGTGGCTAAATAAAGTAATTAAGGATAGTATCTGATGAAAAACAAGGGCATATAAGGTAGCCAAATCTAGTGGGAGGATAGAAGATTGGGAAGTCTTTAAAAGACAGCAAAAAATAACAAAAAGATTGATTAAGAAAGGGAAGATAGATTATGAAAATAAATGAGCAAAAAATATAAAAACAGATAGCAAAAGTTTCTATAGTTATATAAAAAGAAAAACGGTGGCTAAAGTAAATGTTGGTCCCTTAGAGGATGAGACCGGGAATTTAATGGTGGGAAACATGGAGATGGCAAAAACGCTGAACAAATATTTTGTATCAGTCTTTACAGTAGAGGACACTAAGAATATCCCAACACTGGACAAACAGGGGGCTCGAGGGGGGGAGGAACTAAATTCGATTAAAATCACTAAGGAAGTAGTACTTGGTAAAATAATGGGACTCAAGGCGGATAAATCCCCTGGACCTGATGGCTTACATCCTAGGGTCTTGAGAGAAGTGGCGGTAGGGATTGTGGATGCATTGGTAATAATTTTCCAAAACTCCCTGGACTCAGGAAAGGTCCCGGCAGATTGGAAAACTGCTAATGTAACACCCTTATTTAAAAAGGGCAGTAGGCAGAAGGCTGGAAACTATAGACCTGTTAGCCTAACATCTGTGGTTGGTAAAATTTTAGAGTCCATTATTAAGGAGACAATAACGGGACATTTAGATAAACATAATTTAATAGGACAAAGTCAGCATGGTTTTATGAAGGGGAAGTCATGTTTGACAAATTTGCTTGAGTTCTTTGAGGAAGTAACATATAGGGTGGATAAAGGGGAACCAGTGGACGTAGTGTATTTAGACTTCCAAAAGGCATTTGACAAGGTGCCACAGAAAAGATTATTGCTCAAGATAAAAAATCACAGAATTGGGGGTAATATTCTGGCATGGGTGGAGGATTGGCTATCTAACAGAAAGCAGAGAGTTGGGATAAATGGTTCATTCTCAGACTGGCAATCAGTAACTAGTGGTGTTCCACAGGGGTCAGTGCTGGGTCCCCAACTCTTTACAATCTATATTAATGATTTGGAGGAGGGGGCCGAGTGTAACATATCAAAGTTTGCAGATGATACAAAGATGGGAAGGAAAGTAGTGAGTGAGGAGGACATAAAAAACCTGCAAAGGGACATAGACAGGCTAAGTAAGTGGGCAGAGATTTGGCAGATGGAATACAATACTGGAAAGTGTGAGGTTATGCACTTTGGCAGGAAAAATCATAGAGCAAGTTATTATCTTAATGGCAAGAAACTGGAAAGTACTGTAGTACAAAGGGATCTTGGGGTCCTGGTGCACGAAACTCAAAAAGTTAGTATGCAGGTGCAGCAAGTGATCAAGAAGGCCAATGGAATGTTGGCTTTTATTGCTAGGCGGATAGAATATAAAAACAGGGAGGTATTGTTGCAATTGTACAAGGTATTGGTGAGACCGCACCTGGAATACTGCATACAGTTTTGGTGTCCATACTTAAGAAAAGACATACTTGCTCTTGAGTCAGTACAAAGAAGGTTCACTCGGTTAATCCCGGGGATGAGGGGGTGGACATATGAGGAGAGGTTGAGTAGATTGGGACTCTACTCATTGGAGTTCAGAAGAATGAGAGGCGATCTTATTGAATCATATAAGATTGTGAAGGGGCTTGATCGGGTGGATGCGGTGAGGATGTTACCAATGATGGGTGAAACTAGAACGAGGGGGCATAATCTTAGAATAAGGGGCTGCTCTTTCAAAACTGCGATGAGGAAAAACTTCTTCACTCAGAGGGTAGTAGGTCTGTGGAATTTGCTGCCCCAGAAAGCTGTGGAAGCTGCATCATTAAATAAATTTAAAACGGAAATAGATAGTTTCCTAAAAGTAAAGGGAATTAGGGGTTATGGGGAGCGGGCAGGAAATTGGACATGAGTCTAGGTTCGGAACGGTCATGGCCCTGTGGGTAGCGGAGTGGGCCCAGGGGCCGTGTAGCCTGGTTCTGCTCCTACTTCTTCTGTTCTAATTCTGTGTTAGATTTCAGGAGATGGCTCTATTCCTGTTCCTGGCTGGGGTGGAGATCACCTTTTACAGAAGGTAAGTACTGTGAAAATATAGGGACAGAGTGATCTCCTGGATGAGTTTCGATCGCCTAGATGGGTTGGTGAGGAATTTCCCAGATTTTTTCTCCCAAATTGGCCATTGGGTTTTTATCTGGTTTTTCGCCTCTCCCAGGAGATCACATGGGTTCAGGTGGGATGTAGAGTGATAGTAGATTTGAGGTTAGGATCAGATCAGCCATGATCTTATTGAATGGTGGAGCAGGCTCGAGGGGCCGATTGGCCTACTCCTGCTCCTATTTCTTATGTTCTTATGAATCAGGCTACTGTATACCTCCAGGATAAGTGAGACTACAGTATGACACCAGGATCAGTCAGACTAGAGTATAACACCAGGATCACTCAGACTACAGTATAACACCTGGATCAGACAGACTACAGTATAACACCAGGATCACTCAGACTACAATATAACACCAGGATCACTCAGACTACCGTACAACACCAGGATCACTCAGACTACAGTATAACACCAGGATCACTCAGACTACAGCATATCAACAGGATCACTCAGAATAAAATATAACATCAGGATCACTCAGACTACAGTATAACACCTGGATCAGACAGCCTACAGTATAACACCAGGATCACTCAGACTACAGTGTAACACCAGGATCACTCAGATTACAGTGTAACACCAGGATCACTCAGACTGCAATATAACACCAGCATCACTCAGACTACAGTTTAACACCAGGATCAATAAGACTACAGGAGAACACCAGGATCGGACAGGCTACAGTATAACACCAGGATCACTCAGATTATAACACGAGGATCACTCAGACTACATTATATCACTAGGATCTCTCAGACTACAGCATAAACCCAGGATCAGTCAGACTACAGTATAACACCCGGATCAGTCAGACTACAGTATAATACCAGGATTACTCAGACTACAGTATAATACCTGGATCAGTCAGACTACAGTATAACACCAAGATCACTCAGACTACAGTATAAAACCAGGATCACTCAGACTAAAGTATAACATCAGGATCAGTCAGACTACAGTGTAACACCAGGATCACTCAGACTAAAGTATAACACCAGGATCACTCAGAGTACAACACCAGGATCAGTCAGTCTACAGTATAACACCAAGGTCGCTCAGACTACAGTATAAAACCAGGATCACTCAGACTAAAGTATAACACCAGGGTCAGTCAGACTACAGTATATAACACCAGGATCAGTCAAGACTACAGCATAACACCAGGATCGCTCAGACTACAGTATAATACCAGGATCACTAAGACTACAGTATAACACCAGGATCACTCAGATTATAATACCAGGATCACTCAGACGAAAGTATAACAGCAGGATCACTCAGACTACAGTGTAACACCAGGATCACTCAGACTACAGTATAAACCCAGGATCAGTCAGACTGCAATGTAACACCAGGATCACTCAGACTACAGTATAACACCAGGATCACTCAGAATACAACACCAGGATCAGTCAGTCTACAGTATAACACCAAGATCACTCAGACTACAGTATAACACCAGGATCACTCAGATTATAACACGAGGATCACTCAGACTACAGTATAACACTAGGATCTCTCAGACTACAGTATAAACTCAGGATCAGTCAGACTACAGTTTAACATCCGGATCAGTCAGACTACAGTATAACACCAGGATTACTCAGACTACAGTATTACACCAGGATCACTCAGACTACAGTATAACACCAGGATCACTAAGGCTACAGTATAACACCAGGATCACTCAGATTATAACACGAGGATCACTCAGACTACAGTATAACACTAGGATCTCTCAGACTACAGTATAAACTCAGGATCAGTCAGACTACAGTTTAACATCTGGATCAGTCAGACTACAGTATAACACCAGGATTACTCAGACTACAGTGTAACACCAGGATCACTCAGACTACAGTATAACACCAGGATCACTAAGACTACAGTATAACACCAGCATCACTCAGATTATAACACGAGGATCACTCAGACTACAGTATAACACTAGGATCTCTCAGACTACAGTATAAACTCAGGATCAGTCAGACTACAGTTTAACATCCGGATCAGTCAGACTACAGTATAACACCAGGATTACTCAGACTACAGTGTAACACCAGGATCACTCAGACTACAGTATAACACCAGGATCACTCAGACTACAGTATAACACTAGGATCTCTCAGACTACAGTATAAACTCAGGATCAGTCAGACTACAGTTTAACATCCGGATTTGTCAGACTACAGTATAACACCAGGATTACTCAGACTACAGTGTAACACCAGGATCACTCAGACTACAGTATAACACCAGGATCACTAAGACTACAGTATAACACCAGGATCACTCAGATTGTAACACCAGGATCACTCAGACGACAGTATAACCGCGGGATCACTCAGACTACAGTATAACACCAGGATCACTCAGACTATTTTATGGGGAACAGATAGGCGTTTCTATGGCCGTAGACGTGACTCCAGGATGGTTTGTTGCCTCCCTGATGCCAGGGTCAAGGATATCACTGAACGGCTGCAGGGCATTCTGAAGGGGGAGGGTGAACAGGCAGAGGTCGTGGTTCACATTGGGACCAACGACATAGGTAGGAAGAGGGATGAGGTCCTGCAGCAAGAATTTAGGGAGCTAGGTAGCAGATTAAAGAGTAGGACCTCAAAGGTTGTAATCTCTGGATTACTCCCGGTGCCACGTGCTAGTGAGTATAGGAATAGGAGGATAGAGCAGATGAATGCGTGGCTAATGAGTTGGTGCAGGAGGGAGGGCTTTAGTGTCCTGGATCACTGGGCCTGCTTCTGGGGAAGGTGGGACTTGTACAAGTTGGACGGGTTGCACCTGAACCAGAGCGGGACAAATATCCTTGCGGGGAGGTTTGCTAGCACTGTTCGGGGGGGTTTAAACTAAAATGGCAGGGGGTTGGGAACCTGAGCAGGGAGACAGAGGAAAGGAAAACAAGGATAAAAGCAAAAGATAGGAAGGAGAAAAACAAAAGTGGCAGTCAGAGAAATCAACGGTTTAAATCAAACGTGGCCACAGTAAATAATAATTCGAATAGGTCTAAGAGCGTTAAAAAAACAAGCCTGAAGGCTTTGTGTCTTAATGCGAGGAGCATTTGTAATAAGGTGGATGAATTGGCTGCGCAAATAGAGGTAAACGAATATGATTTGGTCGGGATTACGGAAACATGGCTCAAGGATGGCCAAGACTGGGAACTCAACATCCAGGGGTATTCGATATTCAGGAAAGATAGGCAAAAAGGAAAGGGAGGTGGGGTAGCATTACTGGTTAAAGAAGGGATTAATACAATTGTAATGAAGGACATTAGCTCTGATGATGTGGAATCTGTATGGGTAGAATTGAGAAATACTAAGGGGAAAGAAATATTAGTGGGAGTGGTATATAGACCTCCAAACAGTAAGGCGGAGGTTGGGGATGGCATTAAAAGGGAAATTAAAGAAGCGTGCAATAAGGGCACAGCAGTCATCATGGGTGACTTTAATCTACATATAGATTGGGCCAACCAAATTAGTAACAATACTGGGGAGGAGGAATTCCTGGAGTGTTTACGGGATGGTTTCCTGGACCAATATGTCGAGGAACCAACCAGAGATCAGGCCATCTTAGACTGGGTATTATGTAAGGAGAAAGGATTAATTAGCAATCTTGTTGCACAAGGCCCCTTGGGTCGGAGCGATCATAATATGATCGAATTCTTCATTAAGATGGAGAATGAAATAGTTGACTCAGAGACAAAGGTCGTCAATTTAAACAAAGGAAACTACGATGGTATGAGGAGTGAGTTGGGTAGGATTGATTGGGGAATGGCACTCAAAGGGTTGACGGTGGATAGGCAATGGCAAACATTCAAAGACTGAATGGATGAGCTACAGAATTTGTTCATCCCAGTTTGGCATAAAAATAAAACAAAAAAAGTGACTCAACCGTGGCTAACAAGGGAAATTAGGGATAGCATAAGATCCAAGGAGAGGACATATAAATTGGCTAGAAAAAGCAATAATCCTGAGGATTGGGAGCAGTTTAGGAGTCAACAAAGGAGGACAAAGGGATTAATTAAGAAAGGGAAAATAGAATATGAGAGTAAGCTTGCTGGGAACATAAAAACTGACTGTAAAAGCTTTTATAGATATGTAAAGAGAAAAAGATTGGTGAAGTCAAGCGTAGGTCCCTTACAGTCAGAATCAGGGGAATTTATAATGGGGAACAAAGAAATGGCAGACCAACTAAATACGTACTTTGGTTCTGTCTTCACAAAGGAGGACACAAATAACCTCCCAGAGATGCCGGGGGACATAGGGTCTAATGAGAGGGAGGAACTGAAAGAAATCAGTATTTGTAGGGAAATGGTGTTAGGAAAATTGATGGGACTGAAGGCCGATAAATCCCCAGGGCCTGATGGTCGACATCCCAGGGTACTTAAGGAAGTGGCCCCAGAGATAGTAGATGCATTGCTGGTCATCTTCCAGAACTAGATAGACTCTAGAACAGTACCCATGGATTGGAGGGTAGCTAATGTTACCCCACTATTTAAAAAGGTGGCAGAGAAAAAGTGGGGAAGCCTGACATCGGTAGTGGGGAAAATGCTAGAGTCTATTATAAAAGATGTAATAGCAGAGCACTTGGAAAGCAGTGACAGGATCGGACAAAGTCAACATGGATTTACAAAAGGTAAATCATGCTTGACTAATCTACTGGAATTTTTTGAGGATGTAACTGGTAAAATAGATAAGGGAGAACCAGTGGATGTGGTGTATTTGGACTTTCAGAAGGCTTTCGATAAGGTCCCACATAAGAGATTAGCGTGCAAAATTAAGGCACATGGGATTGGGGGCAATCCCAATTGGGGTTGGATAGAGAACTGGTTGGCGGACAGAAAGCAAAGAGTTGGAATAAACGGGTCGTTTTCCGAGTGGCAGGCAGTGACTAGTGGGGTACCGCAAGGATCGGTCCTAGGACCCCAGCTGTTCACAATATATATTAATGATCTGGACGAGGGAATTGGATGTAATATCTCCAAATTTGCAGACGACACAAAGCTGGGCGGGAGGGTAAGCTGTGAGGAGGATGTCGTGAAACTCCAGTACGATTTGGACAGGTTGGGTGATTGGGCAAATGCACTATAATGTGGATAAATGTGAGGTTATCCACTTTGTTGGCAAAAACAGGAAGGCAGATTATTATTTGAAAGGCAATAGATTGGGAGAAGGGGAAGTGCAAAGAGACCTGGGTGTTATTGTGCACCAGTCGCTGAAGGTAAGCATGCAGGTGCAGCAGGCGGTTAAGAAGGCAAATGGTATGTTGGCCTTCGTAGCAAGAGGGTTCGAGTATAAGAACAAGGATGTCTTGCTGCAGTTGTACAGGGCCTTGGTGAGACCGCACCTTGAGTATTGTGTGCAGTTTGGTCACCTTACCTGAGGAAGGACGTATTTGCCATGGAGGGAGTGCAGCGAAGATTCACCAGGCTGATACCTGGGATGGCAGGAATGACGTACAAGGAGAGATTGTGTCGATTGGGCTTATACTCACTGGAATTTAGAAGATTGAGAGGGGATCTCATCGAAACCTAGAAAATTCTGTCAGGTCTGGACAGACTAGATGCAGAAAGGATGTTTCTGATGGCCGCGGAGTCCAGAACCAGGAGTCATAGTCTAAGGATAAGGGGAAAGCCATTTAGGACTGAAATGAGGAGGAATTTCTTCACCCAGAGAGTGGTGAACCTGTGGAATTTTCTGCCGCAGAGGGCGGTGGAGGCCAGTTCATTAAATATATTCAAGAAAGAGTTGGAAATATTTCTTGACGCTAAAGGGATCAAGGGATATGGGGAGAAGGCAGGGACAGGGTACTGAATTTGGATTATCAGCCATGATCTCATTGAATGGCGGAGCAGGCTCGAAGGGCCGAATGGCCTACTCCTGCTCCTATCTTCTATGTTTCTATGTTTAAATCTTACAGTATAGCACCAGGATCAGTCAGGCTACATTATAACACCAGGCTCAGTCAAACTACAAGATAACACCAGGATCAGTCAGACTACAGTGTAACACCAGGATCAGTCAGACTAGAGTATAACACCAGGATCAATCAGGCTACTGTATACCTCCAAGATAAGTCAGACTACAGTATGACACCAGGATCAGTCAGACTAAAGTATAACTCCAGGGTCAGTAAGACTACAGTAAAAAACCAGGATCTCTCAGACTACAGTATAACACAAGGATCACTCAGAGTACAGTATAACACCAGGAACACACAGACTACATTATAACACCAGGATCAGTCAGGCTACAGTATTACACCAGGATCAGTCAAACTACATTATAACACCAAGATCACACAGACTACAGTATAAAACCAGGATCATACAGACTACAGTAGAACAGCAGGAACACTCAGACTACAGTATAACACCAGAATCAGTCAGGCTACAGGATAACACCAGTCTCACTCAGACTACAGTATAACACCAGGATCAGTCAGACTACAGTGTAGCACCAGGATCAGTGAGACTACAGTATAACACCAGGATCCCTCAGACTACAGTATAAAACCAGGATCACTCAGACTAAAGTATAACACCAGGATCACTCAGACTACAGTATAAAACCAGGATCATTCAGACTACAGTATAACACCAGGATCACTCAGACTACAGTATAAAACCAGGATCATTCAGACTACAGTATAACAGCAGGATCACTCAGACTACATTATAACACCAGAATCAGTCAGGCTACAGTATAACACCAGTCTCAGTCAGACTACAGTATAACACCAGGATCAGTCAAGACTGTAGTAAAACACCAGGATCTCTCAGACTACAGTATAACACCAGGATCACTCAGAGTACAGTATAAAACCAGTATCATTCAGACTACAGTATAACAGCAGGATCACTCACACTACAGTATAACACCAGAACCAGTCATGCTACAGTATAACACCAGTCTCAGTCAGACTACAGTATAACACCAGGATCAGTCAGACTACAGTATTACACCAGGATCAGTCAAACTATAGTATAACACCAGGATCCGTCAGCCTACATTATAACACCAGGATCAGTCAGACTAAAGTATAACACCAAGATCACTCCGACTACATGATAAAACCAGGATCACACAGACTAAAGTATAACACCAGGATCAGTCAGACTACAGTGTAACACCAGGATCACTCAGACCACAGTATAACACCAGAATCACTCAGATTACAACACCAGGATCTCTCAGACTACAGTGTAACACCAGGATCAGTCAGAATACAGTATAACTCCAGGATCAGACAGATTACAGTATAAAACCAGGATGACACAGACTACAGTATAACACCAGGATCAGTCAGACTACAGTGTAACACCAGGATCACTCAGACTACAGTATAACACCAGGATCACTAAGACTACAGTATAACTCCAGGATCACTCATATTATAACAGAAGGATCACTCAGACTACAGTATAACACTAGGATCTCTCAGACTACAGTATAAACTCAGGATCAGTCAGACTACAGTTTAACATCCAGATCAGTCAGACTACAGTATAACACCAGGATCAGTCAGACTACACTCTAATACCAGGATCAGTCAGACTATACTATAACACCCGGATCAGTCAGACTACAGTATAACACCAGGATCATAGAGACTGCAGTATAACACCAGCATCACTCAGACGACAGTATACCAGCAGAATCCCTCAGACTACAGTATAACACCAGGGTCAGTCAGACTGCAGTATAACACCAGGATCAGTCAGACTACAGAAAACACCAGGATCACTCAGGCTAGAATGTGACACCAGGATCACTCAGACTACAGTATAACACCAGGATCACTCAGACTATAGTATAACAACAGGATCACTGAGACTACAGTATATCAACAGGATCACTCAGACTAAAGTATAACATCAGGATCACTCAGACTGCAGTATAACACCTGGATCAGAAAGACTACAGTATAACATCAAGATCACTCAGACTGCTGTATAATACCAGGATCAGTCAGACTACAGTATAACACCAGGATCAGTCAGACTAAAGCATAACACCAGGATCAGTCAGGTAACAGTATAACACCAGGATCTCTCAGTCTACAGTATAATACCAGGATCTCTCAGCCTACAGTATGACACCAGGATCAGTCAGACTACACTATAACACTAGGATCAGTCAGACTGCAGTATAATACCAGGATCAGTCAGACTACAGATAACACCAGGATCACTCAGACTAGAGTGTGACACCAGGATCAGTCAGAATACAGTATAACACCAGGATCCGTCAGCCTATATTATAACACCAGGATCAGTCAGACTACAGTATAAAACCAGTATCTCTCAGACTAGAGTATAACACCAGGATCTCTCAGACTACAGTATAACACCTGGATCAGCCAGACTACAGTATAACACCAGGATCAGTCAGACTACAGTATAAAACTAGGATCTCTCAGATTACAGTATAATACCATGATCAGTCAGACTACAGTATAACACCAGGATCTCTCAGACTACAGTAAATCTCCAGGATCAGTCAGACTACAGTATAACACCAGGATCAGTCAGAAAACAGCATAACACCAGGATCTCTCAGTCTACAGTACAACACCAGGATCACTCAGACGACAGTATAACAGCAGGATCACTCAGACAACAGTATAACACTAGGATCACACAGACTACACTATAGCACCAGGATCAGTCAGGGTACATTATAACACCAGGCTCAGTCAGACTACATTATAACACCAGGTTCAGTCAGACTACACTATAACACCAGGATCAGTCAGTCTACACTATAACACCAGGATCAGTCAGACTACAGTGTAACACCAGGATCAGTCAGACTAGAGTATAACACCAAGATCAATCAGGCTACTGTATACCTCCAGGATAAGTCAGACTACAGTATGACACCAGGATCAGTCAGACTAGAGTATAACACCAGAATCACTCAGACTACAGTATGGTACCAGGATCAGGCAGACTAGAGTATAACACCAGGATTACTCAGACTACACTATAATAGCAGGATCAGTCAGACTACAGTATAACACCAGCATCACGCTGACTACAGTATACCAACAGAATCCCTCAGACTACAGTATAACACCAGGATCAGTCAGAATACAGTATAACACCAGGATCTGTCAGCCTACATTATAACACCAGGATCAGTCAGACTAAAGTATAACACCAGGATCTCTCAGACGACAGTATAACACCAGGATCTCTCAGAATACAGTATAACACCTGGATCAGTCAGACTACAGGATAACACCAGGATCAGTCAGACTACAGTATAAAACCAGCATCACTCAGACTAAAGTATAACATCAGGATCAGTCAGACTACAGTGTAACACCAGGATCACTAAGACTACAGTATAAAAACAGGATCACTCAGATTACAACACCAGGATCACTCAGACTACAGTATAACACCAGGATCACTCAGAGTTTAAGACCAGGGTCACTCAGATGACAGTATAACAGCGGGATCACTCAGATTACAGTATAACACAAGGATCACTCAGAGCACAGTATAATATCAGGATCAGTCAAAATATAATATAACACCAGGATCAGACAAACTACTTTAAAACACCAGGATCAGTCAGTCTACAGTATAACACCAAGATCACTCAGACGACAGTATAACACTAGGATCTCTCAGACTAAAGTTTAAACCCAGTATGTCAGACTACAGTATAACACCCGGATCAGTCAGACTACAGTATAACACCAGGATCACTCAGACTACAGTATAACACCAGGATCACTCACACTACAGTATAAAACCAGGATCATTCAGACTACAGTATAACACCAGGATCAGTCAGACTACAGTATTACACCAGGATCAGTCAAACTATAGTATAACACCAGGAGCAGTCAAACAACATTAAAGCACCAGGATCAGTCAGTCTACAGTATAACACCAAGATCACTCAGACTACAGTATACATCCAGGATCACTCAGACTAAAGTATAACACCAGGATCAGTCAGACAACAGTGTAATACCAGGATCACTCAGACTACAGTATAACACCAGGATGATTCAGACTAAAGTATAACACCAGGATCACTCAGACTACAGTATAACACAAGGATCACTCAGAGTACAGTATAACACCAGGATCAATCAAATGATAGTATAACACCAGGATCAGTCAAACTACATTTAAACACCTGGATCAGTCAGACGACCGTATAACACCCGGATCAGACAGACTACAGTATAACACCAGGATCACACAGACTACAGTATAAAACCAGGATCATTCAGACTACAGCATAACAGCAGGATCTCTCAGGCTACAGTATAACACCAGAATCAGTCAGGCTACAGTATAACACCAGTCACAGTCAGACTACAGTATTACACGAGGATCAGTCAAACTATAGTATAACACCAAGAGCAGTCAAACTACATTAAAACACCAGGATCAGTCAGTCTACAGTGTAACACCAGGATCAGTCAGAATACAGTATAACACCAGGATCAGACAGACAACAGCATTAAACCAGGATGACTCAGACTACAGTATAACACCAGGACCAGTCAGAATACAGTACAACACCAGGATCACTCAGACAACAGTATAACACTAGGATCACACAGACTACACTATAGCACCAGGATCAGTCAGGGTACATTATAACACCAGGCTCAGTCAGACTACATTATAACACCAGGTTCAGTCAGACTACACTATAACACCAGGATCAGTCAGACTACACTATAACACCAGGATCAGTCAGACTACAGTGTAACACCAGGATCAGTCAGACTAGAGTATAACACCAAGATCAATCAGGCTACTGTATACCTCCAGGATAAGTCAGACTACAGTATGACACCAGGATCAGTCAGACTAGAGTATAACACCAGAATCACTCAGACTACAGTATGGTACCAGGATCAGGCAGACTAGAGTATAACACCAGGATTACTCAGACTACACTATAATAGCAGGATCAGTCAGACTACAGTATAACACCAGCATCACGCTGACTACAGTATACCAACAGAATCCCTCAGACTACAGTATAACACCAGGATCAGTCAGAATACAGTATAACACGAGGATCTGTCAGCCTACATTATAACACCAGGATCAGTCAGACTAAAGTATAACACCAGGATCTCTCAGACGACAGTATAACACCAGGATCTCTCAGAATACAGTATAACACCTGGATCAGTCAGACTACAGGATAACACCAGGATCAGTCAGACTACAGTATAAAACCAGCATCACTCAGACTAAAGTATAACATCAGGATCAGTCAGACTACAGTGTAACACCAGGATCACTAAGACTACAGTATAAAAACAGGATCACTCAGATTACAACACCAGGATCACTCAGACTACAGTATAACACCAGGATCACTCAGAGTTTAAGACCAGGGTCACTCAGATGACAGTATAACAGCGGGATCACTCAGATTACAGTATAACACAAGGATCACTCAGAGCACAGTATAATATCAGGATCAGTCAAAATATAATATAACACCAGGATCAGACAAACTACTTTAAAACACCAGGATCAGTCAGTCTACAGTATAACACCAAGATCACTCAGACGACAGTATAACACTAGGATCTCTCAGACTAAAGTTTAAACCCAGTATGTCAGACTACAGTATAACACCCGGATCAGTCAGACTACAGTATAACACCAGGATCACTCAGACTACAGTATAACACCAGGATCACTCACACTACAGTATAAAACCAGGATCATTCAGACTACAGTATAACACCAGGATCAGTCAGACTACAGTATTACACCAGGATCAGTCAAACTATAGTATAACACCAGGAGCAGTCAAACAACATTAAAGCACCAGGATCAGTCAGTCTACAGTATAACACCAAGATCACTCAGACTACAGTATACATCCAGGATCACTCAGACTAAAGTATAACACCAGGATCAGTCAGACAACAGTGTAATACCAGGATCACTCAGACTACAGTATAACACCAGGATGATTCAGACTAAAGTATAACACCAGGATCACTCAGACTACAGTATAACACAAGGATCACTCAGAGTACAGTATAACACCAGGATCAATCAAATGATAGTATAACACCAGGATCAGTCAAACTACATTTAAACACCTGGATCAGTCAGACGACCGTATAACACCCGGATCAGACAGACTACAGTATAACACCAGGATCACACAGACTACAGTATAAAACCAGGATCATTCAGACTACAGCATAACAGCAGGATCTCTCAGGCTACAGTATAACACCAGAATCAGTCAGGCTACAGTATAACACCAGTCACAGTCAGACTACAGTATTACACGAGGATCAGTCAAACTATAGTATAACACCAAGAGCAGTCAAACTACATTAAAACACCAGGATCAGTCAGTCTACAGTGTAACACCAGGATCAGTCAGAATACAGTATAACACCAGGATCAGACAGACAACAGCATTAAACCAGGATGACTCAGACTACAGTATAACACCAGGACCAGTCAGAATACAGTACAACACCAGGATCACTCAGACTACAGTATAACAGCAGGATCACTAAGACTACGGTATAACACCAGGATCACTCAGATTATAACACGAGGATCACTCAGGCTACAGTATAACACCAGGATCACTCAGACTATAGTATAACACCAGGATCACTCAGATTACAACACGAGGATCACGTAGACTACAGTATAACACTAGGATCTCTCAGTCTAAAATATAAACCCAGGATCTGTCAGACTACAGTATAACACCCAGATCAGTCAGACTACAGTGTAACACCAGGATCACTCAGACTACAGTAAAACACCAGGATCACTCAGTCTACAGTATAACACCAGGACCACTCAGATTATAACAACAGGATCACTCAGAGGACAGTAAAACAGCGGGATCACTCAGACTGCAGTTTAACAACAGGATCACTCAGACTACAGTATAGCACCAGGATCAGTCAGGCTACATTATAACACCAGGCTAAGGCAGACTACATTATAGCACCAGGTTCAGTCAGACTACACTATAACACCAGGATCAGTCAGACTACAGTGTAACACCAGGATCAGTCAGACTAAAGTATAACACCAGGATCAGTCAGACTACAGTATAACACCAGGATCAGTCAGACTACAGTATAACACCAGGATCACTCAGACTACCGTATAACACCAGGATCACTCAGACTACCGTATAACACCAGGATCAGTCAGACTACAGTATAACTCCAGGATCAGTCAGACTACAGTATAACACACGGATCAGTCAGACTACAATATAACACCAGGATCTCTCAGACTACAGTAAATCTCCAGGATCAGTCAGACTACAGTATAACAGCAGGATCACTCAGACAACAGTATAACACCAGGATCACTCAGACTACACTATAGCACCAGGATCAGTCAGGCTACATTATAACACCATGCTCAGTCAGACTACATTATAACACCAGGTTCAGTCAGACTACAGTGTAACACCAGGATCAGTCAGACTAGTGTATAACACCAAGATCAATCAGGCTACTGTATACCTCCAGGATAAGTCAGACTACAGTATGACACCAGGATCAGTCAGACTAGAGTATAACACCAGGATCACTCAGACTACAGTATGGTACCAGGATCAGGCAGACTAGAGTATAACACCAGGATTACTCAGACTACACTATAATAGCAGGATCAGTCAGACTACAGTATAACACCAGCATCACGCTGACTACAGTATACCAACAGAATCCCTCAGACTACAGTATAACACCAGGATCAGTCAGAATACAGTATAACACCAGGATCCGTCAGCCTACATTATAACACCAGGATCAGTCAGACTAAAGTATAACACCAGGATCTCTCAGACGACAGTATAACACCAGGATCTCTCAGAATACAGTATAACACCTGGATCAGTCAGACTACAGGATAACACCAGGATCAGTCAGACTACAGTATAAAACCAGGATCACTGAGACTAAAGTATAACATCAGGATCAGTCAGACGACAGTGTAACACCAGGATCACTAAGACTACAGTATAAAAACAGGATCACTCAGATTGCAACACCAGGATCACTCAGACTACAGTATAACACCAGGATCACTCAGAGTTTAAGACCAGGATCACTCAGGTGACAGTATAACAGCGGGATCACTCAGACTACAGTATAACACAAGGATCACTCAGAGCACAGTATAATATCAGGATCAGTCAAAATATAGTATAACACCAGGATCAGACAAACTACTTTAAAACACCAGGATCAGTCAGTCTACAGTATAACACCAAGATCACTCAGACTACAGTATAACACTAGGATCTCTCAGACTAAAGTATAAACCCAGTATCAGTCAGACTACAGTATAACACCCGGATCAGTCAGACTACAGTATAACACCAGGATCACTCAGACTACAGTATAACACCAGGATCACTCACACTACAGTATAAAACCAGGATCATTCAGACTAGAGTATAACACCAGGATCAGTCAGACTACAGTATTACACCAGGATCAGTCAAACTATAGTATAACACCAGGAGCAGTCAAACTACATTAAAGCACCAGGATCAGTCAGTCTACAGTATAACACCAAGATCACTCAGACTACAGTATACATCCAGGATCACTCAGACTAAAGTATAACACCAGGATCAGTCAGACAACAGTGTAATACCAGGATCACTCAGACTACAGTATAACACCAGGATCACTCAGACTAAAGTATAACACCAGGATCAGTCAGACAACAGTGTAATACTAGGATCACTCAGACTACAGTATAACACCAGGATCACTCAGACTAAAGTATAACACCAGGATCACTCAGACTACAGTATAACACAAGGATCACTCAGAGTACAGTATAACACCAGGATCAGTCAAACGATAGTATGACACCAGGATCAGTCAAACTACATTAAAACACCTGGATCAGTCAGACGACCGTATAACACCCAGATCAGACAGACTACAGTATAACACCAGGATCACTCAGACTACAGTATAAAACCAGGATCATTCAGACTACAGCATAACAGCAGGATCTCTCAGACTACAGTATAACACCAGAATCAGTCAGGCTACAGTATAACACCAGTCTCAGTCAGACTACAGTATTACACGAGGATCAGTCAAACTATAGTATAACACCAAGAGCAGTCAAACTACATTAAAACACCAGGATCAGTCAGTCTACAGTGTAACACCAGGATCAGTCAGAATACAGTATAACACCAGGATCAGACAGACAACAGTATTAAACCAGGATGACTCAAACTACAGTATAACACCAGGATCTGTCAGAATACAGTATAACACCAGGATCACTCAGACTACAGTATAACAGCAGGATCACTAAGACTACGGTATAACACCAGGATCACTCAGATTATAACACGAGGATCACTCAGACTACAGTATAACACCAGGATCACTCAGACTACAGTATAACACCAGGATCACTCAGATTACAACACGAGGATCACGCAGACTACAGTATAACACTAGGATCTCTCAGTCTAATGTATAAACCCAGGATCTGTCAGACTACAGTATAACACCCGGATCAGTCAGACTACAGTGTAACACCAGGATCACTCAGACTACAGTAAAACACCAGGATCACTCAGACTACAGTATAACAGCAGGACCACTCAGATTATAACAACAGGATCACTCAGAGGACAGTAAAACAGCGGGATCATTCAGACTGCAGTTTAACAACAGGATCACTCAGACTACAGTATAGCACCAGGATCAGTCAGGCTACATTATAACACCAGACTAAGGCAGACTACATTATAGCACCAGGTTCAGTCAGACTACACTATAACACCAGGATCAGTCAGACTACAGTATAACACCAGGATCACTCAGACTACCGTATCACACCAGGATCACTCAGACTACAGTATAACAACAGGATCACTGAGACGACAGTATAACATCAGGTTCACTCAAACTACAATATAACACCTGGATCAGACAGACTACAGTATAACATCAAGATCACTCAGACTGCAGTATAACACCAGGATCACTCAGACTACAGTATAACATCAAGATCACTCAGACTACAGTGTAACAGCAGGATCACTCAGACAACAGTATAGCACCAGGATCAGTCAGGCTACATTATAACACCAGGCTCAGTCAGACTACATTATAACACCAGGATCAGTCAGACTACACTATAACACCAGGATCAGTCAGACTACACTATAACACCAGGATCAGTCAGACCACAGTGTAACACCAGGATCAGTCAGACTACAGTATAACACCAGGAATACTCGGATTACAGTATATCAACAGGATCACTCAGACTAAAGTATAACATCAGGATCACTCAGACTACAGTATAACAGCAGGATCACTAAGACTACGGTATAACACCAGGATCACTCAGATTATAACACGAGGATCACTCAGACTACAGTGTAACACCAGGATCACTCAGACTACAGTATAACACCAGGATCACTCAGACTACAGTATAACACCAGGATCACTCAGATTATAACACCAGGATCACTCAGATGACAGTAAAACAGCGGGATCACTCAGACTACAGTATAACACCAGGATCAGTCAGACTACACTATAACACCAGGATCAGTCAGACTACAGTGTAACACCAGGATCAGTCAGACTACAGTATAACACCAGGAATACTCAGACTACAGTATAACACCAGGATCACTCAGACTACCGTATAACACCAGGATCAGTCAGACTACAGTATAACACCTGGATCACTCGGATTACAGTGTATCAACAGGATCACTCAGACTAAAGTATAACATCAGGATCACTCAGACTACAGTATAACACCTGGATCACTCAGACTACAGTATAACACCAGGATCACTCAGATTACAGTATAACACCAGGATCACTCAGATTATAACACCAGGATCACTCAGACGACAGTAAAACAGCAGGATCACTCAGGCTACAGTATAGCACAAGGATCAGTCAGGCTACATTATAACACCAGGTTCAGTCAGACTACACTATAACACCAGGATCAGTCAGACTACAGTGTAACACCAGGATCAGTCAGACTAAAGTATAACACCAGGATCAGTCAGACTACAGTATAACACCAGGATCACTCAGACTACCGTATAAAACCAGGATCAGTCAGACTACAGTATAACTCCAGGATCAGTCAGACTACAGTATAACACCAGGATCATAGAGACTGCAGTATAACACCAGCATCACTCAGACTACAGTATACCACCAGAATCCCTCAGACTAGAGTATAACACCAGGATCAGTCAGACTGCAGTATAACTCCAGGATCAGTCAGACTACAAATAACGCCGGGATCACTCAGGCTAGAGTGTGACACCAGGATCACACAGACTACAGTCTAAAAACAGGATCACTGAGACGACAGTATATCAACAGGATCACTCAGACTAAAGTATAACATCAGGATCACTCAGACTACAGTATAACACCTGGATCAGACAGACTACAGTATATCATCAAGATCACTCAGACTGCAGTATAACACCAGGATCACTCAGACTACAGTATAGCACCAGGATCAGTCAGGCTACTTTATAACACCAGGCTCAGTCAGACTACATTATAAAACCAGGATCAGTCAGACTACACTATAAAACCAGGATCTGTCAGACTACACTATAACACCAGGATCAGTCAGACTACAGTGTAACATCAGGATCAGTCAGAATAGAGTATAGCACCAGGATTACACAGACCACACTATAATACCAGGATCAGTCAGACTACAGTATCACACCAGGAATACTCAGACTACAGTATAACACCAGGATCACACAGACTACCGCATAACACCAGGATCAGACAGACTACAGTATAATACCAGGATCACTCAGATTACATTATAACACCAGGACCAGTCAGACTACAGTATAGTACCAGGATCTCTCAGTCTACAGTATAACACCAGGATCTCTCAGACTACAGTAGAACACCAGGATCACTCAGACTACAGTATAACACCAGGATCACTCAGATTACAACACGAGGATCACGCAGACTACAGTATAACACCAGGATCACTCAGACTACAGTATAGCACCAGGATCAGTCAGGCTATATTGTAACACCAGGCTCAGTCAGACTACAGTATAACACCAGAATCACTCAGACTACCGTATAACACCAGGATCAGTCAGAGTACAGCATAACACCAGGATCACTCAGACTACAGTATAACACCAGGATCACTCAGACTACAGTATAACACCAGGATCACTCAGATTATAACACCAGGATCACTCAGACGACAGTATAACAGCGGGATCACTCAGACTACAGTATAACACCAGGATCACTTAGACTACAGTATAGCACCAGGATCAGTCAGGCTACATTATAACACCAGGCTCAGCCAGACTACAGTATAACACCAGGATCAGTCAGACTACACTATAACACCAGGATCACTCAGACTACACTATAGCACCAGGATCAGTCAGGCTACATTATAACACCAGGCTCAGTCAGACTACATTATAACACCAGGATCAGACAGACTACACTATAACACCAGGATCAGTCAGGCTACAGTGTAACACCAGGATCAGTCAGACTAGAGTATAACACCAGGATCAATCAAGCTACTGTATACCTCCAGGATCACTCAGACTACAGTATGACACCAGGATCAGGCAGACTAGGGTATAACACCAGGAATACTCAGACTACAGTATAACACCAGGATCACGCAGACTACCGTATAACACCAGGGTCAGTCAGACTACACTATAACACCAGGGTCAGTCAGACTACAGTATAACACCAGGAATACTCAGACTACAGTATAACACCACGATCACTCAGACTACCGTAAAGCACCAGGATCAGTCAGAGTACAGTATAACACCAGGATCAGTCAGACTACAGTATAACACCCGGGTCAGTCAGACTACAGTATAACACCAGGATCACTCAGCCTACAGTATAACACCAGGATCTCTCAGACTAAAGTATAACACCAGGATCACGCAGACTACCGTATAACACCAGGGTCAGTCAGACTACACTATAACACCAGGGTCAGTCAGACTACAGTATAACACCAGGAATACTCAGACTACAGTATAACACCACGATCACTCAGACTACCGTAAAGCACCAGGATCAGTCAGAGTACAGTATAACACCAGGATCAGTCAGACTACAGTATAACACCCGGGTCAGTCAGACTACAGTATAACACCAGGATCACTCAGCCTACAGTATAACACCAGGATCTCTCAGACTACAGTATAACACCCGGATCAGTAAAACTACATTATAACACCAGGATCAGTCAGACTACAGTGTAACACCAGGATCACTCAGACTACATTATAACACCAGGATCAGACAGACTACACTATAACACCAGGATCAGTCAGACTACTGTACGACACCAGGATCAGTCAGACTAGAGTATAACACCAGGATCAGGCAGACGAGCGTATAACACCATAATTACTCAGACTACACTATAATACCAGGGTCAGTCAGACTACAGTATAACACCAGGAATACTCAGACTACAGTATAAAACCAGGATGACTCAGACTACATTATAACACCAGGATGAGTCAGACTACAGTGTAACACCAGGATCCGTAAGACTACAGTATAACACCAGGATCCGTAAGACTACAGTATAACACCAGGATCACTCAGATTATAATACGAGGATCACTCAGACTACAGTATAACACTAGGATCTCTCAGACTAAAGTATAAACCCAGGATCATTCAGACTACAGTATAACACCAGGATCACTCAGACTACAGTGTAACACCAGGATCACTCAGATTATAACACCAGGATCACTCAGGTGACAGTATAACAGCGGGATCACTCAGACTACAGTATAACACCAGGATCACTCAGACTACAGTATAGCAGCAGGATCAGTCAGGCTACTGTATACCTCCAGGATAAGTCAGACTACAGTATGACACCAGGATCAGGCAGACTAGAGTATAACACCAGGATTACTGAGACTACACTATAATTGCAGTATCAGTCAGGCTCCAGTATAACACCAGGAATACTCAGACTATAGTATAACACCAGGATCACTCAGACTACCGTATAACACCAGGATCACACAGACTACAGTATAACACCAGGATCAGTCAGACTACAGTATAACACCTGGATTAGTCAGACTACAGTATAACACCAGGATCATAGAGAATGCAGTATAACACCAGCATCACTCGGGCTACAGTATACCACCAGAATCCCACAGACTACAGTACAACACCAGGATCAGTCAGACTGCAGTATAACACCAGGATCAGTCAGACTACAGTATAACACCAGGATCACTCAGACTACATTATAAAACCAGGATCACTCGGACTAAAGTATAACACCAGGATCGGTCAGACTACAGTGTAACACCAGGTTCAATCAGACCACAGTATAACACCAGGATCACTCATATTGCAACACCAGGATCACTCAGGCTACAGTCCAACACCAGGATCTCTCAGACTACAGTGTAACACCAGGATCAGTCAGAATACAGTATAAAACCAGGATGACTCAGACTACAGTATAACACCAGGATCAGTCAGACTACTGTGTAACAACAGGATCACTCAGACCACGGTATAACACCAGGATCAGTAAGACTACAGTATAACACCAGGATCACTCAGATTATAACACGAGGGTCACTCAGACTACAGTATAACACCAGGATCTCTCAGACTACAGTATAACACCCGGATCAGTAAAACTACATTATAACACCAGGATCACTCAGACTACAGTGTAGCGATTCATGTGCATCGCCACTAAATAATCTAGTTCGACTTCGACGAAATATAAATAAGTTTTTTATTTACAGGAACAGGCTAAATACAACAGCTAAGGTAGCAGGTAAGATGGCTGACTGTAGGAGCACCGTGGTGTATGTCTTTCCCCAGCGGGGACGCCACGAGGACTGACTAGAAGTTTCTGAGCTCAACTGCCAGCAGGTTCCGAGCTCAACTGCCAGCAGGTTCCAAGCTCTGACATCATGACGTCATCACGCAGAGTACAGGAATGAAGCCTGAGTGCAGTAACAGATACATTTAAAGGTAAGTTAAAGGGAATTATGTATCTCAATGTAAGGAACAACCGGTGGTACCGCCACATAGGCCCCCCCAGAATTCGCTTTAACGAAAGTCCAAGGATCAGATGGTCTGACGAGCTGGTGGTCACGGCGGTCGTGCTGTCTCGACTTGGTAGGCGAGGTCTGAAGATACTGCTCGTGAGCGGATCCTTACGTGCGTCCTGGCGAATAAAGTGTATCCATCAGGCGAAGGAACATGGAAACGTGCGAAACAGCAGGCCTTGTCAGAGTGACGGTCAGGTTGGGCGGACGCGGACGATCGTTCTGTTGATGTTGGAACAAGTCCTTGTTCTGACAAACCCTGCCGGAAAGCCAAACGAGCGATCCAGAAGGTCTTGACAGGCGAGGTCGATGAACTCACCGACAGGTGAGCAAACTCTTCAGGATGCTGGAACGCATGGAACGGTGCGTGCCATAGTGCTACGACGTGAACACAACAGAGGGTGAAGAGTTGCTGCGTTGATCAGTGATCGGTGAGGCCAGCAACTTTCACGTGGCTGATCGCGGCCGCAGGATGCCCGTTAGACCCATCCTCGATGAGTGCAGCATCAGTAGAGGTTTGCGTTTGTTAAAGGGAAAACTGGAGAAAGGGCGGCAACGGTCCGGGTTGTTGTTGCTTTCAGGAGGGGTCAACTCTGCCTGGAGGGCGGCAACACTTGTAACTGTTGTAGATTTAGGAGAACACAGCTGGGAGGGTGGCACACTTTTTGTTCACGCCGGTGCATTGTCGGCGGAGAAGGAGTCGTCGTTTTTCAAGAGGGATAGGTCCTCGTGGTTCATGAGGGATGGGTCCTCGTGCGCGAGGAGTGCATCCTCATGTTTCATGGGGGTGAGTCCTCGTGGTATCCCCGCAGGGCGCGCTCCAATTTTGTGGGCCCGAACATGCTGTACCCCGCGCTTGGAGAGATGCATACTTGCTGTTGCTTTGGACGTAGAGGCGTACGATCCGTGTGGCGGTAGGAAAGATGAGTACGGGGACCGTAAGCAAGTGCGTGGTCGGCGCCGCATCGGTGTTCTCGTCGAACGGGGCTTCTACCTTTATAAAGCACGAGGGAGACTGTGGCTCCCTGGATTGCGGTAGCGACAGCAAAACGGCTGGTACTTCCATGACGTGCTTCTTTTGTGAAAATTGCTCACAAAAAAACGGGGTTCGGTTGAGTTTTGTCCGTGTCAAACGGGATCTGCTCCAGGCTGCGCTTACCTTGTGAATACGTTCGCAAAGACGGGGTCGCCTTTGGAGGAATCGGTGTTAGGCGGTTGCTGTTCCGTGGTTGTTCGTCGGTTGTGCGTCGGTTGTCTTGTGGGAAGACGAGGTTCAGGCTACGCGTTGCTACCGTGAAAATCGTTCACGGATACGGGGTCATCAATTGTAGTGTTGGAATTGATGAGCTCCCATATTCACATCGTTGGGTCACCAATATAGCGATTCGTGCTCATCGCCACTAAATAATCGAGTTCGACTTCGACGAACTATAAATAAGTTGTTTATTTACAGGAACAGGTTAAATACAACAGGTAAGGTAGCAGGTAAGATGGCTGACTGTATGAGCACCGTGGTGTAGGTCTTTCCCCAGCGGGGATGCCACGAGGACTGACTAGAAGTTTCCGAGCTCAACTGCCAGCAGGTTCCGAGCTCAACTGCCAACAGGTTCCGAGCTCAACTGCCAGCATGTTCCAAGCTCTGACATCATGACGTCATCACGCAGAGTACAGGAATGAAGCCTGAGTGCAGTAACAGATACATTTAAAGGGAAGTTAAAGGGAATTACGTATCTCAATGTAAGGGACAACCGGTGGTACCGGCACAACAGTATAAAACCAGGATCACACAGACTAAAGTATAACACCAGGATCACTCAGACTGCAGTATAACACAGGGATCACTCAGAGTACAGTACAACACCAGGATCAGTCAAACTATAGTAAAACACCAGGATCAGTCAAACTACATTAAAACACTAGGATCAGTCAGTCTACAGTATAACACCAAGATCACTCAGACTACAGTATAAAACCAGGATCACTCAGACTAAAGTATAACACCTGTTGTGTATGTAACTTTAAGAGAAGAACTGATTCTATACTGCAGTACCGGCAGTGACCAGCCCTGTATATAAAGCCATAGCAGGCTTCTGTACTTCAGTCGTTAATTACTCTCTGTTCAGTAAATACCTGTTTTATTGTTCTCCTGCAGTCTGAGTATTATTGATCCTCAGACACTACAACACTGGATCAGTCAGACTACAGTGTAACACCAGGATCACTCAGACCACAGTATAACACCAGGATCACACAGATAACAACACCAGGATCACTCAGGCTACAGTACAACACCAGGATCTCTCAGACTACAGTGTAACACCAGGATCAGTCAGAATACAGTATAACACCAGGATCAGACAGACTACAGTATAAAACCAGGATGACTCAGACTATAGTATAACACCAGGCTCAGTCAGACTACATTATAACACCAGGATCAGTCAGACTACACTATAACACCAGGATCAGTCAGACTATAGTGTAGCACCAGGATCAGCCAGACTAGAGTATAACACCAGGATCACTCAGACTACAGTATGACACCAGGATCAGGCAGACTAGAGTATAACACCAGGAATACTCAGACTACAGTATAACACCAGGATCACTCAGAATACCGTATAACACCAGGATCAGTCAGAGTACAGTATAACACCAGGATCACTCAGACTACCGTATAACACCAGGATCAGACAGAGTACAGTATAACACCAGGATCTCTCAGACTACAGTTTAACACCCGGATCAGTAAAACTACATTATAACACCAGGATCAGTCAGACTACAGTGTAACACCAGGATCACTCAGACTACAGTATAACACCAGGATCACTAAGACTACAGTATAACACCAGGGTCACTCAGATTATAACACGAGGATCACTCAGACTACAGTATAGCACTAGGATCTCTCAGACTAAAGTACAAACCCAGGATCAGTCAGACTACAGTCTAACACCCGGATCAGTCAGACTACAGTATAACACCAGGATCACTCAGACTACAGTATAACACCAGGATCACTCAGACTACAGTATAACACCAGGATCCCTCAGAATATAACACCAGGATCACTCAGACGACAGTATAACAGCGGGATCACTCAGACTACAGTATAACATCAGGATCCCTCAGACTACAGTATAGCACCAGGATCAGTCAGGCTACATTATAACACCAGGATCAATCAGACTACAGTATAACACCAGGAGCACTCAGACTACAGTATAGCACCAGGATCATTCAGGCTACATTATAACACCAGGCTCAGTCAGACTTCTTTATAACACCAGGATCAGTCAGACTATACTATAAAATCAGGATCAGTCAGATGACAGTGTAACACCAGGATCAGTCAGACTAGAGTATAACACCAGGATCACTCAGACAACACTATAATACCAGGATCAGTCAGACTACAGTATAACACCAGGAATACTCAGACTACAGTATAACACCAGGATCACTCAGACTACCGTATAACAGCAGGATCAGTCAGACTACAGTATAACACCAGGATCAGTCAGACTACAGTATAACACCAGGATCTCTCCGACTACAGTATAACACCAGGATCTCTCAGACTACAGTATAACACCTGGATCAGTCAGACTACAGTATAACACCAGGATTAGTCAGACTACAGTATAACACCAGGATCACTCAGATTACAACATCAGGGTCACTCAGACTACAGTATAACACTCGGATCTCTCAGACTACAGTATAACACCAGGATCAGTCAGACTACAGTATAACACCTGGATCAGTAAAAATACATTATAACACCAGGATCACTCAGACTACAGTATAACACCAGGATCACTCCGACTACAGTATAAAACCAGGATCACTCAGATTACAGTATAACACCAGGATCAATCAGACTACAGTATAACAGAAGGATCACTCAGAGTACAGTACAATACCAGGATCAGTCAAACTATAGTATAACACCAGGATCATTCAAACTACATTGAAACACCAGGATCAGTCAGTCTCCAGTATAACACCAAGGTCACTCAGACTACAGTATAAAACCAGGATCACTCAGATTATAACATGAGGATCACTCAGACTACAGTATAACACTAGGATCTCACAGACTAAAGTATAAACTCAGTATCAGTCAGACTACAGTATAACACCCGGATAAGTCAGACTACAGTCTAACACCAGGATCACTCAGACTACAGTATAACACGAGGATCACTCAGATTATAAAACGAGCATCACTCAGACGGCAGTAAAACAGCGGGATCACTCAGACTACAGTATAGCACCAGGATCAGTCAGGCTACATTATAACACCAGGCTCAGTCAGACTACAGCATAACACCAGGATCAGTCAGACTAGAGTATAACACCAGGATCACTCAGACTACAGTGTGACACCAGGATCAGTCAGACTACAGTATAACACCAGGATCAGTCAGACTACAGTATAACACCTGGATCAGTCAGACTACAGTATAACACCAGGATCATAGAGACTTCAGTATAACACAAGCTTCACTCAGACTACAGTATACCACCAGAATCCTGCAGACCACATTATAACACCAGGATCAGTCAGCCTGCAGTATAACACCAGGATCAGTCAGACTACAGATAACACCAGGATCACTCAGACTAGAGTTTGACACCAGGATAAGTCAGAATAAAGTATAACACCAGGATCTGTCAGCCTATATTATAACGCAAGAATCAGTCAGTCTACAGTATAACACCAGGATCTCTCAGACTACAGTATAACAACTGGATCCGTCAGACTACAGTATAAAACCAGGATCACTCAGACAAAAGTATAACATCAGGATCAGTCAGACTACAGTGTAACACCAGGATCACTCAGACTACAGTATAACACCAGGATCACTCAGATTACAAATGGCCTCTATCTGCACTGTGGGGTTTCTGTGATTCTCTGTGATCAGGATCACTCAGACTACAGTATAACACTAGGATCTCTCAGACTACAGTATAACACCAGGATCAGTCAGACTACAGTATAACACCAGGATCAGTCAGACAACAGTACAACACCAGGATCACTGAGACTACAGAAGAACACCAGGATCAGTAAAACTACATTATAACACCAGGATCACTCAGACTACAGTATAACACTAGGATCAGACAGACTACAGTATAAAACCAGGATGACTCAGACTACAGTATAACACCAGGATCTGTCAGACTACAGTGTAACACCAGGATTACTCAGACTACAGTATAACACCAGGATCACTAAGACTACAGTATAACACCAGTATCACTCAGATTATAACACGAGGATCACTCAGACTACAGTATAACACAAGGATCTCTCATACTACAGTATAACACCAGGATCAGTCAGACTACAGTATAACACCAGGATCAGTCAGACAACAGTATAACAGCGGGATCACTCAGACTACAGTATAACACCAGGATCACTCAGACTCCAGTATAACACCAGGATCAGTCAGACTACACTAAAACACCAGGATCAGTCAGACTGCAGTATAACCCCAGAATCACTCAGATTCTAACACCAGGATCACTCAGACGACAGTATAACAGTGGGATCACTCAGACTACAGTATAACACCAGGATCAGTCAGACTACACTAAAACACCAGGATCAGTCAGACTACAGTGTAACACCAGGATCAGTCAGACTAGAGTATAACACCAGGATCAATCAGGCTACTGTATACCTCCAGGATAAGTCAGACTACAGTATGACACCAGGGTCAGTCAGACTAGAGAATAACACCAGGAGCACTCAGACTACACTACAATAACAGGATCAGTCAGACTACAGTATAACACCAGGAATACTCAGACTACAGTATAACACCAGGATTACTCAGACGACACTGTAAAACCAGGATCACTCAGACGACCGTATAACACCAGGATCAGTCAGACTATAATATATCACCAGGATGAGTCAGACTACAGTATAACACCAGGATCACTCAGACTGCCGTATAACACCAGGATCACTCAGACTATAGTATAACACCAGGATCACTCAGACTACAGTATAACACCAGGATCAGTCAGACTACAGTGTAACACCAGGATCACTCAGACCACAGTATAACACCAGGATCACTCAGATTACAACACCAGGATCACTCAGACTACAGTGTAACACCAGGATCAGTCAGAATACAGTATAACATCAGGATTAGTCAGACTACAGTATAAAACCAGGATCACTCAGACTAAAATATATCATCAGGATCAGTTAGACTACAGTGTAACACCAGGATCACTCAGAATACAATATAACACCAGTATCACTCAGACTACAACGTGACACCAGGATCAGTCAGACTAGAGTATAACACCAGGATCACTCAGACTACAGTATGACACCAGGATCAGGCAGACTAGAGTATAACACCAGGAATACTCAGACTACAGTATAACACCAGGATCACTCAGAATACCGTATAACACCAGGATCAGTCAGAGTACAGTATAACACCAGGATCACTCAGACTACCGTATAACACCAGGATCAGACAGAGTACAGTATAACACCAGGATCTCTCAGACTACAGTTTAACACCCGGATCAGTAAAACTACATTATAACACCAGGATCAGTCAGACTACAGTGTAACACCAGGATCACTCAGACTACAGTATAACACCAGGATCACTAAGACTACAGTATAACACCAGGGTCACTCAGATTATAACACGAGGATCACTCAGACTACAGTATAGCACTAGGATCTCTCAGACTAAAGTACAAACCCAGGATCAGTCAGACTACAGTCTAACACCCGGATCAGTCAGACTACAGTATAACACCAGGATCACTCAGACTACAGTATAACACCAGGATCACTCAGACTACAGTATAACACCAGGATCCCTCAGAATATAACACCAGGATCACTCAGACGACAGTATAACAGCGGGATCACTCAGACTACAGTATAACATCAGGATCCCTCAGACTACAGTATAGCACCAGGATCAGTCAGGCTACATTATAACACCAGGATCAATCAGACTACAGTATAACACCAGGAGCACTCAGACTACAGTATAGCACCAGGATCATTCAGGCTACATTATAACACCAGGCTCAGTCAGACTTCTTTATAACACCAGGATCAGTCAGACTATACTATAAAATCAGGATCAGTCAGATGACAGTGTAACACCAGGATCAGTCAGACTAGAGTATAACACCAGGATCACTCAGACAACACTATAATACCAGGATCAGTCAGACTACAGTATAACACCAGGAATACTCAGACTACAGTATAACACCAGGATCACTCAGACTACCGTATAACAGCAGGATCAGTCAGACTACAGTATAACACCAGGATCAGTCAGACTACAGTATAACACCAGGATCTCTCCGACTACAGTATAACACCAGGATCTCTCAGACTACAGTATAACACCTGGATCAGTCAGACTACAGTATAACACCAGGATTAGTCAGACTACAGTATAACACCAGGATCACTCAGATTACAACATCAGGGTCACTCAGACTACAGTATAACACTCGGATCTCTCAGACTACAGTATAACACCAGGATCAGTCAGACTACAGTATAACACCTGGATCAGTAAAAATACATTATAACACCAGGATCACTCAGACTACAGTATAACACCAGGATCACTCCGACTACAGTATAAAACCAGGATCACTCAGATTACAGTATAACACCAGGATCAATCAGACTACAGTATAACAGAAGGATCACTCAGAGTACAGTACAATACCAGGATCAGTCAAACTATAGTATAACACCAGGATCATTCAAACTACATTGAAACACCAGGATCAGTCAGTCTCCAGTATAACACCAAGGTCACTCAGACTACAGTATAAAACCAGGATCACTCAGATTATAACATGAGGATCACTCAGACTACAGTATAACACTAGGATCTCACAGACTAAAGTATAAACTCAGTATCAGTCAGACTACAGTATAACACCCGGATAAGTCAGACTACAGTCTAACACCAGGATCACTCAGACTACAGTATAACACGAGGATCACTCAGATTATAAAACGAGCATCACTCAGACGGCAGTAAAACAGCGGGATCACTCAGACTACAGTATAGCACCAGGATCAGTCAGGCTACATTATAACACCAGGCTCAGTCAGACTACAGCATAACACCAGGATCAGTCAGACTAGAGTATAACACCAGGATCACTCAGACTACAGTGTGACACCAGGATCAGTCAGACTACAGTATAACACCAGGATCAGTCAGACTACAGTATAACACCTGGATCAGTCAGACTACAGTATAACACCAGGATCATAGAGACTTCAGTATAACACAAGCTTCACTCAGACTACAGTATACCACCAGAATCCTGCAGACCACATTATAACACCAGGATCAGTCAGCCTGCAGTATAACACCAGGATCAGTCAGACTACAGATAACACCAGGATCACTCAGACTAGAGTTTGACACCAGGATAAGTCAGAATAAAGTATAACACCAGGATCTGTCAGCCTATATTATAACGCAAGAATCAGTCAGTCTACAGTATAACACCAGGATCTCTCAGACTACAGTATAACAACTGGATCCGTCAGACTACAGTATAAAACCAGGATCACTCAGACAAAAGTATAACATCAGGATCAGTCAGACTACAGTGTAACACCAGGATCACTCAGACTACAGTATAACACCAGGATCACTCAGATTACAAATGGCCTCTATCTGCACTGTGGGGTTTCTGTGATTCTCTGTGATCAGGATCACTCAGACTACAGTATAACACTAGGATCTCTCAGACTACAGTATAACACCAGGATCAGTCAGACTACAGTATAACACCAGGATCAGTCAGACAACAGTACAACACCAGGATCACTGAGACTACAGAAGAACACCAGGATCAGTAAAACTACATTATAACACCAGGATCACTCAGACTACAGTATAACACTAGGATCAGACAGACTACAGTATAAAACCAGGATGACTCAGACTACAGTATAACACCAGGATCTGTCAGACTACAGTGTAACACCAGGATTACTCAGACTACAGTATAACACCAGGATCACTAAGACTACAGTATAACACCAGTATCACTCAGATTATAACACGAGGATCACTCAGACTACAGTATAACACAAGGATCTCTCATACTACAGTATAACACCAGGATCAGTCAGACTACAGTATAACACCAGGATCAGTCAGACAACAGTATAACAGCGGGATCACTCAGACTACAGTATAACACCAGGATCACTCAGACTCCAGTATAACACCAGGATCAGTCAGACTACACTAAAACACCAGGATCAGTCAGACTGCAGTATAACCCCAGAATCACTCAGATTCTAACACCAGGATCACTCAGACGACAGTATAACAGTGGGATCACTCAGACTACAGTATAACACCAGGATCAGTCAGACTACACTAAAACACCAGGATCAGTCAGACTACAGTGTAACACCAGGATCAGTCAGACTAGAGTATAACACCAGGATCAATCAGGCTACTGTATACCTCCAGGATAAGTCAGACTACAGTATGACACCAGGGTCAGTCAGACTAGAGAATAACACCAGGAGCACTCAGACTACACTACAATAACAGGATCAGTCAGACTACAGTATAACACCAGGAATACTCAGACTACAGTATAACACCAGGATTACTCAGACGACACTGTAAAACCAGGATCACTCAGACGACCGTATAACACCAGGATCAGTCAGACTATAATATATCACCAGGATGAGTCAGACTACAGTATAACACCAGGATCACTCAGACTGCCGTATAACACCAGGATCACTCAGACTATAGTATAACACCAGGATCACTCAGACTACAGTATAACACCAGGATCAGTCAGACTACAGTGTAACACCAGGATCACTCAGACCACAGTATAACACCAGGATCACTCAGATTACAACACCAGGATCACTCAGACTACAGTGTAACACCAGGATCAGTCAGAATACAGTATAACATCAGGATTAGTCAGACTACAGTATAAAACCAGGATCACTCAGACTAAAATATATCATCAGGATCAGTTAGACTACAGTGTAACACCAGGATCACTCAGAATACAATATAACACCAGTATCACTCAGACTACAACGTGACACCAGGATCAGTCAGACTAGAGTATAACACCAGGATCACTCAGACTACAGTATGACACCAGGATCAGGCAGACTAGAGTATAACACCAGGAATACTCAGACTACAGTATAACACCAGGATCACTCAGAATACCGTATAACACCAGGATCAGTCAGAGTACAGTATAACACCAGGATCACTCAGACTACCGTATAACACCAGGATCAGACAGAGTACAGTATAACACCAGGATCTCTCAGACTACAGTTTAACACCCGGATCAGTAAAACTACATTATAACACCAGGATCAGTCAGACTACAGTGTAACACCAGGATCACTCAGACTACAGTATAACACCAGGATCACTAAGACTACAGTATAACACCAGGGTCACTCAGATTATAACACGAGGATCACTCAGACTACAGTATAGCACTAGGATCTCTCAGACTAAAGTACAAACCCAGGATCAGTCAGACTACAGTCTAACACCCGGATCAGTCAGACTACAGTATAACACCAGGATCACTCAGACTACAGTATAACACCAGGATCACTCAGACTACAGTATAACACCAGGATCCCTCAGAATATAACACCAGGATCACTCAGACGACAGTATAACAGCGGGATCACTCAGACTACAGTATAACATCAGGATCCCTCAGACTACAGTATAGCACCAGGATCAGTCAGGCTACATTATAACACCAGGATCAATCAGACTACAGTATAACACCAGGAGCACTCAGACTACAGTATAGCACCAGGATCATTCAGGCTACATTATAACACCAGGCTCAGTCAGACTTCTTTATAACACCAGGATCAGTCAGACTATACTATAAAATCAGGATCAGTCAGATGACAGTGTAACACCAGGATCAGTCAGACTAGAGTATAACACCAGGATCACTCAGACAACACTATAATACCAGGATCAGTCAGACTACAGTATAACACCAGGAATACTCAGACTACAGTATAACACCAGGATCACTCAGACTACCGTATAACAGCAGGATCAGTCAGACTACAGTATAACACCAGGATCAGTCAGACTACAGTATAACACCAGGATCTCTCCGACTACAGTATAACACCAGGATCTCTCAGACTACAGTATAACACCTGGATCAGTCAGACTACAGTATAACACCAGGATTAGTCAGACTACAGTATAACACCAGGATCACTCAGATTATAACACGAGGATCACTCAGACTACAGTATAACACAAGGATCTCTCAGACTACAGTATAACACCAGGATCAGTCAGACTACAGTATAACACCAGGATCAGTCAGACAACAGTATAACAGCGGGATCACTCAGACTACAGTATAACACCAGGATCACTCAGACTCCAGTATAACACCAGGATCAGTCAGACTACACTAAAACACCAGGATCAGTCAGACTGCAGTATAACCCCAGAATCACTCAGATTCTAACACCAGGATCACTCAGACGACAGTATAACAGTGGGATCACTCAGACTACAGTATAACACCAGGATCAGTCAGACTACACTAAAACACCAGGATCAGTCAGACTACAGTGTAACACCAGGATCAGTCAGACTAGAGTATAACACCAGGATCAATCAGGCTACTGTATACCTCCAGGATAAGTCAGACTACAGTATGACACCAGGGTCAGTCAGACTAGAGAATAACACCAGGAGCACTCAGACTACACTACAATAACAGGATCAGTCAGACTACAGTATAACACCAGGAATACTCAGACTACAGTATAACACCAGGATTACTCAGACGACACTGTAAAACCAGGATCACTCAGACGACCGTATAACACCAGGATCAGTCAGACTATAATATATCACCAGGATGAGTCAGACTACAGTATAACACCAGGATCACTCAGACTGCCGTATAACACCAGGATCACTCAGACTATAGTATAACACCAGGATCACTCAGACTACAGTATAACACCAGGATCAGTCAGACTACAGTGTAACACCAGGATCACTCAGACCACAGTATAACACCAGGATCACTCAGATTACAACACCAGGATCACTCAGACTACAGTGTAACACCAGGATCAGTCAGAATACAGTATAACATCAGGATTAGTCAGACTACAGTATAAAACCAGGATCACTCAGACTAAAATATATCATCAGGATCAGTTAGACTACAGTGTAACACCAGGATCACTCAGAATACAATATAACACCAGTATCACTCAGACTACAACGTGACACCAGGATCAGTCAGACTAGAGTATAACACCAGGGTCACTCAGACTACAGTTTGACACCAGGATCAGGCAGACTAGACTATAACACCAGGATTACTCAGACTACACTATAATAACAGGATCAGTCAGACGACAGTATAACACCAGGATTACTCAGACTACACTATAATAACAGGATCATTCAGACTACAGTATAACACCAGGATCACTCAGACTACCGTATAACACCAGGATCAGTCAGACTAAATTATAACACCAGGATCAGTCAGTCTACAGTATAACACCAAGATCACTCAGACTAAAGTATAACACCAGGATCAGTCAGAATACAGTATAACACCAGGATTAGTCAGACTACAGTATAAAACCAGGATCACTCAGACTAAAGTATAACATCAGGATCAGTTAGATTACAGTGTAACACCAGGATCACTCAGATTACAACATCAGGATCACTCAGAGTACAGTATAACACAAGGATCTCGCAGACTACAGTATAACACCAGGATCAGTCAGACTACAGTATAACACCAGGATCACTCAGACTACAACGTGACACCAGGATCAGTCAGAATACAGTATAACACCAGGATCAGTCAGACTACGTTATTACACCAGGATCAGTCAGACTACCGTATATCACCAGGATCAGTCAGACTACAGTATACCACCAGGATCTCTCAGTCTACAATATAACACTAGGATCTCTCAGACTACAGTATAACACCAGGATCACTCAGACTAAAGTATAACACCAGGATCACTCAGATTACAACATCAGGATCACTCAGAGTACAGTATAACACTAGGATCTCTCAGACTACAGTATAACACCAGGATCACTCAGACTACAGTATAACACCAGGATCACTCAGACTACAGCAGATCAAAAGGATCACTGAGACTACTGTATATCAACAGGATCACTCAGCCTAAAGTATAACATCAGGATCACTGAGACTACATTGTAACACCTGGATCAGACAGACTACCGTATAACACCAGGATCACACAGACTGCAGTATAGCACCAGGATCAGTCAGGCTACATTATAACACCAGGATCAATCAGACTACAGTATAACACCAGGAGCACTCAGACTACAGTATAGCACCAGGATCATTCAGGCTACATTATAACACCAGGCTCAGTCAGACTTCTTTATAACACCAGGATCAGTCAGACTATACTATAAAATCAGGATCAGTCAGATGACAGTGTAACACCAGGATCAGTCAGACTAGAGTATAACACCAGGATCACTCAGACAACACTATAATACCAGGATCAGTCAGACTACAGTATAACACCAGGAATACTCAGACTACAGTATAACACCAGGATCACTCAGACTACCGTATAACAGCAGGATCAGTCAGACTACAGTATAACACCAGGATCAGTCAGACTACAGTATAACACCAGGATCTCTCCGACTACAGTATAACACCAGGATCTCTCAGACTACAGTATAACACCTGGATCAGTCAGACTACAGTATAACACCAGGATTAGTCAGACTACAGTATAACACCAGGATCACTCAGATTACAACATCAGGGTCACTCAGACTACAGTATAACACTCGGATCTCTCAGACTACAGTATAACACCAGGATCAGTCAGACTACAGTATAACACCTGGATCAGTAAAAATACATTATAACACCAGGATCACTCAGACTACAGTATAACACCAGGATCACTCCGACTACAGTATAAAACCAGGATCACTCAGATTACAGTATAACACCAGGATCAATCAGACTACAGTATAACAGAAGGATCACTCAGAGTACAGTACAATACCAGGATCAGTCAAACTATAGTATAACACCAGGATCATTCAAACTACATTGAAACACCAGGATCAGTCAGTCTCCAGTATAACACCAAGGTCACTCAGACTACAGTATAAAACCAGGATCACTCAGATTATAACATGAGGATCACTCAGACTACAGTATAACACTAGGATCTCACAGACTAAAGTATAAACTCAGTATCAGTCAGACTACAGTATAACACCCGGATAAGTCAGACTACAGTCTAACACCAGGATCACTCAGACTACAGTATAACACGAGGATCACTCAGATTATAAAACGAGCATCACTCAGACGGCAGTAAAACAGCGGGATCACTCAGACTACAGTATAGCACCAGGATCAGTCAGGCTACATTATAACACCAGGCTCAGTCAGACTACAGCATAACACCAGGATCAGTCAGACTAGAGTATAACACCAGGATCACTCAGACTACAGTGTGACACCAGGATCAGTCAGACTACAGTATAACACCAGGATCAGTCAGACTACAGTATAACACCTGGATCAGTCAGACTACAGTATAACACCAGGATCATAGAGACTTCAGTATAACACAAGCTTCACTCAGACTACAGTATACCACCAGAATCCTGCAGACCACATTATAACACCAGGATCAGTCAGCCTGCAGTATAACACCAGGATCAGTCAGACTACAGATAACACCAGGATCACTCAGACTAGAGTTTGACACCAGGATAAGTCAGAATAAAGTATAACACCAGGATCTGTCAGCCTATATTATAACGCAAGAATCAGTCAGTCTACAGTATAACACCAGGATCTCTCAGACTACAGTATAACAACTGGATCCGTCAGACTACAGTATAAAACCAGGATCACTCAGACAAAAGTATAACATCAGGATCAGTCAGACTACAGTGTAACACCAGGATCACTCAGACTACAGTATAACACCAGGATCACTCAGATTACAAATGGCCTCTATCTGCACTGTGGGGTTTCTGTGATTCTCTGTGATCAGGATCACTCAGACTACAGTATAACACTAGGATCTCTCAGACTACAGTATAACACCAGGATCAGTCAGACTACAGTATAACACCAGGATCAGTCAGACAACAGTACAACACCAGGATCACTGAGACTACAGAAGAACACCAGGATCAGTAAAACTACATTATAACACCAGGATCACTCAGACTACAGTATAACACTAGGATCAGACAGACTACAGTATAAAACCAGGATGACTCAGACTACAGTATAACACCAGGATCTGTCAGACTACAGTGTAACACCAGGATTACTCAGACTACAGTATAACACCAGGATCACTAAGACTACAGTATAACACCAGTATCACTCAGATTATAACACGAGGATCACTCAGACTACAGTATAACACAAGGATCTCTCATACTACAGTATAACACCAGGATCAGTCAGACTACAGTATAACACCAGGATCAGTCAGACAACAGTATAACAGCGGGATCACTCAGACTACAGTATAACACCAGGATCACTCAGACTCCAGTATAACACCAGGATCAGTCAGACTACACTAAAACACCAGGATCAGTCAGACTGCAGTATAACCCCAGAATCACTCAGATTCTAACACCAGGATCACTCAGACGACAGTATAACAGTGGGATCACTCAGACTACAGTATAACACCAGGATCAGTCAGACTACACTAAAACACCAGGATCAGTCAGACTACAGTGTAACACCAGGATCAGTCAGACTAGAGTATAACACCAGGATCAATCAGGCTACTGTATACCTCCAGGATAAGTCAGACTACAGTATGACACCAGGGTCAGTCAGACTAGAGAATAACACCAGGAGCACTCAGACTACACTACAATAACAGGATCAGTCAGACTACAGTATAACACCAGGAATACTCAGACTACAGTATAACACCAGGATTACTCAGACGACACTGTAAAACCAGGATCACTCAGACGACCGTATAACACCAGGATCAGTCAGACTATAATATATCACCAGGATGAGTCAGACTACAGTATAACACCAGGATCACTCAGACTGCCGTATAACACCAGGATCACTCAGACTATAGTATAACACCAGGATCACTCAGACTACAGTATAACACCAGGATCAGTCAGACTACAGTGTAACACCAGGATCACTCAGACCACAGTATAACACCAGGATCACTCAGATTACAACACCAGGATCACTCAGACTACAGTGTAACACCAGGATCAGTCAGAATACAGTATAACATCAGGATTAGTCAGACTACAGTATAAAACCAGGATCACTCAGACTAAAATATATCATCAGGATCAGTTAGACTACAGTGTAACACCAGGATCACTCAGAATACAATATAACACCAGTATCACTCAGACTACAACGTGACACCAGGATCAGTCAGACTAGAGTATAACACCAGGGTCACTCAGACTACAGTTTGACACCAGGATCAGGCAGACTAGACTATAACACCAGGATTACTCAGACTACACTATAATAACAGGATCAGTCAGACGACAGTATAACACCAGGATTACTCAGACTACACTATAATAACAGGATCATTCAGACTACAGTATAACACCAGCATCACTCAGACTACCGTATAACACCAGGATCAGTCAGACTAAATTATAACACCAGGATCAGTCAGTCTACAGTATAACACCAAGATCACTCAGACTAAAGTATAACACCAGGATCAGTCAGAATACAGTATAACACCAGGATTAGTCAGACTACAGTATAAAACCAGGATCACTCAGACTAAAGTATAACATCAGGATCAGTTAGATTACAGTGTAACACCAGGATCACTCAGATTACAACATCAGGATCACTCAGAGTACAGTATAACACAAGGATCTCGCAGACTACAGTATAACACCAGGATCAGTCAGACTACAGTATAACACCAGGATCACTCAGACTACAACGTGACACCAGGATCAGTCAGAATACAGTATAACACCAGGATCAGTCAGACTACGTTATTACACCAGGATCAGTCAGACTACCGTATATCACCAGGATCAGTCAGACTACAGTATACCACCAGGATCTCTCAGTCTACAATATAACACTAGGATCTCTCAGACTACAGTATAACACCAGGATCACTCAGACTACAGTATAACACCAGGATCACTCAGATTACAACATCAGGATCACTCAGAGTACAGTATAACACTAGGATCTCTCAGACTACAGTATAACACCAGGATCACTCAGACTACAGTATAACACCAGGATCACTCAGACTACAGCAGATCAAAAGGATCACTGAGACTACTGTATATCAACAGGATCACTCAGCCTAAAGTATAACATCAGGATCACTGAGACTACATTGTAACACCTGGATCAGACAGACTACCGTATAACACCAGGATCACACAGACTGCAGTATAGCACCAGGATCAGTCAGGCTACACTATAACACCAGGATCAGTCAGACTACAGTGTAACACGAGGATCAGTCAGACTAGAGTATAACACCAGGATCAATCAGGCTACTGTATACCTCCAGGATAAATCAGACTACTGTATGACACCAGGATCAGTCAGACTAGAGTATGACACCAGGATCACTCAGACTACAGTTTGACACCAGGATCAGGCAGACTAGAGTATAACACCAGGATTACTCAGACTACAGCATAACACCTGGATCAGACAGACTACATTATAACACCAGGATCACACAGACTAAAATATAGCATCAAGATCAGTCATGTGGTGTATGTGCCTTTAAGAGCCCCTGTGTGCTGCAGTGCCGGTAGTGGCCACTCGGGCTATATAAGCCTGTCTAGTGTCTTGTATCTTTTAGTTCACCTCCAGACTTTGTTCAGTAAACACCTGTTAAACCAACTGCAGCATTCCGTGTCTCCATTAACACACGGATACAACAGTGGCGACGAATTGGAAACGGACTTACCTGCAATTCGGCAGCACCTCAAGGAGATCGATTCCTCAGATGAAGGTCGAAGAAAAAAAGAAAAAAGAAAAAACTGTGGTTTCACCAGCTAGCCGGGCTGGTGGCAGGTACTGCAATAATTCTTCCTGGGCGGCTGACTGGGGCTCGATCGGGTGGCTCTGCAGCAGGGCCGAGCAGCGAAGGCGGAGGCAAACAGAGACGGAGGGTGGAGAACTCGGGAGACGGCCAGCGCTGCAAAGCAGGTCGGCATCCGGACCAAGCAGAGGGAGGGAAAAGTCCCAGAGAGTCCGGCGGGAACGAGTCTCCAACTATTAAAAATATCTGTATAAATAAAAACCATGGAGAACAGCGTTGTCAGCAGCAGCAGTGGCAGGAATGCGCGGGAGGCGCCATTCTTTCTCGGCAGGGAAGAAAGGAAAGCGTGGGAGGCGCCATTTTTTTTTCAGGATGCCTAAGACTGGCAATATTATTGCTTTCGATAGTGATGTAGAGGATTGGACCACATATGTGGAAAGAGTGGAGGTATATTGCACAGCGAATGAAATAGAGGATGATAAAAAAGCATCGGTACTTCTAAACCTAATGGGCGCAAGGACATACAGGCTGTTACGAAACTTAATCACTCCAGCCAAACCGATGGACAAGAATTTTAAAGAGATTGTGGATACTCTACAGGAGCACTTAAACCCAACACCGCTGCTGATAGAGGAACGATTCAAATTCTTCAGGAGGAATCAGCACAAGAATGAAAGTAACGCTGATTACCTCACCGAATTAAGAAAGCTGTCAAAGCGCTGCCAATTCGGGGCAGGACTGGCAGATTCTCTTCGAGACAAATTCGTCTGCAGTCTCCTAAGTGAAGGAACACAGAAAAGGCTACTTTCTGAGAAAAATTTAACACTGGACAAGGCTTTCAGTGTGGCTGTATCATACGAAGCAGCAGCAAGAGGAGCTGCAGAGATACAGCAAAAGCCACAGGACTTCGGCACCCATGAAATGACAGGGTTTCGAGAGATGTTATCGCTGCGGCAGATCCACCCATGACCAGAGGGACTGCTGGTTCAAGGACAAAGCATGCAGGCAATGCGGAAAGATGGGACACATTGCACGTGTATGCCGATCTGGAAACAAAAAAATCCACTGACAGAAAAAAAATTAATAAGGAAAAGTACAGAAAGGTACAAATGATGACGGACAGTAGCTCCGAAGACCAGAAGAGCGATAGCGACTCCGGAAACAAGAGACTAAGCTGTCTCAAATTACACAATGTAATTGCCAAAGAAGATTACCAGACCATTTGGGTTACCCTCACGATAGCGGGGTCCCCAGTTAAAATGGAGCTAGATACAGGATCAGCTCTGACCGTCATAAGTCGACGGGATTACGAGCGGCTATTTCCGCATATACCTTTGAAAGACACATCCATTATGTTGAAAACATATACAGGGCAGAAAGTATAACCCAGAGGGAAAATAAGGGTGCCTGTTGTATACAACGGCAAGGAAATACAGAAGTTGTATTTATACGTTCTGCAAGATGGTGGTCCACCGCTGTTGGGACATGAATGGATCAGGAAGATACGTTTAGACTGGCACTCCATTCAGGCACTGACGGTGACCAGTAAGAAAAAAAATGATGATGACATCATACCTGAACGATTAAAAGACATCTTGGCCAACGCCAAAGAAGTGTTTCAACAGGAACTAGGAACCTTGAAAGGCATCACCGCCTCAATAAAAGTGGAAGATGCGGCAATTCCCAAGTTTTTTAAGGCAAGGCCAGTGCCATACGCAATTCGTCCAGCAGTTGAGGTAGAGCTGGAGAATTTGGAAAAGGCAGGCGTGTTATCCAAGATAGATTGGAGCGAGTGGGCAATACCCATCGTCCCGGTCATGAAGAAAACGTTGAATAATGATAAAGCTGAAGAACAGAGAAAAATTCGCATCTGTGGGGACTTCAAGGTGACTGTAAACCCGGTCCTTCACACGGTACAGTATCCTCTTCCGAGGATAGAAGATATTTTCGCCTCACTATCCGGAGGGAAACGTTTCACCAAAATTGACTTGGCACAGGCATATCTACAGATGGAGGTTGAGGAGGCCTCTAAAAAGTATCTCACGATAAACACACACAAAGGTCTGTACCAGTACAATCAACTGGTTTTCGGAGTAGCATCAGCTCCAGCTATCTGGCAAAGAGCTATGGAGCAAGTCCTGCAAGGGATTCCGGGGACTCAATGCTACCTAGACGACATCCTTGTAACAGGAGAAAACGACAACGAGCACCTTGCCAATTTGGAGCAGGTGCTCACTAGGCTGAGAGAACGGGGCCTACGAGCAAATCGCCCCAAGTGCGAATTTTTCCAGAAACAAATATCATATTGTATCATAAGGTTGCATAAGTCACCTGAAAAAATTGAAGCGGTTATAAAAGCCCCAGCACCTGAAAATGTCTCACAATTAAGGTCGTTCCTGGGATTGATAAATTACTATCATAAATTTTTACCGAACTTGTCAACTGTTCTGCACCCTCTTAACGAACTACTACAAACGGGAGTAAATTGGAAATGGAGCGAAGACTGTAAACGTGCCTTCCATAAATGCAAAGGCTTGATCACGTCCAAGGAAGTTTTGGCTCATTACAACCCATCACTGCCAATCAGACTGGCGTGCGATGCATCCCCTTACGGCGTAGGAGCAGTATTATCGCATAGATTCCCTGATGGCTCGGAGCGGCCGATAGCTTTTGCGTCACGCTCATTGAACTCAACTGAGCGTAACTATGCACAGATCGACAGGGAAGCACTCAGCCTGGTATGGGGAGTGAAGAAATTCAACCATTACCTACACGGACAAAAATTTACCTTGTTGACTGACCATCAACCCCTCGTCTCCATATTCAACCCTAAAAAGGGCGTTCCCATTATGACAGCGCAAAGGCTACAGAGGTGGTCCCTTTTCCTAGGGGCACACCAATATGACATAGAATACAAAGGATCAAAACAGCATGGAAATGCTGACGGTTTATCGCGCCTACCGTTGCCAACGGTAGAAGAGGCACCTACAGTGGACCCAGTGGAGATGTTCCACTCAACCATAGTGGAATGTCTACCAGTAACAAATTCTACCATTGAAAAGGAAACGAGAAATGATCCGACTCTCTCACGAGTCTACGATTTAACGGTGAAGGGATGGCCAGCACATGGCGAACCACTGTTGCCAGCATTCTCGCAAAGAAGAGAACAGCTGTCAGTGTGCTGAGGAACCTTCATGTGTGGATCCAGAGTGGTGATTCCACCCAAACTCCAGGATAAAGTGCTAAAGGAGCTTCACGAGGGGCATCTGGGTGGAGTGAAAATGAAGAACATAGCCGGAGCGTTTGTGTGGTGGCCAGGTATCGATGGAGACATCGAAGAAATGACCATGGGCTGTCTAGGATGCCAGAAGGTCCAAAACGCCCCACCACAAGCCCCTCTACATCCATGGGAGTGGCCCTCATCTCCATGGCAAAGGGTACACATCGACTTTGCTGGTCCATTTATGGACTCAATGTTCTTAATCGCGGTTGATGCACACTCCAAGTGGCCGGAGGTAATAAAGATGTCCTCCACCACCACGGAAAAAACCACCACAGTATTAAGGACCATATTTGCCAGGAATGGGCTGCCTGAACAGATCTGTTCTGATAATGGACCGCAATTTGTGTCTGAAGAATTCAGGAAGTTCTTAAAAAACAATGGGGTTAAGCACTACACGTCCGCCCCATACCATCCCGCCACCAATGGATTGGCTGAAAGGTTTGTCCAGACCTTCAAGAAGGCCATAAAGGCCATGGGTAATGAAGACATAAATCTACAGCATAAGGTAGATAACTTCTTCTTTGCATACAGGAATGCAACACATGTGGTTACAAACCAAACTCCCGCCATGATGTTTTTCAATAGAAGACTAAGATGCCGGCTGGATTTGATCAAGCCAAACATCAGAAGGGATGTAGAGAACCGACAATTTCAAGGCATGAATGAAAGGCCAACTAGAACCTTCCAGATAGGTCAACAAGTTTTGGCCCGGGACTACCGTACCGAGAAATAGCAGCCTGGAACTATTTGCACACGACTAGGACCGCTGATGTATACCGTGAACATTGGAGAAGGCATAATAAGGCGCCATGCTGACCAGATCATAGAGTCATCCGAAAAGGGACAACCTACACCACAACTCTATACGCCTAATGATGAAGCAAAGATACCCATAGTATCTACCTCCGATCCGGTGATACTGGAACCAGATGAACACGACACTGGCATTCAAGCCGAATCGACATTGCCAAAAGAACCTACTACACCACCGAAAACTACTACACCACCGAGGCGTTATCCGGACCGAGTCAGGAAGCCTCCAGAGAGACTGACTTATAATTGATTAACTGCAGCAAATGTGTAGATTATTGTTCTTGTAAACATGTTAATTAATGATTACTTAAAATGTTATGTACTGGTTGTTTAAAAGGGGAGGAATTGTGGTGTATGTGCCTTTAAGAGCCCCTGTGTACTGTAGTGCCGGTAGTGGCCACTCGGGCTATATGAGCCTGTATAGTGTCTTGTATCTTTTAGTTCACCTCCAGGCTTTGTTCAGTAAACACCTGTTAAACCAACTCCTGCATTCCGTGTCTCCATTAACACACGGATACAACAACTCAGACTACAGTATAACACCAGGATCACTCAGACTACAATATAACATCAAGATCACTCACACTACAGTACAACAGCAGGATCAATCAGACTACAGTATATCAACAGGATCACTCAGACTACAGTATATCAACAGGATCAGTCAGACTACAGTGTAACATCAGGATCACTCAGACTACAGCATAACAGCATGTTCACTCAGACTACAGTATAACACCAGGATCTCTCAGACTACAGTGTAACACCAGGATCTTTCAAACTACAGTATAACACTAGGATCAGTCAGACTACAGTATAATACCAGGATCAGTCAGACTACAGTATAACACCAGGATCACTCAGACTACAGTAAAACACCAGGATCGCTCCGACTACAGTATAACACCAGAATCAGTCAGACTACAGGATAACACCAGGATCAGTTAGGCTACAGTATAACACCAGGATCTCACAGACTACAGTATAATACCAGGAACACTCAGACTACAGTATAACAGCAGGATCACTCAGACTACAGTTGAAGAGCAGGATCACACAGACTGCAGTATAACACAAGGATCACTCAGACTACAGTATAACACCAGGATCTCTCAGGCTACATAAGAACACCAGGATCAGTCAGACTACAGTATAACACCAGGATCTCTCAGGCTACATAATAACACCAGGATCAGTCAGACTACAGTATAACACCAGGTTCATTCAGGCTACAGTATAACACCATGATCTCTCAGACAACAGAATAATACGAGGATCAGTCAGACTACAGTTTAACACCAGGATCAGTCAAACCAAATTATAACTGCAGGATCAGCCAGAGTACAGTATAACACCCGGATCACTCAGACTACAGTTTCACATCAGGATCAGTTAAAATATGGTATAACACCAGGATCAGTCAGACTATATTATAAAACCAGGATCTATCGGACTACAGTATAACACCCGGATTACTCAGACTACAGTATAACACCAGGATCACTCAGACGGCAGTATAACACCAGGATCATTCAAACTACAGTACAACAGCAGGATCACTCAGACTACAGTATAACACCAGGATCTCTCAGACTACAGTATAACACCAGGATCTCTCAGACTACAGTATAACACCAGGATCAGTCAGACTGCAGTATAACACCAGGATCAGTCAGGCTACATTATAACACCAGGGTCTCTCAGGCAACAGTATAATACCAGTATCAGTCAGACTAAAGTATAACACCAGGATCTCTCAGATTAGAGTACAACACAAGGATCACTCAGATTACAACAACAGGATCATTGATACTACAGTATAACAGCAGGATCTCTCAGACTGCAGTATAACACCAGGATAACTCAGCCTACAATATAACACCAGGATCAGTCAGACTACAGCATAGCACCAGGATCGCTCAGACTACAGTACAACACCAGGATCACTCAGGCTACAGTATAACACCAGGATCAGTCAATACTAAAGTATAACAGCAGAATGACTCAGACTACAGTATAACACCAGGGTCACTCAGACCACAGTATAACAACAGGAGCAGTCAGACTACAGTATAACACCAGGGTCACTCAGACTACAGTATAACACCAGGATCACTCAGACTGCAGCATAACAGCATGTTCACTCAGACTACAGTATAACACCAGGATCACTCAGACTACAGTATAACACCAGGATCAGTCAGACTACAGTTTAACACCAGGATCAGTCAAACTACGTTATAACTCCAGGATCAGTCAGAGTACAGTATAACACCCAGATCACTCAGACTACAGTTTCACACCAGGATCAGTTAAAATACTGTATAACACCAGGATCAGTCAGACTGCAGTATAACACCAGGATCACTCAGATTACAACACCAGGATCACTGATACTACAGTATAACAGCAGGATCACTCAAACTACAGTACAACACCAGGATCTGTCAGACTACAGTATAACACCAGGATCACTCAGACTACAGTATAACACCAGGATAACTCAGACTACAGTATAGCACCAGGATCAGTCAGACTACAGCATAATACCAGGATCACTCAGACTACAGTATAACACCAGGATCAGTCAGACTACAGTATAACACCAGGATCACTCAGACTACAGTATATCACCAGGACCTGTCAAACTACAGTATAACACCAGGATCAGTCAGGCTGCAGGATAACACCAGGATCAGCCAGGCTACAATATAACACCAGGACCTCTCTGACTACTGTATAATAACAGGATCACTCAGACTACAGTATAACACTAGGATCACTCAGACAACTGTATAACAGCAGCATCTACTCATACTACAGTATAACAGCAGGATCACTCAGACTACAGTATAACACCAGGATCACTCAGACTACTGTAGAGCACCAGCATCAGTCAGACTGCAGTATAACGCCAGGATCACTCAGACTACAGTATAACACCAGGATCACTCAGACTACAGTATAACACCAGGATCGCTCAGACTACAGTGTAACACCAGGATCAGTGAGACTACAGTATAACAGCAGGATCAGTCAGACTACAGTGTAACACCAGGATCAGTCAATGGCCTAGAAATTCAGTATTGCCACGTTTGGGGCGCTACAGCCGTGCGTTTGCTAAATTTTGTGCCCGGCGCAACTTTGCGCCACCTTCGCCGATATTCAGTTGCGTCGCCCCAAAAGGTTGCTGCTGCCCTAAAGCAGGTGATGCACGACTATCATAAGGCACTAAGCCGGCGAGCCGGGGCGCTAACACCAAGGGCGGGTGCAGCGCAGGTGCAGCGAGTTGCTGATTGAAGGCAGACACTCTGGCGCCGGTCAGCTCTTAAAGGGGGAGGGTGGAATTGTTTGGCTGCCACGCCCTGCACACTACAGCCCTGAAGCAAGGCCTGACTACTGCTGCTTGAACTGTTCAACGCCCAGGACAATGGAGAAGGCCAGGGAGAGAGCGCAGTTCTTCAGCGAGGGTGACCTGAGGGTACTGGTTGGCGCAGTGGAGTGCAGGCGCCTTGTCCTCTTCCCTGAAGGTGGCAGGAGGCCGTTGCCCAGCGACTGTCGAAAAGCCTGGAGGGAGGTGGCAAACAGGGTGACCTCCAACAGCGTGGTTGGCAGGACTCCAATTCAATGCAGAAAAACATTCAATGACCTCACTCGGGTTGTCAGGGTGAGTACCCTTTCCATTATCCTCCTCATCCCTGCATGTGCACCTCACTTTATGGCCAAAGGGACCTGAAAGCCCTAATGCCCAGCCCTCATCCAGCAGCTATGGGACTGTCATGAAAATCACTTGCACATTCAGGACTTCACACACTGTCAGGGCTATTCCACCATGGGAGGCAGTGCAGGCAAGATGATGGCTTCACACTGTCAGGGCTATTCCACCATGGGAGGCAGTATAGGCAAGATGATGGCTTCACACTGTCAGGGCTATTCCACCATAGGAGGCAGTGCAGGCAAGATGATGGCTTTACACTGTCAGGGCTATTCCACCATGGGAGGCAGTGCAGGCAAGATGATGGCTTCACACTGTCAGGGCTATTCCACCATGGGAGGCCATGCAGGCAAGATGATGGCTTCACACTGTCAGGGCTATTCCACCATGGGAGGCAGTGCAGGCAAGACGATGGCTTCACACTGTACTTAGAGGCCGTCCTTTCTCTTGCAGGGCAAGCTGGTGCACAACCGAAGGCAGCAGCGACAGGCCGGGAGAGGCCGTGCTGACCTCAAATGGCTCAGCGACCTGGAGCAGCATGTGGAGCGCATTATGTCGGGCCGGCTGATTGGCCCCGTCGCCAGTGGAGATGCCGACCCTGTTGTGGGCGCCAATGATAAGGGCACCACCTTTTTGTCCTCTCTCTTTCCACTTGCGCCTCACACCAGCATCCTTTGCCACTCTTGAACCAATGCATAGCAGCACTCCTCCCTCCCTCGCTGCCGCCCTGTCCTCACTCTAAAGCAACTCTTGTGCCTCCCTGCTTTCAGATGGTGAATCGACAGGTGAGGAGGCGGGCCCTCAAGCTGGCACTGTGAGTGAATTGGAGGGCGAGGAGGAGGAAGAGGAAGCCGGACCATCAGTGCCACTCTCAGCCGAGGCAGCCCATGGCCATGATGGGGACACATCTTCCCTGGAGGGGAGCAGGGGGGAAGTTTCGGAGGAGAGTGAAGCTCCGGGGCCCAGCGGGCTGCAGCAACGTGGGAGAGGTGGAGAAGCTCGGCGGCCTTCTCCCCGGAGGGTGATTGCGGCCTCCAGTCCTGCTACGGTGAGCGCAGAGGAGGTGCGGCTCCTTGCGGAAATGGGCGCCCAGGCTGAGCGCAGGCACACTGAGCTCATGGCTGCAGTGGCAAGGATGCCTGACTCCATAGAGTCACTGGCAAGGAGTGTACAGGAATTCAGGGCAGCACAGGCCAGGAGTCCACAAGAATTCAGTGCAGCACAGGACAGGAGTCTGCAGGACTTCGCTGCATCACAGGCGGCTTCCAGCCAAGTGCTCAGTCGTGCTGTGCATTCACTGGCTGGTGTCATGCAGACACTGATCAGGGCCACACGGGCACTAACTGCTGCCACCCTCACTGGTTCGGCCAGGCATCGCCGGGGCACTCGCCGCGCTGCAGCAGCCCAGCAGTCTGTGCTTCAGCAGATTGCTGAGCATGCTGCAGTGCTGGTCCGTGCGAGTGCCAGTGTATTAGCCGACCAGGGAGTGCCTGTGCTCTGTCAGGTTGGCAGCATTCCTGCAGCCAACACTGTCACTCCTCCACTGCAGCTGCCACCAGCTGTAGGACAGACTGCTGCCGCGCAAGCAGAGTTGGAGCAGTCAGCAGCCGGCCCCTCCAGGCCCAGAGCTGGTCCAGGCCGACCCCCAAGGGCATCTGCCGTCTCACCATCTGACCCTCAGCAGCCTTCCCCCAGCCTTGCTGCAGCCACTGAGGTCCCATTAAGGAGGAGCTGCAGGGCGGGAAGGGGCCACTCGCGGAAGCGAGATGGATCACCCTCGCAGGGGTAAAAGTAGAAGGTGTGGCCAAATGATTTTTTTATATATGAGGCCGAGACTGTTGTGTTCTTTTATATATGAAGGCCGAGACTGTTGTGTTTGTTTTTTATAAAGGCTGAGGATAATGGTCATTTTTGTTTAACTGCTTTTTGCATTTTCTGAAGGTTGTGAGAGCCAGTTATGTCTCTGACTGTTTTTTGGGGGGTTTCTCTGAATTAGTTTGTCATGCGGGAAGGGCACAGTGTTTGTACATTAAAAAAATTTCTTTAATCGCACTGTCCATGTTTGATTTGGGAATTATTTGTTGCCTTGACCGGCTGAGGGCTTGCGGAGGGGCTACATTCATCTTCTTTCATTGGCACAAGCCATTCCCTGAGAGGGGGCCTAGAACCGAGTTGCAATAAGCCGCCGACGGACGGCCCTTGCACTTTGTGCCTCCCTCCCGCGCTGGTGCTCCTCCTCACCCTCCTCCTCCTCCTCCTCCTCCTCCTCCTCTGGTGGTCCTCCAATGTCTACTGGCAGTAGCTGAGTCCTGCGGATGGCCAGGTTATGCAGCATGCAGCACACTACAACGAAATGGGAGACTCACTCAGGTGAGTACTGTAGGGCTCCCCCGGAACGATCCAGACAGCGGAACCATTGCTTGAGCACGCCGATTGTGTGCTCAATGATGTTCCTGGTCGCTTGATGGTTGTCATTGTATCGCTCTTCAGCAGGGGTGCTGGGCGCACGGAGCGGGGTCATCAGCCAGGTGCACAAAGGATAGCCTTTGTACCCGAGAAGCCATCCTCGTGGGTGATGCTGGGCTTACGAAAACGTCTGCCACTGAAGTCTGACGCAGGATGAAGGCATCGTGGCTGCTGCCTGGATAGCGGGCATTGACAGCTAGTATGAGCTGCCTGTGGTCACACACCAACTGCACGTTGAGCGAATGGTAGCCCTTCCAGTTGCGGTAATCCTCAGCATTCTCTAGAGGTGCCCGCAAAGCCACATGCGTGCAGTCAATGGCGCCCTGCACCATGGGGAAGCCCGCTAATGCTGCAAATCCCATTGCACGCTCTTGCTGCTTGTCCAGGGTCATGGGGTAGGAGATGAACTGACGTCTCCTTCTGAAAAGGGCATTGGTCACCTGGCGGATGCAGCAATGTACCGCAAACTGGGAGATGTTGGAAATGTCGCTGGTAGCGGTTTGGAAGGAGCCGGTGGCATAGAAGTTGAGAGCCACCGTCACCTTCACTGCCACCGACAGAGACGTCCTGCTTCTCAGCTGTGGCTGCAGATCTCTGCGAAGCAGGTGGCAGATCTCAGTGACCACCTCCCTTCTGAATCGCAGCCTCCGAACACACTGCTCCTCAGACATGTTCAGATATGAGAACTGCTGGCGGTATTGATGCGCTATCAATTACTCATAAAAGACTGAGAGTTAAGAGAGTAACTAAAGGCTTTTATTAACAAAAGAATGAAGGTCTGCCTCGAGTGGTCGACCGGTCCAGAATAAAAAGGGGCTGGGGAGCAGTCACCTTTATACTAGGACTTGTGGGAGGAGTCAGCCGAGGCATGTCCAGGCATGTACACAGTGGAATACAAACAGTGGTTTACCACATTCACCCCTTGTTTAAAATTGAGTCCGGCGGGGTGAAGTGTATTAAAAGTTAGTGTATTGGAGTCTCTCCGGAGGTCTTGTCTGCCGCTGTGATCGGCGTGGCGACGGCAGGGGTAGTGGAGCTTCCGGCGTCGAGTCCCGTGTAGGCTGTGGCACAGGCGTGTCGTCCTCGTAGATGTCGAGCGGGTCGCTGGGCCCAGGCCTGCCGTCTGCTGGGGCTGGATATCGGATTGTGGGGGGGGGGGTGGTAGTGAGTAGTGGGTTACTGCGGCCCCCGAGGGCGCAAGGTCTCTTATGGAGACTGTGTCCTCCCGCCCGTCCGGGTATGCAATGTAAGCATACTGGGGGTTGGCGTGGAGGAGGTCGACCCTCTCGACCAGGGGGTCCGTTTTATGGGTCCTCACGTGCCTTCTCAGTAGGACCGGCCCTGGGGACGTCAGCCATGGCGGTAGCGATGTCCCCGATGTGGACTTCCTTGGGAAGACAAACATTTTCTCATGAGGGGTGGCGTTAGTGGCAGTGCAGAGCAGTGACCGAATAGAGTGGAGCGCATCGGGGAGCTCGTCCTGCCAGCGGGAGGTTGGAAGGCCCCTAGACTTTAAGGCTAGCAGGGCGGCCTTCCAAACTGTCGCATTTTCTCTTTCCACCTGTCCGTTCCCCCGGGGGTTGTAACTGGTGGTCCTGCTTGTAGCAATACCCCTAGTTAGCAGGTACTGACGGAGTTCGTCGCTCATAAACGATGAGCCCCGGTCGCTATGGATATAGCTGGGGAAACCGAACAGGGTGAAGAGGTCGTTCAGACATTTAATGACCGTGGCACTGGTCATGTCCGGGCAGGGGATGGCGAACGGGAAACGGGAGTACTCATCAATAATATTGAGGAAGTACACATTGTGGTCGGAGGAGGGGAGAGGCCCTTTAAAATCAACGCTCAGGCGCTCGAAGGGGCGAGTGGCTTTTATCAGGTGGGCCCTGTCTGGTCTATAAAAGTGCGGTTTGCACTCAGCGCAGACTTGGCAGTTCCTGGTCATGGTCCTGACCTCCTCAATAGAGTAAGGCAGGTTGCGGGCCTTGGTGAAGTGGAAGAACCTGGTGACCCCCGGGTGGCAGAGGTCATTGTGGAGGGCCCGCAGTCTATCGATCTGCGCGCTGGCGCAGGTGCCACGCGATAGCGCATCCGGGGGTTCATTGAGCTTCCCGGGCCGGTACAAGATCTCATAATTGTAGGTGGAAAGTTCGATTCTCCACCTCAAGATCTTGTCATTTTTGATTTTGCCCCTCTGCTTGTTGTTAAACATGAAAGCAACTGAACATTGGTCAGTGAGCAGGGTAAATCGTTTTCCGGCCAGGTAGTGCCTCCAATGACGCACAGCCTCCACAATCGCCTGGGCCTCCTTCTCAACAGCGGAGTGTCTGGTCTCCGGGCCTTGGAGGGTTCGTGAAAAGAAGGCCACGGGTCTCCCCGCCTGATTGAGGGTAGCGGCCAGGGCAAAGTCGGACGCGTCGCTTTCCACCTGGAAGGGGATGGATTCGTCCACTGCGTGCATGGTGGCTTTGGCAATGTCTTCCTTGATACGGTGGAAGGCTAAGCGGGCCTCTGCCGTCAAGGGAAAAGAGGTGGACTTGATCAGCGGATGGGCCTTGTCCGCATAGTAGGGGACCCACTGGGCGTAATAGGAGAAAAACCCTAGGCACCTCTTCAGGGCCTTGAGGCAGTGGGGCAGTGGGAGTTCCATAAGGGGACGCATCCGGTCGGGGTCGGGGCCGATGACTCCGTGTTCCACAACACAGCCAAGGATGGTGAGGCGGTTCATGCGGAATATGCACTTCTCCTTGTTATATGTCAGGTTCAGGAGTTGGGCGGTGCGGAGGAATTTTTCGAGGTTTGCGTCATGGTCCTGCAAGTCACGGCCGCAGATGGTCACATTGTCCAGATATGGGAAAGTGGCCTGCAACGCATTTTGATCTACCATCCGGTCCATCTCCCTTTGGAAGACGGAGACCCCGTTGGTGACGGCAAAGGGAACCCTAAGGAAGTGATAGAGGTGGCCGTTTGCCTCAAAGGCAGTATACTGGCGGTCCTCAGGGCGGATAGGGAGCTGGTGGTACGCTGATTTCAGGTCAATGGTCGAGAAGACGCGGTACTGCGCGATCTGGTTGACCATATCAGCTATGCGGGGGAGTGGGTAGGCATCCAGCAGGGTGTAGCGATTTATTGTCTGGCTGTAGTCGATGACCAGGCGCTGCTTCTCGCCGGTCTTAACGACCACAACCTGGGCTCGCCAGGGGCTGGTGCTGCCCTCAATAATCCCTTCCTTCAGGAGCCGCTCCACTTCGGTTTTAATGAAAACCCTGTCCCCGGCACTGTATCGCCTGCTCTTTGTGGCGATGGGCTTACAGTCGGGGGTGAGGTTAGCAAACAGTGGCGGGGGGGTGACTCTGAGTGTGGAGAGGTTGCACCTGGTGCGCGGCGGGCAATTTGGGAGCTGCTGGCTGCGGACTGTGAGTGGGGGTAGGGGTCCACCGTACGCCATCGTAACACTTTTAAGGTGGCACTGAAAATCTAACCCCAGCAGGACGGCAGCGCAGAGGTCGGGCAGGACCAGAAGTTTAAAATGATCGTACACGGTCCCGTCTACTACGAGTGTCACAACGCAGTAGCCGCCGATGTCCGCCGACTGGGACTCGGAGGCCATAGAAATCCGCTGGTGCGCAGGCAGGACTGGGAGAGAGCAACGCCGCACCGTGTCGGGGTGGATGAAGCTCTCCGTGCTCCCAGAGTCAAAAAGGCAGATTGTATCGTGGCCATTTACCTTAATGTCCATTGTGGAACTGGCCAGCTGGTGCGGTCTAGCTTGGTCCAGTGTAACGGATGCCAGCGTAGGGGTCGGTGTGTCGCTGCGGGTATCAGATGAGGCGGTGTTGGGGGCCTGCTGCGTTCCGGCTGTCGTCCAAGATGGCGGCGTCCATGATCCCCATGTGGCTGGAGGCGTCCAAAATGGCTGCTGTACCGGTGGTTCGCACATGGCCGGGGAGGCCCAAGATGGCGGCCCGCATGGCCCACACGCGGCGCTGCTGGGGTTCGGGGTGGCTTTGGCCCTGCAGACGTTAGCGTATCACAGAATCACAGAATCACAGAAACCCCACAGTGCAGGTAGAGGCCATTTCGGCCCATCGAGCCTGCACCGACACATATCCCACCCGATCCCCGTAACCCCTGCACCAACACATATCCCACCCTATCCCCGTATTTAATCCCCCTAACACTAAGGGTCAATTTATCATAGCCAATCAACCTAACCTGCACATCTTTGGACTGTGGGAGGAAACCGGAGCACCCGGAGGAAACCCACGCAAACACGGGGAGAATGTGCAAACTCCACACAGACAGTCACCCGAGGCCGGATTCAAACCCGGGTCCCTGGCGCTGTGAGGCAACAGTGCTAACCACTATGCCACCATGCCGCCGTGTCCCTTCTTCCCGCAGCCCGAGCAGAACGCGTTTTTCGCCGGGCAGCGCGCTCTGGGGTGTTTTGCCTGGCCACAGAAGTAGCATTTCTGGCCTTGGGGCACTGCTGTCTGGCCTTGGGACACTGCTGCGGTAGTTGGGCCGTTGCTGGGGTGTGGCTGGGGTGGCACGGCGCTATGAGGCGGTCCTACCGTGTCCCAGGCTGTCATTCCCCGCGGTGTCCACGGTGCAGAGGAGTAGGCATCCATGCCCCGGTAGGCTGCATCCAATGATTGTGCGAGTTCAGAGGCCTTGTTGAGGTCGAGGTCACTCTGCTCCAACAGTCGCTGTCGGGTGTAATTGGATCTGTGGCCCGCTACAAAAGCGTCCCGGATAAGTTCCTCTGTGTACACGGCGGCCTTTACATCCTTACAACCACAGGCCCGGCCAAGCACAGACAGTGCCTGAAGGTATTCCACGGTCGATTCCCCAGGTTGTTGTTTACGACTCCCCAGAAGGTGCCTGGCATACACTTCGTTCACTGGGCGCGTGTACTGGTCCTTGAGGAGCTTGATAGCGTCCACGTACGAGGTCGCGTCTTGGATGACCGAGTACACTCGGTGGTTCACTTTGGAGGTCAGGACATCCAGTTTGTCCTCGTCCGATTTGATTGCTGCGGAGGCGGTCAGGAATTTTTCGAGACACTTAAGCCAGTGAGTAAACTTGGTGGATGAGTCCGCCTCCCGATGATCTAAGTCCAGGCATGCTGGTGTGAGGATCTTCTCCATTATAAAAATTTTGTTAATAAAATTGATGCGCTATCAATTACTCATAAAAGATTGAGAGTTAAGAGAGTAACTAAAGGCTTTTATTAACAAAAGAATGAAGGTCTGCCTCGAGTGGTCGACCGGTCCAGAATACAAAGGGGCTGGGGAGCAGTCACCTTTATACTAGGACTTGTGGGAGGAGTCAGCCGAGGCATGTCCAGGCATGTACACAGTGGAATACAAACAGTGGTTTACCACAGGTATACCCTGGGTGGGTAAGGCCTCCTGTGCCGATGCCTGTTGGCCCTTCTCTGTCTGGCCATGACTGGCACTCTCTCACGGCGTCTCTGAGCCCTTTGAATGCAATGAAGTAAGCCAATGTTTCCACCCATTGCAGCCCCCATTATATGTTTCGAATCAAGGCTATGGCACTGAAAGTTAAATCCAAGTGAAAAGCTCTGGCCTGAAGCCACAAGTACCTGTGCGAGCGTTGAGTCAAACCAGAAAGCTCTCTCCCTTTGTCTATCTCCAAATATCCGTCCCTCACAAAGAAGGAGTGGAACAAAATGGCTGCCACTTATACTGCAGGAGGAGTCCCCTTTAATTAGCGCCCCCCCACGCCCCGCAGCAACTGGGAAACGTTCCCCTCTACCAGTCGCTGGGGGTGCCAGGCGCACATAAGGGTGGCGCCACTAAAGTTCCTGTTCAGGGCGCACAAAGGGCGTTGCACCATGAAATGACGTCAGGATCTGCGCGCGCAGCTGAGCCGGCACAACGGTTTTGCACCGCCGCTAAATTTTAAGTGAAGTTCGCGAGAGGCGCAGATCGCACCGCACCCGGGCGCTAGCCGCTTAGCGCCCCACTTCTCCTCCTCCTAAGGCACTAGCGGCTGACGCTAACTATTATGTCCGTGTATAATTGAGACACGGACTGCAGGAGTTGATTATAACAAGTCTTTACTGAATGGAGACAACCTGGAACCTGAAACTACAGAAGCCTGCTAGGGCCTTTTATACAGGGGTGGTTGTAGTGTCCGTGTGTTGATAAAGACACTGAAGACAGGAGTTGGTTCATAGGTATTTACTAAGCAAAGTCTGGGGCGGGGGGGGTTCTAACGGATATACACAATATACAGGCTTATATAGCCCGAGTGGCAATTACCGACATTACAGCACACCTGGGGCTCTTAAAGGCACATACACCACAATTCCTCCCCTTTTAGCTAACCAGTACATCATATTTTAAGTAATTATTAATTACATGTTATAAGCAAAATAATATACATTGCTGTAGTTAATTAATTATAAGTTAGTCTCTCAGGAGGCTTCCTGACTCGGTCCGGATAACGCCTCGGGGGTGTAGTCGTTTCTGGTGGTGTAGTAGGTTCTTCTGGCAAGGCTGATTCGGCTTGAATGCCAGTGTCGGGTTCATCGGGTTCCAGTATCACCGGATCGGAGGTAGATATGGGTATCTCTACTTCATCGTTAGATGTATAGAGTTGTGGTGTAGGTTGTCCCTTTTCGGATGACTTTATGATTTGGTCAGCATGGCGCCTTATTATGCTTTCTCTGATGTCCACGGTATACATCAGTGGTCCTAGTCGTGTGCAGATAGTTCCAGGCTGCCATTTCTCGGTACGGTAGTCCCGGGCCAAAACCTGTTGACCTATCTGGAAGGCCTTTCATTCATGCCTTGAAACTGCCGGTTCTCCACGTCCCTTCTGATGTTGGGCTTGACCAAATTCAGCCGGCATCTTAGGTTTCTATTGAAGAACATCATGGCGGGAGTTTGGTTGGTAACCATATGTGTTGCATTCCTGTATGCGAACAAGAAGTTATCCACCTTGTGCTGAAGTTTTATGTCTTCATTACCCATGGCCTTTATGGCCTACTTGAAGGTCTGGACAAACCTTTCAGCCAATCCATTGGTGGCGGGATGGTATGGGACGGACGTGTAGTGCTTAATCCCATTGTTTTTTAAGAACTTTCTGAATTCTTCGGACACAAATTGCGGTCCATTATCAGAACATATCTGTTCCGGCAGCCCATTCCTGGCAAATATGGTCCTTAATACTGTGATGGTTTTTCCGTGGTGGTGGAGGACATCTTTATTACCTCCGGCCACTTGGAGTGTGCATCAACTGCGATTAAGAACATTGAGTCCATAAATGGACCAGCAAAGTCGATGTGCACCCTTTGCCAGGGAGATGAGGGCCACTCATATGGATGTAGAGGGGCTTGTGGTGGAGCGTTTTGGACCTTCTGACATCCTAGGCAGCTCTTGGTCATTTCTTCGATGTCTCCATCGATACCTGGCCACCATACAAATGCCCTAGCTAGGTTCTTCATTTTCACTCCACCCAGATGCCCCTCGTGAAGCTCCTTTAGCACTTTATCCTGGAGTTTGGGTGGAATCACCACTCTGGATCCACACATGAAGGTTCCTCGGCACACTGACAGCTGTTCTCTTCTTTGCGAGAATGCTGGCAACAGTGGTTCGCCATGTGCTGGCCATCCCTTCACTGTTAAATTGTAGACCCGTGAGAGAGTCGGATCATTTCTCGTCTCCCTTTCAATGGCAGAATTTGTCACTGGTAGACATTCCACTATGGTAGAGTGGAACATCTCTACTGGGTCTACTGTAGGTGCCTCTTCTACCGTTGGCAATGGTAGGCACGATAAACCGTCAGCATTCCCATGCTGTTTTGACCCTTTGTATTCTATGTTGTATTGGTGTGCCCCTAAAAAAAGGGACCACCTCTGTAGCCTTTGCGCTGTCATAATGGGAACACCTTTTTTAGGGTTGAATATGGAGATGAGGGGTTGATGGTCAGTCAACAAGGTAAACTTTTGTCCGTGTAGGTAATGGTTGAATTTCTTCACTCCCCATACCAGGCTGAGTGCTTCCCTGTTGATTTGGGCATAGTTACGCTCAGCTGAATTTAATGAGCGTGACGCAAAAGCTATCGGCCATTCTGAGCCATCAGGGAATTTATGGGATAATACTGCTCCTATGCCGTAAGCGGATGCATCGCACGCCAGTCTGATTGGCAGTGATGGGTTGTAATGAGCCAAAACTTCTTCGGATGTGATTAAGTCTTTGCATTTATGGAAGGCACGTTTACAGTCTTCGTTCCATTTCCAAATCACTCCTGTTTGTAGAAGTTCATTAAGAGGGTGTAGAAGAGTTGATAAGTTCGGTAAAAATTTATGATAGTAATTTATTAATCCCAGGAACGACCTTAATTGTGAAACATTTTCAGGTGCTGGGGCTTTTATAACCGCTTCAATTTTTTGAGGTGACTTATGCAACCCTTCCTTATTAATTATGTGGCCACAATATGATATCTGATTTTGGAAAAATTCGCACTTGGGGCGATTCGCTCGTAGGCCCCGTTCTTTCAGTCTAGTGAGCACCTGCTCCAAATTGGCAAGGTGCTCGTTGTCGTTTTCTCCTGTTATAAGGATGTCGGCTAGGTAGCATTGAGACCCCGGAATCCCTTGCAGGACTTGCTCCATAGCTCTTTGCCAGATAGCTGGTGCTGATGCTACTCCAAAAACCAGTCGATTGTACTGGTACAGGCCTTTGTGTGTGTTTATCGTGAGATACTTTTTAGAGGCCTCCTCAACCTCCATCTGTAGATATGCCTGTGCCAAGTCAATTTTGGTGAAATATTTCCCTCCGGATAGTGAGGCGAAAATATCTTCTATCCTCGGAAGAGGATACTGTACTGTGTGAAGGACCGGGTTTACAGTCACCTTGAAGTCACCACAGATGCAAATTTTTCTCTGTTCTTCATATTTATCTTTATTCAATGTTTTTTTCATGACTAGAACGATGGGTGTAGCCCATTCGCTCCAATCTATTTTGGATAATACGCCTGCTTTTTCCAAATTCTCCAGCTCTGCCTCGACTGCTGGACGTATTGCGTATGGCACCGGTCTCGCCTTAAAAAATTTGGGAATTGCTGCATCTTCCACTTTTATTGAGGCGGTGATGCCTTTCAAGGTTCCTAGTTTCTCTTGAAACACTTCTTTGGCGTTGGCCAAGATGTCTTTTAATCGTTCAGGTATGATGTCATCATTGTTTTTTTCCTTACTGGTCACCGTCAGTGCCTGAATGGAGTGCCAGTCTAAACGTATCTTCCTGATCCACTCACGTCCCAACAACGGTGGACCACCATCTTGTAGAATGTATAAATACAACTTTTGTATTTCTTTGCCGTTGTATACAACAGGCACCCTTATTTTTCCTTTGTGTTATACTTTCTGCCCCGTATATGTTTTTAAGATAATGGATGTGTCTTTTAGAGGTATATGCGAAAATAGCCTCTCGTAATCCCGTCGATTTATTACGGTTAAAGCTGATCCTGTATCTAGCTCCATTTTAACTGGGGACCCTGCTATTGTGAGGGTAACCCAAATGGTTTGGTAATCATCTTTGGCAAGTACATTATGTAATTTGAGACAGCTTAGTCTCTTGTTTTCGAAGTCGCTATCGCTCTTCTGGTCTTCGGAGCTACTGTTCGTCATCATTTGTACCTTCCTGTACTTTTCTTTATTGATCTTTTTTTTCCTGTCAGTGGATTTATTTTGTCCAGATCGGCATACCCGTGCAATGTGTCCAATCTTCCCGCATTGCCTGCATGCTTTGTCCTTGAACCAGCAGTCCCTCTGGTTATGGGTGGATCTGCCGCAGCGATAACATCTTTCGAAACCCTGTGTCATTTCATGGGTGCCGAAGTCCTGTGTCTTTTGTTGTATCTCTGCAGCTCCTTTTGCTGCTGCTTCATATGATACAGCCATACTGAAAGCTTTGTCCAATGTTAAATCTTTCTCAGAAAGCAGTCTTTTTTGTGTTCCTTCACTTAAGAGACCGCAAACGAATTTGTCTCGAAGATAATCTGATAGTCCTGCCCCGAATTGGCAGTACTTTGATAGCTTTCTTAATTCGGTTAGGTAATCAGCGTTACTTTCATTCTTGTGTTGATTTCTCTTGAAGAACTTGAATCGTTCCGCTATCAGCAGCGGTGTTGGGTTTAAGTGCTCCTGCAGGGTATCAACAATTTCTTTAAAATTCTTGTCCTTTGGTTTGGCTGGAGTGATTAAATTTCGTAACAGCCCGTATGTCTTTGCACCCATTAAGTTCAGAAGTAATGAAGCTTTTTTTTCATCTTCTATTCCATTTGCAGTGCAATATACCGTGCAGTGCAGCACGGTGGCATAGTGGTTAGCACTGTTGCCTCACAGCACCAGGGACCCGGGTTCGAATCCGGCCTCGGGCGACTGTCTGTGTGGAGTTTGCACATTCTCCCCGTGTTTGCGTGGGTTTTCTCCGGGTGCTCCGGTTTCCTCCCACAGTCCAAAGATGTGCGGGTTAGGTTGATTGGCTATGATAAATTGACCCTTAGTGTTAGGGGGATTAAATACATGGAGTTACGGGGATAGGGTGGGATATGTGTTGGTGTAGGGGTTACGGGGATCGGGTGGGATATGTGTCGGTGCAGGCTCGATGGGCCGAAATGGCCTCTATCTGCACTGTGGGGTTTCTGTGATTTCTGTGATACCTCTACTCTTTCCACGTATGTGGTCCAATCCTCTATTTCGCTATCAAAAGCATCAATATTACCAGATTTAGGCATTTCAGAAAAGATATGGCGCTTCCCGCGCTTTTATTTCTTTTCTGTATCAAAGATAGGGCACTTCTCGCGCTTTCCCGCCGCTGCTGCCGATAACAACGCTGTTTACTGTGGTTTCTGTTCTCTTTTTTTAAAATTTACTTTTGGAGACTTGTTCCCGCCGGAGGCCTGAGCGCTGACCTGCTTGCCGCGCCGGCCGTCTCCCGAGTGCTCCCTCCCAGTCCGTTATTGCTTGCCTCCGATTTCGCTGCCTGTCTCAGCTGTAGAGCCAGCCGCTGGAGCCCCAGCCTGATGCCCAGGAAGGATTAGCGCAGTACCTGCCACCAGCTTGGCCAGCTGGTGAAACCACAGCTTCTCTCACTTCCTTGAGTCTTCTGGACGTCCGAGGAATCGATGTCCTTGAGGTGCTGCCGAATTGCAGGTAAGTCCGTTTCCACTTCGTTGCCACTGTAGTGTCCGTGTGTTGATAAAGACACTGAAGACAGGAGTTGGTTCATAGGTATTTACTAAGCAAAGTCTTGGGGGGGGGGGTTCTAACGGATATACACAATATACAGGCTTATATAGCCCGAGTGGCAATTACCGGCATTACAGCACAACAGCACACCTGGGGCTCTTAAAGGCACATACACCACAGTGGTCACTGCCGGTACTGCAGTCTGAGACCAGTTATTCGCTTAAAGGTACATACACAACAATTCCTCCCCTTTTAGATAAACAGTACATAACATTCATTTAACAACTAAATAATAACTAATTACAATTACAATTACGGTTGCTAGATACATTGGTTGAAGTTAAGCAATTATAAGTTCAGTCTTTGAGGAGGCTTCCTGATTCTGTCTGGATAACGCCTCTTTGGGATATCAGGTTCTTCTGGCAAGGTTGAGTCGGGATCAATGTTGTTGTTTGGTTCGTCTGCTTTCAATATCACCGATTCTGTGGTAGATGCAATTGGTACTTCGGTTTCATCGTCAGGTGTATCAGATCATGGTGTGGAGTTGACGTTTTCCAGTGACTCTAGAATCTGGTCAGCATGGCGTCTTACAATGCTCTCCCCAACATCCACGGTATACATTAGAGGTCCTTGTCATGTACAGATCATTCCTGGCTGCCATTTCTCTGTGCGGTAGTCCCGGGCCAAAACTGGTTGACCTATCTTAAAACTCCTGGTCGGCCTTTCATTCATATTCTGAAACTGCCTGTTCTCCACATCTCTTCTGACATTTGGCTTAACCAAATCCAAGCGGCATCGTAGTCTTCGATTGAAGAACATCATGGCTGGAGTTTGGTTGGTAACCGTATGTGTCGCATTCCGGTAGGCAAACAAGAAGTTATCCACCTTGTGTTGTAGGGGTATATCTTCATTACACATTGCCTTGATAGCCTTCTTGAATGTTTGAACAAACCTCTCGGCCAATCCATTTGTGGCTGGATGATATGGGGCGGATGTGTAATGCTTAACACCATTGTTCTTTAAGAACCTCCGGAACTCTTCAGACACAAACTGTGGTCCATTGTCAGAGCAAATCTGTTCAGGCAGCCCATTCCTGGCGAATATGGTTCGTAAGACTGTGATCGTTTTTTCTGTGGTGGTTGAGGGCATTTTTATTACCTCTGGCCACTTTGAATGTGCATCCACCGCAATTAAAAACATCTAGTCCATAAAGGGACCAGCAAAATCAATGTGCACCCTTTGCCATGGAGATGAGGGCCACTCCCATGGATGTAGAGGGGCTTGTGGTGGGGCATTTTGGACCTTCTGGCATCCTGTACAGCTCTTGGTCATCTCTTCGATTTCTCTATCGATTCCCGGCCACCACACAAACGCTCTGGCTAAGTTCTTCATTTTTAACCCTCCCAGATGACCCTCATGAAGCTCATTGAGCACTCTGTCCTTCAATTTGGGTGGAATTACTACTCTGGATCCACACATCAAGGTTCCTCTGCACACTGACAGCTGTTCTCTTCTCGGCCAGAATGCTGGCAGCAGTGGTTCGCCATGTGCTGGCCATCCCTTCACCGTTAAATCATAGACCCAGGAGAGTGTCGGGTTATTTCGTGTTTCCTTTTCTATGTTTGCATTCGTCACAGCGAGACATTCGACTATAGTTGAGTGGAATAACTCCACTGGATCCACTGCCAGTTCTTCTTCCACCGTCGGCAACGGTAGGCACGACAATCCATCAGCATTCCCATGCTGTTTAGTTCCTTTGTACTCGATGTCATATTGGTGAGCCCCTAGGAAAAGGGACCACCTCTGTAGCCGTTGTGCCGTCATTATCGGTATGCCCTTCTGAGGGTTGAAAATGGAAACGAGAGGTTGATGATCAGTTAGTAGAGTAAATTTCTGACCGTGCAGGTAGTGATTGAACTTCTTCACCCCCCACACCAGGCTGAGGGCCTCTCTGTCAATCTGGGCGTAGTTACGCTCGGCTGAAGTTAACGAGCGTGACGCAAAAGCTATCGGCCTCTCTGAACCATCAAGGAATTTATGTGACAGTACCGCCCCAATGCCGTAGGGAGACGCATCACACGCCAGTCTTATCGGTAGTGATGGGTTGTAGTGAGCCAATACTTCTCTTGAAGTGATTAGGTCCTTACTCTTCTGAAAGGCCCGCTTGCATTCATCGCTCCATTTCCATGCTACTCCCGTTCGTAGTAGGGCGTTCAGTGGATGCAGAATTGTGGACAAATTCGGCAAAAACTTATGGTAGTAATTCACCAATCCGAGGAATTACCTCAGTTGCGACACATTTTCAGGCGCTGGAGCCTTAACTACCGCTTCAATTTTGTCAGGGGACTTATGCAACCCCTCTTCATCAATCACGTGGCCACAATACGATATCTGTTTCTTAAAAAACTCGCACTTGGGGCGATTGGCTCGTAGCCCATGTTCTCTTAGTCTAGTGAGCACCTGCTCTAGGTTGGCAAGGTGTTCACTGTCATCTTCACCTGTCACTAGGATGTCGTCCAAGTAACACTGAGTCCCCGGAATCCCTTGCAGGACTTGTTCCATCGCTCTTTGCCATATCGCCGGAGCTGATGCTACTCTGAATACCAGTCGATTATACAGGTAGACTATCCTTTATCCGAAAACCTCGGGACCAGCCGTGTTTCGGTTTTCGGAGAATTTCGGATTTTGGAAGGTGGGTCGGCGGGGGTCCGCGGGGGGGTCGGCGGGGGTCGGGGCCGGCGGGGGTCGGCGGGGGGGTCGGCGGGGGGTCGTGCGCACGACTTACGCTGACGCTCAGCGTAAGTCGGTGGGGGTCGGGGTTGGTGAGGATCCGCGGGGGGGTCGGCGGGGGTCGGGGCCGGCGGGGGGGGTCGGCGGGGGTCCGCGGGGGGGTCAGCGGGGGGGTCGTGCGCACGACTTATGCTGACGCTCAGCTTAAGTCGGTGGGGGTCGGGGTCGGCGGGGGCCCGCGGGGGTCGGGGCCGGCGGGGGGGTCGGCGGGGGTCCGCGGGGGGGTCCGCGGGGGGTTGTGCGCACGACTTACCCTTTATCCGAACTTCCGAAACCGGAACCCTCTAAAAACCGAAGGTTTGTTCGTTCAGCGTAAGTCGTGCGCACGACTTACGCTGAACGAAAAAACCTTCGGTTTTTAGAGGGTTTCGGTTTTCGGACGTTCGGATAAAGGGTAGTCTACCTATACTGGTAAAGACCTTTGTGAGTGTTTATCGTGAGATACTTCCTAGAGGATTCTTCAACCTCCATCTGCAAATATGCTTGTGCTAGGTCAATTTTTGTAAAACGCTTCCCTTCAGATAGTGAGGCGAAGATATCTTCTATCCTTGGAAGAGGATATTGTACTGTGGGAAGGACTGGGTTCACCGTCACCTTGAAGTCCCCACAGATGCGAACCTTCCTTGGCTCCTCAGACTTATTGTTTAAAGTTTTTTTCATGACAGGAATGATGGGTGTCGCCCACTCGCTCCAGTCTACCTTAGATAACACGCCTGCATTCTCCAGATTCTCCAGCTCTGCCTCGACGGCTGGGCGAATTGCATATGGTACCGGTCTTGCTTTGAAAAACTTGGGAATTGCATTCTCCTCTATTTTTATCGAGGCGGTTACGCCTTTAAGAGTGCCCAGTTCTTGTTGAAATACCTCTTTGGCGTCAGCTAAGATTGTTGACAATCATCCAGGAGTGACGTCGTCATCCTTTTAACCAGCCACCGTCAGTGCCTGAATGGTGTGCCAGTCTAAACTTATCTTTCTGATCCATTCACGTCCCAATAACGGTGGTCCACCATCTTGCAGAATGTAGAGATACAATTTCCGCATTTTCTTGCCGTTGTATTCGACAGGCACCCTTATTTTTCCTCTGGGGTATACTTTTTGCCCCATATACGTCCTCAAGACAATGGATGTCTCTCTCAAGAGTATGTGTGAGAATAGCCGCTCGTAGTCTCGTCGATTCATGATGGTTAGAGCTGATCCTGTATCCAATTCCATTTTGACTTGGGACCCTGCTATCGTGAGGGTGACCCAAATGGTTCGGTGATCCTCTTTTGCGATTACGTTGTGAAGTTTGAGACAGCTTAGTCTCTTGTTCCCGGATTCACTATCGCTCATCTGGTCTTCGGAACTACTGTCTGTCATCTTTTGTACTCTCCTGTACGGTTCCTTAGTAGCCTTTTTGTTGTCGTTGGTCTTCTTCCCAGACCTGCAAACTCGTGCAATGTGTCCCATCTTTCCGCATTGCCTGCATATTTTGTCCTTGGACCAGCAGTCCTTCTGGTCATGGTTTTTTCTGCCGCAGCGATAACATTTTGCAAATCCCCGTGTCATTTCGTGGGTGCCGTATTCCTGTGGCTTTTGTTGTATTTCCGCAGCTCCCCTTGTTGCTGCTTCGTACGATACTGCCACGCTGAAAGCCTTATCTAGCGTCAGCTCTTTCTCTGAGAGTAACCTCTTCTGGGTTCCTTCACTCAGGAGTCCACAGACAAATTTGTCCCGTAAGGTATCTGCCAGTCCTGCTCCGAACTGGCAGTGCTTTGATAGCTTGCGTAGTTCCGTAAGGTAATCAGCATTGCTCTCATTTTTATGCTGATTTCTCCTGTGGAATTTAAATCTTTCTGCTATCAGCAGCGGTGTAGGATTTAGGTGTTCCTGTAGGATAGCAACAATTTCGTTAAAACTCTTCGCCTTCGGTTTGGCTGGAGTAATCAGGTCCCGCAATAGGCCGTACGTTCTTGCGCCCATTAAATTTAGCAATACCGATGCCTTTTTCTCATCGGCTATTTCGTTTGCCTCGCAATATACCTCGACTCTTTCCACATACGTGGTCCAGTCTTCTATTGCATTATCGAAGGCAGTGATATCGCCAGTCTTTGGCATCGTGAAAATCTAAGATGGCGCCTCCCGCGCTTTTGCTTCTTCCCCGCCGAGTTAAGATGGCGCCTCCCGCGCTTTCCCGCCGCTGCCGCTGCTGCCAACGCTGTTGCTGGCGATTATATTTATTTTACTATCCTGTAATGGCGACGCCTTATGGTCTTCGCGCCTCCCCGATCGCTGCTGCCAACGCCGCTCTCCGCGGTATTTTTATTTTTCTATAGCATTTCAATATTTGCTCCGTTAATTGAAGAACCGTTCCCGTCGTGGAGCGGACCCTTTGGGACACTTCCCTCCCTCTTCTTAGGTCCGAACGCTGCCCGGCTTCGAAGCACCGGCCGTGCCCTGAGTGCTGCACCCTCTCTCTCTCTCTTTGCTTCCCAACTCGCTGCCCGGCCCCGTTGCAGGGCCACCCGATTGAGCTCTAGCCCGCCGCAGCCCAGGAAGGATCAGTGCACTACCTGCCACCAGCCCGATTAGCTGGGAAACCACAGACTGGAGAACCAAGCCTGGCTCTCGACAGCCTCTCCTGCAACTTTTCAATTCGATGATTTGGAGGGCGGTTGCCCACGGTCGACGCCCGTTTCTCGAGTTTCTTTGGATTATTTTTTTTTTTCTTTCTTCTGGCTCCGACCTTCAATAACGTCGTCGGAGGTGCTGCCGAGTTGCAGGTAAGTTTGTTTCTTACTCGTCGCCAGTATTATGTCCGTGTATAATTGAGGCACGGACTGCAGGAGTTGATTATAACAAGTCTTTACTGAATGGAGACAACCTGGAAACTGAAACTACAGAAGCCTGCTAGGGCCTTTTATACAGGGGTGGTCACTGCCGGTACTGCAGTCTGAGACCAATTATTCCCTTAAAGGTACATACACAACACTAACAACTGGATTTCTAGGCCAATACTTCAGTATAACACCAGGATCTCTCAGATTACAGTATAACACCAGGATCACTCAGACTACAGCATCAGAATCACTGAGTATTTTACCAGGATCACTCGGACTACCTGATGTCCTTATGTGGTTTCCTGACCCATTTTACTCATTGGCCCTCATTTTACTCATTGGTCTTCATTTCCATATGGACTGCTAACTGCTGCTACTGACCCAGTGCTCACAGGTGGCTTGTCGTTGGTGAGGGGTGTGTAATCATCCTCCTCATGGCCCCACAAAAATCTTTAAAAGAACTTACCTTTCCTGTTTTTTCTGAGCGGCCTGCAGCAGTCCCTTCATGTACCACTGGTGAGATCACTCTCTGCCTGTTCTTCTCTCAGGCTGTTTTCTATTCTGTCTCTTGCTGTCAATCACTCATGTTGCTTCGTCAGTCTCTGTTAGTGATTTTCTCTCTGTTTCTTAATTTGTGTCTCTATTTCTCAGTCTCAGTTTCCCGAATTCTGTTTCTTAGGGGGAAATTTTAATTCCAAAAAACGGGTGAGTTTGGGTCTTGTGGCATGTAGATATGTAAAAATCTGAAACCTGCCCCAAACCCGCCCACTTCCGGTTTAAACAACATGCTTGCAGGAGGTGGGTTGATCATTTAAATACTCTACTGAGGCTGAATACCTCAGAACCTATCACCATTTAAAATTTAATCCTGGCTGGCTGAGTTTTCCAGGTTTCGGGAGTCCTGTCGGCTAAAGGGAGTTGGGGGCTGTTGGATCCAGTTTACTTGCTTCACCAACCCCTGCCCCCAACTCCCTGCGATCAGACACCCGCTGACCCTTTCGACCTCCTCTCACCGAACCTACCGATCTCCATCCGACACTTCTGATCTCTGCCCCCCGACTCTTCCAATCTCCCCCACGTGGCCACTGATCTCCTCCACCATCAACACTTCCGACCTTCCCCGACCCTTCCAATCTTCCCCAGAGGCCCTTCCAATCTCCCCCCAAAACCGACCCTTGTGATATCCACCCCCCCACCCACCGAGGCCCTCAATCTCTCCCACCAGGCCTCTGATCTCTCCCCGCACCCCGAAGACCACCGGTCTCCCTTCTGAGGACCCCTGATCTCCACCGCACCCCCCCAGGCCTCCGATCTCCTCCCCAACCCTTCCAATCTCCGCCCCCAAACCACCGATCTCCCGGCCGAGGCCCTCGATTTCCCCGGCCTCCGATCGCCCCCCCCCACCCTTCCAATCTCACTCCGAGGCCCGCGATCTCCCACTTCCACCCCGCACCAGGCCTCCGATCCCTCCCCCCCTCCTCTCTGCTCCCCAGCTTCACCTGATGCTGAAGGCCTACACGCCTAAAAGCCAGTCAGCCTCTCAATCTGGCTGTGGCCAGGAAACGGAGATGAAAAATGTTAATCAGGTCCTGCCGAATTTAGGGTCTCCCAACCTCAAAACAGCCCCCGCTCCATCCCTGCCTCCGAGTTAATATGCAGCCATTAATCCCCTTTCCTCAATCATTGTTTCTCAATCTCTTGGTTTTCCAGTCTGTTTCTCAGTCTATTTCTATATTTCTCAGTCTCAGTGTATTTCTCAGTCTGATTCTCAGTCTATTTCTCTCTTTCTCAGTCTGTTTCTCGATCTTGCAATTTCTTAGTCTATTTGTATGTCTGGACCTCATTCTCCCTATGCCTGACTATATTTATTATTCTCCCTCTTTAGAGTCATAGTCATAGAGTAGGGGGAAAAATTCAGTATCACCCCATTTGGGGCGCCATTATCGGCCGTGCACAAAGTTTAGCGCCTGGCGCTAATTATCGCCTCTGACGGCAAACTTGGCTTTTATCGTCCCTGGAGGTGATTGGAGCACTAAATCAGGCGCTTCACACCTGCCTTAAGGCGCAAAGGCCGAGCAGCGAGGCGCTAACTCAGCGCGCTGGTGAAGCAAGGAAGTGCAAATCAAAATGAACCTGCAAAGTGCTGCTCAGTACCCAAAGCTCCTTCACACAGCGTTGAATCTCTCCAGAAGTCTCTCTCTCTCTCCTTCTCTCTCTCAGAATGCGTGGTGCAAAAATGTCACCAACAAAAAAAGGCAGGAAGCGGTCACCTTTAAATAGCGCTCCCCCAGTCCCTTTCTGACTGCAAAACGCTCCCCTCAACCTGTCGTTGCTAGCGGCAGGCGGTAAGGCAGGGGGCGCCACTCAATATTCGGGGGCGCCACTCAATATCCGGTCCCGGGCACTACCGGGGCGTTGCGCACTCAACTGATGTCACGATCTGCTGGCGCAGGAGATCGTGGCGGTAGTGTTTAGCGCCGCCGCAAAATGTCTAGTTAATTTTGCGAGCGGTGCAAATATCGCCGCGCCCGGGCGCTAGTTGCTTTGTGCCCCATTAGCGCCCTCTTAAGGCGCTAATGGGAGGCGCAAACAACTAAATTTTACCCCATAGAGTGTTACAGCACAGAAAGAGGCCCTTCGGCCCATCGTATCTGCGCCGGCCATCAAGCCCTGTCTATTCTAATCCCATTTTCAAGCACTTGGTCCGTAGCCTTGTATGCTATGGCGTTTCAAGTGCTCATCTAAATGCTTCTTGAATGTTGTGAGGTTTCCTGCCTCTATCACCCTTTCAGGCAGTGAGTTCCAGATTCCAACCACCCGCTGGGTGAAAAGGTTTTTCCTCAAATCCCCTCTAAACCTCCTGCCCTTTACCTTGAAACTATGCCCCCTGGCTATTGACCCCTCTACTAAGGGGAAAGTTCCTTTCTATCTACCCTATCTATGCCCCTCATAATTTTGTACACCTCAATCAGGTCCCCCCTCAGCCTTCTCTGCTCTAAGAAAAACAGCCCCAGCCTGGCCAGTCTCTCTTCATAGCTGAAGCGCTCCAGCCCAGGTAAAATCCTGGTGAGTCTCCTCTGCACCCTCTCCAATGCAATCACATCCTTCCTATAGTGTGGCGACCAGAACTGCACATAGTATTCCAGTTGTGGCCTAACTAGCGTTTTGTACAGCTCCATCATAACCTCCCTGCTCTTATATTCTATGCCTCAGCTAATGAAGGCAAGTATCCCATATGCCTTTTTAACCACCTTATCTACCTGTCCTGCTGTCTTCAGGGATCTATGTACATGCACACCAAGGTCCCTCTGATCCTCTGTCCTTCCTAGGGTCCTACCATTCATTGTGTATTCCCTTGCCTTGTTAGTCCTCCCAAAATGCATCACCTCACACTTTTCAGGATTAAATACCATTTGCCACTGTTCTGCCCATCTGACCAACATGTCTATATCGTCCTGTAGCCTGAGGCTTCCCTCCTCACTATTTACCACTCCACCAATTTTTGTGTCATCTGCGAACTTACTGATCATACCTCCTACATTCATATCTAAATCATTAATGTACACTACAAACAGCAAAGGACCCAGCACTGATCCCTGCGGTACACCACTGTACACAGGCTTCCAGTCACAAAACAACCTTCGACCATCACCCTCTGCCTCCTGCCACAAAGCCAATTTTGGATCCAATGTGCCAAATTGCCCTGGACCCCATGGGCTCTTACCTTCTTGACCAGTCTCTCATGCGGGACCTTGTCAAAAGGCTTACTGAAGTCCATCTACATCAACTGTACTACCCTGATCTACACACCTAGTCACCCCCTCAAAAAATTCAATCATCATTTGATGTCACCCTAACAAAGCTATGCTGACTATCCTTGATTAATCCTTGCCTCTCCAAGTGGAGACTAAATCTGTCCCTCAGAATTTTTCCCAATAATTTCCCTACCACTGATGTTAGGCTCACTGGCCTGTAATTCCCTGGTTTACCCCTACTACCCTTCTTGAATAATGGTACTACGTTGGCTGTCCTCCAGTCCTCTGGCACCTCCCCTGTGGCCAGAGAGGTTCTGAAAATTTGTGTCAGAGCCCCTGCAATCTCCTCCCTTGCCTCACACAGCAGCCTGGGATACATCTCGTCTGGGCCTGGGGATTTATCCACTTTTAAGCCTGCTAAAACCGCTAGTACCTCCTCCCTCTCAATACTAATTTGTCTGATTTCTATGCCTACATCGTCCTTCTCCATAGTGAACACAGATGCAAAATATTCATTTAAAACCTTGTAGGAGTCTACGTACTCCTAACAAAATATACTGAACTCGGAGAGGTTCAACAGAAAAGGTTTAATTGTTGAGACCACATGTTGCACACAAAAATGGCGTCAGAGCTTACACCAAGTCTGACTGCTTTTCATCAGTCCCCAGCTTCGACTGCTCCTCCCCCGCTCTGGGCTTAACTATGTTGCAGGTCGAGTTTCTTAAAGGTGTGATCCTTCTTAAAGGCATGACGCCTGATTTATAGTCTACGGACCAAAAAGCGGATTGTCACCTTTCTGTGATCGGTACGCCACAACCTCACCTTTCTCAGTCTGTATCTCAGTCTCTCAATTCCTTATTCTCTCTATTTCTCCATTTGTTTTTCACTCTTCCTCAGTTTGTCTGTTTTTCAGTATGTTTCTCAACCACTCAATTGCTCAGTCTGATTCTCACGATCACTATTTCCTGTCCATTTCTCACTCTATTTTCATTCTGTTTCTTACACTCTATTTCTCAGTGTCTCTATTGCTATCAGTTTCACATTCTGTCTAACTCTGTCTGTTTCTCACTCTAATTCTCAGTTTATCTGTTTCTTAATGTCTCTTCCTTTCAGTCGCGATTATTCAGGGGACCTGTTTCAGTCTGTTTCTCACTCTATTTCTCAGTTTGACTGTTTCTCATTTCTCAGTCACTTTATTTTTCAGATATATAAACAGACAATACTGGAAACACTCTGCAGGTCAGGTAGCATCTGTGGGGAGAGAAACTGAGTTAACATTTCAGGTTGCTGACCTTTCATCAGAACTGGAAGAAGTTAGAGATGAGCAGTTTTTAAGCAAGTACAGAGACAGGGAAAAGGGGAGCCAGGTGCAGGGAAAGAGCAAAGGGAATGATCTATGATAGGATGGAGGGCAGGAATGATTAAATGACAAAAGGGATGATGGTGCAAGGCAAAACGTGGGTGATAATGGGATAAGTAAATGGGTCCAAAGGAGGTGTAAATGGTTACAGCAGAATAGCAAAGGGGAATGGAAGTATGGAAAATCTGGCAAAGCAGAGAGATTTGCCATGGTCCAGTACTGTGGCAGAGAAAGATGAGTAGACCCTAAGGGTGCAGACCATATGGGGATCCCCACCTCAAGCACCAGCCCACACCTTTTCCACTGCCAGTAACTCTGGTGCAGCCATCCTACATTACCAGCACCTGCTGTGCAAGAGAAAATGGGAGTGGTTGTTAAGACCTAAAGTTGTTAAACTCAATGTTACACTTGTATAAAACCTTGGTTAGACCACACTTGCAGTACTGTGAATAGTTCTGGTCTCCATATTATAAAAAGGATTTAGAGGCATTGGAGAAGGTGCCAAAAATATTTACTAGGATGATACCAGAACTGAGAGATTATACCTATCAAGAGAGATTGAACAGGCTGGGGCTCTTTTCTCTAGAAAAGAGAAGGCTGAAGGGTGACCTGATAGAGGTCTTTAAGATTATGAAAGCGTTTGATAGGGTTGATGTACAGAAGATGTTTCCACTTGTGGGCTATAAATATAAGATAGTTGCTAATAAACCCAATAGGGAATTCAGGAGAAACTTCTTTACCTGGAGAGTGGTTGGAATGTGGAACTCACTACCACAAGGAATAGTTGAGGTGAATAGAACAGATGCACTTAAGGGAAAGCTAAGTAAACACAAAAGGGAGAAAGGAATAGAAGGTTATGCTGATAGGGTTGGATGAAGAGAGGTAGGCTGATGCTTGTGCGGAGTATAAACACCGGCATGGACCGGGTGGGCCAAATGGCCTGTTTCTGTGCTGTATACTATGTAATTCTAGGTATGTAATACCATTGGGTGGAATCTGTGCAGCATACACTTCGTCCATTGGTTTCTCTACATTGTATGTCATAGGACCATTGGTTTCTCTACATTGTATGTCATAGGACCATTGGTTTCTCCACATTGTATGTCATAGGACCATTGGTTTCTCTACATTGTATGTCATAGGACCATTGGTTTCTCCACATTGTATGTCATAGGACCATTGGTTTCTCCACATTGTATGTCATAGGACCATTGGTTTCTCCACATTGTATGCATATTACAATTGGTTCCCACCTGAAACAGGTGGGGCCTGGGCCACCCTTTAGAAGACCCCAACCAAAATGGCGGTGGGCTGACTGGGAATGGGGTGGTAAGCTTAGCCCCACAATTTTCGGAGCGCTACCACCCCGTTCCTGGAATTTAATGGATTCAAAATTGGATAGATTTCATAATGGGCATGTGATCTGCTCCATTAGATTACCGCCCATGCAGTGAAGATGTAAATTTGCCCTGTAGTGTTATAATCACATTGACAGACTGCAATCCCAGGATACTATCATTCTTCAGTTCTGTTGAGGAATAAGCACATAGTGTGTCGAGATGCCTCATGCCTCATGAAATGTATACTAAATCATCATTTAGCATTATAGAAAATAGTGTTTCCACACTCATCCCACAAAATAGGTCCATTTTATTTCGTTTTATTGAACTATATAAATGCGTTCTTTCCACATAAGCTGCTGGAATATCCAGGGCCTCCGCTCCTCAACTTTTGGGATGAAGAGTACAGACCCTGAATTCCTAAAAGCTATAAAAGACATTGATATAATTGTGTTAACAGAAACATGGTGCCAAAAGGACGTGCCGACCCACTGTCCTCCAATGTACCATGAAATCATTGTGCCCTCAGTAAAGAACACTAAAACACGCAAGGGCAGAACCTCCGGGGGAATATTGGTGTGGTATAAGGGAGAACTGGACAAACACATCTCACCGGTAAAACAGGGAAAATCACACGTATGGCTAAAACTAGATAAAAATATAGGAATAGCAAAAAAAGATGTTTACTTATGTGCGATCTACATACCTCCAATAGAATCGCCATATTTCGAAGAGGAGTTATTTGATACTCTCCACATGGAAATCAGCCATTTCCAGGCCCAAGGAAAGGTGATAATATGTGGGGACCTAAATGCAAGGACCGGTTGTGAACCTGACTTCATAGACCCACAGGGAAACAACCATGTGTTTGGCCAGACCCCTTTAGATGTCACACCAGCCATCGCAAATCGGAACAACCTTGATCGTGAAATAAATAAAAGCGGTAGGGAGGTAGTGCAACTCTGCCGAGCCTTAGGCCTGTACATAGTTAACGGTAGGTTCAGAGGGGACTCCCTAGGGAGACTCACATACTCCTCAACTCTTGGGTCTAGTGTGGTGGACTATACAATTACTGACCTGGACCCCTGCGATATCAACTCATTCACTGTCAGGCAGCAATCCCCCCTCTCAGACCATAACCAAATAAATATGTACCTTAAACTTTCTGCCCAAACTACAGACACAAAAAAAGAACCCAGTAAGCTCCATAAAATAAACCAGACATACAGATGGGCCCCAGACAGTGGAGAAAAATTCATCACAGCACTAAAGTCACCTGATCTCACAAGTAAAATATCAAAATTTAAAGAAAACCCATACGAGATCACCAGAGATGGTGTAAACATGGCCATAGAGGATATAAATATGATCTTCCATGAGGCAGCTGTAAAAGCCGACCTTGTGAAACAGAAGAGGAAGCGTCACAAAAGACAAAATAAAAATAAGAAATGGTTTGACCACGAATGCAAAAATGCCAGAAAAGACCTGAGAAAAATATCAAACCAAAAGCATCACCAACCAAACAATCCGGACCTACGTACTAGATACAATGAAACCCTCAAAAGATATAAACACACCATTAGGAACAAAACACAAAACTATACCCACAAAATACTCGAAGAAATTGAAAACTCCACCAATCCAAAACAATTCTGGGAAATGTGGAATAACCTGAGTACAACACAATTGCAAGCATTACCAATCCAAGATGGCGACATCTGGAGAACACATTTTGAAAACCTCTACAAAGACATCCCAATAAACAAAACAAACCCAAGTCAACATTAGGTCACAGAAAAACTCCACACATTAGAAGCAACAATTAAAGACAACCAAAACCCTCTAGACTCCCCAATCACATGGAAAGAACTGGCCACAAAAACAAAATCTCTCCACCTAAAGAAAGCCTGTGGCCCAGACAACATCAAAAATGAAATGCTCAAGTTCAGCAATATGGAGATGCAGGGTGCGGTACTCAAATTATTCAACATCATATTACGTTCAGGCTGTTTTCCCGATATCTGGTGCCAAGGACTAATCTCCCCCATATATAAAAGTGGAAACAAATCAGACCCAAATAACTACCGCGGCATCTGTGTCAACAGTTGCCTAGGGAAGTTATTCTGCAGTATTCTAAATAGTAGATTACTTGATTTTCTTAACAAACATAATATCCTCAGAAAAAACCAAATAGGCTTTCTTCCAAAACACCGCACCACCGACCATATCTATACCCTTCACACCCTCATTGAAAAACATATACACCAAACAAAAAATGGGAAAATATTCGCCTGTTTCATCGACTTCAAGAAAGCCTTTGACTCTATATGGCACGAAGGGCTCTATTATAAACTTCTTCAGTGTGGAATAGGGGGCAAAGTCTATGACCTTATTAAATCAATGTATCTGAAAAACAAATGCGGGGTCAAAATTGGAGACAAACGCACCGATTTCTTCACCCAGAGAAGAGGCGTCCGGCAGGGCTGCAATTTGAGCCCGACCCTGTTCAACATATACATAAATGAATTAGCAGACATGCTGGAGCAAAGCGAGTCACCAGGTCTCCGTCTCCTGGATGGAGAAGTGAAATCCCTGTTCTATGCGGACGACCTGGTTCTGCTGTCTCCCACAGAACAGGGATTACAGCAACAACTAGACCTACTCGACAAATACTGCCAAAACTGGGCTCTAACAGTAAATCTAAAGAAAACCAACATCATGATTTTTCAAAAAAGGCCCAGATGTCAGGAAAACAAATACCAGTTTACCCTCAGTGATACCACTATAGGACACACTATGAGCTACACCTACCTTGGTCTAACTATTACAGCATCAGGGAGCTTCAGCATAGCAGTGAATGCACTAAAAGAAAAAGCCCGAAGAGCCCTATATGCAATAAAAAGAAAATTCTACAACATCCAAATCCCAATCAAAATCTGGCTCAAAATATTTGACAGCATAATCCTGCCCATTGCACTGTACGGTAGTGAAGTATGGGGCCCGCTAAATCACCAAAGCTACACTAAATGGGAAAAACACACAATAGAAGCCCTACATGCAGAATTCTGCCGAAGCATCCTTCGCACCCAAAGAAAAACGCCAACAAATGCATGCAGAGCCGAACTAGGCAGATACCCACTGATAATAAACATCCAAAAACGAGCACTAAACTTCCTAAATCACCTCAAATCTAGCTCCCCAGACACCCTTCATTTCAAAGCCTTTCAGACCCAAGAGCTAAACCCAGAAAAGAGTCCCCTGAGTCAGCTGCTACTGAAACTAAGTACTCAGCCGGACCCTGACCAGCCCCAGACCAACACAGCCGTCCAAACACCAATCCGAGTGAACCAAATCATTAAAAAATGCAAAGAAACCTACCTGGAACATTGGAACAAAATAACCGAAAGCCAAAGCAGATTAGAATGTTACCGGGCCCTAAAAAGAGAATATAAACTGGCAGACTACCTCACGACCATCAGAGACACAAAACAGAGACAGACCCTCACCAGGTACAGACTAAGCGACCACCAACTGGAAATTGAAAAAGGCAGATACAAGAAATCCTGGCAGCCTAGAGAGAATAGAATATGCGATCAATGTCTGGCCGGCGAGGTTGAAACAGAGATGCATTTCCTCCTAAAATGCGAAAAATTCAACACATCAAGAAACATATTATTCAACAAGCTAAGCCAAACAACCCCAGATTTCAAGGAATTGGATGACCTGTCAAAATTGAGATTGGTCCTGGGAGAAGGAGACAGACCATACCTTGGGGCCAAATATGTAACAACATGTCACAACCTGAGGACTGTTTAAAATTAAGACTGTTTAAAATTAATATTGAACGTACCAAATGAAGTACAAAGACTGTTTAAAATTAATATTGTTTAAAAGTAATATTGTATGTACCCAACAAATGTCAAATCGATTGACACCTACAGAATGTTGGAAAACTGTACCTTTTTGTTATGTAAGCTTTGGCAATATGGTTCTCTGTAAACTTTCATGCCAATAAAGCATTTGAATTGGAATTGGAATTGGAATATTACAATCAACGTTCCCGCTAAGCTGTGCAGCCTGGAAATCCCGTGCAGCCTGGGACCGGCTTTTCAAATGGGAGATTTAGCGCACAATATTATGAATGGGCCGTGCAGCCCATTAAAGGGACCGAGCACCTAAAAAAAATTAGGGGGAACATTAATGACAATGTGTCTTTTTTTAATGATTACTGGAGTTTCTCCAGGAATTCAATAACAAGTTTGCTTCAGATTCACATCTACTCAGATTTGCACACCTTAGAGTTTGGATATACCAATGCCTTTAAATTGATGGCATGCACATCCTCTGAGCCTTATCACTGGATTTTATTTTTTTAGACCTTGCAGTTTAATGCTGGGTTTCTGTTTTCAGGCATTATAGGGATCTTCGCATTCAGTATTAAGGAGATGAATTTTCATGTTGCTGTTACAAATACTTACATCTCATACCAAAGCTCTAACCCCGCCCCCCAAAACCCAAATGCTGATTCCCAACAAGTTGACATGGTCCAGTGTGGTTTTGTCTGTGGAGTTGTGCTGCAGGATGGTGCAGGACTTATGTTTATGTCTACAATTCCCACATCCTAAATTCCCCAATCTCACACAGAGGAACAGCGTAGAGGGTCGGATGTTCTTGCATACATCTAGTAGGAATGATATTGAGACTTACCCGAGTTACTCAACTCGGGAAAAATTTGTAGTGTAAGAGGTCAAAAATGGGACAAAAGAATTTACAAGAGAAAAGAAAATTGAAAGAAGTTACTTTGCAAATGAATTACTTGAATAGACCACATTTGAGAAACAGGAATATTACATCTTACTGTTTATAAAGAAAAATAATACTTTGTGGTTGCTAGTTACAACACCACCAAATATAAGATAAATATTAAAGGAAAGAAAGGAGAATAGCTCGGTCACAAGGCCAGGATTTCATTAAGTTTTAAAGGGAGAATAGACAAAAGTAACCATGGAGACAGCACAAAGAAGGATTCTGAACAAGTGCATTTTTCTGATAGTTGGAGCAAACATTTAATGAAATTGATCACTGAGTGTTTGAGTTTGGTAAGAGCAGGCAGGAAAGTCTCTGGCAACGGGATTCTAATTAAATCCCTGAAAATATATTAAAATATATAAAGTGGTATATGACTATCATCTTACCCAAATCCCTTGATAATGTTGCTGTCTTGTAATCATCCTCAGGTATTATTCTCTATGCTCCTGCAATTAAACTGTAGGATTGTAGGAACTGGGGTTCCTAGCCGAAGAATTGAGATTGACTCAGAAAATCAAAAACAATAAAATTTAATGAACAAATGAAGCTGTACAGGAAACTGTAGGATACAATGCAAATAGGTTTGGTCTGCTTGAAAGCCTCTCTGGAACTGCTAGAAGGTTCCGAGCTCAACTGCTAGCAGGTTCCGAGCTCAACTGCGAGCAGGTTCCGAGCTCAACTGCCAGCAGGTTCCGAGCTCTACTGCTAGAAGGTTCCGAGCTCTGATGTCATGACGTCATCAAGTTCTTCCCGCCGTTGAGAGATCACGTGACGGACGGCATGATGTCATCACGCGGAGTACAGGAAAGAAGCCCTAGTACAGTTAACAGATACATTAAAGGTGCAGCCCCCAGCTGTACTACATTGTTGTAAAAGGAATTATATACAATTGTCCGTAATCCTCTGGTGGTTCCGCCACATGCGCCCCCCCAGAATTGCTTTTAACAGAGAAGGTAAGGCGATAAGGGGTCTGACGAGTCTGTCCGACTGACTGCGATACCCCGGCAGCTGGAACAGAGCGCTAGAAGACGAACTGGCCGTTGGCTGTGGTTGGGATGACGCCACAGGAGGAGGAGAAGAAGAGGCCAGATGTGGTCGACCCGGTGAGGCGGGCACTGGCGACTTGGCAGATGACTGTGGCTGTACTGGACCGGCAGTCGACGGTGGACGACCATGACGAGGCGGCTGAGCGGTGACGACTGGTTCGCTCAGATCCAGATGCGCTGGTTTCAACCGGTCGATGGAGATGTGGTCAGGCTTACCGCCGACGTCGACTGTGAAGGACTTGTCACCTGACGAGATGACGCGGAACGGACTTGTGAAAGGCGGTTTGAGCGGGTTTTTGCGAGCATCCTGCCGAATGAACACGTATTCTGCGCTCTTAAGATCCACCAGGACATGGGAGCGCTGCAGGCCATGATGCGACGTAGGCACTGGGATGAAATTCCTAGCCGCTTCCTGGTGGCTGACGAGCTGCTGAGCTGGGGACCAGGGTTCCGTGTGAGGAGGAAGAAAATCGCCAGGCACTCTGAGTGGTTGGCCGTAAACCAGCTCTGCTAAGAAGAATGCAGGTCGTCCTTAGGCACCGTGCGAAGACCTAGCAGCACCCAAGGGAGCCTGTCCACCCAACTAGGCCCACGGAGACTAGCACGCAGTGCGGCTTTAAGGGACCTGTGGAATCTTTCACACAGACCGTTCGCCTGTGGATGGTAGGCGGTGGTACGATGAAGCTTGGTGCCCAAACCTTGAGCTACGGCGTTCCAAAGCTCAGAGGTAAATTGAGGCCCCCAGTCGGAGGAGATGTCAACCGGTACCCCGAACCAAGCTACCCATGACGAGATGAAGGCTCTGGAGATGTCTGCCACTGTGGTGGCAACAAAAAGATTTGCCTCTGGCCACCTGGTGGTGCGGTCTACCACGGTGAGGAGGTGAGTGTACCCGCGAGAGGAAGGGAGAGGACCAACCAGGTCCACGTGCACATGGTCGAATCGACGCTCCGGAACTGGAAAAGTGGCGACTGGGGCCTTAACATGGCGTTGTATCTTGGACTTCTGGCAACTCACGCAGGTATTGGTCCAGTCACGGACGTCGAGATGCATACCCTTCCAGACGAATTTCTTTGTCATGAGTCATTGTGACGCTCTCATGACAGGGTGTGACAACCCATGGATAGTGTCGAAAATTCTCCTGCGCCATTCGACTGGAACGATTGGACGTGGGACACCCATCGAGATGTCACACAGGAGTGTGGTCCCTGCGGCCTGGAAACTGACATCAGCCACTTGTAAGCTGGAAGGTGCGGTCCGGTATGCCTGCACTTCAGGGTCTGCCTTCTGTTCTTTTGCCAAACCAACACAGTCGACTCCCAGGTGTACTGCGTGGAGCTGGGCGCGGGAGAGACAATCAGCCACCAGGTTGTCTTTGCCCGAGACATGTTGTATGTCGGTTGTAAATTCAGATATGTACATAAGATGACGTTGTTGCCGTGCCAACCATGGTTCTGCTGTCTTGGCCATCGCAAAAGTAAGTGGCTTTTGGTCTACAAAAGCCGTGAATGGGCGTCCTTCCAGTAGGAAGCAAAAATGGCATATGGTTTAAACAATGCCAACAACTCCCTATCAAAAGTACTATCCTTGCGTTCGTGCTTCCGCAGTTGGCGGCTGAAGAAAGCCAGTGGTTGCCATGTGCCGTCGACCCACTGCTCCTGTACTGCCCCGATGGCATAATCAGATGCGTCGGTGGTAAGGGCAATGGTTGCGCCTGGAAGGGGATGTGCCAACATTGTCGCAGCAGCCAAAGCGTTCTTAGTGTCAAGGAAAGCCTGGTCCATCTGGGGTGTCCAATCGATCGGGTCTTTGCCCGATTTACCTCTGAGGGCTTCGTACAAAGGTTGCATCAACAATGCCATCTTGGGAACGAACCGATGATAAAAATTGACCATTCCCAGAAATTCCTGGAGGGCCCTGACGGTCTGAGGAAGAGGGAACGAGGTGACTGCTTCCACCTTCGTGGCCAGCGGGACGGCGCCTTCTGAGGTGATTCTGTGTCCCAGAAAATCAATGCTGTGCAACCCAAACTGGCACTTGGCCGGGTTGATAATGAGGCCATGTTGGCTGAGACGAGAAAAAAGGGTACGCAAGTGCGTAATGTGTTCTTTCATGCTGTTACTGGCAATAAGGATGTCGTCTAGGTAGACGAAGATGAACGGTAGATAGCGCAACACGGAATCCATGAGACGTTGGAAGGCTTGTGCTGCATTCTTCAGCTCAGATGGCATATGAAGGAACTCAAAGAGCCCGAAAGGTGTGATGACGGCAGTTTTGGGGATGGCCTGAGGAAACACGGGCACTTGATGGTAGCCTCGGAGGAGGTCTACTTTGGAAAAGATGGAATTCCCTGCCAGATGGGCCGAAAAATCCTGAGTGTGTGGAATTGGGTACCGATCCGGTGTGGTAGCCTCATTCAGGCATCTGTAGTCGCTGCATGGTCACCATCCGCCGCCCAGCTTAGGAACAATGTGTAATGGCAAGGACCAAGGACTATTCGAATGTTGAATAATACCCAGGCGTTCCATTGTATGGAACTCCGCCTTGGCGGCCGCGAGTTTACCGGGTTCCAGCCTTCGAGTTTTCGCATAAACGGGGGATCCTGTCGTGGTAATGTGGTGCGCCACACCGTGCCTCGTGACTGAAGAAGAAAATGTGGGCCTGGTGAGCTCAGGGAACTCACTGAGAAGATGAGAGAACTCATTTGGAGATGGGACTGCACAGGCAACTGACCAAGACATCGCGATGCTTCGGTGGCAGGGGACCGAGTGAAAAGTGGAGGCACTGATTAGCCGGCAGTGTTGGACATCAACGAGAAACCTGTTTGCGCAGAAGAAATCTGCCCCCAGGATGGCCTGTGAGACTTTCGCCGTGATGAACTCCCAAACAAAACGTTGGCTGCCAAAACTCAACTGGACCCTACACTTTCCGAACGTGCGAATGACCGCACCATTGGCTGCCTCGAAGGGGGGACCTTGACCGCCAGATTGAAGATCTAGCTTCGACGCTGGTAGGATACTGCACTGGGAGCCAGTATCACAGAGAAACCGTCGCTCTGACAGGGAGTCTGTAATGTATAGGAGTTTCCCTGTGGACCCGACGGCCATCGCAACTCCTGCGCGCCCCTTAGGCCTTATTGATCTTCTCAGAAACCGCTGGTTTGAGGTAGGTTTTTTTATTGGTGAGAAACTGCAGGGCGAACGGCAATTTCTGGCCTTCGCGCCGAAACGATCGTGGTATGCACACCAGCCTGCAGGAGGAGGAGTCGGATTCGCTCTTGTGGGGGATGGGCGCCTTGTGGCTGCACAACATGGCTGTGTGCAGGAGCATATTTTATCTGCCTCTGCGGCGAGTTCAGCATAGTTTTGGTGCCTCGTTGCTGCACAAGATTGTTGTGAGACGGTGAATATTTTATCCGCTTCCGCGGCGAGTTCAGCACAATCCGTGATCGCGGAATTGGCCAAGGCCGTCTGTACTGGCTCTGGTAGTTGACAGAGAAACAGCTCGCGGAACAGAAAACATTACGATTCCGAGCCCAAAAGCGTGAGCATTTGGGTCATGAGCTCTGAGGGTTTTGAGTCCCCGAGGCCGGGCATGGAGATAAGTCTGCGAGCGCGTTCCGACTTGGACAGACCGAAAATCTGCAGTCAACGTGCTTTTAAAGCTTCGTACTTGCCATCGTTCGGTGGACTCTCGAGGAGGCTGATGACCCGCGAGGCCATGGCACTGTCGAGGGCGGAGAGCATGTAATAATAACGGGTCGAATCCACTGCTACTCCCCGGATTACAAATTGATCTTCAGCCTGGAAAAACCACGCGGCCGGTTGTTGCTCCCAAAATTGCGGCAGTTTGAGGGTGACGGCATTCGTGTCCATGATGTAACTTCAACGAAAATTGTTCGAAGGAATCGGGGTCACCAATGTAGGAACTGGGGTTCCTAGCCGAAGAATTGAGATCGACTCAGAAAATCAAAAACAATAACATTTAATGAACAAATGAAGCTGTACAGGAAACTGTAGGATACAATGCAAATAGGTCTGGTCTGCTTGAAAGCATCTCTGGAACTGCTAGAAGATTCCGAGCTGAACTGCTAGCAGGTTCCGAGCTCAACTGCTAGCAGGTTCCGAGCTCTACTGCTAGAAGGTTCCGAGCTCTACTGCTAGAAGGTTCCGAGCTCTGATGTCATGACGTCATCACGTTCTTCCCGCCGTTGAGAGATCACGTGACGGACGGCATGATGTCATCACGCGGAGTGCAGGAAAGAAGCCCTAGTACAGTTAACAGATACATTAAAGGTGCAGCCCCCAGCTGTACTACATTGCTGTAAAAGGAATTATATACAATTGTCCGTAATCCTCTGGTGGTTCCGCCACAGGATACTATTTGGAATAGTATCTGTTAAAAGAGTGGAGGAAGGAATTTGAGAATCAATGTTAACAGATTAGTATCCAGCAGTGTAATTTCAAGGCCCATATACTTTGTTTTGTTTGCTGTTAGTGTAAGTTAGGAGGCAATGGCCCAGAAATTCGGCTCTCCCCGGGTGAGTACGCACGGGGTACTCACCCGTAAGCCCAATGGAAGTGCCGGTTTCCTGCATGCACTGCGCATGCGCAGGAAACCGGCACTTCGGTTCCCCTGAAAGAAGGGGTTCAGAGGTCAAACGCGTGTGCAGGAGAGGCTGCGCGTGCGCATCAAACTTATGTTTGTTTTGCAGGTTTTCCCGGGAGGGTAAGTCTCCAGGAGTTACACATACAAAAAGCAGTCGCAAGACCTGCTTTTTACAAGGTAAGTGGTGAATTCATTAAAATTAAAACATTTTTTCCACAGGTTTATTATTTTTATAAATACTTTAAAGAAAGGTAAGTTTATTTTTAGCCCCGTTAGAAAATATTTTTTTTTTCCAAAAATTTAAGTTATTGCTTAAAATAGTTATTTCATGTAATTTATTGTTTTGTGGCGGAGCCACTAAAGGACTCAGATCGTTTGTATATAATTCCCTTTAACAACATGTTAGCTACAGCCTGAGTCTGTATCTTTATTTAAACTGTTTACTTGTACAGAGCGTGATTACTTTAACAGCGCGGGTAAACGCGATGACGTCACGCCGTTCATCACGTGATCCCCCACTGGCGGGAAGAACGTCATGACGTCATGACGTCAACCATGGGACCAGCCAGCAGTCCTCGTGGAGCCTCCGAACTGAACAGACCTACACTCGATGTTCTCCTGCAGTTACTTGTTTAAACCTGTTAGTTTCCTTTATACTTCGTTTTGTTAGATCGCCTGAGTGGACCTCAGTCTTTGGATAGGAACTAGACATTCCTACATTGGTGACCCCGAATTTTGCGAACGGTTTTCGCAGAAGACACTCAACATGGAAGTGAACGCCGTTACCTTGAAGCTACCGCAGTTCTGGGAGCAACAACCAGCCGCGTGGTTCATCCAGGCTGAAGCCCAGTTCACCATCAGGGACATCGTTGCGGATCAGACCCGTTATTATTACGTGGTCTCCTCCCTCGACAGCGCCACAGCCTCGCGGATCGTCAGCCTACTCGGTAGTCCGCCTACTGATCGCAAGTATGACACGTTAAAGGCACGGTTGCTGCAGGTCTTCGGGCTCACGAAGTCGGAGCGCACCCGCCGGTGCTCGCTATGCCCGGCCTCGGGGACTCCAAGCCGTCCGAGCTCATGAGCCAGATGCTCACGCTCCTTGGTTCCAAACTGGAATGCTTCCTCTTCAGGGAGCTATTCCTCAGCCTGCTCCCGGAGCAAGTTTATGCTGCCCTAGCCAGGCCTGAAGTCACAGACTGCGCGGAGCTTGCTGCTGAAGCGGACAAGATTTTCGCGGTGACTCAGCAGCACTGTGCTGCCACGAGGCACCCCTCCCCCACAGATGCTGCTCCAGTTCCTCAATCAGTGGGGTTGTGCTTCTACCATGCCCGTTTTGGCGCGAAAGCAAGATGCTGCCGCCCTCCCTGCAGTTTTTCGCTCAAAAAAAACCATCTATAGCCTCCCTGGCGAAAGAGGACCAGGTCTAACGAGTGCCCCGCGGCTACAATGGCCATTGGAAATTCGGGGAAGCTTCTCTTCATCACCGACTCCCGATCTGGTCGACATTTCCTTTGCAACACCGGGGCACAGTGTAGCATCCTACCTGCGTCAAATCTCGATATACTAGCTGGAGGTCACGGCCCCGCCCTCGCGGCGGCTAATGGCGCGGCCATTCGGACCTTCGGAAGGCGGCGGGTCCAGGTGTGTTTCGGCAGCCAGCGTTTCCACTAGGAATTCATCACGGCCAAAGTCACGCAGGCCATCCTTGGGGCGGATTTTTTGTGCGCCAACGGCCTTCTGGTCGATGTCAGGCACCGCCGGTTGATCAATGCGGCCAAGTTCCACTCCATCCCGTGCCACCGCGGTAACGCCATGCCGCGCACTGTCTCCTGTGCGTTCCCACCTCCAGACAATTTTACTCGCCTCCTCGGAGAGTTCCCGGATCTGACCAGGCCCACTTTCTCCTCCTCGCCCACTAAACATGGTGTAGAACATCACATCACCACTACCGGCCTCCCGGTTTACGCACGGGCCCGACGACTCGAACCCGGCAAGCTCGGGGCTGCGAAAGCGGAGTTTGACACGATGGAGCAGCTGGGGATTATTCGCCGATCGAATAGTTCCTGTTCTTCGCCTCTCCACATTGTTCCGAAACCCGGTGGTGGATGGCGGCCATGCGGCGACTACCGACGCCTGAATGACGCCACTACTCCTGATCGGTACCCGATCCCGCATATTCAAGATTTCTCGGCCCATTTGACGGGAAATACTTTTTTTTCAAAAGTCGACCTCGTCCGTGGTTACCACCAGGTCCCAGTGCACCTGCAAGACGTCCCGAAAACCGCAGTCATCACCCCATTCGGCCTGTTTGAATTTCTGCGGATGCCATTTGGCTTGAAGAACGCTGCACAGGCTTTCCAGTGCTTGATGGACTCCGTGCTTCGGGACCTAAAATTCCTTTTCGTCTACCTCGACGACATCCTCATCGCAAGCCCTAGCAAAGAGGAGCACTTCTGCCATTTGCGCACCCTCTTCACACGCCTCAGTCAACACGGTTTGATTATCAACCCGGCCAAGTGCCAGTTCGGCCTGCAGCGAATTGATTTCTTGGGCCACCGCATCACATCAGACGGCGCAATTCCCTTACAGACGAAGGTAGAGGCGGTTACATCTTTCCCGCACCCGCAGACCGTCAAGGACCTACAAGAGTTCCTCGGGATGGTCAATTTTTATCACCGGTTCATCCCTAAGGCGGCTCTGCTTATGCAGCCCTTGTACGAGGCCCTCAAGGCCAAGTCCGGTAAGGATCCGATCAGCTGAACGGCCGAGATGGACCGGGCATTTGTCGACACCAAAGGCGCCTTGGCCAACGCAACCATGCTGGCGCACCCACTTCCAGGTGCCACCATTGCCCTTACCACCGATGCGTCGGACTACGCAATCGGCGCAGTGCAGGAACAGTGGGTGAATGGGACATGGCAACCGCTTGCGTTTTTCAGCCGTCAACTACAGTGAAATGAAAGAAAGTACAGCACTTTCGACCGGGAGTTGCTGGCCCTTTTTCTAGCCATCCGCCATTTCCGGTTCTTACTAGAGGGACGTCCGTTCACGGCTTTTGTAGACCACAAGCCACTAACGTACGCTATGGCCAAGACCGCCGAACCATGGTCAGCTCGGCAACAACGTCACCTGACGTTCATTTCAGAATTCGCCATGGACATTCAGCATTGTCCGGCAAAGACAACCTGGTGGCGGATTGCCTCTCCCGCGCGACTGTTCACGCAGTCCAACTCGGAATCGACTATGCCCTCATGGCTGCGGATCAAGCCTCGGACCCAGAGGTCCAAGCATACAGGACCAGCCCCTCTAGCTTCCAAGCGGCCGACGTCAAATTCCATGCCGCTGGCACCACACTACTTTGCGACGTCTCCATAGGAGCTCCCCGCCCTATCGTACCAGTCGCCTGGCGCCGTAAAGTGTTCGACGCCATACACGGGTTGTCACACCCTGGCATGAAGGCCTCGCAAAGGCTAATGTTGTCGAAATTCGTCTGGAGTGGTATGCACATGGATGTCCGTGACTGGGCCAACACCTGTGTGGTCTGCCAAAAGGCCAAGGTACAGCGTCATGTAAAAGCTCCATTGGCCACTTTCGCTGTTCCGGAGCGTCGATTCGACCACGTGAATGTGGACCTCGTGGGGCCGCTTCCATCTTCTCAGGGTTTTACACACATCCTCACAATGGGAGACCGCACCACTAGATGGCCAGAGGCAGTTCCTTTGGTTTCCACCACTTCGGCAGACGTGGCCAGAGCTTTCATCTCCTCTTGGGTTGCTCATTTCGGGGTACCAGCGGTCATCTCTTCCGATCGTGGACCGCAGTTTTCCTCTGAGCTCTGGAACGCTGTGGCTCAGGGGCTCAGCACCAAACTGCATCACACCACCGCCTATCATCCACAGGCGAACGGCCTGTGCGAGCTGTTAAGTCTGTGTGTTCCAGTTATGGTTAATATGAATCACTGCACACAGACCACAAGAATAACTTTAACAGGTCTTTACTAGTCGAAGGTCAGGGCTGAACTGCCCAATAAATCATTACACAGCACTTATATACCGGTGTGGTCACCACCGGTATTACAGTATACAGCAGCCAAGATAAAGTAGTGCATCTCTTAAAATAGTTCTCTTAAAGGTGGAATGGTTACATACACCACAATCCTCCCTTTTTAGCTTAACAGTATATATTCCCATTAACATAACATAATAACATATATACACAACTTCATGTAAAAACAGCTCACAGATTCAGTCTCTGAGGAGGCCTCCTGATCCGAGACGGATAATGCCTTTCAGGGGTCTCTGGTTCTCGTTGCTGGGGTGACTCATCTAATAGTCCTTCACTGGACTTAACAGCTTGAACTTTCGTAACTTCAGAACCAGCATTGTTGACTTCTAAAGGCTCGAGTACCTTGGGAAGTTTTTCTGCTTCCAGACTGATTTGGCTCAGTTCGGAGGGACCACGTGCGTGACCTGGTAGGGGTGATAATGGTTCAGATGAGTCATCATCTTCTGCTTCCTCTCTATTGTCTTCTATTTCCTCCATCACTTCAGCTTCTGCCTCTGCCACCAATTCCCTGAGTGGCTTATTACTGCTGACACTGCTCACAAAAGGGTGCTCTTTCTTCTTAGCTTTCAACTGGTCGATGAATTTGACATATTCCCTTTCTTGCACAGCTTTGATTCGTTTGGCCTCATCGCGCAGACGGTTTGTGTGTTCCTGTTCCATTTTCTCAATCAGCTGCTTCTGCTGTCTTTCCAGATTCTCCAACTCTGTGTCAAAGAACTTTTTCTTTGCATTCATCTCTTGCTCAAAACGGCGAATCATTTGTTCTAATTGCTGTTGTAGTTTGAAATTGAGTTGAGTTCGAGCCCGGTGTTCCTCCTTCTGAAGCAACCGCAACTCTCGCAGCTCCTGCCGCCTTAGGAATCGCATTTCCTCAGCTTTCTTCTCATCCTCATCAATAATCTTTGAAGTAGTGACACTCACTTCCACTCCATCGACAACAAATTTTCTAGTTCGTTTCAGAGTTTTGTTGTATGCTTGGTTACCCCGTATTGATAGAGAGCCACTTTCCTTGTTTAAAGAGAGATCACCTGAAAGGGAAATGTTCAAGTCAACGCTATTGGATGCAGATATGCTACCCGAATCAGAATTTCTCTTTGACTTTCTATTGGTAGAATCTACTGCTCCATTGAGAGTTAATGAATCCGGGACCAGAGTGACTTGTTTATCAGATTTACTTTCCTTTTCATTTCTGGTTAGCAATTCTTTTTCATTCTTTGAATCAGCAGTGCCCTCAGAAATGTGCATGTCTGTAGACTGGACAGACTCAGAATTCTCTGTCAAACTATGTTGTTGTTGTTCAGTGGAATTCTGTTCTGATACTTTGTTCTCTTCTGAAGCATTTATGCACTACTTCATTTTTCCATCATTAGTCTGCAAGTCCATTTTAGGCTTGTCTTTTGCACATGGGCTGGTCTTACCATCATCAGTTCCAGAGTCTGAGCTGATTGTCTTCACCAAGTTCTCACTCTCTGCTTTGTCACTGTCACTGCTGCATATGCCCTCATCCAATATTCTGGACAATCGTTCAGGTTTGACATCTTTTTTTCCGGAATCTACCGTTATTGCTTTTAGGGAGTGCCAGTCCATATTTATTTTCCTGATCCACTCCCGTCCCAGAAGTGGTGGACCTCCCTCAGGTAGTACATATAAGTCCATTCCTTGGTGTTCTTTGCCCTTGTGTACCACCTTGACTTTTATCTTTCCGATGGGGTATACTCTTTGCCCCGTGTATGTCTGCAATACTATCTCCGTATCCCGTAGGGGAATATGTGTGAATAACCTTTTGTAATCTTGCTTATTCATGACCGTCAACGCCGATCCGGTGTCCAATTCCATCTTCACTTGGACTCCTGCTATCTGAAGTGTGACCCAGATAGTTTGTAGGTCAGCTTCCTTACTCACATTGTGAATTCTCAGACTACCCAGTTCCTTGCTGTTGGAGTCTGAATCCGAATTCTGTTCATCCGAACTCTTCTCAGCCACCTTATGTACCTTTCTGCACCTTTCCTGCGGTGACTTTTTGTTGCTGGTCTTCGTTCCTGACCGGCATACTTTAGCTATGTGACCAAGCTTGCCACATTTTCTACATTCCTGATTTTTAAACCAGCATTGGTTCTGATCGTGTGTTGTCTTTCCACAACGATAACATTTCGCTGTACCCAAAGCCATTTGATCTACGCTGAGTACCGCTGCCTTCAGCTGCATTTCCGCAGTGCCTCTCGCTGCGGCTTCGTGCGATGCTGCAATAGTGACAGTCTTATCAAGTGTAAGATCATTCTCTTCAAGCAGCCGCTTTTGTGTTCCTTCTTTCGACAATCCACACACGAATTTGTCTCTCAGTGCCTCTGTCAGTCTTTCCCCAAACTGACAGTATTTCGCTAGCTTACGCAGTTCAATTAAATACTCCGCGTTGCTTTCCTCTTTCAGTTGCGTTCTCGCATAAAATTTAAATCGTTCCGCTAACATCAGCGGTGTGGGGTTCAAATGATTTCTCAGGACAGCAACAATATTAGCGAAAGCCTGATCCGCCGGTTTAGCTGGTGATAGAAGATGCTTCAATAGCCCGTATGTCTTCGCACCCATTGAGTTTAGTAAGGTTAGTGCTTTATCTTCATCTGATATTTTATTTGCCTTACAATAAATCTCTATGCGTTCTACATACGTGGCCCAATCTTCAACATCGGGATCGAAATCGTTGATGTTACCACGCTTAGGCATCCTCGCAATCTTCTTGAGAAACAAAAATAATTTTTTTTTTTTTTTTTCAAAATGGCGGTTTCCCGCGCTTGTCTTCTTCCCCCGCCTACGAAAATGGCAGCTTCCCGCGTTTGCCTTTCTCCCCTGCTGGCTGTAATGGCGATTGCTGTATTGCTGCCATTCGCGCCTCCCCAGCGGTTCTCAATTCGTGCCTCCCAGCCCCTCTTGCAGTCCGGTCCTTTCCACCGGCTGCGGCTGAGTTCTCCGCGTTTTTTTAAAATTTTCTCCCGCGCCTTACGCTGTCCCGGTCGCTGCGCCTCGCGGCCTCGGTAGCTGCCCGGCCTTTTTCACCGGTCGCGGTCGAGCTCTCTCTCGACGCTGTTGCGTCTCCCAGCCCGCTTGCAGCCCGGTCTTTTACACCGGCTGCGTTTGCATTCACCGTGGCTCCCATGCCTTACGCTGCCCCAGTCTCAGCGCCTCTGGCCCCAACTTCTGTCCGGCTCTTTTCCCCGGCCGTGGTCGAGTTCTCCGCCCTTATATCCTCCGTTTTCCCTCCCCTACTCCACAGCCAACATGGCCGACTTGCTGCTCGTCGCTGATCGGCTTACCCACCACCGTGGTAGAAGGGATGATCACTGCCTGTCGCTGATGGAAGGCTTCGTGTCAGGATTCTTCCTTTGCTCTTCAGACCTGAGTCTTTTCTCAGCAGGATGATGAGGGCGGATGCCTCTTCTCGACGCCCGTTAAACTGCCTTGGATGTATCTCTGCTGCAGGGTAAGATCGTACTCGTCACCACTGTTAAGTCTGTGTGTTCCAGTTATGGTTAATATGAATCACTGCACACAGACCACAAGAATAACTTTAACAGGTCTTTACTGGTCAAAGGTCAGGGCTGAACTGCCCAATAAATCATTACACAGCACTTATATACCGGTGTGGTCACCACCGGTATTACAGTATACAGCAGCCAAGATAAAGTAGTGCATCTCTTAAAATAGTTCTCTTAAAGGTGGAACGGTTACATACACCACACGAGCGATTCCACAGGTCGCTCAAAGCCACTCTGCGGGCCAGTCTTCAAGGCGCGGGATGGGTGGACAGACTTCCCTGTGTCCTTTTGGGTCTTTGTACGGCGCCCAAAGAAGATCTGCAATCGTCCTCGTCGGAACTCGTATATGGCCAGCCACTACGAGTGCCAGGGGATTTCCTCCCGTCGCCAACAAAGCCATGGTCCGCATCCCAGCAACTCGTCAGCCACCAGGAAGCGGCCAGATGTTTCACTCCAGTGCCTACGTCGCATCACGGCTTACAGAGCTCCCACATCCCAACTGACTGAAAAGCGGCGAGTACGTGTTTATCCGCCACGACGCTCACTGGGATCCGCTCAAGCCTCCTTACACGGGTCCCTTCCACGTCATAGAGCCGGGAGACAAAACCTTTTCGGTCGATATCGGAGGTAAACCGGACTACATTTCGGTTGACCGGTTGAAGCCGGCACAATTAGACCTGGACCGCCCAGTTGAAATCGCTCAACCGCCAAAACGGGGCCGACCGCCCACAGTCGCCATGCCAGATCCACCACAACCACCCGCCAGCTCGACCACCGTCCATCAGCTTCCACTTCAGGGTTACAGAAGTCGCTCGGACAGGCTTGTCAGGCCTCCTCGCCGTCTCACTTTTGCTGTTAAAGACAATTCTGGGGGGGGCGCATGTGGCGGAGCCACTAAAGGACTCAGATCGTTTGTATATAATTCCCTTTAGCAACATGTTAACTACAGCCTGAGTCTGTATCTTTATTTATACTGTTTACTTGTACAGAGCGTGATTACTTTAACAGCGCGGGTAAACGCGATGACGTCACGCCATTCATCACGTGATCCCCCACTGGCGGGAAGAACGTGATGACGTCATGACGTCAACCACGGGACCGCCCGAGCAGTCCTCGTGGAGCCTCCGAACTGAACAGACCTACACTCGATGTTCTCTTGCAGTTACTTGTTTAAACCTGTTAGTTTCCATTAAACTTCGTTTTGTTAGATCGCCTGAGTGAACCTCAGTCTTTGGATAGGAACTAGACATTCCTACAGTTTATTTAAAAAATCTAATTAAAAAAAAAATTTATTTGAAGATTTAGTGATGTTTTGGGGCTTATAGTATTTATAAGTTTGATAGGTCTTCCTGTCAAACTTATGAATGAAGCATTCCCTGCTACCATTGGCTCTCCATGGCCCACGTGATCCCAGGGGGTGCATCGAACTAACTGCGCCCCTGGGATACGCAAGCACTGCGTGCCGGCAGTTGGAGGAGGCCCAGGATCGCAATTCCATGGGGGCCCACAGCTCAACAGCCGGCACGCAAGGTAAGTGCAGGTCGGGGGCTTGCACCCGCGGGAAGCCCCCAACCCGAATTTCTGGGCCATTGTTATGCATCCAGTGTACCAATGTTCTGGATAACTCAGAAGAACTCAAAGATATCTAACTCTTTGATCCTATGATGTGATTTTTAACAATCCTTCAGACGGTGTCATTTTTGGGGGGATGGGAGATGCTAAAAATTCAGATAATATATACTGAAAATCTGAATGTTCATCCTTACAACGTGTATAATTAAAGACAATTTATGTTACAGTAAAATAGGGTCATTAACAAAATCTCTGATGATATTAGACAGCGACACTTTCAAATCCATAAGTATGAAAATGTTGAGGCAACAACCTTAACAAGTGTACCACAGCGTGGATAGAAACACTTCCTCAGTAAGTCACTAAGAGGCACTGTCTGTCCATTATATTGTGTTCGTCATTTGGACTTCAAAATCGTGTTAAATAACAGTCATTTTTACAATTGGAGAATACATTATCAATTTTAATTTAGAAAATATAACAGAACACAAGGTTGCTTGATCCAGTTTCAAAGAATTATGACATTTTACTTATCATCATGCTGATTAAAAGTAATGCCAATGAAGAGCAAAAACTTTCATAGTTTGTAATTCTCCAGGAAATGTAAAGAAGAAACTGTTGCCTTTTTTCATGTTGTTTGAAGCCATGGGAAGATGATGCATTTCAGGCAAGAAACATCTAAAGCACTGTTCAGTGCAGTAAACACAGCTTTGATGGGAGTGCATTAATGGTAATTTGTTTAGAAGTGCACTGTTGCAGACCCTGTCCAATATTTTTGGGATGCCCAAGGCAATGACAGACAATGCACCATATTGTTCAACAGCAGAGTTCCAGAGGTTTATAATGTAGACAATAAGATCACCAGACCATGCTGAAAACTATTCCACCATTCAAACTGAATAAAAAATATGAACAGTTTGCATTCATACTTTTCTTGGTGCATTGACACTCACATCTGTATGTACAGCACAGTTGTGGGCCAGGTTCCCCTTATTTTGTACCTGGGGCTGTAGGATTGCCTGAGCACAGCAAATACAGGAAAATTAGATGGGGAGGAGCGCACACTTGCCCAGTGTAAATAAATGGACAGAAAATCGAGCGGAGCTCCTCCCCACCCAGTTTTTCTTGCTGCGCTCTGGTGATCCAGCTCTACGTTCCTCCAATTCTGGCCTCTTGCACATCCCCGATTTTCATCGCTCCACAACTGATGGCCGTGCCTTCAGCTGCCTAGGCCCTAAGCTCTGAAATTCTTTCCCTAAACCTCTCTGCCTCTGTATGGCCTAGAAATTGGTTATAGCCATGAAGCAGGCAGTGTTAAGGCCAAACAATGTTGAGCTGCGCTACCTCAAAATGGTCGAGGTGGCACCCAAAATTTGCGCTCACTCCTCATTAACATGATTATACTCATGATTTCAGCGCTAAAACTGCTGCTCATTGGCTTAACGCTCAACAGGTGGACCAATATCGGGGCCAGTCTAATTCACAGTTATGTGTGTCACTGGCTTTTTCCACTACTTAAAGAGAGGGTGCATTGAGGCTACAGCATCTCATTGTCAGGGCAGTTACAGCAACAACAACAAGCAGAAGCAATAGTTGCTGGTCGAAAGCAATGGCAGACCGTCCTAGCAGGGAGAGAGCCAGGAGGTTCTCGGACGAAGCTCTGGAGGCACTCATTGTGACTGTGGAGAGGAGGCGGGCTGCACTCTTCCTACAAACTGTCAGGAAGCCCTCGGCGTACATCGCCCGTACCATTTAGCAGGAGATATTCGGGCATGTAACGGCGAGTGCTGTGGTGCCAAGGTCCGCCATCCAGTGCAGAAAAAAGTTTAATGGCCTCACATGGGTGTTCAAGGTGAGTGAAGACTTCAGCAAATGCCATATCCGACCATCTGCACCACAAGCCTCACACTGCTCAATGCACCATACCCCCAACACTCAGCTACCAACAATCTCTACCAAACACCTCTCAGACCTCATAATCATAGCTTCACTTCACCCTCACAACCTTACCACTGTTGCAACACTCATACCTACATCTCACACCTTGCACAAACTGACAGCTATTCAATTACGGCAGGCACATCACCCAAACACATTGCACTACACTCACTGGCACACGTCCCTTTCTCTTGCAGGCCAAGCTGGCTCACAAACAGAGGGAGTAGCAGCAGACAGGTGGGGGTAGGTTCAAATGCAGGAACTCAGCCAACTTGAGCAGCGAGTTCTCTAGCTCATTGGGCAGTATGTCGAGAGGCCATGGCAACCAGTGAGGTTGAACCTCTCGGAGACAACAACGGCATGTTCATTCCTAATCCTTCTTCTCACATCCCATTTCCCCCTCAGCCCACAATCTCTTCTCACTTTCAAGCTATTCATGCTGTGTGCATGTATATCTGACTTCCCCCCCCCGCACCCACCTCCCCTCACCATAACCCGACTCTTGTGCCTTTCTGCTTTCCAAAATGAACAAGCACCCGAGCAGCCTGTCCCCGAGGTCAAGCACGAGAGTGGGGGGGAGAAGAAAAGGAGGAAGAAGACACTGCGTTACTGCATCTCTCACTCGCAGAAACCAGCTCAGAAACTGGCACTGTGTGAACTTTAGAGGCTAGTGTAGTAGCAGGATCTGCACAGGGTGAGGCACCGGGCATGAGTGGGCTGCAGCATGGCCAAGGGGAAAGGGCATCTCGGGAGCCAGCTCCCCGGAGGGCAAGTTCACGCACAAGTTCTGATGCACAGAACTCAGATGAGGACCCGGTGGGGCAGCCTTCAGAAGAAGGGTGATGGGCATGCACACCGAATGGCTAGGTGCAATAGCAAGCCTGCCAGAGAGCCTCTTGACAATGTCGGGGAGCGTGGAAGAGTCGGCCTCCAACATTGCACGGGGCTCTGCACAGAGCTTGGAGCCTAGGCTTTTCAGCCTGGAAATGATGGTAAACTCCCGAAGAGACCGTGTCGACACAAACGAGATGGTGTGCGTGATGAGTGAGGTTGCAGCTTCAATTGCAGCACAGGTGGAAGCGACCCAATGTCTTAGTGCGGCAGCCGAAGCGCAGACCAGAATCATGCAGTCTCTGCATGGTGGCATCGAAGCTCAGACTGCTCTCATGCAGTCTCAGCTGGAAGCCACCCAAGCTCTGACTGCTGCCATCGTAGCTGGGTTTACGAGTGTTGACTGGGGCCTGAAGGAAGTCGCAACATCCCAGCAATTTGTCCTCCAATAGATTGCTAGGAATGCTGAGGCACCGCACCAGGGAAGTGGCAGTGGGTCAGTGGAGCAGGACCCTGCTGTCCTCTCTTAAGATGACAGCATTCCTGTTCCCACCACTGCCACTCCGGCATTGCCCTTGCCACTGCCTGTCAGCCAGCCAGCCCAGACTGCTGCCGCCCATGCCGAGGTGGTGCAGTCTACAGCCGGGCCTTCTCATGCCAGAGCTGCTTGAGGTCATCCTGCAAGGCCATCTGAAGTCTCCGCCATGGAAACTCAGCAGCCTTCCACCAGCCATGCTGCAGCCACTGGGGGAGCACTTCGTAGGAACACTAGGACAGGAAAGGACACCCGAACGACAGGCACTTAGGAATTGCACTAGGGTGATTAGTTAATATTTTTGCTGTAAATATGTGTTCAGTCATTTCTGATAAATGTATTAATTTTGGTTGGAATCTTTTGTGGTATCTCACCTTTCAGCTTTGTGCCAGGAGGACTGAGTGGTGTTTGATAGAGATTGTTGGTAGGTGAATGCTGGGGGTGTGGTGCGTTGAGCAGTCTGTGAGGCTTGTGGTGCAGATGGTCAAATATGGCATTTGCTGTGATATTCTGTGGCTTGATGGGGATGTAGTGAGCAACGGGGATCTGGGGTTTAATTTATTGGAATCGGAGTCTGATGAGCCATTCATGGGTAGCCCATCTGGAAGGGGGATTGGCTGCCTGCTCCCTCCATTCCTCCTCTTCCTCTTGCTCCTCATCCTCTTTCCTCCTCCTCCTCTCCCTCGTCCTCCTGAAGTGGTGCCACAATCCCTAGTGGCAAGGGCTGCGCCCTCATGGTGGACAAGTTATGAAGCATGGAACAGACCACCACAAAATGGGGCACCCGCTCCGCTAAGTACTGAGGGGTTCCTCCTGAGTGATCAAGGCAGCGGAACCATTGCTTCAGTAGCCCAATAGTCTGCTCGATGATGTTCCTGGTGGAAGCATGGTTCTCATTATATGAGTGCTGGGCCCGAGTCTTGAGCTTGCGGAAGGACTTGTGCACCAGTCGCTGAAGGTAAGCATGCAGGTGCAGCAGGCAGTTAAGAAGGCAAATGGTATGTTGGCCTTTGTAACAAGAGGGTTCGAGTACAGGAACAAGGGTGTCTTGCTACAGTTGTACAGGGCTTTGGTGAGACCACACCTTGAGTATTGTGTGCAGTTTTGGTCACCTTACCTGAGGAAGGACGTTCTTGCCATGGAGGGAGTGCAGCGAAGATTCACCAGGCTGATATCTGGGATGGCAGGAATGACGTATGAGGTGAGATTGTGTCGATTGGGCTTATACTCACTGGAGTTTAGAAGATTGAGAGGGGATCTCATTGAAACCTATAGAATTCTGTCAGGTCTGGACAGACTAGATGCAGGAAGGATGTTTCTGATGGCCGGGGAGTCCAGAACCAGGGGTCATAGTCTAAGGATAAGGGGTAAGCCATTTAGGACTGAAATGAGGAGGAATTTCTTCACCCAGAGAGTGGTGAACCTGTGGAATTCTCTGCCACAGAGTGCGGTGGAGGCCAGTTCATTAAATATATTCAAGAAAGAGTTGGATATATTTCTTGAGGCTAAAGGGATCAAGGGATATGGGGAGAAGGCAGGGACAGGGTACTGAATTTGGATGATCAGCTATGATCTCATTGAATGGAGGAGCAGGCTCGAAGGGCCGAATGGCCTACTCCTGCTCCTATCTTCTATGTTTCTATGTTTCTATGAGCCAGGTGCAGAGCAGATAGCTCTTGTCTCCATGCAGCCACCCTCGAGTTTGCTGTAGTGGTTGGAAGATTGTTGGCAAACCGGACCGACGCAGGATGAAGCCATCATGGCTACTGCCAGGATAGTGGGCATTGGCATTGAGGAATCGCTGAGCGTGGTCACACACTACCTGCACATTAAGTGAGTGGTAGCCTTTGCGGTTATGGAAGCTCTCAGGATTGTTATACAGTGCCCGCAAATCCATGTGTGTGCAGTCGATGGCACCCTGCATCATGAGGAAGCCCGCTATCCTGGCAAAGTCACATGCACGCTCGTCCTGCTTCTCTCTGCTCAGTTCCTTCTCCTGGTGTAGAGAGCCTCACTGACCTCCCAGATGCAGTGATGGATGGCGAACTCTGAGATGTTAGCTATGTCTTCTGCTGCAGACTGGAAAGATCTGCTGGCAAAGAAATTGAGAGCCTTACCAGTGGCTGTCAAATTCACCACCGCACTCAACTTTTTTGCTTCAGGCTCCTTCCAGGGATCATCAGCAGACATCAGCAGCATCTCCCAGTCAGCTGCACAAACTTGCATCACGCAGGTTACCAATGCCCACTTTGCAAAGGCACACAATTACATATCAAGCAAGCATAACCGTGCGTGTGCTTGGCTTTGCAAGTATGGCAGGCTTGCCAAGGGTGCAGGGCATCGTAGACTACACACACGTGGCCTTTAAGGCACCCCATCACAACCCAGCTCTTTTTGTCAACTGCAAGGGCTTCCACTCCCTCAACGTGCAGCTGGTGTGTAACTACAAGAAGGACATTTTGTATGTTTGCGCCATGTACCCTGGCAGTTGCCATGACTCATTCATCCTGCGGCAGTCTAGTGTGCCCCCGCTCTTTAATCCACCAAACCAACTTTCGGGATGGCTACTTGGAGACAAGGGCTATCCCCTGAAGACGTGGCTAATGACACCATTCAGGAGGCCATCGAACGAAGCTGAGGAGTGCTACAACTCCAGCCACATTTCGACCAGATCCATCATCGAGCAAACCATCGGCTTGCTGAAGATGCGATTCAGATGCCTTGACAGATCAGGCGGAGGCCTGCAGTACTCAGCAGCCAGGGTCTCCAGAATCATCATGGTCTGCTGTGCACTGCACAACAGCTCACAGCATCGTGGCTTGCAGCTGCCTGAGGAACAAGTGGCTCAGCGCATAGCCTCCTCAGATGAGGAGGAGGATGAGGAGGAGGAGAACAAGAATGAAGACCTTACGGATGTGCATCAACTAGCTGCAGCAGCACGCGAGCACATTGCTGCCCGGGATGCAAGGGATGCACTCATCTTGGCCAGATTTGCTTAAGTTGCCCATTCAAACACATGTGCCTGGCACCTTCTTACCACACCATAGACAATGGACCAGAACCTGTGGCTTCCTATCACTCTGACCACCATCATGACAAATCCAATTCGTCCTGAGCCCTCAATGTGGAACTTCCATTTCCAAAATGACAGAGTCCAGAACTTCAACAGTTTGCCATCACTTCATTTTAATACATTATCTAAAGGATGGCATTTAACAATTAAACACAACAGAACACCCAAGTGACTACCCTTGTGACTACTTGTGCTTTATCTTCCTCTTACTTCTGTTTCTACGTGGTGCTCCCCTGTGGCTTCAGCAGATGTGGAGGCCCCTTGCTCACTTTCTTGCTGCTCCTGCCTCGACACCTTTGGCGGGCGTCCTCTGGGGTTGCGAGGCTGTGAGGGCTTGCCAACAGTCTGCTCCTCCTGCGGCTGTGCAGGGGCTGAGACGCCCATCTCAGTTGGGTGAGGACTCTGGTGGGGCTCTGACTGAGGGCTCTGCAGTGGCATCGGAGTGTGAGCACTTGGAGAGGAGCCCCCACTTCCTTGTGTCTGCCACCAACATCCCTCTCATGGGTCAGCCCCACTTCAGAGCTAGCAAGTGGCTTGACAGCACCTTGCTGCACATCAGGGGGGCCATGAGGACCTGTTTCAGCACTGGCAGTCCTACTCCAGAGGACTTCCATGAAGGTCTGGTTTCTCTGATCAATAGCTGTCCATCGCTCCTCCAGAGATGTCATTCTATTCTGAACATTCACCATGTTTTCCACACCATGGCGACTTAGCTCCTCCATGGCCGTAGCCATCCTCTCCTCTACTGTAGCCATCCTTTCCAGAGAGGTAGCCAGCCGTACCATGGAGGTAGCCATCCTTTCCATGGAGGTTGCCATCCTTTCCGCGGTGATGTGTTCATTCGCCAATGCCTCCACAAAGGCTCTGCTAATGTTAGCGTTGGACTCTTCCATCCGCTCCACACTCGCAGTGACTCTAGAGACAAAACCTGCCAGAGACTCCTGCACCTGTTCCTGGAGTTCCAGCACTGCGCTCTGTGATGAATTAACTCTGTGTTCTGGCATTTGTATTGTTGTTGTTGTTGTTGTTGTTGTTGTTGTACTTGTAATGTCTGGAATGTTCTACCGGGGGGGAACCACTAATGCTCCTCCCTGGCCCCGCCCCTCTTCTGGTATGTTCTACCAAGGGCTCGGTCGATGATGAACTCTGTTAACTCTGCCATGATTCTTACTTAATAAAAGCCTTCAGTCTTAAGCTTTAACTTCACGGATTCGGGCAGTTATTTGGCACATCAATTTTATTAAGTAACAACTTTTGGAAGATGGATCGATTTTTGAAACCAGAGCGTCTGGATATTGATCCGCATTCGGCAGACGCGTCGAAGAAATTTACGCATTGGCTGCGATGTTTTGAACACTTCATCGCATCGTTCGATTCGACGGTTAACAAGTTGGGTCTTCTAACCAACTTGGTAAGTCATCAAACTTACTCTATAATTGAAGATATTACTACATATGAAGAGGCCCTCGCAGCTCTTAAAGCCCAGTACCTTAAGTCGGTTAACGAAGTATACGCCATGTATCTCCTGTCTACTCGCAGGCAATTACCCGAGGAATCTCTGGACGATTTCCTGCAGGACCTTAAGGCTTTGGCTAAAGGTTGCAACTACAAGGCTGTCTCTGCCATAGTGTATCAGGAAGAAGCCATCCGCGATTCTTTCATATCTGGCCTCCGATCTAATTATATTAGACAGAGACTCCTCGAAAATGACTCGTTAGTTTTAAAAACGGTCGTCGCTGCTGCTCGATTGTTAGATGTAGCCCAGAAGAATTCAGAAGTGTATGCATCAGCCCATGCATCTCTCTCAGCCTCGTGTGTTCCGAGTATGGAGGCATCCATAACACCAATGGAGCCCCCACTTAATCCTATTGTTGCGGCTGTGCCCCATGGGTCTAAGTGTTATTTTTGTGGTCAATCTAAACACCCCAGGCAAAGTTGCCCAGCCAGAGAGGCTACCTGTTTTAAATGTAAGAAACGGGGACATTTTAGTAAAGTGTGTAAGGGTAATCCTGTACCCGATGTCTTCTCTGCTGCCGCCTATTGTTTTACTCTAGCCTCGGCTACGGTTGACCAGACCATACCGTGTTCCTTGTCAAAATCTATGATGGACATTAAGATTAATGGTTGTCCTACTGGGTGTTTGATAGACTGTGGCAGTACTGAAAGTTTTATACACCCCAACCTTGTTAACTCCTGTTCATTGAAGGTGTATCCTACTCGAAGTGAAATTGTGATGGCGTCCAAATCCCTTACTTCGGAGGTAACTGGATATTGTAAAGTCACATTGACCGTTAAGGATACGGAGTATAAGAACTTTAACCTCCACATATTACCTCAGTTGTGTGTGAACTTAATATTAGGCTTGGACTTCCAGTGTTAGCATGAGAGCGTTACCCTTAAGTATGGTGGATCTCAGCCTCCGCTCACAGTCTGCGGCCTTTCTACTTTAAACGTAAGTCCGCCTTCTTTGTTTGCGAACCTTGCTCCTAATTGTAGACCTATAGCGACTAAGAGTCGACGGTATAGTTCAGAAGATAAAACATTTATAAAAGAGGAAGTGGAAAGGCTTCAATGGGAGGGAATCATCGAACACAGTGGTAGCCCGTGGCGTACCCAGGTGGTGGTGGTTAAAACTAATGAGAAGAAAAGACTTGTGGTCGATTATAGCCAGACTATAAACTTGTATACCCAATTAGACGCCTATCCTTTGCCTCGTATTTCTGAGATGGTGAACCAGATAGCTCAGTACCGCGTGTTCTCCACCATTGATTTAAAGTCTGCCTACCATCAACTCCCCATCAAAATAGAAGACCGACCTTATACGGCCTTCGATGCTAATGGGCGCCTGTACCAATTCCTTCGGGTGCCCTTTGGAGTGACGAATGGGGTATCCGTCTTCCAACGGGAGATGGATCGTATGGTGGATGAATATGCGTTGGAAGCAACATTCCCGTACCTGGACAATGTTACCATCTGTGGGCGTGACCAACGGGAGCATGATCAAAATCTCGCGAAGTTCCTAGAGACTGCAAAGAGGTTAAACCTGACCTACAACGAAAACAAGTGTACCTTCAATACTACACGTTTGTGTATTCTTGGTTGCGTTGTGGAGAATGGGGTAATTGGGCCAGACCCTGAAAGATTACGCCCCCTTAAGGAATTACCTTTACCTCACACTGTAAAAGCTTTAAGAAGGTGTCTGGGATTCTTCTCGTACTATGCCCAGTGGGTGGCTAGCTACTCAGATAAAGTCCGACCTCTTATTAAGTCGACGTCTTTTCCGCTATCGGCGGAAGCTCAGGAGGCTTTCCTTAATATCAAACGGGACATTGAGAAGGCAGTGGTATGTGCCGTGGATGAGAAGATCCCATTTCAAGTGGAAAGTGATGCATCTGATTTTGCGTTGGCAGCAACTCTTAACCAAGCTGGTAGACCAGTAGTTTTCTTCTCTCGTACATTGCAAGGACCAGAAGTTCGACATTCTTCAGTGGAAAAGGAGGCACAGGCGATTATCGAAGCAGTCAGGTATTGGAGGCATTATCTCGCTGGCCAACGTTTTACGCTCATTACTGACCAGTGATCCGTGGCCTTTATGTTCAACACTAAGCAGAGAGGCAAGATCAAAAATGATAAGATTTTAAGATGGCGAATAGAACTGTCAACATATGACTATGATATTCAGTACAGGCCTGGAGTATTTAATGAGCCATCGGATGCTTTGTCACGAGGAGTATGTGCTAGTCTAGGTACAGATAAGCTTCAAAGTCTCCACGACGCACTCTGCCACCCTGGGGTTACTAGAATGAACCACTTCATTAAGTCCCACAATCTACCCTACTTTATTGAGGAGGTCCGGACAATGACCAGAACCTGTCGTGTTTGTGCTGAATGCAAACCCCGCTTCTATAAGCCGTCCGAGCCAGCTCATCTTATTAAAGCAACTCGACCATTTGAGCATTTGAGTCTCGATTTTAAAGGTCCCCTTCCATCGAGCGATCGTAATGTCTATTTTCTTAATATTATAGACGAGTACTCTCAGTTCCCTTTTGTTATCCCCTGTCCGGATGTGACTAGTGCTGTTGTAATTAAATGCCTCTGCCAACTGTTTTCCTTGTTCGGCATGCCTAACTATATACATAGTGATAGGGGTTCTTCCTTTATGAGCGAAGAATTACGACACTTTTTGCTATCAAAGGGGATTGCAATGAGTAGAACTACCAGCTATAACCCTCGTGGTAATGGGCAGGTCGAGAAAGAAAATGCGACAGTGTGGAAGGCTATCATACTGTCTCTGAAGTCACGAGGCCTGCCGACCTCTCGCTGGCAGGATGTCCTACCAGACGTGCTGCATTCCATAAGGTCTCTTTTGTGTACAGCGACGAATGCCACCCCTCATGAAAGGATGTTTAGTTTTCCAAGAAAAGCTACTAATGGAGTATCGTTACCCACATGGTTGACGACCACGGGCCCTGTGTTGTTATGCAGACATGTGAGAGGCCACAAGACTGATCCACTGGTGGAGGAAGTACAACTCCTCCATGCTAATCCCCAGTATGCGTATATTCAATATCCGGATGGGCGAGAGGATACGGTCTCTATTAAAGATCTTGCACCTGCTGGAGCTTGAAAAGAGTTCGACTCTGAGAGTAGAGTTTTCAATCGTGGTATTGGACCTTCAGAGACACAAACCCTCAGTGTGGAAAATACTGATGATTCTGGGAATTCGAATGAACCAGAGTTAGTACTCCGGGAGGAGCCTCAGCAAGAGTTACATCGTTCCCAGAGGATTATCAGACCTCCTGACAGACTGAATCTATAGCAGGGGGTGAATGTGATGAAATAACTCTATGTTCTGGTATTTGTATTGTTGTTGTTGTTGTTGTTGTACTTGTAATGTCTGGAATGTTCCACCGGGGGGAACCACTAATGCTCCTCCCTGGCCCCGCCCCTCTTCTGGTATGTTCTACCAAGGGCTCGGTCGATGATGAACTCTGTTAACTCTGCCATGATTCTTACTTAACAAAAGCCTTCAGTCTTAAGCTTTAACTTCACGGATTCGGGCAGTTATTTGCCACATCACTCTCCTTCTGGATGGACCCGGAGGCACAGGTTCCACATACAGCTGAGCAGAGCTGAGAGCACCCTGCGGCCTCCGACGAGGACTCTCCGCTGCTGTCCCTGTCTCCACCATCTGCTGATGCTCACTTGTGAGCTGTGATACACCAGGTGACAACAGTACCCTATGTCCCGAAGGTACCACCGAGGTGTGAGTGTCTGCGCTGGTGCTGGGTGCGCTTAATTCTGCTGACGCTGCGCCCTCAGAGGTTGCAGTTTCCTCTGAGGAGTCTTCCGGCTCAGCCTCTTTCTCCTGGACAGTGGGGAGGGAGGCTGTCGATGGTCCTGTGGGGGAGTAAAGGCATGAGTTAGACATGTGATATAAACATAGCTTGCACATGGAATAGTGCAGATGTTCATAAGTCAATCTGTTTAAGCATCAGAAGCCCAATCAGTCAGAATGAGGGTAAAGGTGATGCTATACTCACTTTGCCTGTTTGGACAAAGTGATTGAACCTCTTTTGGCACTGCAGCCAGGTTCTGCTGCACATCGATCTGGAACTGACCTCCTGGGCAACTTGCAGCCACACAGCTTTGGTCTGTTGAGGTTTTTTCCTCCCAGAGGATGGAAACAGCACCTCCTTTTGTGCTCTGGCTCCCTCCATCAGAGCATGGAGTGAGTCATCATCAATCCGTGGTGAGGCCTTGGGCCTTGAAGTCGACATTGCACTAGCTCCAAAAACTCTTTTCAACAGAAGCAAACAGTGTTCCTCACAACACCAGCCTTTGACACTTTCAATCCAAATTACTAAATCGCTGCACTCATGCCTCCCTTGCTGCCACCTTGTCCTCACGCTAAAGCCACTCTTGTACCTCCCTGCTTTCAGATGGTGATTCACCAGGTGAGGAGACGGGCCCTCAAGCTGCCAGTGGGAGTGAAGCTGAAGGCGAGGAGGAAGAGGAAGCCGGAGCATCAGCGCCACCCTCTCCCGAGGAAGCCCATGCCCACACTGGGAACATGCTATCCCTGGAGGGGAGAAGGGGGGAATGGTCTGATGAGGGTGAAGCTCCAGGACCCAGTGGGCTGCAGCAATGCGATGAGGGTCGGGAAGCTCGGGGGCCTTCTCCACGGAGGGAGAGTATGCCATCGAGTCCTACTGCACTGGACGCAGAGGAGGAGCGGGTCCTCGCTGAAATGAGCGCCCAGGTGGAGCACAGGCACACTGAGCTCATGGCTGCAGTGGCAAGGGTGCCCGAATCCATTGAATCACTGGCAAGGAGTGTGGAGCACTTCGCTGTAGCACAGTTGGCTGCAACGCAAATGCTTAGTGCTGCAATGCAGTCACTGGCTGCTCTCGTGCAGATGCAGATTGAGGCCACGCGAGCACTGACTGCTGCCATCCTCGCTGGTTCGGACACATTTCCCCGGGGCTCTCACCGCGCTGCAGTAGGCCAGCAATCTTTGCTCCCGCAGATTGCTCCGGATGCTGAAGTGCTGCCCCATGGGAGTGCCTGTGTGTCGGTCAAGCAGGGAGTTGCTGTCCTCTCAAGATGACAGCATTCCTGCTGCCACCACTGTCACTTCTCCACTGCACTTGCCACTGTAGTGTATGTGCTTTAAGTCAGAACTACTTTTTACAGCTCCTGTGTACTGTAGTACCGGCAGTGACCACACCGGTATATAAGCTGTGCGCAAGCCTCTGTACCCCAGTCTAGAGATTACCCTCCTCCAGTAAAGACCTGTTATTTGTTTATGTACAGCATCCGTGTAATTATTTATCCACTGAACCATGGATCTAACAGTGGCGACGAGTGTTGATGCGAATCTACCTGCAACATAAAAAATAAAAAAAAATAGTCGAGTCCAGGAACACGGGCGTCGACTGCGAGCAACCGCCCAGCAGTCAGGCAGAGATCCAACTTTGCTGGGGAGGCTGTGGAGAGCCGGGCTTGGTTCCCCAGCCACAACGAGCAGTAAGAGACCGACGACAGGTCCAGAGCAGACCCTTCCCGAGCAGCGGCGGCTGGAGCCGACCGACGGCAGAGAGAGAGAGCCGGGCAGCATCGACGGGGTAAGAAAGAGGGTGAAGAGAGCAGGGCGCAGCCGGGGGTTGATCACCGAGCGGCGTCGAGGAAAAATACTGCAATCCGAAGAGAGAGAGGGTAAGAAACAGTCGGGTTCTAGACTGAGCGGCGTCGACAAATATCAAGAGAAGAACACGCAGAGCACAGCCAGGGATCACGGGCTGATCAGGGTCCGTGCGGCGAAGCAAGGGGAGACGCCATTGAGCCGCGGAGAAGCAGGGAGAGCGTGGGAGACGCCATTGAGCCGCGGAGAAGCAGGGAGAGCGTGGGAGGCGCCATTGAGCCGCGGAGAAGAAGGAAGAGCGCGGGAGACGCCATTTTGCGAAGCCGCAGCGGAGAAGACAGGCGAGCGCGGGAAGGAAGGAAAGCATGGGAGACGCCATTTTGTGCCAGCGGAGAAGAAGGGGAAGCGCGGGAGGCGCCATTGGTGATAGTTAACGCACAACCAAGGATGCCGAAGAGTGGCAGTATCTCTACGTTCGACAATGAGGTCGAAGATTGGGCGACATATGTGGAACGTATTGAGGTGTACTGCAGGGCGAATGAAGTGCCAGATGCTAATAAAGCACTGGTTCTGTTAAATTCCATGGGTGCAAAAACTTATGGGTTACTGCGAAATCTAATAACCCCAGAGAAGCCGGTAAACAAGGATTTTGAAAGCATAGTAGAAATCCTACAGGACCACTTAAACCCCACACCGCTGCTGATAGCAGAACAATTTAAGTTCCATAAAAGGAACCAACACAAAGACGAAAGCAATGCTGAGTACCTAACGGAACTGTGCAAGCTATCGAAATACTGCCAGTTTGGAGCGGGACTAGCAGACACGTTAAGGGACAAGTTTGTGTTTGGGCTACAAAGTGAAGGAACCCAGAAACGGCTTCTATCAGAAAAGGACCTTACACTGGACAAAGCTTTCAGTATGGCAGTATCACACGAAGCAGCCGCAAGGGGCGCTGCAGAGATACAACGGAGACCGCAAGAATATGGCACCAACGAAATGACCTATGGAACAGGGAAGTGCTATCACTGCGGCAGAACAACACATGACCAGAAAGATTGTTGGTTCAAGGACCAAGTGTGCAGACAGTGTGGGAAAGCAGGACACATAGCAAGAGTCTGCAGGTCTGGGAAGAAAACCAACAGTAAGAAATCTCCACAGGAAAAGTACAAAAAGGTACACCAGGTGACAGACAGTGGTTCAGACGAACAGAAAAGTGACACAGACTCCAGAAGCAAGGAGCTGGGTTGTCTGAAACTACATAATGTAACCGAAATGGAGGATCACCAGACTATCTGGGTTACACTCAAGATAGATGGAGTCCAAGTGGAAATGGAATTGGACACAGGGTCCGCTCTAACAGTCATAAATCAAAGAGACTACAAGCGGCTATTTTCACACATACCCTTGAAAGCTACAGAGATTGTCTTGAAGACGTATACGGGGCAAAAAGTCTACCCCAAAGGAAAAATAAGGGTGAAAGTGACATATAAAGGACAGGAAATACCTAAAATGCATATATATGTATTGCCAAATGGAGTACCACCACTGCTAGGACGTGAGTGGATCCGGAAGATACATTTAGATTGGCATTCCATACAGGCACTGAAGGTGGAGGCCAAAAAGGATGACGACGCCACACCTGGACGACTGTCAAAAATGCTAACTGACGCAAAAGAAGTGTTCCAGGAGGGACTAGGAACACTAAAAGGAATAACAGCAACAATTAAAATAGAGGATAATGCAAGCCCAAAGTTTCTGAAGGCCAGACCAGTGCCTTATGCGATCAGACCAGCGGTTGAAGCAGAGCTGGAAGGGTTGGAACGTTCACGAATACTGTCCAAAGTGGACTGGAGCGAGTGGGCTACACCCATCGTTCCTGTAATAAAGAGGTCGTTGAGTAATACGCCTGGGGAACCAAAGAACGTCCGCATCTGTGGGGATTTTAAGGTGACAGTGAACCCAGTCCTTCACATGGTGCAATATCCGCTTCCACGAATTGAGGATATTTTCGCCTCGCTATCTGGTGGTAAACGCTTCACCAAAATTGATCTAGCCCAGGCGTACTTGCAAATGGAGGTAGAAGAAGCTTTGAAACATTACCTTACGATCAACACCCATAAAGGTCTCTATCAATACAACCGGCTGGTGTTTGGAGTAGCCTCGGCTCCGGCTATCTGGCAAAGGGCGATGGATCAGGTCCTGCAAGGGATTCCAGGGACCCAGTGTTATTTGGACGACATCTTGGTCACGGGCGAAAATGACGGTGATCACCTTGCTAACTTGGAGAAGGTGCTCGCCAGATTAAAGGAATATGGGCTACGAGCTAATCGCCACAAGTGCGAGTTTTTCCCGAAACAGATCTCGTACTGCGGCCACGTCATCGATGAAGAGGGCGTACATAAGTCCCCTGACAAGATAGAGGCAGTAGTCAAGGCTCCAGCACCGGAAAATGTGTCAGAACTGAGGTCGTTCCTCGGGCTGGTAAACTATTACCACAATTCTTACCAAATTTGTCTACGGTATTACACCCGCTGAACACCCTACTGCAAACAGGGGTACCATGGAAGTGGGATGACAAACGTAGACGAACTTTCCAGAAGTGTAAAGAATTGATCACATCAAAAGAGGTGTTGGCCCATTTCAACCCAGCACCACCAATTCGTTTGGCATGTGATGCATCACCCTACGGCATTGGAGCGGTGCTGTCGCACAAATTCCCAGACAGGTTGGAGAGGCCAGTAGCCTTTGCGTCTCGGTCACTAACCTCAGCCGAGCGCAACTACACACAGATTGACAGGGAGGCCCTCAGCCTAGTATGGGGAGTAAAAAAATTCAACCACTATCTGCATGGACAGAAGTTCACCTTGCTGACTGACCACCAACTACTTGTCTCCATCTTTAATCCTAAGAAGGGCGTGCCAGTAATGACTGCACAGCGGTTACAAAGATGATCCCTGTTTCTAGGGGCGAATCAATATGAAATAGAATATAAAGGCACGAGACAGCATGGGAACGCTGATGGGCTATCGCGCCTGCCACTGCCTACTGTGGAGGAAGCACCAGCAGTGGACCCTATCGAGATATTTTATTCGTCAATAATTGAACGATTGCCAGTAACAAACGCGGATATAGAGAAGGAGACCCGCAATGATTCGACGCTGTCACGGGTATATGAATTGACGGTGAGGGGATGGCCAACACATGGCGACTCACTGTTGCCAGCATTGTCATCCAGAAGAGAACAGCTGTCAGTATGCCAGGGGACAGTGATGTGTGGATCCAGAGTGGTGATTCCACCCAAGTTAAGGGAGAGAGTGCTAAATGAGCTACATGAAGGTCATCTGGGGGGAGTGAAAATGAAAAGCCTTGCTAAGGCTTATGTGTGGTGGCCGGGAATCGATCAACAAATCGAAGACCTAACTAAGAGCTGCTTAGGATGCCAGAAGGTCCAAAATGCACCATCACATGCCCCTCTACACCCATGGGAGTGGCCCTCCTCTCCATGGCAACGGGTGCACATTGATTTCGCTGGTCCATTCATGGACTCAATGTTCTTAATAGCAGTGGATGCTCATTCAAAGTGGCCTGAGGTGATAAAAATGTCTTCAACCACTACAGAGAAAACGATTGCAGTCCTACGGACCATATTTGCCAGAAACGGGTTGCCAGAACAGATCTGCTCTGATAATGGACCACAGTTTGTGTCTGACGAGTTCCAAAAATTCATGAAAAGGAATGGGGTAAGGCATTACACATCCGCCCCGTATCATCCAGCCACCAATGGATTGGCTGAGAGGTTCGTACAAACCTTTAAGAAGGCGATAAAGGCCATGTGCGACGAGGAAATTCCACTACAGCATAAGATGGATAATTTCTTATTAGCCTACCGAAACGCGACACATGCAGTTGTCAACCAGACCCCGGCCATGATGTTCTTTAACCGAAGGTTGAGATCTTGTCTGGATTTGCTCAGACCAAATGTGCGAAGAAATGTTGAGGACAAACAATTCCAGCACATCAATGAGAAGCCGACAAGGAGCTTCAATGTAGGACAACCAGTCTTGGCCCGGGACTATCGAACAGAGAAGTGGCAACCCGGAACGATATGTACAAGGCAGGGGCCATTAATGTACACAGTGGATGTCGGGGAGAACATTGTGAGACGCCACGTCGATCAGATCTTAGCATCACAGGAATGCGTCAACCCCATGTCTCGAGTACCTGGGGATGAACCCGACATACCGGTAGTATCTACTTCAGACCCAGTAGCAGTGGAACCCGATGAACTACCCGATGAAACAGGGTCAGAATCGCCTCTGCACCAAGAACAAGAACCTCCGGAAAGGCGCTATCCCGAAAGGGTCAGGAAGCCGCCCCAAAGACTGAATGTATAAATGGACTTTTGTTATTGAATGTACATGTAAAAATGTAATTGCTATTTGAATATGAAGGGGGTATTATTAATCAAAAAGGGAGGAATTGTAGTGTATGTGCTTTAAGTCAGAACTACTTTTTACAGCTCCTGTATACTGCAGTACCGGCAGTGACCACACCGGTATATAAGCTGTGCGCATGCCTCTGTACCCCAGTCTAGAGATTCCCCTCCTCCAGTAAAGACCTGTTATTTGTTTATGTACAGCATCCGTGTAATTATTTATCCACTGAACCACGGATCTAACAGCCACCACCTGTAGGACAGACTGCTGCCACTCATGCAGAGTTGGTGCAGTCTGTAGCCGGGCCCTCCCGGCCCAGAACTGGTCGAGGCCGTCCTTCAAGGGCATCTGCATTCTCAGATTGTGACAATCAGCAGCCTTCCCCCAGCCTTGCTGCAGCCACTGGGGTCCCATTATGGAGGAGCTGCAGGGTGGGAAGGGGGGAATTTTGCAAGGGAAGGAGATCACCCTCGAAGGGCAACAAGTAGGAGGTGTGACAAAATGTTGTTCATTGTTTTATTAAAGGCCGAGGTTCGTGGTCAAATTTTTAAAAACTCTTTTGGACATTGTCTCCAGGTTGTGAGAGCCAGTTATGTTAATGACTGGTTTTTTTTGTGTTTCTTTCTATTAGTTTGCCATGCGGAAATGAGACACACAGACTTTGTAAAATAAATATGTTTCTGTATTCAAAATGTACACATTTGGTCTTTGCAATCATTGTTGCCTTGACCGGCTTAGGGGTTGCGGGATGGTTTCATTCAGGTTGTTTGAATGGCAGAAGCCATTTCCTCAGAAGTGGCCTAGAAGCGTCTTGCTATGAGCCTTTGACAGAGGGCCCTTCCACTTTGTACATTGTGTGCCTCCCTCCCACCTTGGTGCTGCTGATGATCATCCTCTTCATCTTCCTCCTCCTCTTCCTCCTCCTCCTCTGGTGGTGCTCTAATGCCTGGTGGCATTGGCTGGGTCCTGAGGATTGCAAGGTTATGCAGCATGCAGCACACAACAACGAAGTGGGATAGCAAAATACTGCAGATGCTGGAAATCTGAAATAACAGCAGAAAATGCTGGAAAAACTCAGCAGGCCAGGCAACATCCGTGGAGAGAAATTAGGGTCAATGTTTTGGGTCAAAACCCTTTATCAAGACTAAAGAGGCACAGGGAATGAAATAGATTAAGAGGCCGGGCTGGGAGAGAACAAAAGAGAAGAGACATTAAGAGGTATTCAAAACAAGACGACATGGTGATAGGACTAGTGGAGAAGTGGGAGACTTGCTCAGGCGAGTACTGAAGGGCTACTCCAGAATGGTCCAGACAGCGGAACCGTTGCTTCAGCACGCTGATTGTGTGCTCAACGATGTTCCTGGTAGCTTGATGGTTCTCGTTGTATCGCAGCTCAGCAGGTGTGTTGGGCGTATAGAGCGGCGTCATCAGCCAGGTGCACAGAGGATATCCCTTGTCCCCGAGAAGCCAACCACCTGGGTGATGCGGTGCCTGGAAAAGCTCTGCCAAAAAGTCTGGCGCAGGATGAAGGCATCGTGGCTGCTGCCAGGAAAGTGGACATTGACAGCGAGTATCAGCTGTCTGTGGTCACAGACCAACTGAACGTTTAAGGAATGGAAGCCCTTTCGGTTGCGGAAATCCTCGGCATTCTCATGTGGCGCATGCAAAGCCACATGCGCGCAGTCAATGGCGCCCTGCACCATGGGGAAGCCCGCTATCATCGCAAAGCCTATTGCACGTTCTTGCTGCTTGTCCGGGGTCATGGGGAAAGAGATGTACTCTCGTCTCCTTTTAAAGAGGGCATTTGTGACCTGACGGATGCAGCAATGCACCGTGAACTGGGAGATATTGGCGATGTCCCCAGTAGCTGATTGAAATGAGCCGGTGGCATAAAAGTTGAGAGCCACTGTTATCTTCACTGCCACCGACAGAGATGTCCTGCTCCTCAGTTGAGACTGCAGATCTGGCTGAAGCAGGTGGCAGAGCTCAGTGACCACATCCTTGCTGAAGCGCAGCCTTTTCAAACACTGCTCCTCAGACATATTAATGTAGGAGAACTGTTGGCGAAAAACCCTGGGAGGGTAAGGCCTCCTGTACAGAGGCCTGTTGGCCCTCCTCCATCTGGCCATGATTGCCACTCTCTCTCTGCGTCTCTGTGCCCTCTGAATGTGATGGAGAAGGACGACGTCCCCATCCATTGCAGCCCCCATAGTATCTAGGCAATCAAAGTTATGAAGGTCAAAAACCAAAGTACCTGCAAAGTTATGGTCAGAAGCCAAAACTACCTCAGACAGCATTGACTCAATGCGGCAGCGTCACAAGGGCGTTGCACTCTCGAATGACATCAAGATCTGCGTGCGCAGGAGATCGGCTGGTATTGTTTAGCGCCGCCGCAAAATGTCTGGTTAATTTCGCAAGCGGTGCAGAAAGCGCCGTGCCCGGGCGCTAGTTGCTTTGCACCCCATTAGCGCCCTCTTAAGGTGCTAACGGGAGGCGCAACCAACTGAATTTTCCCCCATGGTCTCCTGAGCTGCACAGTAAACAACAGGAACAGTTTGCGATATCGGGATGAAATTAAATGACCCAGGAATTTTGCTTTATGGAATTATTGCACTGATCATAAATTATTCATATTAAAATAAGGGTACGCTAACTCAAGGTGCGGTAAAAATATACCTAATTAAATTGGAATCCATGGCTATATGCAGATTTCAACTTGAATGTTGCTTGTGTTTGTGGAACATCTTCAAATTATCACAAAGCCAACAGGAAATCACTTTTGTAATAATTCTTACTTTAATTCATCCTGATTACACAGAAGCTCTTAGTGTTAATATAGATATTTAAAATGTTTCTAAGGAATGATTCAATATGCTGGTATAGGACACAAAGGGCTAATAAAAACAGGAGGCCAGAGGCTGGAGTGATTTATTTTATCCGCGGTGTCATATTACAGTGTAGAACCTGCTGGATCATTCACCACAGCCATTAATGAACAGCAAATATGAAGCATTTTCATGTTTCTCCAGGTAAACATTTTGGTTTTGCATTTTTCTGTTGTTGATTAAGAATACTGAATTTCTTTATGGAATATTATTTTTTTTCGATTCTCTCCATTGATAATTTGGAATGTGGAATATTTCTTTGAAGTTTAACCTTATTCTGGTTCTACTCTTTGATGTGAACTTTTTAAGAATTATGAATCAACTGCTCTCGCCTTCCCCCTCCCGTGATTCAGTAGCTAAATAAACTACCCAATGTGAAACTGGGCCATATTGACCAATCACCAGCATGTACTCATCCAGGGCAGTGTGAGAGGTCTTCTTCTTCTTCTTCTTCTTAGGCAGTCCCTCGGAACCGAGGATGAATTGCTTCCACATTAAAAATGAGTTCTCAGGTGACTGATGAGTACAGTGCGGGACCTACAGTCTCTGTCACAGGTGGAGCAGACGGTGGTTAAAGGGGCGGGTGTGTGGGGTGCTTGAGTTGACGTGCGCTGCTTACGCTGTTTGCGCTTGGCTTCTGCTTGCCCCCGGCTGTAATGTATGTACCTTTAAGGGGGGTAACTACTTTTTACAGCTCATGTATACTGCAGTACCGGCAGTGACCACACCTGTATATAACATTGAGTAGTAATCTGTACAGATCAGTTGCAGTCTGAGCCACGTTGAGTAAACACCGTTTGTACCGTTCTCCGCAGTCTGTGTCTGATTATACACGGACGTAACATTGGCGACGAGGCAGGTTCGAACCTACCTGCAACTCTGCATCACCTCCCGGGGATTCGTTCCTGGAGATCAGTGGATTGGAGGTCAAGGCCAGAGACTCAGGCGTCGACCACGGGCAACCGCCCAGTCATCCAGCAGAGACTCGAGAATTGCGGGGGAGGCTGTCGAGAGACAGGCTTGGCTTTCCAGTCGAGGTGGTCCAGTGAAACGGGCTGGCAACAGGTAGTGCGCAGACACTTCCCAGACAGCGGTGGGCTAGAGCCCGACCGAGCGGCACAGCAAAGGGCCGAGCAGCGTCGACGGGGGAGAGAGAGAGAGGGCAGAGCGCACAGGGCGCAGCCGGTGTTCAGGGGCCGAGCAGCGTCAGAGAGAGGGAGAGAGAAGCACGCGAAACCTACAGGGCGCCGCCATTGCCACGAGAACCGGTAGCAACGGGGGAGGAAGGAAAGCGCGGGAGACGCCATTTTAAACCACACCCAAAATGCCAAAGAGTGGCAGTATCACTGCATTTGACAATGAAGTCGGAGATTGGACTACATATGTCGAACGAATAGAGGTGTACTGCAAGGCAAATGAGGTGTCAGATGACAAGAAAGCGTCGGTATTGTTGAATTTAATGGGTGCAAAGACATATGGGTTATTGCGAAATCTAGTAACCCCAACGAAGCCAATGGAAAAGAGTTTTGAAGACATAGTAACGATACTAAAGGAACATTTAAACCCCACACCGCTGCTGATAGCAGAAAGATTCCAGTTTCACAAACGGAACCAGCATAAGGATGAAAGCAATGCTGATTATTTAACAGAACTGTGCAAACTATCGAAACACTGCCAGTTTGGAGTGGGACTGGCAGATACCTTAAGGGACAAGTTTGTGTGTGGGCTTCAAAGTGAAGGAACCCAGAAACGGCTTTTATCTGAAAAGGACCTTACGCTGGAAAAGGCTTTCAGCATTGCGATATCATATGAAGCAGCAGCACGGGGCGCTGCAGAGATACAACAGAGACCGCAAGAATATGGCACAAACGAAATGTCATATGGAACAGAGAAGTGCTATCGCTGCGGCAGAACAACACACGACCAGAATGATTGCTGGTTCAAAGACAAAGTGTGCAGACAGTGTGGAAAAGTAGGACACATAGCACGAGTCTGCAGGTCGGGAAAGGAAACCAGCAATAAGAAACCTACCAAAGGAAAGTACAAGAAGGTACATAAGATAACGGAGAATAGTTCAGACGAACAAAAGAGTGATAACGACTCCGAAAGCAGGGAACTGAGTTGTCTGAAACTACATAATGTGATCACAACAGAGGATCACCGAACCATTTGGGTCACTCTCAAGATAGCAGGAGTCCAGGTAAAGATGGAATTGGACACAGGATCAGCCCTAACAGTCATAAACCAATGGGACTACGAGCGGCTATTCTCACACATACCCTTGAGAGACACAAAAATTATTTTGAAGACGTACACGGGGCAAAAAGTCTACCCCAAAGGAAAAATAAGGGTGACCGTTATATATAATGGTAAGGAAACACCAAAACTAGACCTGTATGTATTGCAAGATGGAGGACCACCATTACTGGGACGTGAATGGATCCGGAAAATACAACTGGATTGGCATTCCATACAGGCACTGACTGTGGCTGACAAAAAGGATGATGATGTCACACCTGGGCGACTGTCAAAGATCCTAACTGATGCGAAAGAAGTGTTCCAGCAAGGACTTGGAACACTAAAAGGCATGACAGCGACGATTAAAATTGAAGAAAAAGCAAGTCCAAAATTTTTTAAGGCCAGACCGGTACCTTATGCGATCCGCCCAGCTGTCGAAGAACAGCTGGAGAGCCTGGAACGTTCAGGTGTACTGTCCAAGGTAGACTGGAGTGAGTGGGCTACACCCATCGTCCCTGTGATGAAAAAGTCATTGAGCAGCACGCCTGGGGAACCAATGAAGGTTCGCATCTGTGGGGACTTTAAGGTAACAGTGAACCCAGTCCTTCACACCGTACAATATCCACTTCCATGGATTGAAGATATTTTCGCCTTGCTATCTGGAGGGGAACACTTCACTAAGATTGATCTGGCCCAGGCGTATCTGCAAATGGAGCTAGAAGAAGCATCAAAAAAATACCTCACAATCAACACCCATAAAGGTCTCTACCAATACAACCGGCTGGTATTCGGGGTAGCATCAGTTCCGGCTATTTGGCAGAGGGCAATGGAACAAGTCCTGCAAGGGATCCCAGGGACCCAGTGTTATTTGGACGACATCCTGGTCACGGGCGAAAATGACAGTAATCACCTTGCCAACCTGGAGCAGGTGCTCACTAGATTGCAGGAATATGGGCTCCGAGCTAACCGCCCCAAATGCGAGTTTTTTAGAAAACAGATCTCGTATTGTGGCCACGTTATCGATAAAGAGGGGTTACATAAGTCCCCAGAGAAGATTGAGGCAGTAGTCAAGGCTCAAGCACCGGAAAATGTGTCACAACTGAGGTCGTTCCTCAGGCTGGTAAACTACTATCATAAGTTCTTGCCAAATTTGCCTACAATACTACACCCTACTGCCAACTGGGATGCCATGGAAGTGGAGTGACGAATGTAGACGAGCTTTCCAGAAGAGCAAAACACTAATCACATCGAAAGAGGTATTGGCCCATTACAACCCAGCATTACCAATTCGGTTGGCATGTGATGCGTCACCCTATGGCATTGGAGCGGTGCTGTCACACAAATTCTCGGACGGCTCAGAGAGGCCAATAGCCTTTGTGTCACGATCACTAACCTCAGCCGAGCGTAACTACGCCCAGATTGACAGGGAGGCCCTCAGCCTAGTGTGGGGAGTGAAAAAGTTCAATCACTATCTGCACGGGCAGAAATTCACCTTGCTGACTGATCACCAGCCTCTTGTCTCCATTTTTAATCCGAAGAAGGGCGTTCCGGTGATGACTGCGCAACGACTACAAAGATGGTCACTTTTTCTAGGGGCGCACCACTATGAGATTGAATATAAGGGCACGAAACAGCATGGAAATGCTGATGGGCTATCACGCCTGCCACTGCCTACTGCGGAGGAAGCACCAGCAGTGGATCCTGTCGAAATATTCCATTCGACTATAGTTGAATACCTACCGGTAACTAACACTTGCATCGAAAAGGAAACCCGCAATGACCCGACACTGTCTTGGGTATATGATTTGAATGTGAAGGGATGGCCAGCAGATGGCGACTCACTGTTGCCAGCATTCTCGACAAGGATAGAACAGCTGTCAGTGTGCCGGGAGACCTTGATGTGTGGATCCCGAGTGGTAATTCCACCCAAGTTAAGGGATAGAGTGCTCAATGAGCTTCATGAGGGTCATCTGGGAGGGGTAAAAATGAAAAGCCTAGCCAGGGCTTATGTGTGGTGGCCGGGAATCGATAAACAAATCGAGGACCTGGCCAAGAGTTGCTCAGGATGCCAGAAAGTCCAAAATGCACCACCACAGGCCCCTCTACACCCATGGGAGTGGCCCTCATCTCCATGGCAACGGGTGCATATTGATTTTGCTGGTCCATTCATGGACTCAATGTTTTTAATAGCCGTGGATGCGCACTCGAAATGGCCTGAGGTCATCAAAATGTCCTCCACCACCACGGAGAAAACTATTGCAGTTCTACGGACCATTTTTGCCAGGAATGGCTTGCCAGAACAGATTTGCTCCGACAACGGACCACAGTTTGTGTCCGAACAGTTCCAGAGGTTCTTGAAAAAGAATGGGGTACGGCATTACACATCCGCCCCGTATCATCCAGCCACAAATGGATTGGCTGAGAGGTTCGTACAAACCTTTAAGAAAGCAATAAAGGCTATGTACAATGACAACATTCCGCTGCAGCACAAGGTGGACAATTTCCTGTTCGCCTACCGGAATGCGACACATGCAGTCACCAACCAGGCCCCAGCCATGATGTTCTTTAACCGAAGGTTAAGATCTCGCCTGGATTTGCTCAGACCAAACGTACGAAGAGATGTTGAGAGTAAGCAATTCCAGCACATCCATGAGAAGCCAACAAGGAGCTTCAATGTAGGGCAACCGGTCTTGGCCCGCGACTACCGAACAGAAAAATGGCAGCCAAGAATGATATGCACACAGCAGGGCCCACTAATGTACACAGTGGACGTTGGGGAGAGCATCGTGAGATGCCATGCTGACCAGATCCTAGAGTCACAGGAAGAAGTCAACCCCATGCCTCGCCCATACGTACTGTAGTGTATGTGCTTTAAGTTAGAACTACTTATTACAACTCCTGTATACTGTAGTACCGGCAGTAACCACACCGGTATATAAGCTGTGCGCATGCCTCTGTACTCCAGTCTAGAGATGACCCTCCTCCAGTAAAGACCTGTTGTGTGTTTATATACAGCATCCGTGTAATTCTTTATCCACTGAACCACGGATCTAACAGTGGCGACGAGTGTTGATGTGAATCTACCTGCAACATTAAACAAAAAAACAAAAAAATAGTCGAGTCCAGGAACACGGGCGTCAACCGCGAGCAACCGCCCAGCAGTCAGGCAGAGATCCAACTTCGCTGGGGAGGCTGTGGAGAGCCGGGCTTGGTTCCCCAGCCACAACGAGCAGTAAAAGACCGACGAGAGGTCCAGACCAGACCCTTCCCGAGCAGCGGCGGCTGGAGCCGACCGACGGCAGAGAGAGAGAGCCGGGCAGCGTCAACGGGGTAAGAAAGAGGGTGAAGTGAGCAGGGCACAGCCGGGGATTGATCACCGAGCGGCGTCGAGGAAAAATACTGCAAACCGGAGAGAGAGAGGGTAAGAAACAGCCGGGTTCTAGACTGAGCGGCGTCGACAAATATAAAAAGAAGAACGCGCAGAGCACAGCCAGCGATCACGGGCTGATCAGGGTCCGCGGGGCGAAGCAAGGGGAGACGCCATTGAGCCGCGGAGAAGCAGGGAGAGCGCGGGAGGCGCCATTGAGCCACGGAGAAGGAAGAGCGCGGGAGACGCCATTTTGCGAAGCTGCAGCGGAGAAGACGGGCGAGCGCGGGAAGGAAGGAAAGCGCGGGAGACGCCATTTTGTGCCAGCGGAGAAGAAGGGGAAGCACGGGAGGCACCATTGGGGATAGTTAACGCACAACCAAGAATGCCGAAGAGTGGCAGTATCTCTACGTTCGACAATGAAGTCAAAGATTGGGCGACATATGTGGAACGTATTGAGGTGTACTGCGGGGCGAATGAAGTGCCAGATGCTAATAAAGCACTGGTTCTGTTAAATTCCATGGGTGCTAAAACGTATGGGTTACTGCGAAATCTAATAACCCCAGAGAAGCCGGTAAACAAGGATTTTGGAAGCATAGTAGAAATCCTACAGGACCACTTAAGCCCCACACCGTTGCTGATAGCAGAAAGATTTAAGTTCCATTAAATGAACCAACACAAAGACGAAAGCAATGCTGAGTACCTAACGGAACTGCGCAAGCTATCGAAATACTGCCAGTTTGGAGCAGGACTAGCAGACACGTTAAGGGACAAGTTTGTGTGTGGGCTACAAAGTGAAGGAACCCAGAAACGGCTTCTATCAGAAAAGGACCTTACGCTGGACAAAGCTTTCAATATGGCAGTATCACACGAAGCAGCCGCAAGGGGCGCTGCAGAGATACAACGGAGACCGCAAGAATACGGCACCAACGAAGTGACCTATGGAACAGGGAAGTGCTATCGCTGCGGCAGAACAACGCATGACCAGAACGATTGTTGGTTCAAGGACCAAGTGTGCAGACAGTGTGGGAAAGCAGGACACATAGCAAGAGTCTGCAGGTCTGGGAAGAAAACCAACAGTAAGAAATCTCCACAGGAGAAGTACAAAAAGGTACACCAAGTGATGGACAGTGGTTCAGATGAACAGAAAAGTGACACAGACTCCGGAAGCAAGGAGCTGGGTTGTCTGAAACTATATAATGTAACCGAAATAGAGGATCACCAGACTATCTGGGTTACACTCAAGCTGGATGGAGTCCAAGTGGAAATGAAATTGGACACAGGGTCAGCTCTTACAGTCATAAATCAAAGAGACTACAATCGGCTATTTTCACACATACCCTTGAAAACTACAGAGATTGTCTTGAAGACGTATATGGGGCAAAAAGTCTACCCCAAAGGAAAAATAAGGGTGAAAGTGACATATAAAGGTCAGGAAATACCTAAAATGGATATATATGTATTGCCAAATGGAGGACCACCACTGCTAGGACGTGAGTGGATCCGGAAGATACATTCAGATTGGCATTCCATACAGGCACTGAAGGTGGAGGCCAAAAAGGATGATGACGTCACGCCTGGACAACTGTCAAAAATGCTAACTGACGCAAAAGAAGTGTTCCAGGAGGGACTAGGAACACTAAAAGGAATAACAGCAACAATTAAAATAGAGGATAATGCAAGCCCAAAGTTTCTGAAGGCCAGACCAGTGCCTTATGCGCTCAGACCAGCGGTTGAAGCAGAGCTGGAAGGGTTGGAACGTTCAGGAGTACTGTCCAAAGTGGACTGGAGCGAGTGGGCTTCACCCATCATCCCTATAATGAAGAGGTCGTTGAGTAATACGCCTGGGGAGCCAAAGAAGATCCGCATCTGTGGGGATTTTAAGGTGACAGTGAACCCAGTCCTTCACACGGTGCAATATCCGCTTCCACGAATTGAGGATATTTTCGCCTCGCTATCTGATGGTAAACGCTTCACCAAAATTGATCTAGCCCAGGCGTACTTGCAAATGGAGGTAGATGAAGCTTCGAAACATTACCTTACGATCAACACCCATAAAGGTCTCTATCAATACAACCGGCTGGTGTTTGGAGTAGCCTTGGCTCCGGCTATCTGGCAAAGGGCGATGGATCAGGTCCTGCAAGGGATTCCAGGGACCCAGTGTTATTTGGACGACATCTTGGTCACGGGCGAAAATGACGGTGATCACCTCGCTAACTTGGAGAAGGTGCTCACCAGATTAAAGGAATATGGGCTACGATCTAATCACCACAAGTGCGAGTTTTTCCAGAAACAGATCTCGTATTGCGGCCACGTCATCGATGAAGAGGGGTTACACAAGTCCCCTGACAAGATTGAGGCAGTAGTCAAGGCTCCAGCACCGGAAAATGTGTCACAACTGAGGTCGTTCCTCGGGCTGGTAAACTATTACCACAAGTTATTACCAAATTTGTCTACGGTACTACACCCGCTGAACACCCTACTGCAAACAGGGGTACCATGGAAGTGGGATGACGAACGTAGATGAGCTTTCCAGAAGTGTAAAGAATTGATCACATCAAAGGAGGTGTTGGCCCATTTCAAACCAGCACTACCAATTCGTTTGGCGTGTGATGCATCACCCTACGGCATTGGAGCGGTGCTGTCGCACAAATTCCCAGACGGGTTGGAGAGGCCAGTGGCCTTTGCTTCTCGGTCACTAACCTCAGCCGAGCGCAACTACGCCCAGATTGACAGGGAGGCCCTCAGCCTCGTATGGGGAGTAAAAAAATTCAACCATTATCTGCATGGGCAGAAGTTCACCTTGCTGACTGACCACCAACCACTTGTCTCCATCTTTAATCCTAAGAAGGGCGTGCCAGTAATGACTGCACAGTGGTTACAAAGATGGTCCCTGTTTCTAGGGGCGAATCAATATGAAATAGAATATAAAGGCACGAAACAGTATGGGAATGCTGATGGGCTATCGCGCCTGCCACTGCCTACGGTGGAGGAAGCACCAGCAGTGGACCCTATCGAGTTATTTTATTCGTCGATAATTGAACGATTGCCAGTAACAAACGTGGATATAGAGAAGGAGACCCGCAATGATCCGACGCTGTCACGGGTATATGAATTGACGGTGAGGGGTGGCCAACACATGGCGACTCACTGTTGCCAGTATTGTCATCCAGAAGAGAACAGCTGTCAGTATGCCAGGGGACAGTGATGTGTGGATCCAGAGTGGTGATTCCACCCAAGTTAAGGGAGAGAGTGCTAAAGGAGCTACATGAAGGTCATCTGGGGGGAGTGAAAATGAAAAGCCTTGCTAGGGCTTATGTGTGGTGGCCGGGAATCGATCAGCAAATCCAAGACCTAATTAAGAGCTGCTTAGGATGCAAGAAGGTCCAAAATGCACCACCACATGCCCCTCTACACCCATGGGAGTGGCCCTCCTCTCCATGGCAACGGGTGCACATTGATTTCGCTGGTCCATTCATGGACTCAATGTTCTTAATAGCAGTGGATGCTCATTCAAAGTGGCCTGAGGTGATAAAGATGTCTTCAACCACTACAGAGAAAACGATTGCAGTCCTATTTGCCACAAACGGTTTGCCAGAGCTGATCTGCTCTGATAATGGACCACAGTTTGTGTCCGACGAGTTCCAAAAATTCATGAAAAGGAATGGGGTAAGGCATTACACATCCGCCCCGTATCATCCAGCCACCAATGGATTGGCTGAGAGGTTCGTACAAACCTTTAAGAAGGCGATAAAGGCCATGTGCGACGAGGAAATTCCACTACAGCATAAGATGGATAATTTCTTATTAGCCTACCGAAACGCGACACATGCAGTTGTCAACCAGACCCCGGCCATGATGTTCTTTAACCGAAGGTTGAGATCTTGTCTGGATTTGCTCAGACCAAATGTGCGAAGAAATGTTGAGGACAAACAATTCCAGCACATCAATGAGAAGCCGACAAGGAGCTTCAATGTAGGACAACCAGTCTTGGCCCGGGACTATCGAACAGAGAAGTGGCAACCCGGAACGATATGTACAAGGCAGGGGCCATTAATGTACACAGTGGATGTCGGGGAGAACATTGTGAGACGCCACGTCGATCAGATCTTAGCATCACAGGAATGCGTCAACCCCATGTCTCGAGTACCTGGGGATGAACCCGACATACCGGTAGTATCTACTTCAGACCCAGTAGCAGTGGAACCCGATGAACTACCCGATGAAACAGGGTCAGAATCGCCTCCGCACCAAGAGCAAGACACTCGGGAAAGGCGCTATCCAGAAAGGATCAGGAAGCCTCCCCAATGACTGAATTTATAAATAGACTATTTTCAGGTAATGTTGCATGTAAAAGTGTTAATTGTAATTAGTTGATATTTAATTGTTAAATGAGTGTTATGGTACTGTTAACCTAAAAGGGGAGGAATTGTAATGTATGTACCTTTAAGTGGGGGAACTACTTTTTACAGCTCATGTATACTGTAGTACCGGCAGTGACCACACCTGTATATAACGTTGAGTAGTAATCTGTACAGATCAGTTGCAGTCTGAGCCACGTTGAGGAAACACCGTTTGTAATGTTCTCCGCAGTCTGTGTCTGATTATACACGGACGTAACACCGGCGAAGAGACTCGAGGTGTTCGGCGCCTTCCCGGATGCTTCTCCTCCACTTTGTGTGGTCTTGGGCCAGGGATTCCCAGGTGTCGGTGGGGATGTTGCACTTTTTCAAGGAGGCTTTGAGGGTGTCCTTGAAGCATTTCCTCTGCCCACCTGGGGCTCTCTTGCCGTGGCAGAGCTCCGAGCAGATCGCTTGTTTTGGGAGTCTCGTATCGGGCATGCAGACGATGTGGCCTATCCATCGGAGCTGATCGAGTGTGGTCAAAGCTTCGATGCTGGGGATATTGACCTGAGTGAGAACACTGACGTTGGTGCTCCTATCCTGCCAATGGATTTGCAGGATCTTGCGGAGGCAGCGTTGGTGGTACCTCTCCAGTGCTTTGAGGTACCTGCTGTACATGGTCCATGTTTCTGAAGCATACAGGAGGGCAGGTATCACTACTGCTCTGTAGACCATGAGCTTGGTGCTGGGTTTGAGGTCCTGGTCTTCAAACACTTTCTTCCTCAGGTGACCGAAGGCTGCACTGGCACACTGAAGGCAGTGTTGGTCTTTGTCATTGATGTCTGCCCTTGTTGACAGTAGGCTCCCGAGGTGTGGAAAGTGGTCCACATTGTCCAAGGCCTCGTCATGGATTTTGATAATCGGGGAGCAGTACTTTGTAGCGGGAGCAGATTGGTAGAGGACCTTTGTCTTACAGATGTTTAGTGTAAGGCCCATGCTCTCGTACGCTTCGGTGAAGGTGTTGACGATGGTTTGGAGTTCGGCCTCAGGGTGTGCGCAAATGCAAGCGTCGTCTGCATTCTGTAATTCGATGACAGTGAATGGGACAACCTTGGATTTGAATGGAGGCGACGGAGGTTCAACAGTTTCCTGTTTGTTCTGTAGATTAGCTCAACTCCAGTGGGGAGCTAGCTGAGGGTGAGATGGAGCATTGCAACCAGGAAGATTGAGAAGAGCGTTGGTGCGATGACACAGCCTTGCTTGACCCTGGTCTGTATGTGAATTGGGTCTGTGGTGGATCCATTGGTCAGGATCACGGCTTGCATGTCATCGTGAAGCAGGCGGAGGATGGTGAGAAACTTTTGAGGGCAGCCGAATTTGAGGAGGGCACTCCGTAATCCCTCATGGTTGACGGTGTCGAAGGCCTTTGTGAGGTCAAAGAAGGTTGGTGCTGTTCCCTGCATTTCTCTTGTAGTTGACGCGCGGTGAAGTATATGTCCATTGTGCCCCTTAGTGGGCAGAATCCACATTGCGACACTGGGAGGATCTCTTCAGCCACTGGGAGAAGGCGATTGACGAGGATTCTTGCGAAGACTTTCCCTGTGGCAGACAGCAGGCAGACTCCTCTGTAATTACCACAATCAGACTTGTCACCTTTCTTGAAGATGGTCGCGATTACGGCATCGCTGAGATCCCCTGGCATGCTCTCCTCCTTCCAAATAAGAGAAATTAGTTCATGTATTCGCGCCAATAGTGCTTCTCCGTCATGTTGTAGTGCCTCGGCGGGGATTCCATTTGCTCCTGAGGCCTTGCTGTTCTTCAGTTGTCGGATTGTAAAGGAAATAGCCATATTCCAAGAGATACACCATCCTATGAATAGATTTCTGATATTATTAATACATGACATACTGGGTTTAAAAATCTAAAAGCCTCAATGACACAGGCTACAAACAGAACACAGGCTTTTGAGATAAGATCAGTTGTTAACAGAAGCTGTAAACACCACACAAATGGGAATTCATTGTTAATACTAAGACAATGGCCCTATTGAAACAGTAGGCTGGAGGTTCCTCTATGTCTGAACATTGGAACCAACACAATAGCAATGCCCAAGTAAAGTGTTAAAAACTTACACTTCAAACAGAAACTTAGAATATTAAAAAACCATGTGCCTTTGTAAAAGTAACATCAAATGAGAAACAGGAAACATGATTATATATACAACCAATTGAAGTAGCTAAGAAATGCAACAAACACTCTGGTTGAAGTGGTTTTGATTTACATATTGTAAAAGGTACAAACAGAACATTTTGATAATATGACATTAATAGATGCACCAAGCAATCACATTGTGTTTGTATTGAAAATGGAATAGTCAGGAGACACGACGTCTGATTATAACCAGTTAAGCCAATATTAAGAATTGAATGGAAGCCCTTCGATAAAAATGACATCAAAGAGATAAATCTGTTGTAGCCATTTTATGATAAGTTTTTGAAACACCTATACAGCAGACAGGATTCTAAAAGCGAACAGTTGAATTGGCAGTAAGTATAGAAAGAATTCAACAAAGAATGACAAGAGATAATTAGCGTACATCAGCAAAAAACTTCAAAGAATAAACCACTAAAATAAGGTATAAAAATATAGCTTTTCAGATGGAAAGTCAGAAGTCGCTGGAAAGGGCAAGCGATTCTCAACTTCAGAGGCACACTCTAAGTTTTTAATTCTTTGAGTCTCAGGGATCAAAAAGGTACTCTTATTTGATTTTGGTGGATATTCTGGATTAAGAATAATAGAAATGTAAAAATGTATGAAGTTAAGATTTGAGAATAAGGATCTCTGAGAATAAGAAATGTAAGCTATTTGTATTTTGAACTGTTAAAGTTGCGACTGACTCAACAGCTGTTAACTATATGTCGGCTCTTAAATAAATCTATATATTTTTAGAATTGTCTCAAGTAGTATTACTGTATCAAACTTGTGAACTCAATTTCTGTACACTCTTTTGTGAGGAGTTGCAGAATTCTGGGGGGGTTTTCCGGACCCTCATAATATCCGGAAGGTTGCAGTCTAGTTAAACTTATTAAAAGTGCTATCTGGAGGACGGTAACATCTTCAAGTCATTCCTTTCCTTTAGGGGGAGATAATCTGAACCTTTAGATCCAATTAAGCGTCTTATAGAATTTGGCTATCTCTAACTTTAGTTGCAGGTGAACATTTGGTGAATGCACCTGGTCTGGGGTAGCCCAAAAAGGGCTAGGACTAGTAATTATCCCTTCAGTATGGCCTTTTCAACCTTATGCCGGGCTGGGGTTGTGCTGAGGTGGTGGCGGGTAGCATGCTGCAGGATAGAGTTGAGGACACTCACGTCGAAGACAGAGTCTCGGTTAAGGAGATCTTCAAAGTGTTCCTTCCAGCGGGCACTGACTGCCTCTCTGTCCTTGATGAGTACCTCTCTGTTCTTGGCCCACAGTGGGCTAGGACCTTGGGTGCTTGGGCTGTAGGTGGCCTTGATTGCGCTAAAGAATCCACGCACGTCATGATTGTCGGCTAGCTGTTGGATCTCCTGCACTTTCTCCACTCACCATCTGTTCTTTAGGTCACGAGTTTTTTGTTGGAACTCGGCTTTCAGGCGTCTGTGGAGCTGCTTTCTTGCTCTTGAGTTCTGTTGCTGTTTCCAGATCAGGAATGCCTTGTGCTTGCAGCTTATTAGCTCCTGGATCTTCTGGTCATTCTCATCGAACCAATCTTGATGTTTCCTGGTCGAGTGACCGAGCGTCTCTTCACAGATGCTGATTATGGAGGCCTTGAGTGCAGATCAGGCGCTGTGGGCACTCTGTGTCTCTGAATCACTGGGAGTCGTCAGGTTGGTTGTGAGGCGTAGGCTGAATAGGGCTTTCTTAGCAGGGTCTTTGAGCGCTCCAGCATTGATTTTCCTGCGGCATTGCTTCTGTTGCCACCGCTGTTTTGGGTCTACGTTGATGGAAATGACAGAACAGATTAGGCGGTGGTCTGTCCAGTAGTTGTCAGCTCTTGTCATGGCGTGGGTAATGCGGACGTCCTTGTGGTCCCTCGCTTGGACGATGACGTAGTCCAGCAGATGCCAATGCTTGGAGCGAGGTGTCGCCATGAAGCCTTGTGCTTGTCTCTCTGATGGAACAAGGTGTTGGTTATGAAAAGGTCATGTTCTAAGCATTTCATCAGGAGGAGGGTACTGTTGAGGTTGGCTTTCCCTACCCCCGTCTCTGCCGATCACACCTCCCCAGAGGTCTGTGTCCTTTCCAACCCTGGTATTGAAGTCATCAAGGAGGATCAGCTTGTCGCCCGTTGGGATTGTTCAAGGCTAGAGTAGAATTCCTCTTTGGTCTCGTCTGTGGCTTCCAGTGTTGGGGCATACGCACTGATGATTGTAGCGCACTGGTTCCGGGCTAGGGTGAGTCGTAGAGTCATGAGGCGTTCGTTTATTCCACAAGGGGAGTCTCTGAGACGTTCGACTAGCTCATTTTTTATGGCGAAGCCGACCCCATGGAGGTGGCGTTCTTCTTCAGGTTTGCCTTTCCAGAAGAAGGTACTAGAATATAATCAGCAATAATTTGCAGTGCTGCAAAATATACAGTGTAATCATGCTATTAAAAACCACTTGTGAACTATAGTTTCCATACAGTGCAGTTCCCATACGAAGGCCTAGGGAGTAATGTTCCCTGGATAATTTCGGCACTAAAGAGCCGCCGAGGCGGCCAAGATGGGATCTTAAGATTCAACATCGATTTAGTCAGTGTTTAGCGCAAGATGCCAGGTGGTAAAGGAGTTGAAGCGTGCGCTAGGAATAGCAGCCTGGAGGATCGTTGAGGGGCTGATTGACAATTAAATTGCCTGCTAGTGATCATTAAAGAGGCTGCACAGCATTTTGCTGGCTGACGCTTCATTTAACAAACTCTCCTAACAGCGACCAGCTGAACAGGAGTAAACAAGTCCTTGCTGAGGATTTTTAGTGCTACTTAAAGCCATGCTCAGCTTTCAATGTACGCTTGCTGATTGAGAGCGACTGACTGCACTGCGATTGAAGAGGACTTTTAGGACACATCGGGAGATTTTCTGGGACACTTTGTCAAGACTTCACCAACATTCTATCAACATTTTTCCTGGAAATTCTCTCAGGACTTCACCTAAAAAGATTGCTAGTCTACCTTATTGGACACCTTATAGAAGTCACCAGGAGAAAGAGCATGCTTGGTCATGGGCATCTTGCTAGGGATACCCCTTGGTCTGCAGGAGGAATTGGAGGAGGAGATGAGGGCACGTAGAGCAGCACCAGCTGCTGCAGGAGAGCGGGACAGAAGGGGCAGGAGGGCGAGGACAGCTCTCAGCAGGAGGCCCTATCCACCCAGGGTCTTCAGAGAGCACTACTCTTACAGCTCATGACCCCAAGACCAGTGCATGAGGAGGCTGCGCTTTACCAAGGATGTCACACAGTGATCTGTGGCTTTCTTGAACAAAGATTCAAATGTTGCAACAAATCCAGGACTGCCTTGCTTGTGGCAGTCACGGTCACAGCAGCACTTAATGTTTATGCTACTGGAACCTTCCAGGCTGCCACAGGTGATATAAGTCACATATCACAATCCTCTGTGCACTTCTGCATAAGGGTGGTTGGTGCGGCCCTGTAAGCTCTGAGGAGTGACTACATAATATTTCCTTTTTTTAATTTGTTTATGGGATGTGGGCATCACTGGCAAGGCCAGCAATTATTGCCCATCCCTAATTGCCCTTGAGAAGGTGGTGGTGAGCTGCCTTATGGAACCACTGCAGCCCGTGTGGTGAAGGTACTCCCACAGTGCTGTTGGGTAGGGAGTTCCAGGATTTTGACCCAGCGACGATGAAGGAACAGTGATATATTTCCAAGTCAGGATGTTGTGTAGCTTGGAGGGCATCTTGGAGGTGATGGTGTTCCCATGCGCCTGCTGCAGTTCTCCTTCTAGGCTGTAGAGGTCGCGGGTTTGGGAGGTGCTGCTGCTGAAGAAGCCTTGGTGAGTTGCTGCAGTGAATCTTGTCGATGGTACACACTGCAGCCACGGTGCACCGGTGGTGGAGGGAGTGAATGTTTAAGGTGGTGGATGTGGTGCCAATCAAGTGGGATGCTTTGTCCTGGATGGTGTCGAGCTTCTTGAGTGTTTTTGGAGCTCCACTCATCCAGGCTAGTGGAGAGCATTCCATCACACTCCTGACATGTGCCTTATAGATGGTGGAAAGGCTTTGGGGAGTCAGGAGGTGAAACACTCACCGCAGAATACCTAGCCTCTGACCTGCTCTTGTTACCACAGTATTTATGTGGCTAGTCCTGTTAAGTTTCTGGTCAATAGTGACCCCCAGGATGTTGTTGATGGGGGATTCAGCAATGGTAATGCCATTGAGTGTCAAAGGGCGGTAGTTAGAATCTCTCTTGTTGCCTGGAACTTGTGTGGTGCGAATGTTACTTGCCACTTATCAGCCCAAGCCAGAATGTTGCCCAGCTCTTGCTGCATGTGGGCACAAACTGCTTCATTATCTGAGGAATTGTGAATGGAACTGAACACTGTGCAATCATCAGTGAATATTCCCACTTCTGACCTTATGATGGAAGGAAGGTCATTGATGAAGCAGCTGAAGATGGTTGGGCCTAGGACACTGCCCTGAAGAACTCCTGCAGCGATGTCCTGGGGCCAGAGAAGATGAGAGGCAGAGAGCTCTAGGGTTCAACAGGTTTGTCGGATTCCCCATGGTCCAGGGAGCCATTGACTGCACACATGTGGCAATGCAAGTTCCTCATTTAAACTCTGAGGTGTTCAGGAACAGAAAAGGATTTCATTCCCTCAATGTGCAGCTCGTGTGCGACCACCAGCAGTGCATCATTCAGGTGAATGCCTGCTATCCAGGGAGCTGCCACGATACATTTATAATGAGACAGTCATCTGTTCCGCAGATCTTTGAGCCTCAATGCAATCTGCATGGCTGGCTACTAGGTGTCAGGAGATACCCTCTGATGCCATGGCTCATACCTCCAGACACCAGCTGAGCCCTCATACAATGAGAGTGACTCAGCCACCAGGAATATAATTGAGCAGACCATTTGGGTCCTCAAGCTGAGGTTTACATGCCTTAACAGGTCAGGAGGTGCCCTGCAGTACTCGGCCAAGAATATCTCCAGATTCATGGTGATTTGCTGCATGCTCCACAATCTGGCAATCATGAGAGACCAGCCGTTACCACCAGCAATTTGCCAGAGGGTCAAGCTTGGAGGAGGAGAAAGAGAAAGGGGACCAAGGGGAGCACTAGAGGGTTCCAGGTAGACGCCCTGCAGCTGGGAGGGATGCTCGATGCCATCTAATTGAAGAGTGCTTTTGAGAGACGTGCTCCACCATCAGACTCCGGAGCACTGTTACCACATGATTTATCTTCCATGACTGAGGATCCATCAGGAAGTCCATCATCTGCACTCAATCCTTTCAACTCTTTCCCCATGAAGACCTCAATAAAAAGACCACCAATTCCACGACTGCCCAATTACCATAATCAATCATTATCTGCAGCGTAATCAAACAACGGAAACATCACACAACTCACAAATATTAGACTATTCACCTGGTGCTTACCCTTAGTGGCTATAAGTGCAGCACTTTTTTATTCCATGGAAGCTGCAATGGCTGCATTGGAAGCTGTGACCTCTGTTAGCAGACGCTGCGTGATGTTGGGCTCCACAGGTCGCTGGCTGGAATTGACCAGCCTCTCCACGCTGGAGAGGATGGATTCCAGGCTCTGCATCAAGCCACAGGCCATGTGGAAGCAGACTCCTCCATCCCCTTAACCACAACCTGTAAACTTTCAAGCAGGCTGTCCATTGCAGCAAGCATTTGTTTTGTCAGACCCATCAGCCTTCTTCTGAAGTTTGGCCCTGTGGGGCCCTCATCTGACTCCTCTAGTATGTGACCTTGGCAAGGTGGCACCTGTGGTGGATGTGTGTGATGAGACTATATGAGGCTTGTGAGTGAGGATCGGTTTGGGGATTAGGGATCAGGAATAATTGAGAATCTGTAAGGAAGCTGCAGTGGCCACATACCTCTATGCAATATGCCCCCTGCCCTGCCTGTGACCACAATGTCTCCCACTCCCCTTCCAATCACAGCCAGCACTGCCTCCTCAAGGGGAGTGATGTTATGCAGGCGTGCTTCCCTCCCCCAGTCAAGTCCTGCTGCCGCCTGTTATGTGCTATCTTGTTCTGGAAGAGAAAGAGTGGTGATTGTGAATTAGTGTATTGACAGTTGTGTTTCTGTGTGTGATGCCTCATATGGTAGAATAGCTGTGAGATGTGTCTGAGGTGTGAGTAGTGGGCTGTGTGAATGCCAGTGTATAGTTAGATGGTGGATGCAGTGTGTTGTGGTTGTGATGCTGGTGGTGGTGCAGTTATTGAGAAGTGTGTTTGTGAGATGGGCTCTTACCTTGACTACTCATCTCACGTTGTTAAGTTTCTTGCGGCACTGGAGCCATGTCTTGGGGCCAGGGCTGTGGGCTGTCAACTCCCAGGCAATCTCCTCCCACATGCGGCACATTAGCTGCCTCTGTGGCTGCCTCACCCAGTCCCTGAGCCATCCTTCCATGTTAACTCCTCTCCCAGCCAGCATTCTCCACAACTTCAGTGGAAGTGGGTGAGTGCAGGCTACATATACAACTCGAGGAAAATTGATTCTAGTCAGCACTTGAGTGCGGAACATGTAGGTGTCCGTTTTAGCGCCTGCAGGCACATTTTAATCATGGTAATCATCAATTAGCCCCAAAATTGCATGCTAAATCTTCACTTTCAAACAAGTGTTTCTTAGCACAGCACCCATTTAGCATCTGGTTTCACCCTTTCACCAAAATAAACCCCCACCCCATATGTTCGTACTAAATTACTCCTACTTTTTTTAAAAGCAAGTTATGTTAGTAAAAGTGAACGGACAGATTTAGTACCAATAGGATCAATTTTAACCAAACCCAGCGGGCGGGAAACTGACGGGCTCAAGAGCAATGCTGGTTTTATACCCCGCCCAATGTTACTCACTGTTGAAGCCTGTGTTCCACCCGATTCTGTGGGTTTCCTGCTCGGTGAGTTAGGTTACAATTACCCTCAATGTGTTAAGTGTTGGCGCAGGAGCACCACTGGTCAGATGTATTTGCTTCATCGTCCAATGACTGGTATTAAAGTAGAATTGGATTCAAGCGTGCTCTTCTGAAATCCAGTGCTTGATTGTTTCTATTATTTTTGCTGCTAATCTTCATTAATATGTCAGATTTAATAAGGTGATAATTTGTGTCTAAATACTCCATCACCTCTAGAGAGTGGGTTATTCTTAATTCATTGCTAAAATACTAAGTCCAGTGGGGCAGCTATAAACAGCCACGAGTCCAGCAAAGCATGTTGCCTTCACATTGCTTGTGCATATCCTTTCACTACTCACATGTATCTCCATTTCCAACATTTTGTTGTAACTTTTCATTTATGAATTTATACCTAAAACAACAACTATTTGCATTTATATAGCACATTTAATAGAGTAAAATGTCCTATGGTGAAAAAGGACACTGGGAAGTGACAGGATATTAATTAGTGAAATTGATCAACAGAATGGTCAAAGAGGCTTTGAGAAACCTTTTGAAGGAGGAGAAAGTGGAAGATAAGTTTAGGGGGAGAGTTCCAGAGTGTGGGGCCAAGGTGGCTGGAGGGCTGCGTGAGCTCGCAATGCAGGTCTGGCAATGCGGGATTCTGGGAAATCTAGAGGACCAGTGCAGCAGCATTGTGGTATAACAGGTAATTGCAATCAAAGAGAGATGTTAACAATGTCAAGCTAAAGACAACTGACAAGCAACATAAAGAATTACAATTATAAAAACATGCAAACCAACAGATTGCTAAGTTTTGGCGTGAGAGTCATATGTACAGTAAAGACATAATTGATGCATCCATAGGGATAAATTCACCCAGCTGCTGCAGTTTTATCCTCGGTCACTAAAAGGACACATATTGAGAAGGGGTCAGAGCAAATAGTCATGGGTGCTGCAACCAGAACATGTAAGACAAAGAAAAAAATAATCAAAGACAAGATTAAAATGTAAGGGTGCAGGTCAAGGCTATGAACTACGTTGCCCGTTGCATTTTATTTCATTATACTTCCTCTATTTACATTAAATTGTTTCTGATGATTCTCCATTCTTAGGGGGGGAAATTGGCTTGCGCTCCCTTTGGGGCAATAACTTCACCGAGACGCTAAAAGTTAGTCCTCTCAAGCCCGAAATTCAATGGTAGCGCCCCAAGCAGGAGGCGGGGCGCTGCTGGAAGTGCACCCCTTCCCTCTTGGGGCGCTCCCATTGAATATCATGGCGTTATGTGCAGCAGCGCCACGCGCGTCAAAACGTAGCGCAGCGGGACTACAGGCCTCCCTCCCCTGATAAAGGGGAGGGACCTAGTGCAGCTGGCCCACCAAGGAGTGGGATGCCGGCAAAAAAGTCCGGCACTCAAAAAAGTCCGGGCTGACCGATCGCGGCTGGCACTCCACGGCAGGAGGCCAGAGGGGACAGGTGCTGGCAGCCGGCCCCCCAGCACCCGCCCTTTAATTATCGCCACCCTGGCCGCAAAAGTGCCCCCCTGACCCTGTCGGACATAGCGTCCGGTGGTAGGTCAGGGGGCGCGAGCTAAGTTTGGGGCCGGGGCACTGTGCACAGTGATGATGTCATCACCGGAAGTGCCGTGCCACGGGGCACTACCGGGAGGCGCAAAACAACCAAATTTTTCCCCCTTAAAGTCTTGTCAATATTCCTCCCTTGCTGTGCCCAATGTATACTTTCTCAACAATAATGATACTTAAAATTTTAAAATGTATTCTGCTTAAGTATCAGTTAACAAAGCTTAAGAAAAAAGTGTAACAAGCATGGTAAGTATTTGTGTGTTTATGATGTGTGCATGACTGTATAGTAGTATTAACTGAGTAGACTTCAAACTCATATCTTCTTTGTCTGACAGTATGAATCAGGGCCTGACAGTATACATTTTCTTCTCAAGGTTCAGCGTAGAATGAGCTGCTGACAAGGAGCTGGCCTGGATCTGCTCTGAACTGACAAGATGCTGTAAGTGTTCCAAGAATTGGAGTTAAAACCTGTCAACCTGCCCATCCACCTCAGGCATAGTGACATTTGCACCCAGTATATGGGAAATCTCACCCACCATTAGCTGTGATTATCCCACAGCAAACATCTGCTACATACTTTGTCATCTAAGCTTTTATTTCACTCTCAAAGGTCATTTACATGCTGTTCATAAAAGATTACTAATGAATTAGTGCCTCTCTGTGGTTCACGTGCACACTGGCAGAAAAATACTCTTCTCACAAATGTTTTTGGCTCAATGCAAAAGGGCAGCTGTTTTACTTTATTATCTCTCCTTCATTATTTTATGACCAGTGCCTCTCCGCATCATCATCATGACCAAGCTGTGCTTTAGCGGGTGTTAATAATGATCAGTGGTACTTGTTGGTACAGATGGGCAGCGGGAGGGGTGGGGGGGAGGCGGGGGTGATTCAATGAGAGACCCGTTTTGGAAATGCAAATGGTGACCTTAAGATTTTTATTGTCAGCTTAACTGAGTCTAAACAATTTTGTTCCATGGAGGTCACCTCCCTTTACATTTCCTTCTGGTTATGTCAACAACTGGCTTTGCTTTCAGATTGAACAGCATAGCCTCGATTTTAACTGCCCCCCGCCACACCCTCACCACCCTGCTCTCCTGACGGGTGGGAGAGGATCAGGGGGTGGGGGGGGTGTTAAAATAACCCCATTCCCACAGGCGAGGGCCCAATTAACATTCCAAAGTCGCGGCCTGATGGCATCATTGGCGCTGCGACTTAAATTTAATAGTAAATGACGTGTGGGATTCCTAGCAGCTGATCGGAGGTAGGAGCTGCTGGCGCCTCAAGATAAGTGGCTCTTTTAGCACTCCTTGTGAGCCAGGAGGAGAAGGAGTGCTCCCCTCAAGTTCCTCACGGAAGCCTTCGGCCTCCCCTCAGCTCTCTCGATCACTGACTGGAGCTGATGCTTCCTTCCCAGTTCCGGGGACTGTCCCCAAGGATCCCCAGCTGTAGCCTCCTGCCTCGAGCCTTCCCGCCTGCCTGCCAACCAGGCTGTCCTTTGGCTAGCTGCCGGGGGGGTGAAGGCAGCCCTACAATATACTAATACGGCCCTGCCGTTAAAATCAACAGTGCCTCCACATCGCCGGCCTTGCCGGGTTCTCCTGCTGATTTCGGCCTCCCCCGCCCCCTTCCCGAGCTTCCCGTTAATATCGAGGCCTACATTAAATCTCATTGGTTACTTATATTTTTACAAAAGAAATTGAAAAGCCCCAGTGTAATTGCATTCTTGTGGTAAAAAATACACAGGCCCAGATGTTTCTTGTCATTTTTTCTCCTTGTTTTTTGCTGTTCAGCTGAAGCTGAACATCCCAGGATGCTAGTCAGTCTGTAGATCCATTGCAAAATTCAGCTTTGTGGCTATTCAGTAGAAAAATATTAAATGACATACCAGAGAAAACTAACTGTAATTAAAGAAGAATTCAAGATGCTATTATGTGAATACCTGAAAGGAGGCCAGGCATTTTCAGTAATTGATATTAAATTCCTCTTTCCTTTGTTTCTTAAGCTGAAAAAATTAAGGTTTGCTGCCAAGATTTGTTGGAGTGAACTTGGATCCCTTCCCCTTATCATGCCTGGGGTCTTTTCTTAACTGACTGCCCATCACACACCAGTCTGAAAGTATTCATCACTTTTAATTTACTGTGAACAGCAAAATCACCTAACAGGATACCTTGTTATACCTCATATATGGCTTATGTTCTGCATGACTTCCCATAATGTTTCATGTACAAATGATTAAACATCATTTAAAGGTTATCCAATTTTGTTCATGTCTCTGCTCTAAAATGCTTTAAAATCATTTTTGTATAAAACGTTTATTTTCTCTTGTTGAACTCCTTGTGGTTTGTCTTCTGCCAGATGATTACCAGCCACTTTCTTGTGAAGGTGGGATCCCTGCTGATAATTTAGGGTGTACTTCACAGCTCTTACATCTGTGGAATGCAGTGTTTCAAACAGCTTAAACTATTTCTCATTTCTCAGCCATATTTCAGAAAAATCTCCAGTGCATCCAGGAATTCTGAGATATTTCAATCACCACCTCCCGCTGTGAAAAATCCCCCCCATAAAATTAAATTAACTTTTTTTTCAGAAAGATCGTGTGAAACTACTTAAATGCTAGATATGAATTTAAAAGACTGTGCTGATAACATGAAAGGCTTCAATAGCTGGTTTGCATTTCAAAATAAAAGTGTACAACGTATACTGTCCCTACTATTCTCTGACAAAATACACTGGCCATAATAGCTAAAATTTGTAAAAATAAAATGAATCCAAAATGGAATAAAACCCAATCCATGAACTTAACAGTACGTGTTGTAACCTGTAAAAGATATGCAATGGAAGTGATGTTCAAGGATGTACTCCATCTTAGCATCTGAATAATGATCCAGACCTGCTTGAAATTAACACTCATATTTTGTGATGTCTTCTGAGCCCACTGGTAATATTGCTGCCTGATCACTCACAGGTATTCATTATTATCTATTTTAAAAGGCCAGTCTTAATAGCAAAAGCAAACTTTTTTTGTTATTATGGAGGGAAAAGAAACAGAAGAGCCTTGCATCTTTTATGTCAGGGGTGTTCACGTTTTTGGCATCATAGGCTGCACAGCATGGACCCTAGAAATCAAATTTAAATCAATGGCCTAGAAATTGGCCCACTTACCACCACGAGTTTTTGCCACGATCCGGTCAAAAAATGATGGCAGTCACTCTAGCGCCATTCTCTGGCGTGGGACTCAGCAGCTGCCATTTTGGTGAGGGCCGAAGCACAGCCAATAGCAGTGCTGGCCCTGGAAATGTAATTTAAGAGAGGGTGATGTCAGTTGGCATGTGGAGTTCAGCACTGGGTCCTAAGCTCGCCATGAAAACCCAGCGTTCAGCAGACTGACAGAGATGCTGTCATCACCTCATAAAAGGACATACACATCTTTCAGGTAAGTTTGCATTTAAGCTTTTGGACTGGATTAAAAAAAAAATTATTGAAAGAGTGGCTTGGTGCAATATATGTTAAAAGATTTTTTAAGGGTACTGGAAGTGCAGGGAGTTCAAGGAGTGCTGCTGGATGCTTGCAAGGTCTCAGGTGGTAAAGGAAGGCCTCTGAGAAAACAGAAAATGCTGGAAATACTCAGCAGGTCAGTAAACATCCATGGAGAGAGAAACAGAGTACACATCTCAGGACAAGACCTGCTGAGTATTTCCTAGAATTTTCTGCTTTTATTTCAGATTTCCAGTAACCCTTCGCAGAAGGAAGAGAAAAAAGTAGAAGAGGAAGAAGCAGAAGAGGGAGATGCAGAAGAGGAGGAAGCAGAAGAGGAAGATGCAGAGAGGAGGAAGCAGAAGAGGAAGAAGCAGAAGAGGAAGACGCAGAAGAGGAAGATGCAGAAGAGGAAGATGCGGAAGAGGAAGTAGCAGAAGTGGAAGATGCAGAAGTGGAAGAAGCAGAAAAGGAAGAAGCAGAAGAGGAAGAAGCAGCAGTGGAAGATGCAGAAGAGGAAGAAGCAGAAGAGGAAGAAGCAGAAGAGGAAGATGTAGAAGAGGAAGAACTAGAAGAGGAAGAAGCAGAAGAGGAAGAAGCAGAAGTGGAAGACGCAGAAGAGGAAGATGCAGAAGAGGAAGATGCAGAAGAGGAAGAGCAGAAGAGGAAGATGCAGAAGTGGAGATGCAGAAGAGGAAGATGAAGAAGAGGAAGAAGCAGAAGAGGAAAAATTAGATGAAGAAATTGCAGAAGAGGAAGATGCAGAAGAGGAAGAAGCAGAAGTGGAAGATGCAGAGGAGGAAGAAGCAGATGTGGAAGAAGCAGAAGAGGAAGATGCAGAAGAGGAAGAAGCAGAAGAGGAAGATGCAGAAGGGGAAGATGCAGAACATGAAGAAGCAGAAGAGGAAGAAGCAATAGTGGAAGATGCAGAAGAGCAAGAAGCAGAAGTGGAAGATGCAGAAGTGGAATATGCAGTAGAGGAAGATGCAGAAGTGGAAGAAGCAGAAGAGGAAGATGCAGAAGACGAAGATGCAGAAGTGGAAGAAGCAGAATTGGAAGAAGCAGAAGAGGATTAAGCAGAAGAGGAAGATGCAGAAGTGGAAGATGCAGGTGAGTAAGATGCAAAAGAGGAAAATGCAGAAGAGGAAGACGCAGAAGAGGAAGAAGCAGAAGTGGAAGACACATAAGAGGAGGAAGCAGAAGTGGAAGATGCAAAAGAGGAAGAAGCAGAAGTGGAAGATGCAGAAGTGGAGATGCAGAAGAGGAAGAAGCAGAAGAGGAGGAAGCAGAAGAGGAAGAAACAGAAGAGGAAGACGCAGAAGAGGAAGATGCAGAAGAGGAAGATGCGGAAGAGGAAGAAGCAGAAGTGGAAGATTCAGAAGTGGAAGAAGCAGAAAAGGAAGAAGCAGAAGAGGAACAAGCAGCACTGGAAGATGCAGAAGAGGAAGAAGCAGAAGAGGAAGATGTAGAAGAGGAATAACTAGAAGAGGAAGAAGCAGAAGAGCAAGAAGCAGAAGAGCAAGAAGCAGAAGTGGAAGACGCAGAAGAGGAAGATGCAGAAGAGGAAGATGCAGAAGAGGAAGAGCAGAAGAGGAAGATACAGAAGAGGAAGAAGCAGAAGTGGAAGAAGCAGAAGAGGAAGATGCAGAAGAGGAAGAAGCAGAAGAAGAAGATGCAGAAGAGGAAGATGCAGAAGATGAAGAAGCAGAAGAGGAAGAAGCAGAAGTGATAGATGCTGGAGAGGAAGATGATGGAAGAGGAAGAAGCAGAAGAGGAGGAAGAAAAAGAGGAAGAAGCAGAATAGGAGGAAGCAGAAGCGGAACACGCAGAAGAGGAAGAAGCAATAGTGGAAGATGCAGAAGAGCAAGAAGTAGAAATGGAAGATGCAGAAGTGGAATATGCAGTAGAGGAAGATGCAGAAGTGGAAGAAGCAGAGGAGGAAGATGCAGAAGACGAAGATGAAGAAGTGGAAGAAGCAGAAGAGGATTAAGCAGAAGAGGAAGATGCAAAACTGGAAGATGCAGGTGAGTAAGATGCAAAAGCGGAAGACGCAGAAGAGGAAGAAGCAGAAGTGGAAGACGCATAAGAGGAGGAAGCAGAAGTGGAAGATGCAAAAGAGGAAGAAGCAGAAGAAGAAGCAGAAGTACAAGATGCCGGAGATTAATATGTAGAAGAGAAAAGCAGAAGAGGAAGAAGCAGAAGGGGAGGAAGCAGAAGAGGAAGAAGCAGAAGAGGAGGAAGCAGAAGTGGAAGAAGCAGAAGTGGAAGATGTAGAAGTGGAAGATGCAGAAGAGGAAGAAGCAGAAGTGGAAGATGCAGAAGAGGAAGAAGCAGAAGAGGAAGCTGCAGAAGAGGAAGAAGTGGAAGAGGATGTTGCAGAAGAAGAAGAAGCAGAAGAGGAAGAAGCAGAAGAGGAAGAAGCAAAAGATGAAGAAGCAGAAGTGGAGATGCAGAAGAGGAAGAAGCAGAAGTGGAAAATGCCAAAGAGGAAGAAGCAGAAGAGGAAGCTGCAGAAGAGGAAGAAGTGGAAGAGGATGTTGCAGAAGAAGAAGCAGAAGAGGAAGAAGCAGAAGAGGAAGGAGCAAAAGAGGAAGAAGCAGAAGTGGAGATGCAGAAGAGGAAGAAGCAGAAGTGGAAAATGCAGAAGAGGAAGAAGCAGAAGAGGAAGATGCAGAAGAGGAAGGAGTGGAAGAGGATGTTGCAGAAGAAGAAGCAGAAGAGGAAGACGCAGAAGAGGAAGAAGCAGAAGTGGAAGACGCATAAGAGGAGGAAGCAGAAGTGGATGATGCAAAAGAGGAAGAAGCAGAAGTGCAAGATGCTGGAGAGGAATACATAGAAGAGAAAAGCAGAAGCGGAAGAAGAAGAAGAGGAGGAAGCAGAAGATGAAGAAGCAGAAGAGGAGGAAGCAGAAGTGGAAGAAGCAGAAGTGGAAGATGTAGAAGTGGAAGATGCAGAAGAGGAAGAAGCAGAAGTGGAAGATGCAGAAGAGGAACAAGCAGAAGAGGAAGAAGCAGAAGTGGAAGAAGCAGAAGTGAAAGATGCAGAAGAGGAAGAAGCAGAAGTGGAAGATGCAGAAGAGGAAGAAGCAGAAGAGGAAGAAGCAAAAGAGGAAGAAGCAGAAGTGGAGATGCAGAAGAGGAAGAAGCAGAAGAGGAAGATGCAGAAGAGGAAGAAGCAGAAGTGGAGGATGCAGAAGATGAATAAGCAGAAGAGGAAGAAGCAGAAGTGGAATATGCAGAAGAGTAAGAAGCAGAAGTGGATGGTGCAGAAGTGGAGATGCCAGAAGAGGAAGAAGCAGAAGTGGAAAATGCAGAAGAGGAAGAAGCAGAAGAGGAAGCTGCAGAAGAGGAAGAAGTGGAAGAGGATGTTGCAGAAGAAGAAGCAGAAGAGGAAGATGCAGAAGAGGAAGAAGCAGAAGTGGAAGACGCATAAGATGAGGAAGCAGAAGTGGATGATGCAAAAGAGGAAGAAGCAGAAGTGCAAGATGCTGGAGAGGAATACGTAGAAGAGAAAAGCAGAAGAGGAAGAAGAAGAGGAGGAAGCAGAAGATGAAGAAGCAGAAGAGGAGGAAGCAGAAGTAGAAGAAGCAGAAGTGGAAGATGTAGAAGTGGAAGATGCAGAAGAGGAAGAAGCAGAAGAGGAAGCTGCAGAAGAGGAAGAAGCAGGAGAGGAAGAAGCAGAAGAGGAAGAAGCAGAAGTGGAAGAAGCAGAAGTGAGAGAAGCAGAAGAGGAAGAAGCAGAAGTGGAAGATGCAGAAGAGGAAGAAGCAGAAGAGGAAGAAGCAAAAGAGGAAGAAGCAGAAGTGGAGATGCAGAAGAGGAAGAAGCAGAAGAGGAAGATGCAGAAGAGGAAGAAGCAGAAGTGGAGGATGCAGAAGATGAATAAGCAGAAGAGGAAGAAGCAGAAGTGGAATATGCAGAAGAGTAAGAAGCAGAAGTGGATGGTGCAGAAGTGGAGATGCCAGAAGAGGAAGAAGCAAAAGAGGAACAAGCAGAAGAGAAAGTTGGAGAAGCGGAAGAAGCAGAAGTGGAAGATGCAGGTGTGTAAGATGCAAAAGAGGAAAATGCAGAAGAGGAAGGCGCAGAAGAGGAAGAAGCAGAAGGGGAAGACGCATAAGAGGAGGAAGCAGAAGTGGAAGATGCAGAAGTGGAAGATGCAGAAGTGGAAGATGCATAAGAAGAAGAAGCAGAAGTGGAAGAAGCAGCACGGTGGCATAGTGGTTAGCACTGTTGCCTCACAGCGCCAGGGACCCAGGTTCGAATCCGGCCTCGGGTGACTGTCTGTGTGGAGTTTGCACATTCTCCCCGTGTTTGCGTGGGTTTTCTCCGGGTGCTCCGGTTTCCTCCCACAGTCCAAAGATGTGCAGGTTAGGTTGATTGGCTAAAATAAATTGACCCTTAGTGTTAGGGGGATTAAAATATGTGGGGTTACGGGGATAGGGTGGGATATGTGCTGGTGTAGGGGTTACGGGGATTGGGTGGGATATGTGTCAGTGCAGGCTCGATGGGCCGAAATGGCCTCTATCTGCACTGTGGGGTTTCTGTGATTTCTGTGATTTCTGGGAGAAGTGGAAGATTCAACAGAGGAAGAAGCAGAAGTGGAAGATGCAGACGTGGAAGATGCAGAAGTGGAGACGCAGAAGGGGAAGTTGCAGAAGAGGAAGAAGCAGAAGAGGACCAAGCAGAAGAGGAAGAAGCAGAAGTGGAAGAAGCAGAAGTGAAAGATGCAGAAGAGGAAGAAGCAGAAGTGGAAGATGCAGAAGAGGAAGAAGCAGAAGGGGAAGATGTGGAAGACGGAGGAGCAGAAGTGGAAGATGCAGAAGAGGAAGGAACAGAAGAGGAAACAGCTGAAGATGAAGAAGCAGAAGTTGAAGCAGCAGAAGAGGAAGAAGCAGAAGTGGAAAAGCAGAAGAGGAAGATGTGGAAGAAGCAGAAGAGGAAGAAGTAGAAGAGGAAGAAGCAGAAGTGGAAGATGCAGAAGAGGAAGATGCAGAAAGGAAGATGCAGAAGAGGTAGAAGCAGAATAGGAAGATGCAGAAGTGGAGATGCAGAAGTGGAGATGCAGAAGAGGAAGATGCAGAAGAGGAAGATGCTGAAGAGGAAGAAGCAGAAGTGGAAGATGCAGAAGAGGAAGAAGCAGAAGAGGAAGACGCAGAAGAGGAAGATGCAGAAGAGGAAGATGCGGAAGTAGCAGAAGTGGAAGAAGCAGAAAAGGAAGAAGCAGAAGAGGAAGAAGCAGCAGTGGAAGATGCAGAAGAGGAAGAAGCAGAAGAGGAAGAAGCAGAAGAGGAAGATGTAGAAGAGGAAGAACTAGAAGAGGAAGAAGCAGAAGAGGAAGAAGCAGAAGAGGAAGATGCAGAAGAGGAAGAGCAGAAGAGGAAGATGCAGAAGTGGAGATGCAGAAGAGTAAGAAGCAGAAGTGGATGGTGCAGAAGTGGAGATGCCAGAAGAGGAAGAAGCAAAAGAGGAACAAGCAGAAGAGAAAGTTGGAGAAGCGGAAGAAGCAGAAGTGGAAGATGCAGGTGTGTAAGATGCAAAAGAGGAAAATGCAGAAGAGGAAGGCGCAGAAGAGGAAGAAGCAGAAGGGGAAGACGCATAAGAGGAGGAAGCAGAAGTGGAAGATGCAGAAGTGGAAGATGCAGAAGTGGAAGATGCATAAGAAGAAGAAGCAGAAGTGGAAGAAGCAGCACGGTGGCATAGTGGTTAGCACTGTTGCCTCACAGCGCCAGGGACCCAGGTTCGAATCCGGCCTCGGGTGACTGTCTGTGTGGAGTTTGCACATTCTCCCCGTGTTTGCTTGGGTTTTCTCCGGGTGCTCCGGTTTCCTCCCACAGTCCAAAGATGTGCAGGTTAGGTTGATTGGCTAAAATAAATTGACCCTTAGTGTTAGGGGGATTAAAATATGTGGGGTTACGGGGATAGGGTGGGATATGTGCTGGTGTAGGGGTTACGGGGATTGGGTGGGATGTGTGTCAGTGCAGGCTCGATGGGCCGAAATGGCCTCTATCTGCACTGTGGGGTTTCTGTGATTTCTGTGATTTCTGGGAGAAGTGGAAGATTCAACAGAGGAAGAAGCAGAAGTGGAAGATGCAGACGTGGAAGATGCAGAAGCGGAGACGCAGAAGAGGAAGAAGCAGAAGAGGAAAAATTAGATGAAGAAATTGCAGAAGAGGAAGATGCTGAAGAGGAAGAAGCAGATGTGGAAGAAGCAGAAGAGGACGATGCAGAAGAGGAAGAAGCAGAAGAGGAAGATGCAGAAGAGGAAGATGCAGAACATGAAGAAGCAGAAGAGGAAGAAGCAATAGTGGAAGATGCAGAAGAGCAAGAAGCAGAAGTGGAAGATGCAGAAGTGGAATATGCAGTAGAGGAAGATGCAGAAGTGGAAGAAGCAGAAGAGGAAGATGCAGAAGACGAAGATGCAGAAGTGGAAGAAGCAGAAGAGGAAGAAGCAGAAGAGGATTAAGCAGAAGAGGAAGATGCAGAAGTGGAAGATGCAGGTGAGTAAGATGCAAAAGAGGAAAATGCAGAAGAGGAAGACGCAGAAGAGGAAGAAGCAGAAGTGGAAGACGCATAAGAGGAGGAAGCAAAAGTGGAAGATGCAAAAGAGGAAGAAGCAGAAGTGGAAGATGCAGAAGTGGAGATGCAGAAGAGGAAGAAGCAGAAGAGGAGGAAGCAGAAGAGGAAGAAACAGAAGAGGAAGACGCAGAAGAGGAAGATGCAGAAGAGGAAGATGCGGAAGAGGAAGAAGCAGAAGTGGAAGATTCAGAAGTGGGAGAAGCAGAAAAGGAAGAAGCAGAAGAGGAACAAGCAGCACTGGAAGATGCAGAAGAGGAACAAGCAGCACTGGAAGATGCAGAAGAGGAAGAAGCAGAAGAGGAAGATGTAGAAGAGGAATAACTAGAAGAGGAAGAAGCAGAAGTGGAAGACGCAGAAGAGGAAGATGCAGAAGAGGAAGAAGCAGAAGAAGAAGATGCAGAAGAGGAAGATGCAGAAGATGAAGAAGCAGAAGAGGAAGAAGCAGAAGTGATAGATGCTGGAGAGGAAGATGATGGAAGAGGAAGATGCAGAAGAGGACGAAGAAAAAGAGGAAGAAGCAGAATAGGAGGAAGCACAAGCGGAACACGCAGAAGAGGAAGAAGCAATAGTGGAAGATGCAGAAGAGCAAGAAGTAGAAATGGAAGATGCAGAAGTGGAATATGCAGTAGAGGAAGATGCAGAAGTGGAAGAAGCAGAGGAGGAAGATGCAGAAGACGAAGATGAAGAAGTGGAAGAAGCAGAAGAGGATTAAGCAGAAGAGGAAGATGCAAAACTGGAAGATGCAGGTGAGTAAGATGCAAAAGCGGAAGATGCAGAAGAGGAAGAAGCAGAAGTGGAAGACGCATAAGAGGAGGAAGCAGAAGTGGAAGATGCAAAAGAGGAAGAAGCAGAAGAAGAAGCAGAAGTACAAGATGCTGGAGAGTAATATGTAGAAGAGAAAAGCAGAAGAGGAGGAAGCAGAAGAGGAGGAAGCAGAAGAGGAAGAAGCAGAAGAGGAGGAAGCAGAAGTGGAAGAGCCAGAAGTGGAAGATGTAGAAGTGGAAGATGCAGAAGAGGAAGAAGCAGAAGTGGAAGATGCAGAAGAGGAAGAAGCAGAAGAGGAAGCTGCAGAAGAGGAAGAAGTGGAAGAGGATGTTGCAGAAGAAGAAGAAGCAGAAGAGGAAGAAGCAGAAGAGGAAGAAACAAAAGAGGAAGAAGCAGAAGTGGAGATGCAGAAGAGGAAGAAGCAGAAGAGGAAGATGCAGAAGAGGAAGAAGCAGAAGAGGAAGCTGCAGAAGAGGAAGAAGTGGAAGAGGATGTTGCAGAAGAAGCAGAAGCAGAAGAGGAAGAAGCAGAAGAGGAAGAAACAAAAGAGGAAGAAGCAGAAGTGGAGATGCAGAAGAGGAAGAAGCAGAAGAGGAAGATGCAGAAGAGGAAGAAGCAGAAGTGGAAGAAGCAGAAGAGGAAGAAGCAAAAGATGAAGAAGCAGAAGTGGAGATGCAGAAGAGGAAGAAGCAGAAGTGGAAAATGCCGAAGAAGAAGAAGCAGAAGAGAAAGCTGCAGAAGAGGAAGAAGTGGAAGAGGATGTTGCAGAAGAAGAAGCAGAAGAGGAAGATGCAGAAGAGGAAGAAGCAGAAGTGGAAGACGCATAAGAGGAGGAAGCAGAAGTGGATGATGCAAAAGAGGAAGAAGCAGAAGTGCAAGATGCTGGAGAGGAATACGTAGAAGAGAAAAGCAGAAGAGGGAGAAGAAGAAGAGGAGGAAGCAGAAGATGAAGAAGCAGAAGAGGAAGATGCAGAAGAGGAAGAGCAGAAGAGGAAGATACAGAAGAGGAAGAAGCAGAAGTGGAAGAAGCAGAAGAGGAAGATGCAGAAGAGGAAGAAGCAGAAGAAGAAGATGCAGAAGAGGAAGATGCAGAAGATGAAGAAGCAGAAGAGGAAGAAGCAGAAGTGATAAATGCTGGAGAGGAAGATGATGGAAGAGGAAGAAGCAGAAGAGGAGGAAGAAAAAGAGGAAGAAGCAGAATAGGAGGAAGCAGAAGCGGAACACGCAGAAGAGGAAGAAGCAATAGTGGAAGATGCAGAAGAGCAAGAAGTAGAAATGGAAGATGCAGAAGTGGAATATGCAGTAGAGGAAGATGCAGAAGTGGAAGAAGCAGAGGAGGAAGATGCAGAAGACGAAGATGAAGAAGTGGAAGAAGCAGAAGAGGATTAAGCAGAAGAGGAAGATGCAAAACTGGAAGATGCAGGTGAGTAAGATGCAAAAGCGGAAGACGCAGAAGAGGAAGAAGCAGAAGTGGAAGACGCATAAGAGGAGGAAGCAGAAGTGGAAGATGCAAAAGAGGAAGAAGCAGAAGAAGAAGCAGAAGTACAAGATGCCGGAGATTAATATGTAGAAGAGAAAAGCAAAAGAGGAAGTAGCAGAAGTGGAGGAAGCAGAAGTGGAAGAAGCAGAAGTGGAAGATGTAGAAGTGGAAGATGCAGAAGAGGAAGAAGCAGAAGTGGAAGATGCAGAAGAGGAAGAAGCAGAAGAGGAAGCTGCAGAAGAGGAAGCAGTGGAAGAGGATGTTGCAGAAGAAGAAGAAGCAGAAGAGGAAGAAGCAGAAGAGGAAGAAGCAAAAGATGAAGAAGCAGAAGTGGAGATGCAGAAGAGGAAGAAGCAGAAGTGGAAAATGCCAAAGAGGAAGAAGCAGAAGAGGAAGCTGCAGAAGAGGAAGAAGTGGAAGAGGATGTTGCAGAAGAAGAAGCAGAAGAGGAAGAAGCAGAAGAGGAAGGAGCAAAAGAGGAAGAAGCAGAAGTGGAGATGCAGAAGAGGAAGAAGCAGAAGTGGAAAATGCAGAAGAGGAAGAAGCAGAAGAGGAAGCTGCAGAAGAGGAAGGAGTGGAAGAGGATGTTGCAGAAGAAGAAGCAGAAGAGGAAGACGCAGAAGAGGAAGAAGCAGAAGTGGAAGACGCATAAGAGGAGGAAGCAGAAGTGGATGATGCAAAAGAGGAAGAAGCAGAAGTGCAAGATGCTGGAGAGGAATACATAGAAGAGAAAAGCAGAAGCGGAAGAAGAAGAAGAGGAGGAAGCAGAAGATGAAGAAGCAGAAGAGGAGGAAGCAGAAGTGGAAGAAGCAGAAGTGGAAGATGTAGAAGTGGAAGATGCAGAAGAGGAAGAAGCAGAAGTGGAAGATGCAGAAGAGGAACAAGCAGAAGAGGAAGAAGCAGAAGTGGAAGAAGCAGAAGTGAAAGATGCAGAAGAGGAAGAAGCAGAAGTGGAAGATGCAGAAGAGGAAGAAGCAGAAGAGGAAGAAGCAAAAGAGGAAGAAGCAGAAGTGGAGATGCAGAAGAGGAAGAAGCAGAAGAGGAAGATGCAGAAGAGGAAGAAGCAGAAGAGGAAGCTGCAGAAGAGGAAGAAGCAGGAGAGGAAGAAGCAGAAGAGGAAGAAGCAGAAGTGGAAGAAGCAGAAGTGAGAGAAGCAGAAGAGGAAGAAGCAGAAGTGGAAGATGCAGAAGAGGAAGAAGCAGAAGAGGAAGAAGCAAAAGAGGAAGAAGCAGAAGTGGAGATGCAGAAGAGGAAGAAGCAGAAGAGGAAGATGCAGAAGAGGAAGGAGCAGAAGTGGAGGATGCAGAAGATGAATAAGCAGAAGAGGAAGAAGCAGAAGTGGAATATGCAGAAGAGTAAGAAGCAGAAGTGGATGGTGCAGAAGTGGAGATGCCAGAAGAGGAAGAAGCAAAAGAGGAACAAGCAGAAGAGAAAGTTGGAGAAGCGGAAGAAGCAGAAGTGGAAGATGCAGGTGTGTAAGATGCAAAAGAGGAAAATGCAGAAGAGGAAGGCGCAGAAGAGGAAGAAGCAGAAGGGGAAGACGCATAAGAGGAGGAAGCAGAAGTGGAAGATGCAGAAGTGGAAGATGCAGAAGTGGAAGATGCATAAGAAGAAGAAGCAGAAGTGGAAGAAGCAGCACGGTGGCATAGTGGTTAGCACTGTTGCCTCACAGCGCCAGGGACCCAGGTTCGAATCCGGCCTCGGGTGACTGTCTGTGTGGAGTTTGCACATTCTCCCCGTGTTTGCGTGGGTTTTCTCCGGGTGCTCCGGTTTCCTCCCACAGTCCAAAGATGTGCAGGTTAGGTTGATTGGCTAAAATAAATTGACCCTTAGTGTTAGGGGGATTAAAATATGTGGGGTTACGGGGATAGGGTGGGATATGTGCTGGTGTAGGGGTTACGGGGATCGGGTGGGATATGGTTCGGTGCAGGCTCGATGGGCCGAAATGGCCTCTATCTGCACTGTGGGGTTTCTGTGATTTCTGTGATTTCTGTGAGAAGTGGAAGATTCAACAGAGGAAGAAGCAGAAGTGGAAGATGCAGACGTGGAAGATGCAGAAGTGGAGACGCAGAAGGGGAAGTTGCAGAAGAGGAAGAAGCAGAAGAGGAAGAAGCAGAAGAGGAAGAAGCAGAAGTGGAAGAAGCAGAAGTGAAAGATGCAGAAGAGGAAGAAGCAGAAGTGGAAGATGCAGAAGAGGAAGAAGCAGAAGGGGAAGATGGGGAAGACGGAGGAGCAGAAGTGGAAGATGCAGAAGAGGAAGGAACAGAAGAGGAAACAGCTGAAGATGAAGAAGCAGAAGTTGAAGCAGCAGAAGAGGAAGAAGCAGAAGTGGAAAAGCAGAAGAGGAAGATGTGGAAGAAGCAGAAGAGGAAGAAGTAGAAGAGGAAGAAGCAGAAGTGGAAGATGCAGAAGAGGAAGATGCAGAAAGGAAGATGCAGAAGAGGTAGAAGCAGAATAGGAAGATGCAGAAGTGGAGATGCAGAAGTGGAGATGCAGAAGAGGAAGATGCAGAAGAGGAAGATGCTGAAGAGGAAGAAGCAGAAGTGGAAGATGCAGAAGAGGAGGAAGCAGAAGAGGAAGACGCAGAAGAGGAAGATGCAGAAGAGGAAGATGCGGAAGTAGCAGAAGTGGAAGAAGCAGAAAAGGAAGAAGCAGAAGAGGAAGAAGCAGCAGTGGAAGATGCAGAAGAGGAAGAAGCAGAAGAGGAAGAAGCAGAAGAGGAAGATGTAGAAGAGGAAGAACTAGAAGAGGAAGAAGCAGAAGAGGAAGATGCAGAAGAGGAAGAGCAGAAGAGGAAGATGCAGAAGTGGAGATGCAGAAGAGGAAGATGAAGAAGAGGAAGAAGCAGAAGAGGAAAAATTAGATGAAGAAATTGCAGAAGAGGAAGATGCTGAAGAGGAAGAAGCAGATGTGGAAGAAGCAGAAGAGGAAGATGCGGAAGAAGCAGAAGAGGAAGATGCAGAAGAGGAAGATGCAGAACATGAAGAAGCAGAATAGGAAGAAGCAATAGTGGAAGATGCAGAAGAGCAAGAAGCAGAAGTGGAAGATGCAGAAGTGGAATATGCAGTAGAGGAAGATGCAGAAGTGGAAGAAGCAGAAGAGGAAGATGCAGAAGACGAAGATGCAGAAGTGGAAGAAGCAGAAGAGGAAGAAGCAGAAGAGGATTAAGCAGAAGAGGAAGATGCAGAAGTGGAAGATGCAGGTGAGTAAGATGCAAAAGAGGAAAATGCAGAAGAGGAAGACGCAGAAGAGGAAGAAGCAGAAGTGGAAGACGCATAAGAGGAGGAAGCAGAAGTGGAAGATGCAAAAGAGGAAGAAGCAGAAGTGGAAGATGCAGAAGTGGAGATGCAGAAGAGGAAGAAGCAGAAGAGGAGGAAGCAGAAGAGGAAGAAACAGAAGAGGAAGACGCAGAAGAGGAAGATGCAGAAGAGGAAGATGCGGAAGAGGAAGAAGCAGAAGTGGAAGATTCAGAAGTGGAAGAAGCAGAAAAGGAAGAAGCAGAAGAGGAACAAGCAGCACTGGAAGATGCAGAAGAGGAAGAAGCAGAAGAGGAAGATGTAGAAGAGGAATAACTAGAAGAGGAAGAAGCAGAAGAGGAAGAAGCAGAAGAGCAAGAAGCAGAAGTGGAAGACGCAGAAGAGGAAGATGCAGAAGAGGAAGAAGCAGAAGAAGAAGATGCAGAAGAGGAAGATGCAGAAGATGAAGAAGCAGAAGAGGAAGAAGCAGAAGTGATAGATGCTGGAGAGGAAGATGATGGAAGAGGAAGATGCAGAAGAGGACGAAGAAAAAGAGGAAGAAGCAGAATAGGAGGAAGCAGAAGCGGAACACGCAGAAGAGGAAGAAGCAATAGTGGAAGATGCAGAAGAGCAAGAAGTAGAAATGGAAGATGCAGAAGTGGAATATGCAGTAGAGGAAGATGCAGAAGTGGAAGAAGCAGAGGAGGAAGATGCAAAAGACGAAGATGAAGAAGTGGAAGAAGCAGAAGAGGATTAAGCAGAAGAGGAAGATGCAAAACTGGAAAATGCAGGTGAGTAAGATGCAAAAGCGGAAGATGCAGAAGAGGAGGAAGCAGAAGTGGAAGATGCAAAAGAGGAAGAAGCAGAAGAAGAAGCAGAAGTACAAGATGCTGGAGAGTAATATGTAGAAGAGAAAAGCAGAAGAGGAAGAAGCAGAAGAGGAGGAAGCAGAAGAGGAAGAAGCAGAAGAGGAGGAAGCAGAAGAGGAAGAAGCAGAAGAGGAGGAAGCAGAAGTGGAAGAGCCAGCAGTGGAAGATGTAGAAGTGGAAGATGCAGAAGAGGAAGAAGCAGAAGTGGAAGATGCAGAAGAGGAAGAAGCAGAAGAGGAAGCTGCAGAAGAGGAAGAAGTGGAAGAGGATGTTGCAGAAGAAGAAGAAGCAGAAGAGGAAGAAGCAGAAGAGGAAGAAACAAAAGAGGAAGAAGCAGAAGTGGAGATGCAGAAGAGGAAGAAGCAGAAGAGGAAGATGCAGAAGAGGAAGAAGCAGAAGTGGAAGAAGCAGAAGAGGAAGAAGCAAAAGATGAAGAAGCAGAAGTGGAGATGCAGAAGAGGAAGAAGCAGAAGTGGAAAATGCCAAAGAAGAAGAAGCAGAAGAGGAAGCTGCAGAAGAGGAAGAAGTGGAAGAGGATGTTGCAGAAGAAGAAGCAGAAGAGGAAGAAGCAGAAGAGGAAGGAGCAAAAGAGGAAGAAGCAGAAGTGGAGATGCAGAAGAGGAAGAAGCAGAAGTGGAAAATGCAGAAGAGGAAGAAGCAGAAGAGGAAGAAGCAGAAGAGGAAGACGCAGAAGTGGAAGACGCATAAGAGGAGGAAGCAGAAGTGGATGATGCAAAAGAGGAAGAAGCAGAAGTGCAAGATGCTGGAGAGGAATACGTAGAAGAGAAAAACAGAAGAGGGAGAAGAAGAGGAGGAAGCAGAAGATGAAGAAGCAGAAGAGGAGGAAGCAGAAGTGGAAGAAGCAGAAGTGGAAGATGTAGAAGTGGAAGATGCAGAAGAGGAAGAAGCAGAAGTGGGAGATGCAGAAGAGGAACAAGCAGAAGAGGAAGAAGCAGAAGTGGAAGAAGCAGAAGTGAAAGATGCAGAAGAGGAAGAAGCAGAAGTGGAAGATGCAGAAGAGGAAGAAGCAGAAGAGGAAGAAGCAAAAGAGGAAGAAGCAGAAGTGGAGATGCAGAAGAGGAAGAAGCAGAAGAGGAAGATGCAGAAGAGGAAGAAGCAGAAGTGGAGGATGCAGAAGAGGAAGAAGCAGAAGTGGAATATGCAGAAGAGTAAGAAGCAGAAGTGGATGGTGCAGAAGTGGAGATGCCAGAAGAGGAAGAAGCAAAAGAGGAACAAGCAGAAGAGAAAGTTGCAGAAGCGGAAGAAGCAGAAGTGGAGGATGCAGGTGTGTAAGATGCAAAAGAGGAAAATGCAGAAGAGGAAGGCGCAGAAGAGAAAGAAGCAGTAGGGGAAGACGCATAAGAGGAGGAAGCAGAAGTGGAAGATGCAGAAGTGGAAGATGCAGAAGTGGAAGATGCATAAGAAGAAGAAGCAGAAGTGGAAGATGCAGAAGAGGAAGAAGCAGAAGAGGAAGCTGCAGAAGAGGAAGAAGTGGAAGAGGATGTTGCAGAAGAAGAAGAAGCAGAAGGGGAAGAAGCAGAAGAGGAAGAAACAAAAGAGGAAGAAGCAGAAGTGGAGATGCAGAAGAGGAAGAAGCAGAAGTGGAAGAAGCAGAAGAGGAAGAAGCAAAAGATGAAGAAGCAGAAGTGAAGATGCAGAAGAGGAAGAAGCAGAAGTGGAAAATGCCGAAGAGGAAGAAGTGGAAGAGGATGTTGCAGAAGAAGAAGCAGAAGAGGAAGAAGCAGAAGAGGAAGGAGCAAAAGAGGAAGAAGCAGAAGTGGAGATGCAGAAGAGGAAGAAGCAGAAGTGGAAAATGCAGAAGAGGAAGAAGCAGAAGAGGAAGCTGCAGAAGAGGAAGAAGTGGAAGAGGATGTTGCAGAAGAAGAAGCAGAAGAGGAAGACGCAGAAGAGGAAGAAGCAGAAGTGGAAGACGCATAAGAGGAGGAAGCAGAAGTGGATGATGCAAAAGAGGAAGAAGCAGAAGTGCAAGATGCTGGAGAGGAATACGTAGAAGAGAAAAGCAGAAGAGGAAGAAGAAGAAGAGGAGGAAGCAGAAGATGAAGAAGCAGAAGAGGAGGAAGCAGAAGTGGAAGAAGCAGGAGTGGAAGATGTAGAAGTGGAAGATGCAGAAGAGGAAGAAGCAGAAGTGGAAGATGCAGAAGAGGAACAAGCAGAAGAGGAAGAAGCAGAAGTGGAAGAAGCAGAAGTGAAAGATGCAGAAGAGGAAGAAGCAGAAGTGGAAGATGCAGAAGAGGAAGAAGCAGAAGAGGAAGAAGCAAAAGAGGAAGAAGCAGAAGTGGAGATGCAGAAGAGGAAGAAGCAGAAGAGGAAGATGCAGAAGAGGAAGAAGCAGAAGTGGAGGATGCAGAAGATGAATAAGCAGAAGAGGAAGAAGCAGAAGTGGAATATGCAGAAGAGTAAGAAGCAGAAGTGGATGGTGCAGAAGTGGAGATGCCAGAAGAGGAAGAAGCAAAAGAGGAACAAGCAGAAGAGAAAGTTGCAGAAGCGGAAGAAGCAGAAGTGGAAGATGCAGGTGTGTAAGATGCAAAAGAGGAAAATGCAGAAGAGGAAGGCGCAGAAGAGGAAGAAGCAGTAGGGGAAGACGCATAAGAGGAGGAAGCAGAAGTGGAAGATGCAGAAGTGGAAGATGCAGAAGTGGAAGATGCATAAGAAGAAGAAGCAGAAGTGGAAGATGCAGAAGAGGAAGAAGCAGAAGAGGAAGCTGCAGAAGAGGAAGAAGTGGAAGAGGATGTTGCAGAAGAAGAAGAAGCAGAAGAGGAAGAAGCAGAAGAGGAAGAAACAAAAGAGGAAGAAGCAGAAGTGGAGATGCAGAAGAGGAAGAAGCAGAAGTGGAAGAAGCAGAAGAGGAAGAAGCAAAAGATGAAGAAGAAGAAGTGGAGATGCAGAAGAGGAAGAAGCAGAAGTGGAAAATGCAGAAGAGGAAGAAGCAGAAGAGGAAGCTGCAGAAGAGGAAGAAGTGGAAGAGGATGTTGCAGAAGAAGAAGCAGAAGAGGAAGAAGCAGAAGAGGAAGGAGCAAAAGAGGAAGAAGCAGAAGTGGAGATGCAGAAGAGGAAGAAGCAGAAGTGGAAAAAGCAGAAGAGGAAGAAGCAGAAGAGGAAGCTGCAGAAGAGGAAGAAGTGGAAGAGGATGTTGCAGAAGAAGAAGCAGAAGAGGAAGACACAGAAGAGGAAGAAGCAGAAGTGGAAGATGCATAAGAGGAGGAAGCAGAAGTGGATGATGCAAAAGAGGAAGAAGCAGAAGTGCAAGATGCTGGAGAGGAATACGTAGAAGAGAAAAGCAGAAGAGGAAGAAGAAGAGGAGGAAGCAAAAGATGAAGAAGCAGAAGAGGAGGAAGCAGAAGTAGAAGAAGCAGAAGTGGAAGATGTAGAAGTGGAAGATGCAGAAGAGGAAGAAGCAGAAGTGGAAGATGCAGAAGAGGAAGAAGCAGAAGAGGAAGCTGCAGAAGAGGATGAAGCAGGAGAGGAAGAAGCAGAAGAGGAAGAAGCAGAAGTGGAAGAAGCAGAAGTGAGAGAAGCAGAAGAGGAAGAAGCAGAAGTGGAAGATGCAGAAGAGGAAGAAGCAGAAGAGGAAGAAGCAAAAGAGGAAGAAGCAGAAGTGGAGATGCAGAAGAGGAAGAAGCAGAAGAGGAAGATGCAGAAGAGGAAGAAGCAGAAGTGGAGGATGCAGAAGATGAATAAGCAGAAGAGGAAGAAGCAGAAGTGGAATATGCAGAAGAGTAAGAAGCAGAAGTGGATGGTGCAGAAGTGGAGATGCCAGAAGAGGAAGAAGCAAAAGAGGAACAAGCAGAAGAGAAAGTTGGAGAAGCGGAAGAAGCAGAAGTGGAAGATGCAGGTGTGTAAGATGCAAAAGAGGAAAATGCAGAAGAGGAAGGTGCAGAAGAGGAAGAAGCAGAAGGGGAAGACGCATAAGAGGAGGAAGCAGAAGTGGAAGATGCAGAAGTGGAAGATGCAGAAGTGGAAGATGCATAAGAAGAAGAAGCAGAAGTGGAAGATTCAACAGAGGAAGAAGCAGCAGTGGAAGATGCAGAAGTGGAAGATGGAGAAGTGGAGACGCAGAAGGGGAAGTTGCAGAAGAGGAAGAAGCAGAAGAGGAACAAGCAGAAGAGGAAGAAGCAGAAGTGGAAGAAGCAGAAGTGAAAGATGCAGAAGAGGAAGAAGCAGAAGTGGAAGATGCAGAAGAGGAAGAAGCAGAAGGGGAAGATGTGGAAGACGGAGGAGCAGAAGTGGAAGATGCAGAAGAGGAAGGAACAGAAGAGGAAACAGCTGAAGATGAAGAAGCAGAAGTTGAAGCTGCAGAAGAGGAAGAAGCAGAAGTGGAAAAGCAGAAGAGGAAGATGTAGAAGAGGAAGAAGCAGAAGAGGAAGAAGCAGAAGAGGAAGAAGCAGAAGTGGAAGATGCAGAAGAGGAAGATGCAGAAAGGAAGATGCAGAAGAGGTAGAAGCAGAATAGGAAGATGCAGAAGTGGAGATGCAGAAGAGGAAGATGCAGAAGAGGAAGATGCTGAAGAGGAAGAAGCAGAAGTGGAAGATGCAGAAGAGGAAGAAGCAGAAGTGGAAGAAGCAGAAGAGGAAGATGCAGAAGAGGAAGAAGCAGAAGCGCAAGACGCAGAAGAGGAAGATGCAGAAGAGGAAGCTGCAGAAGATGAAAAAGCAGAAGAGGAAGAAGCAGAAGCAATAGATTCTAGAGAGGAAGACGTGGAAGAGGAAGAAGCAGAAGAGGAGGAAGCAGAATTGGAGGTAGCAGAATAGCAGGAAGCAGAAGCAGAACACACAGAAGAGGAAGAAGCAATAGTGGAAGATGCAGAAAAGCAAGAAGCAGAAGTGGAAGAAGCAGAGGAGGTAGAAGCAGAAGCAGAATAAGCAGAAGTGGAAGATACAGAAGAAGAAGATGCAGAAGGCGAAGAAGCAGAAGTGGAAGATGCAGAAGTGGAAGAAGCAGAAGAGGAAGATGCAGAAGAGGAAGATGCAGAAGACAAAGAAGCAGAAGAGGATGAAGCAGAAGAGGAAGATGCAGAAGTGGAAGAAGCAAAAGAGGAAGATGCAGAAGAGGAAGATGCAGAAGACGAAGAAGCAGAAGTGGAAGGAGCAGGAGAGGAAAACGCAGAAGAGGAAGATGCAGAAGAGGAAGAAGCACATGTGGAAGAAGCATAAGTGGACGAAGCAGAAGTGGAAGATGCAGAAGAGGAAGAATTAGAAGAGGAAGTTGCAGAAGAGGAAAAAGCAGAAGTGGAAGAAGCAGAAGTGAAAGATGCAGAAGAGGAAGAAGCAGAAGTGGAAGATGCAGAAGAGGAAGAAGCAGAAGGGGAAGATGTGGAAGACGGAGGAGCAGAAGTGGAAGATGCAGAAGAGGAAGGAACAGAAGAGGAAACAGCTGAAGATGAAGAAGCAGAAGTTGAAGCTGCAGAAGAGGAAGAAGCAGAAGTGGAAAAGCAGAAGAGGAATATGTAGAAGAGGAAGAAGCAGAAGAGGAAGAAGCAGAAGAGGAAGAAGCAGAAGTGGAAGATGCAGAAGAGGAAGATGCAGAAAGGAAGATGCAGAAGAGGTAGAAGCAGAATAGGAAGATGCAGAAGTGGAGATGCAGAAGAGGAAGATGCAGAAGAGGAAGATGCTGAAGAGGAAGAAGCAGAAGTGGAAGATGCAGAAGAGGAAGAAGCAGAAGAGGAAGAAGCAGAAGTGGAATATGCAGAAGAGTAAGAAGCAGAAGTGGATGGTGCAGAAGTGGAGATGCCAGAAGAGGAAGAAGCAAAAGAGGAACAAGCAGAAGAGAAAGTTGCAGAAGCGGAAGAAGCAGAAGTGGAAGATGCAGGTGTGTAAGATGCAAAAGAGGAAAATGCAGAAGAGGAAGGCGCAGAAGAGGAAGAAGCAGTAGGGGAAGACGCATAAGAGGAGGAAGCAGAAGTGGAAGATGCAGAAGTGGAAGATGCAGAAGTGGAAAATGCATAAGAGGAAGAAGCAGATGAGGAAGCTGCAGAAGAGGAAGAAGTGCAAGAGGAAGTTGCAGAAGAGGAAGAAGCAGAAGAGGAAGAAGCAAAAGATGAAGACGCAAAGAGGAAGAAGCAGAAGTGGAAGATGCAGAAGAGGAAGAAGCAGAAGAGGAAGATGCAGAAGAGGAAGAAGCAGAAGTGGAAGATGCAGAAGATGAATATGCAGAAGAGGAAGATGCAGAAGAGGAAGAAGCAGAAGAGGAAGAAGCAGAATAGGGAGAAGCAGAAGTGGAAGATGCAGAAGAATAAGAAGCAAAAGTGGAGGATGCAGAAGATGAATAAGCAGAAGAGGAAGATGCAGAAGAGGAAGAAGCAGAAGAGGAAGAAGCAGAAGTGGAAGATGCAGAAGAGTAAGAAGCAGAAGTGGATCGTGCAGAAGTGGAGATGCCAGAAGAGGAAGAAGCAAAAGAGGAGCAAGCAGAAGAGAAAGTTGCAGAAGAGGAAGAAGCAGACGTGGAAGATGCAGGTGTGTAAGATGCAAAAGAGGAAAATGCAGAAGAGGAAGACGCAGAAGAGGAAGAAGCAGAAGGGGAAGACGCATAAGAGGAGGAAGCAGAAGTGGAAGACGCAGAAGTGGAAAATGCAGAAGTGGAAGATGCATAAGAAGAAGAAGCAGAAGTGGAAGATTCAACAGAGGAAGAAGCAAAAGTGGAAGATGCAGAAGTGGAGATGCAGAAGAGGAAGTTGCAGAAGAGGAAGAAGCAGATGAGGAACAAGCAGAAGATGAAGAAGCAGAAGTTGAAGCTGCAGAAGAGGAAGAAGCAGAAGTGGAAAAAGCAGAAGAGGAAGATGCAGAAGAGGAAGATGCAGAAAGGAAGATGCAGAAGAGGTAGAAGCAGAAGAGGAAGATGCAGAAGTGGAGATGCAGAAGAGGAAGATGCAGAAGAGGAAGAAATAGACAAGGAAGTTGCAGAAGAGGAAGATGCTGAAGAGGAAGAAGCAGAAGTGGAAGATGCAGAAGAGGAAGAAGCAGAAGTGGAAGAAGCAGAAGAGGAAGATGCAGAAGAGGAAGAAGCAGAAGCGCAAGATGCAGAAGAGGAAGATGCAGAAGAGGAAGATGAAGAAGATGAAGAAGCAGAAGAGGAAGAAGCAGAAGCAATAGATTCTAGAGAGGAAGACGTGGAAGAGGAAGAAGCAGAAGAGGAGGAAGCAGAATAGGAGGAAGCAGAATAGTAGGAAGCAGAAGCAGAATACACAGAAGAGGAAGAAGCAATAGTGGAAGATGCAGAAGAGCAAGAAGCAGAAGTGGAAGAAATAGAGGAGGTAGAAGCAGAAGCAGAATAAGCAGAAGTGGAAAATGCAGAAGAGGAAGATGCAGAAGACGAAGAAGCAGAAGTGGAAGGAGCAGAAGAGGAATAAGCAGAAGAGGATGAAGCAGAAGAGGAAGATGCAGAAGTGGAAGAAGCAGAAGAGGAAGATGCAGAAGAGGAAGATGCAGAAGATGAAGAAGCAGAAGTGGAAGGAGCAGGAGAGGAAGATGCAGAAGAGGAAGAAGCACATGTGGAAGATTCATAAGTGGAAGAAGCAGAAGTGGAAGATGCAGAAGAGGAAGAATTTGAAGAGGAAGTTGCAGAAGAGGAAGAAGCAGAAGAGGAAGAAGCTCAAGTGGAAAATGCATAAGAGGAAGAAGCAGATGAGGAAGCTGCAGAAGAGGAAGAAGTGCAAGAGGAAGTTGCAGAAGAGGAAGAAGCGGAAGAGGAAGAAGCAGAAGAGGAAGAAGCAAAAGAGGAAGAAGCAAAGAGGAAGAAGCAGAAGTGGAAGATGCAGAAGAGGAAGAAGCAGAAGAGGAAGATGCAGAAGAGGAAGAAGCAGAAGTGGAAGATGCAGAAGATGAATACGCAGAAGAGGAAGATGCAGAAGAGGAAGAAGCAGAAGAGGAAGAAGCAGAAGAGGAAGAAGCAGAAGTGGAAGATGCAGAAGATGAATACGCAGAAGAGGAAGATGCAGAAGAGGAAGAAGCAGAAGAGGAAGATGCAGAGGAGGAAGAAGCAGAAGTGGAAGATGCAGAAGATGAATACGCAGAAGAGGAAGATGCAGAAGAGGAAGAAGCAGAAGAGGAAGAAGCAGAAGAGGAAGAAGCAGAAGTGGAAGATGCAGAAGAATAAGAAGCAGAAGAGGAAGTTGCAGAAGAGGAAGAAGCAGAAGAGCAACAAGCAGAAGAGGAAGATGCAGAAGAGGAAGACGCAGAAGAGGAAGATGCAAAAGAGGAAGATGCAGAAGATGAAGAAGCGGAAGAGGAAGAAGCAGAAGTGGAAGATGCAGAAGTGGAAGATGCAGTAGAGGAAGATGCAGAAGTGGAAGAAGCAGAGGAGGAAGATGCAGAAGACGAAGATGCAGAAGTGGAAGAAGCAGAAGAGGAAGAAGCAGAAGAGGATTAAGCAGAAGAGGAAGATGCAGAAGTGGAAGCTGCAGGTACGTAAGATGCAAAAGAGGAAAATGCAGAAGAGGAAGACGCGGAAGAGGATGATGAAGAAGTGGAAGACGCATAAGAGGAGGAAGCAGAGGTGGAAGATGCAGAAGAGGAAGATGCAGAAGTGGAAGATGCATAAGAGGAAAAAGCAGCAGTGGAAGATTCAAAAGAGGAAGAAGCAGAAGTGGAAGATGCAGAAGTGGAGATGCAGCAGAGGCAGTTGCAGAAGAGGAAGAAGCAGAAGAGGAAGATGCAGAAGAAGAAGCAGAAGTGCAAGATGCTGGAGCGGAATACGTAGAAGAGAAAAGCAGAAGAGGAAGAAGCAGAAGAGGAGGAAGCAGAAGAGGAAGAAGCAGAAGTGGAGGAAGCAGAAGTGGAAGAAGCACAAGTGGAAGATGTAGAAGTGGAAGATGCAGAAGAGGAAGAAGCATAAGTGGAAGATGCAGAAGAGGAAGCTGCAGAAGAGGAAGAAGCAGAAGTGGAAGATGCAGAAGAGGAAGATGCATAAGAGGAAGAAGCAGAAGTGGAAGATGCAGAAGTGGAGATGCAGCAGAGGAAGTTGCAGAAGAGGAAGAAGCAGAAGAGGAAGAAACTGATAAGAAGCAGAAGTGCAAGATGCTGGAGCGGCATACGTAGAAGAGAAAAGCAAAGAGGAAGAAGCAGAAGAGGAGGAAACAGAAGAGGAAGAAGCAGAAGAGGAAGAAGCAGAAGTGGAAGAAGCAAAAGTGGAAGATGTAGAAGTGGAAGATGCAGAAGAGGAAGAAGCAGAAGTGGAAGAAGTGGAAGAGGATGTTGCAGAAGAGAAAGAAGCAGAAGAGGAAGAAGCAGAAGTGGAAGATTCAACAGAGGAAGAAGCAGAAGTGGAAGATGCAGAAGTGGAGATGCAGAAGAGGAAGTTGCAGAAGAGGAAGAAGCAGAAGAGGAAGAAGCTCAAGTGGAAAATGCATAAGAGGAACAAGCAGATGAGGAAGCTGCAGAAGAGGAAGAAGTGCAAGAGGAAGTTGCAGAAGAGGAAGAAGCGGAAGAGGAAGAAGCAGAAGAGGAAGAAGCAAAAGAGGAAGAAGCAAAGAGGAAGAAGCAAAAGTGGAAGATGCAGAAGAGGAAGAAGCAGAAGAGGAAGATGCAGAAGATGAATACGCAGAAGAGGAAGATGCAGAAGAGGAAGAAGCAGAAGAGGAAGAAGCACAAGTGGAAGATGCAGAAGAATAAGAAGCAGAAGATGAAGTTGCAGAAGAGGAAGAAGCAGAAGAGCAACAAGCAGAAGAGGAAGATGCAGAAGAGGAAGACGCAGAAGAGGAAGATGCAAAAGAGGAAGATGCAGAAGATGAAGAAGCAGAAGAGGAAGAAGCAGAAGTGGAAGATGCAGAAGTGGAAGATGCAGTAGAGGAAGATGCAGAAGTGGAAGAAGCAGAGGAGGAAGATGCAGAAGACGAAGATGCAGAAGTGGAAGAAGCAGAAGAGGAAGAAGCAGAAGAGGATTAAGCAGAAGAGGAAGATGCAGAAGTGGAAGATGCAGGTACGTAAGATGCAAAAGAGGAAAATGCAGAAGAGGAAGACGCGGAAGAGGATGATGAAGAAGTGGAAGATGCATAAGAGGAGGAAGCAGAAGTGGAAGATGCAGAAGAGGAAGATGCAGAAGTGGAAGATGCATAAGAGGAAAAAGCAGCAGTGGAAGATTCAAAAGAGGAAGAAGCAGAAGTGGAAGATGCAGAAGTGGAGATGCAGCAGAGGCAGTTGCAGCAGAGGAAGAAGCAGAAGAGGAAGATGCAGAAGAAGAAGCAGAAGTGCAAGATGCTGGAGCGGAATACGTAGAAGAGAAAAGCAGAAGAGGAAGAAGCAGAAGAGGAGGAAGCAGAAGAGGAAGAAGCAGAAGTGGAGGAAGCAGAAGTGGAAGAAGCACAAGTGGAAGATGTAGAAGTGGAAGATGCAGAAGAGGAAGAAGCATAAGTGGAAGATGCAGAAGAGGAAGCTGCAGAAGAGGAAGAAGCAGAAGTGGAAGATGCAGAAGAGGAAGATGCATAAGAGGAAGAAGCAGAAGTGGAAGATGCAGAAGTGGAGATGCAGCAGAGGAAGTTGCAGAAGAGGAAGAAGCAGAAGAGGAAGAAGCTGATAAGAAGCAGAAGTGCAAGATGCTGGAGCGGCATACGTAGAAGAGAAAAGCAAAGAGGAAGAAGCAGAAGAGGAGGAAACAGAAGAGGAAGAAGCAGAAGAGGAAGAAGCAGAAGTGGAAGAAGCAAAAGTGGAAGATGTAGAAGTGGAAGATGCAGAAGAGGAAGAAGCAGAAGTGGAAGAAGTGGAAGAGGATGTTGCAGAAGAGAAAGAAGCAGAAGAGGAAGAAGCAGAAGTGGAAGATTCAACAGAGGAAGAAGCAGAAGTGGAAGATGCAGAAGTGGAGATGCAGAAGAGGAAGTTGCAGAAGAGGAAGAAGCAGAAGAGGAAGAAGCTCAAGTGGAAAATGCATAAGAGGAAGAAGCAGATGAGGAAGCTGCAGAAGAGGAAGAAGTGCAAGAGGAAGTTGCAGAAGAGGAAGAAGCGGAAGAGGAAGAAGCAGAAGAGGAAGAAGCAAAAGAGGAAGAAGCAAAGAGGAAGAAGCAGAAGTGGAAGATGCAGAAGAGGAAGAAGCAGAAGAGGAAGATGCAGAAGAGGAAGAAGCAGAAGTGGAAGATGCAGAAGATGAATACGCAGAAGAGGAAGATGCAGAAGAGGAAGAAGCAGAAGAGGAAGAAGCAGAAGAGGAAGAAGCAGAAGTGGAAGATGCAGAAGAATAAGAAGCAGAAGAGGAAGTTGCAGAAGAGGAAGAAGCAGAAGAGCAACAAGCAGAAGAGGAAGATGCAGAAGAGGAAGACGCAGAAGAGGAAGATGCAAAAGAGGAAGATGCAGAAGATGAAGAAGCAGAAGAGGAAGAAGCAGAAGTGGAACATGCAGAAGTGGAAGATGCAGTAGAGGAAGATGCAGAAGTGGAAGAAGCAGAGGAGGAAGATGCAGAAGACGAAGATGCAGAAGTGGAAGAAGCAGAAGAGGAAGAAGCAGAAGAGGATTAAGCAGAAGAGGAAGATGCAGAAGTGGAAGATGCAGGTACGTAAGATGCAAAAGAGGAAAATGCAGAAGAGGAAGACGCGGAAGAGGATGATGAAGAAGTGGAAGACGCATAAGAGGAGGAAGCAGAAGTGGAAGATGCAGAAGAGGAAGATGCAGAAGTGGAAGATGCATAAGAGGAAAAAGCAGCAGTGGAAGATTCAAAAGAGGAAGAAGCAGAAGTGGAAGATGCAGAAGTGGAGATGCAGCAGAGGCAGTTGCAGAAGAGGAAGAAGCAGAAGAGGAAGATGCAGAAGAAGAAGCAGAAGTGCAAGATGCTGGAGCGGAATACGTAGAAGAGAAAAGCAGAAGAGGAAGAAGCAGAAGAGGAGGAAGCAGAAGAGGAAGAAGCAGAAGTGGAGGAAGCAGAAGTGGAAGAAGCACAAGTGGAAGATGTAGAAGTGGAAGATGCAGAAGAGGAAGAAGCATAAGTGGAAGATGCAGAAGAGGAAGCTGCAGAAGAGGAAGAAGCAGAAGTGGAAGATGCAGAAGAGGAAGATGCATAAGAGGAAGAAGCAGAAGTGGAAGATGCAGAAGTGAAGATGCAGCAGAGGAAGTTGCAGAAGAGGAAGAAGCAGAAGAGGAAGAAGCTGATAAGAAGCAGAAGTGCAAGATGCTGGAGCGGCATACGTAGAAGAGAAAAGCAAAGAGGAAGAAGCAGAAGAGGAGGAAACAGAAGAGGAAGAAGCAGAAGAGGAAGAAGCAGAAGTGGAAGAAGCAAAAGTGGAAGATGTAGAAGTGGAAGATGCAGAAGAGGAAGAAGCAGAAGTGGAAGAAGTGGAAGAGGATGTTGCAGAAGAGAAAGAAGCAGAAGAGGAAGAAGCAGAAGTGGAAGATTCAACAGAGGAAGAAGCAGAAGTGGAAGATGCAGAAGTGGAGATGCAGAAGAGGAAGTTGCAGAAGAGGAAGAAGCAGAAGAGGAACAAGCAGAAGAGGAACAAGCAGAAGTGGAAGATGCAGAAGATGAATAAGCAGAAGAGGAAGATGCAGAAGAGGAAGATGCAGAAGAGGAAGAAGCAGAAGTGGAAAATGCAGGTGTGTAAGATGCAAAAGAGGAAAATGCAGAAGAGGAAGATGCAGAAGTGGAAGAAGCAGAAGGGGAAGACGCATAAGAGGAGGAAGCAGAAGTGCAAGATGCAGAAGTGGAAGATGCAGAAGTGGAAGATGCATAAGAGGAAGAAGCAGAAGTGGAAGATGCAGAAGTGGAGATGCAGAAGAGGAAGTTGCAGAAGAGGAAGAAGCAGAAGAGGAACAAGCAGAAGAGGAAGAAGCAGAAGTGGAAGAAGCAGAAGTGGAAGATGCAGAAGAGGAAGAAGCAGAAGTGGAAAGTGCAGAAGAGGAGAAAGCAAAAGGGGAAGATGTGGAAGATGGAGAAGCAGAAGTGGAAGATGCAGAAGAGGAAGAAACAGAAGAATTAGCAGCTGAAGAGGAAGAAGCAGAAGTTGAAGCTGCAGAAGAGGAAGAAGCAGAAGTGGAATAAGCAGAAGAGGAAGATGTAGAAGAGGAAGAAGCAGAAGAGGAAGAAGCAGAAGTGGAAGATGCAAAAGAGGAAGAAGCAGAAGTGGAAGATGCAGAAGTGGAGATGCAGAAGAGGAAGTTGCAGAAGAGGAAGAAGCAGAAGAGGAACAAGCAGAAGAGGAACAAGCAGAAGTGGAAGATGCAGAAGATGAATAAGCAGAAGAGGAAGATGCAGAAGAGGAAAGTGCAGAAGAGGAAAAAGCAGAAGGGGAAGATGTGGAAGATGGAGGAGCAGAAGTGGAAGATGCAGAAGAGGAAGAAACAGAAGAATAAACAGCTGAAGAGGAAGAAGCAGAAGTTGAAGCTGCAGAAGAGGAAGAAGCAGAAATGGAATAAGCAGAAGAGGAAGATGTAGAAGAGGAAGAAGCAGAAGAGGAAGAAGCAGAAGTGGAAGATGCAAAAGAGGAAGAAGCAGAAGTGGAAGATGCAGAAGTGGAGATGCAGCAGAGGAAGTTGCAGAAGAGGAAGAAGCAGAAGAGGAAGAAGCTGATAAGAAGCAGAAGTGCACGATGCTGGAGCGGAATACGTAGAAGAGAAAAGCAAAAGAGGAAGAAGCAGAAGAGGAGGAAACAGAAGAGGAAGAAGCAGAAGAGGAGGAAGCAGATGTGGAAGAAGCAGAAGTGGAAGAAGCAGAAGTGGAAGATGTAGAAGTGGAAGATGCAGAAGAGGAAGAAGCAGAAGTGGAAGATGCAGAAGAGGAAGCTGCAGAAGAGGAAGAAGTGGAAGAGGATATTGCAGAAGAGGAAGAAGCAGAAGAGGAAGACGCAGAAGAGGAAGAAGCAAAAGAGAAAGAAGCTGAAGTGGAAGATGCAGAAGAGGAAAAAGCAGTAGAGGAAGATGCAGAAGAGGAAGAAGCAGAACTGAAAGATGCAGAAGATGAATAAGCAGAAGAGGAAGATGCAGAAGAGTAAGAAGCAGAAGTGGATGGTGCAGAAGTGGAGATGCTAGAAGAGGAAGAAGCAAAAGAGGAAGAAGCAGAAGAGGAAGTTGCAGAACTGGAAGAAGCAGAAGAGGAAGAAGCAGAAGTGGAAGAAGCTGATGTGTAAGATGCAGAAGAGGAAGAAGCAGAAGTGGAAGATGCGGAAGAGGAAGAAGCAGAAGGGGAAGATGTGGAAGATGGAGGAGCAGAAGTGGAAGATGCAGAACAGGAAGAAACAGAGGAGGAAACAGCTGAAGAGGAAGAAGCAAAAGATGAAGCTGTAGAAGAGGAAGAAGCAGAAGTGGAAGAAGCAGAAGAGGAAGATGTAGAAGAGGAAGAAGCAGAGGAGGAAGATGCAGAAGAGGAAGAAGCAGAAGAGGAAGAATTAGATGAGGAAGTTGCAGAAGAGGAAGATGCTGAAGAGGAAGACGCAGAAGTGGAAGATGCAGAAGAAGAAGAAGCAGAAGTGGAAGAAGCAGAAGAGGAAGATGCAGAAGAGGAAGAAACAGAAGCGCAAGATGCAGAAGAGGAAGATGCAGAAGACGAAGAAGCAGAAGAGGAAGAAGCAAAAGAGGAAGAAGCAGATGTGGAAGATGCAGAAGAGGAAGAAGCAGAAGAGGAAGATGCAGAAGAGGAAGAAACAGAAGTGGAAGATGCAGAAAATGAATAAACAGAAAAGGAAGTTGCAGAGAAGGAAGATGCAGAAGAGGAAGAAGCAGAAGAGGAAGCTGCAGAAGAGGAAGAAGTGGAAGAGGATGTTGCAGAAGAGGAAGAAGCAGAAGAGGAAGAATCAAAAGAGGAAGATGCAGAAGAGGAAGAAGCAGAAGAGGAAGATGCAGAAGATGAATAAGCAGAAGAGGAAGATGCAGAAGAGGAAGAAGCAGAAGAGGAAGAAGCAGAAGAGGAAGAAGCAGAAGTGGAAGATGCAGAAGAGTAAGAAGCAGAAGTGGATGGTGGAGAAGTGGAGATGCCAGAAGGGGAAGAATCAAAAGAGGAACAAGCAGAAGAGGAAGTTGCAGAAGAGGAAGAAGCAGAAGTGGAAGATACAGAAGATGAAGAATCAGAAGGGGAAGATGTGGAAGACAGAGGAGCAGAAGTGGAAGATGCAGAAGAGGAAGAAACAGAACAGGAAACAGTTGAAGAGGAAGAAGCTGTAGTTGAAGCAGCAGAAGAGGAGGAAGCAGAAGTGGAAGAAGCAGAAGAGGAAGATGTAGAAGAGGAAGAAGCAGAAGAAGAAGAAGTAGAAGAGGAAGAAGCAGAAGTGGAAGATGCAGAAGAGGAAGATGCAGAAAGGAAGATGCAGAAGAGGAAGATGCAGAAGATGAATAAGCAGAAGAGGAAGATGCAGAAGAGGAAGAAGCAGAAGAGGAAGAAGCAGAAGAGGAAGAAGCAGAAGTGGAAGAATCAAAAGAGGAAGATGCAGAAGAGGAAGAAGCAGAAGAGGAAGATGCAGAAGATGAATAAGCAGAAGAGGAAGATGCAGAAGAGGAAGAAGCAGAAGAGGAAGAAGCAGAAGAGGAAGAAGCAGAAGTGGAAGATGCAGAAGAGTAAGAAGCAGAAGTGGATGGTGGAGAAGTGGAGATGCCAGAAGGGGAAGAATCAAAAGAGGAACAAGCAGAAGAGGAAGTTGCAGAAGAGGAAGAAGCAGAAGTGGAAGATGCAGAAGATGAAGAATCAGAAGGGGAAGATGTGGAAGACGGAGGAGCAGAAGAGGAAGAAGCAGAAGAGGATGAAGCAGAAGAGGAAGATGCAGAAGTGGAAGAAGCAGAAGAGGAAGATGCAGAAGAGGAAGATGCAGAAGACGAAGAAGCAGAAGTGGAAGGAGCAGAAGAGGAAGAAGCAGAAGTGGAAGATGCAGAAGAGGAAGAATTTGAAGAGGAAGTTGCAGAAGAGGAAGAAGCAGAAGAGGAAGAAGCAGAAGAGGAAGAAGCACAAGTGGAAAATGCATAAGAGGAAGAAGCAGATGAGGAAGCTGCAGAAGAGGAAGAAGTGCAAGAGGAAGTTGCAGAAGAGGAAGAAGCAGAAGAGGAAGAAGCAGAAGAGGAAGAAGCAAAAGAGGAAGAAGCAAAGAGGAAGAAGCAGAAGTGGAAGATCCAGCAGAGGAAGAAGCAGAAGAGGAAGATGCAGAAGCTGAATACGCAGAAGAGGAAGATGCAGAAGAGGAAGAAGCAGAAGAGGAAGAAGCAGAAGAGGATGAAGCAGAAGTGGAAGATGCAGAAGAATAAGAAGCAGAAGAGGAAGTTGCAGAAGAGGAAGAAGCAGAAGAGCAACAAGCAGAAGAGGAAGATGCAGAAGCAGAAGAGGAAGAAGCAGAAGTGGAAGATGCAGAAGTGGCAGATGCAGTAGAGGAAGATGCAGAAGTGGAAGAAGCAGAAGAGGAAGAAGCAGAAGTCGAAGATTCAAAAGAGGAAGAAGCAGAAGTGGAAGTTGCAGAATTGGAGATGCAGCAGAGGAAGTTGCAGAAGAGGAAGTAGCAGAAGAGGAAGAAGCAGAAGAAGAAGCAGAAGTGCAAGATGCTGGAGCGGAATACGTAGAAGAGAAAAGCAAAAGAGGAAGAAGAAGAAGAGGAGGAAGCAGAAGAGGAAGAAGCAGAAGTGGAGCAAGCAGAAGTGGAAGAAGCAGAAGTGGAAGATGTAGAAGTGAAAGATGCAGAAGAGGAAGAAGCAGAAGTGGAAGATGCAGAAGAGGAAGCTGCAGAGGAGGAAGAAGCAGAAGTGGAAGATGCAAAAGAGGAAGAAGCAGAAGTGGAAGATGCAGAAGTGGAGATGCAGCAGAGGAAGTTGCAGAAGAGGAAGAAGCAGAAGAGGATAAGAAGCAGAAGGGCAAGATGCTGGAGCGGAATACGTAGAAGAGAAAAGCAAAAGAGGAAGAAGCAGAAGAGGAAGAAGCAGAAGAGGAGGAAGCAGAAGTGGAAGAAGCAGAAGTGGAAGATGTAGAAGTGGAAGATGCAGAAGAGGAAGCTGCAGAAGAGGAAGAAGATGGAAGAGTATGTTGCAGAAGAGGAAGAAGCAGAAGTGGAAGAAGCTGAAGTGGAAGAAGCAAAAGAGAAAGAAGCTGAAGTGGGAGATGCAGAAGAGGAAAAAGCAGAAGAGGAAGATGCAGAAGAGGAAGAAGCAGAACTGGAAGATGCAGAAGATGAATAAGCAGAAGAGGAAGATGCAGAAGAGTAAGAAGCAGAAGTGGATGGTGCAGAAGTGGAGATGCCAGAAGAGGAAGAAGCAAAAAAGGAACAAGCAGAAGAGGAAGTTGCAGAAGAGGAAGAAGCAGAAGAGGAAGAAGCAGAAGTGGAAGAAGCAGAAGTGGAAGATGCAGAAGAGGAAGAAACAGAAGTGGAAGGTGCAGAAGAAGAAGAAGCAGAAGGGGAAGATGTGGAAGATGGAGGAGCAGAAGTGGAAGATGCAGAAGAGGAAGAAACAGAGGAGGAAACAGCTGAAGAGGAAGAAGCAAAAGATGAAGCTGCAGAAGAGGAAGAAGCAGAAGTGGAAGAAGCAGAAGAGGAAGATGTAGAAGAGGAAGAAGGAGAGGAGGAAGATGCAGAAGAGGAAGAATTAGACGAGGAAGTTGCAGAAGAGGAAGATGCTGAAGAGGAAGACGCAGAAGTGGAAAATGCAGAAGAAGTAGAAGCAGAAGTGGAAGAAGCAGAAGAGGAAGAAGCATAAGAGGAAGAAGCAAAAGAGGAAGAAGCAAAAGAGGAAGATGCAGAAGAGGAAGAAGCAGAAGAGGAAGATGCAGAAGAGGAAGAAGCAGAAGTGGAAGATGCAGAAGATGAATAAGCAGAAGAGGAAGATGCAGAAGAGGAAGAAGGAGAAGAGGAAGAAGCAGAAGAGGTAGAAGCAGAAGTGGAAGATGCGGAAGAGTAAGATGCAGAAGTGGATGGTGCAGAATTGGAGATGCGAGAAGGGGAAGAAGCAAAAGAGGAACAAGCAGAAGAGGAACAAGCAGAAGTGGAAGAAGCAGAAGTGGAAGATGCAGAAGAGGAAGAAGCAAAAGTGGAAGATGCAGAAGAGGAAGAAGCAGAAGGGGAAGATGTGGAAGACGGAGGAGCAGAAGTGGAAGATGCAGAAGAGGACGAAACAGAACAGGAAACAGCTGAAGAGGAAGAAGCAGTAGTTGAATCAGCAGAAGAGGAAGGAGCAGAAGTGGAAGAAGCAGAAGAGGAAGATGTAGAAGAGGAAGAAGCAAAAGAGGTAGAATCAGAAGAGGAAGAAGCAGAAGTGGAAGATGCAGAACAGGAAGATGCAGAAAGGAAGATGCAGAAGAGGTAGAAGCAGAAGAGGAAGATGCAGAAGTGGAGATGCAGAAGAGGACGATGCAGCACAGGAAGAAACAGAACAGGAAACAGCTGAAGAGGAAGAAGCAGTAGTTGAAGCAGCAGAAGAGGAAGAAGCAGAAGTGGAAGAAGCAGAAGAGGAAGATGTAGAAGAGGAAGAAGCAGAAGAGGAAGAAGCAGAAGAGGAAGACGCAGAGAAGGAAGATGCAGAAGAGGAAGAAGCAGAAGAGGAAGATGCAGAAGAGGAAGAAGCAGAAGTGGAAGATGCAGAAGATGAATAAGCAGAAGAGGAAGTTGCAGAAAAGGAAGAAGCAGAAGAGGAACAAGCAGAAGAGGAACAAGCAGAAGTGGAAGAAGCAGAAGTGGAAGATGCAGAAGAGGAAGAAGCAGAAGTGGAAGATGCAGAAGAGGAAGTAGCAGAAGGGGGAGATGTGGAAGACGGAGGAGCAGAAATGGAAGATGTAGAAGAGGAAGAAACAGAACGGGAAACAGCTGAAGAGGAAGAAGCAGTAGTTGAAGCAACAGAAGAGGAAGAAGCAGAAGTGGAAGATGCAGAAGAGGAGGATGCAGAAAGGAAGATGCAGAAGAGGTAGAAGCAGAAGAGGAAGAAGCAGAAGAGGAAGAAGCAGAAGTGGAAGATGCAGAAGAGGAGGATGCAGAAAGGAAGATGCAGAAGAGGTAGAAGCAGAAGAGGAAGAAGCAGAAGAGGAGGAAGCAGAAGTAGAAGATGCAGCAGTGGAAGATGCATCAGTGGAAGATGCAGAAGAGAAATAGCAGAAGAGGAAGAAGCAGAATAGGAAGATGCAGAAGTGTATGGTGCAGAAGCGGAAGATGCAGAAGAGGAAGAAGCAGAAGAGGAAGAAGCAGAAGTGGAAGATGCAGAAGTGGAAGAAGCAGAAATGGAAGAAGCAGAAGAGGAAGATGCAGAATAGGAAGAAGCAGAAGCGCAAGATGCAGAAGAGGAAGATGCAGAAGAGGAAGATGCAGAAGATGAAGAAGCAGAAGAGGAAGAAGCAGAAGCGATAGATGCTAGAGAGGAAGACGTGGAATAGGAAGAAGCAGATGAGGAGGAAGCAGAATAGGAGGAAGCAGAATAGGAGGAAGCAGAAGTGGAACACACAGAAGAGGAAGAAGCAATAGTGGAAGATGCAGAAGTGCAAGAAGCAGAAGTGGAAGATGCAGAAGTGGAAGATGAAGAAGATGAATGTGCAGAAGTGGAAGAAGCAGGGGAGGAAGAAGCAGAAGCAGAATAAGCAGAAGTGGAAGATGCAGAAGAGGAAGACGCAGAAGACGAAGAAGCAGAAGAGGAAGATGCAGAAGAGGAAGAAGCAGAGGAGGATGAAGCAGAAGAGGAAGATGCAGAAGTGGAAGAAGCAGCAGTGGAAGATGCAGAAGTGGAGATGCAGAAGAGGAAGTTGCAGAAGAGGAAGAAGCAGAAGAGGAAGAAGCAGAAGAAGAAGCAAAAGTGCAAGATGCTGGAGAGGAATATGTGGACGATAAAAGAAGCAGAGGAAGAATGAGAAGAGGAGGAAGCAGAAGTGGAAGAAGCAGAAGTGGAAGAAGCAGAAGTGGAAGATGCCGAAGAGGAAGAAGCAGTAGTGGAAGCTGTTGAAGTGGAAGATGCAGAAGAGGAATATGCAGAAGAGGAATATGCAGAAGAGGAAGAGGTAGAAGAGGACGAAGCAGAAGTGGAAGATACAGAAGTGGAAGATGTAGACGAGGCAGAAGCAGAAGAGGAAGAAGCAGAAGTGGAAGATGCAGAAGAGGAAGATGCAGAAGAGGAAGAAGCAGAAGAGGAAGAAGCAGAAGTGGAAGATGGAGAAGAGGAAGATGCAGATGAGGAAGATGGCGAAGATGAAGAAGCAGATGTGGAAGATGCAGAAGACAGTGAAGCAGAAGAGGAAGAAGCAGATGAGGAACAAGCAGAAGAGGAACAAGCAGAATTAGAAGAGGTAGAAGTGGAAGATGCAGAAGTGGAAGAAGCAGAAGAGGAAGAAGTAGAAGAGATAGATGCAGAAGAGGAAGCAGCAGAAGAGGAACAACCAGAGCAGCAAGATGCAGAATAGGGAGAAGCAGAAGAGGAACATGCTGAAGTGGAAGAGGCAGAAGTGGAAGATGCAGAAGTGGAAGAAGCAGAAGAGGAAGATGCAGAAGTGGAAGATGCAAAAGGTGAAGAAGAAGAAGATGAAGATGCATAAGTTAAAGATGCAGAAGAGGAAGATCAAGAAGAGGAAGATGCAAAAGTAAATGATGCAGAAGAGGAAGATCAAGAAGAAGAAGTTGCAGAAGATGAAGAAGCAGAAAAGGAAGGGACAGAAGTGGAACTTGCAGAAGAGGAAGATGCAAAAGAGGCAGAAGCAGAAGAGGAAGAAGCAGAAGTGGAAGAAGCAGAAGAGGAAGATGTAGAAGAGGAAGAAGCAGAAGAGGAAGAAGCAGAAGAGGAAGAGGCAGAGAAGGAAGATGCAGAAGAGGAAGAAGCAGAAGAGGAAGCTGCAGAAGAGGAAGAACTGGAAGAGGATGTTGCAGAAGAGGAAGAAGCAGAAGAGGAAGAAGCATAAGAGGAAGAAGCAAAAGAGGAAGTAGCAAAAGAGGAAGATGCAGAAGAGGAAGAAGCAGAAGAGGAAGATGCAGAAGAGGAAGAAGCAGAAGTGGAAGTTGCAGAAGATGAATAAGCAGAAGAGGAAGTTGCAGAAGAGGAAGAAGCAGAAGAGGAACAAGCAGAAGAGGAAGATGCAGCAGAGGAAGATGCAGAAGAGGAAGAAGCAGAAGTGGAAGATGCAGAAGAGGAAGAAGCAAAAGGGGAAGATGTGGAAGACGGAGGAGCAGAAGTGGAAGATGTAGAAGAGGAAGAAACAGAACAGGAAACAGCTGAAGAGGAAGAAGCAGTAGTTGAAGCAGCAGAAGAGGAAGAAGCAGAAGTGGAAGAAGCAGAAGAGGAAGATGTAGAAGAGGAAGAAGCAGAAGAGGAAGAAGCAGAAGAGGAAGAAGCAGAAGTGGAAGATGCAGAAGAGGAAGATGCAGAAAGGAAGACGCAGAAGAGGTAGAAGCAGAAGAGGAAGATGCAGAAGTGGAGATGCAGAAGAGGAAGATGCAGCAGAGGAAGATGCACAAGAGGAAGTCTCAGAAGAGGAAGAAGCAGAAGAGGAGGAAGCAGAAGTGGAAGATGCAGCAGTGAAAGATGCATCAGTGGAAGATGCAGAAGAGAAAGAAGGAGAAGAGGAAGAAGCAGAAGTGGAAGATGTAGAAGTGTAAGGTGCAGAAGCGGAAGATGCAGAAGAGGAAGAAGCAGAAGAGGAAGAAGCAGAAGTGGAAGATGCAGAAGAGGAAGAAGCAGAAGTGGAAGAAGCAGAAGAGGAAGATGCAGAATAGGAAGAAGCAGAAGCACAAGATGCAGAAGAGGAAGATGCAGAAAAGGAAGATGCAGAAGATGAAGAAGCAGAAGAGGAAGAAGCAGAAGCGATAGATGCTAGAGAGGAAGACATGGAAGAGGAAGAAGCAGAAAAGGAGGAAGCAGAATAGGAGGAAGCAGAAGCGGAAGACACAGAAGAGGAAGAAGCAATAGTGGAAGACGCAGAAGAGCAAGAAGCAGAAGTGGAAGATGCAGAAGTGGAAGATGAAGAAGAGGAAGATGCAGAAGTGGAAGAAGCAGGGGAGGAAGAAGCAGAAGCAGAGAATAAGCAGAAGTGGAAGATGCAGAAGAGGAAGACGCAGAAGACGAAGAAGCAGAAGTGGAAGATGCAGAAGAGGAAGAAGCAGAAGAGGAAGCTGCAGAAGAGGAAGAACTGGAAGAGGATGTTGCAGAAGAGGAAGAAGCAGAAGAGGAAGAAGCATAAGAGGAAGAAGCAAAAGAGGAAGAAGCAAAAGAGGAAGATGCAGAAGAGGAAGAAGCAGAAGAGGAACATGCAGAAGAGGAAGAAGCAGAATTGGAAGATGCAGAAGATGAATAAGCAGAAGAGGAATTTGCAGAAGAGGAAGAAGCAGAAGAGGAACAAGCAGAAGAGGAACAAGCAGAAGTGGAAGAAGCAGAAGTGGAAGATGCAGAAGAGGAAGAAGCAAAAGTGGAAGATGCAGAAGAGGAAGAAGCAGAAGGGGAAGATGTGGAAGACGGAGGAGCAGAAGTGGAAGATGTAGAAGAGGAAGAAACAGAACAGGAAACAGCTGAAGAGGAAGAAGCAGTAGTTGAAGCAGCAGAAGAGGAAGAAGCAGAAGAGGAAGAAGCAGAAGAGGAAGATGTAGAAGAGGAAGAAGCAGAAGAGGAAGAAGCAGAAGAGGAAGAAGCAGAAGTGGAAGATGCAGAAGAGGAAGATGCAGAAAGGAAGATGCAGAAGAGGTAGAAGCAGAAGAGGAAGATGCAGAAGTGGAGATGCAGAAGAGGAAGATGCAGCAGAGGAAGATGCAGAAGAGGAAGTCTCAGAAGAGGAAGAAGCAGAAGAGGAGGAAGCAGAAGTTGAAGATACAGCAGTGGAAGATGCATCAGTGGAAGATGCAGAAGAGAAAGAAGCAGAAGAGGAAGAAGCAGAAGTGGAAGAAGCAGAAGTGGAAGATGCAGAAGAGGAAGATGCAGAAAGGAAGATGCAGAAGAGGTAGAAGCAGAAGAGGAAGATGCAGAAGTGGAGATGCAGAAGAGGAAGATGCAGAAGAGGAAGAAGCAGAAGAGGAGGAAGCAGAAGTGGAAGATTCAGAAGAGGAAGAAGCAGAAGTGGAAGAAGCAGAAGAGGAAGATGCAGAATAGGAAGAAGCAAAAGCGCAAGATGCAGAAGAGGAAGATGCAGAAGATGAAGAAGCAGAAGAGGAAGAAGCAGAAGCGATAGATGCTAGAGAGGAAGACATGGAAGAGGAAGAAGCAGAAGAGCAGGAAGCAGAATAGGAGGAAGCAGAATAGGAGGAAGCAGAAGCGGAACACACAGAAGAGGATGAAGCAATAGTGGAAGATGCAGAAGAGCAAGAAGCAGAAGTGGAAGATGCAGAAGTGGAAGATGAAGAAGAGGAAGATGCAGAAGTGGAAGAAGCAGGGGAGGAAGAAGCAGAAGCAGAATAAGCAGAAGTGGAAGATGCAGAAGAGGAAGACGCAGAAGACGAAGAAGCAGAAGTGGAAGATGCAGAAGAGGAAGAAGCAGAAGAGGATGAAGCAGAAGAGGAAGATGCAGAAGTGGAAGAAGCAGCAGTGGAAGATGCAGAAGTGGAGATGCAGAAGAGGAAGTTGCAGAAGAGGAAGAAGCAGAAGAGGAAGAAGCAGAAGAAGAAGCAGAAGTGCAAGATGCTGGAGAGGAATATGTGGAAGATAAAATAAGAAGAGGAAGAAGGAGAAGAGGAGGAAGCAGAAGTGGAATAAGCAGAAGTGGAAGATGCAGAAGAGGAAGAAGCAGTAGTGGAAGCTGTTGAAGTGGAAGATGCAGAAGAGGAAAATGCAGAAGAGGAATATGCAGAAGAGGAAGAGGTAGAAGAGGATGAAGCAGAAGTGGAAGATACAGAAGTGGAAGATGTAGAAGAGGAAGATGCAGAAGAGGAAGAAGCAGAAGAGGAAGAAGCAGAAGTGGAAGATGGAGAAGAGGAAGATGCAGACGAGGAAGATGGTGAAGACGAAGAAGCAGACGTGGAAGATGCAGAAGACAGGGAAGCAGAAGAGGAAGAAGCAGATGAGGAACAAGCAGAAGAGGAACAAGCAGAAGTAGAAGAGGTAGAAGTGGAAGATGCAGAAGTGGAAGAAGCAGAAGAGGAAGAAGTAGAAGAGGTAGGTGCAGAAGAGGAAGCAGCAGAAGAGGAACAACCAGAGGAGCAAGATGCAGAATAGGGAGAAGCAGAAGAGGAACATGCTGAAGTGGAAGAGGCAGAAGTGGAAGATGCAGAAGTGGAAGAAGCAGAAGAGGAAGATGCAGAAGTGGAAGATGCAAAAGGTGAAGAAGAAGACCATGAAGATGCATAAGTTAAAGATGCAGAAGAGGAAGATCAAGAAGAGGAAGATGCAAAAGTAAATGATGCAGAAGAGGAAGATCAAGAAGAGGAAGTTGCAGAAGATGAAGAAGCAGAAAAGGAAGGGACAGAAGTGGAACTTGCAGAAGAGGAAAATGCAAAAGAGGCAAAAGCAGAAGAGGAAGAAGTAGAAGTGGAAGATGCAGAAGAGGAAGATGCAGAAGAGGAAGAAGCAGAAGAGGAAGAAGCAGAAGTGTAAGATGGAGAAGAGGAAGATGCAGACGAGGAAGATGGCGAAGAGGAAGACGCAGATGTGGAGGATGCAGAAGACAGAGAAGCAGAAGAGGAAGATGCCAAAGAGGAAGATGCTGAAGAGGAAGAGGCAGAAGAGGAAGGAGCAGAAGTGGAAGCTGCAGAAGAGGAAGATGCAGAAGAGGAAGATGCAGAAAGGGAAGATGAAGAAGAGGAAGATGCAGAAGCAAAAGATGCATAAGAGGATGATCAAGAAGAGGAAGATGCAGAAGTAAAAGATGCAGAAGAGGAAGATGCAGCAGAGGAAGATGCAGAAGAGGAAGAAGCAGAACATGAAAAAGCAGAAGAGGAGGATGCAGAAGTGGAAGAAGCAGAAGAGGAACAACTAGAGGAGCAACATGCAGAATAGGGAGAAGCAGAAGAGGAACATGCAGAAGAGGAAGAGGCAGAAGCAGAAGATGCAAATGCTGAAGAAGAAGAAGATGAAGGTGCATAAGTTAAAGATGCAGAAGAGGAAGATCAAGAAGAGGAAGATGCAGAATTAAATGATGCAGAAGAGGAAGATCAGGAAGAGGAGGTTGCAGAAGTAACGAAGCAGAGAAGGAAGGAACAGAAGTGAAAGTTGCAGAAGAGGAAGATGCAAAAGAGGCAGAAGCAGAAGAGGAAGAAGCAGAAGCGGAAGACGGAGAAGAGGAAGATGCAGAACAGGAAGAAGCCGAAGAGAAAATGCAGAAGAGGAAGATGCAGAAGAGGAAGAAGCAGAAGTGGAAGATGCAGAAGTGGAAGAAGCAGAAGAGGAAGATGCAGAAGCAGACAATGCAAAAGGTGAAGAAGAAGAAGAAGATAAAGATGCATAAGTTAAAGATGCAGAAGAGGAAGATCAAGAAGAGGAAGGTGCAGAAATAAATGATGCAGAAGAGGAAGATCAAGAAGAGGAAGTTGCAGTAGAGGAACATGCAGAAGAGGAAGATGCAGAAGAGAAAGAAGCAGAAGTGGAAGAAGCAGAATAGGAAGAAGCAGAATGGGAAGAAGCAGAAAACGAACACACAGAAGAGGAACAGGCAGAAGAGGAACAAGCAGAAGAGGAAGAAGCAGAAGAGGAAGATGCAGAAGAGGAAAATGCAGAAGAGGAAGAAGCAGAAGAGGAAGAAGCAGAAGTGGAAGATGCAGAAGAGGAAGATGGAGAAGAGGAACATGCAGAAGAGGAAGGAGCAGAAGAGGAAGATGCAGCAGGGGAAGATTGAGAAGAGGAAGATGCAGAAGTAAAAGAAGCAGAAGAGGAATATCAAGAAGAGGAAGATGCAGAAGTAAAAGATGCAGAAGTGGAAGATGAAGAAGAAAAAGATGCAGAAGTAAACCATGCAGAAGAGGAAGATGTAGAAGTGGAAGATGCAGAAGAGGTAGATGCAGAAGAGGATGACACAGAAGAGGAAGAAGCAGAAGTGGAGGAAGCAGAAGTGGAAGATGCAGAAGAGGAAGATGAAGAGGAAGATGCAGCAGTAAAAGATGCAGAAGAGGAATATCAAGAAGAGGAAGATGCAGAAGTAAAAAATGCACAAGAGGAAGATCAAGAAGTGGAAGATGCAGAATTAATTGATGCAGAAGAGAAAGATTAAGAAGAAGAAGATGCAGAAGTAAAATATGTAGAAGAGGAAGACGCAGAAGAGAAAGAAGCAGAAGAGGAAGAAGCAGAATAGGAAGATGTAGTAATGGAATTGCAGAAGAGGAAGATGCAGAAGAGGAAGATGCAGAAGAGGAAGAAGCAGAAGAGGAAGAAGCAGAAGTGGAAGATGCAGAAGTGGAAAATGCAGAAGAGGAACAAGCAGAAGTAGAAGTTCCAGAAGTGGAAGATGCATCAGTGGCAGATGCAGAAGAGGAAAAAGCAGAAGAGGAAGATGCAGAAGAGGAAGATGCAGAAGAGGAAGATCCAGAATTGGTAGATGCAGAAGAGGAAGAAGCAAAAGAGGAATAAGCAGAAGAGGAAGATGCAGAAGTGGAAGATGCAGGAGGGGAAGATGCAGAAGCAGAAGATGCAGATAAGGAAGAAGCAGAAGAGGAAGAAGCAGAAGAGGAAGAAGCAGATGTGGAAGCTGTTGAAGTAGAAGATGCAGAAGAGGAAAATGCAGAAGAGGAATATGCAGAAGAGGAAGAGGTAGAAGAGGACAAAGCAGAAGTGGAAGATACAGAAGTGGAAGATGTAGAAGAGGATTAAGCAGAAGCGGACACTGCAGAAGAGGAAGAAGCAGAAGAGGAAGATGCAGAAGTAGAAGATGCAGAAGAGGAAGATCCATAAGAGGAAGATGCAGAAGAGGAAGAAGCAGAAGAGGAAGAAGCAGAAGTGGAGGTAGGAGAGGAGGAAGATGCAGAAGAGGAAGATGAAGAAGAGGAAGGAGCACAAGAGGAAGAAGCAGAAGTGGACGAAGCAGACGAGGAAGAAGCAGATGAGGAAGAAGCAGATGAGGAACAAGCAGAAGTGGAAGAGGCAGAAGTGGAAGATGCAGAAGTGGAAGAAGCATAAGAGGAAGAAGCAGAAGAGGTAGATGCAAAAGAGGAAGTAGCGGAAGAGGAACAACCAGAGGAGCAAGATGCAGAATAGGTAGAAGCAGAAGAGGAACAAGCAGAAGTGGAAGATGCGGAAGTGGAAGATGCAGAAGTGGAAGAATCAGAAGAGGAAGATGCAAAAGCGGAAGATGCAAAAGGTTAAGAAAAAGAAGATGAAAAAGCATAAGTTAAAGATGCAGAAGCAGAAGATCAAGACGAGGAAGATGCACAAGTAAATGATGCTGAAGAGGAAGATCAAGAAGAAGAAGATGCAGAAGTAAAACATGCAGAACAGGAAGATGCAGAAGAAGAAGAAGCAGAAGTGGAAGATGCAGAAGGGGAAGAAGCAGAAGAGGAAGAAGCAGAAGAGGAAGAAGCAGCACGGTGGCATAGTGGTTAGCACTGTTGCCTCACAGCGCCAGGGACCCGGGTTCGCATCCGGCCTCGGGCGACTGTCTGTGTGGAGTTTGCACATTCTCCCCGTGTTTGCGTGGGTTTCCTCCGGGTGCTCCGGTTTCCTCCCACAGTCCAAAGATGTGCGGGTTAGGTTGATTGGCTATGATAAATTGACCCTTAGTGTTAGGGGGATTAAATACGTGGGGTTACGGGGATAGGATGGGATATGTGTTGGTGTAGGGGTTACGGGGATCGGGTGGGATATGTCGGTGCAGGCTCGATGGGCCGAAATGGCCTCTATCTGCACTGTGGGGTTTCTGTGATTCTGTGATTCTGTGAAGCGGAAGATGTAGAAGTGGAAGATGCAGAAGAGGTAGATGCAGAAGAGGAAGATCAAGAAGAAGAAGATGCAGAAGTAAAAGATGTTGAACAAGAGTATGCAGAACAGGAAGAAGCAGAAGAGGAAGAAGCACAAGTGGAAGTCGGAGAAGAGGAAGATGCAGAAGAGAAAGAAGCAGAAGAGGAAAATGCAGAAGAGGAAGATGCTGAAGTTGAAGATGTAGAAGAGGAAGAAGCAGAAGAGCAAGAAGCAGAAGAGGAAGCTGAAGAGGAAGATGCAGAAAACGAAGATGCAGTAGTCGAAGAAGCAGAATAGGATGATGCAAAAGAGGAAGAAGCAGAAGTGGAAGATGCAGAAGAGCAAGATGCAGGACAGGAACAAGCAGAAGAGAAAGTTGCAGAAAAGGAAGATGCAGAAGAGGAAGATGCAGAAGTTAAAGATGCAGAAGAGGAAGAAGCAGAAGAGGAATAAGCAGAAGAGGAAGAAGCAGTAGTGGAAGATGCAGAATAGGAAGATGCAGATGTGGAAGATGCAGAAGAGGAAGAAGCAGAAGTGGAAGATGTAGAAGTGGAAGATGCAGAAGTGGAAGAAGCAGAAGAGGAAGAAGCAGAAGAGGAAGAAGCAGCAGTGGAATATGTGAAGTGGAAGATGCAGAAGAGGATGAATCAGAAGAGGAAGATGCCAAAGTGGAAGATGCAGAAGAGCAAGACGCAGAAAAGGAACAAGCAGAAGAGAAAGTTGCAGAAGAGGAATATGCAGAAGAGGAAGATACAGAAGTTGAAGATGCAGAAGAGGAAGAAGCAGAAGTGGAAGAAGCAGAAGAGAAAGAAGCAGAAGTGGAAGATGCAGAAGAGGAAGATGCAGATGTGGACAATGCAGAAGAGGAAGAAGCAGAAGAGGAAGATGCCGAAGAGGAAGATGCCGAAGAGGAAGATGCAGAAGAGGAAAGAGCAGAAGAGGAAGATGCCGAAGAGGAAGATGGAGAAGAGGAAGATGCAGAAGAGGAAACGGCAGAAGAGGAAGATGCAGAAGGGGTAGATGAAGAAGAGGAAGATGCAGAAGTAAAAGATGCAGAAGAGGAATATCAAGAAGAGGAAGATGCAGAAGTGAAAGATGCAGAAGATGAAGATCAAGAAGAAGAAGATGCAAAAGTAAAAGATGCAGAAGAGGAAGATGCAGAAGAAGAAGAAGCAGAAGTGAAAGATGCAAAAGGGGAAGAAGCAGAAGAGGAAGAAGCACAAGAGGAAGAAGCAGAAGTGAAAAATGTAGAAGTGGAAGATGCAGAAGAGGTAGATGCAGAAGAGGAAGATGAAGAAGAGGAAGATGCAGCAGTATAAGATGCAGAAGAGGAATATCAAGAAGAGGAAAATGAAGAAGTAAAAGATACAGAAGAGGAAGATCAAGAAGTGGAACATGCAGAATTAAATGATGCAGAAGAGGAAGATCAAGAAGAAGAAGATGCAGAAGTAAATGATGCAGAAGAGGAAGATGCAGAAGAGAAAGAAGCAGAAGAGGAAGAAGCAGAAGAGGAAGATGCAGAAGAGGAAGAAACAGAAGAGGAAGATGTAGAAATGGAAGATGCAGAAGAGGAAGATGCAGAAGTGGAAGATGAAGAAGTTAAAGATGCAGAAGAGGACGAAGCAGAAGAGGAATATGCAGAAGAGGAAGAAGCAGTAGTGGAAGATGCAGACGAGGAAGATGCAGATGTGGAAGGTGCAGAAGAGGAAGATGCAGAACTAAAAGATGCAGAAGAGGAATATCAAGAAGAGGAAGATGCAGAATTAAAAGATGCAGAAATGGAAGATCAAGTAGAAGAAGATGCAGAAGTAAAAGGTGCAGAAGTGGAAGGTACAGAAGAAGAAGAAGCAGAAGTGAAAGATGCAGAAGGGGAAGAAGCAGAAGAGGAAGAAGCAGAAGAGGAAGAAGCAGAAGTGGAAGATGTAAATGGAAGATGCAGAAGTGGAAGAAGCAGAAGAGCAAGATGCCAAAGTGGAAGATGCAGAAGGGGAAGAAGCAGAAGAGGAAGAAGCAGAAGAGGAAGAAGCAGAAGAGGAAGAAGCAGAAGAGGAAGATGCTGAAGTGGAAGATGCAGAAGAGCAAGACGCAGAAAAGGAGCAAGCAGAAGAGAAAGTTGTAGAAGAGGAATATGCAGAAGGGGAAGGTGCAGAAGTTGAAGATGCAGAAGAGGTAGATGCAGAAGAGGAAGAAGCAGAAGAGGAAGAAGCAGAAGAGGAAGATGAAGAAGAGGAAGATGCAGTAGTAAAAGATGCAGAAGAGGAATATCAAGAAGAGGAAGATGAAGAAGTAAAAGATGCAGAAGAGGAAGATCAAGAAGTGGGACATGCAGAATTAAATGATGCAGAAGAGGAAGATCAAGAAGAAGATGATGCAGAAGTAAACGGTGCAGAAAAGGAAGATGCAGAAGAGGAAGAAGCAGAAAAGGAAGAAGCAGAAGAGGAAGATGTAGAAATGGAATTGCAGAAGTGGGAGATGCAGACGAGGAAGAAGCAGAAGTGGAGGAAGCAGAAGTGAAAGATGCAGAAGTGGAAGATACAGAAGAGGAACAAGCAGAAGTGGAAGATGCAGAAGTTAAAGGTGCAGAATTGGAAGAAGCAGAAGAGGAAGAAGCAGAAGAGGAAGAAGCAGAAGAGGAAGATTCTGAATTTAAACATGCAGAAAAGGAAGAAGCAGAAGAGGAAGAAGCAGAAGAGGAAGAAGCAGAAGAGGAAGATGCAGAAGAGGAAGCAGCAGTAGAGGAAAATGCAGAAGAGGAAGAAGCAGAAGAGGAATGAGCAGAAGAGGAAGATGCAGAAGCGAAAGATGCAGAAGTGGAAGAAGCAGAAGAGGACGAAGCAGAAGTGGAAGAAGCAGAAGAGGAAGATGCTGAAGAGGAAGATGGAGAAGAGGAAGATGCTGAAGAGGAAAGAGCAGAAGAGGAAGATGCAGAAGCGGAAGATGAAGAAGAGGAAGATGCAGAAGTAAAAGATGCAGAAGATGAAGATCAAGAAGAAGAAGCTGCAAAAGTAAAAGATGCAGAAGCGGAAGATGCAGAAGAAGAAGCAGCAGAAGTGGAAGATGCTGAAGGGGAAGAAGCAGAAGAGGAAGAAGCAGAAGAGGAAGAAGCAGAAGTGGAAAATGTTGAAGTGGTAGATGCAGAAGAGGTTAATGCAGAAGAGGAATATCAAGAAGAGGAAGATGAAGAAGTAAAAGATGCAGAAGAGGAAGATCAAGAAGTGGAACAAGCAGAAGTAAACGATGCAGAAGAGGAAGATGCAGAAGAGGAAGAAGCAGAAGAGGAAGAAGCAGAAGAGAAAGATGCAGAAATGGAATTGCAGAAGAGGAAGATGCAGAAATGGAAGACGCAGACGAGAAAGAAGCAGAAGTGGACGAAGCAGAAGTGGAAGATGCAGAAGCGGAAGATACAGAAGAGGAACAAGCAGAAGTGGAAGTTGCAGAAGTGGAAGATGCAGAAGAGGAAGAAGCAAAAGTGGAAGATGCAGAAGAGGAAGAAGCAGAAGAGGAAGATGCAGAAGAGGAAGCAGCAGTAGAGGAAAATGCAGAAGAGGAAGAAGCAGAAGAGGAATGAGCAGAAGAGGAAGATGCAGAAGTGGAAGATGCAGAAGTGGAAGAAGCAGAAGAGGACGAAGCAGAAGTGGAAGAAGCAGAAGAGGAAGATGCTGAAGAGGAAGATGGAGAAGAGGAAGATGCTGAAGAGGAAAGAGCAGAAGAGGAAGATGCAGAAGCGGAAGATGAAGAAGAGGAAGATGCAGAAGTAAAAGATGCAGAAGATGAAGATCAAGAAGAAGAAGCTGCAAAAGTAAAAGATGCAGAAGCGGAAGATGCAGAAGAAGAAGCAGCAGAAGTGGAAGATGCTGAAGGGGAAGAAGCAGAAGAGGAAGAAGCAGAAGAGGAAGAAGCAGAAGTGGAAAATGTTGAAGTGGTAGATGCAGAAGAGGTTAATGCAGAAGAGGAATATCAAGAAGAGGAAGATGAAGAAGTAAAAGATGCAGAAGAGGAAGATCAAGAAGTGGAACAAGCAGAAGTAAACGATGCAGAAGAGGAAGATGCAGAAGAGGAAGAAGCAGAAGAGGAAGAAGCAGAAGAGAAAGATGCAGAAATGGAATTGCAGAAGAGGAAGATGCAGAAATGGAAGACGCAGACGAGAAAGAAGCAGAAGTGGACGAAGCAGAAGTAGAAGATGCAGAAGCGGAAGATACAGAAGAGGAACAAGCAGAAGTGGAAGTTGCAGAAGTGGAAGATGCAGAAGCAGAAAATGCAGAAAAGGAAGAAGCAGAAAAGGAAGAAGCAGAAGAGGAAGATGCAGAAGAGGAAGCAGCAGTAGAGGAAAATGCAGAAGAGGAAGAAGCAGAAGAGGAATGAGCAGAAGAGGAAGATGCAGAAGTGGAAGATGCAGAAGCGGAAGAAGCAGAAGAGGATAAAGCAGAAGTGGAAGATGCAGAAGAGGAAGAAGCAGAAGAGGAAGATGCAGATGAGGAAGATGCAGAAGTAAAAGATGCAGAAGAGGAATATCAAGAAGAGGAAGATGCAGAAGTAAAAGATGCGGAGAGGAAGACCAAGAAGAGGAAGATGCAGAAGTAAAAGATGCAGATGAAGACCAAGAAGAACAAAATGCAGAAGTAGAAGGTGCCGAAGAGGAAGAAGCAGAAGAGGAAGAAGCAGAAGAGGAAGAAGCAGAAGTGGAAGATGTAGAAGTGGAAGATGCAGCAGAGGAAGATGCAGAAAAGGAAGACTCAGAAGAGGAAGAAGCAGAAGAGGAGGAAGCAGAAGTGGAAGATGCAGAAGTGGAACATGCAGAAGTGGAAGATGCAGAAACAGAAGATGCAGAAAAGGAAGAAGCAGAAGAGGAAGATGCAGAAGAGGAAGAAGCAGAAAAGGAAGAAGCAGAAGAGGAAGATGTAGAAATGGAATTGCAGAAGTGGAAGATGCAGACGAGGAAGAAGCAGAAGTGGAGGAAGCAGAAGTGAAAGATGCAGAAGTGGAAGATACAGAAGAGGAACAGGCAGAAGTGGAAGATGCAGAAGTTAAAGATGCAGAAATGGAAGAAGCAGAAGAGGAAGAAGCAGAAGAGGAAGAAGCAGAAGAGGAAGATTCTGAATTTAAAGATGCAGAAAAGGAAGAAGCAGAAGAGGAAGAAGCAGAAGAGGAAGAAGCAGAAGAGGAAGATGCAGAAGAGGAAGCAGCAGTAGAGGAAAATGCAGAAGAGGAAGAAGCAGAAGAGGAATGAGCAGAAGAGGAAGATGCAGAAGTGGAAGATGCAGAAGTGGAAGAAGCAGAAGAGGACGAAGCAGAAGTGGAAGAAGCAGAAGAGGAAGATGCTGAAGAGGAAGATGGAGAAGAGGAAGATGCTGAAGAGGAAAGAGCAGAAGAGGAAGATGCAGAAGCGGAAGATGAAGAAGAGGAAGATGCAGAAGTAAAAGATGCAGAAGAGGAATATCAAGAAGAGAAAGATGCAGAAGTAAAAGATGCAGAAAATGAAGATCAAGAAGAAGAAGCTGCAAAAGTAAAAGATGCAGAAGCGGAAGATGCAGAAGAAGAAGCGGCAGAAGTGGAAGATGCTGAAGGGGAAGAAGCAGAAGAGGAAGAAGCAGAAGAGGAAGAAGCAGAACTGGAAAATGTAGAAGTGGTAGATGCAGAAGAGGTTAATGCAGAAGAGGAATATCAAGAAGAGGAAGATGAAGAAGTAAAAGATGCAGAAGAGGAAGATCAAGAAGTGGAACAAGCAGAAGTAAACGATGCAGAAGAGGAAGATGCAGAAGAGGAAGAAGCAGAAGAGGAAGAAGCAGAAGAGAAAGATGTAGAAATGGAATTGCAGAAGAGGAAGATGCAGAAATGGAAGACGCAGACGAGAAAGAAGCAGAAGTGGATGAAGCAGAAGAGGAAGATGCAGAAGCGAAAGATACAGAAGAGGAACAAGCAGAAGTGGAAGTTGCAGAAGTGGAAGATGCAGAAGCAGAAAATGCAGAAAAGGAAGAAGCAGAAAAGGAAGAAGCAGAAGAGGAAGATGCAGAAGAGGAAGCAGCAGTAGAGGAAAATGCAGAAGAGGAAGAAGCAGAAGAGGAATGAGCAGAAGAGAAAGATGCAGAAGTGGAAGATGCAGAAGCGGAAGAAGCAGAAGAGGACGAAGCAGAAGTGGAAGAAGCAGAAGAGGAAGATGCTGAAGAGGAAGATGGAGAAGAGGAAGATGCTGAAGAGGAAAGAGCAGAAGAGTAAGATGCAGAAGCGGAAGATGAAGAAGAGGAAGATGCAGAAGTAAAAGATGCAGAAGAGGAATATCAAGAAGAGGAAGATGCAGAAGTAAAAGATGCAGAAGATGAAGATCAAGAAGAAGAAGCTGCAAAAGTAAAAGATGCAGAAGCGGAAGATGCAGAAGAAGAAGCAGCAGAAGTGGAAGATGCTGAAGGGGAAGAAGCAGAAGAGGAAGAAGCAGAAGAGGAAGAAGCAGAAGTGGAAAATGTAGAAGTGGTAGATGCAGAAGAGGTTAATGCAGTAGAGGAATATCAAGAAGAGGAAGATGAAGAAGTAAAAGATGCAGAAGAGGAAGATCAAGAAGTGGAACAAGCAGAAGTAAACGATGCAGAAGAGGAAGATGCAGAAGAGGAAGAAGCAGAAGAGGAAGAAGCAGAAGAGAAAGATGCAGAAATGGAATTGCAGAAGAGGAAGATGCAGAAATGGAAGACGCAGACGAGAAAGAAGCAGAAGTGGACGAAGCAGAAGTGGAAGATGCAGAAGCGGAAGATACAGAAGAGGAACAAGCAGAAGTGGAAGTTGCAGAAGTGGAAGATGCAGAAGCAGAAAATGCAGAAAAGGAAGAAGCAGAAAAGGAAGAAGCAGAAGAGGAAGATGCAGAAGAGGAAGCAGCAGTAGAGGAAAATGCAGAAGAGGAAGAAGCAGAAGAGGAATGAGCAGAAGAGGAAGATGCAGAAGTGGAAGATGCAGAAGCGGAAGAAGCAGAAGAGGATAAAGCAGAAGTGGAAGATGCAGAAGAGGAAGAAGCAGAAGAGGAAGATGCAGATGAGGAAGATGCAGAAGTAAAAGATGCAGAAGAGGAATATCAAGAAGAGGAAGATGCAGAAGTAAAAGATGCGGAGAGGAAGACCAAGAAGAGGAAGATGCAGAAGTAAAAGATGCAGATGAAGACCAAGAAGAACAAAATGCAGAAGTAGAAGGTGCCGAAGAGGAAGAAGCAGAAGAGGAAGAAGCAGAAGAGGAAGAAGCAGAAGTGGAAGATGTAGAAGTGGAAGATGCAGCAGAGGAAGATGCAGAAAAGGAAGACTCAGAAGAGGAAGAAGCAGAAGAGGAGGAAGCAGAAGTGGAAGATGCAGAAGTGGAACATGCAGAAGTGGAAGATGCAGAAACAGAAGATGCAGAAAAGGAAGAAGCAGAAGAGGAAGATGCAGAAGAGGAAGAAGCAGAAAAGGAAGAAGCAGAAGAGGAAGATGTAGAAATGGAATTGCAGAAGTGGAAGATGCAGACGAGGAAGAAGCAGAAGTGGAGGAAGCAGAAGTGAAAGATGCAGAAGTGGAAGATACAGAAGAGGAACAAGCAGAAGTGGAAGATGCAGAAGTTAAAGATGCAGAAATGGAAGAAGCAGAAGAGGAAGAAGCAGAAGAGGAAGAAGCAGAAGAGGAAGATTCTGAATTTAAAGATGCAGAAAAGGAAGAAGCAGAAGAGGAAGAAGCAGAAGAGGAAGAAGCAGAAGAGGAAGATGCAGAAGAGGAAGCAGCAGTAGAGGAAAATGCAGAAGAGGAAGAAGCAGAAGAGGAATGAGCAGAAGAGGAAGATGCAGAAGTGGAAGATGCAGAAGTGGAAGAAGCAGAAGAGGACGAAGCAGAAGTGGAAGAAGCAGAAGAGGAAGATGCTGAAGAGGAAGATGGAGAAGAGGAAGATGCTGAAGAGGAAAGAGCAGAAGAGGAAGATGCAGAAGCGGAAGATGAAGAAGAGGAAGATGCAGAAGTAAAAGATGCAGAAGAGGAATATCAAGAAGAGGAAGATGCAGAAGTAAAAGATGCAGAAAATGAAGATCAAGAAGAAGAAGCTGCAAAAGTAAAAGATGCAGAAGCGGAAGATGCAGAAGAAGAAGCGGCAGAAGTGGAAGATGCTGAAGGGGAAGAAGCAGAAGAGGAAGAAGCAGAAGAGGAAGAAGCAGAACTGGAAAATGTAGAAGTGGTAGATGCAGAAGAGGTTAATGCAGAAGAGGAATATCAAGAAGAGGAAGATGAAGAAGTAAAAGATGCAGAAGAGGAAGATCAAGAAGTGGAACAAGCAGAAGTAAACGATGCAGAAGAGGAAGATGCAGAAGAGGAAGAAGCAGAAGAGGAAGAAGCAGAAGAGAAAGATGTAGAAATGGAATTGCAGAAGAGGAAGATGCAGAAATGGAAGACGCAGACGAGAAAGAAGCAGAAGTGGATGAAGCAGAAGAGGAAGATGCAGAAGCGAAAGATACAGAAGAGGAACAAGCAGAAGTGGAAGTTGCAGAAGTGGAAGATGCAGAAGCAGAAAATGCAGAAAAGGAAGAAGCAGAAAAGGAAGAAGCAGAAGAGGAAGATGCAGAAGAGGAAGCAGCAGTAGAGGAAAATGCAGAAGAGGAAGAAGCAGAAGAGGAATGAGCAGAAGAGAAAGATGCAGAAGTGGAAGATGCAGAAGCGGAAGAAGCAGAAGAGGACGAAGCAGAAGTGGAAGAAGCAGAAGAGGAAGATGCTGAAGAGGAAGATGGAGAAGAGGAAGATGCTGAAGAGGAAAGAGCAGAAGAGTAAGATGCAGAAGCGGAAGATGAAGAAGAGGAAGATGCAGAAGTAAAAGATGCAGAAGAGGAATATCAAGAAGAGGAAGATGCAGAAGTAAAAGATGCAGAAGATGAAGATCAAGAAGAAGAAGCTGCAAAAGTAAAAGATGCAGAAGCGGAAGATGCAGAAGAAGAAGCAGCAGAAGTGGAAGATGCTGAAGGGGAAGAAGCAGAAGAGGAAGAAGCAGAAGAGGAAGAAGCAGAAGTGGAAAATGTAGAAGTGGTAGATGCAGAAGAGGTTAATGCAGTAGAGGAATATCAAGAAGAGGAAGATGAAGAAGTAAAAGATGCAGAAGAGGAAGATCAAGAAGTGGAACAAGCAGAAGTAAACGATGCAGAAGAGGAAGATGCAGAAGAGGAAGAAGCAGAAGAGGAAGAAGCAGAAGAGAAAGATGCAGAAATGGAATTGCAGAAGAGGAAGATGCAGAAATGGAAGACGCAGACGAGAAAGAAGCAGAAGTGGACGAAGCAGAAGTGGAAGATGCAGAAGCGGAAGATACAGAAGAGGAACAAGCAGAAGTGGAAGTTGCAGAAGTGGAAGATGCAGAAGCAGAAAATGCAGAAAAGGAAGAAGCAGAAAAGGAAGAAGCAGAAGAGGAAGATGCAGAAGAGGAAGCAGCAGTAGAGGAAAATGCAGAAGAGGAAGAAGCAGAAGAGGAATGAGCAGAAGAGGAAGATGCAGAAGTGGAAGATGCAGAAGCGGAAGAAGCAGAAGAGGATAAAGCAGAAGTGGAAGATGCAGAAGAGGAAGAAGCAGAAGAGGAAGATGCAGATGAGGAAGATGCAGAAGTAAAAGATGCAGAAGAGGAATATCAAGAAGAGGAAGATGCAGAAGTAAAAGATGCGGAGAGGAAGACCAAGAAGAGGAAGATGCAGAAGTAAAAGATGCAGATGAAGACCAAGAAGAACAAAATGCAGAAGTAGAAGGTGCCGAAGAGGAAGAAGCAGAAGAGGAAGAAGCAGAAGAGGAAGAAGCAGAAGTGGAAGATGTAGAAGTGGAAGATGCAGCAGAGGAAGATGCAGAAAAGGAAGACTCAGAAGAGGAAGAAGCAGAAGAGGAGGAAGCAGAAGTGGAAGATGCAGAAGTGGAACATGCAGAAGTGGAAGATGCAGAAACAGAAGATGCAGAAAAGGAAGAAGCAGAAGAGGAAGATGCAGAAGAGGAAGAAGCAGAAAAGGAAGAAGCAGAAGAGGAAGATGTAGAAATGGAATTGCAGAAGTGGAAGATGCAGACGAGGAAGAAGCAGAAGTGGAGGAAGCAGAAGTGAAAGATGCAGAAGTGGAAGATACAGAAGAGGAACAAGCAGAAGTGGAAGATGCAGAAGTTAAAGATGCAGAAATGGAAGAAGCAGAAGAGGAAGAAGCAGAAGAGGAAGAAGCAGAAGAGGAAGATTCTGAATTTAAAGATGCAGAAAAGGAAGAAGCAGAAGAGGAAGAAGCAGAAGAGGAAGAAGCAGAAGAGGAAGAAGCAGAAGAGGAAGATGCAGAAGAGGAAGCAGCAGTAGAGGAAAATGCAGAAGAGGAAGAAGCAGAAGAGGAATGAGCAGAAGAGGAAGATGCAGAAGTGGAAGATGCAGAAGTGGAAGAAGCAGAAGAGGACGAAGCAGAAGAGGAAGAAGCAGAAGAGGAAGATGCTGAAGAGGAAGATGGAGAAGAGGAAGATGCTGAAGAGGAAAGAGCAGAAGAGGAAGATGCAGAAGCGGAAGATGAAGAAGAGGAAGATGCAGAAGTAAAAGATGCAGAAGAGGAATATCAAGAAGAGGAAGATGCAGAAGTAAAAGATGCAGAAAATGAAGATCAAGAAGAAGAAGCTGCAAAAGTAAAAGATGCAGAAGCGGAAGATGCAGAAGAAGAAGCGGCAGAAGTGGGCAGAGATTTGGCAGATGGAATACAATACTGGAAAGTGTGAGGTTATGCACTTTGGCAGGAAAAATCATAGAGCAAGTTATTATCTTAATGGCAAGAAACTGGAAAGTACTGTAGTACAAAGGGATCTGGGGGTCCTGGTGCACGAAACTCAAAAAGTTAGTATGCAGGTGCAGCAAGTGATTAAGAAGGCCAATGGAATGTTGGCTTTTATTGCTAGGGGGTTGGAATATAAAAACAGGGAGGTATTGCTGCAGTTGTACAAGGTATTGGTGAGGCCGCACCTGGAATACTGCATACAGTTTTGGTGTCCATACTTAAGAAAAGACATACTTGCTCTCGAGTCAGTACAAAGAAGGTTCACTCGGTTAATCCCGGGGATGAGGGGGTGGTCATATGAGGAGAGGTTGAGTAGATTGGGACTCTACTCATTGGAGTTCAGAAGAATGAGAGGCGATCTTATTGAAACATATAAGATTGTGAAGGGGCTTGATCGGGTGGATGCGGTGAGGATGTTCCCAATGATGGGTGAAACTAGAACTAGGGGGCATAATCTTAAAATAAGGGGCTGCTCATTCAAAACTGAGATGAGGAGAAACTTCTTCACTCAGAGGGTGGTAGGTTTGTGGAATTTGCTGCCCCAGAAAGCTGTGGAAGCTACATCATTAAATAAATTTAAAACAGAAATAGATAGTTTCCTAGAAGTAAAGGGAATAAAGGGTTACGGGGAGCGGGCAGGAAATTGGACATGAGTCTGGGTTCGGAATGGTCATGGCCCTGTGGGTAGTGGAGCGGGCCCAGGGGCCGTGTAGCCTTGTTCTGCTCCTACTGTGTTCTAATTCTGTTAGATTTCAGGAGATGGTTTTATTCCTGTTCCTGGCTGGGGTGGAGATCGCCTTTACAGAAGGTAAGTACTGTAGAAAATATAGGGACAGAGTGATCTCCTGGAAGAATTTCGATCGCCTAGATGGGTCGGAGAGGAATTTCCCAGATTTTTTTCTCCCAAATTGGCCATTGGGTCTTTATCTGGTTTTTCGCCTCTCCCGGGAGATCACATGGGTTCGGGTGGATGCAGAGTGATAGAAGATTTGAGGTTAGGATCAGATCAGCCATGATCTTATTGAATGGTGGAGCAGGCTCGAGGGGCCGATTGGCCTACTCCTGCTCCTATTTCTTATGTTCTTATGTTCTTATGCTGAAGGGGAAGAAGCAGAAGAGGAAGAAGCAGAAGAGGAAGAAGCAGAACTGGAAAATGTAGAAGTGGTAGATGCAGAAGAGGTTAATGCAGAAGAGGAATATCAAGAAGAGGAAGATGAAGAAGTAAAAGATGCAGAAGAGGAAGATCAAGAAGTGGAACAAGCAGAAGTAAACGATGCAGAAGAGGAAGATGCAGAAGAGGAAGAAGCAGAAGAGGAAGAAGCAGAAGAGAAAGATGTAGAAATGGAATTGCAGAAGAGGAAGATGCAGAAATGGAAGACGCAGACGAGAAAGAAGCAGAAGTGGATGAAGCAGAAGAGGAAGATGCAGAATCGAAAGATACAGAAGAGGAACAAGCAGAAGTGGAAGTTGCAGAAGTGGAAGATGCAGAAGCAGAAAATGCAGAAAAGGAAGAAGCAGAAAAGGAAGAAGCAGAAGAGGAAGATGCAGAAGAGGAAGCAGCAGTAGAGGAAAATGCAGAAGAGGAAGAAGCAGAAGAGGAATGAGCAGAAGAGAAAGATGCAGAAGTGGAAGATGCAGAAGCGGAAGAAGCAGAAGAGGATAAAGCAGAAGTGGAAGATGCAGAAGAGGAAGAAGCAGAAGAGGAAGATGCAGATGAGGAAGATGCAGAAGTAAAAGATGGAGAAGAGGAATATCAAGAAGAGGAAGATGCAGAAGTAAAAGATGCAGATGAAGACCAAGAAGAACAAAATGCAGAAGTAGAAGGTGCCGAAGAGGAAGAAGCAGAAGAGGAAGAAGCAGAAGAGGAAGAAGCAGAAGTGGAAGATGTAGAAGTGGAAGATGCAGCAGAGGAAGATGCAGAAAAGGAAGATTCAGAAGAGGAAGAAGCAGAAGAGGAGGAAGCAGAAGTGGAAGATGCAGAAGTGGAACATGCAGAAGTGGAAGATGCAGAAACAGAAGATGCAGAAAAGGAAGAAGCAGAAGAGGAAGATGCAGAAGTGGAAGATGCAGAAGAGGAAGAAGCAGAAAAGGAAGAAGCAGAAGAGGAAGATGCAGAAGAGGAAGAAGCAGTAGAGGAAAATGCAGAAGAGGAAGAAGCAGAAGAGGAATGAGGAGAAGAGGAAGATGCAGTAGTGGAAGATGCAGAAGTGGAAGAAGTGGAAGAGGAAGAAGCAGAAGAGGAAGAAGCAGAAGAGAAAGCTGCAGAAGAGGAAGAAGCAGAAGAGGAAGTTGCAGAAAAGGACGAAGCAGAAGAGGAAGATGCAGAAGTAAAAAATGCAGAAGCGAAAGATCAAGACGAGGATGATGCAGAAGAGGAAGAAGTAGAAAAGGAAGGAACAGAAGTGGACGATGCAGAAGTGGAAGATGCAGAAGAGGCAGAAGCAGAAGCTGAAGAAGCAGAAGTGGAAGATGCAGAAGAGGAGGATGCAGAAGAGGAACATGCAGAAGAGGAAGAAGCAGAAGTGGAAGATGCAGAAGAGGAAGATGCAATAGAGGATGATGCAGAGGAGGAAGCAGCAGAAGTGGAAGATGCAGAAGAGGAAGAAGCAGCACAGGAATATGCCAAAGAGGAGGTTGCAGAAGAGAAAGGAGCAGAAGTGGAATTTGCAGAAGAGGAAGATGCAGAAGAGGAAGATGCAGAAGGGGAAGATGAAGGAGAGGAAGGTGCAGAAGTAAAAGGTGCGGAAGATGACCAAGAAGAAGAAAATGCAGAAGTAAAAGAAGCAGAAGAGGAAGATGCAGAAGAGGAAGATGCAGAAGAGGAAGAAGCAGAAGAGAAAGAAGCAGAAGTGGGAGATGTAGAAGTGGAAGATGCAGCAGAGGAAGATGCAGAAGAGGAAGACTCAGAAGAGGAAGAAGCAGAAGAGGAGGAAGCAGAAGTGGAAGTTGCAGCAGTGGAAGATGCATCAGTGGAAGAAGCAGAAGAGAAAGAAGCAGAAGAGGAAGAAGCAGAAGTGGAAGATGCAGAAGTGTAAGGTGCAGAAGCAGAAGATGCAGAAGAGGAAGAAGCAGAAGAGGAAGAATCAGAAGTGGAAGTTGCAGAAGAGGAAAAAGCAAAAGAGGAAGAAGCAGAAGAGGAAAAAGCAGAAGAGGAAGATGCAGAAGTGGAAGAAGCAGAAGAGGAAAATACAGAAGTGGAAGATGCAGAAGAGGAAGATGCAGAAGTGGAAGATGCAGAAAAGGAAGAAGCAGAAGAGGAAGAAGCAGAAGAGGACGACGCAGAAGTGGAGGATGCATAAGGGTAAGATGCAGAAGGGGAAGAAGCAGAAGTGGAAGAAGCAGATGAGGCAGATGCAGAAGAGGAAGATGCAGAAGAGGAAGAAGCAGAAGTGTAAGAAGCAGAAGAGGAAGCTGCAGAAGCGGAAGAAGAGGAAGATGCAGAAGTAGAAGAAGCAGAAGAGGAAGATGCAGAAGAGGAAGTAGCAGAAGTGGAAGATGCAGAAGAGGAAGACACAGAAAAGGAACAAGCAGAAGTGAAAGTTGCAGAAGAGGAAGATGCAGAAGATGAAGATGCGGAAGAGGAAGAAGCAGAAGATGAAGATGCGGAAGAGGAAGAAGCTGAAGAGGAAGAAGCAGAAGTGGAAGAAGCAGAAGAGGAAGATCTGGAAGAGGAAGATGCAGAAGTAAATGTTGCTGAAGAGGAAGATCAAGAAGAAGAAGATGCAGAAGAAAAAGATAAGGAAGAGGAAGATGCAGAAGAGGAAGAAGCAGAAGAGGAATAAGCAGAAGAGGAAGATGCAGAAAAGGAATATGCAGAAGAGCATGATGCAGAAGAGGGAGACGCAGAAGAGGAAGAAGCTGAAGAAAAAGTAGCAGAATAGGGAGAAGCAGAAGAGGAACAAGTAGATGTGGAAGAGGCAGAAGTGGAAGATGCAGAAGTGGAAGATGCAGAAGAGGAAGGAGAAGAGGAAGATGCAGAAGGGGAAGATGAAGAAGAGGAAGATGCAGAAGTAAAGGATGCAGAAGAGGAAGATCAAGAAGAGGAAGTTGCAGCAGTAAATGTTGCTGAAGAGGAAGATCAAGAAGAAGAAGATGCATAAGTAAAAGATGCAGAAGATGAAGATGCAGAAGAGGAAGAAGCAGAAGTGGAAGATGCAGAAGGGGAAGAAGCAGAAGATGAAGAAGCAGAAGAGGAAGAAGCAGAAGTGGAAGATGCAGAAGAGGAAGATGGTGAAGAGGAAGACGCAGAAGAGGAAGAAGCAGAAGAGGAGGAAGCAGAAGTGGAAGATGCAGAAGAGGAAGATGGGGAAAAGGAAGATGCAGAAGAGGAAGAAGCAGAAGAGGAAGATGCAGAAGGGGAAGTTGAAGAAGAGGAAGATGCAGAAGTAAAAGATGCAGAAGAGGAATATCAAGAAGAGGAAGATGCAGAAGTAAAAGATGCAGAACAGGAAGATCAATAAGATGAAGATGCAGAAGTAAATGATGCAGAACAGGAAGCTCAAGAAGTAGAAGATGCAGAAGTAAAAGATGCAGAAGAGGAAGATGCAGAAGTGGAAGAAGCAGAAGAGGAAGAAGCAGAAGTGGAAGATGCAGAAGAGGAAGAAGCAGAAGAGGAAGATGCAGAAGAGGAAGACGCAGAAGAGGAAGAAGCAGAAGAGGAAGACACAGAAAAGGAATAAGCAGAAGAGAAAGATGCAGAAGTGGATGATGCAGAAGTGGAAGATGCAGTAGTGGACGAAGCCAAAGAGGAGAAAGCAGATGGAAGGATGCAATCCAGACAGCCCCTTCCTGGCTGGAATATTCAGGATGGAATCATTTACCTGCAGCACCAATAACCACAACCCCAATTCCACTTTCAACATTTGTCCCACACCTTACCTTCCCTCTGTTAGTGACCATCAGTGTCCTCTTGGGCACGATGCTGAAATAAAAGTCATCACAAAGCAAACTTTCCAATCCAACTTTATACATCTATCCCTCCAATATGATATCAAGAAATCAACTCATCACCATTATGCATTCTCTTAGTGATTGTCTTGTGTGTGCCTTTGCCTCTCCTACTGATGTCACACAGTGCTACCCCAGTGGCTGCAGCATGGCTGGTGGAAGGCTGCTGACTTTCAGTGGGGGACACTGTAAATGGCCTTGCTGGTCGACCTTGAGGAGCTGGTGGCTGGGAGTGTCAAATCAATCTTCTTCTTCTTCACTCTCCTATCCCTCTTCTTGTTGACCCGCTGGCTGGGCAGGCTGCATTTCTTGGGAGTGTGAAGTGAGGAAGGCACAAGGGTGGAGTTGTGGTGATGGGAGGGTGGGAAAGCAAGAGGTGCTTGCCCTAAGGAGAATAACGCATGAGAATACCAGCACCTTATGTCCTTTCAGCCCCGCCGCTGGCCAAGGGCTCAGCCGTGCTCCTGCCAAGAATGGCCAGCACTGCCTCCTCCAAGGGGGTGAAGTGAAGCTAGGAATGGGAGGTGTGCCTCGTGTTTGGTACAGATTGTTGGTAGCTGAGTGATTGGGGTGGGGGTCGTGCATTGAGCAATGAGTGAGGCTAGTGGTGCAGTTGGTAGGAGATGGCTTTTGAAGATGCATTCACTGACCTTGACAGTGGTCTGAGGTCATGAAGCTTCTTTGGGCACTGGACCCAAGTGGTGGGGGCGACACTGCTGGCAGTGACGGCCTCGCTGATCTGGTCCCACATTGTTGTTTTTGGAGGGCCTCCTGGCACCTGTGGGTAGAGGACCTCTGTTGCAATGTTGAACCCTTGAAAAAGCTGTGTGATACCCTGGGTGCCCCTTCCCTAGCTTGCTGAGCCAGTTGTGTTAATGCTGAAACACTTTTCCCATTTTTTGCGATTCAGAAGGGAATTCAACTGTAAGAGCTGTAGACTCCCATTTGGGAATTCTTTTTAATGGTAATTTGTTTTTGAAAGACAGTGAGGTTTGAAAGCTGCATTTTTACACTGTATTTTAATTGTTATTATTTATGAACGCATTGCCACTTTAATTCATAGCCCTTTTAAGTGCCCACAATTCCTTGCGAACTTCACAGTCTCACTCCCAGAGGCTGTAAGAAGCTGCAATGCCGCTCCTGGATGAGAACTTCAGGTCGGATGCCTCTACTAATGCCACCAGGAGGACGTTACATGGTAAGTTAGTGCTGCGCTACAAATCTCCAGCCCTCAGTGTGAATTTTTGCCCGGTAGTGCTGCCATTTTTACAGCCATTTTCAGCGGCTGTAAACTGAGGCAGTGGTGACATCGGCAGGTTTCTGTCGACGTTCAATTTCTAGGCCATAAAATCATAGAATCATGGATGTTTACGGCACAGAAGGAGGCCGTTAGGCCCATTGTGTCTGCACGGCCGAAAAAGAGCCATCCAGCCTAATCCCACTTTCCAGCTCTTGGTTTGTAGCCCTGTAGGTTACGGCACTTCAAGTGCATATCCAATACTTTTTAAATGTGATGAGGGTTTCTGCCTCTACCATCCTTTCAGGCAGTGAGTTCCAGGCCTCCAGCACTCGCTGCGTGAAAAAAATTCTCCTCAACTCCACTCCAATCCTACCAATTACTTTAAATCTTTGCCCCCTGGTTATTACCAGGTCAATTTCAATCAAGTCTATCCCTTTCGCCCTTTTTAAACAATGGTACAACGTTAGCAGACTGTAGCCACGGTACGCCGATGGTGGAGGAGCGAATGCTTAAGGTGGTCAATGGGGTGCCAATCAAGTGGGTTGCTTCGTCCTGGATGGTGTCAAGCTTCTTGAGTGTTGTTGAAGCTGCACTAGTCCAGCCAAGTGGAGAGTATTCCATCACACTCCTGACTTGTGCCTTGTAGATGGTGGAAAGGCTTTGGGGAAGCAGGAGGTGGGACACTCACCACAGAATATCTAGCCTCTGACCTACTCTTGTTGCCACAGTATTTATGTGGCTGGTCCAATTAAGTTTCTGGTCAATGGTGACCCCCAGGATATTGATGGTGGGGGATTTGTCGATGGTAATGCCGTTGAATGTAAAGGAGCGGTGGTTAGACTCTCGCTTGTTTGGGATAGCCATTGCCTGGCACATGTGTGGCGCGAATGTTACCTGTCACTTATCAGCCCAGGCCTGAACGTCGTCCAGGTCTTGTTGCATGCAGGCATAGACTGCCTCATTATCTGAGGAGTTGTGAATGGCGCTGAACACTGTGCAGTCATCAGCGAACATTCCCATTTCTGACCTTATGTTGGAGGGAAGGTCATTAATGAAGCAGCTGAAGATGGTTGGGCCTAGGACACTGCCCTGAGGAAATCCTGCAGCAATGTCCTGGGGCTGAGATGATTGACCTCCAACCACCACAACCACCTTCCTTTGTGCTAGGTATGGCTCCAGCCAATGGAAAGTTTTCCGATCTACAAGATGCACTGCAGCAACTCGCCAAGGCTCCTTCAGCAGCCCCTCCCAAATCCGCAACCTCTAACACCTAGTAGGAGAAGGGCAGCAGGTGCATGGGAACACCACCACCTCCAAGTTCCCCACCAAGTCACACACCACTCTGACTTGGAAGTATATCGTCATTCCTTCATCATCGCTGGGTCAAAATCCTGGAACTCCCGCCCTAACAGCACTGTGGGAGTACCTTCACCACATGCACTGCAGTGGTTCAAGAAGATGGCTCACCACCACCTTCTCAAGGGCATCTAGGGATGGGCAATAAATGCTGGCATTGCCAGCGATACCCACATCCCATGAACAAATTAAAAAAAACATTGATTTACCTTCAAGTAGCAGTTTCCAGTCCAATTTTGCTAAACCACATCTCAGCTTAATAAAATTGGGCTTTCCCCATTTGAAAACTTTTCTTCCTGGTCTTTCCTTGTCCTTTTCTATAACCATACTAAATCTAACTGAATTGTGATCACTACCACCAAAATGCTCTCCCACTGATATGCCTTCCACCTGTCCAGCTACATTCGATAAAACTATGTCCAGAACTGTCCCCTCTCTTGTTGGGCTTTCTATGTACTGGCTGAAAAGGTTCTCCTCAATGCATTTTAAGAATTCTGTGCCCTCTATACCTTTAACACTGATTTTGTCCCAGTTAGTATTAAGGTAGTTGAAATCCCCTACTATTACTGTCCTCTTGTTTTTGCACTTCTTAGAAATTTGCCTATATATTTGTTCTTCTATCTTCTCTGACTGTTTGTGGGTCTGTAATACACTCCCAGCAGTGTAATTGCCCTTTTTTTGATCTTCCGTTCAACCATATTGCCTTAGTTGATGGTCCTTCTAACATATCGTCCCTCCTCACAGCTGTAGTTGTTTCTTTAACCAATATTGTGACACCCCCTTTTTTATACCCTCTCTATCTCATCTGAAAACCCTGTAACCAGGAATGTTGAGCTGCCATTCGTGCCCTGCTTTAAGCCATGTTTCAGTATATTTATGTTTCAATGGCTTGCAAATAATGACAAAAGAAGAGGGATCTTCATTTATATAATGCCTTTTACATCCTCAGGACATCCCAAAGAGCTTCACCGCCAATTAATTACTTTTTGAGGTGTAGTCACCGTTGTTGCTCCGGACAACTCCCCTACTCTTCTTCAAATAGTGCCTCATTATCTTTTACATCCACCTGACAGACAGATAGGTTTGTGAACTATGAAAGACAGCACCTCTGACAGTGCAGTGGATGTTCCTTCCATCCTGCAATAAGGCCTGAGCCCACAACTTGCTGACTTAGATGCAGAAAATGAAACCACTGAGCTAAACCTGACACCCAAACTTTTGTCTTTACAACTACAACAAGAACAACTTGTATATATAGTGCGTTTAATGTAGGAAGACGTCCCAAGTGCATCTTTATGGGCCACAAGTTGTGCTAAAATACTTTTCACAAATACCTTTTAACACTTTAGTATATGCCATGCTATATTTTATTGCTTCAGTTTTGAAAGCACAGAAAGAAACACAATTTGCTTCCACACTAGGATTGCTGTCAGTTATTGTCTCTCTGTTAAGTCTCCGCTCACTCTTTGCAATGGAACCTCATGATAAATTATCCATTCAATTTCCAGCAATAGAAAATTGGGGGTAGATTTTGACTTTGGAGAAGCAGGAGTGCTCCTCTGGGGTCCACAAACATAATTTGACAATTATCTTTGGCAGGCTTCTTTGGTTTCATCAGCGGATCTTAAAGCGTTGGGAGATTGGGCTCATGACTGGCAAATGATGTATAACTTGGATAAGTGCAGTGTTATGCATGTGGGCAGGGCAAATGTTCAACATTCATACACCCTTCAGGTAAAATCATTTAAAGAATGTGGAGATAGAAAGGGATTTGGTCATCCTAGTGCTTACATCTTTAAAGGTACATGGGCAATGCTCTGAAGCGGTAGCTAGAGCAAATAGGGTGTTGGGGTGTAGCCATAGGACAATTGAGTACAAGATGAGGCATACTTTTTGTTCTTGTACAAGACCTTGGTCAGGCCACACTTGGAATACTGTGTCCAGTTTTGGTCTCCTTACATATTGGGAATATTGAGGCTTTGGAAAGGGTATAGTATAAAGCATCTTAGTTATCAAGATAGGCTAAAAGAGTTGGGACTCTACAATTTAGAGAAGTGTACATTTAGGACTGATCTGATTGAGGTTTATAAGATAATGAAGGAAATAAATTGTGTTCCAGTTGACAGTTTGTTCCAATTAAATAGGTTAGGGAAGGACCAGGAGTCACAAATTTAAGTTGTATAATGCCAGATCTAGGTTAGATGTCAGGAGGTGGTTCATTTCCCAGAGAATAGTGGACCTCTGGAACAGGCTGCCGTCTCGTGCAGTGAACGCCGATTCGCTGAATTCCTTCAAGTGAGAGCTGGATCTGTTTCTTGCTGGGGTGGAGATCACCTTTTACAGAAGGAAAGTACTGCAGGGAATTCAGGGCCAGGGAGATCTCCTGGACTAGTTTCAACTGCCTAGATGGGTCAGAGAGGAATTTCCCAGACATTTTCCCCTAAATTGGCCTGGATTTTTTTTTGCTACTCCCAGGAGATCACATGGTTTTGGGTGGGGTGGAGTGTATATGTTGTGATACACAAGGTATCGCAATTGTGCGGGGCAGGCTCGATGAACCAGAGGGCCTTTACCTATCCATCATTGTTCGTATGTTCATATGTTTGTGACTAACAGCATACCCCTCTATTTCCTTCTCCCTCATATGCTTATCTAGGCTCCCCTTAAATGCATCTATACTATTCGCCTCAACCACTCCCTGTGGTAGCGATTTCCACATTCTCACCACTCTCTGGGTAAAGAAGTTTCTTCTGAATTCCCTATATGATTTCTTGGTGACTATCTTATATTGATGGCCTCTAGTTTTGCTCTTCCCCACAAGTGGAAACACTGGGGGGAATTTTAACCCCAAAAAACGGGTGGGTTGGTGTCGGGTGGGAGTTTAAAGAGTTAAAAAACTGAATACCGACCCCAATCCGCCTCCAACCCGCGCACTTCCGGTTTTATCGTAGGCAAGATGGGGGCAGGCAACCAACCCGCTCCCAGGAGGTGGGTAGCCCATTTAAATATTATAATGAGGCTGGTGAGTGCGGCATCGGCAGCGGGCGGAGGCGGAGCTGAGCGGCAGAGCAACTACAAGAGGCCCCAGAGGCTCAGGTAGGCCCCAGTGCGGCATCGGCAGCGGGTGGAGGCGGAGCTGAGCGGCAGAGCGACTACAAGAGGCCCCAGAGGCTCAGGTAGGCCCCAGTGCGGCATCGGCAGCGGGTGGAGGCGGAGCTGAGCGGCAGAGCGACTACAAGAGGCCCCAGAGGCTCAGGTAGGCCCCAGTGCGGCATCGGCAGCGGGTGGAGGCGGAGCTGAGCGGCAGAGCGACTACAAGAGGCCCCAGAGGCTCAGGTAGGCCCCAGTGCGGCATCGGCAGCGGGTGGAGGCGGAGCTGAGCGGCAGAGCGACTACAAGAGGCCCCAGAGGCTCAGGTAGGCCCCAGTGCGGCATCGGCAGCGGGCGGAGGCGGAGCTGAGCGGCAGACCGACTACAACAGGCCCCAGAGGCTCAGGTAGGCCCCAGTGCGGCATCAGCAGCGGGTGGAGGTGGAGCTGAGCGGCAGACCGACTACAAGAGGCCCCAGAGGCTCAGGTAGGTGTACGAATCTCCAATCTCAGGGAAGGAGAGAGGTAAAAAGTATTCAAGGTGTGACGTCACCACAAAGCGGGTAAGTGATTGGTTGGTAAGTATTTCCCCCTTTTTAAGCTTAAATCTCCTTGGTTTATAGTTTCTAAGGTGTGATATTCACCATCTAGAATCGAGGCAGAGGGTATTTAAGAATAATATTAATAAATTTAATTAATTACATAGAATGGGGGATCAGGCGATGTGTTGCTGCTGCAATATGTGGAAGCTGGTGGACACCATTGATGCTCACGGTGATCACATTTGCAGTAAGTGTTGGCTGCTCGAGGAATTCCGGCTCCGTGTTGAAGAGCTGGAGTCCGAGCTTCAAACACTGAGACACATCAGGGAGGGGGAGAGTTACCTGGACTCTGTGTATCAGGAGGTAGTCACACCAATTAGATTAATTAATTCAGATGTAGTCCGTGGCCAGGGTCAGGATGGTGTGACTAGAAGTGAGGCAGGTACGGGGATCCAGGAGGTAGTGTTGGAGGAGCCGCAGCCCTTGCACTTGCCCAACAGGTTCGAGGCTCTTACTCCCTGTGAGGATGGGAACAGGGACTGCGGGGAGGATGAGCAACCTAGCCACAGCACCGTGGAGCGGGGGGCCATTCAAGTGGGGGGAGTTAAAAGGAATGTTGTAGTGGTAGGGGATAGTATTGTTAGGGGGATAGATAGAGTTCTCTGCAGCCGAGAGTGAGAGTCCCGAAGGCTGTGTTGCCTGCCCGGTGCCAGGGTTAAGGACATCTCCTCTGGACTGGAGAGAAACTTGGAGTGGGAGGGGGAGGATCCAGTTGTCGTGGTCCATGTTGGTACCAATGACATAGATAGGACAAGGAAGGAGGTTCCGCTGAGGGAGTTTGAGCAGCTAGGGGCCAAATTAAAAAGCAGAACCACAAGGGTAATAATCTCTGGATTATTACCTGAGCCACGAGCGAATTTGGCTAGGACAAATAAAATTAGAGAGTTAAATGCGTGGCTCAAAGACTGGTGTGGGAGAAATGGGTTTTGCTTCCTGGGACACTGGCACCAGTACTGGGGCAGGAGGGAGCTGTTCCGTTGGGACGGGCTTCACTTGGCCAGTGCTGGGACTAGAGTCCTGGCGGATCATATAACTAGGGCTGTAGAGAGGGCTTTAAACTAACTAGTGGGGGGGAGGTTCCTAGAGAGCAAATAATAAAATGACAACAGAGAAGGTCATAGACTTAGGTAGCAGTGGGGAAATTAAAAACCAGAGCATGTCAGGAAGGGGCAGAAGGTATGGAGTAAAAGGTAAAGTAATAAAAAGGGCAAAAGCAGGAAATAAGTGTCGCAAAACATCTTTGAAAGTTCTCTATCTGAATGCACGTAGCATTCGTAACAAAATAGATGAGTTAATGGCACAAATAACTACATATGGGTATGATCTTGCGGCCATTACAGAAACATGGCTGCAGGGTGACAATGCCTGGGAATTAAACATACCAGGTTATTTAACGATCAGGAAGGACAGGCAGGAAGGAAGGGGAGGTGGGGTGGCTATGTTAATAAAGGAAGGAACCACTGTAATACAGAGAAATGATATTGGGTCAAAAGATCAGGGCAATGAAACAGTTTGGGTGGAGGTAAGGAATAATAAGGGGAAAAAAACACTAGTGGGCGTAGTCTATAGGCCTCCGAACTGTGGCAACTCTGTTGGACGGAGTATCAATCAGGAAATAGTTGAGGCTTGTAATAAGGGAACATCTATAATTATGGGGGATTTTAACTATCATATTAATTGGACAAATCAAATTGGGCAGGGCTGCCTTGAGGATGAGTTCATTGAGTGTATTAGCGATGGATTTCTTGAGCAGTATGTAACTGAACCGACCAGGGGGCAGGCAACCTTAGATCTGGTCCTGTGTAACGAGACAGGATTAATTAAAAATGTCCTAGTAAAGGATCCCCTTGGAATGAGTGACCATAACATGGTTGAATTCCATATTCAATTAGAGGGTGAGAAGGTTGGATCTCAAACAAGCGTTCTAAGCTTGAATAAAGGAGACTATGAAGGTATGAGAGCGGAATTGAGTAGAGTGGATTGGGAAAATAGATTAAAGGGTAAGACGATACATGATCAGTGGTGTACATTTAAGGAGTTATTTTACAACTTCCAAAAAATATATATTCCACTGAGAAGAAAAGGGTGTAAAAGAAAAGACAGCCATCCATGGCTAAGTAAAGAAATTAAGAATAGTATTCGACTAAAAACAAGGGCATATAAGGTAGCCAAATCTAGTGGGAGGATAGAGGATTGGGAAAACTTTAAAAGACAGCAAAAAATAACAAAAAGATTGATTAAGAAAGGGAAGATAGATTATGAAAGTAAATTAGCAAAAAATATAAAAACAGATAGTAAGAGTTTTTATAGTTATATAAAAAGATAAAGGGTGGCTAAAGTAAATGTTGATCCCTTAGAGGATGAGACCGGAAAATTAATGGTGGGAAATATGGAGATGGCAAAAACACTGAATGAATATTTTACATCAGTCTTTACAGTAGAAGACACTAAGAATATCCCAACACTGGACAAACAGGGGGCTAAAGGGGGGGAGGAGCTAAACACGATCAAAATCACTAAGGAAGTGGTACTCGGTAAAATAATGGGACTCAAGGCGGATAAATCACCTGGACCTGATGGCTTACATCCTAGGGTCTTGAGGGAAGTGGCGGTAGGGATTGTGGATGTATTGGTAATAATTTTCCAAAACTCCCTGGACTCGGCAATGGTCCCGGCAGACTGGAAAACTGCTAATGTAACACCCTTATTTAAAAAGGGCAGTAGACAGAAGGCTGGAAACTATAGACCGGTTAGCCTAACATCTGTGGTAGGTAAAATTTTGGAGTCCATTATTAAGGAGACAGTAACAGGACATTTGGATAATCATAATTTAATAGGACAAAGTCAGCATGGTTTTATGAAGGGGAAGTCATGTTTGACAAATTTGCTGGAGTTCTTTGAGGAAGTAACTAATAGGGTGGATAAAGGGTAACCAGTGGACGTAGTGTATTTAGACTTCCAAAAGGCATTTGACAAGGTGCCACACAAAAGATTATTGCTTAAGATAAAAAATCACGGGATTGGGGGTAATATTCTGGCATGGATAGAGGATTGGCTATCTAACAGAAGGCAGAGAGTTGGGATAAATGGTTCATTCTCGGACTCGCAATCAGTAACTAGTGGTGTTCCGCAGGGGTCAGTGCTGTGTCCCCAACTCTTTACAATCTATATTAACGATTTGGAGGAGGGGACCGAGTGTAACATATCAAAGTTTGCAGATGATACTAAGATGGGGGGGAAAGTAGTGAGTGAGGAGGACATAAAAAACCTGCAAGGGGACATAGACAGGCTAAGTAAGTGGGCAGAGATTTGGCAGATGGAATACAATACTGGAAAGTGTGAGGTTATGCACTTTGGCAGGAAAAATCGTAGAGCAAGTTATTATCTTAATGGCAAGAAACTGGAAAGTACTGAAGTACAAAGGGATCTGGGGGTCCTGGTGCACGAAACTCAAAAGGTTAGTATGCAGGTGCAGCAAGTGATTAAGAAGGCCAATGGAATGTTGGCTTTCATTGCTAGGGGGATGGAATATAAAAATAGGGAGGTATTGCTTCAGTTGTACAAGGTATTGGTGAGACCGCACCTGGAATACTGCGTACAGTTTTGGTGTCCATACTTAAGAAAGGACATACTTGCTCTCAAGTCAGTACAAAGAAGGTTCACTCGGTTAATCCCGGGGATGAGGGGATGGACATATAAGGAGAGGTTGAGTAGATTGGGACTCTACTCATTGGAGTTCAGAAGAATGAGAGGCGATCTTATTGAAACATATAAGATTGTGAAGGGGTTGGATCGGGTGGATGCAGGGAAGATGTTCCCGATGATGGGTGAAACTAGAACTAGGGGGCATAGTCTTAGAATAAGGGGCTGCTCTTTCAAAACTGAGATGAGGAGGAACTACTTCACTCAGAGGGTGGTAGGTCCATGGAATATGTTGCCCCAAAAAACTGTAGAAGCTACATCATTACATAAATTTAAAACAGAAATAGACAGTTTCCTAGAAGTAAAGGGAATTAAGGGTTACGGGGAGCGGGCAGGAATTTGGACATGAGTCTAGGTTCGGATCGGTCATGGCCCTGTGGGTAGCGGAGCGGGCCCAGGGGCCGTGTAGCCTGATCCTGCTCCTATTTTGTGTGTCTAATTCTGTTAGATGCAGGAGATGGTTCTGTGATAGTGGATTGGCAGTTAGGATCAGGTCAGCCATGATCTTATTGAATGGCGGAGCAGGCTCGAGGGGCCGATTGGCCTACTCCTGCTCCTATTTCTTATGTTCTTATGTTCTTATGGTCGGGTTTCCCAGGCCTCGGGGAACCTGCCAACTAAAGGAAGGCGAGAAACACTGGATCCAGGAGGTAAGTGCCCTTCCATTTAGCTCCTGGATCCAGCGTCTCTGCCTCACCCACCCCTGCAATTGGACACTGCCCTGAGGCCTCCGATTTCCCCCCGACCTCCCTCCACAAGGCCTCCGATTCCCCCATGAGGTCTACAATCTCCCCCGACCTCCCCCCCCACCGGCGCAGGCCTCCATTCCCCCCCTACCTACCCCTCCGAGGCCTCCGATCTCCCTTGACATCCTCCCCCTCTGGCCTCCGATCCCCACTCTGGCCGCTGACCTCACCTCTCTGCCCTCGATCACCTTCCTGTCCTCCCCCTTCCAGCACTGATGCTCCTACAGCCCCCCAACCACCCCAACCCCGATGCTCTTCCAGTCCCCGATCGTCATCCGGCTCCCGACCAACCCCCCCACCCCGATCTTTCCCTTCCTCCTCTCTGCGACCTAGTGCCACAGGTCTCCCCGCCCGACAGCCAGCCAGTCTCTCCATCTGACTGGCTGGGGGTGGGATACTGAGCTTTTAAATGCTAATCAGGCCCTGCTGTTAAATTCGGGAAGGCCTGCAGGAAACCCATTCCCTCGAGTTTCCCAACCGCTTTCTCCCACCCCCCCACCCACCCGTCCGCCGCCCCCCCCACTCCCGACCCGCATCCAGATTAAATTCCGGCCACTCTCTCTCTGTCTACTCTATCATAATTGTGCATAATTTTAAGAGACCTCTATTAGGTCACACCCCAGATTTCTCTTTCAAGAGAAAAGAGATTCAGCCTGTTCATCCTTTCCTGATAAGTATAACCTTGCATTTCTGTTACCATCCTTGTAAATCTTTTTTGCACCCTCCCCAGTGCCTCTCTACCCTTTTTATAATATGACAAGTGTTGTCTAACCAATGTTTGATACAAGTTTAGCATAACTCTCTACTTTTCAATTCTATCCCTCTAGAAATATACCCTAGTTCTTTGTTTGCTTTTTTATGGCTTTATTAACCTGCGTCACTACTTTTAGTGATTTAAGTATTTTTACTCCAAGATCTCGTTGGTTGTCTACCCCATTTAGATTTTATTTTCCAATTAATATGTGTCCTCCTTATTTCTCTTACCACATTGGCCCAGAAATTCCGGTCGGAGGTTTCCCATGGGCGCAAGTCCCCAACCTGCACTTAAGAAGTGCACCTATCGTTATACTCTGGGCCCGCACTGAATTCCGTTGCTGTGCCTGCTCCAGCTGCCGGAGGAGCTGCCTAGTTCGCAGCGTCCCTGGGATCATGTGGGCCATGGGGAGCCAATCGGAGCAGGAAATTTCTATTCATAGATTTGACAGGAAGACCTGTCAAATCTATGAATAGAGATCAGCCCCTTAAAACCAAAGCAAAACTTCAAATAATTTTTTTTTTATCACATTTTTAAAATAACTATAAATTACATAAATTTAACTATCTTAAACAAAAATTAAAATTTTTGAAAAAAGAATTAAAGTTTTTAACAGGGCTAAAAATAAACTTACCTTTCTTTAAAGTATTTTAAAATGATAAACCTGTGGGGAAAAAAAAAATATTTTACTTACTTCACCTCTTACCTTGTTAAAAGCAGGCCTTGCGCCTGCTTTTCCACATGCAGCTGCTAGGGACTTACCAGCACTGAAAAAACTGAGAAAAAAGCGGAAGTTCGATGCATATGCGCTGTCTCTCCAGCGCACGCAGTTGACCTTCGAACCCCTTTCTTCAAGAGAACAGGAGTTCCGCTTTCCAGCGCATGCGCAGTGCATGCGTGAAACCGGCACTTCTGTTGGCCCTACGGGTGAGTACACAGCACGTACTCACCCGTAGGGAATGGAATTTCAGCCCCATAATACTTACCTGTGTTGAAATTAATTTGCCAATTATATGCCCATTCTACAAGTTTATTAATGTCTTCTTGTAATTTGTTGCAATCCTCCTCAGTATTGACTATCTCCCCCAATTTGGTATAATTCCAAATTTAGAAATTCTGTTTTTGATTCCAAAGTCTAAATCATTAATATAAATTGTGACCAACAGTGGTCCCAGCACTGATCCTTGTGTGACCCCACCTTCTACCTTCTGCCACTCTGAATAGCTACTCTCTACCCCTACTCTCTGCTTTTTGTCTTGAAGCCAGCTAACTATTCATTATGTTACTTGTCCCCTGACTCTGCATGTTCTGACATTATTCATTAATCTATTACCTGGCACCTTATCAAAAGCCTTTTGGAAGTCTAGATAAATTACATCTATTGCATTACCCTTGTCTACTCTATCTGTTACCTCTTCAAAGAATTCAATGAGGTTGGTCAAGCAAGACTTTCCCTTTTGAAATTCATGCTGACTATTTATTATTATATTTTTGGTTTCTAGATGTTTTTCTATTTTTTCCTACCACCAAAGTTAAGCTGACTGGTCTACAGTTCCCTGGACATGTTCTATCTCCCTTCTATCCACCAGTACTCTGGCACTATACATTTTTCTAATGAATAATTAAATATGTGTAATAGTGTCTCTGCTACCTCTTCCCTAGATTCTTTTTAAAAATGCGGATGTAATCCATCCCGACCAGGGGTTTTATCCTCTTTGAGTTTGATTAATTTAGTTAATATTTCTCCTTTTTTTATTTTAAATGCAGTGTATATCATTTCTAATTTCATTTTTTGATGCCATGCCCACCTGATCTGTCTCCCTATTAACTACTGAAGCAAAGTAATTATTTAATACTTCTGCCATTTTGCTATTGTTGCCTATGATTTTATCCTGTCCATCCCTTAGTGGTCCTATTCCATCCTGACTTTCCTTTTTTATTTATGTGCCTATAGAATATTTTACTATTTTGTTTTATGTGTCTTGATAATTTATTTCATATTTCCTCTTTGCCTTTCCAATTTTTTTTACTTCTCTCCTAATTTCTTTGTATTCTCCCTTGTCATGTGCTGTCCATTTACAGAGTATATGCCTCTTTCCCTACCCTCAATTTTTCCCTTATGTCTTTATTCATCCATGGTGTCTCATTAGTGTTTAGTTTGTTCTTGTTTTTTAGTTATTACCCTGGTCTTCATCATACTTATGGCCTTCTCAATTATTATCATAATGTATATAATATTATGGTCACTATTGCCTAGATGTTCCCCTACTTTTGTACTCTATGGGCTGGATTTTCATTGAGGAGTCGGGTAGGAGGCAGGACTACAGCTTTTGGGGTTGTAGTCCCGCCTCCATCGAGTTCTAGCCAACCCACGTGATTTAGACTTGATTGAACTTGTTGAGCCCGCCCAGCGGGCTCAGCAGGCCAATTAAGGGCCACCCGGTAACAGGTGATGTCACAGATTGAAATTTCATCTGTCAAGACCTTTTGACAGATAAAATATCAGCGTTTCACAGCTGTTTGAAGCTGTCAAACACTGACAATCTGTACTCCATGTTAATTCCTTCCTCTCAGGATGATTTAGAGATCTCCCCAGAACAGATAGCAGAGGCTGCAGATTTTGACAGCTGGCGGCCATTCTGCTTTCTGTGCCGGTGAGATGAGGGACTCCCGAGACCTGAAAGAAGGAATGCTATAAAGGTAAGTAAAGGTTAGTAGAACTTCTTTAAACACTTTACACAGACCAAACACACTTACCTCTGCACTCATGCACCCATCACTCACCTGAACACTGGACATCTCGACCCCTCCAAGCCCTTCATCCCGACGGCCCACCTCGCTAACTTGGCGTGGTTTGGAGCCATCGGTAATCTTACAATTCAACAATGAAAATAGGGATTAGGCTAAAAACTGCCTTTTAACTACCTGTTAACAGGCATTTAATTGGCACTAATCCCCTTCCCATCTCAGGGAGGCAGGTCCCAGTGCGGGGCGGGTACCCGCCTCCTTTGAAACTGGCATGGAGGCGGGTTGGTGTGGGATGGGGTCGGGACCCCCGATTTCGGGATTTTAAACCCCCACATGCCTCCAATCCTGACTCCATGGCCCAATGAAAATCCAGCTCTATTCCTCTATTTATGAAGCCCAGGATCCCATATGCTTTATTAACTGCTTTGTTAACCTTTCCTGCCACCTTCAAATATTTGTGCCGAAACACCCCCAGGTCTCTCTGTTCTTGCACCCCCTTTAAAATTGTACCATTTAGCTTGTATTGTCTCTCCTCATTTTTCCTACCAATATGTATTGTCTCACACTCTTCTGCATTGAATTTAATCTGCCATGTGTCCACCCATTCTACCAGCCTGTCTATGACCTCTTGAAGTCTATTATTATCTTTCTCACTGTTTACTGCACTTACAAGTTTCGAGTCATCTGCAAATTTTGAAATTATGCCCTGTTCCCCTGAGTCAAAATCATTACTGTATATCAAAAACAACAGTGGTCCTAGTACTGAACCCTAGGGAACACCACTGTGTACCCCCCTCCAGTTTGAAAAACAGCTATTCACCACAACTCTGTTTTCTATTTCTTCTTATTTCCTTTTTCACTTCTCCTGCCCCCTTTTTCTGCTTCATCATACTCTCTAATTCCTTCATCAACCAGGGAGCTCTGGCTTTGGTTATCCTTCCTTTCCCCCTGTGGGAATGTACCTAGACTGTACCCGAACCATCTCTTCTTTAAAGGCCACCCATTGCTCCATTACATTTTTGCCTACCAGTCTTTGGCTCCAATTTACCTGGGCCAGATCCCTCCTCAATTTGCTGAAATAGCCCACCTCCGGTTATTTTATTTTATTTTGCTCCTTGTCCTTCTCCATAATTAATCTAAACCTATGATCACTATTCCCGAGATGCTCCCCCATGGTCACATTTTGCACTTGACCCACTTTATTTCCCAGGACTAGATCCATCAATGCCTCCTTCTTCATTGGGCAGGAAACATAGCGATCAAGAAAGTTCATGCACCGCTCGGTAATTTCCCTTCAAATCTGCTCCTCTATCTCCTTCCCACTATTTGGTGGCTGATAAAATACATCAAGTAATGTAATAGCTCCTCTATTATTTCTTAACGCCAACCAAATAGATTCTGTCTTTGACCCCTCAAGACATTCTCTAGTTCCAGCACTGTAATATTTTCCTTAATCAAAATTGCTAGCCCTCATGCTTTTTTTCTTCCCTATCTTTCCTGAATACCTTGTACCCAGGAATATTAAGCATCCAATCCTCCCCTTTTTTGAGCCAGGTCTCTATTATTGCCATGACATCATATTCTCACATGTGTATATGCACCTGCATCTCAACAACCTTATTAATCATACTTTGTGCATTTATGCACATGCACTCCAAACCTAACTCAGACCTCTTTGGATTTTCTAGTATCCCACCTAATTCTGTATTATTTCTAACTCTAAGGGCTGGATTTTCTCAGTGGTGGTGGGATGGTGTCGGGAGAGCTGGTCCTGCTCTCAGCTGCAGCCGCTCTGTCAAAGGGATTTTCCCTTGATTGGTCTTGTTAAGCCCACCCAATTAACAGGAAGCGGGTTTTATGACATCATTTGATGACGCATCATCAGCCAGTTTCTTTAAAGGGACCACGGCCACATTGAGTTTGACAGTTGTTCTGTCAGTGTTTTATAGAATTGAGGTGCTGCAAACACTGACAAGCACTGTACAAAGGTGGACAGTTGTACCCATGCTCACCAGAGACTCCCTCCATATGCTTGTGGAAGGAGTCACAGCATGCAGGGCGGTCCTCTTCCCTTCCAAGGGCAGAAGAGACCTCCCCAGGACACCAACACAGCCTGGTTGCACATTGCACAGGAGGGCAAAAGCAGGGATGTCGTCAGGAGTCCCTGGCTGCAGTGGCGCCAACCTTTCAATGATCTCAGTGGATCATGAAATGTTACTGCAAAGCCACACTCAAACTCACCCTGCTGTGCCACTCAACACATCCCCATCACTCTGCCTTCCATACCCTTCTCCTGCACATCCTTACTCACACCAACTTACCTTGCAACTCCACCCAACCCTCTCTATCTACATTATCACTTCCCCATCTCACTAGCCACCCCTCACACTGACCCTCATCCTACTGCAAGCATACCAACTAACAACACACAAGGGTAGGCACTTGAGAGGTTTAGCCAATGACCATGCAAAGTTTCTGGTAATGTGTTGTCCTACAGTGTAATCTATATTTTCAACACTGCCCCTTATTGGACTGATCTGTGCGTACCTTGAGAAGTGTCTTACTGAGTTCCAGTGAATGTTGAGACGTAACTTCCCCCCCACCCCCGCTATAGTGATGAGTGTGTATGGAATGGCTTGGACATTAAAGGGATGCTTTATGGTGCTGGTGTGGGGTGGTGTCAACCTGGCGCATCATGTGGCAGCCAGGGTTTACAGCATCAAGTGAAGAAAATCTGGCCATGGTGATGCCATCACTAGCCTCCCGGGCAGTAATGTTGTCACGGGCTGATGCCCTGTGTCCTGTGCAGCATCAGGTGATGGCGGAGAAGGTTGGTGTTGTTGTTGCTACTGTTGTGTATGTAACCGTTTACCTTTAAGGGAACTATAGAATGTAACCGTTCGCCTTTAAGAGCACTACTTTAGGGTGGCACTATCTATTGGCTCATGTATACTGTAATACCGATAGTGACCACACCAGTATATAAGGGTTGTGATACGTTAACTAGGGCAGAATCGCCCGAGCCTCTGAATAGTAAAGACGTGTTTTATTTTGTTAACAGTGGAGTCTGTGATTATTTATAATACAACCCACAGACTTAACATTGGCGACGAGGATGGGATTCGAACCCTGCGGCAGTTGTTCCACGGCGGCTTCGTCCGAAGACAGGACGTTGAAGAGAGGTTTCAATCCTCACCAGTCTGGAACCGACAGGCTGGAAGCGACAGGCATTAGGACCCTGAAGCCTCCATAACCTCGTGGGTAAGCCGCAGCGTTGGCTGCAAAGACAGTGCCACCGATCGGGAGATAAGGGCGATCGCAATCCCTGATAAGAGCCGCGGTGAAACGCGCGAGCGGGTAAGCCAGAGCCCGGGAGGGAGCGAGCAAGATCCGCGCGAGCGGGTGAGCCAGAGGCCGGGGCCCGCTTTCAAGTGCGAGGCGCAGCCGGGCCATCGATCGCATCCGCTGATAAGAGCCGCACTCGGGCTGAAAGTCAGCGTCGGGGAACGGGTGATAACCGCCATTGAAGTGGGCGGAGAGCGCCGAGAAGCGCGGGAAAACCGCCATCGAAGTGGGCGGGGAGAGCGAGAAGCGCGGGAAAGCCGCCATTTTTTGCGGGGAAACCGCTGAAGAAGAAGGAAGAAGCGGGAAACCGCCATCTTGGAAATTATTAAGAATTTCAGGAAAGTAATAAGATTTTTCAGAAAGGCTGGTGTGTTCTCAAGAAGAGAGGGAAAATAAGTATAAGTACAGCAATACTTGTGGTGTTCTCAAGAAGAGAGAAGAAAATTAATAATAAGTAAAGTAATACTTGTACTGTACTCGAAAAGAGAAGAAGATGCCTAAGCGAGGAAATATTAATGACTTTAATGCTGAAATAGAAGACTGGGCCACGTATGTGGAACACATAGAAATATATTGCGTAGCCAACGACATTGAGGATGACGACAAGGCAATAACTTTGTTAAATTCGATGGGAGCAAAAACATACGGGCTTTTGAAACATCTAATAGCACCAGTTAAACCAGTGGACCAGACCTTCGAAGAGATCGTAGCAGTGCTGAAGGATCACTTGAACCCCACACCGTTGATGCTGGCTGAACGATTTAAATTTTACGCCAGAACCCAGAGGCAAGATGAAAGCAATGCGGAATACTTAGTCGAACTGCGTAAGCTAGCGAAATACTGCCAGTTTGGAGGGAATTTGACAGAGGCGCTGCGGGACAAGTTCGTATGCGGCTTGGCCAAAGAAGGAACGCAGAAGCGACTCCTGGAGGAAAACGACCTCACACTGGACAGGGCTGTCCTCATAGCTTCATCGCACGAAGCCGCAGTGAAAGGAACAGCGGAAATGCAGCTAAAGGCGGCGGCACTCGGGGTGGACCAAATGACTGCAAGCATTTCCAAATGCTACCGTTGTGGAAAGACAACGCACGACCAGAATCAGTGCTGGTTTAAGAATCAAGAGTGCAGGAAATGTGGCAAACTGGGTCACATCGCGAAGGTATGCAGGTCCAGAAAGAAGACCAACAAACAAAGGAAGCCACCACCACAAGAAAAGTACAACAAGGTGCATCAGGTGGCTGAAAAGAGTTCAGACGAACAAAATTCAGACTCAGACCCAAACAGCCAGGAGTTGGATGGTCTGAGAATCCACAATGTGGGTAAAGTAACTGATCTACAGACGATCTGGGTCACACTAAAAATAGCTGGAGTCCAAGTACGAATGGAGCTGGACACGGGATCAGCTGTATCAGTCATCAACCAAAAGGACTACCACCGACTATTCTCTCACATACCCTTAAGAAATACCAAGTTCGTATTGCAGACATACACGGGGCATCGCGTATACCCCATGGGGAAAATAAGAGTCAAGGTGAGAGATAGGGGTAAAGTACACCCAAGAATGAATTTGTACGTACTACCTGAGGGAGGACCACCACTTCTAGGACGGGAGTGGATCAAGAAAATAGACATGGAATGGCACTACCGACAAGCAATGACGAGTGAGGACTCGGTGCAGACAAGCAGCTCAGACTCTGAGCTGGAAGACGATAAGTCCAGCTTATGTATGAAAAACAAGGTTAACATTAACTCACAGACTAAGGTTGGAAAATCGATGGCGTGCATAAAGACAGAGAATTCTGAGTCTGTTCAAGCTACAGACATATGCATTACGGAGGAACACCGGGCTCGAACTCAACGCTATTTCAAAGTACAACAACAATTAGAACAATTAAGTTACCGCCTCGTACAAGAGATGAAAACAATGAAAAAGTTCTATGACACCGAATGGGAGAGTCTGGAAAGACAACAGAACCTACTGGCTCAAGCAGAGAGCGACCATAGAGCCATCGTGACCAATTACCGATCACATCTCCCTGATGATGTTCAGGGGTTAGAATATTTGCATGATCTAGAGATACAGCAGAAGGGCAAATCACGCTGCACTGAGGATTTTGTTCTGCAATTAGAGACGGAGCTAGTGCAGGCAAAGTTAAGAGAAGTTGAATCACAGGGTGCTCTTAAGGAGATGCAGAAACAAATCTTGGACATGGAAAAGAGAAACGCTTCTTTACCTGATGAGAATAATGTGGCCATGTTGCAAGAGGAGCTTATAGGGGCGAAACTGAAAGAAGCTAAGCAAAGGATGTTGGAACTTGAAACGCAGAACCAAATCAGCGGTAATCAGCTATGTCAAGCAGAGAAGGAGTGCAAGGGTCTACATGAGAAGGTGCAATATCTCTCAGCCCAAAATAAGGGACTACTCACTCAGTTAAATGAAAGTAAACGGGAAATGGCTGAGATGGACTGCAAGAATAAAGAAGAGTTGATGGCAGTGAGACTTCGAGAGGCAGATAGCATAGCAGCCTTGGCTGAACTCCAACAGGAAATTGCGAAAGAAACAAATGAAGAGGAATCTTCAGGAAGCCAGGATTTTATTCCAGTTCTTCTCTACGACTCCTTACAAGCAGAGTGCGAGAAGTTGAAAAAACAGTATGAACAGGCCCAGACTACAATTCTGGAGGGGGTTAACTCAGCAACCTCCGAAAAGCTAGTTTCGTTGGAAGTATATGAGCAACTAAAGGTTGAACATGAGCAAGAAGTCCAAAGGCTGCAGGAAATTCTTGAGGAGCTCAGGGCCAAGACAGACTCATCGGTAGAAGTTCCATACATAGATGAGGATGTAGAGGTGAAAGACATGGCAGAACTCATAAAAATATGGAAGGAAGCCCAAGACAAATATGAGGCGGCAATTACCGAGGTTGACCGACTTGAAGAACAGTTTCAACTGGGAATGGGCCCTGAACATGAGCTAGAGAGCATCGAGGCGCAACTTCTCCAAGCACTGGAAGCCAAAGTACAAGAGGAAGAGAAGATGAAAGCATTGGAGAAAATGATGGATGAAATGGAGGAGTACGCTGAATTACGTCCAGGGGAACAGGAGAATGGGGAAACAGCTACTTCAGTAGAAGGATTAAATAGCCTGATAACGAAATCCCTGAAGGAAGGGAAAGGATTGAACGCACAAATGAGGCCAGGAGGGAAGGAAGGGCAGACATCCGAGGAAGAGCAGGATGAATATGATTGCTTGAAGAAGGGTTTTGACCTGTTGAGTGACACCGAATGTTATGAGGATGTGGTCTGCCCAAATTGTGATGGGAACTCCCAAAGTGCTGAAATCCTGAGGAAGCACTTAAGGTCTAAGGAACATAGAGAGTTGGTGGCGCTACAGATGGCAGCCGGGAAAAGAGCTCGGAGAGTTTCAAAAAGGCAGAAAAGAAAAAGAAGAAGCAGAAAATAATAACTGTTTAAAATATTATTACTTCTACTACCTCAGTCCGAACACTACGAAAGGTGCTAAATTTGTAAAAAAAAAATCCAGGGACATTATCAAGACAGCCAGTGGGTTGTATAAGTCCGCACTGCTGGTTCAACAGGACGAAAGTACAAGCTGTTAAAAAAAAAAGGCTATGGAGGATGCTGTCTGGAACGAATTAATACCAGAGACTGAATTTATGAACTGTTCCCACAGAGACTGAACCTGTAAACTGATTCCACTGAGAGTATGTTTGTAAACTGTTATATGACGTTGACTCCATTGAGAGTATATCTGTAAATTGTTATATGACGTTGACTCCATCGAGAGTATATCTGCAAACTGTTATATAAAGTTGAAGATTGTATGTTTAACGGGATTCTGTAAGTAATAAGCTAGGAAGGGAGGAGTGTTGTGTATGTAACCGTTTACCTTTAAGGGAACTATAGAATGTAACCGTTCGCCTTTAAGAGCACTACTTTAGGGTGGCACTATCTATTGGCTCATGTATACTGTAATACCGATAGTGACCACACCAGTATATAAGGGTTGTGATACGTTAACTAGGGCAGAATCGCCCGAGCCTCTGAATAGTAAAGACGTGTTTTATTTTGTTAACAGTGGAGTCTGTGATTATTTATAATACAACCCACAGACTTAACAGGTACTGCTGATGCACCTGGTGATGTTGGTGTTGGGGCTGAGCATGGAAGGAATCAGAGGAGGAAGGTTAGATAGTTTCTAGGGCACTGATGTTGCTGCAATAGTTGGCAGCTGCAGGTGAGATGACAGAATCGATCTGTCAATCGTGAGAGAGGTTGTTCCAAGGAGGTGGCACTAGACATACAGTTGGCGCTAAACATTTGCAAGCTAAAGAAATATCTATGGGGTAAAAATTTGTTTGCTTTGCGTCTCCCTTTAGTGGCGGCGTTAACCGATAGCACCTCACGACGCTGTGCCGCCGGCGATGACGTCATCGCCATGCACAGTGCTCCGCTCGCACGCCGGCCGCGAACTTCGGGGGCACCCCATGACATACCGTTGGACGCTATGTCCGACGGGGTCAGGGGGGCCTACCTGCGGCCGGGGAGGTGCTATTTAAAGGCAAGGTGCGGGGTGGCTATTTTTGTTGCTGGCCGCCTGCCAGCACCTGCCTTCGCTCCCATCCCCGGCCTCCTGACCCGTCCCCCCGCGGAGTGCTGGCTGCGCTCCGTGAGCCCGGCAATTCTCTTGAGTGCCGGGCTCTTTTGCCGGCACTCCCGATCCCCGGGGATCCAATTGGGCCCCAGGTCGTGCTGCGCCAGGCCCCTCCCCTTTAAGAAGGTCAAGAAGGCCTGCAACGCCGCAACGCGACATGCCACAGTGCCACGATATTCCCTCGCAGCGCCCCAAGAGGGAAGCAGGGCGCTACTACTCAATTTCCATCGCGGGGGCGCTAATTTTTCCGGGTCGCTAAAAGTAGTGCCCCGGTGAAGTTAGCGCCCCAAATGGGGCACTACTCAATTTTTAGCCCTATATGTATTACAAATGCAGTAACCAACAGTTTCTGCACTCTGAAACTGACCATCTGCAACATGGTATCCTTTACACCATTTTTGCAGCTGTCAGCTTATCAGATACATCAGAGCAGACTCAAATCATGCCAGGGTGAGCTGGCGTGTTCCCCGAGCAGCAGGTAACCCGTGAGGGAGAACGTAAAATGGGAAGGAAGCCTCAAAATACCATTAAATTGGCTCTTAACCAGCCATTTAATGAGCTCAATTGTATCCCCCGCTGCTTGGTGTCAGGTCTGCTGTGTATGTACCTTTAAGAGAAGAACTGATTCTATACTGCAGTACCGGCAGAGACCACCCCTGTATATAAAGCCATAGCAGGCTTCTGTACATCAGTCTTAAGTGACCCTCTGTTCAGTACCTCATTCACAGCATTGCTGGCTGTGTAGCTGCAAGCAGAAGGAGAAGGAGCAGCCAGACTAGGAGAGTGGACTAAAGTGGTGGTCCCCTGACCAGGAAGAGGAGGAGAACGCTGGACCACCACCACCACCAACTCCACCATCATCATAACATCAACTGAGGTGCCTGGAGAGAGAGGACGGAGGAGGAGAAGGAGAAAGGAGGCCAGCAACACCACCAACAGGGGAGAGGCCTTTCCCGTTACTGCCTCCCCAAATTGGCCTCCATTCCAGGAGAGAGGGGAGAGAAACAACCAACAACCACCAACTGTTTGGAAGGAGGGAAGAACAACATCATCTTTCAGGTGGGTGTTATTTGGTGCACTCTCCCAAAGACTGTGTATTTTAGGTGGGGGGAGAAAAGAAGAAAAAAGGGCCGGATCATCAAGGGGTGTGTGTGTGTGTGTGTGGCTCTTGTAAAACACTAGGCCACACACACCACTAATAAGCACCCCTTCCTATTGCCTGACCTGGGATAGCTGGAGCTGCCTAGGTGAACAGCCCAATTAATACATCGTTAAGACCTGGTGTGGGACTGAGCCTGGGGCATCCCCAGCTTTCCCAGGTGAAGACTTCTTCTCCCCCTGCGAGAAGACCACCTTCAAAGACTTTAATTTTTCATCGGAGAGTGCACCCCTGCCGACACCCACCCACCCACCATCCTGAGTGGCGACCCTGCCTTTGCGGCCTCCCTCCTTCCCACCCCCCCTCTCTCTCTCTCTTTGTCTTTCTCTGCCTTTCTCTCTGAGGCACCTCATTTCATCTTTATTTATTAATTGCCTATTGAGCAGAGGGGAGAAGGCCCCTCTCCCAATTTCAATCAATAAGGGGGAGAGGTGTGCCTTCAATTTAAACAGCTCCCTCTGCTCAATTGAGGACCAAAAAATACCTGAGGCCACAATTAACACCTTCAGGCCTGTGACTTGGGGTGAGTGTAGCCCTTTTCAGAAAACACCCCAGAATGGCGACTGCATCTTCGCCGGTGGCGGGGCCAGCCAGGACTTATGCGGGAGTGGCAGCCACAGCCACAGCTGCTCCCGCTGCTTCTGCTGCCCCGTCATCATTTAGATTGATAACAAAAAAGCTTGGGGTGAAGAGCTACACTCACCCCACTATGACCATTGAGGCCTGCGTTAAAGCCATGGCTGGGGTTGTCGGCCCCTCAGCCATCATCGCGGCCTCAAAAATGTATGGGAAGGCTGTGTTCTTCCTGGGGTCGGAGCGGGCGGTGTCCCTGGCCGTCGCCAAGGGGCTCACTGTGGGCGGGACCTTCCTGCCGGTGGATCCTCTCGAGGCCACCGCGCAGAGGATCGTCATTTCCAACGCCCCGCCCTATGTTCCTGGTGAGCTCCTCCTTCCCCATTTACGTCAACTTGGGGAGGTGAGGTCGGGGATCACACCCATCCCGCTCGGCTTCCAGGAGGCCAGCCTTCGCCACGTCGTCTCCTTCCGGCGCCAGCTGTTTACCCAGCTGGCGCGGGAGGAGGACACCGATGGGGCGTTCGTCGTCCTCCACGAGGGGACCGCCTATCGCGTCTTTTGGACGTCGGACGGTGTGCGGTGCCAAGCCTGCAAGGAGGTGGGGCACATCAGGAAAAACTGCCCCGCCTCCAAGGCCGCCGGATCATTTTGTGCGGCCGAGGCTGGCGCCGCCGCCGCTCCTCCCCCCGGATCTGCCCGCACGTCGAGAACATCTGATGCGCGGTTGACGTCGGGGGTCGATGCCACCAAGGCCTCCGGCGGGGGGGAGGGAGCGCGTCCGGCTGGAAAGAAGGCGCGGATAAAATCAAAACACCTTAGGGCGGGTCCCCCCGTGGAGGGCCAGCCCTTGCCCCTTGAGTCCCTTACACCCGCGCTTCTCGCGGAGTTAATCGGGGCGGACGTGAGTGGGAGGGGCCTCGTGCCCGAGCCTGTGGTCGCAACCGCCATTGCGGAAACGCCGATACCTGCGGCCGGGCTCGGGCCCGAGGAACCCGACAAACCTGCTCCACCGGAGGGAGCTGAGGAGGAGGCCTCTGCAGACATGGAGGTCTCCCTCGCTCCCTCCGTGCTAAAAAGAAGGCGTGACTCCCTGGAAGAGGAGGAGGACCGGGAGCAGGAAGGCCCCTCCGAGCAGGGGGAGTCATCACCCGCCGCGGGTACTGCACCCCCCCCCCCGCTGTCGTCATCACCAGCAATCGGCAGGGGTCGCCTGTCCCTCGGGAGGCTGAGGCAGATGTGTCTGTCCGGAGCATGCCTCCCGGGGATAGGGACGAGACCCTGCCCATGGGGGGTGTCGCGGAACAACCCGCAGCTATTGACATTTTATCGGTGCCGTTACCCCTCGCCGGGTCGGGCGGCCTGGGGTCTGGGTCGGGCGAGCTCGAGGAAAATGAGCTCGCCCAATGCGACCCGGACATCTCCCAGGGGCTGCTCGTCCCAGTGGAGGTTTTAATTGAAAACACCCCATCCGCTGGGTTGGAGGCTGGTGGCGGGGAGGAGGATGGCCCCCTGGCTGCGTCTCTGGTGCCGAACGTACTGGAGGAGCTGGGAATTGTTCTCTCCCCGGTTTCTCCGGTCGTTCTGGCGTCTGAGGCGGGGGGGGACTCCGAACCGCCGCCGTCTTCTGGCCCGGCGCCCCTAGAGGAGCCCAGGGAGGAATCCTCTGCCGCCGATCCTGGGGGTGGGATCCGGGCGGAGGCGGGGCCGGCTGGTGCGGCCGAGCCGTTCGCTGCGCACTGCATGACGGACGGGTCGGCCGCTGGTGACGACCCCCTGGAGGAGGATGGGGACTCGGTGATGGGCACGGAGGACGATTTGGACTTCACCGTCCACGAGGCGCTGGATGACCTCGTGCCCCTCGCCAAGTCTCTCCTCATTCCCATAAGGGAACACCGAGACTTTATGGCCACGTGCCGGGGTCGTCAAAATAAGATCCGGCTGGCCCTCGACAGGTGGTCGGAGCTGGCGCTGCTCATCGTGTCCATCCGCGCCGCCGTTAAAATCATGGGCGCGGACGAGGGCGTGGATCCGCTTGAGCTGCGTCGGCTCAGAACGTTTCTCACTGGGCTGCTGAGGAAGTGGCGGCTGACCAGCGTCTGCATTCCCTCCCCCCGTTAGGAGTAGGTAAAGGTTGCACTATGCTTCTGACATGAAGATAACCACAGCCAGCCTCAACATCAACGGCAGCAGGGAGGCGCGCCGCAGATTCAACAACTTCTCGGTCCTTCGGGACGGGAAGTATGCGGTGTGTTTCCTGCAAGAAACCCACACCGTTCCGGGAGACGAAACCACATAGCTCCTGGAGTGGCAAGAAGGGGTCAGCATGAGTCACCTCTCCAACAATTCTAGCGGGGTGGCTATCTTGCTGGCCCCGCATTTTCAGCCAGAGATCTTGGGGGTCAAGGAGCACGTGCCGGGCCGCTTGCTCCAGGTCACTTTTCGCCTGGGGGCGTGCCGCTCCATCTAGTGAACGTGTACGCCCCTCAGGCCGGTGCGCAGCAAGTGCACTTCTTCGAAGAAGTGTGCACTCTTTTGGGCTCCGTCGACGCGGGCGAGTGCCTCATCCTCGAGGGGGATTTTAACTGCACCCTCGAGGCGAGGGACTGTTCGGGTCCCCCACGAAGCCCGGCGGCGATGGAGAAGTTGAGGGACCTGGTCAGGTCCTTCGACTTGGTGGATGTCTGGCGAAATCTCCACCCTGACTCCAGCGCCTTCACTAGCGTGAGGTCTGGGGGAGGAAGGTCCAGAATCGACCGCCTCTACATTTCCCGGGCGTACGTCTCCTGCGTTCCGGCGGCTTCCATGCGGCCGGTGCCGTGCACGGACCACCACCTGGTGTGGGCGGATCTCGCTCCGCTGCGCGCGCGGGGGGGGTCCACGTACTGGCATTTTAACAACCTGCTGCTGGAGGACGTGCGGTTCTGGAATTCGTTTCGTCGGTTCTGGGCCAACTGGAGAAGGGAGCGGGGGGGCTTCCCCTCCTTGAGGCTATGGTGGGATGTGGGCAAGGCTCACATCCGTCTCTTCTGTCAGGAGTACGCGAAGGGGTCGACCAAGAGGCGGGAGGCCCGGGTCGGGTGGTTGGAGAAGGAGGTGCTCGACCTGGAGTCCCGTCTCGGTCAGGTCGTCGAGGACCCAGCCCTGCGGGAGGTGTACGAAGAGAAGAAGGGCGCGCTGAAGGACCTGCAGCTCGTCGGGTCCCGAGGCACGTACGTGAGGTCGCGGATCCAGCTCCTGCGGGACCTGGACCGCGGCTGCCCCTTCTTCTACTCACTGGAAAAAAGACGGAGGGTCCGTAAGCAGCTCTTGGGGCTGCTGGCCGACGACGGATCTCTGGTCTCAGATCCGGAGGGAATCAGCGCGGAGACCCGCGCCTATTATGGGGCTCTGTTCTCTCCAGATCCGTCCAGCGAGGATGCGCGCAGAGTTCTGTGGGAGGACCTGCCAAAGGTCAGCCCGGAGGGCACCAAAAAATTGGACGCTCCGCTAAGCCTGGCGGAGCTGACCGGCGCCCTCCGCCAGCTCTCTAGGGGAAAATCCCCGGGGCTGGACGTGCTGACCGTGGAGTTCCACAGGGCGTTCTGGGACGTCTTGGGGGGCGACTACGCGCGGGTCCTGGGGGAATGTTTGGCGACCGGGGAGATGCCCCTCTCTTGGCGCAGGGTGGTCATTGTCCTGCTGCCTAAGAAGGGCGATCTCCGCCTCCTTAAGAACTGGCGCCCGGTCTCCCTCCTCAGCACGGACTATAAAATCTTTGCCAGGGCCATGTCTGCTCGCCTTGGCACCGTGCTGGCCCACATGATCCACCAAGACCAGTCCTACACGGTCCCGGGCCGGACCATTCACGAGAACATCCATCTGGTCCGGGACCTGGTCCACCACTCCCAGAGGGCTGGTCTGTCGGTCGCCTTCCTTTCCCTGGATCAGGAGAAGGCATTCGACAGGGTGGATCACGAGTATCTCTTCGGGACTCTGCGCGCATTCGGGTTCGGGACGCATTTCGTCGCCCGGATCCGACTTCTGTACGCCGCCGCGGAGTGTCTGATTAAAGTTAACGGGTCCTTGACGGCGCCCCTTCGCTTCGGGAGGGGGGTGCGTCAGGGATGCCCCATGCCCGGTCAGTTATACGCCGTTTGCGTGGAGCCATTCCTGCGCCTCTTGCGGAAGAGGTTGACGGGACTGGCTCTGCAAGGGCCGGGCGTGGAGGTAGTCCTCTCGGCTTACACCGATGACGTGCTCCTCACGGTCACGGATCCCGCTGACTTGCGGAGGATGCGAGAATGCCAGCAGATTTACTCGGACGCGTCCTCCACCAAGATCAACTGGGAGAAATGTTCCGGACTCCTGTTGGGTCAGTGGCGGATGGACTCCCTGCCGGAGGAGTTCAGGCCTTTCGCCTGGAGCACCACGCACCTCCTCTATTTGGGAGTCTACCTTAGCCCTGCCGAAGATGCCTGGCCGGCGAACTGGCAAGAGCTGGAGGCCAAAGTCACTGCTCGCTTAGGACGCTGGACAGGACTGCGCCGAGTGTTGTCCTACAGGGGTTGAGCGCTGGTCATAAACCAGCTGGTGGCCGCCATGTTGTGGTACCGGTTGGTCACTTTGATCCCTCCCCCTGTGTTTGTCGCCAAGATGCAGAAGAAGCTCATCGACTTCTTCTGGGACAAAAGGAAGCACTGGGTCTCTGCTGCGGTTCTGTGTCTCCCGCTTAGGGAGGGTGGACAGGCGCTGGTGTGCCTTTGCACCCAGGCTGCGACTTTCCGTGTTCAGACGCTGCAGAGATACCTGTACGTCGAGAATCCTCCGAGATGGTGTGCGCTGGCGACGTTTTTCTTCCGCCAGCTGCACGGCCTCAATTACGACACGCAGCTCATGTTTGCGAAAGTGGGCGGCAGGCATGCTGGCCTGCGGGAGCTGCCTGTCTTCTACCAGGAACTACTATGGGTTTGGAACTGCGTCGCTTCCGGGCGGAGCTCTCCCCCGTCAGGAGCGGCGGCTCTCCTTCGGGAGCCGCTGCTCAGGAATCCGCAACTCCACGAACGCGGGTTCGGGCGGCTGGCGGAGGGCAGGGCTGTGCCTGGCAAGGTGACCAGAGTCGGGGACCTGCTCGATGGCGGAGGAGCGGGCTGGATGGCGCCGGAGGAGCTGGCGCGGCACCTGTTCTGGGCCAACATCCGGCTCGCGGTCGAAGCCATCGAATCGGTGAAAGCGGCACTGGACCCCTACTCCACTAGGTGTATCGAGGCGGCTCAAGCACGTGGGGCGATCCCGTCCGAGCTTACCCCCGTTCGGACGGAATTCCTCATTGGCGCCCGGCCCCGAAACTCCCTTCGGGCACCGGCGCCTCACAACTTGAGCCGTCTCGAGGAAATACCCTCCATGCCTTTTCATTCCACGCGGAGGGGTTTCCTGTACGGGCTGCTCCTGCACACTCTCCACTTTGCCATCTTCGGCTACCGTCCGGACATGCCTTGGCGTGGCGTCTTGCCGACTGGCGGTGGCGGAGGTCCCCAATGGAGGGCTCTCTACGCGGGAGTCCTCCCTTGTTCCATCGGGGACTTGGCCTGGAGGGTGTTGCATGGAGCGGTCCCGTGCAATAAGGTTTTAAGTAGGTTCACGGACTCCCAGGCCGCCTGCATGTTTTGCGGCCTGGAGGAGTCCGTGTTTCACGTTTATGTGGAGTGTGAGAGGTTGCAGCCCCTCTTTCACTACTTGAAGGGGCTGCTCCTCGATTTTTGGTTGCACTTCAGTCCCATGCTCTTGATCTACGGTCACCCGGTGCGGAGGGAAGCGGACAGGTTGGAGGACCTCCTTGTGGGCCTGCTCCTGGGCCTGGCTAAAAGAGCCATCAATTGGTCCAGGCAGCGGGCGGTCGAGGGGGTTGTCCAGCCGGATTGCCTGCCTCTCTTCCACGGCCATGTTCGCGCCCGGGTGTCCCTGGAGATGGAGCACGCGGTGTCCGCCGGCGCGCTTGAGTATTTCCGCGACCAGTGGGCGCCGCGGGGACTGGAGTGCATTATCAACCCGGAAAACCAAATTTTAATTTGATTTGTTAAGTTTTAGTTGACCTTTTGTTTATTTACAGTCCAATTGTTTTTTTTTTTGGGTCCAAACAAAAAGAGTACCCTTTGTTCAGTAAATACCTGTTTTATTGTTCTCCTGCAGTCCGTGTATTACTAAGGCGCGGACACTACAGTGGCAACGAGCAGGTTCGAACTCACCTGCAGTACTGCATCACCTCACGGGGATCTTTCCCTGAGAAGAAGCTTTTGGAGGTCGAAGTCAGAACAACAGGCGTCGACCGCGGGCAACCGCCCAAGGATCCATCGGAGATCGGAGAGTTGCAGGAGAGGCTGTGGAGAGCTGGGCTTGGCTTCCCAGTCAAGGTGTTCCAGCAAATCGTGCTGGTAGCAGGTAGTGCGCTGACCCTTCCGGACTGCGGCGGGCTCGAGCTCGATCGAGCGGCTCTGCAAAGGGGCCGCGCAGCGTCGTCGGGAGGAAAAGAGAGAGAGAGAGAGGGTGGAGCGCACAGGGCGCGGTCGGTGCTCAAGAACCGGGCAGCGTAGCAAAAATAAAACAAGGGGAAGGAAAAGTGAGATGCGCTGAAGCCGCGGGTCGCCGCCATTACCCTGCAGAACGCTAGGAGCAGCGTGGCAGCAAGGGGAAGAAGGAAAAGCGCAGGAGGCGCCATTTTATTCCATTGGGGAAGAATGGAAAGCGCGGGAGGCGCCATTTTAATCCATTGGTGAAGAAGAAAAAGCGCAGGAGGTGCCATTTTAAATCACCCAAGATGCCGAAAAGTGGCAGTATCACTGCTTTCGACAATGAGGTAGAAGACTGGACCACGGAGGAGGAAAGAATTGAAGTGTACTGCAAGGCAAATGAGGTGGCCGATGGAAAGAAGGCGTCGGTGTTATTAAATTTGATGGGCGCGAGAATGTACGGCCTATTGCGGAATTTAGTTACCCCAGCTAAACCAATGGAGAAAAGTTTTGAAGAGATTGTTAATACCTTACAGGAACACCTAAACCCTACACTGCTGCTGATAGAAGAAATATTCAAGTTCCATAAAAGAAACCAGCACAAAGATGAGAGCAATGCTAACTATCTTACGGAACTATGCAAGTTATCGAAGCACTGCCAGTTCGGAGCAGGACTGGCAGATACCTTACGGGATAAGTTTGTCTGCGGGCTCCAGAGTGAAGGAACCCAGAAACGACTACTTTCGGAAAAGGACCTGATGCTAGAACAGGCTTTCAGCGTGGCAGTATCCTACGAAGCAGCAGCACGGGGAGCTGCGGAAATACAACAGAAACCGCAAGAATACAGCGCTAACGAAATGGCGTATGGAGCAGAAAAGTGCTATCGCTGCGGCAGAACAACCCATGATCAGAAGGATTGCTGTTTCAAGGACAAAGTATGCAGGCAATGTGGGAAAATGGGGCACATAGCAAGAGTCTGCAGGTCAGGAAAGAAAACCAACACTACAAGAACTACTAAGGAAAAGTACAAGAAAGTAAAGAAATTGACAGACAGTAGTTCGGAAGATCAGGAGAGTGATAAGGACTCCGGGAGCAGGAGGCTAAGTTGTCTAAAGTTACACAACGTGATCGCAAAGGAGGATCACTGAACCATTTGGGTCACCCTCATGCTAGCAGGGCCCCCAGTAAAGATGGAATTGGACACAGGATCAGCCCTAACTGTCATAAATCGACGAGCCTATGAGCGGCTATTCCCACACATACCCTTGAAGGACACATCCATTGCATTGAAGACATGCACGGGGCAAAAAGTCTACCCCAGAGGAAAAATAAGGGTGCCAGTTGAATACAACGGCAAGGAAACACAGAAACTGTATCTATATATACTACCAGATGGAGGACCACCATTATTGGGACGTGAATGCATCCGAAAAATACAATTGGATTGGCATTCCATTCAGGCGCTAACTGTGACTGATAAAAAGGATGATGACATCACACCTGGACGACTGTCAAAGATTCTAACTGACGCAAAAGAGGTGTTCCAACAAGGACTTGGGACTCTAAAAGGAGTAACGGTAATGATAAAAATCGAAGATAACGCAAACCCAAAAATTTTTAAGGCCAGACCGGTGCCTTACGCGATCCACCCAGCCGTTGAAGCAGAGCTGGAGAGTCTGGAGCATTCGGGTGTGCTGTCCAAGGTGGACTGGAGCGAGTGGGCCACACCCATCGTCCCTGTAATGAAGAAATCATTCAGCAGCACGCCAGGGGAACCGAAGAAGGTTCGCAGCTGTGGGGACTTCAAGGTAACTGTGAACCCAGTCCTGCACACAGTACAAAATCCACTTCCACGGATAGAAGATATTTTCGCCTCAATATCTGGAGGGAAACGCTTTACAAAGATTGATCTGGCCCAAGCGTATCTACAAATGGAGGTGGAAGAAGCATCTAGGAAATACCTCACAATAAACACTCACAAAGGCCTTTACCAGTACAATCGACTGGTATTCGGGGTAGCATCAGCCCCGGCTATTTGGCAGAGGGCGATGGAACAAGTCCTGCAAGGGATCCCGGGGACCCAGTGTTATTTGGACGACATCCTGGTTACGGGCGAAAATGACAGTGAACACCATGCCAACCTGGAGCAGGTGCTCACGAGATTACAGGAATATGGGCTACGAGCCAACCGCCCCAAATGCGAGTTCTTCAGGAGACAAATCTCGTATTGTGGCCACATGATTGATGAGGAAGGGTTGCATAAGTCGCCGGACAAGATTGAGGCTGCAGTCAAGGCTCCAGCACCGGAAAATGTGTTGCAACTGAGGTCGTTCCTCGGGTTGGTGAACTACTACCATAAGTTCTTGCCGAAGTTATCTACAATTCTGCACCCACTGAACGCCCTACTGCAAACTGGAGTAACATGGAAATGGAGTGATGAGTGTAAGCGTGCCTTTCAGAAATGTAAATGCCTAATCACTTCAAAAGAAGTATTGGCCCACTACAATCCAACACTACCGATTCGGTTAGCATGTGATGCGTCTCCCTATGGCATCGGAGCAGTGCTGTCACACAAATTCCTTGACGGTTCAGAGAGGCCAATAGCCTTTGCGTTGTGCTCGTTAACCTCAGCCGAGCGTAACTACACCCAGATTGACAGGGAGGCCCTCAGCCTGGTGTGGGGGGTGAAGAAGTTCAATCACTATCTGCACGGGTAGAAATTCACTCTACTGACTGATCATCAGCCCCTGGTCTCCATTTTTGACCCAAAGAAGGGCGTTCCGGTGATAACGGCACAACGGCTGCAAAGATGGTCACTTTTTCTAGGGGCACATCAGTACGACATAGAGTACAAGGGTACGAAACAGCATGGAAACGCTGATGGGCTGTTGCGCCTACCGTTGCCTACGGTAGAGGAAGCACCTGCAATGGACCCTGTTGAGATATTCCATGCGACCATAGTCGAATGTCTACCTGTTACAAACTCAAGTATAGAGAAGGAAACCCGAAATGACCCGACACGCTCTCGGGTCTATGATTTGAAGGTGAAGGGATGGCCAGCACATGGCGACTCACTGTTGCCAGCATTCTCGCCAAGGAGAGAACAGCTGTCAGTGTGCTGGGGGACCTTGATGTGTGGATCCCGAGTGGTAATTCCACCCAAGTTGAGAGATAGAGTGCTCAATGAGCTTCATGAGGGTCACCTGGGAGGGGTAAAAATGAAGAGCCTAGCCAGGGCGTTTGTGTGGTGGCCGGGAATCGATAAAGAAATCGAGGATATGACCAAGAGATGCACAGGATGCCAGAAGGTCCAAAACGCTCCACCACAGGCCCCGCTACATCCATGGGAGTGGCCCTCATCTCCATGGCAACGGGTACACATTGATTTTGCTGGTCCATTTATGGACTCAATGTTCCTAATCGCTGTGGATGCCCATTCGAAATGGCCAGAGGTCATCAAAATGTCCTCCACCACCACGGAGAAAACTATTGCAGTCCTACGGACAATCTCGTCAGGAATGGCTTGCCAGAACAGATTTGCTCCGACAATGGGCCACAGTTTGTGTCAGAGGATTTCCGTAGGTTTCTGAGGAATAATGGGGTGAAGCATTACACATCTGCCCCATATCATCCAGCCACAAATGGATTGCCTGAGAGGTTTGTTCAGACCTTTAAAAAGGCAATAAAGGCAATGCATAATGACGACATACCACTACAATGCAAGGTGGATAATTTCTTGTTTGCTTACCGGAATGCGACACATGCAGTCACCAACCAAGCTCCAGCCATAATGTTCTTCAACCGAAGGCTAAGATGTCGCCTGGATTTGCTCAAACCAAACATAAGACGAGATGTTGAGGATAAGCAATTCCAGCACATAAATGAGAAGCCAACCAGGAGCTTCAAGATAGGGCAACCAGTCTTGGCCCGCGACTACCGAACAGATAAATGGCAGCCAGGAACGATATGCACACAGCAGGGACCACTAATGTACACAGTGGACGTTGGAGAGAGCATCGTGAGATGCCATGCTGACCAGATTCTAGAGTCACAGGAACAAGCCAAACCCATACCACAAGCAGGTGCACCTGCTAATCAACCCGAAGTACAGATTGCGTCTACCTCAGAAGCAGTGGTATTGGAAGCTGACGAACCAACCAATGACAATGAACCAGAATCAACTCCGTCGCAAGAACAGGATACTCGTGAAAGGCGCTATCCAGTCAGGATCAGGAAGCCTCCTCAAAGACTGAACTTATAAATTATTATTTCAGTTGATGTATATAGTACAGAGAAAATTGTAATTGTAATTAGTTATTATTTAGTTGTTAAATTAATGTTATGTACTGTTTATCTAAAAGGGGAGGAATTGTTGTGTATGTACCTTTAAGAGAAGAACTGATTCTATACTGCAGTACCGGCAGTGACCACCCCTGTATATAAAGCCATAGCAGGCTTCTGTACGTCAGTCTTAAGTTACCCTCTGTTCAGTAAATACCTGTTTTATTGTTCTCCTGCAGTCCGTGTATTATTAAGGCGTGGACGCTACAGGGTCAGTTCTCCACTGACAGACCCAACACCTGGGAGACTTGCGTGGAGGCGGGTTGACAGCATGTTTCCTACCCGCGGTCAATCTTTGCTATTTTGACAGCGGACACGCCTCCAAACCCCACCTCTGAGCGCCGGCAAAATCCAGGCCTTAGGGTCTCTGTGCAGCTTGTTTCTACTTTTTAATACTACATCTTGGTGTCCAACCCCTGACAAATCTAAACCCTCCCCCACAGTACTAGCTAACCTGTCCACGAGGATATTGGTCCCAGCTCTGTTCAGATGCAACCCGTCAATCTTGAACAGGCCACTCCTGCCACAGAACTGGTCCCAATGGCCCAGGAAGCTGAAGCCCTCCTCCTATTTCTACTCACACTAGCACATGGCACTGGCAGTAATCCAGAGCTTACTACCTTTGAGGCCCTGCTTTTCCAGTGGGAAGTGACATGAATCTTGTCATTCTTGTGGAAATGACTTATGAAATGATACTGGGTGGCCTGCTGGTGGCGCTGTCCAGGGAGAGTATAAATACTCGGGCATGGGCCCAGCTTGCTCAGGACATTCTTTAACAGGAACTAGTGAAGGACACAACTAGATCTCCATGTTGAAAAACAGTTGATTAAAGCTTTGTTTAATACTTAGACCAAGTGCCTAGTAGTTTTCTTACGTCAGGAAGTATGCCAGACGCCATCTTGGTAAAGCGATTTGAATGCGGCACCTAACGACTGCAGTCAGATTATGACGTCAATCAGTGAGCAATGCTGATTTGACAGCAGCACCACCATTTTTGAATGCCATGCTCCAGCCTATGCCCTGTCTTAACCTCGCACAGCTGAACACGACATTAAACAGCATGAAGGAACAGCATGAAGGAACCCCACCAGCGCTATTAATGGGACAGTGAGCTACTTACATTTAGTTGCTAGATTATTTCTTCTGGCTTCAGGTGCAATTGTACAGGTTTTTGGAGTTTTCCAATACTTGCCTAAGGCTTGAATAGTCTTCAGGAGTAGTCTGACTAGTGCTGAAGTACCTTTTTCGTTCATTTAAAAGCTTGTGCTGAAATAAGTTGCTTCCAGACATGGGTGGCCTGCTAGGGTCCCTCTTCGAATTGAGCATAATTGGAAGAATAAAGAGAGGCCACATAGAGCAGGACAAGTTGCTAGAAGAGGGAGGAGGAGGAGGGGGAGAACGGCTCTCTGCAGGAGGCCATATCAGCCGAGGGTCTTCAGGGAGCAATTCTCTTACCTCAACTTCAGCGAGGACCAATGCTTGAGCTGTCTTCACTTCACAAAAGAGGTCGTGACTGAAATCTGCCAACTGCTGCAGCCACAACTGAACCTCAAAGCAGGACAAGGACAGCATTGCCTGTGGCTGTCAAGGGGACCGTGCCTCTTAACTTTTATGTGTTTGTCTCCTGCCAGACTGCTGCTAGAGATATAAGCAACATCTCACAGTTTGCAGTGCACTGCTGCATAAGGGAGGTCACTGAGACTCTCTATACACAAAGAGAAACAGCTTCATCTTATAAACAAGCAGGCTGACTGAGCACAAGGGTTTGCACAGATTGCAAGCTTCCCCATGGTGCAGGGTGCCATTGACTGCATGCACATTGCTTTTTGTGCGCCTCATATAAACTCGCCCATTTCATGAACGGAAAGGGATTCCACTCCCTCAATGTGCAGCTGGTGTGTAACCACAGGCAGCACATCATGCAGGTGAACGCCCTTTATCCTGGCAGTAGTTATGATTCCTTCATTCTGCAGCAGTCCTCTGTGCCACCTGTATTTGACCCACCATGACAAATCAAAGGCTGGATACTGGGCGACAAGGCTCATGGCTCCAGTCTGGACCCCACGCACAAGTGCACAGCAAGCCGACAATGAGAGCCATGCTGCCACAAGAATCATTATAGGGAACACCATCGGCATCCTCAAGCAACGCTTCTGCTGCCTGGACCACTCTGGAGGAACCCTGCAGTACTCAGCCGAGCGGGTATCAAGATTTGTTCGTAGTATGCTGTATGTTTCACACCTGGCATTATGAGGGAACAGCCCTTGCCACCACCTATCAGGCTTGAAGCTGAGGAACAGGAGCGTGAGGAAGAGGAGGAGGAAGTGGAGGAGGAGGAGGAAGTGGAGGAGGAGGAGGAAGTGGAGGAGGAAGTGCAACAGGAAATGGAGAAACAAAAAGAGGAAGGGAGTCTACAACATAGACAGGCCCTTTCTGCCCAGGCTCTATGTGATCAAATTATTCATGAGTGATACCAGTATCCTCAACCACACCTCCCCATTCATCAACAGTCCCACACTCTTTACCTTTCCTCTATCACTGACCATCATATTTTCCTCTTTCCAGCAACACAAAAATAAAAACGATCAGAAAATACACATTCCAATCCAATTTTATATATTCAACCATTGCATAATGCATACAAAATTAAACTAATCACCCTTGTGCACTCCCTTAGTGCCTGTATTCCATGTGCCTTTGCCTAACCGAGTACTCCTACGAGGTGCTTCCCCAGTAGCTGCAGCATGGGTGGTGGAAGGGTGCTGACCAGTGGAAGGGTGCTGACCTTCAATTAAGGAGACTGTAGATGGCTTGGAGGGTGACCTCGAGCAGCTCTGGGCCTAGAAGGTCCGGCTTTAGACTGTACCATCTCGGCCTGGGCTGCAGCAGTCTGGGCTGGCTGGCTGACAGCCAACAGCAAGGTCACTGGTGGAGTGGCAATGGTGGGAGCAGGAATGTTGTCATCCTGAGAGGGGACAGCAGTTTTGTGTTCCTTGGAGCCACCGCCACTCTCCTAGCGCGGAGCCTTAGCAATCCCACTGATCTGTTGGAGAACAGATTGATGGACTGCTGTGAGGCCTTGGAAGCCCCTTTGAACAGTGGTATCCAGAGCTACGATGGCAGCAGTCTGAGCTTCCAATGCAGCACTCAGACCTTTGATGGAAGCTGTTTGTTCTGTAATAGAAGCTGTGATATTGGCCATCAGATGCTGCATCATGGTGGGTTCCACAGGTGAGCTGATGGAGATGACCACCCATTCCATGTTGGAAAGGATGGGCTCCAAGGTATGAGCAAAGCCCTATGCCAAGTTGGTGCAGGACTCCTCCATGCTCGTTGACATTGAGCACAGGCTTTCTGGCAGGCTTTCCAGTACACCAAGCATTTGGTTGTGTACACCCATCAGCCTTCTTCTGCCTGGCCATCAAAGTCCTCATGACTCCTCTGCAGCAGAACTAGTGGGTGACCTCGCCCTCTGGCGAGCTGGCACCTGTGCTATCCCTTCCCCCTGCACTGGCTGCTGCGCACTTGTGCCTATTGTCTCACCACATGCAGATCCCTCCTCAACCCTAGCCTCTAAACTACACGCAGTCAGTGTCTGAGCTGATGACTGCGAGTGTAAGATTGAGTGCTTTTAGGGGTTAGTCAATTTAACCTTAATAATATAAATGGTAAGATAAGTGGTTGGCGTAAGACAGAGTCTGGCCAGCAGGTGGTAGTAACATCAATGGTTTTCAGAATCTACCAAAGGTATAGACCAGAAATTTCCTTGGAGCTGCTCCCACTTCATCGCTTTAATCATGGTGAAGTTACGCTAGCTGAGCAGGTGCAACTCCAAGGAAATTCCTGGTCATAGATCCCTCATGCACAAAACTTCATCCTCTGAAAAACAAAAGTAGTGTTGCAGTATTAACCCAAATCATCATTTATAAATATGAGAAAACATTATATCACTGTTTTAAATTTAAATTTAAACTCTCCTCAGAATCCTGTTCCAGACATCAATATCCTTCTGAAATTAGGGAATCCAAACTATCCCTCATTGTCCTTCTCGCCCTGTCTGTAGCCTTTGACATGGTTAACCACACCATTCTCCTCTAACGCCTCTCCGCCGTCATCCACCTGGGTGGGACTGCCCTCGCCTGGTTCCACTCCTATCTATCCAGTTGTAGCCAGAGAATCACCTGCAATGGCTTCTCTTCCTGCACCATTACCTCTGGAGTCCCCCAAGGATCTATCCTTGGCCCCGTCCTTTTTCTCATCTACACACTGCTTCACAGCGACATCATCCAAAAATACAGCGTCAGTTTCCATATGTACACTGACGACACCCAGCTCTATCTCACCAGCACTTCTCTCGACCCCTCCACTGTATTTAAATTGTCAAACGGTTTGTCCGACATCCAGTACTGGATGAGCAGAAACTTACTCCAATCAAATATTGAGAAGAATGAAGTCATTGGCCCAGAAATTCGGGTTGGGGGCTTCCTGCGGGTGCAAGCCCCCGACCTGCACTTACCTGCGCCGGCCATTGAGCTGTGAGCCCCCGTGGAATTGCGATCCTGGGCCTCCTCCAACTGCCGGCGCACAGTGCTTGTGTATCCCAGGGGCGCAGTTAGTTCGAAGTGTCCCCTGGGATCACGTGGGCTATGGAGAGCCAATCGGAGCAGGGAATGCTTCATTCATAAGTTTGACAGGAATGTCAAACCTATAAATACTATAAGCCACAAAACATCACTAAATCTTCAAATAAATAAAAAAAATACATCACATTTTTAAAATAAACTATAAATTACATGAAATAACTATTAAACAATAATTAACATTTTTGAAAAAATTAATTACATTTTCTAACAGGGCTAAAAATAAACTTACCTTTCTTTAAAGTATTTAAAAATAATAAACCTGTGGAAAAAATGTTTTAATTTTAATTAATTCACCACTTACCTTGTAAAAAGCAGGCCTTGCGACTGCTTTTTACATGTCTAACTTCTGGAGACTTACCTTCCCGGGAAATCCTGCAAAAAAAACGTAAGTTCGATGCGCACGCGCTGCCTCTCCGGTGCACATGTTCGACTTCTGAACCCCTTCTTTCAGGGGAACGGAGGTGCCGGTTTCCCGCGCATGCGCAGTGCATGCACAAAACCGGCACTTCCATTGGGTTTACGGGTGAGTACCCCATGCGTACTCACCCGTGGAGACACGAATTTCTGGGCCAATATCTTCGATCCCCTTCACAAACTCCATTCCCTAGCCACCAACTCCATCCCTCTTCATGGCAACTGTCTGAGGCGGAACCAGTTTGTTCGCAACCACGGCATCATATTTGACCCTGAGATGAGCTTCCGAATACATATTCGTGCCATCACCAAGACCGCCGACTTCCACCTCGGTAACATCGCCCGACTCCGCCCCTGCCTCAGCTCATCTGCTGCTGAAACCCTCATCCATGATTTTGTTATCTCTAGACTTGACTATTCTAATGCTCTCCTGGCCGGCCTCCCATCTTCACCCTCCATAAACTTGAGCTCATCCAAAACTGTGCTGCCGTATCCTAACTCGCACCAAGTCCCGGTCACCCATCACCCCAGTGCTCGCTGATATTGGCTACACCTCCATTTTAAAATTCTGATCCTTGTTTTCAACTCTCTCCATGGCCTTGCCCCTCCCTATCTCTGTAACCTTCTCCAGTCCTACAACCCTCCGAGGTCTCAGTGCTCCTCCAATTCTGGCCTCTTGCACATCCACTATTTTAATCACTCCACCATTGGCAGCCGTACCTTCAGCTGCCTAGGCCCTAAACTCAGGAAGTCCCTCCCTAAACCTCTCTGCCTCTCCTCCTTTAAGACGCTTCTTAAAACCTACTTCTTTGACCAAGCTGTTAGTCTTCTGCCCTAATATCTCATTATGTGGCTTGTGTCAAATTTTGTTGGATAATGCTCCTGTTAAGCACCTTGGGATGTTTTACTATGTTAAAGGCCCTACATAAATGCAAGTTGTTGTTGTTGATGTAGGCAAGGGAAAGTAATCAGTGGAGACTCTATGGTTAGAATTGAGGAATAAGAGAGGAGTTGTCTACAGGCTTCCTGATAACCGCAATGAAGTGACAGAATGCATTAATTCAGAGATTAAAGTGGCTTGTAGCAAAAGCAGAGTTATTTTAATGGGAGACTTTAATTTTCATATAGATTGGGAAGAGCAGAGTAGCTCACGTCAGAAAGGTAGTGAATTTCTTGAGTGCATTCAAGATAGTTTTTTGAAACAATATGTTCTAGAACCAACAAGAGGGCCAGCCATATTGATTTAGTAATGAGTTATTAACCAGACTTAGTAATAATCTAACAGTAAGGGAACATTTATCTAACAGTGATCATAATATGATTGAATTCAATGTTAGGTTTGAAAAGGAGAAACGGAACACTGTTACTAAGATTCTAGATTTTGGTACATAAGAACATAAGAAATAGGGGCAGGAGTAGGCCCCCCGGTCATGGCTGATCTTCTACCTCAACTCCACTTTCCCGCCCTATTCCCATATCCCTTGATTCCCTTAGAGTCTATCGATCTCAGTCTTATATTCTACTCATTGACTGAGCATCCACAGCCCTCTGGGGTAGAGAATTCTGAACATTCACAATCCTCTGAGTGAAGAAACTTCTCATCTCAGTCCTAAATGTCAAATCCCTTATCCTGAGACTATGACCTCTAGTTCTAGATTCTCCAGCCAGTTGAAACAACCTCTCAGCATCTACCCTGTCAAGCCCTCTAAGAATTGTATATGTTTCAATGAGATCACCGCTCATTCTTCTAAACTCCAGAGAATATAGGCCCAATCTACTCAATCTCTCCTCATAGGGCAACCCTCACATCCGAGGAATAAATCTAGTGAACCTTCGTTGCACCATCTTCAAAGCAAGTATATCCTTCCTTAGGTAAGGAGACAAAAACTGTGCACAGTACTCCAGGTGTGGTCTCACCAAAGCCCTATATAATTGCGGCAAGACTTCCTTACTCTTATACTCCATCCCACTTGCAATTAAGGCTAACATACCATTTGCCTTCCTAATTGCTTGCTGCACCTGCATGTTAACTTTCTGTGATTCATGTACAAGGACACTCAGATGAAACAGAGACTGACAACAAGAAACTCGTCAAAACTGTTATTGGGTAAAACTACAGATCAACAGTGGGAGGTGTTCAATAAAGAATTTAGCTTATAACCCTAAGGGGCAAGACCTCTACTTACCAAATAAAACATCCATGGTTGACAAAATAGATGAGAGATAACATAAAACTAAATGATAAAGCATACAAAAGTGCAAAGAATAGTGTACAGCCAGGAGACTGGGAGAGATATAAAGAACAGCAAAGAAAGACAATAAAGATAGTAGAGTTTCAAAAAGAGAATACAGAATGAAACTTGCAATGGATGTCAAGAGTAACACAAAAAGATTTTACAATTATATTAGCAGAAAAGGGGTAGTCAAGGGTAATGTGGGCCCTTTATAAACAGATGCGGGTAATATTGCAAATGAAAATAAGAAAATGGCAGACTTGTTGAATAATTACTTTGTGTCAATCGTCACTGTAGAGGAAGAGGATAATATACCTGACAATCCAGGGAAACTAATAATGAATCAAGGACCGGAACTCACTAAAGTAAATGTAAGCAAGAAAACAGCATTTGGAAAAAAAAGATATAAAAACTGACAAATCCCCCAGACCTGATGGTTTCCACCCCGTGGTTTTAAAGGAAGTAGGAAAGGAAATTGCAGATGCTTTAGCCATAATCTTCTAAAGCTCTCTCGATTCAGGAATTGTCCCTTTAGATTGAAAAATTGCAAATGTAACTCCATTATTTAAGAAAGCTGAGAGAGAGAAACCAAGAAATTATAGACCTGTTAGTCTAACATCTGTTGTGGGGAAGTTATTGGAATCTATAATTAAGGACAGAGTGACTGAGCACTTAGAGAAATTTGAGCTGATTAGAGAGAGCCAACATGGATTTGTAAAGGGTAGGTCATGTCTAATGAACCTAATTGAATTTTTTGAGGAAGTAACTAAATTAGTAGACAGGAAAATGTCTATGGATGTAGTTTATATGGACTCCAAAAAAGGCACTCGATGAGGTTTCACTTAAGAGACTGAAACAAAAGCTCATGGAATTGACGGCAAATTATTGACCTGGCTCAGAGATTGGTTAGGTGGTAGAAGACAGCGAGTAGGGATAATGGGTATGTACACGAATCGGAATGAAATGACGGGTGGTGTCCCACAAGGTTCTATACTGGGGCCTCAACTATTCACTATATTTATTAATGACTTAGATAGCACAATAGAGAGCCACATATCCAAGTTTGCCGATGACAAACATTGGTGGAATCGTAAGTGATGTAGACAGGAGCATAAAATTCCAAAGAGACATTGATAGATGTAGGTGGTTTGCTTTGGTGGTTCGAATCACCCCTCCTACTTAGTTCTATACGACAGGAATTATGGTGAACAGGATTGGGACACAGACAAGCTTTTCAGACTCAACTGTACGGTGTTTAATAAGGTTAACACACACACCCACCTCCAGTATATAAAATGCCTAGTGTCGTAAAACAAACAGTACAGCAATACAACTTGGCCCGTCGAACAGGCCCCTGTCTCATATTAAGATGCCTAAAATCACACTGCGTTGCATACAGAGTATAAAATACACACAGAACCTCCCCACTAAACCCCTCTGGCTTGGTTGGGACACACAACACCCCCTCACACAGTACCGGTGGTCTTAAGGATGCGTGGGCTTGGACAATGCTCACCCCGATCGTCCGTTTTTTTGCTCGCTTCTCCCATGTGTAGAACGTGTCTCCTGGTTCCGTATCGCCAATGCAGTATCCAAGTCCCAGTTTCGAGGTTCGTTCCTACAGTCGAAGAGCAAGGCAAGGCTCTTGTCGCTGGTGATGGTTTAGAGCAAGCGAGAGAGAGAGAAAATGGCCAAAGCTGCCCACTTTATATCCTTCCAGCCCTGTGTAGTTGCAGTGATGTCTTTAACCACCTTTCTTTGTCTTCTTTGTCTGGTCTCCCGCCTTTTTGGGCTATCCCATCTAGGTGCTGGTGTTAATGGCAGATGATGGGCCGCACTTCTCACCTGATCCTGGGTTAAGTGGCTTCCCATTAATTTACAATGGCCCTCCTTTGTCCGGTTCCCGCCTTCGGGGCTATCTCATCTAGGTGCTCATCACTGTATGAGTCACCTAGCCCAGGCCCATTGTCTTCCCAGAGAATTCTGTCTGCCCAGAAATTCTCCCATAATTAGTTTGTAGGCCTGGCTGGAATCTCCTGTCCAGGAACACCTGGGCCCTTCCCATCTTCTCCAAACAGGCTGTTGGTAACAATCATTCAAAAAGTCTGAAATAAACTTGGGGCCTGCGTTCGATGCTTACATAGATTAAGTGAGTGTGCAAAATTGTGGCAATGCAGGTAAGTATAATGTTGTGGCGTACCGATCACAGAAAGGACACAATCCGCTTTTCGGTCCGTGGACTATAAATTAAGAAGGATCACACCTTTAAGAAACTCGATCTGCAACATAGTTAAGCCCAGAGCGGGGGAGGAGCAGTCGAAGCTGTGGACTGATGAAAAGCAGTCAGACTTGGTGTAAGCTCTGACGCCATTTTGTGTTCAACATGTGGCCTCAACAATTAAACCTTTTCTGTTGAACCTCTCCGAGTTCAGTATTTTTTGCTAGGAGTACGTAGACTCCTACATTGGTGACCCTGACGCTCAGGACGACTCCTAAGCGTAACCATGGCTGACACAAACGCAGTTTCTGTGAAGCTGCCAGAGTTCTGGGAGAACCTAGCCACCGCCTGGTTCCTTCAAGCCTTATCAATTCCTATCAATTCCTATCAATACCTATCAATTCATCCAATGAAAAGCGACGAGTTAAGAAAGTAACTATAGGTTTTTATTGGCTAAATAACAGAGCCCACCCTCGTGGGTGATCGGATACAACAAGGAGGAATGCCAGCCAGTCGACTACCTTTATACCTGGGTAGGTAGGTGGAGTCATGGGCGGAGTCAGCAGTGGTCAGCCCAGGTATAGCAGCGTGACAAGAGGCGACCTTGTATAGTGATACAACAGTGTGAACAGTGATAACCATAGAGTAACGATATAACAGTGATAACTATAGTGTAACGATAGTGAACGATAAAAGTGGTTCACCACATTCACCCCTTGTTTAGATTTGAGTCCGGCGGGGTGAAGTGTACTACCAGTTCTGGTATGTCAGTCTGTCCGGAGGCCTCGTAAGCCTTCCTGATCGTCGCAGCGGCGGTGTTGCATTATCCGGTGTTAATGCTGGTGTCTGCGTGGTCGGCGAAGGCTCGTGGGGTTCCGGCATGCCGTCTACCTGGTCTGGAATTGGGGGGGTGGTGGGGGGGGTGAAGGTGGTGTCTCCGGAGTGCCTGAGGGTGCGAGGTCTCGTAAGGAAACTGTGTCCTCCTGCCCGTCTGGGTATGCCACATAGGCGTACTGGGGGTTGGCGTGCAGGAGGTCCACCCTCTCGACCAGGGGGTCCGTTTTATGGGCCCTCACGTGCTTTCGCAGCAAGACGGGCCCCGGAGAGGTCAGCCAGGTTGGTAGCGTGGTTCCCGTAGTCGACTTCCTGGGGAAAGCAAACATTCGTTCATGGGGGGTGGCGTTGATGGCAGTGCAAAGTAGTGACCGGGTGGAATGCAGCGCTGCCGGGAGGACTTCCTGCCAGCGGGAGGTTGGGAGGCCCTTAGACTTTAAGGCTAAGAGGACGGCCTTCCATACCGTCGCGTTTTCTCTTTCTACCTGGCCGTTCCCTCGGGGGTTGTAGCTGGTGGTCCTGCTTGCAGCAATACCTCTCGCTAGTAGGAACTGACGGAGTTCCTCGCTCATGAAGGAGGAGCCCCGGTCACTATGTATATAGTTTGGGAACCCGAACAAGGCGAAGAGGTCGTTCAGGCATTTAATGACCGTGGTACTGGTCATGTCTGGGCAGGGGAAGGCAAAGGGGAAACGGGAGTACTCATCAACAATGTTGAGGAAGTACACATTACGGTCAGAGGACGGGAGGGGCCCCTTAAAGTCGATGCTCAGGCACTCGAAGGGGCGGGTGGCCTTGATCAGGCTTGCTCTGTCCGGCCTAAAGAAGTGCGGTTTGCACTCGGCACAGGTCTGGCAGTTCCTGGTCATGGTCCTGACCTCCTCGATGGAGTAGGGCAGGTTGCGGGCCTTAATGAAGTGGTAAAGTCTGGTGACCCCGGGGTGGCAGAGGTCGTTGTGGAGGGTCTGAAGTCTATCACTTTGCGCGCTGGCGCATGTAATTCGTGACAGAGCATCGGGGGGTTCGTTCAGCTTACCTGGCCGGTACAAGATATCATAATCGTAGGTGGAGAGCTCGATTCTCCACCTCAAGATCTTGTCATTCTTGATTTTGCCCCTCAGCTTGTTATTAAACATAAAAGCGACCGAACATTGGTCGGTAAGGAGGGTAAATCGTTTGCCTGCCAGGTAGTGCCTCCAGCGTCGTACCGCCTCCACAATCGCCTGGGCCTCCTTCTCGACCGACGAGTGTCGGATCTCAGGGCCCTGTAGGGTCCTTGAGAAGAAGGCCACCGGTCTCCCCTCCTGGTTAAGGGTGGCGGCTAGGGCGAAGTCGGATGCATCGCTCTCGACTTGGAAGGGGATGGACTCATCCACTGCGTGCATAGTGGCCTTGGCAATGTCTCCCCTGATGAGGGAGAAGGCTGCGCACGCTTCCTCCGTAAGGGGGAAGGATGTGGACTTCATGAGGGGTCTGGCTTTGTCCGCATAATTGGGCACCCATTGGGCATAGTAGGCGAAGAGCCCCAGGGTTCTCTTCAGTGCCTTTGGACAGTGGGGGAGGGGTAGCTCCATGAGGGGGCGCATTCTTTCGGGGTCGGGGCCGATGACTCCGTTCTCTACTACACAGCCGAGGATGGCAAGGCGCGAGGTGTTAAACACACATTTATCCTTATTGTAGGTGAGGTTCAGCCGTTGGGCCGTACGGAGGAATCTCTCCAGATTAACATCGTGGTCCTGCCGGTCGCGGCCGCAGATGGTGACGTTCTCTAGATAGGGGAACGTGGCGTGCAGCCCGTTCTGGTCAACCATCCGGTCCATCTCCCTTTGGAAGACCGAAACCCCGTTGGTGACGCCGAAGGGAACCCTAAGGAAGTGGTAGAGGCGGCCGTTCGCCTCGAAGGCTGTATACTGGCGGTCCTCAGGGCGGATAGGGAGTTGGTGATAGGCCGACTTAAGGTCGATGGTGGAGAATACCCGGTACTGCGCAATCTGATTGACCATATTAGATATGCGGGGAAGGGGGTATGCGTCCAGCTGGGTGTACCTGTTTATGGTCTGGCTGTAGTCGATGACCAGGCGGTTTTTATTGCCGGTCTTAATGACCACGACCTGGGCACGCCAGGGGCTGGTGCTCCCCTCGATGATGCCCTCCTTCAGGAGACGCTGCACCTCAGAGCTAATGAAAGCTCTGTCCCCGGCGCTGTACCGTCTGCTCTTGGTAGCGACGGGTTTGCAGTCGGGGGTGAGGTTAGCGAACAGGGAAGGTGGCGGGACCTTGAGGGTGGATAGGCCGCAGGTGTTACGCGGTGGGCGGTTTAAAATCTGCTGGTTGTCGACTGTGAGTGGGGGGAGGGGTCCGCCGTATGCTAGCGTGACGCTTTGGAGGTGGGATTGGAAGTCTAGGCCTAGTAGGACGGCAGCGCATAGCTGGGGCAGGACGAGGAGTTTAAAATTTTTATACTCCGTACCCTTAACCGACAGGGTCACAACACAGTAGCCACTGATGTCTGTGGCGTGTGACCTCGATGCCATCGAGATCCGGTTGCGCGTTGGCAGGACAGGGAGGGAGTAGTGGCTCACCGTGTCTGGGTGGATGAAGCTCTCCGTGCTTCTGCTGTCGAACAGGCAGGTCGTGGTGTGGCCGTTTACTTTGATGTCCATCATCGACTTGGACAGGTGATGCGGGCGGGCCTGGTCCAGTGTGACGGAGGCTAGTGTATAGCTGAGCGAGTTGTTGTAGTCTGCGGTTGAGGCGGTAGTCGGGTCTAGAGGCACGGTGGCGGTCGGGCGTGGTGGATAAAATGGCGTCTCCCACGAGGTTGGACAAAATGGTGGAGAAGATGGCTGCCCCCATAACTCACATGAGGCACTGCTGGTGTCGGTTGCCTGTATCAAAGATGGCCGCCCCCATGACTCACATGTGGGGATACTGGCCTCTGTTGCCTTGAAGGAAGATGGCTGCCCCCACAGCTCGTATGAGGCACTGCTGGCCTCTGATGATCCACCTCTGCAGGCCTTAGCGAAGTGGCCTTTCTTCCTGCAGTTTGAGCAGGTAGAGTTCCTGGCTGGGCAGCGCGACCTCGGGTGTTTCGCCTGGCCGCAGAAGAAGCAGCCGGCGGCCCGATCGCGGGGGTCCGATGTCGGAGCCGGTACCGGGGGTGGCGGTCTCGATTGGGTCCGGGACGCCGACGCTGAGGTAGGTCCCAGGGGGGTTGCTGCGGGGGGTATCGCGGTCGGGGTCGGTCCCAAGTCCCAGGGTCGCGAGTTACAGTACCTTGAGTATGCCTCGAGGTCCCGATGGGCCACCTCTAGAGAGAGAGCGAGGGCTGCAGCTTTGTCCAGGTCGAGGTCCCTTGCTTCCAGTAGTCTTTGCCGTGAGTAGTCGGACCGCAGGCCTTTCACGAAGGCATCGCAGACATTGTCTTCAGTATTTTCTGCCGCCGTTACCGCTTTAAAGTTACAGTCTCTGCCGAGTGCTTGTAGCAGCCGTAAAAATTCCTCCACGGGCTCTCCTGGCTGTTGCGGGCGGGATCTTAGGAGGTGTCTGGCATACATGGAATTTACCGGGGTTTGGTACTGTCTTTTCAGCCGGTTGATGGCGTCCTCGTATGTTTTAAGGTCCCGGATGAGTGCGAATACTTTAGGGCTCACTTGGGCGTTCAGAACTCTTAGCATGGATTTCTGAGGCACGCCGGATTCTCCCAGGTAGGCTTTGAAGCAGCTCAGCCAGTGTTCGAAGTCGAGGGCTGAGTTTGCTGCCTGTGGGTTTAGATCCAGGTACGGTGGTCTGAGGGCTCGCAGCCAGGCCGGCTGCTGTGGTTGTTGTAGCTGGGCGTCTGGCTGGTCGCTTGGCTGGTCGTTTGACTGCTCAGTTGTCGACATTTTAAAATTTAGCCAATAAAATTGATATACCTATCAATTCATCCAATGAAAAGCGACGAGTTAAGAAAGTAACTATAGGTTTTTATTGGCTAAATAACAGAGCCCACCCTCGTGGGTGATCGGATACAACAAGGAGGAATGCCAGCCAGTCGACTACCTTTATACCTGGGCAGGTAGGTGGAGTCATGGGCGGAGTCAGCAGTGGTCAGCCCAGGTATAGCAGCGTGACAAGAGGCGACCTCGTATAGTGATACAACAGTGTGAACAGTGATAACCATAGAGTAACGATATAACAGTGATAACTATAGTGTAACGATAGTGAACGATAAAAGTGGTTTACCACAAAGCCGAATCGCAATTCCGACTCCGCGGCATCACTGCCGACGCAACGATGTACGACTATCTCCTCGCCTCCCTGGGCAGCTCCACAATCACGAAAGTCTGGACAACACTACAAGACCCTCCGGAGGAAGGCAAGTACGCACATCTCAAGGCCGCGCTCCTTAAAAACTTCACAGCCTCCCAATTTTTGCGCAACTGCCAGCTCCTCGACCTCCTGGGCCTCGGTGACTCCACGCCGTCAGACTTGCTCTCACACATGCTTGCTCTGACCGACGAGAAACCGCCCGGCTCCCTCTTCCGCACGCTCTTTATCCGCCAACTACCTCCCAGCATCCGCCCGGCGATCGTGGCGTCCAGCCTCACGGACCTCGAGGTCCTGGCCGACGAAGCCAATAAGCTCCTGTCCGCCGGCTCCAACCATGCCGTCACCCCTGACCTGGCCTCCGCAGCATCGGCGCGCGCTCCACCCTCTATTGCGCGGCCACACAGCTCGGCCACGAGGCCCCCAGCCCCCCACGTCCCCCAAGCCCTCCGACCCAGGGCTACTGCTACTTCCATACCCGGTTCGGCGCACGGGCACGCCGCTGCAGCCATCCCTGCACGTTTCCAACTGCCCCCACACCGGCCTACACAATGGCCGTGGGGCAAGCAGGCGCGCTGCTGTATGTTACGGACAGTGCCTCCGGACGCCGTTTCCTATGCGACACAGGCGCGCAGCGCAGCATCATCCCCGCGTCCGCCCTCGAGATCCAGCGAGGTGGCCGCGGCCCTGCGCTGGCTGCCGCCAACGGCACCGACATCCGGACGCACGGCACCCGCACCGTCACCATCGACCTCGCAGGCCGCCGCTACCACTGGGAGTTTATCACCGCCAAGGTGCTCTCCCCGCTCCTCGGTGCGGATTTCCTGTGCGCCCACAGCCTGTTGGTCGACATGCCTCGGGGCCGCCTCGTGGACATGAACACCATGTCACCTATCCCGGGCGCCATGGCACCCCCCCAACCCGCTGAAATGGCGTGGCAGTGCCGCGCCCGCTCAACGGACGACTACTCAGCACTCCTGGCTGAGTTCCTAGCACTCACCAACCCGACCTTCTCCGTGAAGGTTGCTAAGCACGGGGTTGAGCACTTCATCCCCACCACAGGCCCACCGGTGTATGCCCACGCCCGCAGGCTGGACCCGGCCAAGCTGGAGATCGCGCGGGCCGAGTTCGCCACAATGGAACAGCTCGGCATCATCCGCCGCTCCAACAGCCCCTGGGCCTCCCCACTCCACATCGTCACCAAACCCGACGGGGGATGGCGCCCCTGCGGGGACTACCGGTGCCTAAACGACGCCACCACGCCGGATCGGTACCCCATACCGCACATTCAAGACTTCTCGGCTAGACTGGCCAGCCGCTCAGTCTTCTCCAAAGTCGACCTGGTGCGCGGTTACCATCAGGTGCCAGTCCACCCCACGGACGTTCCCAAGACGGCCATAATCACCCCTTTTGGACTATTCGAGTTCCTCCGAATGCCCTTCAGCCTCAAAAACGCGGCCCAGGCCTTCCAGCGGCTCATGGACTCAGTCCTCTGGGACCTGAAGTTCCTCTTTGTCTACCTGGATGACATCCTGGTAGCTAGTTCCTCCAAGCAGGAACACATCGAGCACCTCTGCACCCTGTTCCAGCGGCTCAGTGAGCACGGGCTCATCATCAGCCCAGCCAAGTGCCAATTCGACCTCAGCAGGATCGAATTCCTTGGCGTAACCACAGCGCCTTTGACTGCGAGCTCCTCGCACTGTACCTGGCAGTCCGCCATTTTAGGTTTCTTCTGGAAGGCCGCCCCTTCACCGCGTTAGTCGACCACAAACCCCTGACATTCGCGATGGCGAAATCTGCAGACCCGTGGTCAGCCAGGCAACAACGCCAGCTCGCCGCGGTGTCCGAATTCACCATGGACACCTGGCACGTCTCCAGTCGAGACAACGAGGTGGCCGACTGCCTATCCCACCCCGCCGTCCACGGCGCCCACCTGGCAGTGGACTATGCTCAACTGGCAGCGGAGCAACGCACCGACCCCGATCTGCTCTCCGCGCCCACAACCCTCCCAGGGCTGCGACTGACCGACGTCGCCTGCGGCCCGTCCGCCGTCACAGTCAAATGCGACACCTCCTTGGCGCAACCCCACCCCTTAGTCCCGGTGTCCTGGCGAAAACGGGTGTTCGACATCGTCCACGGCCTCTCACCCCGGCACCCGCGCGTCCATTAGACTGGTGGCCAACCGATTTGTCTGGCGCGGCCTGCGCAAAGATGTGCGCGTCTGGTCCAGATCCTGCATAGCTTGCCAGCGTGCCAAAATCCACCAGCACGTCAAAGCCCCACTCGAGGAGTTCACCGTGCCAGAAAGAAGGTTTGACCACGTCCACATCGACCTCGTCGGCCCCCTGCCGCCATCACAAGGTCACACGCACCTGCTGACAATCGTGGACCGTACCACCCGCTGGCCCGAGGCCATTCCACTGACGTCCACCACCACCGCCGACATCGCGAGGGTGTTCATCGGTACCTGGGTCGCTCAGTTCAGCGTCCCCTCCGACATGACATCAGATAGAGGCCCTCAGTTCACCTCTGAGCTGTGGGCCGCCATCGCACGAAACCTCGGGGTGGCCGTTCACCGCACCACGGCTTACCACCCCCAAGCCAACGGACTGTGCGAGCGATTCCACAGGTCCATGAAGGCGTCCCTCCGTGCCAGCCTCGAGGACGAGGCTTGGATCAACCGCCTCCCGTGGGTGCTACTTGGCCTACGCTCCGCGGTCAAGGAAGACCTGCAAACCTCGGCAGCGGAACGCGTGTACGGCCAGCCGCTGCGTGTACCCGGAGAGTTCCTGCCCACCGCCACGACCCCCTGGTTGGCTGACCAGCAACGCCGCGCTTTCGCCAACCGAGCACAACAGTTTGCTCCGGTACCCACCGGCCGGCACGGCGAACCAGCAACCCGCGTACCACCTAGCCTGCACATGGCCAAATTTGTTTTCGTGCGCCATGACGCCCACCAAGGACCTCTACGCCCCCCATACGATGGACCCTACAAGGTACTCCAGACGGGGAATAAGTTCTTCCTCCTCGAAGTGGGCGGCAGAACTAACAAGGTGTCGGTCGACCGGCTCAAGCTGGTGCACCTAGAGCCCGATGAACCCGTTCAAGTGGGCCAACCCCCACCGCAGGGCAGACCGCCTAAGAGCCCGACGCGTCCGACCGCCCCGCTCCCGACACCAACCGCCAAGAGCCGTTCCGGCCGTGCCATCAAGCCGCCACGCCGGTTCGTACACTCCCTACTAGCGGATTCTGGGGGGAGCTGTGTGGCGTACCGATCACAGAAATGACACAATCCGCTTTTCGGTCCGTGGACTATAAATCAGGCATCATGCCTTTAAGAAGGATCACACCTTTAAGAAACTCGATCTGCAACATAGTTAAGCCCAGGGCGGGGGAGGAGCAGTCGAAGCTGTGGACTGATGAAAAGCAGTCAGACTTGGTGTAAGCTCTGACGCCATTTTGTGTTCAACATGTGGCCTCAACAATTAAACCTTTTCTGTTGAACCTCTCCGAGTTCAGTATTTTTTGCTAGGAGTACGTAGACTCCTACAATGTCATACATTACATTACATACATATTACATAGGATATACGGCACAGCAACAAGCCATTCGGCCCAACCAGTCCTTGCCAGCATTTATGATCCACTTGAGCCTCCTCCCGTCTTTCTTCATCTAAATCTATCAACATAACCCTCGATTCCCTTCTCCTTCATATGCTTGTCTAGTTTCCCCTTAAATGCATCTATACTTTTTGCTTCAACCACTCCCTGTGGCAGCAAGTTCCACATTCTCACCACTCTTTGGGTAAAGACGTTTCTTTTGAATTCTCTATTGGATTTCTTGGTGACTATTTTATATTGATGGCCTCTAGTTATGATCTTCCTCACAAGTGGAAACTTTTTCTCTCTATCCACTCTATCAAAACCTTTCATAATTTTAATAACCTTTATTAGGTCACCCCTCAGCCTTCTTTTTTCAAGAGAAAAGAGACCCAGCCTGTTCATCCTTTCCTGATATGTATAAACTCGCATTTCTGATTTCATCCTTGTAAATCTTCTCTGCACCCTCTCCAGTGCCTCTATATCCTTTTTATAATATGGCGACCAGAACTGTACACAATACTCCAAGTGTGGTCTAACCAAGGTTCGATACAGGTTTAGCATAACTTCCCTACTTTTCAATTCTATACCTCTAGAAATAAACCCTAGCAATGGTTTGCTTTTTTTTATGGCCTTACTAACCTGTGTCGCAACTTTTAGTGATTTGTGCATTTGTACTCCACGATCCCTTTGTTTGTCTACCCCACCTAGACTCGCACCGTCCAAGCAATAAGTGACCTCCCTATTCTTCCTACCAAAATGTAATACAGGAAACTTTGTGTTATCCAGAGGCTAAGTGTCCGGCAAGCTCGAGCCACCGGCAAAAATCAGCAGCCGTTTTGTTAGGTTTTTTTTCTTCTCGTGGCTTTTTTTTCTTCTCGTGGCTTTTTTTCAACAGTCAGGCTCTGGAAAGTCTCTCTGAAGCTGTTGCTAAGCTACAGAGACGCTTCCAAGGTACGGGCCGACTGTTTAGAAGCTGTGGCTAAGCAACAGTGTTTGTTGTCAGATACTGAGATGAAAAGCTCCGTATGCTTCAACATTAACGCTGGCGTGTCCGGCAGTTTTGAGGGAACGGCAACAGCTCGGTCCCGTTGGTGCCGGATAGCACAAAGTTTCCTGTACCTCACATTTATCTGTGTTGAACTTAATTTGCCAATTATATGCCCATTCTGCAAGTTTATTAATGTCCTCCTGTAATTTGTTCCAGTCCTCCTCAGTATTGGCTATGCCCCCCCAATTTGGTGTCATCTGCAAATTTAGAAATTGTGTTTTTGATTCCAAAGTCTAAATTGTTAATATAAATTGTGAACAACAGTGGTCCCAGCACTGATCCTTGTGGAATACCACTACCCACCTTCTGCCGCTATGAATAGCTACCCTTTACTCCTACTCTCTGCTTTCTGTCTTGAAGCCAGCTAGTTATCCATTCTGCTACTTGTCGCTGGACTCCGCATTCTCTGACCTTGTTCATCAGTCTATTATGTGGTACCTTATCAAAGGCCTTTTGAAAATCTAGATAAATTACATCTACTGCATTACCATTATCTACTCTCTCTGTTACCTCTTTAAAAAATTCAATAAGGTTGGTCAAGCATACTTTCCCTTTTGAAATCCATGCTGACTATTCATTACTATATTTTTGGTTTCTAGATGTTCTTCTATTTTCTCCTTTAGTAGGGATTCCATTATTTTTCCTACCACTGATGTTCAGCTGACTGGTCTATAATTCCCTGGACATGTTCTATCCCCCTTCTTAAATATCAGTATTATGTTAGCTACCCACCAGTCCTCTGGCACTACATCTTTTTCTAATGACTTATTTAATATGTGTAGTAATGCCTCTGCTATCTCTTCCCTAGATTCTTTTAAAATGCATGGATGTCATCCATTCAGACCAGGAGTTTTATCCTCTTTGAGTTTGATTAGTTTATTTAATATATCCCCTCTTTTTATTTTAAATGCAGTTACAGTATCTCATTACTAATCTCATCATCCAATGTCATGTCCACCTGTTCTATCTCCCTGGTAAATACCAAAGCGAAGTAATTATTTAATATTTCTGCCATCTCTCTATCGTTACCTGTGGTATTATCCCTTAATGGCCCTATCCCCATCCCAACTTTTCTTTATTTATTGATGTGCCTGTAAAGTATTTTACTATTTTAGTCCATTTTAGACCAAAAAAGGATAAATCCGAGTATTTTTTAAATGGTGAAAAGCTAGGAACTGGAGGTCCAAAGAGATTAATCGTCCATGTACACAGATCACTAAAATGTAGTAGACAGGTACAACAAATAATCAAAAAGACTAATGGAATGTTAGCCTATATAACTAGAGGGCTAGAATATAAAGGGGAGGAAGTTTTGCTACAGCTATACAAAGCCCTGGTTGGACCACATCTGGAGTACTGTGTACAGTTCTGGACTCTGCACCTTAAAAATGATATATTGGCCTTAGAAGGAGTGCAGTGCAGATTCACCAGAATGTTACCAGGGTATGTTAAATTATGAGAAGAGATTACATAAATCAGGCTTGTATTCCCTGCAATAGAGAAGGTTAAGGGGTGATTTGAATGAGGTATTTAGCATTTTGAAAGGAATTGATAGGGTAGATACAGAGAAACCTTTTCAGCTTTTGGGAGAGTCCAGGACAAGGAGACATAACCTTAAAGTCAGAGCCAGGCTATTCAAGAGAAAAGTTAGGAAACACTTTTTCACACAAATGGTGGTAAATGTGTGGAACTCTCCCACAAAAAGCAGTAATGCTAGCTCAATTAACAATTTCAAATCTGAGATTGCTAGATTTTTGCTAGACAAGGCTATTAAGGGATATGGAGCCAAGTCGGGTGGATGGAGTTTGGATACAGATCAGCTATGATTTCATTGAATGGCAGAACGGGCTCGCGGTGCTGAATAGCCTACTCTGGTTCCTATGTCCCTATGTACCCTAATGCTTTCAGACAACAACCTGCAATTATATAGTGCTGTTAATGTCGAAAAGAGTCCCTTGGTGCTTCACGGAGAAGGAAGGGTGCAAATGCTGGCCATTTGTGGGAGAGGTTTGGAGAGATAATGGAAATCTTGATCAAAGGCATGGGTTTTGAGAAGGCTTTTTAAGGCAGGTAGGGCAATAGAGATGTAGAGGGGTTTAGGGAGGGAATTACAGAGAGCAGGACCCAGATGGCTGAAGGCTGTGCCACTACAGGTAGAGTGGGGGAGGGTGGGGGGGGAGGGAGTAATGCAAAGGAGACGAATGTCTGAAAGCCAGAAAGCACAGGAGGGGAGGTAATCATGTGCCTTTTTCTATGCTAAAGACACTATGGCCTAGAAATTCACTAGCCTTAGCGCCGCTTTTGAGGCGCTAGAGGGACTAGCGCCAGAGTTATGGCCAGTTTAAAAATTCCCTGGGGCCCTAAATCGGCGTTGCACCGGTAGCGCTGCGCCGGCACCGATGACGTCATCGGTGTGCGCAGCGTCCCGGTTGCCGTGGTAACCCGCCCGAACTCCGAAATTGAGTTGCGGCCGCCTCGCCCGTGGCAGCCGCAAGCAACGTTCTGGCAGAGGTGCCTTACTCCAGTTTGCGCCGGCGCATTAAAGGCCCCGTGGCGGCCGGCCACTTTCCCGCCGGCCGCCTGCCCGCAGCTCCCTCCCCGGACTTCTCCCCGCCCCCCCCCGGAACAGATGCAAGCCCGGCACTTGTCCGAGGTGCCGGGCTCATTTTTAAGCTGATTTGCGCGGGCCGCGGCCGGGTGCAGGCAGCTCCTTCTTAACGGGAGGAGGAGGCCTGCACGTCCCCAGCCTGCCGCACCGCATCGGGTGCCGCAGCGCCGGAATTGCGGCGCGAAACGGCAGTTAGCGCCGATGTACCGCCGCAAAGACCCTTCAGTAGCGCCGGCAGCCGTTTGGGCGCGGCGCCACTGAATTTTTGGCACGCGCAGGGGACTTAGCGCCGGCACTAACTTCCGGCGCTAAAGCCCTGGCTAAGCCAAAACCCAATTTCTAGGCCTATATAAGTGCAAACTGCTGTTGTTATTGTTAAAAGCCACTGTCAGTATTGTACATGTGGCAGTAATTGGCTCAACAGCAAATTAAAAAAACAAATCTCCAAAACCAAGACAGAAATATGCTGTAAACTGTGGGTATCAAAATTTTTTAAAGAATTTATCTGTCAGAAGCAGGGCTCCCTGTACTACTACCTCCCCCTACCTCAGCATCCCACTTGCCAGATATAATGGCCTGGATTTTGCTATCAGTGGTGAAGGAACGGTGCTCGTTGTTCACCTCACTGACAGCTGCCCACAAACTTTTTCAAGGCTTCTCAGCAGAGGTTTCCTCTAATCCGTCACCTTTTCCAGTGTGGCGCCCTCTACAGGGGATCTGTGGCGTCTGTCAACAGGCCAAGTAACAGCGAGGCTCTTCAACCAATCAGACTGAAAAATCCTCACTGAGACACGCAGGCCTAGAAATTGAATATGGCCCGAAAATGGGCGGAGTCACGGGCCAGCGCTATTGGCCTGTGCCCGGCCAAAGTTAGCTGATTTCAATGCTAAACGTGCTGCTGATTGGCTTAGCGCTCAGCAGGTAGCCCCATAACGGGTGCAGTCTAATGGCCAGTAATGTTTGGCCCAGTCTCTCTCCAGTACTTAAAGGGGAGGTGTTTTGATGCAGCAGCACTTCATTGTCATTACAGTCTGAAGACATGGCTCAGCAACAACAACAGAAACACAGAGAAAGAGCCAGAAAGTTCTTGGATGTGGCTGTCAAGGCATTGGTCATGGAAGTGGAGAGAAGGCGGGTGTCCTGTTCCCGCAGGGTGGCAGGAAGCCATCAAAGCTCTAGCAAGAGACAGCTGCCAACGTCACAGCCTACAGTGTCATGCCGAGGACCTGAATACAGTGCTGAAAGAAGTTTAATGACCTCACACGGCAGGTCAAGGTGAGTGAAGGCTTCAGCAAATGCCATATCCCAGCATCTGCACAACTAGCCTCACACACTGCTCAATGCATCACACCCCCAGCATTCACCTACCAACAATCTCTACCTAGCAACAGTCAGACCTCACAATCATGGCTTCACTTTACCCTCACACACTTACCACTGCTGCAACACTCACACCCACATCCCACACCTTCCACACACTGACAGCTATTCAACTATGGCAGGCACATTACCCAAACACATTGTACCACACTCACTGACATATTTCCCTTTCTCTTACAGGCAAAGGTGGCTCACAATCGCCACGAGCAGTGGCAGATGGGAGGCGGCCAAGCTGCTTTATAGTCCTTGAGCCAACTGGAGGAGACGGTGCTCGACATCATTGGAGGGGAAGTCACCGAGGCCATGGCAACGGGCGAAGTTGACACCCTTGGGGACTACAACGGTGTGCTCATTCCTAAATCTTCTTCACACATCCCACTTCCCCCTCATCCCACAATCTCTTCTCACCTACAAGCTGCTGCTGGATATCTTGATTTCTGACACTCCTCCCCTAACCACAACCCGACTCTTGTGCCTTTCTGCTTTCAGATAACCAAGAACTGCCAGCAGGCCAGCCTGTCCCCAAAGTCATGGAGGATAGTGGAGAAGAAGAAGAAGGCACATCATCACTGCATCTGACACTCGCAGACACCAGTTCAGAGACTGGCACTGTGCAGAATGTAGAGGGTAGTATAGATGTGGGCTCCGCACATGGTGAAGCACTGTGCACAGTGGGCTGCGGCAAGGCCAGGGGGAAAGGGTAGCTTGGGGGCCAGCTCCTTAGAGGGCAAGTTCGTGCACATGTTCTGCTGCACACAGCTTAAATGATGACCTCGATTGGGGCAACCTTCAGAAGAAGGGTGATGAGCATTCACACCCTTCCTAGTTGCAATGGCAAGCCTGCCAGAGAGCGTCTTGTCAGTGTCAAGGAGCATGGAGGAGTCCGGCTCCAACATTGGATGGAGCTTTGCACAGAGCTTGAAGCCCATGATTTCCAGGATGGAAATGATGGACAACTCCAGACCTTGTGGACCCAGCCATGATGCTGGGTGCGATGGGCAATGTCACGACTTCCATTGCAGCACAGGCGAAAGCGACCCAACATGTCACTGCTGTAGTGGAAGCTCAGACAGCTGCCATCATCGCTGGGTTTACGAGTCTCGAAATGGCCTTGCATGGTGTCACAGCATGCCACCAATCTATCCTCTAACAGATTGCTAGGAATGCTGAGGCGCCGCCCCAGGTGAGTGGCAGTGGGTCTGTGGAGCAGGAAGCTGCTGTCCTCTCTCAGGATGACAACCTTCTGCTCCTACCACTGCCACACCGCATGTGCCCTTGTCACTGCCTGTCAGCCAGCCAGCCTAGACTGGTGCTGCCCAGCCGAGGTGCTGCAGTCTGCAGCCGGGCCTTCTAGGTGCACAGCTGGTCGAAGTCATCCTGCAAGGCCATCTGTAGTCTCCCCAACTGAAAGTCAGCAGCCTTCCAACAGCCATGCTGCAGCCACTGGGGGAGCACTTTGTAGGAGCACTAGAGTAGGATAGGGCACACAAACGGCAGGCACTAAGGGATTGCACAAGGGTGATTAGTTCATATTGTAATGTTAATTGAATACTTATAAATTTATTAATTTTGTTTGGAATTTTTTTTTGGTGTCTTTCATTTCAGCTTTCTGCCCAAGATATTCCATGACAGAGGGATGGTATGATGAGGATGTGGTGAGCAACGGGGATCTGAGGTTTAAGTCACTGGCATCGGAGTCTGATGAGGCATTCACGGACAGCCCATCCAGAAGGGTAATTTGCTGCCTCTATCTTCCCTTTCTCCTCATCCTCCTCCTCTTCCTCTTTAACTTGCTCCTCTTCCTCTTCTTCCTCCTCCTCCTCTCCCTTGTCCTCTCCCTGAGGTGGTCCCGCAATCCCTGCTGGCAAGGGCTGTGCCCTCATGATGGCCAAGTTGTGAACTATGGAACAGACCATCACGAAATGGGACTCCCGTTCCACTGAGTACTGGAGGGCTCCTCCCGAGCGGTCAAGGCAGCGGAACCATTACTTCTGCAGCCCGATGGTCTGCTTGATGATGTTCCTGGTGGCAGCATGGCTCTCATTATATGAGTGCTGGGCAAGAGTGGTGGGGTTGCGGAAGGGAGTCATCAGCCAGGTGGAGAGTGGATAGCCCTTGTCTTCAGGCAGCCACCCTCGGGCTTGACATGGTGGCTGGAAGATTGCTTGCACACAGGACTGATGCAGGATGAAGGCATCATGGCTGCTGCCAGGATAGTGGGCATTGACCATCAGGAATTGCTGGGCGTGTTCGCACAACAACTACACATTAAGCGAGTGGTAGCCTTTGCGGTTACACAAATAGCGCTGCTGGAGGCTCCTTCCTGTTTATGAATGCTTGGTCAGCTGGTCGTAATTAACACAGGTTAATGTGAAAATGGCAGATCGGACGCCAGGTGAGCGTTGCACACTGAATGACGTCACGATCTGCATAACCTAGATATCTCCAGCAAGTGTGGACATCGGTAGCACTGCCTTGCTGCCAGAAATGGCAGCCTCCACGGGACCCACCAGAAGTGAGCGGAAGTAAGGGGGCCGACACTTTTTACACCAAAACGGGCCTTAATGGTCAGTGCTAACATCTTCAATTTCTAGGCCGCAGAGTCCAAACCAGGCAGTATGAAGCAGAAAATATAAATTAGATTTAAATGATATACAGAAAGCAAAATAAAGATTGGGAAATACATACGGTTTTAAGGGAGAGAGATAAAAGAGATAGACAGAAAAAGTTTTAAAATATTTTATTTTTTATTTTTAAGTCTGGAACACTAATTTTCTTCTGAGGGAATGAGACTCCACACTTTTAAAATTCATTTATTCAGGGTCAAAGAGGGTATTGAGCAGTAACTATCACTTATCACCCCGTTAAAAACTCAGTTACTCCTGAATGCACCGGCCCTAACTTTTTCAGCTGTTTTTAGTGCGGAACTAGTGGGCAAGTACAGCAGGTTCACGCCATTGCAATCATTTCAATGCCGAGTCTATTAGCGAAGATTGCAACAGGGCACCCTGTGGAGGAGCAGGGTATTTCGGACAGCAATTTCCAGATTTACACGTTTAACTGCGCATGTGCAGACACCGGAATTTGCTGTCCTATTTACCCTATAATGACGGTGAGTGCTTTATTGCAAAATCCATGCCAATAACTAACAGGTAGGCTATGAACATAAAAGTAAAAAACAACTCCTGTTAAATCCATTTAAAACAAACTTTCCTTAGAACAAATGATTTTGGACCATTGTTTTAACAGGCCACTCATTTTGACGAGCTTGGTAATGTTTAGGTCAAGGGAAAAAACTGGAAAATACAGCTTTAAAATGGAGATTCTATCTAGACTGAGGTCATCTTCATTACGTAAAGAGGATGTGCTTTTCGTGAGTCATTGGGGGTCATGATGACTTTGGTCGATAGTGAAAAATGAGTAATATTAGATAGCCACCCGTTATACATTTCTCCCGATTTTAATTTCCATTGAAACGCAATAACAAAACAAGCTGCTTTATTGGGTCACTTGGGTCACTCTGGCCACATGTCCATGTAATAAATTCAGTGGGAGAATCAAATTCGCTCTGTACCTTAAAGGCTATCAATGTTATTTCCTTTAAGAAAACTGATTGTAATTTATACTCACACCATCAAACCAACCAACAGCCTCCCAGCTGCCAGAGCATACACCAGATAAGGATATAATGACCAGAATTTTGCCGGTGCTGAGAGGACGGGATTGGAGGCGGGTCAACTGTGAAATTTGAAATGATTGACAGTGGGTCGGGACCCCGCTGTCAACCCGCCTCCACGCTAGTCTCCATGCAGCGGGGGATGCAATTTACATCATTAGAGAGATTGTTAAGAGGCAATTAAGCATTATTTCAAGCTTACCTTTAGATTTTTAGAGTTCGCCAAAGGCTTCCCCGCTGCTCGGGGATCATTTCAAGTAAGGAGGTCGGGTGTTGCATCAGCATGGGATGATTTCTTTACTTGACAGCTGCAAATGGTCTATAAAAGCTCCCATTTCATAGGTGTTCACTTTCCAAGGTTAGAAGCTGTTACTTACTGCATTTGGAAGACAGATTGAGCTTTATGCAACTTGCAAGTGTTTGGAGTAAACTCACTATCCAGTGTCACCTCATTGGAACAACCTCTCTCATCAATGACAGATCACTTCTGTCATCTCAACCTCACCAGCCATCTATTACATCAGCATCGGTGCCCTTGAAAAAATCTCACCTTAGTCCTCAGAATCCCACCACGATCAGCCCCAACATCAGCAGCACCAGGCACACCAGCAACATCAACAACAGCACTAACCTTCTCCGCAATCAACTGTTGCTGCAGAGGACACAGGGCATCAGCACCCGACCACATTGCTGCCCGGGACACCAAGGATGGCCTCACCATGGCCACATTTACTTCACTTGATGCTGTACCCCCTGGCTGCCACATGATGCAGCAGGTTGGCACCACCCCATGCCAACACTATAAAGCATCTCTACAATGCCCAAGCCATTCCTTTCAAACTGATCACCATTACGGGGGGTACCGTTATGTCTCACCATTCACTGCAACTCACTAAGCCACTTCCAAAGGTGCACACAAATCTGTCCAGGAATGCAAAGTATTGGAAATAAAGGTTTCAATGTTTGTCAGCTCATTAATGTTCTCATGAACATTGGCTAAAACACCCAAGTGCCTACCCTTGTGTGTTGTTAGTTGGTATGCTTGCACTAGGATTAGGGTGAATGTGAGGGGTGGCTAGTGAGATGGGGGAAGTGATAATATAGATAGAGGGGGATGGGTGGAGGTGCAAGTTAAATTGGTGTGAGTAAGAATGTGCAGGAGTAGGGTAGGGAAGGCACAGTGATGGGAATGTGATGAGTGGCACAGCGGTATGAGGTTGAGTGTGGCTTGGCAGTAACATTTCGTGATCTACTGAGATCATTGAAAGGTTTGCGCCACTGCAGCCTGGTCCTCCTGATGACATCCCTGCTTGTGCCCTCCTGTGCAATGTGCAACCAGGCTGCATTGATCCCCTGGGGAGGTATCTTCCGCCCATTGGAAGGGAAGAGAACCTCCCTGCGTGCTGTGACTCCCTCCATAAGCATATGTAGGGAGTCATGGGAGAGGCTGGGTGCAGCCCTGCACCTTTGTGCAGTGCTTGTCAGTGTTTGCAGCACTTCAATGCTGTAGAACACTGACAGCACAACTGTCAAACTAAATTTGCACACGGCCTCTTTAAGGAAACCGGCTGATGACGTGTCATCAAATGACATCATCAGACCCACTTCCTTTTAATTGGCTGGCTTAACAAGACCAATTAATGGAAAATCACTTCAACAGAGTGGGCTGGAGCAGGCAGCGGGCTGGGACGGTGCTACCGACCCCAGCTGCCCCGGACCTGCCTTGGTAGGCGAAATCACGGCCAATGTGTCCAGCAGGAAATATCATTCTTGCTTTTAATGTTTCAGGACCCCATTTGCTAACCAGTATAAGATGGTACAAAAGAATCACTAACAATTTTCTTTTCATTTTCTTCCAGTCTTGTCATAAAGTGCAATATATATATATATTTCTCTACAAATGTATGAACAGATGAAAAGTTATATTTGTTTCTGTTCAACCTGTCAGTGTCAGATTTTTAAGTATCTGGGACCACTAAGTTTGAAAAGAAATGTTTCACATTACGAGTACATCAAATGAATCCAATGGCCTGTTTAGATCTTAAAATAAATTGGTCAGCACCTGCATAAAACAACATACACAGGAATGTGGTACGAGAGCATTTAACATTTGTCAATTAACTTCGCCGATTGGAAGTTCTGCCCTAAAGTAAGAAAATTCTTTAAATTTTAAGCTGGATTTTTAATTAGTTTAAGTTATGGTCTAAACAAGCCATTTAATTCATAAGATGTATATTTAGTATGAAATATTTTAATTCATTTTGCATTCAGTATTTTCTAAAGATTAACCTTTTAGGTATCAAGTTATTATTACAGTTACAACCCATTTTTATACATTGTTCTCATAAGGGGAAGAAATTGGACTGTGTAGCATCCGTTTATTAGGCGCTACATTGCCTCCTAATTATTGAAAATGGGGTATGAGAGGCATGCGCACACTTCTGACAGGAAGTGGGGTATGAGAGGCATGCGCACACTTCTGACAGGAAGTGGGGTATGAGAGGCATGCGCACACTTCTGACAGGAAGTCCGCCAGATGCCATCTTGGTAAAGAGGTTTGCGCATGCACACCAATGACCGCCAGCAGCATGTAAAGCAGGCAGATTATGATATCAATCAGTTTGCATCAATCAAGATGCACTGCAGCAACTCGCCAAGGCTTCTTCGGCAGCACCTCCCAAACTCATGACCTCTATCATCTAGAAGAAGGGCAGCAGGCACATGGGAACACCACCACCTGCAAGTTCCCCCTCTAAGTTACACACCTTGCTGACTTGGAAATATATTGTGATTCTGTCATCGTCGCTGGGTCAAAACCCTGGAACTCCCTCCCTAACAGCACTGTGGGAGTGCCTTCAGCACACGGATTGCAGCACTTTAAGAAGGCATCTCACCACCACCTTTTCAAGGGCAATTAGGGATGGGCAATAATTGCTGGTCTTGCCAGCGACGCCCATATTCCATGAATAAATTTTTTAAAAGGTGCTTCCCCAATGGCTGCAGCATGGCTTGTGGAATGCTGCGACTTTCAATGGAGAAGACTGCAGATGGCTTTACAGGATGACCCCGAGCAGCTCTGGGCCTAGAAGGCTGGCTCCAGACTGCAGCATCTTGACATGGGCTGCAGCAGACTGGGCTGGCTGGCTGACAGGTAACAGCAAGGGCACAGGCAGAGTAGCAGGGGTGGGACCAGTAATGCTGTTATCCTGAGAGATGACAGTAGGCTCGTGCTCCATGGAGCCACTGCCACTCTCCCAGGGTGGCGCCTCAGCAATCCTACTGAGCTGTTGGAGAACAGATTGATTGACTTCTGTGACATTCTGGAAGCCTCTTTGAACAGTGGTTTCCAGAACCAGGATAGCAGCAGTCTGAGCTTCCGCTGCGGCATTCAGACCTTTGATGGAAGCTATTTGTGCTTCAATGGAAGCTGTTTGTGCTCCAATGGAAGCTGTGATGTCGTCCATCAGGTGCTGCGTCATGATGAGTTCCACACATGTGCTGATGGAGGTGACCACCCATTCCATGTTGGAAAGGATGGGCTACAAGTTCTGCGCAAAGCTCTGTGCCAGGTTTGTGCTGGACTCCTCCATCCTCCTTGACATTGAGCGCAGGCTTTCTGGCAGGCTTCCCAGTGCACCATGCATTTGATTATGTATGCCCATCAGCCTTCTTCTGTAGCCTGGCCCATCGAAGCCCTCATCTGAGTCCTCTGCAGCAAAACTAGTGTACGACCTCACCCTCCGGCGAGCTAGCACCTGCACTACCCTTTGCCCTGGTTTCTGCGCACTTGTGCCCAGTGCCTTACCACATGCAGATCCCTCCTCTATCTAAGCCTCTAAAATACGTGCAGTGTCAGTCTTTGAGTCATAGGCTGGGAGCATACGTATAAAATTCTGACAGGGCTAGACAGACTGGATGCAGGGAGGATGTTTCCCCTGGCTGGGGGCTCTAGAACGAGGGGTCACAGTCTCAGGATAAGGGGTAGGACATTTAGGACTGAGATGAGGAGAAAGTTCTTCACTCAGAGGGTGGTGAACCTGTGGAATTCTCTACCACAGAAGGCTGTGGAGGCCAAGTCACTGAATATATTTAAGAAGGAGATAGATAGATTTCTAGATACAAAAGGCATCAAGAGGTATGGGGAGAGAGCGAGAATATGGTATTGAGATAAAGGATCAGCCATGATCATATTGAATGGCGGAGCAGGCTCGAAGGGCTGAATGGCCTACTCCTGCTCCTATTTTTCTATGTTTCTATGTTTCTATAAGATCAGGTGTTGGTGTCTCTTCATCTTAACTGTCTTGTTCCTCTTCCTCCACGAACTGGAAGATTCCAGTTCTTGGGTATCTGAAAAGGGGACAAGTGTTGGATTTTGGTGAAGGGAGAGGAGAAAGTAAGAAGTGTGTGCTTACACCACTTGCAGCTTCTATGTCAGAAGAGACTGAGGGATGAGGTAGAAGTGGGATGACAGAAGGAGAATTAGGTATGCAGACATCCTCATCATCAATCGCTTCAGCCCAGCCATGGCCACGGCCTCAGTGATGCCCCTTCCTTGATGGCCAGCACTGTCTCCTCCATGGGGGTTAAAACGTGCAGGGGCACTTACCTTCCTCCAGTTCTTTCCTGCTGCCTCCTTTCAGTGAGTGTCTTGCAATATGTTTGGGTGATGTGGCTGTCGTGGTTGACTAGCAGTGTGTGCGATCTGTGAGTTGTGGATGCGAGGCTTGCAACTGTACTTAGGTAAAGCTTATGAATTGAATGGTTGAATACTAATTAATAGAGTTTATTCATAGGGGCGATGGGCATGCAATAGATGAGGCTAGTGGTGGAAGCTAGATTATGCCATTTGAAGATGAGCTCACTCACCTTGACAATTCGTGTCAGATCATTAAACTTCTTCCTGCACTGCATCTATGTTTTTGGAGCAACAATACTGGCATTGACCTCTGCCACTATTTATTCCTGCTGCATCCTGAGCATATTTCTGGAGGGTCTCCTGCTCCCCTGCAGGTACAGGATGTTTCTCCTTCTTTCCAACTGTTCCATCAAGACCTCCAGTGCATTGTCTGAAAACCTTGGTGCTCGCTCTCTCGCATGTTCAGCCATTGCGTGCAGCCAATGAACAGTGCAGGGAGTGCTGGCTGCACACAGGAATTTTTTTAAAACAACAGGCAGCACGAATTTAACGTGCAGCCTGCATCACAATGAACGGGCACGGGTTAATCACATACCCCACACCCGTTTTCGGGGGTTAGTTAATTTTTTCCTAATAGTGTTTAGTATACATGGTTCAGTGTATCTCAAGTGAAGCTTACGGATGATTCATGGATTAGTATTCTGGTTCATGGTGTTGCTACTGAGATGGGTTGCTGTGACTGTATGTTGCATTGATGTCAAAAGGATATTTTTGGTCATATTGCCATGCCTTTTTAATCTCCCAAATGCTCCATATGTTTATCACAACTGTAAAAAGGCACATTCATTATTAAAATAATGAAGGACTATCATTGGCCCTGATTTTAACACCAGATGGATTCCCCACTCAGGCCTGAGTTAAAATTACAGTCAGGTCTCAATGATGTCATCAGGCCACAAAATGCGGAAGGACCCTGTTGGCTCTGGGCGCGTGTCCTTGCTGCCTGCTTAGGAAAGCAGGTTGACACAAAAGCAAGATACTGGCGATGTTAAAAATCTGGAAAAAAAACAGAAAATGCTGGAAATACTCATCAGACATGTTCCCTCTAATTTTGGGGGGTCGCGCGGCCCCTTTACCGGGCTGCGTGGCTCATTCTTAATTCCGCGCATGTGCGGTTTTTCCATTAAAAAGCCGGCGAGCCGACTGCGTGGGTGCTCCAGAGAGCCGTGTGGTTGTGCAACTTACAGGGAACATTGCTTAGCAGGTCAGGCAGCATCTGCGGAGAGAGACAAAGGGCAGGATTTTCATTGGGCCGTGCAGGCGGGATTGGAGGCGTGTGGGTAGTTAAAATTGAAAAAACTGGCGACCCCGACTCCATCCCGCCTCCACGCAATTTTCAAAAATTCGTGTCTAATGGTCCCGACTCCATCCCGCCTCCAACAGGCGGGTAAGGCCGTTAAGGCCTGACGTAATAAAACTCACTACGCACTTGGTTCGAGTATAAAGCAAGGCTTTAATCAACTTGTTTCAGAACATGGCGGTCTAGTTATCTTTCACTAGTTCCTGTTTCCAAAATGTCCTGGGCAAGCTGGGCCCACGCCTGAGTATTTATACTCCTTGGGTGGCGCCACCAGCTGGCCATCCAGTGTTATTTCATGAGTCTTTCTTCATGGATCATAAGATTCATAACAAGACCCTTAACAAGCTCAACATTTGCCTCTATAATGCCATTTTGAATGGCCTTTGCGATTTTAACCCTTTTCCCACGTGAAACACACCTGGTGGGATACATGACGGTAAAACCTGGCGGGAGCACAGTTGGATTGCTGACTATCAGCTGCAGGTCAACCATTAAAGAGGAGATTTGATCAGCCATCATTTGCAGGCAGCAGGACTTTGTAGTCTCAGGTCTGGGGGAACTTTTAGAAGGCATAACCACAGTTGTGGAAGTTTGGAGACTGACACCAATCTCCAGTGTGACCTCCTGGGAAACCCCTCTCCCCACCTTCACTGAGCGCTTCCTCAACTGAGGCATCTAGCAGAAGCATGGGAGCGATTTATTTCCTTCCCTTCTGGATATTAGATGAGGCCAAACAACAGCAGCAACAACAACAGCAGCCCCAACAGCAGCAGCAGCCCCAACAGCAGCAGCAACAACAGGAGCACCAGGCTGCTGCTCACCCAACTGAAGATGCATAGGCAAGAAGGGGCCAGCGCTTGGAAGCCCGTTGGCGCAGGAGATACCCCCCAAACAGGGTCTACAGACACAGGGTCAGCTATCTCAACATATCTGAGCAGCAGTGCCAAAGGCGGCTCCGACTTTCGCGAGAGGTAGTGGGTGACATCTGCGCACTGCTGCAACAAGACCTGCAGGCCAGAGGACCAACCCTTACCAGTGGCCATCAAAGTCACCACCGCAGTCAACTTTTTTGCCTCCAGGGATAAGCAGCAGACATCAGCGGCATCTCCCAGGCGGCCGCACACACTTGCATCACGCAGGTAACCGATGCCCACTTTGCCCTCGAGCACAATCACATCCATTTCACCAAGGATCGAGCAAGTGTCACGGCGCGTGCGGTTGGATTAGCTCATCTGGCAGGCTTTCCAAGGGTGCAGGGCGTCATTGACTGCACACATGTGGTTCTTAAGGCACCCCATCGCAATCCAGGTATTTTTGTCAATCACAAGGGCTTCCACTCCCTTAACGTTCAGCTGGTGTGTGACCACAAGAAGGAAATTTTGCATGTTTGTGCTAAGTACCCTGGCAGTTGCCATGACTCCTTCATACTGTGCCAGTCTAGGGTGCCTCCGCTATTCAGTCCATCAGACCAACTTAACGGATGGCTATTTGGAGACAAGGGCTATCCCCTGAGGAAAATAACAACAGAGAATGCTGGAAAAACTCTGCAGGTCAGGCAACATCCGTGGAGAGAAATTTGAGTTGACGTTTCAGGTTGAAACCCTTCTTCAAAACTGGAAAGAAAATAAAAAGATCGAAGGCAAAGCTGCGATCGAACAAAAGAAGAAAAAGAGACAATAAAAGGTATGCAAAGCCAGATGAGATGGTAATGGGCCCGTGGAGACAAAAAGCAGCTGAGATTAGGTGTGAAGTGTAATGGCAGGATAAGGACAGCTGCCAGGTGAGAGAGAGAAACAAAAGCAAAGGAGGGCGGTGGGGGGGGGGGGGAGAAAAAAAGGACCCAAAACAAAGGGGTGGAAAAAATTTAAAGGAAAAAGTAATAGGGGCCAGGTTATGATCTGAAATTATTGAACTCGATATTGAGTCCGGAAGGCTGCAAAGTGCCTAATCGGAAGATGATTTGCTGTTCCTCGAGTTTACGTTGAGCTTCCGTGGAACAATACAAGAGGCCAAGGACGGTGAGATCCGAGTGGGAATGGAGTGGTGAATTAAAATGACAGGCGACCGGAAGCTCGGGGTCACCCTTACGGACTGAACGGAGGTGTTCCGCAAAGCGGTCACCCAATTTTTTTCTCCCCGCCCCCTCCTTTCCTTTTGTTTCTCTCTCTCACCTGGCAGCTGTCCTTATCCTGCCAGTACACTTCACACCTAATCTCAGCTGCCTTTTGTCTCCACGGGCCCATTACCATCTCATCTGGCTTCGCATACCTTTTATTGTCTCTTTTGCTTCTTTTATTCGATCGCAGCTTTGCCTTCGATCTCTTTATTTTCTTTCCAGTTTTGAAGAAGGGTTTCAACCCGAAACGTCAACTCAAATTTCTCTCCATGGATGTTGCCTGACCTGCTGAGTTTTTCCAGCATTCTCTGTTGTTATTTTGGATTTCCAGCATCTGCAGTATTTTGCTATCCCCTGAGGACGTGGCTAATGATGCCATTGAGGACACCATCCAACAAAGCTGAGGAGAGCTACAACTCCAGCCACATGTCCACCAGAGCCATAATCGAGCAAACCATTGGTTTGCTGAAGATGTGCTTCAGATGCCTGGATCGATCAGGTGGCGCCCTGCAGTATTCAGCAGCCAGGGTCTCCAGATTCATCGTGGTTTGCTGTGCACTTCACAACATGGCACAGCGTCGTGGCTTGCAGATTCCGCAGGACCAAATGGCTCCTCACATATCCTCCTCAGATGAGGAGGAGGAGGAGGAGGAGGGGAGCGAAAACGAACATCCTGCAGAGGCCCATCAACCAGCGGCAGTAGTACACGAGAACATAGCTGCCCGGGATGCAAGGAACACACTCATCTTGGTCAGATTTGCTTAGCCTAGCCACTCAAGCACTTTTGCCTCGCATCTTCTTACCTGAGCATTGACAATGGCCATGAACCAGCTGATTCCTAGCAATTTGACCACCATACTGACAATTGCAAGTAATCCTAAGCCATCAATGTGGAAGTCCCATTTGCGAAATGACTCATGCCACAACTGCAGCAGTAGCCATCAGATCTTTTATGTACATTTTTTATGTATCATATGATGACTTTTACACATAAAACATCAAATTTCACCCAAGTGACTACCCTTGTGACTATTTGTGCAGTATCTTTCTCTTATGCGTGCTCCTATGTGGTGCTTCCCCTGTGGCTTCAGCAGATGTGGAGGCCCCTTGCTCACTTTCTTGCTGCTCCTGTCTCGACACCTTTGGCGAGCATCCTCTGGGTTGGCGAACCTGTGAGGGCTCATCAGCAGTCTGCTGCTTCTGTGGCTGTGCAGGGTTTGAGACGCCTATCTCACTTGGGTGTGTACTCCAGTGGGGCTGTGACCGAGGGCTCTGCAGTGGCATGGAAGTGTGAGTGCTTGGAGAGGAGCCCCCACTTCCTTGATGTCTGCCACCAACTTCCCTCTCATGGTTCATGTTCCCCTCAGCGCTTGCAAGTGGCTTGAGAACACCTTGCTGCACATCAGGGGGGCCATGGGGGCCCGTATCTGCACTGGCAGTCCTAATCAGAGGGACTGCCATGAAGGTTTGGTTTCTCTGTTCAATAGCTGACCATCGCTCCTCCAGAGATGTCAGTCTATTCTGAACACCCACCATGTTTTCAACACTCTGGCGACTTGGCTCCACCATGGCCGTAGCCATCCTCTCGTCTACTGTAGCCATCCTTTCCAGGGAGGTTGCCATCCTTTCCGTGGTGATGCGTTCATGCACCAATGACTTCACAAAGGCTCTGCTCATGTTCGCTATGGACTCCTCCATTCGCTCCACACTCACATCGACCCTGGAGACAAAACCTACCAGAGACTCCTGCATCTATTCCTGGAGTTCCAGCCCCACTGATCTTATGGATGGACCCAGAGGCAGAGGGTCAACATGCAGCTGAGCCGAGCTGGCAGAGTCCTGCGCCCTCCGACTAGCACTCTCCATTGCTGTCCCTGTCTCCACAATCTGCTGATGCTCACTTGTGAGCTGTGATACACCAGGTGACAACACTACTCTATGTCCCAAAGGTCCCACCGAGGTGTGAGTGTCTGCGCTGGTGCTGGGTGCGCTGAATTCTGCTGACTCTGCACCCTCAGAGGTTGCAGATTCCTCTGAGGAGTCTGGAAGCTCAGGCTCTTCCTCCTGGACAGTGAGGACGGGGGCTCTCGATGGTCCTGTGGGGGAGTAAAGGAAAGAGTTAGAGATGTGAGGTCAAGGTTACATGCACATTGCATATTGCAGATGATCATAGGTCCATCTGTTATAGCTTCAGAATCATTATCAGCGACTCATGCAATGTCAGTGAGAGAGATGGAAAACTATTCTGTCACCAGCTTGGTGTGATGCACCCATCTGTCCGTCCCCCACATGTGCGTCATACTCCAATCCTACGATCTCCAGGACCGCCTCCTCCCAGGGGGTGAGGTGGGCTACTGATGGTGGCCCTCCTCCTGTCCTCGCTCGTTCCCATTTATTGTGAGCTCTCTTTTCCTGCAGTGAGGGAGACAAGTGGAGGTTGAGTGAGAATGAAGGAGTGAGTGTAGAGAATCCATTGCATAGATGCTTAGAAGGAGACAAAGATGGAGTGAGGTGGCAAGACCAAGGACCCTCCCTGTGTGTTGTCAGTTGTTTTCATAGCATCAGAGTGATAGGGAGTGTGAGGGCTGCATAGTCGAATAGTTAGGTGAATGTGACCATAGAGAGAGAGGGAATGGGTAAGGGTGCATGCATGTCAGTGTCAAGTGGGATGTGGAGGAAGAGATTGCTAAAGCTGAGTGCTGGTGAGGAAAGGCAATGGGGATCAGATTGAAAGTGATAGGAAATTCATACTCACTTTTCCAGTGTGCTGAAGGTCATGAAATCTCTTCCTGCACTGTATCCAGGTTCTGCGGGTAGACGATAAGGAGTTGACCTCCTCTGCCACTTGCTGCCACGCAGCCTTTGTCTGCTGGGGAGGCTTCTTCCTCCCTGATGAAGGGAAGAGCATCTCCTTGTGAGCTCTTGCTCCCTCCACTAAAGCCTGCAGGACAACGTCGTCGAACCTGGGAGCAGCCCTAGGTCTGTCGCTGGCCATTGTGACTCCAGGTTCCTCTAACAGTAAATGCCAAAAGGTTGGCAGCCTGCAGAAGAAGCAAGGCTTGTTGCAGACCTTAAATGTAGCCGCAATAATGATGTCATATTATGCGACTTTCTGACTGGAAATACTCATTTGCCATGGGTTCCCACACGCTGGAACTCAATTGGGCAATTACGTTAAAATTGCATCAATCTCCCACATCGAATTAGATTTGTGTGGGTAACACGAAAGGCAGATTACACAACACCAACCCACACCTGAATGAAAATCCAGCCCATAGAGTTAACGTTTCAGGTCTGGTTCTCTCTCCACAGATGCTGCCTGACCTGCTGAGTATTTCCAGCATTTTCTGTGTTTATATAAAATTGCCGATGTTGCGATCATGGAGGCTTTCGGACAGGTAAGAGCCAGTGCAATTTTAACTGCCCACCCACCAGGTTTCTGCTGAGTGAGTAGGGTTAAAATCGTTCCCATTGGCTTTGAGTTTCCTGGATCACACATACGAAGAAATTAGCAATGAGTACTTACGCCAACATTTCTTGCGGAACTCATTTGTCTACACTGGAACGTAAAAACTGCCGTAAAATAAGCAGAAATGCAGTGCTACCAATTTGTGTTACAACTAATCAATCCAATAGGGAATTCAGGTGAAACTCCTTTACCCAAAGAGTGGTAAGAATGTGGAACATGCTACCACAAGTTGTGGTATAGCATAGCGAATAGCATAGCTGCATTTAAGGGAAAGCTAGATAAGCATATGAGGGAGAAAGTAATAGACGGATATGCTGATAGGGTTAGATGAAGAGGGGTGGGGGGAGGCTCGTATGGAGCATAAATGCTGGCATAGATCAGTTGGGCCGAACGGCTTGTTTCTGTGCTGTAGACTCGATGTGATTTGAAGTACTTTACAAGCTATCTTTTTAAATGAGGTATTCCCTTCAGAAAACTTACTGCATATGTCTCTATTGCTGGTTCATGGCATTTTGTTGCTGTGTCAGCTGTGGCTCAGTGGGTAGCACTCTCTAGGTGGGAGTGGCTAGGAGTTAGCAGGTGCTGCTGGTTGCCTGATTACTGCAGGGAGTTGAAGTGAGCTTGTAAAAAGTTGGTGGTGGGTTTTTTTCAGGTTGTAGGGCCTTTTTGGCCCATAAACAGCAGCCACGAGGAGTCCAGAGTGCCAGGCCCCTCAGAGGACAGTGTTCCCAAGATGAATTTAATCAGGGGAGAAACTGTGGTTGGAACGGAGAGAAAAAGGCCCAAAGATTTGGGCCAGAATCCTAGGAGGTTTGGAAAAGAAAACACGGCGGTGGTTCAGTGCGAGGATAAGGAGATACGAGCTTGGGATATTATCCAGGCAGTACATGAGGACTGTGGCGAGGGAAGCTGCTTTGCCTCCCGACCAAAGCCAAATGTTGGGTTTGAGGTGGCGGTCAGTGGCCGAGAGGAGGTGGAAAGACTTTTACTCAGTTAGAAGGTTGGTGATAAGTTCTTGGAGGTATCTCTGCTATATTCGGAAGAGGTGGTGGTCTCATTCTTAAACTTGCTGGTTTATATTGAGGACGATGTGCTAATCAAAAAGCTGGAGTCGTGGGACATTAAAATTTGCTTGGCAATAAAGAGGGGATACTATCCAGGAACACAGGTAACAGATGGAACCAATTATGTAAAGGTGCATTCCCAGAGGGGGTGAAGTCATTACCGTACAGCATGAAATTCAGACAATGGAAGGAGTGCAGTACTTCCGAGTACTGCATGATAACCAAGTGAAGGTTTGTTATTACTGTCTTGGACACAACCATCTTGTAAGAAACTGTCCGGACTTGTACTGTTATAATTGCGGCGAGTCTGGACACATCGCTCGGAGCTGCAAGGCTGAGAGCTGTAGGGTGTGTCACAAAGGCCCCACTCGCTGTGAGTGTGAGGCAGAAGGAAGCTCTATGAGTGACGAGGAAATGGGAGAAGAAACAGGAGGTGTGAGTGGAATGGCCGGAGGAGCGGAGCAGTCGGAGGACACAGCTGGTGGATTGAAGGACAAAAAAGCACAGGAAGCGGGCTCAGCAGGCCAATTAAGGGCCACCCGGCAACAGGTGATGTCACAGATTGATATTTCATCTGTCAAGACCTTTTGACAGATGAAATATCAGCGTTTCACAGCTATTTGAAGCTGTCAAACACTGACAATCTGTACTCTAAGTTAATTCCTTCCTCTCAGGATGATTTAGAGATCTCCCCGGAACAGAAAGCTGAATGCTGCAATTTTTGACAGCTCGCAGCCATTCTGCTTTCTGTGCCAGTGAGATGAGGGACCCCCGAGACCTGAAGGAAGGAAGGCTGTAAAGGTAAGTAAAGGTAAGTACAACTTATTTAAACACTTTGCACACACCAAACACACTTACCTCTGCACTCATGCAACCATCACTCACCTGAACAACGGACATCTCGACCCCTCCAAGCCTTTCATCCCGATGGTCCGCCTCCTCTAATTTGGCGTGGTTTGGAGCCGTCGGGAATCCTACACTTCAACATTAAAAATAGGGATTCGGCTAAAAACTGCCTGTTAATTACCTGTTAACAGGCAGTTAATTGGCACTAATCCCCTTCCCGCCTCGGGGAGGCGGGTCCCAGTGTGGGTCGGGTACCCGCCTCCTTTGAAACTGGCATGGAGGCGGGTTGGGTGCGGGATGGGTTCATGCCCCCCAGATGTCGGGATTTTAACCCCCAACATGCCTCCAATCCCACCTCCACGGCCCAATGAAAATCCTGCCCATTGTGTCTGCAAGAAACATTTTGGGATGAAGATATCCTAGAAAGAGTTTGGAAGGTTTAGAGGGGTGGCTGATTTGGTGAGTCCATCCATAAAAGAGAACGTTGCCTTGGTGGACAAGGACACTGAGGGGAGATTTTTACAGCTAAGGGTAAAAATGGAGGAATTTAATTGCGATCTTTTTAATATCTATGCAGAGAATGACCATTGCGAGCGTCGCAAGTTTTTTCGGGGGTTATTTGCTGAAGTGGCAGAGGTGGAAAATCCTTGTATAGTGGGGGGATTTTAATGTATTTTTATCTCGGATGGACATTTCAGCCCAGATGACCTTTAAGGAGGATAACTCCAGAGGGATCATTGTAAATATGATGGCAAACTTAAATTTGAGAGAACTAAAAACAGAAAATGCTGTAGATACTCAGCAGTCAGGCAGCATCTGTGAAGCGAGAAAGAGAGTTAACATTTCAGGCCGAGACCTTTCGTCAGAACTGGAGAAAAGCTCCACTCACACTCAGACCTCACCATCCTCAGCCTCTTGCATTGTTCTACTGAAGCTCAGCGTAAGCTCAAGGAACAGCACCTCATCTTTCGATTAGGCACTTTACAGCCTTCTGGACTCAACATAGAGTTCAACAATTTCAGATCATAACCTCAGCCCCTATCCTATCCACACCTTTTGTTTGTGCCTTTTCTTCTCTCCCACATGGCAGCTGTCTTTCATTCTGCCAGTGCAATTTACACTTCATCTAGAGCCATCCTTTGTTTCTTAACCTGTCCCATTACCATCTCCTTTTGCCTTGAATATCTCTCAATGTCTCTTAACCTCTCCTGCCTTCTATCCTATCACAGGCCTTCCCTTTTGTTCTTTCATCCCCTCCCCCATTTCCCAGCCCCTACACTTGCTTAAAAATCTATTCCATTTCCTGCTTTTTTCCAGTTCTGACGTAAGGTCATCGACCTGAAACGTTAACACTGTTTCTCTCTTCACAGATGCTGCCTGACCTGCTGAGTATCTCCAGCATTTTCTATTTTTATTTCAGATTTCCAGCATTCGCAGTATTTTCTTTTTGTATTAAATTTGATGACTTATGGAGGGACCGGAACCCCATGAAAAGGGAGTTCTCCAGAACAGGTTGGGTGGTGATGTTTTAAAACAGAGCCAAATAGATTTTGTGTTAATGCGTTAAGTTCTGAGGTGATGGAGGTTTATTATAAAAAAAGTATTTTTTAGTGACCACTTGATTTTGGTTCTTAGAATTAGGAACAGCAGAGTTAAGATCGGCCAGGGATGTGGATTTTAAACAAACAATACCTGAAAGAAATTGCTTATAAAGAAGGGATTTTAAATATAATAAAAATGCTCAGAAGGAACTTTTGTTCTTGAAAGAAAGAAGAGTTTGGTGGGACAACTTCAAATATGAGATTAAAGTTTTTTCGGTATGTTATGGGAAAAAGAGAGCGGCAGCTAACCAGGGTCGAGAAGAGAATATAAACAAAAGGTTTACGGGTATCTGTAAAGCAGTTGACAGAGGGGATAAGGGAGCTGAGACTAAGTTCCGGGTAAGGAAGAGTGGGAATTATTGCAAACTGAAAAATGCAAGGGGGCCATTCCCTGTGCAAAGGCTAGAGATGCAATGGAGGGCGAAAGATGCACCAGATATTTTCTAGAGCAAGAGAAGCTGCGACAGAGATTATCATTAATTGGAGAGTTGAAGGTTGGGGAGAAGTTCATTCATGAAAGTGGGGAGATTTTAGAAACGGCTAGCAGCTTTTATCAAGAGTTATATATAAAAGAAGACATTTCCAATTTGGCGATGGAGAAGGTTAGTGCTTTTATTGAAGAGGGTTTAAAGGAGGATGAGAGAAGCATGTGTGACAAAGAAGTAGGATTAGCGGAAATAAAAGTAGCAATAAGTGGAATGAAGGGGGTGGGGGGAAGCCCAGGGTCCGATGGACTAAGTGCAGAATTTTATAAAGATTTATTTGAGATTTTAAGTCCATTGCTCTTAGAAGTTTTTAAGGAAATTAAAATTGAGGGAAGCCTGGCCCATCATCTATGAGGAGAGGTGTCATAAGATTAGCTTATATAAAAATAAAGGGGATAGAAGGGATCTGAAGAATTGGAGGCCCATCACATTATTAAATATGGATTATAAGATCTTGGCGAGGGTTATGGCAAATCGTATGAAGGGGGTGGTGCCGCAGATAGTTTTGCCCTCTCAGTCCTATGGAGTCATAAGCCGGGACATCGCAGACTCTGTTGTCTCAATCCGAGATGTGATAGAGCTCATGGAAGAGAGTGGGAGGGAGGCTTATGTATTAAAGATAGATCAAGAGAAAGCCTTTGATAGGGTCTCTCATGAGTTTTTATTGAAGGTTTTGGAAGCATTTGGTTTCAGGGAAAATTTCATTGAGTGGATAAAGATTTTTTATTCAAACATATTTAGCTGTGTTAAATGTAATGGTTTTCTATCTAAGTATTTTCCAATACAGAGGTCAGTGAGACAGGGCTGTCCCCTGTCCCCATTGTTGTACACATTGGTAGCAGAACCATTAGGTTACATGATGAGAAAGAAACAAGGTATAGTTGGGATTGCGGTTCCCAGTTCCAGGCTGGTGTCGGTGATACACCAATATGCAGATGACATAAACTTAACATTGAGAAATGGGGAGTCAGTGAGGAAAGCTATGGATGTAGTGGAGGAGTATTGTAGAGCTACAGGAGCCAGAGTGAATTATAGTAAGTCCCAATGCCTGGTTGCAGGAAGGGGTAGGGGGGAATGGTTGGAGGAAAGTCCCTTTAAGGTGGTGGAGGTTTTGGAAGTTCTGGGGCTGCATCTGGGGTGCAAGAAAGTCAGGGATGAAGTGGATCAATTAAATTGGGAACCAAAGGTTATGAAAATTAAAAAGATTTTGGGAAGATGGGAAAGAAGGTGTTTGAAAGTGCAAGGAAGAGCGACAGTGGTGTCCGCTCTCCTGCTATCTAAGCTATGGTACTTATTGATGGTGGAGAATATTCCTGAATGGGAGGAAAAGTCCATCCGAGAGGCTTGTGTGAGGTTTTTATGGAAAGGGCAATCAGCCTTGGTGGCTTACAATACCATCATTGGACGGAGAAATCAGGGAGGACTCAATTTCCCAGATACTGATTTGAAGAAAAAATCCTTTAGAATCAAATAGGTGAGGAGATTTCTTCAGAAGTCAAATACAAGTTTTTGAAAGAGTTGTTTCGAGCATTTTTTAAAATGAAGTGGGATAGGAGGACAGGGGATATTGTATATGGAATAAAATAATATGTTTTTGAAATCGATTAAACTTCTCCCTAGGTTTTATAAGGGGGTTGTAGAGACTTGAGCCCAATTTTTCAAAAGTGTGCAGTTTATGCCCAAGGGGGCTGAGGAATTTTTAGAACAGCCCTTATTTTTGAACAGGTGGGTCAACATTGAAAGAGAGGTATTATTTAATCAAGCTTTTATAAAAGCTGGTATTATATGTGTGAAAGATGTATTATACGAGGTAATTCCAGGTTGAAACATAGAAACATAGAAGATAGGAGCAGGAGTAGGCCATTCGGCCCCTCGAGCCTGCTCCGCCATTCAACGAGATCATGGCTGATCATCCAAATTCAGTACCCTGTCCCTGCCTTCTTATCATATCCCTTGATCCCTTTAGCCTTAAGAAATATACCCAACACCTTCTTGAATATATTTAATGAACTGGCCTCCACTGCCCTCTGTTGTAGAGAATTCCACAGGTTCACCACTCTCTGGGTGAAGAAATTCCTCCTCATCTCAGTCCTAAATGGCTTACCCCTTATCTTTAGGCTGTGACCCCTGGTTCTGGACTCCCCGGCCATCGGGAACATCCTTCCTGCATCTAATCTGTCTAGTCCTGACAGAATTTTATAAGTTTCAATGAGATCCCCTCTCATTCTTCTAAACTCCAGCGAGTACAAGCCCAATCGACCCAATCTCTCCTCATACGTCATTCCTGCCATCCCAGGTATCAGCCAGGTGAATCTTCGCTGCACCCCCTCCATGGCAAGGACATCCTTCCTCAGATAGGGTGACCAAAACTGCACACAATACTCAAGGTGTGGTCTCACCAAGGCCTTGTACAACTGCAGCAAGACATCCTTGTTCCTGTACGCGAACCCTCTCGCTACGAAGGCCAACATACCATTTGCCTTCTTAACCGCCTGCTGTACCTGCATGCTTACCTTCAGCGACTGGTGCACAAGGACACCCAGGTCTCGTTGCACTTCCCCTTCTCCCAATCTATTGCCATTCAGATAATAATCTGCCTTCCTGTTTTTACCACCAAAGTGGATAACCTCGCATTTATCCACATTATATTGCATCTGCCATGCTTCCGCCCAATCACCCAACCTGTCCAGTTCATACTGGATTTTCAGGGCATCCTCCTCACAGCACACTCTCCCACCCAGCTTTGTGTCATCTGCAAATTTTGAGGTATTACATCCAATTCCCTCGCCTAGATCATTAATATATATTGTGAATAGCTGGGGTCCTAAGACCAATCCCTGTGGTACCCCACTAGTCACTGCCTGCCACTCTGAGAACAACCCGTTAATTCCGACTCTTTGCTTTCTGTCTGCCAACCAGTTCTCTATCCAAGTCAATACCTTGCCTCGAATCCCATGTGCCTTAACTTTGCACACTGGTCTCTTATGCGGGACCTTATCAAAAGCTTTCTGAAAGTCCAAATACACCACATCCACTGGTTCGCCCTTATCTATTTTACCAGTTACATCCTCAAAAAATTCCAGTAGATTAGTCAAGCACGATTTACCTTTCGTAAATCCATGTTGACTTTGTCCGGTCCTGTCACTGTTCTCCAAGTGTTCTGCTATTACATCCTTTATAATGGACTCTAGCATTTTCCCCACTACCGATGTCAGGCTCACCGGTCTATAATTCCCTGTTTTTTCTCTACCACCTTTTTTGAATAGTGGGGTAACATTAGCTACCCTCCAATCCCTGGGTACTGTTCCAGAGTCTAGTGAATTCTGGAAGATGACCAGTAATGCATCTACTATCTCTAGGGCCACTTCCTTAAGTACCCTCGGATATAGATTATCAGGCCCTGGGGATTTATCGGCCTTTAATCCCGTCAATTTCCCCAACACCATTTCCCTACAAATACTGATTTCTTTCAGTTCCTCCCTCTCATTATACCCTATGTTCCCCGACATCTCTGGGAGGTTATTTGTGTCCTCCTTTGTGAAGACAGAACCAAAATATGTATTTAATTGGTCTGCCATTTCTTTGTTCCCCATTATAAATTCCCCTGATTCTGGCTGCAAGGGACCTATGCTTGACTTCAACAATCTTTTTCTCTTCACATATCTATAAAAGCTTTTACAGTCAGTTTTTATGTTCCCTGAAAGTTTACTCTCATACTCTATTTTCCCCCTGTTAATCAATCCCTTTGTCCTCCTTTGCTGAATCTTAAACTGCTCCCAATCCTCAGGTTTGTTGCTTTTTTTGGCAAATTTATATATCCTCTCTTTGGATCTTATGTTATCCCTAATTTCCCTCATTAGCCATGGTTGAGACACCTTTTTTGTTTTATTTTTATGCCAAACTGGGATGAACAAATTCTGTAGTTCATCCATGCGATCTTTGAATGTTTGCCATTGCCTATCCACCGTCAACCCTTTGAGTGACATTCCCCAATCAATCCTACCCAACTCGCGCTTCATACCATCGTAGTTTCCTTTATTTAAATTCAGGACCCTAGTCTCTGAGTCAACTACTTCACTCTCCATCTTACTGAAGAATTCTATCATGTTATGATCGCTCCGACCCAAGGGGCCTCGCACAGCAAGAAGCGATAGTGAGGGACATGGCGTGGGAGGAGGATCAAGAGGTAGAGGAAAAAGCAATAGGGATCATGTATGAGAAGATTGTGAGGGCAATGCCACAGGATTGGATGGAAGAAATAAATGCGGAATTCTCCAAAGGAACTAAAATGTGTCCTGCTTTTCCACACTTTCTGATAGAGAAAGGGGGAGAGTTGGTCCAATTTAACAATTGTAATACTTGAGATTTCTATGAGTTATTTAGAGAATGGAGATTCAAGACACCTGCTGGTCAAGAGTTTTGGCAGGGTATATACCCACAGCTGGACTTCAACAGGATTTGGAAGTGAGTGTGGGTGAATTTTAAATGTCCAGAGTGAATTGAACTGGATTTCAAATTGGCTCATAACCGGATTTTTACCATGACGGTCTTGTGCAAGATTAGACGAGTGCAGGGGGCAACTTGCCCAGTGTGTGGGACGTGGGATGAGACTCTGTCCCATTTACTGGTGTTATGTCCACAGTTAAATGATTTTAAGTACTATGTTCGACAGTTGTGTGAAGTTTTTTTGCTGGATGGAGACCGAAGAGCGAGAATGGGAATCCCGTGGGACTCAATTTTAAGATGGGGATTGCAGGAGAGTCTGCCCGAGTCTAGCGGAGTGGCAATTAATTTAATGTTCAGTTTGGCTAGATTCGTGAATGTGCAAAGAAGGAATGCTCTGTTTTTTAAGGGGCGGAGAATCAATCTAAAAGAGTATTTTAAATATAAGCTAAAAGATCATTATAAGGCTCTGTGGATGTTTCATTCAGAAAGGAATTTAAAGATAGTATTTTACAACCAATTAATATATGGTACGGGAGACAAATTAAACTTCAGGTTTTGATGTTAATGTGGTGGAGGAATGGCTGTGCAGAGTGACGGAATTGATTTGTATTGAAAGGATTCGCAAATTTCATGTCTTCCCCGAGGATTTACTTTTGGTTTATTAAAGATGCCCTGGTTGGACTGAGTTTGGAATCCAGGGCTCAACAAGATGGCTGCAGTCAGCCTCATGGCCAAAGCTTGTAAGTTTCAGTTTGGACTGACAAGCTTGTATTCTGATGACTGTGAGAAGGAACTTTCCAGAACTTGAATGCAGACAGACCTTCTGCATTTATGCATGAGAAACAAATCCAGTGGCATTTGGGCCTCTGATTAAAAGCCATCAAGGTTGTTTGCACAAACAATCAAGAGCAGACAAGGCCTATTCAATATGTACTGGGACAAGCTCAGCTGCATTCAGGCCTTCGTTTAGAGGACGTCAACATTGTTTACCCAAGTGCTTCAAAACGATCAACAGGGCATTCAGACTGGAATGGCCCCATCACGAAAACAGTTGGACAAAGGGGAACACTGATGAGGCGTTTAAAACCGATTACCAGCCATCCAGGTCGATGGGCCCAGATCGGTACCTTTTGTATGAGTTTCAATATGTTCAGATTAGACAAAAGAAATGAGCTGATCTGGCGGGAGATAAGGGCTACTGGGAAGGGTATAACTAGTCCCTTGGGAGGCCATTTCTCTCTCTCTCCTGCCTCACCTCCGGTGCCCTGCCTTACCATCAACCCAGCAAAAAGGACCGTCGACGAAGAGCCCATCCAGGGAAGTAGAATACCCGCAGTTACGTTTAAATTACTGGGGTATCTCTGCTTTGGGGCGGTGAAAACCTAAGACATTGGCAGGCAACAGGGCACGGAGCAGGCGTTTCAACATCCTAGACTGGTGAGCATCAACTTTCTGGCCCATCACAAGATAACCTAGATAGGTGTAAAGGGTGGGAATTAAGGGGAATTGCTAAAGTGTCATTCTAGTCATTTTCCCTCGATGTGTCCGTTTCTCCTCTCCCGTTAAGTGTAATTGTGCTGCATCCATAGTGATTTTCTCTGTATAGTAATTGTTCTGTATTTTAATAAACATTGGTTTTCTTTGCACCGAACCACTGGTCTTGTTTGTCTATATCGCTACTTGTAAATAAGTCCGGTGGTCAGAACCAAAGGGAAAGCGATTTGAACCGCACGGGGCTGGGGCAGCTCAGACACACGACCGACTGACCAGACACAAACCCCAAACCAAAACCCCCTACAGAAATGGCGAGCCAGCCAGGAGCATCGGCGACAGTATGCGATATGACAGACAGTGGTGCGGAGGGAGAAACCGCAATGGAAGAGAGGTTGTCCACTTATGTGTGCAGAAAGGTCAATATCGCCAAGAAATGGGTGGGCGCTATGTCAAAGGCCGAGCGTCCCATAGACGCCGCCGCCCAGTGGACGGCGAGTAAACAGCATAAGAGGGCAATTGAAAAGGCAGTCTGGTTAATGTGTTACAAGAAACAAGTCCAAGTGCTGGACAGTGTTGTAGTAGCACAGACTGCCAAGCTCAAGAAATTGGCCCTAGAAATGCAGGATAAGGTTTTAGCGGAAGAGAAAGTGCTAGTGGCACTTCAGGCGTTAAGCCAAGAAAGAGCGCAGATGGCAAAGGAACACCAGGCAAAGGTAGAGCGCCTGGAGGCCCGGGCCATCGAAGTGCAACGGGAACACCAGGCAACGGTAGAGCGCCTTGAGGCCCGGGCCGGCGAAGCACAACGGGAACATCAGGCAAGGGTAGAGCGCCTGGAATACCAGACCGCTGAAATTAAAGCCAGCGCTAGGCGCAAGATGGAGAACTTGAAATACCAGGTCAGAGAGGCGAGGGGCAGCAAGATAAGGCTGCAGGACACGATTTGCGACCTCACCCTAGAATTAAAAGAGCAGGAGGAGAAAGTAAGGGAGGTAAAGGCAGCATCCAAGCTAGCCTGCGACTGGGGGTTCGATGAGGCAGATCATGGGCCCTGTAGGGAGGAGATAGAAAGCTTGGGCCTAGCCTTATCGAGGGCAAAGGGCATGGTATGCCTCATCAGCCCGAAGGCGGGCCAGTCGGACTTTACCGGCAACCCAAACAGAACCGTCCCACAGGCAGCACCCAGAACAAATTTGGCTAGGGAATCAGAGGTCCCATGGCCGCCACCCATAGCTCCGAGTTTTCAGGAGTTCTGGCAGCAAGGGGGGGTGGAGGATGAAGTGGTAGGGGAAGCACAGCAGGCCCCGCTAGATAGGCCGGGACCAGGACCGGTGTAACCCCTCCGACAACAGAGGTACACAGCCCGCCTGTTGATGACGAAGACCCAGGGGCCATCCAAAATCAGTTTGTGGTGCCGCATGGCACCCAACAGCTCAGGGCCATGGTTAGTCACATCCCCAAGCTCACCGTAAAGGGAGACCCCTCTCTGCACTTCAGGGAGCTAGAACAGGCAGCGTGCGTTAATGACTGCGATGACGCAGAGCAAGCTAAGATGCTGCTGTTTTCTCTGGGGAGTGATCTCCTCCAGACCCTATCTGATGAATGTAAAAAGGGGCAGAAAGATTATGAGGATTTGAGGAACGAGATATTGGAGGCCATGTGACTCAATGACGGTAGTCCATTCGCCCGGGCGGAAAAAACGGTACAGCTCCCAGGGGAGTCCCCGCAGGCGTTCGCAGAGAGGCTGTGGCCAGTCTACCGGAGCGCATGCCCGGGAATGCCAGCGTGGACATTACTGAACCAAGTCCAATTGACCCACTGGCTCCGTTGTCTAATGACAAACTGCCTGCCCCAAATCCGAGCCCAGGCTGCGGCCTGGTTTGACCCCCGAAACCCCCAGGCCACCGAAGAAACGGTGATCCGCCAGCTCACGGAAGCGTTTAGGAATATGAGGGGTATCGAGACACCCCAACCCAAAGGAAAAGTCCATGAGGTTAAACCTGGGGGCCAGAATAAGAAAGAGTGGCACCAGGAGGGGAACCGTCCCTCCCAGACTAAGTTAAACTGTTATGGGTGCGGGAAGGATGGCCACTGGCGCAAGAATTGTAAAAATCCATGGAAAGACAAAAAAGTAAAGAACTCCACAGCCCCAGCCCAGAAGGCAGAGACGGAAATTGCTTCCGCTGCGATCGAGTCATTTTTAGAGACCATGCGATCTCTTATGACCAGCTAGGGGAAAATAGCAGCCACCACCAGTGCTTTGACCCCGTCTGCCCCATCCCACTCCCAGCAATGACTAGAACCAGCGCAGCCTGTCGACCTGTGTCCCCGTGAAAATGCTGAGGGGAGCAGGCCCTATGTTAAGATGGGGGTGAAGACGGTGCAGGGGAGATATTCAGTGGACACTGGAGCTTCCAGCACGGTGGTCCATTCGGAAGACCTGACCAATTCACCCCGGTCTAACAAGGTCCCATTTAGCTTAATGGGATCCACAGGGAATGAGCAGTCTGGGGAAAGGTCAAAACCTTTGGCCATAGATTTAGGATCCCTCCATACCACGTGGGAGGGTAACCACAAGACCGACGAGGTGGCCAAGCAGGGGGACAGGGAAGGAGAGTTCTGGGACCCCTGTAGAGCAGGCGCGGTAGCAGCAATCCGGGACAAGGGAGGCACACAGGGGTAGCTTTGGCCCCGGACCAAACGCAGGTCCAAGCCTAAGATTCCACCTTTAAGGCCGCCCTGGTAAGGAGAAAGAATTTAGAACAGGGCTACTGGCAGGCTGCTAGTTATATTAAACAATGTAAGTTGTTTAAACCCGAAAAGAAAGAGCAGCCAGTTGGGACAAGGTCTGAGGATAGAGATCCTCAGCCCACAGCGGGTACAAGCTCACAGGCTGCACAGGCAGGCGCTGTGGCTTGTGTCAGGGGAGGAGCCATTCCGCCCACCGTTCAGGACACTCCCCCAATCCTCTGGGATTCAGATGGGGAGGAGTCCGAGCGTGAGAATCCCGCCCCCGACCCAGGGTTGGAACCTGGGGGCGGAGACTCACAGCCTGCTGCAACAGGCGGCGAAAGGTTACCTGCCCTCAGCCCAAGTTTGGGAGAGCTGAAACCTAAGGGAGAGGACCCCCAGCCAGCGGTCGTGGAAAACCCACAGACCGCGCTAGCAAAGGCTGCGTTCCGAGCCAAAGGTCCACCCGCCAAGAAAACCCCACGCGTAGCCCTCCCTATAAGGTCCCCTCGGACACCCCAGCCCAGAAAGGTATGGTCACCGACTCCCCAGCTTAAAACGACAACCTCCTGAGTTAAAGAGAAGTCAGAAGACAAAGGTCCCCAGCTAGCAGCTACAGACTGCAAGGGACCGGAAGTGCAGGTCAGTGCAGCCACGCCGCAGGGAGCAGCCTGCAACAGCCCAAGCAGGGATTAGGCTGGCCGCCCGGAGATGGGCAGTGGATGTATATAGTTTTAGGTAGTTTAAGTTTTAATAGTGTTAAGTTTAGAGTGTTTAATTAATTCTCATTAAGGTGATGGTTAGTTTTAAGTAATCTGCTCAGAGTGTGTACATTTGAGTCGAGGTCGCAAGACCCGACCATGCTTCACCCAAGCCAGCGAATCTCTAGGGAACCTGGCTGTGTGCTTCGATATCTGTTACAGGAAAATTTACAGAATGAAGGGGGGCATAATCCTACTCGCCCTGATAGGACTGAGCTTCGGAAGGAGAGATGACGTGGAGGATTCCCACCTCTATGGGTGCTCCGGAGACACAGCACTGATAGCGATCGATGGGAGCGGCGAACGGGATGCAGAGGAGAATTTTACCAATTATGGGGATAGTTGTAAGAATGCCGGTCACGGGCGGGACGGCCCGACCTGCACTGGCATACAGGGTGGAGAACATTGGAGTCATTCAAGGGGGTGCACACATTCGTTTTACAGCGGTCCCGCCCTATGTCATGAAGTGGGAGCACGCTTTGATGGGTACTGACCTCTCGGGGTGCCGTAGCCGGGGAGCACACATCATCCTGTGTCCCCAGCACTTGAATGCCTATTCGAAACCACAATGCGGGTTCAGAGCTGCTGACGCAAAACCTATAAATTGTACCATAGAAGCCATGGCACAAGGCCATGTTCCCCCACAGGTAGCATATATAGGAGGTGGGACATGTTGCGTCACCACAGGAGCGTCTCACTACCAGCACGGACAGCACAGCTGGTGCGCGGTGAGTGACAGCAGCTTCTGCTTCAAACCCAAGGCAGAAGTTCAAGTGGCACAGATACGAATTGTCCCCATTCCTGAACTGTCCACTGTTCACCTCACTGTGGAGGAGAGTTTTACCCACCTCCAGAAATATGTCGCCCATTTCAGTTACCCAATTCCCCCTCTCCCAGAGCACCTTACCAAATTATTAAAAGCCATTCTAGTATCACAAAAGCACTTCTACACTTTGGAACAGAAGACTGTACAGATAGGGGCTGACATTTTAGATATTACGACTCCGCCCTGGTGGGACATTTTTGAAAGTATCGAGTTCCCCTCCTGGATTCGAATGGCGTCCCACATCTTAGTAGTCTGTCAGCTAGGGATCGTCCTCTACCTGGTTTGTGTCCAGTGTAGGAGAAAGGGTCCCGGGGTAGAATTTAAAGCGAAAAGGTTGTGGAAGGACCAGTATGCCCAGGTGGAAGAAAAAACACCCGTGTGAGCTTTGTGTCGTATCACTACCGAGTGATGGCAGACTCGTTTGTTATTTTTAATAAAGCTCGTTCCTTCCATTCATTAATTTTAATAAATATGGTTTTGGTCTGATGTTGATTTTATTAAAGATTGTGTGTTGTAATAAAGTTTTATGATGTCCCAAGTAGTGCAGGGGTGTTGGACCCCCTCCGTGCTTGGATTATTGTAACAGATCATATTTGCTATCGATAGATGCTTGCCGTGCACTGCGGTTTTCTCCAAGTAAGGAGAATGTATGTGTCAGGGGATAGTGGATAGATAAATATAGGGGAAGGTTGTTTGTGGGGGGGTCAGAAATTACGCTCACCTTGATTGGACACTTCAAGCAAGTTTCAGTATCCTAGGGGGGACTGAAAGGATTCGCAAATTTCATGCCTCCCCCGAGGATTTACTTTTGGCTTATTAAAGAAGCCCTGGTTGGACTGAGTTTGGAATCCAGGGCTCAACAAGATGGCTGCAGTCAGCCTCATGGCCAAAGCCTGTAAGTTTCACTTTGGACTGACAAGCTTGTATTCTGATGACTGTGAGAAGGAACTTTCCAGAACTTGAATGCAGACAGACCTTCTGCATTTATGCATGAGAAACAAACCCAGTGGCATTCGGACCTCTGATTAAAAGCCATCAAGGTTGTTTGCACAAACAATCAAGAGCAGACAAGGCCTATTCAATATGTAGTGGGACAAGTTCAGCTGCATTCAGGCCTTCGTTTAGAGGACGTCAACATTGTTTACCCAAGTGCTTCAAAATGATCAACAGGGCATTCAGACTGGAATGGCCCCATCACGAAACCAAAGGGGAACACTGATGAGGTGTTTAAAACCGATTACCGGCCATCCAGGTCGATGGGCCCAGAGCGGTACTTTTTGTATGAGTTTCAATACGTCCAGTTTAGACAAAAGAAATGAGCTGATCTGGCGGGAGATAAGGGCTACTGGGAAGGGTATAACTAGTCCTTTGGGAGGCCATTTCTCTCTCTCTCCTGCCTCACCTCCGGTGTCCTGCCTTACCATCAACCCAGCAAAAAGGACCGTTGATGAAGAGCCCGTCCAGGGAAGTAGAATATCCGCAGTTACGTTTAAATTACTGGGGTATCTCTGCTTTGGGGTGGTGAAAACCTAAGACATTGGCAGGCAACAGGGCACGGAGCAGGCGTTTCAACATCCTAGACTGGTGAGCATCAATTTTCTGGCCCATCACAAGATAACCTAGATAGGTGTAAAGGGTGGGAGTTAAGGGGAATTGCTAAAGTGTCATTCTAGTCATTTTCCCTCGATGTGTCCGTTCCTCCTCTCCCATTAAGTGTAATTGTGCTGCATCCATAGTGATTTTCTCTGTATAGTAATTGTTCTCTATTTTAATAAACATTGATTTTCTTTGCACCGAACCACTGGTCTTGTTTGTCTATATCGCTACCTGTAAATAGGTCCGGTGGTCAGAACCAAAGGGGAAGTGATTCGAACCGCACGGGGCTGGGGCAGCTCAGACACACGACTGACTGCCCAGACACAAACCCCAAACCAAAACCCCCTACAGTATGATACAATGGAATGATCACGATGTTATAAATGTTCTTAATGTTCAATAAAGAATATAATTTTTTTTTAAAGTGGGTAGCACTCTCGCCTCTGAGTCAGAAGGTTGTGGATTCACGTCCCACTCCAGGGACTTGAGCATAAAAATCTCGGCTGACACTCCAGTGGAGTGCTGCACTGTTGAAGGTGTGGTTTTGTATGAGGCGTTAAACCGAGGCCCTGTCTGCCGTCTCAGGTGGACATAAAAGATCCCAGGGCACTATTTTGAAGAAGAGCAGGGGAGTTCTTCCCGGTGTCCTGGCCAATATTTAACCCTCAATCAACATCACTAAAGAAGATTATCTGCTCATTATCACATTGCTGTTTGTGGGAGCTTGTTGTGCGCAAATTAGCTGCTGCGTTTCCTACATTACAACAGTGACTACACTTCAAAAGTACTTCATTGGCTGTATAGTGCTTTGGGACGTCCTGAGGATGTGAAAGGCGCTATATAAATGCAAGCCTTTCTTTTTGTTGTAAAATCAGGAATATTGCATGTGTAGCATGTGAAACACAGAACTCTAATGCTTCACAGCTGTAGTGCTGCATCATTTCATGATCTGGTAAGAACTACCAAACCGTACATAATGTGGGGAAGCAAGTGTTAATTTCAGTTACATCTGGGTTTGACTCACTGTTGTTCAGTTGCGATCTCTGACATTTTACCACCAGGCCCACTAAAGAGGAATTTATTCCTGGTTTAGCCTCTCATTTTGACAGTGCCTTCTGCCAGGGTGACTCACTCTCACAGCCTCTTGTCTCTGCTGCTCCTCTTCCTCTTCCATTAGTATACAGAACAAGAGTATGCCCCTTCGGAAGACCATTCCAGCTGCTTAGTCCTTCTGAATGGGGGGGCGGGGGGGGTCTGAAAATTCTTAGCCGAACTGAGACTGGCAGCACTTTGGTTCAGTATAGTGCAGGTGTCAGTAAGAAAAATTACAAAAAACACTCAGAAGTTTGCTATCCAACTCCAGAAATCACAGTTACGCCAATATCAAGGGAGTTAGGGCTGTGCTGAGCCTAAATCTTGCGGTGTAAATCTACGCCAGCACATTATTCGCAGAAATCCGGGAAACTCGCATAAATTGTTTTTTGAATGGGGTGGGGCTATGTAACTGAGCAGCAGAGGGTTTCGGCGGCTGTACCTCAGAAACGACGACTACGATTAAGGAAGTTCATGTGTCACGATGTTTTAGTGTCCAACCAGCATAAATCCGTTGTGCGCGATTTTCCTCCGGATCAAATGCTGCAATGCCACCCTTATACCCTAATTATGCAAAAACTTTCCAGGACAATTCAGGCCATTATTATCATCTGCTGTGTGGTGTCATTTAGGTCATGAGGTAAGTTAGTTTACAATTTACGGTTTTCTCTCAGTAATGATCCTTAAGCATAAAGATAGATCACAACATTGCCACCACTTGCCATTTCTTTGAACTATGACTGAATATACCTTTTTTTTTAATGCAAGCGTTCATTGGGGTAGAAAGGGGAGAGAGACAGAGGGGCCTAAATTCATTAGCATAACCAAAGCGGGCTCAAAAATGCTGGTAACAAGAGGCAACTGACAAAGTGCGTTGCAATTCTGCAAACAGTCTGGGGCCGATTTTGCCAGCCCTGGGGAGGTGGGTATGGAGGCGGGACTGCCGGGAAAATGGCAGAATTTGGGGGCGGGTGCCCAACCCGCCCCCAAGCCATCTTCCTAGGAGGTGGATAGCCGTCCCGCGCCGGGTCCTGTCTCCTTGGAGGCAGGAAGGGATTGGAAGCTTGGACCTGGGAGAGAGCAGAGGCACGACCGGCGGCAGTTAAAGGCAGCGGCAGCGAACGAGGCCCGACCAGAGAGCTTGGACCTGGGAGAGAGCAGAGGCGCGACCGGCGGCAGTTAAAGGCGGCGGCAGCGAACGAGGCCCAACCAGAGAGCTTGGGCCTGGGGGAGAGCAGAGGCGCGACCGGCGGCAGTTAAAAGCGGCGGCAGCGAACGAGGCCCAACCAGAGAGCTTGGACCTGGGAGAAAGCAGAGGCGCGACCGGCGGCAGTTAAAAGCGGCGTCAGCGAACGAGGCCCGACCAGAGAGCTTGGACCTGGGAGAGAGCAGAGGCGCGACCGGCGGCAGTTAAAAGCGGCGGCAGCGAACGAGGCCCGACCAGAGAGCTTGGACCTGGGAGAGAGCAGAGGCGCGACCGGCGGCAGTTAAAAGCGGCGGCAGCGAACGAGGCCCGACCAGAGAGCTTGGACCTGGGAGAGAGCAGAGGCGTGACTGGCAGCAGTTAAAGGTGGCAGCAGCGAACGAGGCCCGACCAGAGAGCTTGGACCTGGGAGAGAGCAGAGGCGTGACCGGCAGCAGTTAAAGGCGGCGGCAGCGAACGAGGCCCGACCAATTCAACAGCAGAGGAGTGAGGTAAAAAGTAATCCAAGTGTGGCGTCACCAGGAAGCAGGTAAGTGATTGGTTGGTAAGTATTTCTTTTATTACAAGATTAAATTCTATGGTTTATATTTTCTTGGGTCTCTGTGGCGTAGTGGGGACAGTTGGTAAATAAGCACCCTAGAGTATATCTTTAACTGGTGGTATTGAATTAATTTAAATTAATTAAAGGGGTAAGTCATGCCAGGAGAGCCCAGCCCCGTGTTATGCTCCTCTTGCTCTATGTGGGAATTCAGGGATGCTGCCAGTGTCCCTGATGACCACGTGTGCCAGAAATGCATCCAGCTGCAGCTACTAACGGGCCGTATTGAGGCACTGGAGCTGCGGATGGATGGGTTGTGGAGCATTCACGATGCTGAGAGGGTCGTGGATTACACGTATGATGAGTTGGTCATGCCGCAGGGTAGGGCTGCACAGGCAGAAGGGAAATGGGTGACCACCAGGCGGAGCAGTAGAAGCAGGCAGGTAGTGCAGGGGACCCCTGTGGCCATCCCCCTTTCAAACAGGTATACAAATTTGGATACTGTTGAGGGGGATGACTCACCAGAGGAAGGCAGCAGCAGCCAACTTCCTGGCACCGGGGGTGCTTCTGCTGCTCAGGAAGGGAGGAAAAAGAGTGGGAGAGCAATAGTGGTAGGGGATTCTATCGTAAGGGGAACAGATAGATGGTTCTGTGGCCATAGACATGACTCCAGAATGGTTTGTTGCCTCCCTGGTGCCAGGGTCAAGGATGTCACTGAATGGCTGCAGGGCATTCTGAAGGGGGTGGGTGAACAGGCAGAGGTCGTGGTTCACATTGGGACCAATGACATAGGTAGGAAGAGGGATGAGGTCCTGCAACAAGAATTTAGGGAGCTAGGTAGCAGATTAAAGACCAGGACCTCAAAAGTTGTAATCTCTGGATTACTCCCGGTGCCACGTGCTAGTGATTATAGGAATAGGAGGATAGAGCAGATGAATGCGTGGCTAAAGAGTTGGTGCAGGAGGGAGGGCTTTAGTTTCCTGGATCACTGGGCCTACTTCTGGGAAAGGTGTGACTTGTACAAGTCGGATGGGTTGCACCTGAACCAGAGCGGGACAAATATCCTTGCGGGGAGGTTTGCTAGCACTGTTCAGGGGGGTTTAAACTAAAATGGCAGGGGGCTGGGAACCTGAGCAGGGAGACAGAGGAAAGGAAAACAGGGATAAAAGCAAAAGATAGGAAGGAGAAAAACAAAAGTGGCAGTCAGAGAAATCAACGGTTAAAAATCAAACGTGGCCACAGTAAATAATAATTCTAATAGGTCTAAGAGCGTTAAAAAAACAAGCCTGAAGGCTTCGTGTCTTAATGCGAGGAGCATTTGTAATAAGGTGGATGAATTGGCTGCGCAAATAGAGGTAAACGAATGCGATTTGGTTGGGATTACAGAAACGTGGTTCAAGGATGGCCAAGACTGGGAACTCAACATCCAGGGGTATTCGATATTCAGGAAAGATAGGCAAAAAGGAAAGGGAGGTGGGGTAGCATTACTGGTTAAAGAAGGGATTAATACAATTGTAATGAAGAATATTAGCTCTGATGATATGGAATCTGTATGGGTAGAATTGAGAAATACTAAGGGGAAAAAACATTAGTGGGAGTGGTATATAGACCTCCAAACAGTAAGGTGGAGGTTGGGGATGGCATTAAAAGGGAAATTAAAGAAGCGTGCAATAAGGGCACAGCATTCATCATGGGTGACTTTAATCTACATATAGATTGGGCCAACTAAATTAGTAACAATACTGTGGAGGAGGAATTCCTGGAGTGTTTACGGGATGGTTTCCTGGACCAATGGGCCAGAAATTCCAGGCCAGAAGCGTGAGTGCGGTCGGCTTACTCACGCTTCTGGCCGTTGGAAATGCCGGCGTTCAGCATGAACAGCGCATGCGGGGAACGCCGGCATTTCCAGACCTCGAGCGCGTGCGACTGCACAGGCAGCGCTTGCGCAGTGAACTTCGTGGATTTCATTCATGAAATCCGTGAGGTTAAGTCCTTAGAAGTTACACTGAAAAAAAGCAAGTGTAAAGTGGTTCATTGGCTGCGGAGGAAGATATATTTTATCGTGGAGCTTTTGAAATGCAATATTTTTGTTTGGGAAAGGGAGGGAAGTTATTTTAAGAAATTTTAAGTAAGTTTTAAAGTTAAAATTTTTTTTTTTTAAAGGGTTTTCAGAACGGTAGGTAGAAGGAACAATTGTGGCTGTGTGAATGGAATGTGAGAATGAGTTATGTATGTATGTCCACATATATTCCTTTACGTATATGTATGTATGTTTTATATTCCTTTACTATGAATGTATGTTTTTAATTATGATTTTCCAATAAGTTACTTTCTCTGAAAGTCATAATTAAATAATACATTCATACACATAAGTAAAGGAATATATACATAACACGCAAAGGAATATATACAGACATACATACTTTCAGAAGCTCCACGATAAGAAATATCTTCCTCTGCAGCCTCTGTAGCAACTGTACCCATGCTTTTTTCATGTGTAAGTTGTAATGACTGGACCTCACTGAAAGCATTAATGAAAGCGGCGAATTATACTGCGCACGCGCTGCCTGTGCAGTCGCACGCGTTCTGCCTCTGAACCCCTTCGTTCAGAGGACAGGAAATGCCGGTTTTCCCCACATGCACTGTGCATGCTGAAAACCGGCATTTCATCTGGCCAGATGCGTAAGTACCCCGACCGTACTAGCGCATTTGGAAGGGAATTATTGGGCCAACATTTTACATGTCAATAAAATAAAAAATTTAACACTTGCACGACTTGCCCCCTCGCATCTGCGACTGAGGGTCCAAGGAGGTGCATTGCGCAAGAGGTCATCATCGCACGTATCCTCACACTGTTCCCTTTGGGGAACTGTATGAACTGGTGGAAGGATTTATGGCCGTGATTAACGCTCATTCCGTGACCGTAACCATCTTTGAACCAGCCATTAGGGTGGTTAGTCCTATGGCGGGAGGGTTTTACGGGCTCCCACAACCCATCTGAGGGGGGGGGGGGCACCAACACCCACGGACGCAAGTATCCCGCTGGATGTCCACCCAGAATTTAAAGTTGGAGCTCCGACTCCACTTGCCGGGACTGTCTGGAGTGGGGTTCAAAACCCTACTCCTTCTGGCCCAACGGCGGGGATGCTTACTGCTACGCAAAAGGCCCACTCCGCACAAAAGGTGACACCCATACGTTTCCTGCGCCTTTTCCCTCCCCGTGACTGGAGCCCTATGCTGCCATTTCACGTAGCTAATCGGATTGGGCGTTTGTCATAGCGGTAGGATCCCCGCCGCTGGGCCAGATCAGGGTAGGGTTTCGAACCCTGCTCCAGACAGTCCCGGCAAGTGGAGTCGGAGCTCCGGCTCTAAATTCTGGGTTGACATCCAGTGGGATATTTGCGTCCGTGGGTGTGGGTGGCCCCCCCTCCTTGTATAGCTTGTGGGAGCCCGTAAAACCCTCCCGCCATAGGACTAACCGCCCTAATGGCTGGTTCAAAGATGGTTACGGTCACGGAATGAGCGTTAATCACGGCCATAAATCCTTCCACCACTTCATACAGTTCCCCAAAGGGAACAGTGTGAAGACACGTATGACGACGACGTTGCTAAATAAATAAATGGAATTAAAAAAATTCTTTTAGGGCTTTTAAAAGTCTTTAAACTGCTTTAATTCTCTTTAAAACTACTTCAGATTACTCAAAATAATGTAAACATTTAAAAAAGTTTATAAAAGTTACCAAAATCTTCAAAAAACTTCCAAAAACCTATTTAAACTGCTGCTTTGCATGTAAAAAAGCAAAGCAGCTTGACAGAAACATTGGGGGCATGTCCAGTGAAACTGAGACCTCAAGGGGCGTGTCTCACTTACACTGCACGCTCCTGGGTCCGCGCTGGCTGCACTCCTGGGCGGCGTGACGTCATACGCTGCCCTGGAATGTGCTTTCAATTTCTCCAAGTTCAGGCGTCCCAGAAGCTGATCGGCAGGAGCGCGGGGTAAGTGCAAATACGGGGCTTGCACGCGCTGCAAGCCCCGTTCTGGAATTTCTGGCCCAATATGTGGAGGAACCAACCAGAGATCAGGCCATCTTAGACTGGGTATTATGTAATGAGAAAGGATTAATTAGCAATCTTGTTGTACAAGGCCCCTTGGGTCGGAGCGATCATAATATGATTGAATTCTTCATTAAGATGGAGAATGAAGTAGTTGACTCAGAGACAAGGGTCCTCAATTTAAATAAAGGAAACTACGATGGTCTGAGGAGCGAGTTGGTTAGGATTGAGTGGGGAATGGCGCTCAAAGGGTTGACGTTGGATAGGCAATGGCAAACATTCAAAGACCGAATGGATGAGCTACAGAATTTGTTCATCCCAGTTTGGCATAAAAATAAAACAAAAAAGGTGACTCAACCGTGGCAAACAAGGAAAATTAGGGATAGCATAGGATCCAAGGAGAGGACATATAAATTGGCCAGAAAAAGCAATAATCCTGAGGATTGGGAGCAGTTTAGGAGTCAACAAAGGAGGACAAAGGGATTAATTAAGAAAGGGAAAATAGAATATGAGAGTAAGCTTGCAGGGAACATAAAAACCGACTGTAAAAGCTTTTATAGATATGTGAAGAGAAAAAGATTGGTGAAGTCAAGCGTAGGTCCCTTACAGTCAGAATCAGGGGAATTTATAATGGGAAACAAGGAAATGGCAGAGCAATTAAATACATACTTTGGTTCTGTCTTCACAAAGGAGGACACAAATAACCTCCCAGAGATGCCGGGGAACATCGGGTCTGATGAAAGAGAGGAACTGAAAGAAATCAGTATTTGTAGGAAAATGGTGTTAGGAAAATTGATGGGACTGAAGGCCGATAAATCCCCAGGGCCTGATGCTCTACATCCCAGGGTACTTAAGGAAGTGGCCCTAGAGATAGTAGATGCATTACTGGTCATCTTCCAGAACTCGATAGACTCTGGAACGGTACCCATGGATTGGAGGGTAGCTAATGTTACCCCACTATTCAAAAAAGGTGGTAGAGAAAAAGCGGGGAATTATAGACCGGTAAGCCTGACATTGGTAGTGGGGAAAATGCTAGAGTCTATTATAAAAGATGTAATAGCAGAGCACTTGGAAAGCAGTGACAGGGTCGGACAAAGTCAACATGGATTTACAAAAGGTAAATCATGCTTGACTAATCTACTGGAATTTTTTGAGGATGTAACTGGTAAAATAGATAAGGGAGAACCAGTGGATGTGGTGTATTTGGACTTTCAGAAGGCTTTCGATAAGGTCCCACATAAGAGATTAGCGTGCAAAATTAAGGCACATGGGATTGGGGGCAAGGTACTGACTTGGATAGAGAACTGGTTGGCGGACAGAAAGCAAAGAGTTGGAATAAACGAGTCATTTTCTGAGTGGCAGGCAGTGACTAGTGGGGTACCGCAAGGATCAGTCCTAGGACCCCAGCTGTTCACAATATATATTAATGATCTGGACGAGGGAATTGGATGTAATATCTCCAAATTTGCAGACGACACAAAGCTGGGCGGGAGGCTAAGCTGCGAGGAGGATGTCGGGAAACTCCAGTATGATTTGGACAGGTTGGGTGATTGGGCAGAAACATGGCAAATGCACTTTAATGTGGATAAATGTGAGGTTATCCACTTTGGTGGCAAAAACAGGAAGGCAGATTATTATTTGAATGGCAATAGATTGGGAGAAGGGGAAGTGCAAAGAGACCTGGGTGTCCTTGTGCACCAGTCGCTGAAGGTAAGCATGCAGGTGCAGCAGGCGGTTAAGAAGGCAAATGGTATGTTGGCCTTCATAGCAAGAGGGTTCGAGTACAGGAACAAGGATGTCTTGCTACAGTTGTACAGGGCCTTGGTGAGACCGCACCTTGAGTATTGTGTGCTGTTTTGGTCACCTTACCTGAGGAAGGACGTTCTTGCGATGGAGGGAGTGCAGCGAAGATTCACCAGGCTGATACCTGGGATGGCAGGAATGACGTATGAGGAGAGATTGTGTCGATTGGGCTTATACTCACTGGAGTTCAGAAGATTGAGAGGGGATCGCATCGAAACCTATAAAATTCTGTCAGGTCTGGACAGACTAGGTGCAGGAAGGATGTTTCTGATGGCTGGGGTTTCCAGAACCAGGGGTCATAGTCTAAGGATAAGGGGTAAGCCATTTAGGACTGAAATGAGGAAGAATTTCTTCACCCAGAGAGTGGTGAACCTGTGGAATTCTCTGCCACAGAGGGCGGTGGAGGCTAGTTCATTAAATATATTCAAGAAAGAGTTGGATATATTTCTTAAAGCTAAAGGGATCAAGGGATATGGGGAAAAGGCAGGGACAGGGTACTGAATTTGGATGATCAGCCATGATCACATTGAATGGCGGAGCAGGCTCGAAGGGCCGAATGGCCTACTCCTGCTCCTATCTTCTATGTTTCTATGGCCTAGAAATTGAGTGGGCTTAGCGCCCAATTAGTGGCGCTAGAGGGCCTTGCGCCGGACTTATAGCCGTTTTGCAAATTGACTTGGGCCTTACCATCGGCATTAGCCGGTAGCGCTGCGCCGGCACCGATGACGTCATCGGTGTGCGCAGCGTCCCGGTTGCCGTGGTAACCCAGCCCCAAGCCCAAATTCAGTTGCGCCCGCCTCGCCCGTGGCAGGCGCAACTAACGAAAGTGAAAAGTGTTCTTACACGCCTTTGCGCCGGCGCATAAAGGTGGAGCGGCGGCCAGCCGCGTTCCCGGCGGCCGCCTGCCCGCACCTCCCTTCCCGGACTCCTGCATCACCCCCCCCGCGGCCCTGATGAGTGTGTGCTGCGAGCCCGGCACTTCCCCGAGGTGCCGGGCTCAGATGTCGGGGGAATCCGCCGGACAGTTGTCGGCTGCAGGCAGCTCCTCCTTAACAGAAGGAGGAGGCCTGCAGTACCCCAGCCTGCTGCACCGCATCGGGTGCCGCAGCGGGGGATTAGCGCCGCAATCCTGCAGTCAGCGCCCATTGGGAGGCGCTGACACCCTCCAGTAGCGCCCGCAGCCGTCTGGGCGCGGCGCTACTGAATTTTTGGCGCGCGCAGTGGGACTTAGCGCCGGTGCAAAATTTCCGGCGCTAAAGCCCTGGCGCGGGCCCAACTCAATTTCTAGGCCTATGTTTCTAAGCCTATTAACTGCATGTTAACAGGTAGTTAACAGGCAGAAAATAGGATTATCCCCTTTTTTCCCTCACAAGTGCGGGCTTCCCGAAGGCTCCAAAACCCGCCAGTTCAGTGAGGCGAGTACTGGGTCTGCAGGTGTCGGGGGGATACAAAAGTGTGCTGTGAAGGTAAATGATGGGTGCAAGAGTGTAGAGGTGAGTATCTGAGGTAAGTGCAAAGTGTTTTTAAAAGTGTACTTACCTTTGTTTCTTCCTGCAGGCTTCAGTCGGTTTGCATGTGAGGTCTCTGACTTCCGTGTTACAGATGAGAGATGGCTGTTGCATTCACAGATGCAACAACCATCTAATTTCTGTAACAGAAACAAGTTTGATGAGGTCTTGAATGCAAGACCTCATCAAACTGCAGAGAATGTCACTGTTTCACAGCTTCATAGAGCTGTCAAACGATGAAAATTCATCTGTCTAAAATTTCTGACAGATGCAATGTCATACATTGACATTCTCTGCAACCAGCTTTCCCTTAATTGGCCTGCTAAGCCCGCTGGTCAATCAAGGGAAAATAGCGTGGGTTGGCCACAAATCGATCCGCCAAGCAGCAGTCCCACCTCCAACGTGCCCCCATTAACAAAATCGCCCCCTATGTGTGATCCTGATAGAAGCAAACATCCGACTAGGGAACCAATGTACTGGGTCTCTTTGAGCAACTAAGGGCTTTGCAAATATATTGTATAAATCTAAAATCTGTTCCAAGAAGAAGAAACTGTTCTCTTTGGCTTTACTGACACTTCCCCTTTTCCTGCTGTTTTCTTCTGGTTGGTGCTGTGTTTTCTCTCTGATTTGTATTTTGATAGATGTCACACTGGCTGCGGTTTACAAGACGATGACACTGATGTCACAGTCTGGCAATGCCATCCTGATATTTTAGCAGCATGATACATATCTAATGATATACTGGTACAGTGGCATGAAATGCTTTGACAATATTATTTATAGCATGATTAGCACAGCGTTATGGCCACAATGCAGCACAGAAAAATGTCAAAGGCCTTGAACACAAATTAGAATATAATATAAACAATTCAATATCATAAAATAAGCAACATTTATTGAGCATGAGATGAAAAGAAGCAAGACTCAGGCCTCAAAACTTCCAGAGATATAACTTCCTCCCCCCGGCAGAAACTGAGGGAGGGGGGTGTTGGGGGAAGGGTGGGGGGGTGGTGTGGTGCAGTTAAAATGGAGCAGAAGACATACCTGCTGGCCTCCCACCCCGATCCTGCCAATTGCTCGTTTAAATTGCAGACCCCAAGGACACCACCTGAAGCTTGTTTCATTATGCAGATCAGGTATCGATGATGTCATCAGTACCCTACTGCAATGCTAACAGCCCCTGTCCTCCCGCCGGGATAAACCTGCTGGGAATAGGAGCTGGGTCCTGGTCCTAACAAGGTGGGTTTTTGAAAAAAAATGTTGTACTTTCCTTGTGGGCCAGGTGGAGCAGGAGTAACTCCCCCCCTGCCCTGGGCTTCTAACCCTCCCCAGACCACAATCGACACCAGGCCTCCCCTGACTACTTACGTTATACTTTTTAAAATTCACTCATGGGATGTGGGCATCGCTGACAAGGCCAGCATTTATTGCTTATCCCTATTTGCCATTGAGAAGGAGGCGGTGAGCCACCTTCTTGAACCGCTGCAGTCCGTGTGGTGAAGGTGACTCCCACAGTGCTGTTAGGGAGGGATTTCTTCATATACTTCATATATGGGAGACCATTCCCTGGAAATTTTTGAGGATGTAACTGGTAGAATAGATAAGGGAGAACCAGTGGATGTGGTGTATTTGGACTTTCAGAAGGCTTTCGATAAGGTCCCGCATAAGATTTAACGCACATGGGATTGGGGGTAAGGTACTGACTTGGATAAAGAACTGGTTGGCAGACAGGAAGCAAAGTTAGAATAAACGGCTCTTTTTCCGAGTGGCAAGCAGTGACTAGCGGGTTACCACAGGGATCGGTCCTCGGACCCCAGTTATTCACAATATATATTAATGATCTAGACGAGGGAACTAGATGTAATATCTCCAAGTTTGCAGACGACACAAAGCTGGGTGGGCATGTGTGCTGTGAGGAGGATGCCGAGAAACTCCAGTATGATTTGGACAGGTTGGGTGATTGGGCAGAAGCATGGCAGATGCAGTATAATGTGGATAAATGCAAGGTTATCCACTTTGGTGGCAAAAACAGGAAGGCAGATTATTATCTGATCGGCAATAGATTGGGAGAAGGGGAAGTGCAAAGAGACCTGGGTGTCCTTGTGCACCAGTCGCTGAAGGTAAGCATGCAGGTGCAGCAGGTGGTTAAGATGGCAAATGGTATGTTGGCCTTCGTAGCGAGAGGGTTTGAGTACAAGAACAAGGATGCCTTGTTGCAGTTGTACAGGGCCTTGGTGAGACCACACCTTGAGTATTGTGTGCAGTTTTGGTCGCCTTATCTGAGGAAAGATGTTCTTGCCATGGAGGGAGTGCAGCGAAGATTCACCAGACTGATACCTGGGATGGCAGGAATGACGTATGAGGAGAGATTGGGTCGATTGGGCTTATACTCGCTGGAGTTTAGAAGAATGAGAGGGGATCTCATTGAAACTTATAAAATTCTAACAGGACTAGACAGACTGGATGCAGGAAGGATGTTCCCGATGTCGGTGGAGTCCAGAACCAGGGGTCACAGTCTAAGGATAAGGGGTAAGCCATTTAGGACAGAGATGAGGAGGAATTTCTTCACCCAGAGAATGGTGAACCTGTGGAATTCTCTACCACAGAAGGCAGTGGAGGCCAATTCATTAAATATATTCAAGAAGGAGTTGGATATATTTCTTAAGGCTGAAGGGATCAAGGGATATGGGGAGAAAGCAGGGACAGGGTACTGAATTTGGATGATCAGCCATGATCTCATTGAATGGCGGAGCAGGCTCGATAGGCCGAATGGCCTACTCCTGCTCCTATCTTCTATGTTTCTATGTTTCTCAGGTCCCCGGCATCATCCCCCCTGCCTCCTGAAATTCCGTTCCCAGTTGCTGGCCACCTCATTCCTGCCGGATTTGGGCGGGAGACCATCCTGCAGAATGTTAATGGGGCTTAGCCATCAAAATGGGCTGGGTTTCCCCACTACCATTCTCGCTCGGGAGTTAATATTGACCCCAAAAAGTCCAGTGGTTATTTCAGTTAGTCCCTGAATTGATTGAGAAATGTTAATTAAAATGTATCAATGAAAAAAATAAAAACTCGGTACAAAACAAAACAAGAACAACTTTTATAAATGTAGAAACTTGTGAAACTATGGAGCAAATGAACTCCAAAATTATAGACCTATATTGTATAAGAAACAACATTGGGAAAATAATATCACATCATAGATGTAAATGTTATTTAATAGAATTTAACAATAACTCAAAAAAGAAATCCTGTTACACGCCCATGTATCGATGTGTTTCGATTCCCTGATGCCATTTGTCAAGGAGCTACTGAAAATAGTAAAGTGCAAACATTTAGAAATAAAAAGAGATAAAAAGCACAACTATGGAAATCTTCAGAAATAAGTAAAATGCCAGAAACATACAACGGGTTTATCAGCTTCTGAAAGGGAAAATTAGGGTAATCTTTCAGGTGGGGGGACCCTTGGTCAGAAAGTGACGGTTCCCACCCATACCTGTCTTTCCCTTTCTGACAAAGCTTTAATTGCTGTGCTATAGTGGAAAATGAATGTGGTCATTGAAGATTACTTAACCTCAGTATTTTCTGTAAAGGGTTATTTAGAATTCTAACGTCCACAGTTCCACTAGTGCTGGCACAAGGAATGTACAGAATCAAGTGCAGACTTGGCAAGTCTGGCCTATTAGATAAAATGTAAATTGAGGCCAATTTTGTATAAGCACTTGATACAAGCAGTTCATACATGCACCCCACAAACCATTGAGCTTTAGTCTGAAATTACATTCCTCTTTCTAATGTTACACCAAAGAGATTGTCACTTGTGGAGTTCAAAGCTGCTTTTAGATATACAGACAGAAAAGATACTGATTTAACTAGGGACAAGCAATAATAGTAAATTACAACATCAGCATAAGACCTGATTGACTAGCTGCAACATTTAAGTTTTTTTTGATATCTAGCCTCTCTGGGTGCCAGTGCTTGTCTATATATTTTGATGCTAGGAAAGGATGTCAAAGCACTGAGGGAGAGTTGTGCCAGTGAGACGGAATGTCTCTCGGCGCCCTGCTTTAACCCTGCTGCCTGCACGTGTGCGGCTTCAGCTGTGTGGGTGTGTTAAAAGATTTGCCAAACCAGTTTTACATGTACGAAGATATTTGTCCTGGAAGCTGGAAGCTTTTAACTGTATCATTATGCAATAGTGCGACACTCGCTACGCTACAAACAGAATGGGGTAATTTTGACTTTGGATGATAGTGTAGAATGGGCAATATCAATTCAGTCAGCCGTAATCCATCTTGCCCGATTTCCTTCTCCACAATGCAAATGAAAATCAGGAGGGATCTATAACAGGCGGCTGAATCGAACTCGCCCATTTTGCACTATCACCCAAAGACAAAACCGCCTCCACTGGCCCTAACATTCAAACGGCTGGAGAGGAAAGAGAGTGGTGTATTGCCCATTGGGAGGGAAGACATTTGGGAAGTGGCTCAGCCTAACCAGTCTTCCATCTGCCGCTCCTATCTGCCACCCCCCTCTCCCCCACCAAGAGGTCATGTTTGGGGGCGTTCAAAGGGCTACCAAGAAACTTCTGTCCATTATACCCTTGTGATGCTCAAAGTGAATCAATTACTTTTCTTAACATGGCTGTTTGTTCCCATAGGAACACTGGAAAAAATCTGGCCCCATAATGTCATCAGTCCTTCCTGGGCCCCCTTTCCACCATTGGAGCATCACGGTGTCACTCCGAACTTCCAGGTGGCTGTCAGGTCACCTGCTTCAATTATAGTAATGACTCCATCCCTGCAGCTTGGAATGTCGTCCATGTCCATAGGCATGGGTAGCAAGGAGTTCCACTCTGATGCACTTCTGTCAGGAGATGGAGTCCCAAAAATTCAAGGCCAATTGATCCAATTGTCTGATTGACAACCCTCCCCCACAGCCCCTCATTCCATTATACGCAATCGACTTTTCTAAATGTTGATTTATGCCGGGATACAGTTCCACGGGTACTAGCAGTCCTCTGGCACCTCGCCCAAGTGGCCATTCTTCATGATCCTAGACATTGGCCAGAACTTCCAACTTAGGCAGGGGTATAAAACGGGCGATATTGGATCGGCCACCCATTATAAGCCCTGCCCAATTCAATGGAAAGGAAAATCAGGTGAGGTATATAACGGGCGGGAGATCAGATATGGTCCTTTTTGCACTGGCACAGTTAGCTCAAGCTTTTAGCTCTGATTTTAATTCACAGCCAGGAGTTGTGCGGGCGGAGGCCAAGGCGGACGGCAAACCACCTGGCCTTCTGCAGCATGTGGCCCGGTAGAATTTAAACCGATGAGAAGCAGTAGCTGGTCAGCAGGCAGGAGCAGGATACCTGGCTACAGGAGGCCGCTGCTGGGTCCCCGGCACTCGGATAAGTGCTTAGCATGGGGGTCAGGGGGCCTTGAAATCGGGACAGGGGAAGGTAAGTCCTGGGCAGGGAGGCCCAAAGATTCCTTGTGGGGCCTGTAGGACCACTCCTGCGCCTTCTAGCTCACAAGGTATCATTTTTTTAACAAACTTACCTTTCTGGGCTTCACACCGGCTTCTCTTGCCACTAGATTGGCCTAGCGGGGAAGCCACAACGGCATCTCCATGCAGACCTTCAGTTAAAATTGCAGTCGGATTCCAGTGGCATCACTGGGAACTGATCTTCAAATGTAAAGAAAGAGCCCACTGCCTTCCGGTAGGTGTCCCTCTCGCCTGCTCAGAAGACAGCGGGAACAGTGCAGGTAAGTAACTCAGGCCATTTTAACTGCCCGTCTGGTGTACACTGGGCAGGCAGGGCTAAAACCAGCCCTTTTATCTTTCTTAGGTTGATAAAGTGAGTAGCAGATCTTAGGGTGTGGGGAGAAAACAGGATTGTGCAAGTCTTGCCACACTGCTGAAGTATTGTTGGTCTGTTTAGAACTTATAGGCATTTCATGCCTAATCGAGACCGACCTCTGCAGGTAATCTCTGTTTCTTTTCCATGAATACCAATGATTATTCCCAGGTAGGGGGAAAGCTTGTGGTAGCCTTTTATTAAAAGCTACTGTCATGTGGAAAATATTGTTAATAAAACAGTTGTAGTCTGGCTCCTAGCTGCTGTTGACAGGAAAATTATGTCCCATGAGCCCAGTACATATTTATATCACATTCCTACATCTGAAAAAATAGCTACTTATCACTTTGCAAGGTATAGAAAAATAGCAGTATTCCAAGGGTAAAGATGGATCTAACATATCGCTATGCATTGCGTCCATTTTTTGAGGGCAAAACGAGCACACGTTGACAAATTTAGCAGTGGGACTGCCACGCCCAACCTGCGCGTGTGTTCAAGCTACTGCTACCTTTGTCATGCCCATTTCTTCGGACACCTAAAACAGGGGGTAGTCCCTTTGAATTTAGTAATGTGGGGCCTAAGGCCTGTTCAATGATCCCGCTGGGAAATGTGTATCCAAGGAGCGGATTAGATGCTAGGCCCACAATTGTGCAGGATTCCACTGTGACCCAAGCAGTGGCTGTCACCAACAAAAGGTAAGATATAATTTAATAACAAATGTATGAAAAGCGTTCCTGTGATGCCAAGGAAAAGTAGGAGCACTCTCTCATCTCCATAATCCTTGCTATCGCCCTCCCTCATTACTCGCTTCAACCCGCCCCCCCCCACCCCCCCTTACCTTCTGGCTGTTTTCGGCGAGCCAAGCAGCTTGAAGTTCATCGTCTGCAAATGCACGAGCTGCCTGTGGAGGTGCGAGAGGTGCCAACAGCTCATGGAAAAAATGTTAACGGCTCCCGAGGACCAAATTTTTCAACGGCATCGGGCCTCACTCTTTGAGCGCACGCAATCAGCTGGTTATGGACTCAAAAACAGAACATGACCAATTTCCACCCCATAGTATTCTGTTTATCTTAACACATTTCTACACTTCATAGGAACATAGGAGTGGAGTAGGCCAGTCAGCCTCTTGAGCCTGTTCTGCCATTCAATTAGATCATGGCTGATCTGTATCTTAACTCAATTTATCAGCCTTGGTTTCATATCCCTTAATACCCTTACCTAACAAAAATGTATCAATCTCAGTTTTGAATTTTTCAATTGACCTAGCCTCATTTAATTTAATTTGTCCCTATAAGTAAATAAAGTGCAATTCACTGAACTAGTTAAAAATTACATGAATTTGTAATTAATTTGTAAATGAGGAGCTGGATAATTACAGTTTTGCAAACTTTGATCTTTACTGGGCTGCTTTTTCAAACTTAAATGCTAACTAATGCTAGCTTGTGTAGAGTGTTAGTCAATCACTTTGTGTGTTGTTTAACTCCTTCACTGGTGGTTCTGTGGAAACTCTCAGCATACATTAAGTTCTGGCAGTAAATTGGTTTAACCATTACTTTCCTGTTAATTGGTGATAAGCATTTGACTAAAATTTCCACCGCTTGCATATATGGGACGCATAAGCTGGGAGTCATCCTTGGTGCTGGGGTTTTGGTGCTCTACTCATGTGTTTTCATGTGGTGCATCAAGTATTGGTAACAGGTTGCACGGTTTCATTTTATTTCCATTGCTGCACATGGCAAAGTCTGGTGATAATAAGTGCTATTTTGCTACCATTTTCATAACTAAATAATGTTAATCAAAAATGATAATAATTCTATCATCAACAAGATGTTATTGGTATGTGAGATTTATTTTTAAGTCTAAACATGTTAGGCTTTATGTACAACTGGTGGTTCCCCTTCCCCTCTGCTTTGGATACAATGGGGGCACGTTGGAGACGGGCCTGCTGCTTGTCGGGTCGTTGTCCTGCCTCCATCGACTTGTGGCCAACCCAAGCTATTTTCCCTTGATTGACCTTGTTAAGCCTGCACAGCAAAGGTAAGTGTGTTTGGTGTGTCTAAAGTGTGTAAAGAAGTTTAAATTACCTGTACTTACCTTAACAGCCTTTCTTCCTCACGTTTTCGGGAGTCCATCACTCAGCCGGCACTGAAAGCAAAATGGCTACGAGCTGTGAAAAGTGACAGCCTTCAGCTTTCATTGCCGGTGAGAGTTATAACTGAGTCTGTGTAGAAGGACTCAGGTTAGAAGTCAGACTGTCAGTGTTTGACAGCTTCAAACAGCTGTGAAACACTGATATTTCATCTGTCAACACCTCTTGACAGATGAAATTTCAGTCTGTGATGTCATCTGTTGCCGGGTGGCCCTTAATTGGCCAGCTGAGCCCGCTGGGCGGGCTCAACAAGGTCAATCAAGGGAAAATCGCGTGGATTGTCCAGACGTCGATGCAGGCGGGACTAAAACCCGAAAGTTGTAGTCCCGCCTCCTTCCCGACTGCTGAATGAAAATCGACCCCTTTGTGTTCTCCTCGTAGCCTACTGTCCCACCTAGCTTTGTATCATCAGCAAACTTGGATACATTACACTCATCTAGGTCATTAATATTGATTGTAATAGCTGAGGCCCCAGCACTGATCCTTGCTAGTTACAGCCTGCCAACCTGAAAAAGACCTGTTTATCTCTACTCTCGGTTTTCTGTCCATTAACCAATCCACTATCCATGCTATTATATTACCCCTAACCCCATGAGCTCTTATCTTGTGTAATAATCTTTTCTGTGGCACCTTATTGAATGTCTTTTGGAAATCCAAATATACTACATTCACTGGTTCCCCTTTATCTATCCTGCTAGTTATATCCTCAAAAAACTCTAATAATAAATTTATCAAACATGATTTCCCTTTCATAAAACCATGTTGACTCTGCCTAATCATATTATGATCTTCTAAGTGCCCTGATACCACTTCCTTAACAATGAATTCCAGTAGTTTCCCAACAACTGGTGTCAGGCAAACTGGCCTGCAGTTCCCTGTTTTCTTTCCCTCCTTTCTTGAATAGTGGTGTTACATTTGCTACCTTCCAATCTGCTGAGTCCATGCTAGAATCTAGGGAATTTTGGAAGATCAAAACCAATGCATCCACTATCTCTGCAGCCACCTCTTTTAGAACCCTAGGATATAGGCCATCAGGTCCAGGGGATTTGTTGGCTTTTAGACCCGTTAGTTTCTCTAATACTTTTTCTCTACATATATTAATTACATTAAGTTCCTCACCCTCATTAGACCCTTGGTTCCCCACCATTTTTGGTGTGCTTTTTGTGTCTTCTGCTGTGAAGACGGATATTTGTTTAATGTTTCTGCCATTTCCTTATTCCCCATAATAACTTCTCCTTTCTCAGCCGCTAAGGGACCAACGTTTACTTTTGCGACTCTGTTCCTTTTTACATACTTGGAGAAGCTCTGACAATCTGTTTTTATATTTCTTGCTAGTTTTCCTTCATATTCTATTTTTTCCCTTTTTATCAATTTTTTGATCATCCTTTGCTGGTTTCTGAAACTCTCCTAATCCTCAGGCTTACTACTATTCTTCACACCATCAATTACAGTGTGAATTCACAAGATTTTCTACATTGCAACAGTGACTACACGTCAAAAGTACTTAATTGGCTGTAAAGTGCTTTGGGACGTCCTGAGGTCGTGAAAGGTGCTATATAAATTCAAGTCTCTTTTTCACAAAGTGAATTCAGCAAAAGGCCATGCAGAGGCCCTCAAGTCAGGAGGAGGAAGAACCAAAGATTGTCACTCTGACCCGCTCTCATCCAGCTGGCACAAATGTAGTCACCTGCACAACACACAATACCTAGAACAAGGGGACGGGAAAAATTCAGTTACAGTGGAAGGAGAAGTAACTTGACTATGGGGCAAAGTTGAGGTATTGATTGGAGATGCCTGAAAATTATCAGTTACTTATACACAACTATGCTGATTTTTCAGATGCTTCATGCTGATTATTGTACTATGGATTTGAAAAGCTAACAAACCACGAGATTTGATGCTTTTAGGGTTGAGTTGTAATGGCTGAAATAGCTTGGGATATGTCCTATAGGGCCAGAGTGAACTAAGATGACAGTCACATCTGAATAGGAGCTGCAGATGTTTTCTGTCTTTTTGTAATTATGTTTGCAATCAGCGATGATAAATAATTTAGAAGAAATTCTGAACCTGTAGTTGTGTTCTAGTTATGGTAGATTTTTATTAAGCATATATAAAATGCATTGTATCAAATTCTGTTTTAACTGTAAAACAAGATGCTACAAAATAATGATTTGGTGTTTATTTTCTCCAAAGATAAAAGGTATTGCAGTGCCATTTATTTGAAAATCCCATGTATACAGTACATGTCTTTTTACTTAAACAGGTTGTTCCAATAGAGTTTTTGTTATCCAGTCATACATCACTGCCTAAATACAATTTAATAAAGTTGGTGATTTATATCCATATCCTGTTTCCTTTGAACACAAGAAAAACTGCTGTTCATTCTCTTTACATGTCATCTGTTTTTAAGTTAAAGCAAAACTAAACTCTTTAAGTACTTGCAGCTGATAACTTTTTTACATTAAAATATATATTGCGTTGATTGTAGATATAAAATACAATATGAGAGTAAGAATACAAGGATTGTTTATCCCCTTTGCTTCACATTTGCTTTCGTGGCTTGGTCTTTCACCAGTGGCTCTTCAATTCACTTCCATACTGACATCATTCTAGGCTCCTGGTCAATTGGCACAATATGCACAGCTAGCTTTCCAGGTCAAGGTACCATCTGGCCCTAATCCCAAGCACAGGTTTCATTCTGGACATTACTTTCTTCTGCCATAGTAACAACATGTGCGGTTACTGGATAAAATAAGAAAAACAGTATTCAAAAGTTCCTTGAGGGTGAGGATGAATCAAAAATTCTTTTTAGTTTTGTTCCACATTTTTGAAGACACACTGTGCAAAATGCATGTTGTTTTTGCATAAATGAGGATAATACATTTTGGAAGGAGTAGGAAGACAGAGGTCTTGGTCCATCCATGAGGGTCAATTCAGCAATCCTGAGCTCACAGTGGTGAGCTTCACTTGACAGGAGCGCTGGTTGGAGAGAGTGCTACAACAGATTCTCCAACCTGTGCTCCCTTCAAAATGCAAGATTCTATTGGGATACTCGATAGCCTATTTTACACAGATTTTCAGCTTATAAAACACAATGGTAGGGTGATGGGGTGGTGGGGGTGGGAGGTGGGTTGTTCTCAGTATCCCTGAATAAGGGAAAGAGAAAATAAGACAATGGGCCAGAAATTCGGGTCGGAGGCTTCCTGCGGGTGCAAGCCCCCAACCTGCACTTACGTAGCGCGCCTGCCGTTGTGCTGAGGGGTCGCGTGGGATTCCGATCCTGGGCCTCCTCCAGCTGCCGGCGCGCAGTGCTTGTGTATCCCAGGGGCGCAGTTAGTTCGAAGCGTCCCCTGGGATCACATGGGCCATGGAGAGCCATTTGTAGCAGGGAATCTCCATTCATAAATTTGACAGGAAGGCCTGTCAAATCTATGAACAGAGATCAGCCCCAAAACCTAACTAAAACTTCAAATAAAAAAATTTTTTAAATCACATTTTTAAAATAACTATAAATTACATAAAATAACTACTTTAAACAATAATTTAAATTTTTGAAAAAATTAATTACAGTTTTTAACGGGGCTAAAAATAAACTTACCTTTCTTTAAAGTGCTTAAAAATAATAAACCGGTGGAAAAATGTTTTAATTTTACTTAATTCACTACTTACCTTGTTAAAAGCAGGCCTTGCACTGCTTTTTAAATGCGCAGCTGCTGGAGACTTACCCTCCCGGAGAAACCTGTAAAAAAAATGGAAGTTCCAGGCGTACGCGCTGCCTCTCCGGCGCACGCGTTTGACCTGTGAACTCCTTCCTTCAAGGGAGCGGAAGTTCCGGTTTCCAGCGCATGCACAGTGCATGCATTAACCGGCACTTTCGTTGGCCCTACGCATGAGTACCCAGCACGTACTCACCTGTGGGAACCCGAATTTCTGGCCCAATGGCCAGAAATGCCCTTGGAGCTGCTCCCACTCCGCTGCTATAGCTTAGCTGGATGTGCGGCGGAAACATTGCATGCGTAAACTGGGTTTGCGCCACACCTCCGGAGAAGTTATGCTGGAACATCTCCAAGGAAAGTTCCGGCCAAGGTCTTGTCTGTTCATTACTATCAAGTAACCGCTGTTGGAAAGTACACTTTTGGATACTAGGTGAGGATAGGATCAGACTTAGCTGTGATGGCCCCCATGGTAAAAGGCTGCCACTGAAAGTGGGTTGGGGAAGGTCTTATGCCTGCTGGTCTCGGCCTGCTGTAATCCCAACCAAGAAAATGGGTCAGTGTCAATTTAGTGTGTCGGGTTGCCTCCAAGCGATGCTTCCACTCTCCACTGCTAGGGAGGGAAATGTTGTAGTGCTGGAGCAGGGCACTTGTTGCAGCATCTCAAGTGAATGGGGACAAATTTAAAGGGCAGACCACACCGCCTCGGCTCAGATAGGAAGAATGGCCACTGGGGCGAGCTACTGGAGGACAACCAGCATACAACAACATCTTCAAAGATAGCAGAGAGCTGAGGAAAGAAAATAAACTGAACTAAAAATGCAGGAAGGATATGAAAGTGGTGAGAATGGCCAATAGAAAGCCTTCAAGGAGAGAGCAAGCTAGCATGTAGCATTATACCACTCAATATTTTAAGAGTTTGCCTAGAAATTCGATATAGCCCCGTTTGGGGCGTTAGATCTGGTGAAGCGCTAAGAGTACCGCCAGCTGCGGCTTAGTGCCACCTGGCGCGATATTAGGTCGTTGCGCCCCTGATGGTGTTTGCGGCGGTAAATCAGGCGCTGCACGCGACTCTTAAGGCGCTAACGCGGAGGCGCTACCCAATATCGCTGCGGCGGGGCGCAGCGCAGGTGCTTTCAATAATCACTTTCCCTGAGACACACTGGCGCCGGCCAGCTCTTAAAGGGGCAGGTCAATTGGCATCACCAGACACACTCACTGCCTTGTAGGCCTTCAAAGCGGTGGGAGCCTACCTGTGGCGCACCAGCCTAGCAAGAAATGGAAAGGGTGAGGCAGAGGGCGGAATGCCTCACTGATGGGGCATTGGATGCTTTGGTTGGCGCAGTGGAATCAAGGCCAAGGAAGATGGTCGGAATGTGATTTATGTTTTGGACAGTCTCCCGGGTGTGAGAGGCAGTTATGTGTCAATGTATTAGTTTTGCTTTCTGTTGCCATAGCTTTCTCATGTTTGAAGGAACCACATTTTGTGTAATGAAACACTTTCTTCATTTACAATGGCCATGCCTGCTATTTACATGCATCTTGCCCTTCACAGGCTTGGGGGTATCAGGCCGGCTGCAGATCTGGCTGAAGCAGCTGGTACAGCTCAGTCACCACCTCCTTTCTAAATCGCAGCCTTCTGACACACTGCTCCTCCGGCATGTTCATGTAGGAAAACTGCTGTCGGAAAACCCTGCCAGCGTAAGGTCTGCTGTGGCGACGTCTGTTGGCCCTCCTCCGTCTGGCCATGCCCGCCCCCCTCTCCCAGCGTCTCAGTGCCCTTTCCAGATGATTCAGCAGCAGGACGTTCCCCTCCAATGCAGGCCCCATAATAAGGGCCCACAGGAAGGTTCCCCGTTGTCAAGGCTCACCAACAGCAAGGCGATGGTCAGAAGGCTGCTGTTCCTCTGCCAGCGTGGGCCCAGTGGTCAAATGGCTCTCAGTGTGCAGGTCAGCAACTCTTTGTAGCTCTCGAGGAAGTTGTGCACCAGAAATGTGTGCCGTTTTTAAACCACACCAGTCCCCTTTAAATAACGCTCCTCCAGCCCGAAAGCGACTTGGTAAGGCCCAGGAAAACTGTCACTAATAGCGCCAGGCGCTACGGAGGGGGGCGCCACTGAATTTCCCGTCTGGGGCGCCAAAAAGGCGTTGCACACTCAGATGACATCATAATTAGCCTGCGCCCATGAGCGGGCGCTAAGCGTTAGCGCCGGCGCTAAATGCATACTCAATATGGGGCGAGGCGCTAAACGCCTTGCGCCCCACCGGAATTTGGCTATCGCCCCAGTTATTGCCCTCTTTAGGCGCTAATCCCTGGCGCAACCAACCGAATTTCTAGGCCTAATGAGGGTCCACTTGTTATAATGGCTGGTGTAGGTTGTGAGTTAGCACTTGCATTCTCAAAAAACTCCTGAGAGGGAAAAATTGTTTTATTTATCAGACTCCATTTTGGACAGTCGTGTGTTTACAGTGGCGCATGGAAGGCTCTGATTGGGCCAGATCTGTCAGATGTTGCCCTGGCACTTCACCCGGCAATCTCTAAACTGGCATTACTTAATACTGTTAGCAAAGTGAGAAAAGTCCTGTCTTCAACACTCTCAATCCTAACCATAATATGCAATAAACAGTGATGACTTCATACTGATACAAAATAATGTTTATTTATTCATCTCCCTCTTAGCCTTTTAAATTTCCAGTGACATATCCATCCAGAACAGCTGTTGACGATTTATTTGTTCTTGTTCTCAATGGGGCAATTGGGAGACACATCACACATTCTCCTTACATCAGCACGAATTGTTACATTTTTAAACTAATAAGGAGAGCCAAAGATAAAAGTAATATTTGGCAAGTGTTGCACCATAGTTCAATTCATTCTTTGGCATCCTATTTGACCCTGAGCTGAGCTCCCGATCCCATATCCGCTCCATCACCAAGTCCACCGATTTCTACATCCATAACATCACCCGTCTCCGGCCCTGCCTCAGTTCATCTGCTGCTGAAACCCTCATCCATGCCTTTGTTATCTCTAAACTAGACTATTCCAATGCTAACCTGGCCGGCCTCTCACATTGCACCCTCCGTAAATTTAAGCTCATCCAAACTTTGATGCCGGTATCCTTTCTCACTGACCTATATGGGCAACACCTCCATTTTAAAATTCTGATCCTTGTTTTCAAAACCTACAATGGCCTCGCCCCTCCCTATTTCTGTTTTTCCTCCAGCCGTACCACCTACTGAGATCTCTGCTCTCCTCCATTTCTGGTCTCTTGCGCATCTCGATTTTTATTGCATCACCATTGGTGGCTGTGCCTTCAGCTGCCTAGGCTCTAAGCTCTGGAATTCCCTCCCTAAACCTCTCTGCCTCTTTATTTCTCTCTCGCTGAGATAACTAGATTTTTGGACTCTAGGAGAATCAAGGGATATGAAGAATGGGCGGGAAGGTGGAGTTGAGGTCGAAGATCAGCAATGATATTGAATGATGGAGCAAGCTCGAGGGGTCGTATGGCCTACTCCTGCTCCTTTTTTAAATTAATTCATGGGATGTGGGCATCGCTGGCAAGGCCAGCATTTATTGTCCATCCCTAATTGCCCTTGAGAAGGTGGTGGTGAGCCGCCTTCTTGAATCACTGCAGTCCATGTGGTGAAGGTACTCCCACAGTGCTGTTAGGGAGGGAGTTCCAGGATTTTGACCCAGCGACGATGAAGAAATGGCGATATATTTCCAAGTCAGGATGTTGTGTGACTTGAAGGGGAACTTGCAGGTGGTGGTGTTCCCATACGCCTGCTGCCTCTCCTTCTCGGTGGTAGAGGTCGTGGGTTTGGGAGGTGCTGTCGAAGAAGCCTTGGCGAATTGCTGCAGTGCATCTTGTAGATGGTACACACTGTAGCCATGGTGCACCGGTGGTGTAGGGAGTGAATGTTTAGGGTGATGGATGGGGTGACAAGCGGGCTGCTCTGTCCTGGATGGTGTCGAGCTCCTTGAATGTTTTTGGAGCTGCACTCATCCAGGCAAGTGGAGAGTATTCCATCACACTCCTGATTTGTACCTTGTAGATGGTGGAAAGTCTTTGTGGAGTCAGGAGGTGAGACCTTTGCCGCAGAATACCCAGTCTCTGACCTGCTCTTGTAGCCACAGTATTTATGTGCCTGGTCCAGTTAAGTTGGTGACCCCCAGGATGTTGATGGTGGTGAATTCAGTGATGGTATTGCTGTTGAATGTCAAGGGGCGGTGGTTAGACTCTTTCTTGTTAGAGATGGTCTTTGCCTAGCACTTGTGTGGCACGAATGTTACTTGCCACTTATCTGCTCAAGTCTGAATGTCATCCCGGTCTTGCTGTAGGCGGGCACGGACTGCTTCATTGATCAGCTAACATCCCACTTCTGACATTATGATGGAGGGAAGGTCATTGATGAAACAGCTGAAGATGGTTGGGACTAGGACACTGCTCTGACGATCTCCTGCAGCGATGTCTTGGAGCTGAGATGATTGGCCTCCAACAACCACAACCACCTTCCTTTGTGCTAGGTCTGACTCCAGCCAGTGGAGGATTTTCTCCTAATTCCCATTGACTTCAATTTTACTAAGGTTCCTTGATGCCACACTCGGTCAAATGCTGCTTTGATGTCAAGGGCAGTCACTCTCACCTCACCTCTGGAAATCAGCTCTTTTGTCCATGTTTGGACTAAAGCTGTAATGAGGTCTGGAGCCGAGTGGTCCTGGTGGAACCCAAACTGAGCATTGGTGAGCTGGTTACTGTTAGATCCGTGGTTCAGTGGATAAAGAATTACACGGATGCTGTACATCTGATCGACGTGGCGTCTCACAATGTTCTCCCCGACATCCACTGTGTACATTAATGGCCCCTGCCTTGTACATATCGTTCCAGGTTGCCACTACTCTGTTCGATAGTCACGGGCCAAGACTGGTTGCCCTACATTGAAGCTCCTTGTCAGCTTCTCGTTGATGTGCTGGAATTGTTTGTTCTCAACATTTCTTCGCACATTTGGTCTGAGCAAGTCCAGACGAGATCTCAACCTTCGGTTAAAGAACATCATGGCCGGGGTCTGGTTGGTAACTGCATGTGTCGCGTTTCGGTAGGCTAATAAGAAATTGTCCATCTTATGCTGTAGTGGAATTTCCTCGTCGCACATGGCCTTTATCGCCTTCTGAAAGGTTTGTACGAACCTCTCAGCCAATCCATTGGCGGCTGGATGATACGGGGCGGATGTGTAATGCCTTAACCCATTTCTTTTCATGAATTTTTGGAACTCGTTGGACACAAACTGTGGTCCATTATCAGAGCAGATCTGCTCTGGCAAACCGTTTCTGGCAAATATGGTCCGTAGGACTGCAATCATTTTCTCTGTAGTGGTTGAAGACATCTTTATCACCTCAGGCCACTTTGAATGAGCATCCACTGCTATTAAGGACATTGAGTCCATGAATGGACCAGCGAAATCAATGTGCACCCGTTGCCATGGAGAGGAGGGCCACTCCCATGGGTGTAGAGGGGCATGTGGTGGTGCATTTTGGACCTTCTGGCATCCTAAGCAGCTCTTAGTTAGGTCTTCGATTTGTTGATCGATTCCCGACCACCACACATAAGCCCTAGCTAGGCTTTTCATTTTCACTCCCCCCAGATGACCTTCATGTAGCTCCTTTAGCAATCTCTCCCTTAACTTGGGTGGAATCACCACTCTGGATCCACACATCACTGTCCCCTGGCATACTGACAGCTGTTCTCTTCTGGATGAGAATGCTGGCAACAGTGAGTCACCATGTGTTGGCCATCCCCTCACCGTCAATTCATATACCCGTGACAGCGTCGGATCATTGCGGGTCTCCTTCTCTATATCCGCGTTTGTTACTGGCAATCGTTCAATTATCGACGAATAAAATTTCTCGATAGGGTCCACTGCTGGTGCTTCCTCCACCGTAGGCAGCGGCAGGCGCGATAGCCCATCAGCGTTCCCATGCTGTTTCGTGCCTTTATATTCTATTTCATATTGATTCGCCCCTAGAAACAGGGACCATCTTTGTAACCGCTGTGCAGTCATTACTGGCACGCCCTTCTTAGGATTAAAGATGGAGACAAGTGGTTGGTGGTCAGTCAGCAAGGTGAACTTCTGCCCCTGCAGATAATGGTTGAATTTTCTTACTCCCCATACTAGGCTGAGGGCCTCCCTGTCAATCTGGGTGTAGTTGCGCTCGGCTGAGGTTAGTGACCAAGACGCAAAGGCCACTGGCCTCTCCAACCCGTCTGTGAATTTGTGCGACAGCACCGCTCCAATGCCATAGGGTGATGCATCACATGCCAAACGAATTGCTAGTGCTCGGTTGAAATGGGCCAACACCTCTTTTGATGTGATCAATTCTTTACACTTCTGGAAAGCTCGTCTACGTTCGTCATTCCACTCCCATGGTACCCCTGTTTGCAGTAGGGTGTTCAGCGGGTGTAGTACCATAGACAAATTTGGTAAGAACTTGTGGTAATAGTTTACCAGCCCGAGGAACGACCTCAGTTGTGACACATTTTCCGGTGCTGGAGCCTTGACTACTGCCTCTATCTTGTCAGGGGACTTATGTAACCCCTCTTCATCGATGACATGGCCGCAATACGAGATCTGTTTCTGGAAAAACTCGCACTTGTGGCGATTAGCTCGTAGCCCATATTCCTTTAATCTGGCGAGCACCTTCTCCAAGTTAGCAAGGTGATCACCGTCATTTTCGCCCGTTACCAAGATGGCGTCCAAATAACACTGGGTCCCTGGAATCCCTTGCAGGACCTGATCCATCGCCCTTTGCCAGATAGCCGGAGCCGAGGCTACTCCAAACTAGAGACCTTTATGGGTGTTGATCGTAAGGTAATGTTTCGAAGCTTCTTCTACCTCCATTTGCAAATACGCCTGGGCTAGATCAATTTTGCTGAAGCGTTTACCACCAGATAGCGAGGCGAAAATATCCTCAATTCGTGGAAGCGGATATTGCACCGTGTGAAGGACTGGGTTCAATGTCACCTTAAAATCCCCACAGATGCGGACCTTCTTTGGTTCCCCAGGTGTATTACTCAATGACCTCTTCATTACAGGGACGATGGGTATAGCCCACTCGCTCCAGTCCACTTTGGACAGTACTCCTGAACATTCCAACCCTTCCAGCTCTGCTTCAACCGCTGGTCTGATCGCATAAGGCACTGGTCTGGCCTTCAGAAACTTTGGGCTTGCATTATCCTCTATTTTAATTGTTGCTGTTATTACTTTTAGTGTTCCTAGTCCCTTCTGGAACGCTTCTTTTGCATCAGTTAGCATTTTTGACAGTTGTCCAGGTGTGACGTCGTCATCCTTTTTGGCCTCCACCTTCAGTGCCTGTATGGAATGCCAATCTAAATGTACCTTCCGGATCCACTCACGTCCTAGCAGTGGTGGTCCTCCATTTGGCAATACATATATATCCATTTTAGGTATTTCCTGACCTTTATATGTCACTTTCACCCTTATTTTTCCTTTGGGGTAGATTTTTTGCCCCGTATACGTCTTCAAGACAATCTCTGTAGCTTTCAAGGGTATGTGTGAAAATAGCCGCTTGTAGTCTCTTTGATTTATGACTGTTAGAGCTGACCCTGTGTCCAATTCCATTTCCACTTGGACTCCATCTATCTTGAGTGTAACCCAGATAGTCTGGTGATCCTCTATTTTGGTTACATTATGTAGTTTCAGACAACCCAGCTCCTTGCTTCCGGAGTCTGTGTCACTTTTCTGTTCATCTGAACCACTGTCCATCACCTGGTGTACCTTTTTGTACTTCTCCTGTGGAGATTTCTTACTGTTGGTTTTCTTCCCAGACCTGCAGACTCTTGCTATGTGTCCTGCTTTCCCACACTGTCTGCACACTTGGTCCTTGAACCAACAATCTTTCTGGTCATGTGTTGTTCTGCCGCAGCGATAGCACTTCCCTGTTCCATAGGTCATTTCGTTGGTGCCGTATTCTTGCGGTCTCCGTTGTATCTCTGCAGCGCCCCTTGCGGCTGCTTCATGTGATACTGCCATATTGAAAGCTTTGTCCAGCGTAAGGTCCTTTTCTGATAGAAGCCGTTTCTGGGTTCCTTCACTTTGTAGCCCACACACAAACTTGTCCCTTAACGTGTCTGCTAGTCCCGCTCCAAACTGGCAGTATTTCGATAGCTTGCGCAGTTCCGTTAGGTACTCAGCATTGCTTTCGTCTTTGTGTTGGTTCCTTTTATGGAACTTAAATCGTTCTGCTATCAGCAGCGGTGTGGGGCTTAAGTGGTCCTGTAGGATTTCTACTATGCTTCCAAAATCCTTGTTTACCGGCTTCTCTGGGGTTATTAGATTTTGCAGTAACCCATAAGTTTTTGCACCCATGGAATTTAACAGAACCAGTGCTTTATTAGCATCTGGCACTTCATTCGCCCTGCAGTACACCTCAGTACGTTCCACATATGTCGCCCAATCTTCGACTTCATTGTCGAACGTAGAGATACCGCCACTCTTCGGCATCCTTGGTTGTGCGTTAACTATCCCCAATGGCGCCTCCCGCGCTTCCCCTTCTTCTCCACTGGCACAAAATGGCGTCTCCCGTGCTTTCCTTCCTTCCCGTGCTCGCCCATCTTCTCCACTGCGGCTTCGCAAAATGGCGTCTCCCGCGCTCTTCCTTCTTCTCCGTGGCTCAATGGCGCCTCCCGCGCTCTCCCTGCTTCTCTGCGGCTCAATGGTGTCTCCCCTTGCTTCGCCCCGCGGACCCTGATCAGCCCGTGATCCCTGGCTGTGCTCTGCGCGTTCTTCTCTTGATATTTGTCGACGCTGCTCAGTCTAGAACCCAGCTGTTTCTTACCCTCTCTCTCTGCAGTTTGCAGTATTTTTCCTCGACGCCGCTCGGTGATCAATCCCCGGCTGCGCCCTACTCTCTTCACCCTCTTTCTTACCCCGTCGACGCTGCCCGGCTCTCTCTCTCTGCCGTCGGTCGGCTCCAGCCGCCGCTGCTCGGGAAGGGTCTGCTCTGGACCTGTCGTCGGTCTCTTACTGCTCGTTGTGGCTGGGGAACCAAGCCCGGCTCTCCACAGCCTCCCCAGCGAAGTTGGATCTCTGCCTGACTGCTGGGCGGTTGCTCGCGGTCGACGCCCGTGTTCCTGGACTCGACTATTTTTTTTTTTTCTTTGTTTAATGTTGCAGGTAGATTCGCATCAACACTCGTCGCCACTGTTAGATCCGTGGTTCAGTGGATAAAGAATTACACGGATGCTGTACATAAACAAACAACAGGTCTTTGCTGGAGGAGGGTCATCTCTAGACTGGAGTACAGAGGCATGCGCACAGCCTATATACCAGTGTGGTTACTGCCGGTACTACAGTATACAGGAGCTGTAAAAAGTAGTTCTGACTTAAAGCACATACACTACAGTTACTGGTGAGTAAGTGCCACTTGATAGCATTTTCGACGACACCTTGCATCACTTTGCTGATGATTGAGATTAGACTGATGGGGCAGTAATTGGCCGGATTGGATTTGTCCTGCTTTTTGTGGACAAGGCATACCTGGGCAGTTTTTCACATTGTCAGCTAGTTGCCAGTGTTGTAGCTGTACTGGAACAGCTTGGCTAGAGGTGGTGCAAGTTCTGGCGCACAAGTCTTCAGCATGAGAGCCGGGATGTGGTTGGGCCCATAGCCTTTGCTGTATCCAGTGCGCTCAGCCGTTTCTTGATATCACGTGGAGTGAATCGAATTGGCTGAAGACTGGCTTCCATGATGGTGGGGACCTCAGGAGTAGGCTGATATGGATCATCCACTTGGCACTTCTGGCAGAAGATGGTTGAGAAGGCTTCAGCCTCGTCTTTTGCACTCACATGCTAGCCTCTGCCATCATTGAGGATGGGGATGTTCATGGAGCCTCCTCCTCCCGTTACTTGTTTAATTGTCCACCACCATTCACGACTGGATGTGGCAGGACTGCAGAGCTTTGATCTGATCCGTTGGATGTGGGATTGCTTAGCTCTGTCTATCGCATGCTGTCTCTGCTGTTTAGCATGCATGTAGCCCTGTGTTGTAGCTGCACAAGCTTGGCACTTAATTTTTAGGCACACCTGGTGCTGCTCCTGGCACGCTCTTCTACACTCCTCATTGAACCAGGGTTGGTCCCTTGACTTGTTGGCAATGGTAGAGTGAGGGATATGCCGGGCCATGAGGTTACATATTGTGGTGGAATATAATTCTGCTGCTGCTGCTGGCCTACAGCGCCTAGTCCTTATGTTCTTATGCTCCTCCTTTAGGACACTCCATAGAATCTTTGGGCTAGAAATTCAGTGCATTTGCGCCTTCCATTAACGCCTCCGGGGGAGCTAACTGGATGCAAATGACTTTTCACCCAGGTGCGGCGCTGTTAATGACTCCTACTAAATTCAGCGGGAGTTTAGCGGCGGCGGTAGCCGGTAGTGCCCCGCTCCGCTGCACAGGCGATGACAACGTCATCACCATGCGCAGCACCCCGTTTTCACCCTGCCTGTAAAATTGGCCTGACCCCCCCCCGAATCTGCAGTAGGCGATGACAGCGACCGATTCAGGGGGCGGGAACCGAGCGGCAGGAGGCTCACGGGGTGCTATAAGTAAAGGGGAGGTGGTGAGCGGGGGGAAAAAATCGGCTGACTTACTTGTTGCAGCCCGTTGCGCCTTTCAACGCGGTGTCTGTGCCGCGATCTGGCCGCCCGGCACTCCTCTTGAGTGACATGGCATTCCACTCCCCAGTGGTCCAGGTAAGGGCCTGTAGAGTTGTGGGCTTGGGCACTCCCCTTTAATGAGGGGATGAGGCCTTCCATAAATTTAGCGCCCTGGCGATTTTAGCAACACAAAAAGGTCGTTAATGCATTTTTCCCTTTGACCAAGCTTTTGTTCACCATCATATATCTCCTTATGTGGTTCGGTGTCAAATTCTGTTTGATAACGCTCCTGTGAAGCACCTTGGGACATTTTACTATGTTAAAAATGCTACACAATGCAAGTTGTTGTTGTTGAGAAATCAGTCGAGGGCCTTATATCCAAAACATAACCTATCTTTCTCTTTCAGATGCTGCATGACTTTATGTGCATTTCTAGCATATTCTGCTTTTAATTGAAGCGTCAATGATTCTTGGTGACAAAGGGGGAGAAGAACAGAATTTGTGTGATGCAGATATTTATAGAAGTGCTTTAAATCTATCAATTTGTAATTACTAACAAACCCACTGGAAACATGTTTCACACATAAAAGAAAGTATTCCTGAGACCAGTAGATGGCATCCTCTAATCAGCTCTTTGAAAGTACAACAGTTACTTTTAGAACAATTACACGCAGAGTGGGATATAGTTTTAAATCAATCTCACAGACGTAACAAATTGCTCACTACCACTTGTATATTTTACTACTTCTGCTATGACAGTTTGCTGAGTCAGAGAGGACCACCACAATGCTCATTCAACTATAACTTAGACATGAAAGAAAACGTATTGAAACTTTTCTTATTTAAACAGGATGACTTCAGGCAGAGAATCATATCCAGTCCAGTAAAATAACTAGCAACTGAAATAGAATAAATATTCATATTCTCGTTAGACTTTGGATTTCTTATGCAATAAGCTGTAAATCACAAAGGATGTGCTTGAAGTGGATTAGTCCACTGTCTGCCCATTACTATGCTGTCTAGATTTTCTGTTCTCTATTTTTAACCATTAAAAAGCAAACTGCTCGGAGTATTAAAACATTACATCCACAGTTAGTATCGTATTCACTGCGTGGCTCAATATGCAAAAAAAGATTTCTGTCTGGTGCTGATTCCATCGGGTGTCTCTTGGTCCATGACTGTGAAAGAGGATACCATCCAACCTCGTTAGGGCTGAAAGTCAGTTGTTATTAAAAGGCCAGTGAAATCATTACACTGGGACAATAATGTCTGGAAAAAAATCATTGAACTTATTTGATTCCTTTATCCAGGTTAAAACCGTTATTTAGGTTTAAAAGGAATTGTTTTCAGAGAGGCACTATCAAACATTTCACCCAGTGCCTTGATCTTGATTTAATGAGACTGCTGAATGCTTATATCCTTCGTGTCACACTGTACAGCGCTGGGTTGGGCCATTAAGCTTCATTATTCTCCAAGAGCTTTGTGTAGGATTTTTGCTTTGAAGGCAACCTTATTAGAATCTTTTCTTTAATCTAACTTTTCCAGCAGTTCAATCCTGTTATCACACAGTTTTCGCAGGCATCTTCTTCAGGCATTAACATTGTTGTATTTAAAGACAATGATAATATATGCAGAGCAATAAGGAGAGTTAGACTAAAATTGTGTTTAGTAAGGAGGTGTGCAGTGAACTGAGACAAAGGCCTGTGCCAATCTGATTTGGATGGGATCAAAGCACAACAAAACCGTTGACTTCATAAAACTCAAGTTAGATGCAGTGGGAATGTAGAAAAATAACATAGAAACAATAGATTCAACTTCCCCCCACCCTCCCAAAAAAGTAAGTATCAATGTGACTACTTATGTAATCTGTGAATCAATGCTTTTACTGCCTGAGAATTGAACAAATTTGCTCTGTACATTGATATTATGTACCTGCTTTTTGCATTGTTCCTAGATCTGGATGCTGTGAATATACTTATTTTTGGATCAAACTAAACCACTAACATGAATGCAGTCTAGCCTGCCCATATCTAGCTTGAGCACTGCGCCTTAGCATGTAACACAATGGCTTAATGAAGTGGTCAATGTGACCGCAAATTAACAGCGTTCCTGCAGCTGGCCTACAAGAGTCAAGCTGCTTTGAAGCAGTGACTTTCAATGCCTTTAATGTTCCTAGAATATATTTACAGTGTGCTGATGGTATTATAAAGCCATTATTGCATGCTGCGCTGTGTCTTTTTTTAAATCAGAGCATGGCAGAACATCATAGTTTTCACTATGGTCTCGTCACTTGACTTTGGCAGTCAAGAAGAATTCGTTTGTGACTTGCAGTCCATCATTCTGACTGAAGATAGATGTTCTGAGGCAGACAGCCATGGTTATGGAAAGTAACAAATCTAAAAATTAAACAGATTAGAGTAAAATTGATCTTTGCTGTTCAGATATTTTGCAGTTGCAGTGTACATGTGTCTCTCTGAAATGATTGGATCACTGAAATCTATCCTTTGTAAACTTGCTTGAGGTGTGGTGTAACAATTTACACTACTGTAGTTGCCTGGCATATTTCATTCAGAGCTGTTACTTTAGGAACCAAAGTCATTTTATTTAAACAGCAACAACAATCAGTAAAATGTTTCAAATCAAAAAGGCACAGAGAACGCATAAAGGTTCAAGATAGGTTAGATCCTTTATTAAAATTTAAAATAGTGTGGCTGAATCATTCATTGTTTATTCCTCTTAGGTCCTCATTTTAGCTCTAAGTACAGATGCAGGGTGAAAGCACTGGCAACCAGCAGTGACAGGCTAATTTAATAGACATATATGTAGCATGCACAAAAACAAATAGGCCATCAGTTAGCAGTCAAGTTAACAAAAAAATAATCAAAGTGAAAGTAGCTTCTTGAAGATAGGCATTTTAAATTATTGGGCTGTTGCAGTGCTACTACAATGAAAGGGAAAAATATATTAATTGAGGGGCACAAAATTCACTTTGTATTTCAAAGGACTGGGTGATATCTGGAAACAGTTCACACATGAGTATAAATGATACCTTTATACTGTACTGTTATCCACTCGTCACCCCTTCTATAACCATATCTAATTTAATGTCACTTGTCCTAAAGTCCTAATTGTTTTTAGTAGAATCACATTCAGCTTTTACATTAACGTGCCTTTATTGTCAGTTTACACCTATTATGACTTTCATAGAGAATTTTCAAGCACATATTTTATACTTTGCGATATATTTTGTGAAGCAATTGCTTCCAACTCCTCCTAATTGGGCAATTAGAATGTATGGGGTGATTCCACAATCCTGTGTTTCCAAAGGGAAAGCGGCAGTGATAGGGAACGAAGGTTGGAAACAGTGCTACAACACTGTTGTCCCTTGATTCTTCAACTTGCCTTCCTGCTGGGAGTGTGGGATTTAGATATCACCCCTGGAAGAAAAATCTTAAGAGAATGATTAGCTTACTATACATGCATTTTATTCCAAATCAAGTAATGGCACCTTGAGATGAACACTGGAGGAAGAATTGCTATTGTTGTTGTCTATAGAAGAATAGAAAACACATTGGTCCAGAACTTGCGGTCAGTAGTGAAGCAAAGGCGTTCACCGCTGACCCTGAAGATAGTTGCCCACAAAGATCTCACAATCTTTTGGCGAGAAGTTTGCCGATGTGCAATTGAGATCAGTGTAGTGTAGTGTAGGAATCCCATAGCGTGATCTGCTGTGATGTCAACTGTAGTGTATGTAACCTGTACTACCTTAAGAGGATACCTTAAGGTGATGGACTACTTTTTGATGGCTCCTGTACATTGTAGTACCGGTGGTGACCACACCGGTATTTAAACCCTGCGGAGCAAAGTGTATCTCAGTTCAGCCCTGACCCTCAATCACTAAAAGACCTGTTTACTTACTTCTGTAGTCTGTGTCCTGTTATTCAGTGTAACTGCATTTGAAAACACAGACTCAACAGTGGCGACGAGTCTGATCTTACCTAGCGGCAGTTTTGCATCAAAGGAAGCTTCGTCCTCTGAAGCGGGCGTCGAACAAGGGCATCCGCCCTCAACATCCTGCTGAGCACTGCATCGCACGGGAGGCCATCGGGAACCCGGGTTGGTTTCTGGCCACGAAGTCAAACATCAGTGATCATCCCTTCGACGACAGCGGCGGGTAAGCCCGATCGAGCGGCACGGGGGGGGAAGTCGGCCAAGTTGTCAGTGGGAGAAGGGGAGGGAAAACGACAAAAAGGGCAGAGAACATGACTGCAGCCAGTGTCAGGGGCCGGGCTGCAATCGGAACAGAGACGCGCAGCAGCCAGAAAGCATTTATGGCCACAAGGACCGCGGGAGCGGCGGGGAACAAGAGCAGCAGCGCAGGGGAAAATAAAGGACCACTGGGAGGCGTGGACGGCAACAGTGCAGGAATCGCCATTTTGAGTCGGCGAGGGAAGAAGGCAAGCGCGGGTAAAGCCGCCAAGCGTGGGAAAAGCCGCCATCTTAAATTAAAAAAATAATAATAATAATATCTGAAGGGAAAGGAGAAACTCAGCAAGGATGCCAAAAACGGGTAACATCACTGCTTTTGATAGCGATGTGGAAGATTGGGCCACTTATGTGGAACGCACCGAAGTTTACTGTACAACGAATGAGGTACCGGATGATAAGAAAGCACTAACCCTATTAAACTCGATGGGTGCGAAGATGTACGGGCTATTAAGGAACCTTGTAACACCAGACAAACAGGTAGGGAAGAGTTTTGCGGATATTGTTACTATCCTGCAAGAGCATTTAAACCCCACGCCGCTGCTGATAGCGGAACGATTTAAATTCTACAAAAGAATTCAACTTAAAGAAGAAAGCAACGCGGAATTCCTAACAGAACTGCGCAAGTTATCAAAGTACTGCCAGTTCGGAACAGGACTAGCAGACGCACTGAGAGATAAGTTTGTGTGTGGGCTCCTAAGGGAAGGAACCCAGAAGCGACTGCTAGAGGAAAAGGACCTTACGCTGGACAAAGCTTTCAGCATTGCAGCATCCCACGAGGCAGCAGCACGGGGCGCTGCAGAGATACAGCAAAGGCCATTGGAATTCAGCACCAATGAAATGGCATTGGGCACAGTAAAGTGCTATCATTGCGGAAGGACAACGCATGACCAGAACCAGTGCTGGTTCAAAGATAAAGAATGCAGGCAATGTGGCAAACTTGGTCACATAGCGAGAGTATGCCGGTCAGGAAAGAAGACCAGCAGCAAAAAGTCATCGCAGGAGAAGTACAAAAAAGTACACAAGGTGACAGAGAACAGTTCGGATGAACAGAAGACGGATTCAGACTCCAGCAGTAAGCAACTGGGTTGTCTGAAAATATATAATGTGGGTAACACAGCAGACCACCAAACTATCTGGGTCATGCTTCAGATAGCAGGAGTCCAAGTGAAGATGGAATTGGACACTGGGTCGGCATTAACGGTCATGAATGAGCAAGATTACAAAAGGTTATTCTCGCATATTCCCCTGAGGGATACGGAGATTGTATTGAAAACATACACAGAGCAAATAGTATACCCCAAAGGAAAGATAAAAGTAAATGTGGTCTACAATGGTAAAGAAGGTCAGAAAATGGACTTGTATGTGTTACCTGATGGAGGTCCGCCACTACTGGGACGGGAATGGATCCGGAGAATAAATGTGGACTGGCATTCCATACAAGCACTGACTGTGGATGCCTGTAAGGAGGATGACGTCAAACCTAAACGACTGTCCAAAATCTTAGACGATGCTAAGGAGGTGTTCCAACAGGGACTTGGAACACTGAAAGGAATTACGGCAACCATCAAGGTTGAAGAACATGCAAACCCAAAATTTTTCAAAGCCTGACCGGTGCCTTATGCGATACGACCTGCTGTGGAAGCAGAGCTGGAAGGGCTAGAACGTTCAGGGGTACTGTTCAAGGTGGACTGGAGCAAATGGGCTACACCCATTGTTCCTGTCATGAAGCGTTCGTTGAGCAACAAGCCGGGGGAACCTGGGAAGGTTCGCATCCGTGGCGATTTCAAGATCACTGTTAATCCGGTTCTTCACACGGTGCAATATCCGCTTCCGCGGATTGAAGATATCTTTGCTTCGCTGTCTGGTGGGAAACACTTCACTAAGATAGACCTGGCGCAGGCGTACCTACAGATGGAAGTTGATGAAGCGTCACGTCAGTATCTCACGATCAACACGCATAAGGGCTTATATCGGTATAATAGACTGGTTTTTGGAGTGGCATCGGCTCCAGCGATTTGGCAAAGGGCCATGGAGCAGGTATTGCAGGGAATCCCAGGCACACAATGCTACCTGGATGACATCCTGATTACAGGAGATAACGATAAGGATCACCTCACGAATTTGGAGCAGGTGCTCATCAGATTGAAAGAATATGGGCTCAGAGTTAATCGCCAGAAATGCGAGTTCTTTCAAAAGCGAATCTCGTACTGCGGCCACGTCATTGACCAGGAGGGGCTCCATAAGTCACCTGACAAGATCGAAGCTGTTGTAAAAGCTCCTGCACCGGAAAATGTATCCCAGTTGAGGTCGTTCCTCGGGTTGGTTAACTATTACCACAAGTTTCTTCCAAATTTATCCACGGTGTTACACCCGCTAAACACTCTTTTGCAAATGGGAATACCATGGAAGTGGAGCGATGATTGTAACCGGGCTTTTCAAAAGAGCAAGGCACTGATCACCTCTAAGGAAGTGTTGGCTCACTTTAACCCAACGCTGCCTATTCGCTTAGCTTGTGATGCTTCTCCATATGGTAGCGGGGCAGTGCTCTCACATAAGTTTCCAGATGGCTCGGAAAGGCCAGTCGCTTTCGCATCCAGATCATTGACCTCCGCTGAGCGCAACTATGCTCAGATAGATAGGGAGGCTCTCAGCCTCGTGTGGGGAGTTAAGAAATTTAACCATTACCTGCAAGGCCAAAAGTTTACGCTGCTGACAGATCACCAGCCGTTAGTTTCCATTTTCAACCCTAAGAAGGGTGTTCCGGTAATGACGGCGCAGAGGCTTCAGAGATGGTCCCTTTTCCTAGGGGCACATCAATATGATATTGAATTCAAAGGTACAAAGCAACATGGTAATGCTGATGGGCTGTCGCGCCTGCCACTACCTACAGTGGAAGAGGCACCGGCAGTTGACCCTGTCGAGATATTTCACTCGACCATCATCGAATGCTTACCAGTCACCAATGTGGGTATTGAGAGAGAGACCCGAAATGACCCGACACTGTCTCGGGTCTACGACTTGACAGTGAAGGGATGGCCAGCACATGGCAAACCACTGTTACCAGCATTCTCAGCCAGACGAGAACAGCTGTCCGTATGTCAAGGAATATTGATGTATGGAACAAGGGTGATTATTCCTCCTAAATTAAGGGAGAGAGTTCTGAAAGAATTGCACGAAGGTCATCTGGGGGGAGTTAAGATGAAAAGCCTTGCTAGGGCTTATGTGTGGTGGCCAGGTATCGACAAACAAATAGAGGATCTGACTAAAAGCTGCTCAGGGTGCCAAAAAGTTCAAAATGCACCTCCAATTGCACCGCTGCATCCGTGGGAATGGCCTTCAGCCCCATGGCAACGTGTGCATATCGACTTTGCAGGTCCATTCATGGATTCCATGTTTTTGATAGCAGTGGACGCACATTCTAAATGGCCAGAAGTGATTAAGATGTCGACCACTACCTATGAGAAGACGATCGCAGTTCTAAGAACCATATTTGCAAGGAATGGGTTGCCGGAGCAAATATGTTCAGACAACGGACCACAGTTCATGTCAGAAGAATTCCAGAAATTCATGAAAAAGAATGGGGTGAAACACTATACATCTGCCCCATATCATCCGGCTACAAATGGGTTGCCGAGAGATTTGTACAAACGTTCAAAAAGGCGATAAAGGCCATGAGTGAAGACCATATTCCACTACAACACAAGGTGGACAATTTTCTGATGGCGTATCGAAACGCCACGCATGCAGTGACAAATCAAAGCCCTGCCATAATGTTCTATAACAGAAGGTTGCGGTCCCGGTTGGATTTGTTAAAACCCAATATGCGGCGGGAAGTCGAAAACAAGCAATTCCAGCATGTAAATAACAAGGCCACTCGTAGTTTTGAAATAGGACAACCAGTGTTGGCCAGGGACTATAGGGATGATAAATGGCAACCTATAACAATTTGTGCACGACAAGGACCCTTGATGTACACGGTAGACGTTGGAGAGAACGTAATACGACGTCATGCTGACCAACTTGTGGAATCGAGAACAAGGGTCGACCCCATGTCTACGGCAGAGACACCAGTTGAAGAACTTATTGAGCCTGTAGCATCTACCTCAGACTCGAATGTATATGATGATGTTAAAACCATAGGAGATCAAGTGGATGAGTCACCCCAGCAACGAGAACCAGAGACCCCTGAAAGGCATTATCCGGGCTGGATCAGGAGGCCTCCTCAGAGACTGAATCTTTGAACAATTCTTGTGTGTAAATTGTATATATGTTATCCATGTAATGTTTAATTTGGGGTGTACACTGTTAAGCTAAAAGGGGAGGAATTGTAGTGTATGTAACCTGTACTACCTTAAGAGGATACCTTAAGGTGATGGACTACTTTTTGATGGCTCCTGTACATTGTAGTACCGGTGGTGACCACACCGGTATATAAACCCTGCGGAGCAAAGTGTATCTCAGTTCAGCCCTGACCCTCAATCACTAAAAGACCTGTTTACTTACTTCTGTAGTCTGTGTCCTGTTATTCAGTGTAACTGCATTTGAAAACACAGACTCAACATCAACAAGCTGCCTAAGCAATCAATTACAATGCAGAATTCTCACAGACAGGGAAGCAGGAAGTGAAGAAGTTGCTTTTATTCTGACTTTTTAAAAATGTGATAGAAAGCAAAACAAAGATTGGGGCTGTCACATGGAGAAAAGGTAAACCCGAATAAATATGAACAAACTTTTAAGAAATATTATTTCTTAAAGTTTCTTAAAAATTTAAAATTTTATTATAATGGAGAAATTTGACATTCCACAAAATTAAAATGAGTTTTTCAGGGACATTATGGGCTAGATTTTACTAATGGAGGCAGGTTGAGGGCAGGCTGCCTGGTGGGCGGGTTTCGGACCAGCTGCCGCTTTCAGCTGCTCCCGGTGTCCCATTTTGGCTCAATTGTTTCAATTAGTCCCGTCGTGCGCGCTGCCTGCTGCATTGACTGGGAGCGGGTCTGTTGGTTTGCACTGATGAGGTCATTGCTGCACTTGTTTTTAAGGGCTCCATGTAGCCTCAGCCTCTGATTTCTCGTTACTACTGCAGCTTGAATGGGCCAAGGTGAGCATGAGTGCTGCAAAATCCAAGGCTGCTCCTCGATTCACTGAGGAGTCCCTGCAAACTCTTGTGCAGGGAGTAAGAGGATACAGGGAGATTCTGTTCCCTCCCGATGACCGGAGGAAGCCTCCTCAGCAGACAAAGGCAGCCTGGCTGCAGATTGCTGAGGAGGTCAGTGCAAGGTCGCTTTGTACACGCACCTGGTCCAGTGTCGAAAACGCTTCAATGATCTTGTGCGAACATCAAAAGTGAGTATCACATCACACTTACCTTCAAACTGCTTCCCTTCTCTTCTCATCACCAGCACCCTGCATTGTCAGCCTGCTCCTCCACATCCCACCTTACCCTTACTTCCCTTGCACCCTTACCTCTCTATCTCTCTCTCTGTACTGAATTACTTCACTATTCTACTATGCGCCATTGCCTCCACAAAGGTAGTGCTCATGCTAGAGATGGACTCCTCCATTCTCTGTACACTCGCAGTTACCCTGAATGCAAACCCTGCCAGAGACTCCTGCACTTGTTCCTGGAGCCCTCACACTCGCTCTCACTGTTATGCAATGACAACAACTAAATGCACAGGGAGGCAGCTTCCTCTTGCCACCTCACTCCATCTTGGTCTCCCTCTAAGCTTCTAGGTTTTGGATTCTTCACATTCACTCTATCACTCTCGCTGAAACTCCACTTGTGTCCCAGGAAAAGTTAGCCCACAATAAGAGGGAGAGAGCAAAGACAGGAGGAGGCACACCATCCCTGGCCACATTAACAAACACTGAGGAGGCTGCTCGCGACATCATGGGAGGTGGCGAGGAGCTGGAAGTGGGGGAAGGAGAGACGGTCACTTTTGAGGAAGCTGGTGACAGAATGCATTTTGATCCCTCGCATTTACAATTCATGATTGACTGCAATGGCATATGATGCTCATAGAGATTGACTTCTGATCATCTGCACAAAAGGATGTGTCTGCTACCTGAAAATCTGATGTCTAACTCATGCCTTTACTCTCTCACAGGAGCATCGAGAGCCCCCCTCCTCACTGTCAAGGAAGAGCCGGGTGACTCCTCAGAGGAATCTGGAGCCTCAGAGGGAGCAGCATCACCAGGACTCAGCACATCCAGCACCAGCGCAGCAACGCACACCTCAGTGGGGCCTTCGTGACATAGAGTAGTGTTGTCACCTGATGTATCACAGCTCACAAGTGAGCATCAGCAGATGATGGAGACAGGGACAGTAGTGGAGAATCTTCGTCGGAGGTCGCAGGACTCTCCTAGCTCTGCTCAGCTGCAAGTAGACGTTGAGCTTTTGGGTCCATCCAGAAAGAGAGCAGTGCTGGAACTCCAGGAACAATTGCAGGAGTCTCTGGCAGGGTTTGCATCCAGGGTAACTGCGAGAGTGCAAAGAATGGAGGAGTCCATCTCTAACATGAGCACTGGCTTTGTGGAGGCAATGGTGCATGAACATTCTGCCATGGAGAGGGTGGCAATTGCCATGGAGGACATAAATCACCAGACTAATGAAAACATGGTGACACTTCAAAATAGATTGTCTGCAATGGAGGAGAGATGGGCATCTATTGAGGAGAGACACCAGAGCTTCATGGACGTCCTTGTTATGAGGACTGCCAGTACAGAGACAGGTCCTCATGTTCCTCCTGATATGCAGCAAGGTGCTCTCCAGCCACTTGCTAGCAGTGAAGTGCAGGTGACCCATGAGAGGGATGTAGGTGGCAGGCAACAAGGAAGTGGGGGCTCCTCTCCAAGCACACACACGACCATGCCACTGCGGAGCCCTCGGTCAGAGCCCCACATTCCACACCAAAATGAGATGGCCGTCTCAGCCCCTGCATAGCTGCAGGAAGAGCAGACAGTGGAGAAGCCCTCCCAGGCTCCCAAACCCAGAGGACACCTGCCAAAGGTGTCTAGGCAGGTGCAGCATCAAAGTGAGCAAGCGGCCTCTACATCTGCGGAAGCCACAGGGGAAGCACCATGTAGAAGCACGCGTAAGAGGAAGTTAACACACAAATAGTCACAAGGGTAGTCACATGGGTGTTTTATTGTGCTGTAAATTATTGAGCGCCCTCCTTTTGTGATGCCATTAAACAAAAGTGATGGCAAGCAGTTGAGGTTCTGGTCTATGTGTTCTGGGAAATAGTGAGGGCTCAGGGATAATTCCATTTATAATGATGGTGGTGACAGTGATTGGAAAGCACCGTTTATTCGACAGATGATGTATGGTGTGTTAAGAATCTTGACTTATCTTCATCTTCATCTGTGAGCCACCTGTGTATGAAGTGTAAGCTGATGTGAATCTGGTATGGATGAGCACATCCCTTGCCTAACGGCCAGCAATGTGGTCGCCTGCTGTTGGATTGGCCACATCCGGCCCCGCAAGGCGTCACTCCCTGTCCTCCTCCTCGTCCTCCTCCTCATCCTCTTCCTCGTCCTCTTCATCTTCCTCCAAGGAGACTGTGTGCTGAGCCACTTGTTCTTCCGGCAGCACTAAGCCGCGCTGCTCCTCCTCCGAATCTGACGACCAGGATGGGAGGATGTAAATGATTCCCATCCTGTTGTTATAGGTTTCAGTTGAGGCAAGAAGCTTGCAAGCGCACACTCAAAGTGACCTGAAATTATTCCCAATCAGTTCAAACAGCAGATGTGTGTCAGCTTGACCAATCACAAGGTCAGTAGATTTGCAAAATCTTATCTCACACCTCCAACAACAAAGTTGTTGCATTTGAATGTCAGCCATGTTACAGGAGCGCTTTTAAAGTGTTGCACCAATAATGACTACAGAGCATGTCCTCCACCAACTCGACTCCTTGCAGCTGGACTATTTCTGACATGACGGGAAACAGGAGCCAGAGGCACGAAAATGGGAAACCTCTATCAAAATAGGATCATCAAGGCAGTTAACAGGCTCTTAACTGCCTTAACTACCTGTCCCACCAGTTGGAGTCAGGTCAGTTTGGGAGCGGCTGACCAGACACTCATGAAAATCACGTGGGGGCAGGATGGAGGCGGGTTGGGTGTCTGAAGCCATTTTTTCTGATTTTAGCAGCTGACACACCTCCAAACCCGCCTCCTCAGGGCTGTTAAAATCGAGCCCATAATGTTTGTTTGCCAGTCAATACACTGTTAAAACCCCAGTTACACCTAACCCAACAAGGTCTAACAGGGTTATTACCATGGAAAAGCCCAAATTTTCATCAGTTTCACAGATATCCCTGATTATACTGATTGCTGGCTATGATTGGGGGGGGTGGGGGGGGCAGGGGTGGTTGAGGGGGGTGGTGGCACTGCATAGCCAGTGTCGGAGCAGTGAATGACTGACCGCAACTTCAAGATTTCTGCGTTAGGATGCGCATGTGCTAAATCCTGAAGTTGCAGTCAGTTTCAACGGGTAATAATAGCAAACGCTATCCGTTTGCTGTTATTACCCACCGCAATTCCATTGCCTATCGCCTGCTGTTAACAGGAAAGTAACTGGCCTAGAAATTCGGTGGGCTGCACCACCAGTTAGCGCCTAAAGAAGGCACTCAGTGGCTTTAGCGCCATTGGCCGCGCCTCCCGTGATATTTAGCGGGGCGCTAATGGCGGCGTTAGCTTGTAGCGCTGTGCCGCCACCGATGACATCATCGGTGTGCGCAGCGCCCCGCTACCGCCCCGATCACGATATTTGGTAGCGCCCGCCTCTGTAACACCGTTCGCAAATCGCGCCCGGTTCACGGGGCCCACCTGTGGCGGTAGTGGCGCAAATTAAGGTGGAGGTGCGGGGCGGCCATTTTTTCGGTGGCCGCCTGCCAGCACCTCCGTCCCCGGCCTCCTGATCCCCCCCCCCACCAGGCAGTGCCGGCTGTGTCCCGAGAGCCCGGCACTTCTCCTCGGTGCCGGACTCTTTTGCCGGCACTCGCGATTGGTCATCGCGCTCGTGCAGGCCCCTCCCCCTTAAGAAGGGGAGGAAGGCCTGCAGTGCCGCAGCATGCTGTGCCGCAGTGTGTGGCACTGTGGCACGTTGCGCTGCGATAATCAGTTTCAGCGCCCCAAGAGTTGGAATAAACGGGTCTTTTTCCGAGTGGCAGGCAGTGACTAGTGGGGTACCGCAGGGATCGGTGCTAGGACCCCAGCTATTCACAATATATATTAATGATCTAGACGAGGGAACTAGATGTAATATCTCCAAGTTTGCAGATGACACAAAGCTGGGTGGACGTGTGTGTTGTGAGGAGGTTGCTGAGAAACTCCAGTATGATTTGGACAGGTTGGGTGATTGGGCAGATGCATGGCAGATGCAGTATAATGTGGATAAATGCGAGGTTATCCACTTTGCTGGCAAAAACAGGAAGGCAGATTATTATCTGAACGGCAATAGACTGGGAGAAGGGGAAGTGCAACAAGACCTGGGTGTCCTTGTGCACCAGTCGCTGAAGGTAAACATGCAGGTGCAGCAGGTGGTTAAGAAGGCAAATGCTATATTGGCCTTCGTAGTGAGAGAGTTCGAGTACAGGAGCAAGGATGTCTTGCTGCAGTTGTACAGGGCCTTGGTGAGACCACACCTTGAGTATTGTGTGCAGTTTTGGTCGCCTTATCTGAGGAAGGATGTTCTTGCCATGGAGAGAGTGCAGCGGAGATTCACCAGACTGATACCTGGGATGGCAGGAATGACGTATGAGGAGAGATTGAGTCGATTGGGTTTATACTCGCTGGAGTTTAGAAGAATGAGAGGGGATCTCATTGAAACTTATAAAATTCTAATAGGACTAGACAGACTAGATGTAGGAAGGATGTTCCCGATGGTCGGGGAGTCCAGAACCAGGGGTCACAGTCTAAGGATAAGGGGTAGGACATTTAGGACAGAGATGAGGAGGAATTTCTTCCCCCAGAGAGTGGTGAACCTGTGGAATTCTCTACCACAGAAGGCAGTTGAGGCCAATTCATTAAATATATTCAAGGAGTTAGATATATTTCTTAAGACTAAAGGGATCAAGAGATATGGGGAGAAGGCAGGGACAGGGTACTGAATTTGGATGATCAGCCATGATCTCATTGAATGGCGGAGCAGGCTCGAGGGGCCGAATGGCCTACTCCTGCTCCTATCTTGTATGTTTCTATGTTTCACCCATTTTACACTACCGCATCGAGTCAAAAATACCATTCAGTGTATATTCTAATTTCCAGCTTGGAGATAGTATGCCTGTTATGCAGCTTGTTCAATTTCCAAACATTAATTTTAATGACAGAACATTGGTGGGCTGTGCAATGGGTAAACTTTTCTCCACGCCCGATTTTCTGAAATGCACACCTAGGGCTCGATTTTGCCATTGGGGGCAGGCTGGTGCATGTCAGGTGGTATTCGTGTCAGGACCCTGACTCCGATGTGAAATGGGACAAAAGTGTGATTTTGTCCTGATTGGGCACTTGTTTTCCAGCGTGTGGAAACCCCTGGCCCAATGAATCTTTTCATTCAGAAAGTCGCCTCCGATGACATCATCAATGCTGCTGGATTTAAGGCCTGCAAGCAGCCTTGCTTCTTCTGGAGACTTTAAACTTTATGCCCATTGTTGTGACCGCTTCATTCAGCAACTATGTCCACCAGTAGGCCAAAGTGTGCTCCAAGGTTCCAAGGTTTGATGAGGCCTCCCTCCAAGCTCTGGTGGAGGGAGCAAGATCAAATAAGGAGGTGCTCTTCCCTTCCTCAGGGAGGAAAAAGCCACCACAACTGACTAAAGCTGTGTGGCTGCAAGTGGCCCAGGAGGTCAACTCAATCTCTATGTGCCACAGAACCTGGCTGCAGTGCAGGAAGAGATTTCATAACCTTCTCCGCACAGGAAAAGTGAGTATGACTTTCCCATCACCCTCAATCTGATCCCCATCGCCTCTCCTCACCAGCACCCTACTTTGCCAACCTCTTCCTCCACATCCCACTTGACACTTACATCCCTGCACCCTTACCCATTCCCTCTCTCTCTATGGTCACATTCACTTAACTATTCGACCATGCAGCCCTCACACTCCCTATCACTGTGATGCAATGAAAACAACTTACAACACACAGGGAGGGCCCTTTGTCTCCTTCTAAGCATCTATGTTATGGATTCTCTACACTCACTCCTTCATTCTGACACAAACTCCACTTGTGTCCCTCATTGCAGGAAAAGAGAGCCCACAATAAGAGGGAAAGAGCGAGGACAGGAGGAGGGCCACCCTCAGTAGCCCAGCTCACCAACTCAGAGGAGGCGGCCCTGGAAATCGCCGGTGTCGAGGACGATTCGCAAGTGGGGGACGGACAGATGGGTGCATCACAGCAAGCTGGTGACAGAATAGTTTGGCATCTCTCTCATTGACATTGCATGAGTGACTGATAATGATTCTGATGCTCCAACAGATTGACTTATGATCATCTGCACAATTCAATGTGCATGGAACCTTTACCTCACATCTCCAACTCTTTCCTTTACTCCCCCACAGGACCATCGACAACCTCTGTCCCCACTGTCCAGGAGGAACAGCCTGAGCCTCAATACTTCTCAGAGGAAGCTGCAGCCTCCGAGGGCGCAGCAACAGCAGAATTCAGCGCACCCAGCAAAAGCACAGACACTCACACCTCGGTGGGACCTTTGCGAGATAGAGTAGTGTTGTCATCTGGTGTATTACAGCTCACAAGTGAGCATCAGCAGATGGTGGAGACAGGGTCAGCAGTGGAGAGTCCTCGTCGGAGGGCGCAGGACTCTGCCAGCTCAGCTCAGCTGCATGTCGACCCTGTGCTTCCCGGTCCATCCAGGAGAGCGGTACTCGAACTCCAGGAACAGGTGCAGGAGTCTCTGGCAGGTTTTGTCTCCAGGGTCGCTGTGAGTGTGGAGCGAATGGAGGAGTACATCGCGAACATGAGCAGAGCCTTTGTGGAGGCATTGGCGCATGAACACATGGAAAGGATGGCAATCTCCATGGAAAGGATGGCTACGGTAGAGGAAAGGATGGCTATGGCCATGAGGAGCTAAGTCACCAGAGTGTTGAAAACATGGTCATTGTTCAGAGTAGACTGACATCTCTTGAGGAGCGACGGTCAGCTATTGAACATAGAAACCAGACATTCATGGAAGTCCTCTGGAGTAGGACTTCCAGTGCAGAAATGGGTCCTCATGGCCCCCCTGAAGTGCAGCAAGGTGCTGTCAAGCCATTTGCCAGCTCTGAAGTGGGGCTGAACCATGAGAGGGAAGTTGGTGGCAGACATCAAGGAAGTGGGGGCTCCTCTCCAAGCGCTCACACGACCATGCCACTGCAAAGCAGTTGGTCAGCGTCCCACCAGTGTCCTCACCCAACTGAGAAGGCGTCTCATTCCCTGCACAGCTGCAGGAGCAGCAGACTGTTGCCGAGCCCTCACAGGTTCGCAACCCCAGAGGACGGCCGCCTAAGGTATCAAGGCAGGAGCAGCAAGAAAGTGAGCAAGGGGCCTCCACATCTTTTGAAGCCACAGGGGATGAACCACGTAGGAGCATGCATAAGAGGAAGATAATGCACAAGTAGTCACAAGGGTAGTCACTTGGGTGTTATGTTGTTTTTATTTTTGAAATGCCATCAGTTGCTTGTTGTGATAAAAAATTCTGATGGCTAACTGTTGAAGTTGTGGCCTGTGTCATTTCGCAAATGGGACTTCCACATTGAGGGCTTAGAGCGACTTGCAATTGTCAGTATGGTGGTCAGATTGATAGGAATCCATAGGCTCTTGTCCATTGTTGAAGCTTTGGTAAGAAGGTGCAAGGCAATGTGAAGGAATAAGCAATATACCTATTCAGAAAAATACACCATTCTATAAAAGAATTCTGACTTTATTAAAACATGACATACTAGGTCTGGAAATCTGGAAGCCTCAACAATGGAGGAGATGTGAACAGCATTCAGTCTACTGAGATAAGATAAGTTGTTGACACTGAATTAATAGCCTTATTGAAACAGGAGGTTGGAGGTTCCTGATAGTCTGAAGCTTTGGAAAGAACACAATGGTATACCCTGTTAAGGTGTCTTAAATTACACTTTGGAAAGAAACACAGAAAATTAAAGAAACATATCCCTTCGTAAAAATGACATCAAATGAAACACGCGAGATATGATTCTGTGTTGCAACCAGCTGAGGTGATTTAAAATTGCATAGAAGACCTTGGTAAGAATGACATCAAATCGATACACCTGCTCCACGCTGTTTTTTATGATAAGCTTCGAACACCTAAAGGTAGAGACATAATTTTTAATGCTACAAGCTGATCTAACTGTACAAATAGCAGGGGTCAACAGAAAAATGACTAGAGATAATTAGCTTACATCAGCAGAAAACTTCAAAGGAAATACCACTGCAAAAGTGTATAAAAATTGAACTTTCAAATGGGATGATAAATTCGCTGTAAAGGGGCAAAGCAATTCTCAGGTTTCAGAGGCAAGCTCTGTAAGTCTTCGACTCTTTGTATCTCGGGGATCAAGGTATTGTATTTGATTTTGGTGGATATCCTAAAATAAACTAACAACTGTAAAACTAGAGAAGTTAAGATTTGAGAATAAGGATCTCTGATAATAGAATTGTAAGATTTCTGTTTTTGGAACTGTTAATGTTGCGATTGAATCACCAACTGTAAATTACATGTCCATTCTTTAATAAATCTATATATTTTTAGAATTGTCTCACATAGTACTTCTGTATCAAACTCGCAAACTCAATCTCTGTATGCTCCTTGGTGAGGAGTTGCAGAATTCTGGAGGAGTTTTCCAGACTCTCATAATATCCGGAATGTTACAGTCTAGCTAAACTTATTAAACGTGCTATCTGGAGGATGGTAACATCTTCAGGTTGTTCCTTTCCTTTAGGGAATGATAGTCTGGACCTTTAGACTCAATTAACCGTCTTTAGGATTCAGCTACCTCAAACTTTAGTTGAAAGTGAATGTCTGGGGAATATGCCTGATCCAGGGTAGTCCTAAAGGGGCTAGGACTAGTAATTATCTCTTCAGTTGGTGCCCAACGTGTGTGTTAACGAGTTAATACAGAACCTATACTTATATTTATATCTATATCCATCTTGTAGATTGTTAAGTATAGAAGGAGTGTTTTACTGACAGTGGTACTAAGACCCAGATTTAAGTCTCTGGAGAAGACAAGTCCCTGATCAGGCCTTATAGAACTTAAATCAGAACTGCTTCAATATACCATTGAGGTCTAGAAATTTCTTATAAAGTTCATATTAAACCCTAACCCAGGTTAGGTCCTGACGAAATGGCAAACCCTGTCAGAATTGGCGAAGTCTTTTTATTAGGAAATTCAAACGATTGCTTTATTAGGGGAAATAATCCTATCCCTGTACCTCCACAAAACCAAGTGATAATTTTTGAAATAGAAGGCCATTAGAACTCATGGCACGATTGATGTTGATCCCCAAAACCAGGGGATACAGAATGTCCAGTGGGATAATTAAACAAATACTCCAAATCCAATAAATTCCTTAATGATAAGGTGCACACCCGCACAATTGGGAGGCCTAATGAATGGTGCCCAACAAGGTGGTGGCAACCATGGCCGAATAGTAGGACCCGGAGCAGCCTATGCTCCTGGGGGCCATGGATTCCGATTAAGGTGGCAAGCTCATGATGAAATAAATTACCAGAATCTTCGTAAAAACTATAGACAGCTTAGAATCCATTATAATCAATGCTGACAGGCACTAGCTCAATCTTATCTAAATGCTGGAGGCACAATGATTACTGGTCCAGTAAGCCAACCCCAGCAACCACAAATTGCGCACCTAGATCAAGTAAACCTGAGCTCTATCTACACAATGTGTGGTAGACCGGGAAACACCAGCCAGGAAAAAACCTGCTGGATTCTAACTAACCTTGATAAATTGGAACCCTGTTGCCAAGATTGGAATGCCCAACACCTGAGACAACTGCTGCAAATGATACTAAGTTCAGACTTAATTCTCCCATTAAACCAGTGTAACAACTGGGTTCGAATATATGCCAATGTTCTCACAGCAACTCAGGGAGGGCATGTAATGAGTTCCATCATGGAAATACTCGCTAATACAGCCACAGCTAAAGGGCTGGTAGCTGCCTACAGATTAGGCAAAGTACTTACACAGGATAACTGGGTCATCGTCCACGGTTGCCCAGCCAATCAATACCAAAATACAGCCCTCAAACCTGCCTGTGAGTGTGTTCTAAACAATTATCGAGATAACCAACAAAGATGGGATAATGTCAATCGCATTATCCAATTAAATCAGGACCTCTTAGGTCTACCCCAAACTAAACCTATAATGAGATCAGAAACTAGGGATAAAAAACGGAGAAGGTACCTTTGGTACTCAGAAACAAGGACTGTATAGATCCAAGTCTCAAGTCCACCCCGCCCAGACACAAACTCGTGGCTCAGGACCCCCAAGAGGGTATTCCAGAAGGTTTACACCCCCAACTCGCCCACAATACGAGAAAAATTTCTCCCCGGAAAGATGGGATAGACAAGGGGCTAGACCTTGAAAGGAAAGCGAAGGACAGTGGACTCCCTATGAGGACAGCTTTTACACTGGCCAGAACTATCAGAGAGCCATGGGAGGATACAGGGAAAACTGAAATGGGGATCAAAAAGATTCCTGGCAGAACCAATGTCCACCCCAACAGGAGGATCATCAAGATAATAAACGGTCCGACAAACCTCCTAAGGGATCTGGAAAACATGATACCCCCAAGACGGAGGAACAAAATCAGTTAAAATAATTAAAGACAAAGCAGCAAATGAAACTCAGGATCCTGAGATTGAACAATCCCAGGATTGCAGGCCTGGCACCCAGCCAGGGCCTCTTGAATTCCTCTATGCCCTGGCAACCTTGCCCACAGGCACACAAGTGAAGGCCCTGTTTGATACGGGAGCTGATTACACTGTAATCGATCCTGCAATTATAAAAACTAAGTGGACAGATTTGTGGAGCACAAGGCTTGCTTTTAACAAGGTAAGTGGTGAATTAATTAAAATTAAAACATTTTTTCCACAGGTTTATTATTTTTAAATACTTTAAAGAAAGGTAAGTTTATTTTTAGCCCTGTTAGAAAATGTAATTAATTTTTTCAAAAATTTAATTTATTGTTTAAAATAGTTATTTCATGTAATTTATAGTTATTTAAAAATGTGATTAAAAAAAAAATGTATTTGAAGATTTAGTGATGTTTTGGGGCTTATAGTATTTATAGGTTTGACAGCTCTTCCTGTCAAACTTATGAATGAAGCATTCCTTGCTACCATTGGCTCTCCATGGCCCACGTGATCCCAGGGGACGCATCGAACTAACTGCGCCCCTGGGATACGCAAGCACTGCATGCCGGCAGTTGGAGGAGGCCCAGGATCGGGATCCCACGAGGGCCCACAGCTCAACGGCCGGCACGGTAGGTAAGTGCAGGTCAGGGGCTTGCACCTGCGGGAAGCCCCCGACCTGAATTTCTGGGTCAATGAAATTGGCTAGTTCAGGGCGAGAGCAGGAAACGGCACTGATACAGTCATCAATGTATTGGAAAAAGGTGAAGGAGGGGACCCGAGTAGGACTGGAACAAAGAGTGTTCCACATATCCCACGAAAAGGCAAGCATAGCTAGGACCCATGTGGGTACCCATAGCAACACCTTTAATTTGGAGAAAATGAGTGGAGTCAAAGGAGAAGTTGTTCAATGTGAGAACAAGTTCAGCCAGGTGGAGGAGGGTGGTGGTGGATGAGGACTGGTTGGTCCTCTGTTCAAGGAAGAAGCAGAGCGCCCTCAGGCCATCCTGGTGGGGGATGGAGGTGTAGAGGGATTGTACGTCCATGGTGAAAAGGAGGCGGTTGGGGCCAGGAAACTGTAAACTATTAAAGTGGCGGAGGGCGTCAGAAGAGTCACGGATGTAGGTGGGAAGAGACTGGACAAGGGGAGAAAAGATATAGTCGAGATAAGAAGAGATAAGTTCCGTGGGGCAAGAACAGGCTGAAACAATGCCAGGAATTTAACTCAGGAGTCGGGTTGCAGGCGGGAATAAAGCTTTTGGGATTGTAGTCCCACTTCCATCGAGATGCGGCCAATCCACACGATTTTAACTTGATTGACCTTGTTGAGCCCACCCAGCAGGTTCAGCAGGCCAATTAAGGGCCACCCGGCAACAGGTGACATCACAGACTGAAATTTCATCTGTCAAGAGCTTTTGACAGATGAAATATCAGTGTTTCACAGCTGTTTGAAGCTTCTAACATGAGTCCTTCTCCATAGACTCAGTTAGAAATCTTTCCTGCACAGAAAGCTGAAGGCTGTCACTTTTGACAGTTCGCAGCTATTCTGCTTTCTGTGCCGATGAGATGAGGGACTCCTGGAACCTAAAGGAAAAAAGGCTGAAAAGGTAAGAAAAGGTATGTAAAACTTATTTAATCACTTTAGACACACCAAACACACTTACCTTTGCACTCATGCACACATCACTCACCTGAACACCGACATCTCGGCCCCTCCAAGTCCTTCAACCCAACGGCCCGCCTCCTCTAACTTGGCGTGGTTTGGAGCCATTGGGAATCCCACACTTCAACATCAAAAATAGGGATTAGGCTAAAATCTGCCTGTTAACTACCTGTTAACAGGCAGTTAACTGGCACTAATCCCTTCCCGCCTCGGGTAGGCGGGTCCCAGTGCGGTGCGGGTACCCGCCTCCTTTGAAACTGGCATGGAGGCGGGTTGGGGGCGGGAAGGGGTCGGGACCCCTGATTTTGGGATTTTAACCCCCCCCCTCCACGCCTCCAATTCCGACTCCACGGCACAATGAAAATTCTGCCCGATGGGTCTACCAGGGCAGTCCTGTTTGTGGATCTTGGGAAGGAGGTAGAAGCGGGCTCTGCAGGGTTGGGGCACTATGAGGTTGTAAATCTTGTATTGATCTAGCAAACGGCTTCTGGTCACATCCAATCGAAAAAGCTGATTGGCCAAAAACAGCGATGACTGGACCCGATGGTTATCAGTACTGCTGGACCAGATTGCCCCAGGGATTTCAAAATAGTCCCGTTCTCTTTTCAGCCCACATCATTGACCTTTTAAAAGAGCTACCTAACACCAATTCTTATGTGGACAATATATATCTGTCACATGTCAATCTCCAAGAGCACTTGAAAGCCATTGATAGGCCTAGAAATTCAGTATCGCCACGTTTGGGGCACTACAGTCGAGCATGCACTAAATTTAGCGCCCGGCACAACTTAGCGCCACCTTTACTGAAATTGAGTTGCATCGCCCCAAGGGGTTGCTGCTGTGCTAAAACAGGCAGTGCACGACTGTCCTAAGGCGCTAAGCCGGCGAGCCGAGGCGCTACCACCGAGGGCGGGCGCAGCGCAGGTGCGGCGAGTTAGCGATTGCAGGCAGACACGCTGGCGCCGGTCACCTCTTAAAGGCGGAGGTTAGATTTGGCTTGCAGCCATGCCCTGCACATTGGAGCCCTGATTCTAGGCCTGGACAGACCTGCTGCGACACCGTTACGCCCACGACCATGGAGATGGCCAGGGAGCGAGCGCAGTGCTTCAGTGAGGGGGCCCTGAAGGTTCTGGTTGACGCAGTGGAGCGCCGGCGACCTATCCTCTTTCCTGACAGTGGCAGGAGGCCGCTGCCCAGCGAATATAGAAAAGCTTGGAGGGAGGTGGCACACAGAGTGACCTCCAGCAGCATGGTCCCTAGGACACCAACGCAATGCAGGAAGAAGTTCAACGACCTCACTCAGGTTGTCAGGGTGAGTACCCTTTCCAGTATCCTCTTCATCCCTGCATGTGCACCTCACTTTATGGCCAAAGGGTCCTGAAAGCACCAATGCCCAGCCCTCATGCAACATCTATGGGACTGTCATGAAAATCACATGCACATTCACCACTTTACACACTGTCAGGGCTATTCCACCATGGGAGGCAGCGCAGCCAAGATCAGGGCTTGACACTGTCAGGGCTATTCCACCATGGGAGGCAGTGCAGGCAAGATCAGGGCTTCACACTGTCAGGGCTATTCCACCATGGGAGGCAGTGCAGCCAAGATCAGGGATTCAAACTGCCAGGGCTATTCCACCATGGGAGGCAGTGCAGGCAAGATCAGGGCTTCACACTGTCAGGGCTATTCTACCATAGGAGGCAGTGCAGGCAAGATCAGGGCTTGACACTGTACTCAGAGCCCGTCCTTTCTCTTGCAGGGCAAGCTGGCCCACAATAGGAGGCAGCAGCAATGGACCGGGGGAGGCCGTCCTGAACTTAAAGACCTCAGCGAGCTGGAGCAGCAAGTGGAGCGGATTATGGCAGGCCGGCTGATTGGCCCCGTCGCCACTGGAGATGCCGACCCCGTTCTGGACAGCAAGGGTAAGGTCATCACCTTTTTGACCTCTCTCTTTCCACTTGTGCCTCACACCAGCATCCTTTGCCACTATCGAACCAATGCAGTGCATTGTAGCACTCATGCCTCCCTCGCTGCCGCCCTGTCCTCACATTAAAGCAACTCTTGTACCTGCCTTCTTTCAGATGCTGATTCGCCAGGTGAGGAGGCGGGCCCTCAAGTTGGCACTGTGAGTGAATCGGAAGGCGAGGAGGAGGAAGAGGAAGCCGGAACATCAGTGCCACCCTCAGCAGAGGCAGCCCATGGCCATGATGGGGACACGTCTTCCCTGGAGGGGAGCAGGGGGGAAGGGTCTGAGGAGGGTGAAGCTCCGGGGCCCAACGGGCTGCAGCAACGTGGGAGGGGTGGGGAAGCTCGGCGGCCTTCTCCCCGGAGGGTGAGTGTGGCCTCCAGTCCTGCTACAGTGAGCGCAGAGGAGGTGCGGCTCCTTGGTGAAATGGGCGCCTAGGCGGAGCGCAGGCACACTGAGCTCATGGTTGCAGTGTCAAGGATGCCAGACTCCATAGAGTCACTGGCAAGGAGTGTACAGGAATTCGTGGCAGCACAGGCAAGGAGTCTGCAGGACTTCGGTGCAGCAGAGGCGGCTTCCAGCCAAGTGCTCAGTCATGCCATGCAGTCACTGGCTGGTCTGATGCAGACACAGATCAGGGCCACACGAGCACTAACTGCTGCCACCCTCGCTGGTTCAGCCAGGATTCGCCGGGGCCCTCGCCGCACCGCAGCAGGCCAGCAGTCTGTGCTTCAGCAGATTGCTGCACATGGATCAGTGCTGCCCCGTGCGAGTGCCAGTGTGTCGTCCGACCTGGGAGTGCCTGTGCTCTGTCAGGTTGGCAGCATTCCTGCTGCCAACACTGTCACTCCTCCACTGCAGCTGCCACCACCTGTAGGACAGACTGCTGCCGCCCAAGCAGAGTTGGAGCAGTCAGCAGCCGGGCCCTCCAGGCCCAGAGCTGGTCCAGGCCATCCCCCAAGGGCATCTGCCGACTCACTATCTGACCCTCAGCAGCCTTCCCCCAGCCTTGCTGCAGCCACTGGGGTCCCATTGTGGAGGAGCTACAGGGCGGGAAGGGGCCAATCTCGCAAGTGAGCCAGATCACCCTCGCAGACGGAAAAGTAGGAGGTGTGGCAAAATGTTGTGTTTTTTTTTGAAGGCTGAGGATCATGGTCATTTCTATTTAACTCTTTTGTTCATTGTCTCCAGGTTGTGAGAGCCAGTTATGTGTCTGACTGTTTTTTGGGGGGTTTCTCTGTATTTGTTTGTCATGCGGGAAGTGCACAGAATTTGTTAAATAAATAATTCTCTTTATTCAGATTGTGGGTCTTTGCACTTTGAACTATTTTTGTTGCCTTAACCGGCTCAGGGTTTGCGGAGCGGCTCCATTCATGTTCTTTCAATGGCACAAGCCATTCCCTGAGAGGGGGCCGAGAACCGACTTGCAATAAGCCGCTGATGGACGGCCCTTGCACTTTGTGCCTCCCTCCCATCTTGGTGCTCCTCCTCCTCCTCCTCCTCCTCCTCCTCCTCTGGTGGTCCTCCAATGTCTGCTGGCAGTGGCTGAGTCCTGAGGATAGCCAGGTTGTGCAGCATGCAGCACACTACAATGAAATGTGAGACTCGCTCAGGCGAGTACTGTAGGGCTCCCCCGGAATGGTCCAGACAGCGGAACCATTGCTTTAGCACGCCGATCATGTGCTCAATGATGTTCCTGGTCGCTTGATAGCTGTCATTGTATTGCTCTTCAGCAGGGGTGCTGGGCGCACGGAGCGGGGTCATCAGCCAGGTGCACAAAGGATAGCCCTTGTCCCAAAAAAGCCAGCCGCCTGGGTGAGCCGGGGCTTCAAAAATGTCTGCCACAGAAGTCTGGCGCAGGATGAAGACATCGTGGCTGCTGCCTGGAAAGTGGGCATTGACAGCTAATATGAGCTGCCTGTGGTCACACACCAACTGCACGTTCAACGAATGGTACCCCTTCCGGTTGTGGTAATCCTCGGCATTCTCTAGAGGTGCCCGCAAAGCCACATGCGTGCAGTCAATGGCGCCCTGGACCATGGGGAAGCCCGCTATTCTTGCAAATCCCATTGCACGCTATTGCTGCTTGTCCAGGGTCATGGGGAAGGAAATGTACTGACGTCTCCTTCTGAAGAGGGCATTCATGACCTGGCAGATGCAGCAATGCACCACGAACTGGGAGACATTGGCAATGTCCCCAGTAGCGGATTGGAAGGAGCCGGTGGCATAGAAGTTCAGAGCCACTGTCTCCTTCACTGCCACCGACAGAGACGTCCTGCTCCTCAGCTGAGGCTGCAGATCTCTCTGAAGCAGGTGGCAGATCTCAGTGACCACCTCCCTTCTGAATCGAAGCCTCCGAATGCACTGCTCCTAAGACATGTTGAGGTAGGAGAAGTGCTGGCGGTATACCCTGGGAGGGTAAGGCCTCCTGTGCCGACGCCTGTTGGCCCTCCTCCATCTGGCCATGATTGGCACTCTCTCTCGGCGTCTCTGAGCCCTTTCAATGCAATGGAGAAACCCAACATTTCCACCCATTGCAGCCCCCATTATATGTGGCCACTGAAGGATATGGCACTGAAAAATCAATCCAACTGTAAAGCTCTGGGCTGAAGCCAGAAGTACCTGTGCGAGCGCTGAGTCAAAGCAGAAATCTCTCTCCCTTTGTCTCTCTGCAAATCTCTCTCTCTCACACACAGAAGGAGTGGTCCAAAATGGCTACCACAAAGAATGCAGGAAGAGTCCCCTTTAAATAGCACCCCCCCAGCCCCACAGTGACTGGGAACCGTTCCACTCAACCAACGGTGGCATAGTGGTTAGCACTGTTGCCTCACAGCACCAGGGACCCGGGTTCGAATCCGGCCTCGGGTGACTGTCTGTGTGGAGTTTGCACATTCTCCCCGTGTTTGCGTGGGTTTCCTCCGGGTGCTCCGGTTTCCTCCCACAGTCCAAAAATGTGCAGGTTAGGTTGATTGGCTATGATAAATTGACCCTTAGTGTTAGGGGGATTAAATACGTGGGGTTACGGGGATAGGGTGGGATATGTGTTGATGTAGGGGTTACAGGGATCGGGTGGGATATGTGTCGGTGCAGGCTCGATGGGCCGAAATGGCCTCTATCTGCACTGTGGGGTTTCTGTGATTCTGTGATTCTGTGAATCGCTGCGAGCGCCAGGCAGAAAGAAGGGGGGCGCCACTGAAGTTCCGGTTCGGGGCGCACCAAGGACGTTGCACCATGAAATGACATCAGGATCGGCGCGCGCAGCTGAGTGGGCATTGCGGTTTTGCGCCGCTGCTAATTCTTCACTCAAGTTCCCGAGAGGCGCAGATCGCGCCATGCCCGGGCGCTAATCGCTTCGCGCCCCACTTATCGCCCTCTTAAGGTGCTAACGGCTGGCGCTATCAACTGAATTTCTAGGCCACAGTGTTTTATCCAGACTTACAACTGCTGGGTACTTAATCAACATAAAAAAGAGTCAACTAGTTAGGGAAGAGGTAGATTTTCTTGGCCTGCAAATAACTGGAAACAGTAGAGGATTAACTCAATCCTATAAAGAAAAATTAGCCACCATTCAATATCCTAAAATTTTGAAAAATCTGCAAGCAAATTTAGGACTCCTGAATTTTGCTCGATCCTTTATGCCACCCTTTGCTGAGCCCTCAGCACCCCTGTATGCTAGAGTGGGCGAAGCAGCAAAAGGACCATTCATATTTTCACTAGACGATTACTCAAAATTGCAACAATTATGCCGAGAGGTACAAAAAGCCATATACCTGGAACAGAGGAACCTACAAGTTCTCCTCAATATTCATCTCAGGTCATCACCTAAAGTGGCAGTTGCAGTTTTCTATCATGAAAAGAGCATAGTGCCCATTCAGTTCCATTCTTATAACTTACCCAATGTCGAAAGGAGGTATATTAAAAAAGAAAGGGTCATGACTATGGTAGTCCAATGCCTCATCAAGGCACGAACCCTTCAAGGGAAATACCCCATTACCATCTATTCTGAGATTCCCAATTTAAGATCAGTATTGAGGATGGCCTCTGATGAAAAAAGAGCCACCCAGATATGATAAATGGGTATTGTTCTTGAATGATCCTACTCTCATTTTTAAATTCCTCTCCCGGAAATGGACTTAGAGCATCTCCCCATCATGGAGGATGATGATACGGAGGAGCGAATCATACAAATACCTATGAGATCGCTTACAGAGTACCATCAAGTCATTTACTGTGATGGATTGTCAATGACGATTAAAAAAGGGACAGCCCAACAAACCTCAGCTGGGATGGGAATAGTAGTAGTGACTTTTCGAGATTCCTATTTTTTTATCCAGAAGAATTACTGTTCATACCACTTGGCCATAAGACAGTGCAATATGCTGAAGCCGCAGCATTATGGTATGCTTTAGAAAAGGCAGGCCCTATTAAACCCACACTAATCTGTACGGATAGTGACTACTGTAAAAGAGGATATAACCAAGATCTAGTTTTCTGGGAACAAACAAATTTGACCAATCATAAGGGTAAACCCATAAAACATAAGTCGGTGTGGAAAGACATTCTCCTTTCGAGAATGGAGAAACAGAATTGTCAGCTGATTCATGTAAACGGGCATATCACTGGGACAGTACACACAAAAGGAAACAGTCTTGCAGATGAACAAGTGAAACGTTCGGTCTGCATGACACCCCCTCGAGAGAGGCCTGCCAATATTAGTGTAATCACTAGGGCAAAGCGGGCAGCTAATCAGGATGAGGAACTGATTCAGCTATTAGACCCAACAAAAGAGAATCCACCAAAGTACTTTTACTCGGAAACCCCTACGGGTATTGTGCTAGCTAAGTTGCCCAAGGGAAACCGAGAAGTACCCCCAAGACATAAATGAGAACAGCTTGTAAAAGAAGCTCACGAGGGCATAGGTGATGCACATTGTGGTGCCAGAACAACTTCTGCAAATTGACCCCCTTACATTGGTGGCCAGGCATGCTTAAGGCCTGTAAAACATACACGGCAAATTGTGAGCCATGCTATTTAACCAATAAGTCATCACTAATTAAGCCACAACCATTGGCTCCTGTGAAAGCTGATGAGCCAATGGGAAAATTCATTATTGACTTTATTGGACCACTTCCCCTGTCTGTGGGATACAGACATGTTCTCATTTGTGTAGATGCATGCACTTCCTTCTGTTGGCTGGTCCCCACAAAAGCTGTTTCAGAAAACGCACTCGCCAATGCTATTACTGACATAATTACTGTAGCTGGTGACATAATAAAACTCACTACGCACTTGGTTTGAGTATAAAGCAAGGCTTTAATCAACTTGTTTCAGAACATGGAGGTCTAGTTGTACTTCACTAGTTCCTGCCTTACAAAATATCCCTGGGCAAGCTGGGCCCACGCCTGAGTATTTATACTCCTTGGACGGCGCCACCAGCTGGCCATCCAGTGGTATTTCATAAGTAGTTTCTTTATGTTGATGAGGTTTATAACATTCTTCCTGCCTAAAAGATTTGGAAGTCTGACGACTTCCTCTTAACGGATTAGGCGGACCACGAATAGCCGCAGTCTTTTAGATCTTTGTTTATGCCTAAAAGGCACGTCTCCCCAGACCGTGTCTTGGTCCCTGGGCTGCTTGATCCATACCGGTGGATCATAAGAACATAAGAACATAAGAAATAGGAGCAGGAGTAGGCCAATCAGCCCCTCGAGCCTGCTCCGCTGTTCAATAAGATCATGGCTGATCTGATCCTAACCGCCAATCTACTATCACAGAACCATCTCCTGAATCTAACAGAATTAGACACACGAAATAGGAGCAGGATCAGGCTACATGGCCGCTGGGCCCGCTCCGCTACCCACAGGGCCATGTCCGATCCGAACCTAGACTCATGTCCAAATTTCTGCCCGCTCCCCGTAACCCTTAATTCCCTTTACTTCTAGGAAACTGTCTATTTCTGTTTTAAATTTATGTAATGATGTAGCGTCTACAGCTTTTTGGGGCAGCATATTCCATGGACCTACCGCCCTCTGAGTGAAGTAGTTCCTCCTCATCTCAGTTTTGAAAGAGCAGCCCCTTATTCTAAGACTATGCCCCCTAGTTCTAGTTTCTCCCATCATCGGGAACATCCTCCCCGCATCCACCTGATCCAACCCCTTCACAATCTTATATGTTTCAATAAGACCACCTCTCATTCTTCTGAACTCCAATGAGTAGGGTCCCAATCTACTCAACCTCTCCTCAGATGTCCATCCCCTCATCCCCGGGATTAACCGAGTGAACCTTCTTTGTACTGACTCAAGAGCCCGTGTTGCCCTGATCGACCCGAGGGAGGCTGGGGAGATCGTGACTCCGGGTGCGGGTCCCCACAGGCACAGAGCTGGCTTCATCCTGTTTGATAGCCGGGGATTGACCGGCATCCTGGCCTCGGGTGGCCATCCCACGGGGAGTGCTCGGCTCCCCGAGTGGATCCGGTGGGGCAGCCGGAAGATCTCTCGATGTCCCAGGTAGGGCGTCATCTTTGGGGGAGTGCAGAGTGTCGACATCATCACCGTGGGTCCCTCTATCAGTTGGGTCCGTGGAACCGGCTGGACAGGGGGCCAGGTCCCGGAGCGAAACGGTGGACTCCCGGCCATCAGGGTACCGCATGTGCGTGTATGTGGGATTGACGTCCATGAGTTCTACCTCATCGACGAGAGGATCGTTTTTAGATGATCGGACGAATCTTCGGAGCAGCACGGGGCCGGGAGCTGCCAACCATGATGGTAGAGACGTCCATGGGTGGAGCAACACTGGAAGCTGAAGAATCGCTCAGGAGGTGTGACATGGGTGGACATAGAAAGAAGAGACCTGATGGAATGCAACACGTCAGGGAGCAAAGTTTCCCACTGCTGGTCTGGTAGGTTGCGTGACCTCAGCGCAAGACGGACAGTGTTCCAAATGATAGCATTGTATCTTTCAACCTGTCCATTACCGATGGGATGGTATGGTGTTGTTTTACTTGTGGCGATTCCCCGTTGGGAGAGATAACTTTTGAGTTCGCTTGACATGAAGGAGGGACCCCGATCAGAGTGGATGAAATTGGCCGTACCGCAAAGGGAAAAGACTTGATCAAGGCATTTGATCACTGTGGAAGTAAGCATATTGGGGCAGGGGAAAGCAAAGGGAAAGCATGAATATTCGTCCACCATAGTAAGTAAGTAGGTGTTTTGCGTTGAGGAAGGCAATGGCCCTTTAAAGTCAATGCTGAGTTACTGCATAGGTTGCATAGTGTGTATGAGCGAGACATCCGATGGACGGAAGAATTGCGGTTTTAATTCCGCACAAATTCTACAGGAGGAGCATGTTCTTTTCACATCTTCTGTAGAAAATGGGAGATTTTTAGATCACACAAAGTGCAACATACGGGTAATGCCAGGATGGCATAAGTCAGTATGAAGATCCGCCAGAGTCGAAGTTGACATAGAAGAGCAGAATGCCCGCGTGAGGGTATCCGGGGCCACATTCTCTTTGCCGGGTCGATAATGTATGGTGTATCCAAAGACGGTCAATTCCATCCTCCAGAGTTGTATTTTGTTATTCTTGATCTTAGTGCGTTTCCGGTTATCCAGCATAAAGGCCACAGAGCGCTGATCGGTTATAAGTGTGAAATGGCGACGAGCGAGAAAATGACTCCATTTACGTACAGCTTCAATGACGGCCGTAGCCTCCTTCTCGACAGGAGGATAATGGAGCTCGCTACCCTGCAAAGTTCTGGACAGAAATGCAACGGGTCGACCACCTTGATTCAAGGTAGTAAAGATCGCCACGTCCGATGCATCGCACTCGACCACGAAAGGAAGATTTTCATCAATGGAAGGAAGCGTGGCTTTTTCCAGTTGTCGCTTGAGGAGGTTGAAAGCTGAAATAGCCGTTGCCTCCAATGGAAATGACTTTGCGTGAAGCAGGGGCTGGATCTTGTCGGAGAAGTGGGGTATCCATTTCACATAATAGGCGAACATGCCGAGTGCCCGATGAAGAGAGCCGAGATTCGTAGGGGGAGGGAGCTCCTGAAGCGGATGAAATCGCTCCGGATCCGGTTTGATGACACCGTTGCCCACCCAGTAGCCGAGGATGTTGATTGATGGTACTGATTTCACAGGTTTGGACTCATTTAAGGTTAAGTTGCGATGACGGAGAACGTCAAAAAATTTATGGAGATTGGCATCATGCTCCTTCTGCTCATGTCCAGCAATGGTGATATTATCCAGATATGGAAAAGTGTCTGTTAAATTCTCCTGTTTGACTAGGCTATCCATTGCCCGTTGAAAGAAAGCCACCCCATTGGTGACCCCAAATGGAAGGCAACAAAACTGGTAAAGCCGACCATTGGCCTCAAAGGCCGTATACTTTTTGTCAGAGTCCTTTAACGGTACTTGATGATATGCGCTCTTTAAATCAAAAGTTGAAAATACCTTGTAGTTGGCAAGGTTATTGACCATGTCATCGATGCGTGGTAGTGGGTAGGCATCCAGGTTAGTATACTGGTTAATAGTTTGCGAGTAATCGATGCAAAGACGTTTCTTGTGTCGCTTCAGATGATTTTTAACAATGACGACTTGAGCCCACCAGGAAGATGAACATGGCTCAATGATACTGTCAGCTAGAAGGCGAGAGATTTCTGCCTCGATAAAGGATCGATCATCTTGGCTGAAACGTCGTGATTTAGTGACTATGGGCTTACATCGGGGGGAAAGATTGGCAAACAAGGAGGGCTCGTCAAGTGAAGCCGCCAAATGCGCACAAAACGGTACTTTGGAAATCGTAAGCTCTGGCTTTGACCCTCCAAACACTTTTGTGTTGTTTCTGGAAATCCTGTCCCTGGAGCACATCACTGCATAGGTTTTTGAGCACCCCGAGCCGGGTGGTGAAGTAAGTGCGGCCATTGAGAATAAGATAAAAGCCGGAAGAATTGATTGTCAGTGTCGTCAGAGCCATTGCAATTTCCCTGTCCGAGGGGTAAATACGCAGTTTTAATTTACTGACAGCCCGCTCACTAATGAAGCTGTCAGAGCTGCATGAGTCGATTGGTGCACTCAAAATGTGTCCATTTATTGAAACATTTGTGGCTGCATGGGACAGACTTTGGGGAAAAACAGCTGTGATGGGAGGAGGGGCAGTTTTACCCTTGACAGCTGTAACCTTAGTAGTGGTTCTTGGGGGAGGAGCTGTAACCTTAGTAGTGGCTCTTGGGGAGGAGCAGTTTTATAGATAGTAGCTGCAAAACTAACAGGACCTCTCAACGGTATACCTTAGAAAGGTCACCTTTCTTGCTGCAATGATTGCAGGTTGCGTTACGAGCAGGACAACATTTCCTATAATGGAATGCACCTCCACAGAAGAAACACTTCCTTCCAGATTTCCAAGATGCTGCTAGGATGGGGTCGTATTCAGTGAAGGTTTCTAGGGTAGGGTTGTCATCAGCCAGGTTGGAGTCATCATCCGTGAGGGCTTGTGCCCGAGGCCTATCGAAGGAGTCTCTAAAAGTGATAGCAGCAGCCCGTGCACTTGGTGGAATGTAAAAACCAGGAAGTAAAAAAGCTATTGGTCAAACTGTTGAGAATTAGGGGACATAAGTGGACCACAATCATTCCAGAGGTGCAGCTATCACATAATAATGTGCCCACATCTGCATTAGGGACAGTGTCCCCTAAAACTCCATATTATCTGATGTATGGAGTTGAGGTGCATAAACCAGTTACCCATAGTTCTTTTATTGCCTCTACACTCTCTGAGTCCTTGACCCAACAGTGACAGTTAGATTTAAAAAAAAGAAGTAACAGAGGAGATTCATCACATTGATCAGAGGATAAGGGAGGCAAATAGGCAGAAAAAATTGACAAAAAAAGCATGGCAACCCCTAGTAGGAGAATGGGTACAGGAAAAGAAGTTCAAGCAAAAACCTGGTATAAGACCGAAGCAGAAAAAACCTGTTCAAATACATTCTGTTATTAATGAAAGAACAGTTAAAATATATATTAATCAGCCGAATGGCAAGCATATTCTTAAACTGTCTCCATAGACAATCTCAAAAGATGTCCTGCAGGATATCGAAATGGAGGAACAATACAAGGTGCAGTCGTACACTGTCTTTTAAGACCCAGCTTGGAGCACGACACAGGAAATGGATGCGATCGAATTACTGATGACGGTCAGTCAGACGGTGTCGCCGACTCCTCCACACGATGCTTTGCAACGCCTCAGGAATTGGATTCGCGAAAAGCAACAACTGAAACAAGGAAAGATCAACGAGTTACTTCAACGAAGGAGGAAGACACCGTGGATGAAGAAGGAATCAACTGAGCGCCTGGCAAGGCCTTTACGAAAACAAGAATCTGTCCACACGCCAGATCGATATAACAGCGTGTCAAGCTTCAGCTAGTTCCAAATGACATCTCCTTGATTTGTATGAATACCTCACATCTACGGAACGTACATCTGCCAATTGGACATTCAAAGTACATGTTGTTTCACTAATTACATGATAATGTACCTATCATCCTTTTAAATTGTGTTCAATTTAAAATAAGGCAAAACATTGTCCTAGGATGAATTAAAAGGAATTTTTCATGTAGCACATGATTGTGAATCTAGTGAAATTATCGTGCACTTGTAACGTTATTAGTAACATTGACCCAACTCTGTCTTGATGCTCCAGTTCATTTTTTGGTCAAGAGGGGGGTGTGAACGAATAAGCAATATACCTATTCAGAAAAATACACCATTCTATAAAAGAATTCTGACTTTATTAAAACATGACATACTAGGTCTGGAAATCTAGAAGCCTCAACAATGGAGAAGCTGTGAACAGCATTCAGGCTAGTGAGACAAGATAAGTTGTTGACACTGAATCAATAGCCTTATTGAAACAGGAGGTTGGAGGTTCCTGATAGTCTGAAGCTTTGGAAAGAACACAATGGTATACCCTGTTAAGGTGTCTTAAATTACACTTTGGAAAGAAACACAGAAAATTAAAGAAACATATGCCTTCGTAAAAATGACATCAAATGAAACACGGGAGACATGATTCTGTGTTGCAACCAGCTGAGGTGACTTAAGAATTGCACAGAAGACCTTGGTAAGAATGACATCAAATAGATACACCTGCTCCACACCGTGTTTTATGATAAGCTTCGAACACCTAAAGGTAGAGACATAATTCTTAATGCTACAAGCTGATCTAACTGTAAAAAAAGCAGAAAAATGACTAGAGATAATTAGCTTACATGAGCAGAAAACTTCAAATCTGCAAAAGGGTATAAAAATTGAACTTTCAAATGGGATGATAGATTCACTGTAAAGGGGCAAAGCAATTCTCAGGCTTCAGAGGCAAGATCTGTAAGTCTTCAACTCTTTGGGCTCGATTTTGCCAGTGTGGGCGGGCTGGGGCATGTCAGGTGTTTTTAGAGCCCTGAACCTGACTCCAGTGTGATGTGGGGAAAAAGAGCGATTTTCCCCTAATTGGGCAATTGATTTCCAGCATGTGGGAACCCCTGGCCCAATTAGTCTTTCCATCCTGAAAGTCGCCTCCGATGATGTCATCAGTGCTGCTGGATTTAAAGCCTGCAAGCAGCCTTGCTTCTTCTGAAGGCTGGAAATGCTTTGGACATTGTATGAAAGACTTCATTTACCGACCATGTCCATCAGCAAGCAAAAGTGTGCACCTCAATTTGATGAGCCCTCCCTCCAAGCTCTGGTGGAGGGAGCAAGATCTAATAAGGAGGTGCTCTTCCCTTCCTCAGGGAGAAAAAAGCCACCACAATAAACTAAAGCTGTGTGGGTGCAAGTGGCCAGGGAGGTCAATGCCATCTCTATGTTCCGCAGGACCTGGCTGCAGTGCAGGAAGAGGTTTCATGACCTTCTGTGCACTGGAAAAGTGAGTTTGACTTTCCCTTCACCCTCAATCTGATCTCCATCGCCTCTCCTCACCAGCACTCTACTTTGCAAACCTCTTCCTCCACATCCCATTTGACACTTAGATCCCTGCACCCTTACCCATTCCCTCTCTCTCTATGGTCACATTCACTTAACTATTTGACCATGCAGCCCTCACACTCTATCACTGTGATGCAATGACAACTTACAACACACAGGAAGTCCCTTTGTCTCCTTCTAAGCATCTATGCTATGGAATCTACACTCACTCCTTCATTCTCACCCAAACTCCACTTGTGTCCCTCATTGCAGGAAAAGAGAGCCCACAATAAGAGGGAAAGAGCAAGGACAGGAGGAGGGCCACCCTCAGTAGCCCAGCTCACCACCTCGGAGGAGACGGCCCTGGAAATTGCGGGATCGAAGATGATTCCCAAGTGGGCGACGGACAGGCAGGCGCATCACAGCAAGCTGGTGACAGAATAGTTCGGCATCTCTCTCATTGACATTGCATGAGTCACTGATAATGAATCTGATGCTCTAACAGATTGACTTATGATCATCTGCACAATTCAATGTGCATGTAACCTTGACCTCACATCTCTAACTCTTTCCTTTACTCCCCCACAGGACCATCGACAGCCCCCATCCCCACTGTCTAGGAGGAAGAGCCTGAGCTTCCATACTCCTCAGAGGAAGCTGCAACATCTGAGGGTGCTGCGTCAGCAGAATTAAGCACACACACCACCAGCGCAGACACTCACACCTCAGTGGGACCTTCGGGACATAGAGCAGAGTTGTCACCTGGTGTATCACAGCTCACAAGTGAGCATCAGCAGATGGTGGAGACAGGGACAGCAGTGGAGAGTCCTCGTCAGAGGGCGCAGGATGCACCCAGCTCGGCTCCGCTACATGTCGACCCTGTGCCTCCGGGTACTCCAGGAAGAGGTGCAGGAGTCTGACAAGTTTTGTCTCCAGGGTCGCTGTGAATGTGGAGTGAATGGAGGAGTCCATCACAAACATGAGCAGAGCCTTTGTGGAGGCGTTGGCGCATGAACGCATCACCACGGAAAGGATGGCAACCTCCGTGGAAAGGATGGCTACCATAGAGGAGAGGATGGCTAAGGTCATGGAGGAGCTTAGTCGCCTGGGTCGTGAAAACATGGTCATTGTTCGCAATAGACTGACATCTCTTGAGGAGCGACAGTCAGCTATTGAGCATACAAACCAGACATTCATGCAATTCCTCGGGAGTAGGACTTCCAGTACAGAAACGGGTCCTCATGGCCCCCCTGAAGTGCAGCAAGGTGCTGTCTAGCCACTTGCTAGCTCTGAAGTGGGGCTGACCCATGAGAGGGATGTTGGTGGCAGACAGCAAGGAAGTGAGGGCTCCTCTCCAAGTGCTCACTTGACCATGCCACTGCAAAGCCCTCGGTCAGAGCCCCACCAGAGTCCCCACCCAACTGAGATCAGCGTCTCAACCCCTGCACAGCCGCAGGAGCAGCAGACTGTTGCTGAGCCCTCACAGGTTCGCAACTCCAGAGGACGCCCACCAAAGGTGTCGAGACAGGAGCAGCAGGAAAGTGAGCAAGGGGCCTGCACATCTGCTGAAGCCACAGGGGAAGCACCATATAGGAGCACGCGTAAGAGGAAGATACTGCACAAGTAGTCACAAGGGTAGTCACTTGGGTGTAATGTTATGTTTAATTTTGAAAAGCCATCAGTTGGTTATTGCCATTAAAAATTCTGATGGCAAACTGTTGCAGTTGTGGCGTGTGTCATGTCGCTAATGGGACTTCCACATTGAGGGATTAGGATTACTTGCAATTGTCACTATGGTGGTCTTTGTGATAGGAATCTGCAGGTTCCTGGCCACTGTCAAGGGTCTGATAAGAAGGTGCGAGGCAAAAGTGTTTGATTCTGCAGGCTAAGCAAATCTGGCCAAGATGAGTGCATGCCTTGCATCCTGGGCAGCAATGTGCTCGCATGTTGCTGCCATTGGTTGATGCGCCTCTGCAAGCTGTTCATTGTCACTCTCCTCCTCCTCCTCCTCCTCCTCATCTGAGGAGGCTATGTGATGAGCCACTTGTTCCTCAGGCATCTGCAAGCCACGATGCTGTGCCATGTTGTGAAGTGCACAGCAAACCTCGACCATTCTGGAGACCCTGGCTGCTGAGTACTGCAGGGCTCCACCTGACCTATCAAGGCATCTGAAGCTCATCTTCAGCAAGCCAATGGTTTGCGCTATTATGGATCTGGTGGACATGTGGCTGGAATTGTAGCGCTCCTTTGCTTCATTGGAAGGGCTCCTCAACGGCGTCATTAGCCACTTCTTCAGGGGATAGCCCTTGTTTCCAATTAGCCATCCGCAAAGTTGGTCTGGCGGACTGAAGAGCGAAGGCACACTAGACTGGCGCAGGATGAAGGAGTCATGGCAACTGCCAGGGTACTTGGCACAAACATGCAAAATTTCCTTCTTGTGGTCACACACCAGCTGTACGTTGAGGGAGTGGAATCCCTTGAGGTTGACAAAAATACCTGGACCACATGTGTGCAGTCACCAATGCCCTGCACCCTTGGAAAGCCTGCCAGATTTTCAAACCCAACCGCACGCGCAGTTACACTGGCTTGATCCTTGGAGAAATTGAAGTGATTGTGCGCGATGGCAAAAAGGGCATCGGTTACCTGCGATATGCAAGAGTGTGCGGCTGCCTGGGAGATGCCGCTGATGTCTGCTGCTGATCCCTGGAATGAGCCTGAAGCTAAAAAGTTGAGTGCGGTGGTGACTTTGACGGCCGCTGGTAAGGGGTGTCCACCTGCTCCTCTGAGCTCCAGGTCTTGCTGCAGCATTGCGCAGATGTCACCCACTACCTCTCGCGAAAGTCTGAGCCTCCTTTGGCACTGCTGCTCAGTCATGTTGAGGTAGCTGATCCTCTGTAGACCTTGTTTTGGGAGTATCTCCTGTGCCGACGTGCTTCCATGCGCTGGCGCCTTCTGGCCTGTGCAGCTTCAGGTGGGTAAGCAGCAGCTTGGAGCTCCTGCTGTTGCTCCTGCAGTTGGTGCTGCTGTTGGTCAGGGTTCTGCTGCTGCCGCGGCTGGTCTTCGTCCGAATCTGATGTCCAGGAGGAAAGGAAATAAATAGTTCCCATTCTTCTGGTAAATACCTCAGTTGAGGAAGCGCTCAGTCCAGGTGGGGAAGGGGTTTCCCAGGAGGTCACACTGGAGATGGGTGTCAGGCTCCAAACTTCCAGAACAATGAATATGCCTGCTAAAATTTCCCCAGACATGAGACAACAAAGTTCTGCCACCTGCAAACGATGATTGGTGAAAACTCCTTTATAATGGTGGAGCTGCAGCTGTTAGGAAGCAGTCCACTTGTGAAGCCGCCAGGATTCACTGACATGTTCCAGAGGAGGCATGCAGAACGTGGAAAAAGGGTTAAAATCGGAAGGGAACTCAAAATGGGATTATAGAGGCAATTGAGTGGTTGTTAAGGGCCTTAAGGGCCTATCCCGCCTCTTGGATGTGGGATGGAAACGGGGTCAGAAAACTCGCATGTGGGAAAATTGCTTGGAGGCGGGATTGAGGTGGGATTGAGGCGGGATCGGGCCCACCCGCCATTTTTTGCAATTTTAACAACTCACACGCCTCCAATCTCGCCTCCTCGGGCCTGGCAAAATCGAGCCCAGAGTATCTCAGGGATCAAGGTATTGTATTTGATTTTGGTGGATATCCTGGAATAAACTAAGAACTGTAAAACTAGAGAAGTTAAGATTTGAGAATAAGGATCTCTGATAATAGAATTATAAGATATCTGTTTTTGGAACTGTTAATGTTGCGATTGAATCACCAACTGTAAATTACATGTCCATTCTTTAATAAATCTATATATTTTTAGAATTGTCTCACATAGTACTTCTGTATCAAACTCGCGAACTCAGTCTCTGTATGCTCCTTGGTGAGGAGTTGCAGAATTCTGGAGGAGTTTTCCGGACCCTCATAATATCCGGAATGTTACAGTCTAGCTAAACTTATGAAAAGTGCTATCTAGAGGACGGTAACATCTTCAGGTTGTTCCTTTCCTTTAGGGAGTGATAGTCTGGACCTTTAGACCCAATTAGCCATCTTTAGGATTCGGCTACCTCAAACTTTAGTTGAAAGTTAACGTCTGGGGAATACGCCTGATCCAAGGTAGCCCTAAAGGGGCTAGGACTAGTAATTATCCCTTCAGTAAAAGTGTTTGATTGTGCAGGCTAAGCAAATTTGGCCAACATGAGTGCATCCCTTGCATCCCAGGCAGCAATGTGGTCGCGCGCTGGCACCTTCTGGCCTCGTCAGCTTCAGGTGGGTGAGCAGCAGCTTGGCGCTCCTATTGTTGCTGCTGCTGTTGGTGCTGCTGTTGTTCATGGTTCTGCTGCTGCCGCGGCTGGTCTTCATCCGAATCTGATGTCCAGGAGGAAAGGAAATAAATGGTTCCCATGCTTCTGGTATATGCCTCAGTTGAGGAAGCGCTCAGTGAAGGTGGGGAGAGGGGTTTCCCAGGAGGTCGCACTGGAGATAGGTGTCAGGCTCCAGACTTCCACAACAATGGATATGCCTGTTAAAAGTTCCCCCAGACCTGAGACAACAAATTTCTGCCACCTGCAAATGATCATTGGTGAAAACTTTTTAATGGTGGAGCTGCAGCTGTTAGTAAGCAATCCACTTATGAGGCCACCAAGATTAACTGGTGTGTTCCAGAGGAGACATGCAGGACGGGGGAAATGTGTTAAAATCAGAAAGGCCTCTCAAAATGGGATTATAGAGGCAATTAAGTGGTTGTTAAGGGCCTTAAGGGCCTATCCCGCCTCTTGGAGGTGGGATGGAAACGGGGTCTGAAACCCCGATTCTGGGAAAATTGCTCGGAGGCGGGCTGGAGGCGGGATCGGAGCCACCCGCCATTTTTTGCGATTTTAACACCTCACACGCCTCCAATCCCGCCTCCTCGGGCCTGGCAAAATCAAGCCCCTAGTGAGTACTGCCTCGCATCAGGACCACAATATTGTCACTGGGCTTTCTAATGGTTTTTCCATTTAAAAACACTGTAGTAGCTATTTGCCTGGCTGTAAAACATCACCTGGGTAGAACATGGGCAAGAAAATCAAAGCAGGTAAGATCACACACACATAACAAACCCTGCCAGATTTTCTCTCCATTAATTTGAATGGAAGGAAAATTGGGTTGTTTCAATTTACAAGTGTCCAATCTTTCCTGCCCAATGTTCTTGTCTGTGCTCCACCCAGACAGTGCTTAACACTCAGGAGGTAAAGATGAAATTCTACTCCATTAGGACTTATTTTCTGATTTCCTCTCCTGAAGGCGCTAACCCTTGTGGAATATGGTTTCATGAACTCTGGTGGCCTCTGCTATCTTGCCAAGTGGCCATTCTTCATAAGTGAGCCTTGATAGTAAATTAAATTAGATAGTCAATTACAGAAGGCACCAAATCCATGTTTTATTTCACCCTCACCCCAACATCCACTGGCAATCAATGGATAATGATCAGGAACAGGAATTGTTGGTATTTCCTCCCTGCCTTACTCAAGGGAGTGGAGGCCACTGACATTACTTTGGCTTAGATCAGCTAACTCAGCATGGATTGAGGATCAAACCTGACATTTTCCTGAGCTATATGGCTCTGTACTACATTGGACAGTATCCTTACCAATTGACCGTGATAAACAAGTATTTAATGCATGCTTTGGATAATATTGCAGTGTAGCTAGGAGGATGAAATGTGATGCACCTATGACTATTGGGCTTCTTGAGGGTTCTGCCAGCATTCTGTCTGGTGATTAATCATAAGCCTATTTGGTTGTTATGACAACTGTCTCCTTACCAAAAACTCCTTTATGTATGAGAAAATAATGGACTTTGTCAAATTCACATTGGATAATTAGATGCCAATCAGTCACATAACTATGATATAAATTAATTCACAAACTCTCTCAGATCAGTAAACTAAAGGTGTCTCTCATACACATGACAGCTAGCATTATAACTTATTACCACTCTGCACATTCATCATTTTTAGCTCATTTTTTTCCTGTCAGGTTGTGAATCTCCAGAGAAATATTAAAATGATATTTTAAATAATGATGATGTTGTGCAAGTTTTGCAATTGAAATCTACTGCCTGCTTCACTTTTTAACCATTTCTCCCTTTCCCTTTTAGCTGGTGATCAGTCATTTTATTACTTGAACATTTATTCAAAACAGTTTTAATTATAGCAAAATGGATAAATATATAAAACTGCAATGTGATTTTATTGTAGTTAAACACGGTCTGATTTTTCCCATTGTCCATAAGTAAAATATTATTCCTTTACCTCTTCATCACTCAACACAAGCTGTCGAGCAGTAATAAAGTTTGTTATTTTATGAAGGCCATGGTTTCTGTAACTGATTCTGCAGCATTTAGTTTTAAACATGAGACATTGTGGGGCAGATCTTGATTTTGGGCAGTAGTGTAAAACAGGTGATAGCGAACTGGCAGCTCATTTTACATCTCTCCTGATTTTTATTTCTATTGACATCAATGCAAATAAAAATCGGGAGAGGTGTGAACTGGGCTGCCAACTGGCTATCACCCGTTTAACACTATCGCACCAGGTCAAGATCTACCCCACTGCGTGGGCTGGTGACCCCATTATTGACTGCTTAATTTACATTTCAAATTCCCTTCATAGCCTCTGTTGAAACAACTCTGAGGTATCAGACTATCATACCAAACAGATATTAGATTTCTCATTAAAACTTGAAGGAGCTTTGCCAAAAGAATGGACGTGTAGAAAGAACAGATCGAAGATAGAGAAAGACAGGAAGAAGGTTCTTTCCTTGTTTCTCTCTGTGGTTCTGGGTGATGTTTTGCTTGAGTGTTATTAACACTTGTTTTAATCCTGTGATCTGAACTAGCAGCTGCAGAAACTGAAATAAAATCGTTTGTGCAGGTTGGAAGGTGGATCTTCAGCATGCCGTGTGGAGTGGTACAAAGGGGAATGACACCCATTTTTTTTTACATAAGTTACCAATCATAAAAAAAATTAATTTAGACAGCCCCTTATCAAATCTCAGAGAATAGCACTTTGCATTACAGTTCATTATTTTGAAATGCAGAGACCGTTGTTACAAAGGCAAACGCAACAGCCATTTTGTGCTCTCAAAAACAGCAATAAGATGGATGACCAATTAATCTGTTTCATGTTTTTGTTGAGGGGGGATGTTGGCCAATGTAGTGTATGTAACTGTTCTACCTTTAAGAGAACTATTGTATGTAACCGTCCACCTTTAAGAGAACTATTTTAGGTGTGGCACTACTTTATCCTGGCTGCTGTATACTGTAATACCGACGGTGACCACACCGGTATATAAGTGCTGTGGCAGAATTTATTGGGCAGATTCGCCCTGACCTTCGAATAGTAAAGTCCTGTTTAAGTTACTCTTGTAGTCTGTGTATTACTTCGCTATACAACCCACAGACGTTACAGTGGCGACGAGTTCGATCTTACCCTGCGGCAACAATACTTCTGAAGAAGTAAACGAGCGTTGAGAAGAGGCACCCGCCCTCGTCGTTTTGCTGAGAGAAAACTCGAGTCTGCAGACCAAGAAAGGAGGAAGATTTCAAACACGAAGTCTTCCATCAGCAACAGGCACGGATTGTCCCTTCTGCCACGGTGGTGAGTGAGCCGATCAACACGAGAAGCAAGTCGGCCACGGTGACTGTGAGTAAAGGGAAAATAGACACAAATAAACGGAGGATAAGGGCGGTGCACTCGACCACGGTCGAGGGGGGAAGGAGCCGGACAGAAGTCGGGCCCAGAGGCGCTGAGACTGGGGCAGCGTGGAGCAGAAGCTGCGGTACAAGCGGGCTGGGGAGCGTCGTGAGACGACGAGACCGCGATGGCGAAAAAGGCCGGACAAATACCGCGACCACGAAGCGCTGCGACCGGATCGTAAGGCGCGGGAAGAGATAAAAATAAATAAACTGCGGAGAACGCAGCCGCAGCCGGGGAGGAAGCACCGGACTGCGAGAGGCTGGGAGGAGCGATTGGGTGAAAAAGGTCGGACAGTGACCGAGGCCACGAAGCGCTGCAACCGGGATCGTAAGGAGCGGGAAGAGATAAAATAAATAAATCGCGGAGAACTCAGCCGCAGCCAGGGAGGGAAGCACCGGACTGCGAGAGGGCTGGGAGGCGCGATTGAGAGCCGCGCGAGCGGGAGAGACAGAGCCCGAGCGAGAGCCGCGCGAACGGGAGAGACAGAGCCCGAGAGAGAGCGAGCGAGAGCCACGCGAGCGGGAGAGACAGAGTCCGAGGAAGACTGAGCGAGATCCAGCCTAGCGGCTGAAACTGTTCGCCGTCAACGGGTTGTACCCAGCACCGGAGAGACAGAGCCCGAGCGAGGGAGACTGAGCGAGATCCAGCCAGCGGCTGAGACCGTTCGCCGTCAACGGGTTGTACCAGAGATGGTTGCCCGGCCGAGAGAAGGGAACACGCTGAAGCCGAAGAGCAGGCTGCGAACCCCGAAAGCCAGCGGCCGTCGCCCGAGGGAAAAGCTTACCCCTCCTGCCAGGGGAAGAAAAGCGGGAACCGCCATCTTGAAAGTGGGCGGGGAAAGAAGATAAGCGCGGGAAACCGTGGGAAGCCGCCAGTAGGCGGAGAAAAAGACAGAAGCGGGGACCGCCATTTTGAAAGGGGCGGGGAAAGAAGATAAGCGCGGGGAAACCGCCATCTTGGAAAAAAAAATTTAAAAAAAAAAGAGTTAAAGAAATATTTCGTCGTTGTTTATCAGGGAGGTGAAGATGCCTAAGCGTGGTAACATCAATGATTTCGATTCCGAGGTAGAAGATTGGGCCACGTATGTAGAACGCATTGAGATATATTGTGAGGCCAATAAAATAGAGGATGATGATAAAGCTATAACCTTGCTAAACTCGATGGGGGCGAAGACATACGGGCTATTGAAGCATCTTCTAGCACCAGTTAAACCGGCGGATCAAACCTTCGATAATATTGTTGCTGTTCTGAAGGATCACTTGAACCCCACACCGCTGATGTTGGCGGAACAATTCAAATTTTATGCGAGAACGCAACGGAAAGAGGAAAGCAACGCGGAATACTTGGTCGAACTGCGTAGGCTAGCGAAATACTGCCAGTTTGGAGGAAATCTGACAGAGGCATTGCGAGACAAGTTCGTGTGTGGGTTGTCGAAGGAAGGAACGCAAAAGCGACTGCTCGAAGAGAACGACCTTACACTGGATAGGGCTGTCCTTATTGCAGCATCACACGAAGCCGCAGCGAAAGGAACTGCGGAAATGCAGCTGAAGGCAGCGGTCCTCAGTGTGGATCAAATTACTTCGGGTGCAACGAAATGTTATCGTTGTGGGAAGACAACACACGACCAGAACCAATGCTGGTTTAAAAACCAGGACTGTAGGAAATGTGGCAAACTGGGTCACATAGCCAAAGTATGCCGGTCAGTGAAGAAGACCAACAACCAAAAAAAAAAGCCATCACAGGAAAAGTACAACAAAGTACACAAGGTGGTTGAGAAGAGTTCAGCTGAACAGAATTCGGATTCAGACCCAAGCGGCCAGGAACTGGGTAGTCTGAGAATTCATAATGTGAGTAAGGAAGCTGACCTACAAACTATCTGGGTCATGCTAAAAATAGCCGGAGTCCAAGTGAGAATGGAATTGGACACTGGATCAGCCCTATCAGTCATAAATCGAAGGGATTACAACCGGCTATTCTCACATATACCCTTGAGAGATACCGAGTTCGTATTGCAGACATACACGGGGCATAAAATATATCCCATGGGAAAGATAAGAGTCAAGGTGAGAGACAGGGGCAAAGAACACCCCGGAATGGACTTATACGTACTACCTGAGGGAGGACCACCACTTCTAGGATGGGAGTGGATCAAGAAAATAGACATGGAATGGCACTACCTCAAAGCAATAACGAGTGAGGACTCGGGGCAGACAATCAGCTCAGACTCTGAAACGGATGACGATAAGACCAGCCCAAGCATGAAAGACAAGTCTAAAAAGAACTTGCTGACTAAGGTTGGTAGAACGAATGTGGGCCTAAAGGCTTATGCTCCAGAGGAGAACAAAGTTTCAGAACAGAATTCCTCTGAACAACAACAACATAGCTTGACAGAGAATTCTGAGTCTGTTCAAGTTACAGACATATATATTACTGAGGAACATCGAGTTCGAACGCAAACTTATTTCAGATTACGACAGCAATTAGAACAATTGAATTGCCGTCTCGAGCAAGAGATGAAAGCAATGAAAAAGTTCTATGATACCGAATGGGAGAATCTGGAAAGACAACAGAAGCAGCTGGGGAAGAAAAGGGAGCAGGAGCACACAAACCGTCTGCACGAGGAGGCCAAACGAATCAAAGCTGATTTGGCTTCTGAAGGGGCGTGCTCCAATCCGGTGGAACAAGATGTGCCGCAACTGAAGGCGCTGGTTAGCAGGTTGCAGGCAGAAAAAGCTGAGTTGGTCGACATGACTTCCAAGCTCCTACTGAAGTTGGGTGCAGCATCACCGGACGATTCATTTGTGGAAATTCGAATGATGGGGGCTGCGGATGATGGCGAAGTAGAAGCAGCAAAGGAGCCCCAGGACAAGGTTCTAAACAGCCCTGCAGCTAATGGAAAAGGGATGAGGACAGAAGAGTTAACAGTCAGCCAACTCCTCCAGGGCAAGGTTATAAACAGCCCTGTAGTTAATGGAAAAGGGATGATGGCAGAAGAGTTAACAGTCAGCCAACTCATTCATATGCTGAGGGATAAAACTCTAAAATGGGAAAAACTTAAATACGAGCCTCAATCTTCAAAGGGAAGGGAGCTCTCAAAAATCATTGGAAGAGCTGAGGTGGCAACCCAGACTGAGAAGTCTGCAGCAGAACAGCCCTTGGATGCCAAAAGTACGCTGACGCACGGCAATGTAGAACAACAGAATACTGAAACAGCTACTTCAGTAGAGGGATTGAATAGTCCGATCAATCAATCTCCGAATGAAGTTGAAGTATTGAAATCACAAATGAGGTCATTAGTAAAAGACTTGCAGGAAGCCCAGAAAAAGCGGGATGAATCTGAACGCATGATGAAGTCTCTTCAGGACAGATGTCGGGATTTGGAACAAAAGTCGGCTAACGTCCAGCTGGGTAAGGAGGAAATAGAAGACCCTCTCGTGGGCCTAGCTCAGGACGACACCGAATATTACCATGATCTGTTGAGTGACACTGAATATTACGAGGACCTGGTCTGCCCAGCTTGTGCCGAGAACTCCCAAAGTGCCGAAATCAGGATGAATCACTTAAAGTCTAAGGAACATAGGGAGATGGTGGCGTTACAGCTGGCAGCTGACAATGGAGCCCCGAGAGTCTCCAAGAAGCAAAAAAGGAAAAGACGAAGCAGAAGATGATAACCATCTGAACCATTATTACCTCTACCCGATCACACACGTGGTCCCCCGAACGGAGCCAAATCAGTTGGAAAGTAGGAAAATTTCCCAAGGCAATCCAACTGTTTTTTGTTTGTTTTAAAAAGTCAGCAATGCTGGTTCAGAAGTGATGGAAGTAAAGCTGTTAAGTCTAGGGAAGGACTATGGGATGAGTCCCTCTAGCAAGGTGACCCGACTACACCACGGAGGCGTGGTCCGGACCAAGTCAAGAAGATCAGAGACTGAATCTGTGAACTGTTTCCCGCAGAGACTGAATCTGTGAACTGTTTCCGCAGAGACTACCTCTGTGAACTGTTGTAACATGAAGTTGGATATGTTATGATGTTATGTTAATGGGGAATAAGTATGTTGTAAGCTAAAAAGGGAGGATTGTAGTGTATGTAACTGTTCTACCTTTAAGAGAACTATTGTATGTAACCGTCCACCTTTAAGAGAACTATTTTAGGTGTGGCACTACTTTATCCTGGCTGTTGTATACTGTAATACCGACGGTGACCACACCGGTATATAAGTGCTGTGGCAGAATTTATTGGGCAGATTCGCCCTGACCTTCGAATAGTAAAGTCCTGTTTAAGTTACTCTTGTAGTCTGTGTATTACTTCGCTATACAACCCACAGACTTTACAGCCAAGACATCATGCTTTTGCTCAAATAGCGCCATGGTATGTTATCCATTCATCTGAACCAAGGGAACAGACAGATGCGGCTTGAGTTTAACATCTCATCCAAAGGACAGCACCTCCAACAATGCAGCACGCCCTTAGCACTAGGCTGCAGTGTTGGCCTAAATTATCTAATGTCCTGGAGTAGGGCTTCACTTGAGCCATGCTGTTGTTGAAAGGTGCTAAGTGAAACACAGCCACTTCTCACATAGGGAAGAAGAAAATAGTTGGAGAGAGTGGTCAGTTTCAGAGCAGTATTGCTGGATTGCTTTCCATGGGTGGCAGGGAGGGTTAGGTGGGTAATTTTCACCTTCACGGATATAGAACTCACCCAATTTTCATTGATTTCAATAGAAGTGAAAATGGGGTGGGTTCCACAATGGGCGGGCGATCCACTCTGCCAGTTTACCACCCAAGTGGTGAGGGTGAAAATTAGCCCCTCCCGAAAATTCGTGGTTTCTCAGCTCAGCTGGAAGATAGTTCAAGGAGAAATGAAAAAGGTAAAAAGTACCTTAAAAAGAAGACACTGAAAGGAAGAAAAATAACCAGAGCATTCACTGAGAAAACTTTGAAGTAACGGGCTATCGTATCAATCTAAAGGGACATCCGTTAGTTTTAACATTTGATTCTGACAAGACCACTGTTATTCTCTGTATTTCAACTCCCAATAAAAACAAAGATGGTACAAATCCTAATCTGAAAGCATTACTGGAAAAAAGGAACAGTCAAAGACAGCAATCTGAGTTCTTAAACAAAAATATTGGCCGGAATTTTGCCAGCGCTCATAGGGCAGGTTCGAAGGTGGGTCCACTGTCAAAATCCAAGAGATTGACAGCAGGTCGGGATCCCGCTCTGAACCCGCCTCTGTGTCAGTTTCTCAGGTGCGGGATCTGCCTGCGCTTTGCAGACCCAGCACTAAGCGGTGGGTCACCCAATTGAGATTGTTAAGAGCGTCTTTAAAGGTAGTTGAACAGCATTTTACCACCTTCTAGCCATTTTTTCAACTTTTCCATGATGCTCGGGCATCACATCAGGTAAGTGTGTCGGGTTCTCTATGAGTCTCCATTGCTGTGAATAGGTGACAGCTGCAAAAGTGGTATAAAAGCTATCATTTCACAGCTGTTCACTTTCCAGTGTCAGAAGCTTGAGCCTTCAGGACTTGGAAGATACTTTTGAGCTGTATGCAGTTTGGAAGTGTTTGGAGTAAACTCTCTATCCACAGTCACCTCCTTGGAGCAACCTCTCTCACCATTGACAGATCGCTTCTGTCATCTCAACCTCACCTGCCATCTATTCCATCAGCTTCGGTGCCCTTCAAAATATTTCACCTTGGTCCTCAGAATCCCACCACGATCAGCCCCAACACCAGCAGCACCAGGCACACCAGCAGCACCAACAACACCAAACTTCTCTGCAATCACCTGATGCTGCACAGGACAGAGGACATCAGCACCCGACCACATTGCTTCCCGGGATGCCAGGGATGGCCTCACGATGGCCAGATTTACCTCACTTGATGCTGTACACTCTGGCTGCCACATGATGCACCAGGTTGGCTCCACCCATCACCAATGCCATAAAACATCCCTACAATATCCAAGCCATTCCTTTCACACTCATCACCATTGCGGGGGGTACCCTTATGTCTCACCATTCACTGCAACTCACTAAACCACTTCCAAAGGTGCACGCAAATCTGTCCAAGAACGCAAAGTGTTGAAAATAAAGGTTTCAATGTTTGACAGCACATTAACAGAAACTTCACATGAACATTGGCTAAAACACCCAAGTGCCCACCCTTGTGTGTTGTTAGTTGATATGATTACACTAGGATGAGGGTGAGTGTGAGGGGTGGCTAGTGAGATGGGGAAGTGATAATGTGGATAGAGAGGGATGGGTGGAGGTGCAAGGTAAGCTGGTGTGAGTAATGATGTGCAGCAGGCGGTTAAGAAGGCAAAAGATATGTTGGCCTTCATAGCGAGAGGATTCAAGTACAGGAGCAAGGATGTCTTGCTGCAGTTGTACAGGGCCTTGGTGAGACCACACCTTGAGTATTGTGTGCAGTTTTGGTCGCCTTATCTGTGGAAGGCTGTTCTTGCCATGGAGGGAGTGCAGCGAAGATTCACCAGACTGATACCTGGGATGGCAGGAATGACATATGAGGAGAGATTGGGTCGATTGGGCTTATATTCGCTGAAGTTTAGAAGAATGAGAGGGGATCTCATTGAAACTTATAAAATTCTAACAGAACTAGATGCAGGAAGGATGTTCCCGATGGTGGCGGAGTCCAGAACCAGGGGTCATAGTCTAAAGATAAGTGGTAAGCCATTTAGGACAGAGATGAGGAGGAATTTCTTCACCTAGAGCGTGGTGAACCTGTGGAATTCTCTACCACACAAGGCAGTTGAGGCCAATTCATTAAATATATTCAAGAAGGAGTTAGATATATTTCTTAAGGCTAAAGGGATCAAGGGATATGGGGAGAAGGCAGGAACAGGGTACTGAATTTGGATGATCAGCCATGATCGTATTGAATGGCGGAGCAGGCTCGAGGGGCGGAATGGCCTACTCCTGCTCCTATCTTCTATGTTTCTATGTTTCTATGAGTAGGGTAGGGAAGGCAGAGTGACGGGGATGTGATGAGTGGCTCAGCAGGATTATAAAATAGTGGGTGTTCCATAGCAGATGCTGAGGCTTCCTATTGGTGCAGTCTTGAGGGTAGAGGAAACTGCCACACAGCTTCTGCTCTTAAATGGGGCTTGTTCATTTTGGTCTTTGGGAAAGCTTGCAAACTGTGCAAAGTCAAACATTTGGAAGCCTGCAAACATATAGCCAAATATATTTAAGTGTTTCTGAGATGTTACTTCTGCCAGCAGACCATTTCTTAAATAAAAGTGCCAAGGAAGAAGGCTTCATGGCAGCAATGCAATTCATCCCGATGCCAGTCACATGGGCTGGTTGCACAAGGGCACCCTGCTTTGATGATAAGATGATTAAGCAGCTGCTGCAGGAGGTGGGACAAAGGAGGGATGCGGTTTTCCCGCTGTGGGAGGAAGGCACTGAAGGCTCTGGCACACAGAGCTTGGCAAGAAGTGGCTGAAGTCATTAACAGCAACAACACTGTCCAAAGGCCGTGGACACAAGCCAAAAGAAATTTAATGATCTCACCAGAAGGGGGAAACATGTGATATATATAATAGGTTGTCAGTGAGCCCCTTAGCAACAACCTAGTGTATGCTATCACACAATGTAATGTGCTCAATCAAATTACATAATGTAAGCCTGCTGAATCTCATGCCCACTTAGGCATATCTCCCCACTCACAATTTACTTGCACTCCACGCAACCACTTGGAAGAATTTAATGTATGAAAACTTTGCTGCAGCTTCCTCGTAGGAAGATAACTTCGCTACTGTTAATGCTGTCCTGACACTGCAGTTAGTAATGAAAGTCTCATATGTTTCTGCAAGAGAAGCCAGTATTTAAAAGAAGGCAGGCCATCATTCCCAGAGGAGGACCTGCTACACTACAAGACGTGACCCTGTTTGAGGAAAGGGCTACAGATGGTGAAGTGGGTGAGCAATTCCCCTCTGGGTAGCTGTCACAGACTGCTTCAATTCCAACACCATTCCCTGGCAGATGGAAATGATGATATAGGCGGACAAGTGCACCTTAAGTTCATGCTGCATTTGCTATGATATTTGCCCATTTTTATGTCTTCATAAGAATGGCACAGTTAACAGATGCCAAACCATCCACTGATCTGGCAGGAAGCTGTTCATCTGGTATCCCATCATTATTAGCATGCTGCAGCTGAGTGCTATCCCTCCAGGAAGGGGAGGGGGTTATAGATAGAGCATGAGGGGTGCACTGTGGTAGAATACTGAGCATTGGAGAACAGGAGTGGGAGCTGCAGGAGGTGGAAGAAGAAGAGCCCGCTTGTTGGAAGAGGAGAGCATCTCCACCAGCAGCTGCACAGTGTGTGGATCCAGATTCCCGCGGTCGTGTTTTCAAAAGAAGAAATCTTTCAGAGTGTGATTAACTATTGCAGTCACTGGGTGATGTACCCAGTAGTTTTTGCAACATGGCGACAACTGTGGAGAAGTACACATCCTACAGGTGTGAGATTTTGATGCATAGATTAGAAAACATGCAGCTATCCTTGCAGTGGCTTCTCTGTGGCCTCCTCGATGGACAGGCTCACAGAAGAGGTTGTTTAAACCAGGAGGAAAATAATGGTTATCATAACCACTGCTCCCATTTTTCCAGACAGCAGGTGCTGGTAATGGTTCTGCTGTTGCTGCTTACAGAGTCTCTAGACCCATCTTTTGTTTCTTTACTTGTCCCATTACCAACCTCTTTTGCACCATCATCTCTTTTGTCATTTAATCTCTCCTGTCTTCCACCCTATCACAGCTCCCTTTAGTTCTTTCCTCCCCTGCCCACTTTCCCTGCCTCTGCACTTGCTTAAAAACTGGTACATCTCCAACCTTTCCAGTTCTGACGAAAGGTCTTTGACCTGAAATGTTAACTGTTTTTTTCTCTCCACAGATACTTCCTGACCTGCTGAGTAGTTCCATCATTTTCTCTTTCTATTGCAGATTTCCAGTATCCGCAGTATTTTGCTTTTGGAAAATAGTGGCTACCTACTTCTGGCAGTGGCAGAGAGGCTGGGAGAAGAGTAGGTCGGGACAACATGTGGCTGTTGATGCTTTCTTTCCAGAAGTTTCCATCTCCACTGCTATCAGTGTCCCTTCCTTCTTCACTGCACAGTAGCCTGAAGGCAGGCAGGGCCAGGCCTGTCCCCACAGCAGCAAATGAGCTGCAGCCTGAAACTGGCTCCACAATGTACAATCTTACAGAGATCGAGAGCCACCTCGGGTTCTGGAGCCTGACCCAGATATACAACAGCCATCCTCCTACTCTATTCCTGCCTGAGGAGAACCATTCAGACAAAGCCCCAGCTTTGTTAGCCCTGCATAAAAGACCACTTTGTTGGAAAGGGGGAGCATCGGGGTGGAAAGAGTTAGGTAGATAATCACAAATTAGATATCTCCACAATAGCTGTGTCAACTTCAGATTATGCTTTGTGCAAAGTTATTTTGTTGTTACTACTAGATGAGGTATTTATAGTAGGTGGAATGAGGGTGACAGGGACTATGGTTAAATTCTATGGCAGACTGGCAGAATCTCCATGGAATTTCAGGGCCTATCCCTTTAATGGCTAGAATATCAAAAGGAAAGAAGTATTCTTAGTAACTGTAAATGTCTTTTACCTCAAATTTCCTGCTAACTCAGGCCTCACAGCACTCAAAAAGCTCTTGTTTTTACATTGTGACTTCATTTTATGTGGGAAACTTGCACAGTCTACAACCTGAGTAAAACCAGGAAATTGGGTTGCAGGTCATTGTAACATCATAAAAATGGCAAAGGGATGACTTGGATTACCTCCACCTGCTTCAGTACTGGGTTGAATGTAGGCCTCTCAGGATTTTCACTCAAGGGGTTGTGAATATTTGGAATTCTCTACCCAAGAGAGCTGTAGATGCTCAGTCGTTGAGTATATTCAAAACAGAGATCAATAAATTCTTGGGAACTAAGGGAATTAAGAGATATGGGGATCATGCGGGAAGGTGGAGTTGAGGTAGAAGATCAGCCATGATCTTATTGAATGGCGGAGCAGGCTCGAAGGGCCGAATGACCTACTCCAGCTCCTATTTCTTACGTTCTTATATCATGGCACGAAATTTGTGGGCAGCCCTATAGGAGAGGAGACCTGGTGTTGCAAGTCTCCACCCAGATTTCCAGTATACCTGCCGCCTATTCAGATGTTCGTGAGGCGCCATCGCCAGGAAAATTGGCCCTAGCTAATTTTGGGAGTTTAATTTAGTCTGATAATGCACTGGTTAATGTGCACACATAAAGTTTTTTTGTGCATTATGTAGGGGGTGGTGTGTGGCGTGTGCGCCCAGTCAGCTTCGCTTCTGACTGTCCCTTGAGTGGTTCAAATCGCTCCCACACCCCTGGGTTCTAGACATCGGACTTAGGTACAGGCGGCGATGCAGAAAATCGAGTAGACAAGTGGTTTGGTATAAGAAAACCAAGATTTTATTAAAACAGAATACAACAATCTTATGGAAAATTACTGGTATGGAAATACAGGCATATACAATAATTATACTTATATGGGAATGGGGAACACACGGCACATCGAGGGAAAAACAACTACATTAACAATCCCCTTATCCTTATCCCACCCCTATACCTAACTAGATTAAGCTATGAGGGGCCAGGAATTCATGCTCACCAATCCAAAACCTGTTTCTTTTAACGGTTATGAGTTTTGAGGTTTGGTCTTCTGTCCTTTGGGGTACTCCGTCGCCACGTGGTCTCAGGGCGCGGTGCTGGAGTTGTTGATGTGACACACCTTCCCTCTCCTCAGCTACCGTCGTCGTTTCGTTGCGATGGGTTCTCTTCTTCTTCTCCCTCGGGCGGTCGGCGACGGTAACGTTGCGGTTGTGGGTCAGTTGGCGATTTTCACTGCTTATTCGATTTTACAACCCATCCTTTGAGTGCCAGTATACTCGTTGTGGCGTGGACACCCGCGTCTAATGCCAGCTTATCCGCAGTGTTCAAATGCCAACTTATTCTCACTGTCCATACATACACTGCTAATTTCTTCCCCAAACGCCAACTTATAACTAGGCGTTTGGTTTTTACCAATGCGTCTTTCGCTGCCCTTCTCAGCTGTTATCGGTTACCTTCTTCTTCGTCTTGTCTCATCTTGCCCCTTTGTGGCCTGTGTGTCCGGTGTGGTATTGAACTCGGGTCTCGTTGTCCTCCCGCGTTTGGCCCCGGTGCAATGGGTGTCCTCAGTTGTTGAGCGGTGCAGGGAGCGAGAAGAGAGCCCGCCACGAGGCCAGGGCACGAGTACGAGCGGCAGCAGCCCAAGGCCACCGACAAGAGTCAAAGTCACGAGCAAGAGTAAGAGTCAAGAGAGCGATTGCTACTGATGGGCCTCCAATTATACCCATTTCTCCAACTCCTTATCTGCGCGCCAGATCAGGCCAGTCCATTGTTTAACTTTTGACGGGCTGTTTTAAATGATTACAACCATTTAATTTAACTACTTTAGGAGTGGTTATCTCCGGGTCTAATGGCCCCGATGTCCTGGTTGCTTTGTCATGGATAAGACTTGATTGTCTTCATCCTACCTTGATGGCTACTGTGAGCTGTTATCGATTTAACATGCAGAAAGCTAATGGTCACAATTATAGGCCCATCCTAACTTGATTCGATTCGAGTCAAATAAATGCATATTCAGTGTTTACTTTGTCTGGCTGGGCTCCAAAGAGTCTCTGATCACAGATTCCTGCTTTTTAATGTTTCGTCTCCGGGCCTGCTTGTTGGCAGAGCCTTGCTTTTAAAAAATCCTGTCAATGTTGGTCACGAGGTTTACAGAAGCCATTTTGGGTACCCTGTTTTCAATAACTTGTCCAAAACAGGGTCCCTTGATCCATAACTTGGGGAGAGCGGGAATTTTGAGAGCCCTGCACTTTACAATTATTTTAACACAGTCATTAGTCAGCTTAATGTAAACTGGTTAACAACTGCATTGTAAGTACAGCACAAAGAAATTTAACACAATTGTGTTAAATAATGTGACACCGGAAGAAATTAAACTCCAAGGGCTGGAAATTTTGCCAGGCCTGTTCCATTGGTGACAGAGTGGCAGAGCGGAAACCCCCATCTACCTACATGATCAGCTGCCAACACTGCTGCTGCTGCCTGCGGTTCAATAGCTCCTGCCCCAATCCGGGCTTGTAAGATGCAGTGGGCTACTGTTGTTGTGCCTGAGATGCCCCTCGGTCCTTCCATGCTGAAGATAAAGCCCCAGCTGCAACAGTATTCAGCTCCAAAAGGAGCCATTTTGCTTCAAGACATAAGGTAAACGAGTCACTCTGGGATCAATGATCTTAGTTAGATGAGGCTTGGGATCTTTCAAAAGGCCTCCAAGGGACTCAGACCCCAAAGTACAGCTGAGGTCTTTTAAGGGTCAATGAGATAGAAATTCGCCCAAACTGGGAGGCCCAAGGCCGGCCTTAAATTGGTCCTCGCGCCTTATTAACATTTATGCGTGAGCTGCCGCCATCTGTGTCTCCACAGGCACCTCATGCATTGCAGATGCCGAATGTCGGGTTGCTTGCCTTGCACTCTTGCTCCTCCTGGCACCACAGGAAGATTTAAAAATAAATAAAATTTTTAAATAAATAACTTTTGTTGGTGACCGTAGGAACAGCTAAGGAATTCTGCGTGGGGCAGGCCTGGCATCTGCTCTAATCATTGCAAACACATTTTCTAGATGTGTGCTTCAACAGGCATTAGGCCCCTAATGAACATATGCAAAGATCAATGCTGCACCAGTTTTATGCCGGAGAAATGGGCACAATGCATACTAATGTCTACTCCGAGGAGCGGAATTCCTGAGGTCTACACGACATGTTCCCTTGATGGCGGAGGGGGGTGGGGGCATGGAAACTGAGCCGGCGGAATCATTTTTAAGGAATCCCCAAGGTAGGGAACCTTGTATTATAAAAGTTTGTAAAAAGGCATTTAATAATGATTTGATTATTAAAATTTAATGTTCCATGTGTTCAGACAAATAAGTGTGCTTTGTATCGACTATCAAGTTGCCTGGCCACTTTCTTGGATGGGAACAGTGCTTGGCACAGGGAGGAAACAATAAATGCATTACAAGAAACACCCACATGCAATAAGAATGTGATAAATATTACCGACTGTAGAGTTTCATCTATGTGCAAGGCACGCCTCTAATTCATTGTAATTATATTGTCCAATTGGATTCAGATGAAACAAAGTAGTGAAAATTTCAGTACCGGTTTCAACTAGGATCCCACAAAATTCTGTCACATGGAGGACAAGTCTATTATACCCAAACCATTGTCTGACAAGTTAGGGGAGCTATATAGAAACATAGAAGATAGGAACAGGAGTAGGCCATTCAGCCCTTCGAGCCTGCTCCGCCATTCAATGAGATCATGGCTGATCATCCAAATTCAGTACCCTGTCCCTGCCTTCTCCCAATATCCCTTGATCCCTTTAGCCTTAAGAAATATATCCAACTCTTTCTTGAATATATTTAATGAACTGGTCTCCACCGCCTCTGTGGCAGAGAATTCCATAGGTTCACCACTCTCTGGGTGAAGAAATTCCTCCTCATTTCAGTCCTAAATGTCCTACCCCTTATCCTTAGACTATGACCCCTGGTTCTGGACTCCCCGACCATCGGGAACATCCTTCCAGCATCTAGTCTGTCCAGGCCTGACAGAATTTTATAGGTTTCGATGAGATCCCCTCTCAATCTTCTAAACTCCAGTGAGTATAAGCCCAATCGACACAATCTCTCCTCATACATCATTCCTGCCATCCCAGGTATCAGCCTGGTGAATCTTCGCTGCACTCCTTCCATGGCAAGAACGTCCTTCCTCAGATAAGGCGACCAAAACTGCACACAATACTCAAGGTGCGGTCTCACCAAGGCCCTGTACAACTGTAGCAAGACATCCTTGTTCCTGTACTCGAACACTCTTGCTACGAAGGCCAACATACCATTTGCCTTCTTAACCGCCTGCTGCACCTGCATGCTTACCTTTAGCGACTGGTGCACAAGAACACCCAGATCTCTTTGCACTTCCCCTTCTCCCAATCTATTGCCATTCAAATAATAATCTGCCTTCCTGTTTTTGCCACCAAAGTGGATAACCTCACATTTGTTCACATTATAGTGCATTTGCCATGTTTCTGCCCAATCACCTAAACTGTCCAAATCATACTGGAGTTTCACGACATCCTCCTCACAGCATACCCTCCCACCCAGCTTTGTGTCGTCTGCAAATTGGGAGATATTACATCCAATTCCCTCGTCCAGATCATTAATATATATTGTGAACAGCTGGGGTCCTAGGACCGATCCTTGCGGTACCCCACTAGTCACTGCCTGCCACTCGGAAAATGACCCGTTTATTCCAACTCTTTGCTTTCTGTCCACCAACCAGTTCTCTATCCAAGTCAATACCTTGTCCCCAATCCCATGTGCCTTAATTTTGCACGCTAATCTCTTATGCGGGACCTTATCGAAAGCCTTCTGAAAGTCCAAATACACCACATCCACTGGTTCTCCCTTATCTATTTTACCAGTTACATCCTCAAAAAATTCCAGTAGATTAGTCAAGCATGATTTACCTTTTGTAAATCCATGTTGACCTTGTCCGATCCTGTCACTGCTTTCCAAGTGCTCTGCTATTACATCTTTTATAATGGACTCTAGCATTTTCCCCACTACCGATGTCAGGCTTACCGGTCTATAATTCCCCGCCTTTTCTCTGCCACCTTTTTTGAATAGTGGGGTAACATTAGCTACCCTCCAATCCATGGGTACTGTTCCAGAGTCTATGGAGTTCTGGAAGATGACCAGCAATGCATCTACTATTTCTAGGGCCACTTCCTTAAGTACCCTGGGATGTAGATTATCAGGCCCTGGGGATTTATCGGCATTCAGTCCCATCAATTTTCCTAACACCATTTCCCTACAAATACTGATTTTTTTCAGTTCCACCCTTTCATCAGACCCTATGTTCCCCGACATCTCTGGGAGGTTATTTGTGTCCTCCTTTGTGAAGACAGAACCAAAATATGTATTTTGTTGGTTTGCCATTTCTTTGTTCCCCATTATAAATTCCCCCGATTCTGACTGCAAGAGACCTATGCTTGACTTCACCAATCTTTTTCTCTGCATATATCTATAAAAGCTTTTACAGTCAGTTTTTATGTTCCCTGCTAGCTTACTCTCATATTCTATTTTCCCTTTCTTAATTAATCCCTTTGTCCTCCTTTGTTGAATCCTAAACTGCTGCCAATCCTCAGGATTATTGCTTTTTCTGGTCAATTTGTATGCCCTCTCCTTGGATCTTATGCTATCCCTAATTTCCCTTGTTAGCCATGGTTGAGTCACCTTTTTTGTTTTATTTTTATGCCAAACTGGGATGAACAACTTCTGTAGTTCATCCATTTGGTCTTTGAATGTTTGCCATTGCCTATCCACCGTCAACCCTGTGAGTGCCATTCCCCAATCAATCCTACCCAACTCACTCCTCAGACCATCGTAGTTTCCTTTATTTAAATTGAGGACCCTAGTTTCTGAGTCAACTACTTTATTCTCCATCTTAATGAAGAATTCGATCATATTATGATCGCTCCGACCCAAGGGGCCTCGTACAACAAGATTGCTAATTAATCCTTTCTCGTTACATAATACCCAGTCTAAGATGGCCTGATCTCTGGTTGGTTCCTCGACATATTGGTCCAGGAAACCATCCCGTAAACACTCCAGGAATTCCTCCTCCACAGTATTGTTACTAATTTGGTTAGCCCAATCTATATGTAGATTAAAGTCACCCATGATGACTGCTGTGCCCTTATTGCACGCTTCTCTAATTTCACTTTTAATGCCATCCCCAACCTTCGCCTTACTGTTTGGAGGTCTATATACCACTCCCACTAATGTTTTTTTCCCCTTAGTATTTCTCAATTCTACCCATACAGATTCCACATCATCAGAGCTAATATCCTTCATTACAATTGTGTTAATCCCTTCTTTAACCAGTAATGCTACCCCTCCTCCCTTTCCTTTTTGCCTATCTTTCCTGAATATCGAATACCCCTGGATGTTGAGTTCCCAGTCCTGGCCATCCTTGAGCCACGTTTCTGTAAACCCAATCAAATCATATTCGTTTACCTCTATTTGCACAGCCAATTCATCCACCTTATTACAAATGCTCCTCGCATTAAGACACAAAGCCTTCAGGCTTGTTTTTTTAATGCTCTTAGACCTATTAGAATTATTATTTACTGTGGCCACGTTTGATTTAAACCGTTGATTTCTCTGACTGCCACTTTTGTTTTTCTCCTTCCTATCTTTTCCTTTTATCTTTGTTTCCCTTTCCTCTATCTCCCTACTCAGGTTCCCAACCCCCTTCCATTTTAGTTTAAACCCTCCCCCACAGCACTAGCAAACACTCCCCCTAGGACATCGGTTCCAGCCCTGCCCAGGTGCAGACCATCCAGTTTGAACTGGTCCCACCTCCCCCAGAACCGGTTCCAATGTCCCAGGAACTTGAATCCCTCCCCCTGGCACCATTCCTCTAGCCACGTATTCATCTGAAGTATCCTTCTATTTCTACTCTGACTTCCACGTGGCACTGGTAGCAATCCTGAGATTACTACCTTTGAGGTCCTGTTTTTTAATTTACCTCCTAACTCCCTATATTCCGCTTTTAGGACCTCATCCCGCTTTTTACCTATATCGTTGGTGCCTATATGCACCACGACAACTGGCTGTTCACCCTCCCCTTCCAAGATGTTCTGCAGCCGCTCTGAGACATCCTTGAGCCTTGCACCAGGGAGGCAACACACCATCCTGGAGTCTCATTTGTGGCCACAGAAACACCTATCTATTCCCCTTACAATTGAATCCCCTATTACTATAGCTCTACCACTCTTTTTCCTCCCATTCTGTGCAGCAGAGCCACCCCTGGTGCCAGGAAGTTGGCTGCTGCTGCCTTCCTCTGATAAGCCATCCCCCCCAACAGTACTCAAAGTGGTATATCTGTTGGAGAGGGGGATGGCCACAGGGGACCCCTGCACTACCTGCCTGAGCCTAGTACTCTGCCTGTTGGTCACCCGTTCCCTTTCTTCCTGTCCAACCTCTACCTGTGGTGTGTCCAACTCCCTAAACATGCTATTCACGATGTCCCGAGCATCGTGAATGCTCCAGTATGCATCCAATCGCAGCTCCAGCGCCGCAATGCGGTCTGTCAGTAGCTGCAGCTGGGCGCACTTCCTGCACACGTAGTTGTCAGGGACACAGGAAGTGTCCCTGAGTTCCCACATATCGCAGGAGGAGCAGATCACCGGGCCGGGCTGTCCTGCCATGACTTACCCTTTAATTAATTGAGTTTAAATTAAATCAATCAATCCCACAAATTACACTACAGTTAAATAGTTTACCAACAGTTCCCGCTACACCAGAGAGACCTTAGAAACTATAAACCAGAGTTAAAGTTTAAAAAAGAGGGAAATACTCACCAACCAATCACTTACCTGCTTCCTGCTGACATCACACTTTTATTACTTTTTACCTCTCTCCCCTGCTGCTGAATTGGTGGGCCTCGCCTCGCTCACTGCCGGTTTTAAGCTCCGCCTTGCGCTGCAATCCTCACCCAGGTCCGATGCTCTGGTCGGGCCTCGCTTCGCTCACTGCCGGTTTTAAGCTCCACCTCGCGCTGCAATCCTCACCCAGGTCCGATGCTCTAGGAGCTTCCGGACCCATCCAGGATGGAGCATAACTTTCCTGCCCCACCTTTTCTTTTTCCACTTAGTGAGCTACATTGAAGGAGAGGGAAGAGTACAGTTTCAATTTTGTTGCAGCACTCGTAACAGACTGTTATAATGTCACACATCTTGAGCTAAAGTATCAGTTTGTATCCCGCTTACAGTTTCTTTATGGCTCAGTCTGAAATAAATATAATTTTATTTGGGTAAAAAAAAATTACACATGGTATAATATTAATGTCCTTTTCTGTTTTACTTATTTTAATTCTCCTCTAATTCCCCGCAACATTTATGATGCGGAAATTACTGACAGTGAGAGGTTTTTGACTTGGTTGTCTGTTGCTTAAGCACTCTCTTGCACGGAATATGCGAGTGCTTCATTAGACAGATGAATTTTAATCAAATTAGTGCATAATGAAGCCGGCCATGACCTTCCTGTTTTCCAACGTTGTTCCTGCAAAGTGTCCATTTAAAATAGATGTCAAAGGCCAACAAGGTCATCAACCTATCAGGAGGAGAACCCTTAAAGATATGCTGCTATTTTATTATCCTGCCATTCCATTGCACAAGTATGGGGATTGCTTTCAATGGTCGCAAGAGGATTTCACTCAAGAGATAAAGAAGAAAAAAATGCCATGCCAAGGAGATCAACAATTGTATTGCAGGCATAGTTACTTGGTAATGGCAGAGGAGACTGCATTTGCATGCTCTGGTTCAGCAGGGAGGCACTTACCATCTGTCGCATGGAGGTCTGCAAACAAACTTCATTGCCAGTGGCAGTCAAGGTCACCATGCCCTCAACTTTTAGGCTCTGGCTCGTTCCAGGTGTTCATCAAAGTGCCACATAATAGGCTTGCCAGCAAAGTGGAAGCCCACGGAATAAAAGGGACAGTGGCAGCATGGATACAGAATTGGCTAAGTGATAAGAAACAGAGGCCTAGAAATTCACTAGCCTTAGCGCCGCTTTTGAGGCGCTAGAGGGACTAGCGCCAGAGTTATGGCCATTTGAAAAATTGAGTGGGGCCCTAAAGCGGCGTTGCACCGGTAGCGCTGCGCCGGCACCGATGACGTCATCGGTGTGCGCAGCGTCCCGGTTGCCGTGGTAACCCGCCCGAACTCCGAAATTGAGTTGCGGCCGCCTCGCCCGTGGCAGCCGCAAGCAACGTTCTGTAAAAGGTGCCTTGCTGAAGTTAGCGCCGGCGCATTAAGGTCGCGCGGCGGCCGGCCGCTTCCCCGGCGGCCGCCTGCCCGCACCACCCTTCCCGGACTCCTCCAAGACCCCCCCGCGGCACAGATGCGTGTGGGCCGCGAGCCCGGCACTTCTCCGAGGTGCCGGGCTCATTTTTATTCAGCCGTCAACGGCCAGCGGTCGGGTGCAGGCAGCTCCTCCTTAACGGAAGGAGGAGGCCTGCACTTCCCCAGCCTGCCGCACCGCATCGGGCGCCGCAGCGCCGGAACAGCGCCGCAATGGGGCAGGTAGCGCCCATTGGGAGGCGCTGAAACCCTCCAGTAGCGCCGGCAGCCGTTTGGGCGCGGCGCTACTGAATTTTTGGCGCGCGCAAGGGGACTTAGCGCCGGCACTAACTTCCGGCGCTACAGCCCTGGCTGCGCCAAAACCCAATTTCTAGGCCAGAGAGTAGTGGTGAACAGTTGATTATTGGACTGGAGGGAGGTATGCTGTGGTGTTCCCCACGGATCGGTTCTAGGACCACTGCTTTTCTTGATATATATTAATGACTTGGACGTGAGTATGCAGGGCACAATTTCAAAATTTGCAGATGACGCAAAACTTGGAAGTATAGTGAACAGTGAGGAGGAGAGTGATAGAATTCAGGAAGACATAGACTGGCTGGTGAAATGGGCGGACACATGGCAGATGAAATTTGTAACATTTGCATATTGAATTATCATTGGCCCGTAGGCATCTGTAAGGAATACATATTATATTCACATGTGATCACATGCTGAGTTGTCATTGGCCTGCAGGCATCTGTAAGGACTACTATTGTTTTGAAGACCCAGGCTAGGGGTCCTAATGCCTGTTTTTCCCCAATGGTACTGCTATGAGTAAGATCACAGACCTAATGCTTAATAAAAGAGTTAAACTGTAATACTCCATTGCCCTGCAATTTATTAGTTTTATACAAAGTGTGTAAAACAAGACATGGTGTCAGAATAGGGATTGTAAATGGACATCGTTGGAGCTCCCTTGCCTCGAATGGATTGGGAATCTTTGAACTTACCTGGGGAATGGTGCAAGTTCAAGCAACATGTGGAGTTGATGTTCTCGGGTCTGCTGAAAAGCAAAGGGAGGAAGAAAGATGCAGCTACCTACTCCTGTGGATCGGAGGAAAAGGGAGAGACATTTTAAACACATGGGCCTAGAAATTCATTAAGGCGCTGCCAGCTTTGCGGCCAGTTACCGCCTAAAGAGGGCTTCTGCGCCAAAAATGAGTGTGCGCTGATATTCAGCGCAGCGGTATTGGCGGCGGTAGCCGTTAGCGCTGCGCCGGCACCGATGACATCATCGGTGTGCGCAGCGCCCCGGTTCCGCCCCGAAACCGGCCCGATCCCCATATTTAGTAGCGGCCGCCTCCTCCGAAGCGGCCGCAAACAGTGACCAAAAAACGGGGCCGTGCTGTAGCCTTAGTGGGGCGCTTTAAAGGTGAAGGTGCGGCCGTCCGCTTTTTCGGCGGCCGCCTGCCTGCACCTCCTTCCCCGGCCTCCTCCGCCCCCCCCGCGGCATTGCCGGCTGCTTTCCGCGAACCCGGCACTTCTCCGTGGTGCCGGGCTCATTTGCCGGCACTCTCCAGCGGCGATCTCCCCGTTGCAGGCAGCTCCCCCTTAAGAGAAGGAGGAGGCCTGCAGTACCGCAGCCTGCCGCTCCGCAGCGGCTGGCGCAGCGGCGCCAAGAGCGCTGAAATTCAGTGTCAGCGCCCCAAGCGGAGGCGGGCACACCCTGGTATAGCACCCGGTTCCGATTTGGGGCGCTAACACTGAATATCTGACGATCGCTAATGGCTCCCCGCCCAGCGCTAACTTTTGGGCGCGAGCGAGCTGCCCGCCCCAAAGTGAATTTCTAGGCCATGGTCTCTCACCGCGGATGAAGCAAAGGTACTGAAAAATTATTTTGACCATTTTGAATCATATGTAATGCCCAAGACAAATATGATATTCGCTAGGTACAAGTTTCAGGAGAAAGTACAAGGAGTTAGTGAGTCGTTTGAACAGTTCATGACTGAGTTAAAACTGCTGGTAAAAGACTGTGAATATGCAGATAAAGATGAGACAGTCAGAGACCGCATCGTGTTTGGAATACATTCAGCTAAAGTGAGAGAGAAACTTTTGAATGTTGGGTCCGGGCTAACGCTGGACAAAGATATGGACATAGATAAATCGCATGAGATAGCCCAAGCACAGTTGAACACCATAACTGGCACCACGAGCAGCTCACATGAACAGACAGTGCACGCAGTTAATAGACACACACCAAAGAACACCACCCAGAGAGCGTTTCAGAACAGAAAGAACAGAGAGAGTTCTAAAAATGAGCGACACAGACATAAAACGCTTCAAAAACTGTGGATATTGTGGAAACAAGGTGCATGGGGGAAAGGAGCACTGCCCTGCCAAAGGAAGGCAATGTGCTAAATGTGGTAAATGGAACCACTTTGCTAAAGTTTGCAGGACTGTTTTTGGAAAGCAGTACAGACAGTGAGTGACAGCCAAATGCCAGATAGAGAGCCAAATGCAGAGGAACTGCTTATTGATTCTGTGTCACAGAAAAAACAGATTTCAGAGACTGAGCAAGCCTTTGCAGTTATTGAGATAGGAAAACAGGGCACAGAGCTTAAGTTTAAACTAGACACTGGAGCTCAGGTTAATGTAATTCCTCTGAGTGAGTCTCACAGCTTGAAGGATGAGTGTGAGCTACAGCCCACCTCATGCAGACTGACCAGCTATGGGGGTGAGCAGCTCATTGTAAAAGGCACATGCGTGATGAAATGCAAGTACAAAGAAAGCGACATGATGTTGGACTTTTACATTGTTGACACTCGAGCACCTCCAGTGCTAGGTCTAAAGGCATGTTTAGACATGGATCTCGTCAAGCTAGTGCTATCATTGACAGCACCAGTTGAGAAGCAGACAGTCATGGAGGAGTTTGCTGATGTTTTCAAAGGAATCGGACTATTCCCAGGTGAATGCACTATTCACCTTGACCCAGCAGCAACCCCTGTGGTTTGCCCACTGAGAAAGATACCCCTTGCTCTACATAGTCGCCTGAAGGAGGAGCTGCAGAGCATGGAGAATACAGAAATCATCGTCCAGGAAACAGAACCGACAGAGTGGGTCAACGCATTAGTAGTGGTTGAGAAACCACATACAGGCAAGCTGAGAGTCTGTCTCGACCCCAGAGATTTGAACAAGGCTATCAAACACCCTCACTACCCTCTACCAATGCTAGATGACATCACACCCAAGCTAGTGGGAGCACGTTACTTCAGAGTAATGGACGCATGATCAGGATACTGGACTATCAAGCTCACAGAAGAATCATCTAAGCTAACAACGTTCAACACACCATTTGGACGCTACCGATTTCTGCGTTTACCATTTGGTCTTATCTCAGCTCAGGATGAATTCCAGTGGAAGATCGACGAAACCTAGGAAGGCCTCAACGGAGTAGTTGCAAGCGTAGATGACATCCTCATCTATGGCAGGAATAGAGAGGAACATGACAGGAACCTCCGTGCGATGCTACAAAGATCACGGGAGAAAGGTATCCGGCTCAACCCCGAGAAAAGCATAATCGGATCCACCGAGATCAGTTATTTCGGGCCTCGCCTCTCAACTGATGGCATTAAGCCGGATCCAGAGAAAATCTCCGCCATCAAGAAGATGGAGCCGCCGAAGAACCGCGCAGAGCTAGAGACAGTACTTGGCATGGTTAACTACTTAGCCAAGTTTGCCCCGAGCCTCTCCGAAATCAACGCACCCATGCGTCAGTTGCTCAAACAATCCAATGAGTTCCTGTGGGACAAACAACATGACACAGCATTTCAGAAAATGAAAGACCTAATCACCAGAGAACCAGGACCAGTTCTTGCCTACTTCAACCCCAACAAAGAGCTCAGGCTACAAGTGGACGCGTCAAAGTACGGACTAGGCGCAGTATTACTGCAAGAAGGAAAGCCCATCGGCTACGCTTCCAGATCTCTCACAGACAGTGAAACCAGCTATGCTCAAATCGAGAAAGAGCTATATGCAATTCTGTTTGGATGTAAGCATTTCCACCAGTACGTCTATGGCCGACAAGTCATTGTGGAATCCGACCACAAGCCCCTCGAGTCCATCATGAGGAAACCATTAGCCGCAGCCCCACCAAGGCTACAGAGAATGATCCTTCAGCTACAGAAGTACGACTTCACAATCATTCACCATCCAGGCAAAGACATTCCTGTTGCAGACACGCTCTCCAGAAAGTCACTTAGCTACCAGGACAGCAGCCTCAGTGAAGGCATGGATGTGCAGGTGCACATGGTGTACAACAGCTTACCTGTGAGTGACTCAAAACTGAAGGAGATCCGAGCAGGAACAGAGTAAGATGCACAACTCACACTGCTGAGCAAAGTCATACATGAAGGATGGCCTGAGGAAAGGAGGAAATGCCCTCAGAGCATATCTGAATTCTGGAGCCACAGAGACGAACTGTCACAAATCAACAGAATCGTCTTCAAAGGGGAGAAAATCATCATTCCTACCAGTCTCAGAGAAGAGATGTTGACAAAAATTCATGCTGGACATATGGGCATGGAAAAATGCAAACAAAGAGCACGTGACATTATGTTTTGGCCCGGAATGTGCAAACACATTGAGGACATTGTCGGAAAATGTTCCATTTGTCTAGAACGCCGCCCATCAAATGTCAAAGAGCCCATGATACCTCACCGTATCCCAGACAGGCCCTGGCAGGTTATGGCAACGGATCTGTTCACATGGAACAACGAGGACTACATAGTGACTGTTGATTACTACAGCAGATTTTTTGAATTGGACAAGCTTCACAGCACCACATCTGCAGCTGTGATCCACAAGCTAAGGCAGCCTTTGCCAAGCATGGCATGGTAGAGACTTTAGTCTCAGACAATGGCCCCCAATACAAATCAAAAGAGTTTGAATCGTTTGCCAAGGCATGGGATTTCACACATGTCACATCAAGCCCACATTATGCTCAAAGTAATGGCCTTGCTGAAAAAACTATCCAGATTGCAAAAACACTCATGGACAAAGCCAAAGCGGACAAAAGAGACCCCTACATCAGTCTCCTTGAGTACCGCAACACTCCGGTTGACAACTTCAAGTCACCAGCACAGCTGTTGATGAGCCACAGACTTCGTTCAATCCTTCCAAGCACCAACCAGCAGCTGCAGCCAGAGGGCGTCAGCTGCAAGCAAGTGCATGCAAAACGTGTACAGAGACAGCAACACCAAAAGAGATACTATGACAAGTCAGCCAGACTACTGCCACCGCTGCACAATGGAGAATCCGTCAGAATCCAGGAGCATGACTACTGGAAGCCAGCAGTCGTCATCCAGCTAGCTGACACTGAGCGATCGTATCACGTCCACACCCCAGAAGGACAGGTGTACCGCCGCAATCGCAGGCACCTCCTGAACACCAAGGAACAACACCGTCATTCCGATGAGAGGATCAGTTCAACAGAGTGTGATGAACAGAGCAATACACAAAACATATCATACTTACCTCAACCTAAATCTGAACCTGAATTGTCGACCGATTCAGGAGCATGCTCAGTTTCATACCACACAAGGTCGGGACGAGAGGTCAAGCCTAGAGTTATCCTTGACTTGTGAACTGTCAAAGGGTGTAGGCGGATCGCTGCCCTAAAAGAAAACTGTACATCATTATTGAAACGTTGAGATGTTTTCAGTGCTAGTTAAATGCTGAGTTTACTTAAATGTTTATGCTACCGAGTACATTATGTAGAAGAAAGGTTTAAAAGTAATGCATAACATTTTTCTTTTAAAAGAAAGGGGACGTAACATTTGCATATTGAATTATCATTGGCCCGCAGGCATCTGTAAGGAATACCTATTATATTCACATGTGATCTCATGCTGAGTTGTCATTGGCCTGCAGGCATCTGTAAGGACTACTGTTGTTTTGAAGACCCAGGCTAGGGGTCATAATGCCAGTTTTTCCCCAATGGTACTGCTATGAGTAAGATCACTGACCTAATGCTTAATAAAAGAGTTAAACTGTAATACTCCGTTGTCCTGCAATTTATTCATTTTATACAAAGTGTGTAAAACAAGACAAAATTTAACGCAGAAAAGTGTGAAGTGATACATTTTGGTAGAAGACTGGGGAGAGGACATATAAACTAAAAGATTACTTGGCGTAATTTGAGTTTAAAATTCCACGATCTTTTGTGCTCGTTTGGCCGATTTCAGCCAGATTGTGCTGATAAAACCAACACAAACCAACGGAAACTCTAGGCTAACGCGTTTGCAATTTGAACAGTGGAAAACTCTCCCGTTCCCTTGGTTTACATGTGCTGAGTTTATTGATGTATTTCTTGGTTACATGATCATTGCTTCCCATGCAGTTGAGCATTAAGTCTGAAAGCCTGGTTGTGTGCAGCAATATAAAATAAGCATTCCCAAGTGTGTGATTTAGCTGCCTTATTGCTGTCTGTTGTAAGTATTTATGTCTTTGCTGTCTGCTTTCTTAGTGCTATTATTTTAGTGCGCCTGTCAGTTAACCTTTCTTCACTTAGAGATTGTACTCTGCTGCTTTCCAGTCTAGAATGCCCTCTTCATTTAGATATGCTGGGGGATTGGTAAATGACATTTACTTTAGAAAAGTGCAGTGTTATGCATGTGGGCAGGTCAATTGCTGAACATGCATACACCCTTCAGGGAAAAGAAGAGTGGTGAAAGAAAAAGATCTGGGCATTCTAGATCTCTAAAGGTTACAAGATTAAGTCCCAGCTTAGTTACCCAGATAGAGCTGGGTCTCTACACTTTTGAGAAGTATAGATGTAGGGGTGATTTAATCAAGGTTCATAAGATGATGCAGGGATCAGATTGTGTTTATGTAGACAAATTGTTTCAACTACAAAGGTTAGGGAGGAGAAGGGGCCACTCTTACAAATTAAGTAAGGGCACAAATAGGTTAGATGTTAGGAGGTCTTCTTTCCCCAGAGAATAGTGGACCTCTGGAACAGGCTGCCAGCGCGTGCACTGAATGCTGATTTGCTGAATTCCTTCAAGCAAGAGCTGGACCCAGTCCTGGCTGGAGTGGAGATCATCTCATTCAAGAGGTAGGTAATCTGGTAACCTTAATTAAGGTCTGGGCTAGTTTTGATGCCTAAGGGGGTCGGAGAGTAATTTTCCAGCTTTTTCCCTCGAATTAGCTTCTGTTTTTAATTTGGTTTTTCACCTCTCCCAGGAGGTTACATGGTGGACAGAGGCCTAACAACATGCTGTCTGTTGAAAAGCAGGACCTTTCGAGTTGGGATTATTACCTGAGCCACGTGCAAATTGGCATAGAGATAAACAGATTAGGAAAATCAACATGTGGCTAATGGAGTGATGTGAGAAAGAGGGGTTTCATTTCATGGGACACTGGTGTAATGATCAATAACATGTCATTCTATAGTGGACACTAGGTGGAGCCGTAGAGCTGTGTAGAGCTGTATATAGCTGTATGTATAAGACTACACTACCCAGCTGTATGTATATTAAGACTACATTACCCATGAGGCACTAGGCTACCCACAAGGCAGCAGTCAAGATGGAAGCCTCTACAGATACTGTACCTAGTCCACATGTGCTCAATAAAGTAACTAACAAAAGCTAGCTGTGTTCATAATAAGAATGTCTATTTATTAATGAACATAAGAACTGGCACCAGTACTGGGACAGGAAGGAGCTGTACTGTTGGGACGGGCTGCACCTGTACCCAGCTGGGGCCAAGGTCCTAGTGGAAATGATAACTAGGGTTGTAAATAAGACTTTAAACTAATAACATGGGAGGAGGAAATAAGTAGAAATTACAGAAACTTAACAATAAAAGAATCAGGAAAAGAGAGTAAAGAACAAACTAAAGGAAGGAATAAGGATAACACGAATGGCCAGAGATGGGATGAAATCATAGAGCATAAAAATAAAATAACTACTAAAGACAAAGAGAGAAGAATAATAAATAATTTTAAAAAATTCAAAACAAAATGAATGAACTGGAGGCAATAATTTGTAGAAAGGATCCAGTTATAGTAGGAATGACTGAAACATGGTTACATAGGGAACAGGATTGACAACTAAATATTGCAGGATATAACACATTTAGGAAGGAAAGGGAAGGAAGGAGGGGAGGTGAAGAAATAATACTAGTTAAAGATCGCGGTAGAAACAAAGGATGTAACTAGCAGTAAGAAAGATATAGGGCAGGATTTTCATTGGGCCATGGAGTCGGGATTGAAGGCGTGTGGGGGGTTAAAATCCTGAAATAAGGGGTCCCGACCCCATCCCGCACCCAACCCGCCTCCATGCCAGTTTCAAAGGAGGCGGGTACCCGCCCCACACTGGGACCCACCTCCCTGAGGCGGGAAGGGATTAGTGCCAATTAACTGCCTGTTAACAGGTAGTTAACAGGCAGCTTGTGGCCTAATCCCTATTTTTAAGGTTGAAGTGTGGGATTCCCGACAGCTCCAAACCACGCCAAGTTAGAGAAGGCAGACCGTCGGGATGAAGGGCTTGGAGGGGTCGAGATGTCGCTGTTCAGGTGAGTGATGTGTGCATGAGTGCAAAGGTAAGTGTGTTTGGTCTGTCTAAAGTGTTTAAAGAAGTTAAAATGACCTTTTCTTTCCTTTTCAACCTTCCTTCCTTTAGATCTCGGGAGTCCCTCATCTTATTGGCACAGAAAGCAGAATGGCTGCAAACGGTCAAAAGTGACAGCCTTCAGCTTTCTGTGCAGGAGAGATTTCTAACTGAGTCGGTGGAGAAGGACTCATGTTAGAAGTAAGACTGTCAGTATTTGACAGCTTCAAACAGCTATGAAACGCTAATATTTCATCTGTCAAAAGGTCTTGACAGATGAAATTTCAGTCTGTGACGTCACCTGTTGCCGGGTGGCCCTTAATTGGCCTGCTGAGCCCGCTGGGCGGGCTCAACAAGATCAATCAAGTTAAATTCACGTGGATTGGCCACATCTCAATGGAGGCGGGACTACAACCCCGAAAGTTGTAGGCCCGCCTCCTACCCGACTCCTGAATGAAAATCCAGCCCATAGAATCCATATGGATTGAGTTAAAAAGATAAGTAGGGATCCATCACCCAAATAGTGGAAGGGAATTAGAGGAAGGAATATGTAGGCAAATCTACGAGGTGAGTAGTAGGCATAGAATAATAATCACGGGAGATTTCAACTACCCCCCAAATAAACTGGCAGGAAGAAGTAGTGAAAGGAGAAAAGGGAATCAAGTTTTACAGTGTATCCAGAACTCCTTTCTTACTCAGTATGTAAGAAATCCAATAAGCAAAGAATCACTGCTGGTTCTTGTAATGGGTAATGAACCAAAACAGATAGGAGAAGAGTATCAGTGCATCATAACGATCACAACATAGTAAGGTTCAAGATTAGGATTGAGAGTGACATAAGTAGGACAAAGACTAAGGTTACATAGGATTACATAGGATACATGGCACAGAAACAGGCCATTCAGCCCAACCAGTCCATGCTGCCGTTTATGCTCCACACAAGCCTCCTCCCATCTTTCCTCATCTAAATCTATCAGCATAAACCTCTATTCCCTTCTCCCTCATATGCTCCACTTAAGTGTATCTATACTATTCACTTCAACCCTGTGGTAGCGAGTTCCACATTCTCACCACTCTTTAGGTAAAGAAGTTTCTTCTGAATTCCCTATTGGATTTCTTGGTGACTATCTTATATTGATGGCCTCTAGTTATGCTCTTCCCCACAAGTGGAAACATTCTCTCTGTATCCACTCTATCAAAATCTTTCATAATTTTAAAGACCTCTATTAGGTCACCCCTCAGCCTTCTTTTTTCAAGAGAAAAGAGGCCCAGCCTGTTCATCCTTTCCTGATATTTATACCCTTGCATTTCTGGTATCACCCTTGTAAATCTTCCATGCACCCTCCCCAATGCCTCTATATCCTTTTTAAAATATGGCGACCAGAGCTGTGTATTTGTACTCCGAGATCCCTTTGTTCCTCTACCCCACCTAGTCTCACACCATCCAAGTAATAAGTGACCTCCCTATTCTTCCTACCAAAATGTAATACCTCACTATTATCTGTGTTGAAATTCATTTGCCAATTATATGCCTATTCTGCAACTTTGTTAATGTCCTCCTGTAATTTGTTGCAGTCCTCCTCAGTATTGACTATCCCCCCAATTTGGTGTCATCTGCAAATTTAGAAATTGTGTTTTTGATTCCAAAGTCTAAATCATGAATATAAATTGTGAACAACAATAGTCCCAGCACTGATCTTTGTAGAACACGACTACCCACCTTCTGCCACTGTGAATAGCTACCTTTTACCCCAACTCTCTGCTTTCTGTCTTGAAGCCAGCTAGCTATCCATTCTGCTACTTGTACCCTGACTCCGCATTCTCTGACCTTGTTCATCAGTCTATTATGGGGTACCTTATCGAAGGCCTTTTGAAAATCTAGGTAAGTTACATCTACTACATTTCCATTGTCTACTCTCTCTGTTGTTAAGCTGGATTAATCCCATACTGCCTTACCAATGATTCGCAAAGCATGATGGACTACTTGACATACAGTGAATGGTTTAAATGTAAAAAGCTGATACAGGACTGCGGGAATGTAATACACATAGATAAGAGAGGACGAAACAGAATGTTTATAGAACAGAGTAGAGACAGTCTCAGGGCCGAATTTTGTTGAAAGCTAAAGTGAATTTTAAACAGAACTCTGTAAAAAGAAACAAATGACTTGTGTAGCGTGTGATCGCCTAATTTCCTGTATTCTCATGATGACTTGCAATTTATGTTTTTTGTATAAATATTGTAGCTCCGTGAGCCTAGGGGCGCACTCTAGAGGAGACTTCCTTGTGTGTAAACACAAGGAGTTTCTCGGAGTGAAGTCCAGTACCGGGTACGGAATAAAACTTTACTTATTTTACAGTTTCTGACTTTGTGTATTACTGAGAAAGTGACAATAGACTGACCGCCGTGTTGAGTCTCCTAAAGTAGCGAACCTAGATCCCCCACGGGAGGGGTAGATCCTCCTCACAGAAGCGAGGGGTTAACACTGTTACCGCTTCAAAAAATTCAATGAGGTTGGTCAGGCAAGACTTTTCCTTTTGAAATCCATGCTGATTATTCATTACTAAATTTTTGGTTTCTAGATGTTCTTCTATTTTCTCCTTTAGTAGGGATTCCATTATTTTTCCTATCTCCGATGGTAAGCTGACTGGTCTATAATTCCCTGGACATGTTCTATCCCCCTTCTTGAATATAGGTATTATGTTAGCTATCTGCCAGTCTTCTGGCACTATATCTTTTTCTAACAAATTATTAAAATGTTTAGCAATGCCTCAGCTATTTCTTCCTTTCTTTTAAAATGCATGGATGCAATCCGTCCGAATCAGAGGTTTTATCCTCTTTGAGTTTGATTAGTTTATTTAATATACCCCCTCTTTTATTTTAAATGCACTTATCTCATTACTAATCTCATCATCCAATGTCATGTCCACCTCTTCTATCTCCCTGGTAAATACTGAAGCAAGATAATGATTTAATTTTTCTGCCATCCCTCTATCGTTAACTGTGGTATTATCCTGTGTATCCCTTAATGGCCCAAGGTAACAGGTTGGAAAAGAGCAAATTTTGAGGAAATGAGGGTGGAACTAAAGAAGGTAAACTGGGAGAACATTTTGAAAAACAGAGAGAAAAATAGTGGGAAATCTTTAGAAGGGTAAACAATAGAAATCAAGAGAAATGTATTCCACTAAAAGCCAAAAACAAGCAAGCTAATTATGGGGCGCTGTGGATGAATGAAGAACTAAAGGGAAAATTGATTCTGGAGAAAACAACATATAAGAAGTACTTAGATACTAAAGGAGAGAAGGACAAAAGGGAATACAAAGAACTTAGAAGAGAAGTTTGAAAAGAACATCAGGACAGCAAAGAGAAATTACAAAATCAAATTATCAAGGAATATCAAAGAAATAATAATGTTCTACAGACACATAAAAAAAAGGAAATTTAAAGTAGGGATAGGGCCACTAAAAGAAGAGCAAGATAAACTCACAGGTAATGACAGAGAAATGACAGAAGTATTGAATAAGAACATGAGAACATAAGAAATAAGTGCAGGAGTAGACCATACGGCCCCTTGAGCCTGCTCCGCCATCCAATAAGATCATGGCTGATCAGCGACCTCAACTCCACTTTCCTGCCCGATCTCCATATCCCTTGATTCCCCTAGAGTCCAAAAATCTATTTATCTCAGTGTAGTAACCTGGGAGGCTCCAGGACCCAGCACGGCTTATAAGGTGCCACTGGACACTGGTACTACCAGGCCACAGCGGGACAGAGTAAAACCAACATCAGAGGCTACTCCAATCTCAAGTGCGAATGAATCTGAGAATCCACCACAAGTGGAATTAAGACGTTCACAAAGGATTCGCAAGCAACCAGAAAGACTTATACAAACCTGTTAAATTAGTCAGGGGTTAACCATGGTTAGAGCATACTGGTTAATTAAAACATAGTACCTAGTAAGGGTTATTGTTTAAGAATTGCATACGGCAATCTTAAGGGGGGAGGAGTGTAGTAACCTGGGAGGTTATGAGTAACCTGATCCACCAGGTGGTGCTGTGGCAATTGCTCTCCTGAGTTAAGTCTGATCTGTACTGGTTGTACTCTTTGTTTTTGCTGCCTCATGGCAGAAGCTTTTATGTGTAAGTGTTGATTAAACCATGTTACAGAGTTAACCTGTGTCCGTCTCCATCTATGGCCACCTCAAGATACCACACTCAGCCTTGAATATATTCAAAGACTCAGCATGCACAGCCCTCTGGGGCAGAGAATTCCAAAGATTCACAACCTTCTGAGTGAAGAAATTGCTCCTCGTCTCAGTCTTAAATGGCCTACCCCTTATCCTGAGACTATGCCCCCTAGTTCTAGACACTCCAGCCAGAGGGGAAACAACCTCTCAGCATCTACCCTGTCAATCCCCTTTAGAATCTTGTATATTTCAATGAGATCATCTCTCATTCTTCTAAACTCCAGAGAGTATAGGCCCATTCTACACAATCTCACATCATAGGACAGCCCTCTCATCCCAGGAATCAATCTATTGAACCTTTGTTGCACCGACTCCAAGGTAAGTATATCCTTCCTTGGATAAGAAGACCAAAACTGTGCACAATACTCCAGGTGTGGTCTCACCAAGGCCCTGTACAATTGTAGCAATAACTACTTTGCCTCAGTTTTACTAAAGAAGATAACAAAATAGGCACTTCACTAGAGGGTGAGCTTAAAAAGAATATTAATACAGGTGGGAAAGAAAGAGTGAAAATAATTAACAACAGGCAAACTAAAAGAGGATAAAACTCAGGCCCGGATTGTATGTACACACGCATACTCAAGGAAACTAGGAAGGAGATAGCAGAGGCATTGGCTTATATATACAAAAGTTCCATAGAAGAGAGGGTTGTGCCAGAGGACTCGTGGACAGCTAATGCTGTTCCTATATACAAAAAGAGATAGAACAAAACATGGGAACTATAGACCAGTCAGCTTAACATCAATGATAGGAAAGGTACTGGAATCTATGCTAAACAAAGTGATAGAAGAGCATCTAGAGACAGAAAATATAATAAAGTCAACATGTATTCCGAAAGGTTAAGTCATGCTTAACTAACCTGATAGAATTCTTTGATGTGGTAACGGAAAGAGAATACAGGAGTAATGTAGTAGATGTCATATACTTGGATTTTCGAAGGGCCTTTGATAAGCTAGCACACGGTAGGCTCGACAAAATTTAGGGCATGTGGTGTCAGGGGACAAATAGTTGCATGGATAGCAAATCGGCTAAAAATAGAAAGCAGAAAGTAGGGTAAAGGGTAATTATTCAGATTGGAGGAAGGTAGAAAGCAGTGTTCCACAATGATTAGTGCTGGGACCACTGTTAATCATAATTTACATTAATGCTTTGGATTTAGGAATAAGTAACTCAACATCAAAATTTGCAGATGATACCAAACTGGAGGGTATAGCTAACACTGAGGAATAATGCAAAATAATACAAGAAAATATTAGAAAACTTACAGACTGGCAGTTAAGTGGAAAATGAACTTCAACGTAGAAAAATGTGAGGTGATGCACTTTGGTAGGAAAATCAGAAACATCACCTAAACCTCAGAACTGAATGGGGTAGAAGAACAAAGAGATCCAGTGATAAAAGTAAACAAATGATTAAAAGCACCATTGCAGATCAGCAAACCAATTAAAAGCACTGAGATTTATTTCTGGGGGTATAGAGTTCAAAAGTAGTGAAGTTATGTTAAACTTGTATAGGACCCTGGTCAGGCGACACTTAGAGTGCTATGCACAGTTCTGGTCTCCAAACTATAAGAAGGACATAGAAGCACTGGAGATAGTGCAAAAAAGATTAACAAGGATGATACCAGAAATGAGAGCTTACAGCTATCGGGAAAGTTTGAACCGGTTAGGGCTTTTTTCTTTAGGAAAGAGAAGACTTAGAGGAGACCTGATAGAGGCCTTTAAATTGATGAATGGGTTGGACAGGGTAGATGTGGAGAGAATGGCTGGGATCTTACCTGAGGAGGCACGTTGGGGGCGGGACTGCTGGTTTCCGGCTTCTCGTCCCGCCCCCAGCAACGTCTGATGACCTGACGCTATTTTCCCTTGTAACAACAGAAAACACAGGAAAAACTCAGCAGGCCAGGCAACATCCGTGGAGAGAGAAACATAGAAGCATGGATGTTGCCTGGCCTGCTGAGTTTTTCCAGCGTTTTCTGTTGTTATTTCGGATTTCCAGCATCCGCAGTATTTTGCTATCCTTTTTTCCCTTGATTGGCCTTGTTAAGCCCGCCCTGTGGGCTTGCCGGCCAATTAAGGGAAAGCCAGTGTCAGATGACGTCAGTGCATGATGCTTCATCTGCCGGTTTTGTTAAAGGGACAGGCCCCATCATTTTTTGACAGATGAACTGTCAGTGTTTGACACATTGAGGTTCTGTCAAACACTGACAATCACTGTCCAAAGGTAAGCCCTTGCACCCAGACTCACCAATGACTCTCTCCTTAGGAGAAAACAGATGGCAGCTGCATGTGAGATTGCAGAAGCCATCTGTCAATTCTACCATACAGATGAGGCTGCACAGACATCAAATGTTGTCACCTGCAGATACATATAAACAGAATAAAAATATTTCTCACTACATTCTCTCACCTGTCATACTTACCTGTGCACCATTGCACCCATCACACTACCTCTGCAGCTGTCATTTGCACACTTACATTGCAGCAGACCCACAGCTCGCCTTGCTGACCCTGGCCGGGTTTCCCGCCATCGGGAAGACCGCATCAGCAGGCAGAAAATGGTGAAAAGCCTCTTAATTGCCTGTTAACTACCTGTTAACAGGCAGTTAATTGGCTCTAATCCCCTTCCCGCCGCTAGGAGACGGGTCCCTGCGCGAGTCAGGGACCCGCCTCCCGGGAAGATGGTTCGGAGGTGGGTTGGAGGCGGGGTTGGGACCTGCTCCCAATTTTTCCCATTTTCCCAATAGTTCTGCCTCCAAACCTGCCTCAACAGGGCTGGTAAAATCCAGTCCAATGTTTCCACTTGTGGGAGGATGCAAAACTAGGGGCCATAAATACAAGATAGTTACTAATAAATCCAATAGGAAATGAGAAGAAATTTCTTTACTCGGAGAGTGATTGGAATGTGGAACTCATTACCACAGGATGTGGTTGAGGCAAATACCTTGGATGCTTTCAAAAGGAAACTAGATGAGTACATGAGAAAAAAGGCAATAGAAAGATATGCTGAAAGGCTGAGATGAGCTAGATGGAATGAGAGGAGACTCGTGTGGAGTATAAACAGCAGCACAGGCTAGGTGGGCCGAATGGCCTGTTTCTGTGCTGTATATTCTATGTCATTCTATATAATTATGTACTGCTATATTCACAGTGGTGACCCAAGATCCTAGATAAAAACAGTGATATCACTCTACAAGATAGCACATGCATGAAGTACCATAGGTTGTGGGTAGCAATTTGCTGTCCCCAGGTGAGACTTGAAAAGGTCTACCCTAGGCTATAGTGTAAGAGCAGTTTTCTACATCATGGCGCTCTGTGTACTATTACAACATTCTAGATTCATGTGAACCTTGAAACAATTTCAGAGTCCAGAGATTTCTGCTTAACTCTCTCTTATTACTTTATTCCTTTTAGTCTTTAATTTCATAGACTCTCTTCAGTTTACTTCCCATTGCCTCCTTCTGACTATAATTGCTATATTAGCAATAACGTATTCCATCTGCTGGTCCTTTCTCCATCTGCCCTCCCTCTGGGTCAGCACTTTTGATTGACAGCATCAATCAAAATCAGAGGCATGCAATGCTCCAGGTGGTGACTACTGGGTCCTAGACTCTGGGATCTGCAATCTTGTAGCATAATATCCTTTACACAGAGTCAAGACTGAGGAGTCCTTATTACAGTACCCAAGATGATAGAAGTTCTTACCTGTGATCCATATAACCTGGTTATACTGCAAATGAGACACTCACAGTGGCTACAAAATTCAGAAGAAAACTGATTATGGATAAAGGATAAATTTGGATTACATGGCAGGAACATTTATCAGGAATTCAAATGCAGAGGTCAGTGCACCTCATAGAAGTTTCAATGCATTAATTTGTAAAATTTACCTCACTTGACATTTAGTCACCATGTTTACAAATGATTTGAGGTATTGAAGAGGGTTTAGAGAAGAGCAGCTATAATGGTTCAGGGACTTAGCTCTGTAAATTATGAATAAAGACTCATAGAACTGAACTTGATTCCATTCGAGATGCAAGCAAGTTATTTAACTTAGGCTATGAGGTCTGAACAAGAGGTCAGGATGAAAACTAACAATCTTAACGTAATTATTAAAACTAGAAGATTTTTTTCTATAGTGACAGTAGAAGGATGTGTGGACAAAATGGAACATTCAGTCATAGAGTAGGTGAAAGTTGGTGGTGTGTGGAGAGAAGATCATGGGTGTGTGGGTGTGTGTGGGGGTGGCGGGGGGGGGCGGTGTGGGGGTGGCGGGAGGGTTAGAAGAATACCATAGAAGCACAGAAGTTTACAGCACAGAAGGAGACCATTTGGGCCTTTGTGACTATGCTGTCTGACTACTAAAGCAATCCACAATGAATTCCTCAGCTTCAAAAGATTATCCATTTTCCTTATCTCTGCTTGAAACATTGCCTGAAGCAAAGCATTCCATATTCCAACAATGCTTTGCATAAAAACATTTCTCCTAACTTCTCTTCTCACTCTTAGCAACAATTTTAAATTGATGGCCACTTATCACTGAGTCTCCAACCAGAAGAAATAATCTTTCCCTATTCACTCACAGGGCCTCTGAGGCAGGCGGGTAACCCAGGAGGCCAGGTTTCCCACAGGTCCTGCCGACTTTAATGGCTGGGCCTGATTTGTATGTGAAGCCTTGGATTCCCGCTTGTAGCTAGCCAACTTGAGAGGCTGGCTGGCTGCGGGAGGGTAGGCTTCAGATGCGAGGGGTCGGTCTGGGGGAGAGATCGCGGGAGGGGTGGGCAATCGGGGATCATGGGAAGGGGGTCGACAATCGGGGATTGCGGGAGGGGGGTGTCGGCAATCTGGGATAACAGGAGGATGGTCGGGGGGGTTCATGGGGGGGGGGATTGGCCGGAGCATTGGTGAGGGGGATTGGCTGGGGATCGGGGATTTGGGGGGACAAGGATTGGTGATTGGCAGGGGGAAGAGAGGATTGGCAGGCTGTGGCCGGCCTCAGCAATGTGGTGTATGTAACCTGTACCACCTTAAGAGAACTACCTTAAGAAGATGGACTACTTTCTCTTGCTACTGTATATTGTAGTACCGGTGGTGACCACACCGGTATATAAGCTCTGTTTAGTAATTTGTAAAGCAGTTCAGCCCTGACCTTCAAGTAGTAAAGACCTGTTTAAGTTTTTCCTGTTGTCTGTGTCCAGTTATTTAAAATAAGTATACCTGGAACACACAGACTCAACAAGCAACATCGATGGGGTGAGGACGGGAGGACTCATGATGGGTATCGGAGGCCTGAGAAGGTGATTGGAGGCCTCGATCGAGGCAGGAACCCTGGATCCAGGAGGTAGGTATAAACCATTTACCTCCTGGATGCAGAAGTCTCCGCCTCAGCTTAACTGCTGGGTTTCACAAATTGTGGGAAACCCGTCCACATGCAGTTAAATTCAAAATGGAGGGGCTAAAAAGAGGCTTCCAGCCTCATTACAATATTTAAATTGATGTACCATCCCCTGGGAGTGGGTTGGTCGCCCGCCCCCTCTCCTGCCCCCATCCCGCCTCTGTCAAAACCAGAAGTGTGCGAGTTGGAGGCGGAATCAGGTCGGGAATCCCATTTTTAACAATTTAACTGTCCCTACGCTCCAAACCCACCTTTTTTTTAGGGGGAAATTTTGGTCAGTATCTTAAGTCTTTCCTCATAACTATAGTCTATCATCCCTGGTATTATCCTAGTGAATCTCTGCTGTGCATTTTCTAGTTTTAATGTCCCTTCTATAAGAGGATACCCAAACTGCCTCTCTGTTCCTCCACAGCTGTCAGCATTTTTTCATCAAGCCTATATGCCCATTTTTTCCCCTCCCAAATGTGTGACCTCACCACTTCTGTGCATTAAATTGGATCTGCCCATTCCATTAATCTTTCCATGTCCTCTAGAAGTTGTAATGATCAATAACATGTCATTCTGGAGTGGTACACTAGATGGAGCCGTAGAGCTGTATAGAGCTGTATATTTAGTTGTATGTGTTTAAGACTACACTACCCACGATGCACTAGGATACCCAGAAGGCAGTAGTCAAGATGGAAGCCTGCACACAGGAGCACACATGCGGAATCTCTACAGATGTTGTACCTAGAGAATGTGTACTGAATAAATGTCTAGCTAGAAGCTAGCTGTTCATAATAAGAATGTCTAGTTATTAATGAACATAACATGGTACCAGGATTGGTGCAGATCTGCTGAAAATTGTGAAAAACGACATGGAGAATTTGAGGCCACCGGAGTTTTTGAATCTCATGGGAAATGTCGACTACAATTGGTGGAATTTCAAACAACAATTCGAACTCTACATTGCTGCCATCGGGTTCGGTACGAAGCCAGACGCAAAGAAAATAGCGTTGCTGCTCATGGTTGCAGGCCCACAGGCGATAGAGGTATTTAATACATTTGTATTTAATCCAGAGGAGAACAGAGAAAAATTAGACGATGTGCTAAAGAAGTTTGATACACATTGTTCTCCCAAAACGAACGAAACATATGAGAGGTACATGTTCTGTTCGAGGACACAGCAGCAAAATGAGACTTTTGATAGCTTTGTGACTGATCTGAAACTGAAAGCACAGACATGTAATTTCTCTGAGCTGAAAGCATCCATGATTCGTGACCAAATTGTGTTTGGTATTCATGATAAAAAGGTCAGGGAACATCTGTTGAGAGAAACCGAACTGACATTGGAAAATGCTGTGAAAATATGCCAAGCCACAGAATCACACAGAATCACAGAATCACCACAGTGCAGATAGAGGCCATTTCGGCCCATCGAGCCTGCACTGACACATATCCCACCCTATCCCCGTAACCCCACGTATTTAATCCCCTAACAATAAGGGTCAATTTATCATAGCCGCTAGCTCGACAGCACGCGAAGACTTTCAGTGAAATCAATAATGGTGCGATTGTAGTAAGTGGGCAGAACAGAAATGAAAAGCAATCGGAGGAAGGAATTTTTAATTGTAAACGCTGTGGTTACAAACACCAGTTAAAACAATGCCCAGCATTTGGAAAAATGTGCACAAAATGTCATGGAAAGAATCACTTTGCCAAACAATGCTTTTCAAAAGTAAAAACAAAGAAAGGGCAACAAGTCCGAGTTAATGTGATTGAGGACACTGATTTAAGTGAGACATTTTTTGTACGAATGGTGTCATGTGACAATGTCAAAAGTGATACAGAAAATGTGCAGCCATCAGATATGGACAATGCTGAACATAAAATTAATGCAGTAAAAGAGGACAAATGGATGATCCCACTGCAGATAAATGGAGCATTAGTTACATTGAAACTGGACACTGGGGCAAAAGCAAACTTAATCAGTATGAGTGACATTAAAAACATGAAAGAAAAGCCCAAAATACAGAAAAAGTCAGCACTACTGAAGGACTATAATGGACAGAAAATAGATAGCTTAGGTGTATGCAGATTTAAAGTGACAGTCAAAGACAAAGTGCATCATCTCATGTTTTCAGTTGTGGCTGAAGGACTTGATTCACTACTGGGTGACAAAGCTTGTGAGGACTTAGAACTGGTCAAGAGAGTATACCGTATAAACTGTGCCATAAACAGACCAGATGACTCAGTGGATTTTGTAGTAAATAATTTCCAGGATGTGTTCAAAGGATTTGGAGTTCTACCATTCACTTACAAGATCCAGCAAAAGGAGAATGCTCAGCC